>NC_138081.1:21998900-23254733 GCF_964212035.1 Myotis nattereri
TAAGTTATTGGTATGCATGAGAAAGAAGGAAGGGAAGAGAAGGGAAAGGAAGAGAGAGGAAATTCACTGCAAATCATTAACAAATCTTCATTTCCAAAATTCTCTTAACCTTTCCAAATATTTTTACAGACAGAATTTCATTTTATTCTTAAAATGGTATGTGAATTACCAAAATATAGGTGTTGTTATCTTTAGAAGTAGATGGAAAGTTAGAAAATCGTGGATTTTTTATTTATATAGAACTTTCTTTGAATCAGGACTCAAACACTTAGTAATTTGGGACTTTCGACAATTTATTTAAGCTTCTTGGATTTTACTATTTTTTTTATTTGTAAAATGTGGAATAAAAATCCCTACCATATAGGATAAAATGAGATAAAGAAAGAAAAGTATCAGATAACATAGCAGGTGTTCAATGAATGCTAATTCTCTTACTTATCCAGGATCACCCAGCTGGGGTGTGGGACTGATTATACTTTAGGATTCTGCTTTTAAGCAGGCAAGTTGAGAGATATTAAGGTAGGAAGAATCCTTTAGTCACAGACTACAGAGTATTCAAGCAAGAAGAGATATTTCCCAACACCCAATGAAGGCTTTCTATTTTGAAGAGTGAGCATAAGAAATAGTTAATGCATGATTGTATTTTTAAACATAGCGTCACCCATATTCTTTGGTGGAACATATTACCTCGCCCCCTCAACATTTATGTTTTAGTTTTAAATATATATATATATTATATATTTTTATTGATTTTTTACAGAGAGGACGGGAGAGAGACAGAGAGTTAGAAACATCGATGAGAGAGAAACATTGATCAGCTGCCTCCTGCACATCTCCTACTGGGGATGTGCCCGCAACCCAGGCACATGCCCTTGACCGGAATCGAACTTGGCACCCCTCAGTCCGCAGGCCGATGCTCTATCCACTGAGCCAAACCGGTTTCAGCTATATATATATATATATTTTATTGATTTCAGAGAGGAAGGGAGAGGGAATGGAGAAAGAGAGAGAAACATCAATGATGAGAGAGAATCATTGATTGGCTGCCTCCTTCACACCTCCTATTGGGGATTGAGCCTGCACCCAGGCATGTGCCCTGACCAGAACTGAACCATGACCTGCTGGCTTATGGGTCAATGCTCAACCACTGAGCAACACTGGTCGGGCTTAACTATATTTTATTTTATTTTTAAACTAGTGGCCCAGTACAAGGATTCATGCACATTGAAAGGAAATTAATTAGAAGAAATATTTTAATATAGCTATTCACCCTTTCTCCATAATAGAAATGTCAACCAAATTCACTATTGACAACGACAGATCAAAACACACACGTGTGATTGGCGCCAGTGAGAGCTCTATATGTATCACGCATGCACGATCAACTTAGCCTTTATCATATATAGATAAACTTGCTTAATTAGACCTGCTTTCTGATTTAGCTAAACTTTTTCCAGTCCAGTAAAGCACCCCAACTTCTCTTTCAGGTAATTGTCAGCAACACAGCTGTACATATCAACAGAAAACAGACTATTATTGTAGATCATACAGGGAAAACAAAGGGTAAAATATTTAACTGCAGCAGTGTTTGACTATATTCTGTGCAGTGAGAAAATCTGAAGTCATTTTCAAGTCATTTCACCATTTCTTCTTTTTAGTCAGGTCAAGTTTCTAAACTTCTTAAATCTCCATTTTCCAGCTAATGAAAAGAAAATATGATTCTACCAAGTCTCCTTTCTACATACTCCAGGACTTCTATGAGGATCAAATGAGGTGAGGCATGGGAAAACACTTCACAGACATTTGGTTAAAGTGTAAAATGTTTGTACCTGGTTATAAAGCAAGTCATGTTCCTGGGCTGAAGAAACTCCAAGGAGGCTAGTTGCTAGGGAGAGGAAGTGGGGTGGTGCCATGTGATGTCATTACCTGGCACCCACAGCAACCCTTTCCAGGCTGGCTAGGCTGGGCTGGGCTATGGGCTGCATTATGCACTATGGGGTCTCAGTAGCATTGGCTGCAATTTGGTGGGCTGTCACTCTAGGGTGGTAGCGCAACCTGTGTCCCATTTGGGAGAAGCCGAGTGTTGCTTGGTGGGTGCCAGGTCCATGGTGGCATTTCTTTGTAAATGGCCAGTGTGCATCACGGCAGCTCCTGAGTTGAGCATCTGCCCCCTGGTGGTCAGTGCATGTCATAGCGACTGGTCGGACAGTCGGAGGGATACTTAGCATATTAGCCTTTTATATATATATAGATTCTTTATTGTTGAAAGTATTATATGTCTTTTTTCCCCCTATTGACCTTTTCCAGCTTAGCCTTAACTCTTTCTGAAAGTTCTATTGGGCAGGGCGGTGTTCTCCAGAAACTCCTTTGAGTGCCACAGCCCACGAGCAGGTCACTGCTACAGGGCATCAGAGCTCTTCAGTTCACGCTAGGAATCGCTTCAAGCAGACACAGAAAGGCAGTGCTAGGAAGACTCACAAATACTTTATTTTAAAATTCTTTTTTAACATTTCTCTCGAAAGATGAAAGAAGTTAAAAAAAAAAACATAAAGAAAACAACCCAAACAACAAACACTGAACAAGAAACCACAATGTTTTTGTTTTCCCAAGGGTTGTTTTCCACAGAGAGAAGCGCTTCATGAAACTATAAGCACCTTCCATGGCATGATTCAGAAAAGAGCTGTGACCTCTACTCTTCACCACAATCCCAGTGCTCTTCCCAGGTACCTCTCTAACTATTTGTGTGAGAGTTTTTAAAACTGTCCAGGACTGAGAACATGAACACTGGCCCCGTCCTGGAAGTTGCAGGCACTGTTCTCTGACAAAGGCTCCTCCTCACTGCCTGCTCAGGCACAAGATCCCAAATGTATTTGACCATGACCCACTTATGCCACTTGCCAGTGATTAATAAATAGACTTGGGAGGAACTTATTAAAATAAAGGAAATGACAACAACATAGCAATTATCCAGAAACAAAATGACAAAGCTAAATTCTAACAGTAAGACTGATTTTTTAAAATTATATTAAGGACTGTTGCAGTTGAACTCTATGTCTAGATTTCATTGATGATTTGCTGGTAACAAACTGTTCTTCTCCTAAACTTTGTGTCCTTGCCATGAACAGAGGAGTCATGTGATTAGCCACACAATCATTGGTAGTCAGATGGTTTAAGCAGGAGGCTGTATGCGGGACTTCATGAACTCTGGTTACATGTTACTTCAAGGTTTTGAATAGCAAATTTTAATGGCCCTTAATAGCTTACTTAATAAGTTACTAATTAGTCTTGAACTGTATATAAAAATTAAAATCTATGAAGTTGAAGTGTCAGCAAGAATTATTCAAGAATTTGAGTTTCAAAATTCAGATGACTTATCAGGACAACCATAGCAATGACACAGTGGGCCATAGATCACATTCAATAAAAATAACCATGTCAGTATTAATCTTGAATATGTACATTAGCAAGTGGCTATAGCAGGAGAGCAACAGACATTCTAACTTCTATCTTATTTGAACTTCTGTTGCCTGAAGCTAATGATTTGTTTAATTCAAGGTAGTTGTTTTCTCCATAAATGTACAATCAAGTTGGGAAAACCAGAATCTTTAAAAATACAATGCAATATAGAGTCTACAAGCGTTAGTATAGAACATGCCATACACATTTGTGAAGATAAATTAATATCTTTGAAGAGCCTAGAAAAAGAGCACAGGAGTTTTGGGAATCATATTAAAAAGAGGAGAGGTGGGGAAATCCGGGCAGTGTAGGGTCCGAGGAAAAACAAGAGTAGAGAATTTCCTCATCAGAAGCTAAGGACAATGAAAAAAGACCCTTCTGAGATTAAACGGTAGGGAATGGGAATTGAGGGTGAAGGGTGGGGAGGACAAAGCCAAATTGATGGAGGGTAAGAAAACAGCAGAGATGGTGGGATTGTAGACAACTGCATTCATGAGAAAAGCTAAACAGTGTGGATGAGATTAGAAAAAGTGACATATTTCACTAAGCCTTTTTATTGATGCTGTCCCCCCACATTGAACTTGACTTTCTCTAAATCCTTTTGTACATAATGAAGCAATGTTTTCTTACGTTAGAAAAGCATTTCCAAGTTTTCCCAGTCGTAAGATTCACTGGACACTTATTCAAAATATAGATTCCATTGATACATCTCAATATAGTTGAATTGGAATATTCTGTGACTAGACATGGAAATCTGTATTTTTATAAAAGAAACCCAGATACTTCTTCCCCACGGTTGGGAAACACAGTATGAATACATGACTTCATGTTATAAGGTTGTTTTTTCTGCTAATTAGTTCACATTTTATGTTTGTTTTTTTTACCCAAGAATTATATATTTCTTGTAGACATCAATTGTGCTTTATTTATGTTTTTATTCTATAGGGCAATGATAATGTCATTTTAAAATTAAAGTATATTCATCATATTTATTCATCATATTAATTTGTCTGTAATAGAGGTTTTATAGCATATTTCTGTCATTGGTTCCTTATAAATTCAGTGTCATAAGAACTATGTGGCTTCCTGACAGCTTTACATATTCTATGTGAAAATCTTCATATGAATTATGTGGGGGCCATTCTCAGAATGAACCAGAACAGGAGACCTTCAAAGTCAGAGGCTGAAACCATTTGCCAGTGAGTCAATCCCTGAATCTGCTTCAGGGAGAAAAAAATGCCAAGTTTGGGAGTGTGCTTTTCCCATGTTATCCACATGCACCTACTATATTGACCAATTGCCTCAGGCAAGTATTCAATCATGCAGTCCTTTTCCTATTGTTTTTGTGTGTTTGTTCAGGTAGAGAAAAGCATTATTATTAGCACACATCACCTTGGAGAAAATTTAGAATGCTCTGTGATTGTTTCAGTTTTCATTCACTCAGCACATATTTGTGGAGCAACTAGTTTGTTCCGGGCATATTTCTGGGCACTAGGGCTACAGCGGGAGCAAAAGAGAAAACTTGCTTGGAATGAATTAAAGAGACAAAGTACTTGTTCTATTGGGGCTCACATTCTACTGGGTGAGGTAGACAATAGATAACCAAATATACAGTGCACTGAAGGAATAAAAAGCAAGGTAGGGAGGCAGAGTGAGCATGCAGGGTTATTTCAGAGGAGTAGGTCAGGGATAGCCTCTGCAAGCAGATCCTGAGTGAGTGGGTTTGACAGCCATGAGGAATCCTGGGGAAGAGTAACCTGACAGAATCCATAGAAGTACAGTAGCTCCTCCCTTAACATTGTGGATAAGTTCTTATGGAAACTGTGACTTTAAATGAAACTATGTATAAAGAAATCATAGGCTTTTCCCATAGGCTAGTTGATGTAAACAAAAGTTAAGTGTCTATGGTATATTTCCGGACATGAAAACATTGCAAAACTTCTAAAGAAAGAACCCAAACACTTCCAATATTAAGCATTTAAATAATTGTGAGCTCTACATCTATTTAAGAAAAATAAAAACCACTAGGATCAGTATTTTCCCACCTGCTTATTCCAGTTTAGGGTCATGGGTGACCAGAGCCTGTCCTGCAGCTGAGGGTCCCAGGAGGGACCCCATCCTGGATAGGACACCCTTCCATGACAGGGACACACACACACACACACACACACACACACACACACACACCACACTCAGACTGGGACAATATAGACACCCAGTTTCATCTCATGAGCACCCATATCTTTGGGATGTGGGAGGAAACTGGAGTCACCAGAGGAAAACCACGCAAACATGGGGAGGAAGTGCAAACTCACACAGACAGTGGTCCTGGCCAGGAATCATTTTTTTTCTTCCTCATTGCCGTTATAAGGAAACAATATTGAACAAAATGATGTTATTCAAGGACTGGCTGTATAAATGAACTGGGCCAGGCGTGTGTTAGGCCTGGACAGCAGTGAGCAGTGTGGAGACAGGAGGGGGATAATGCCAGAAAGGCAATGGGTTGGGAAGAAAATACTAGGGATTTAAAAATAACAGATAAACTTTATATGGCAATTACTGTATTCCAAGTACTATTTGAAGAATTTTCTAGATATTAACTTATTTAATACCTGTAATGAAATAAGTTATTCTATGAATGTGTGCTACTGTTATCCTGATTTTAATGAGGTGACAGAGAGAAGTTCATTTACTTGCTAAAGGATACACAGTTAAGTGTACACAGCCAGTAAATGCTACAATTGCTGTACTCTTAACTATTCTTATGGCCTTGAAACAGACTGTATCTTATTTATCCTACATTCCCCACCATATCTCTGCTTATAGAAATAAATTAGACATAATATATGTAAAGAAATAAGACACCTAGATGTTGTTTATGAACTCTCATCCTCCTGAGCACCCCTCACTCTTCCCAGAAAGGATTGGGGAGATCAAGGAAATTGGATTTTTGTGTTGTGTCCCAAGATCAAGTTTCAGGCTAGGCTATGGAAATGTTATTTTCTTTCATTTTCCCACTTGCTTTCTATTTGATTATTGATCTAGGGTCCATGACCTAGGTGCTCTACAGACAGAATTTATGTATTGATTTAGCCTAAAAGACATGTAGCTTCAGCACATTGTTTCTGAGAGGGGGTTGTTATGGTAAACCAGGCATGCAGGCTTCACCTACAGCCATTCCTTTGATCCCTTTTGGACTGATCCATGCTCCTGTCAGTCATTGCTGTCAGTGCACATGGCAGATAGCATTTAGAGAAGCATCTATAAGGTCAGCTGCAATGAGCCTCTTATTCCATTAGGTTCCACACTTTATATTTTTAGGGAGAAATCAGAGCTTATTATGTGTGTGCATGTGCGTGTGAGTGTGTGTTTCTTATTTATTTGAATGTTGCTTAGAAAGAATCTGTCTGAAGCTTTTTCTTTGATGATAACTAGAATCCACTCCTTGGAATGAAAATCTGAGAAAGTTATTAAGAGGATTGGAGAGCACAGATTGGAAAAGGGTAGAGATGGTGACAAAGATCACACATTCTTCTATGACACATTTTACCAAGAAGACAGAGGAAAGAACTTTGAAAGTCAAGGGTCAAAAAAGTCTGGAGGTAGAAAATAGAATAAAGGAGGGACATTTCTTTGTTCCTTAGTACTTATTGGGTGGCAGGGAAAGAAGTGGAATTGAAATTGGGAGATTTGACTTCTTGTCCTAATATTTTTCCCGACCTATTGTATGATCTTAGACAACTAAGTTACGTGTGTGGGCTCACCACAGCTATGACCATAGGCACATTACCTCATGTTTCTATGTCTCAGTTTCCTCATGTGTAAAAATGGTAAAAATAATAGCATCTACCTCAGATACTATTCTAATAGTGTCTTTATAATCCTAATAGCATAGGGTTGTTGGAAGAATTAACTAGCCAATACATGTCAAATCTTAGCATAGAGTCTGATAAAGAGTAAACACTCAATAAACACTAGTTATTATTGTTATTATTTTTATTATTACTAATTTCTGTCTTCTCCTCAACTCACATCTCAAAGTATTTTCTATCCATCATTCAAGGCTCAATCCAAATACCAACTCATTTGGGAAAACATTTTTGATTCTTTCACATGGAAGTGATCTCTTTTTTAAAAAAATGTCCTCAATATTTATTTGTATCTCTTTTATGAAACAATTGTTTTCTCCCTAGCATTATAGTTAAGTTCTTGTTGTGACCTTCTGTGGGACATTAAAGACGATCACAAGGTCCTTGACACTCTTCCCATTGAAGCCCCAAAGAGACTTGTATTCCCTTTCTTTGAAACCACTGGGCTCAGTGACTGCCTGAGCCACAGAATATGTTGGAAGTGATCCATAATCCTGTGACAGGTTTTAGATTTGGGCCTTAGGAGACTGGTAGATTCTTATCTCTGGAACACTTGTTCTGGGAAGCCAAACTCCATGTCGAAGGTCGTATCTTGTGTCCACAATGCTGGAGAGAGTACATAGACTCTGGTGTGACAGTCCTAGCTGAGCCCTGCCTTCCAGCCATCCCTTCACAAACTCCAGATATGTAGACACTCTGGCCCAACCACCAGCTAAATACCACCGAGAGACCTCTATCAACACCACACAGAACTAAGAATTGCCCAGCTGAGCCCTGTCTGAATTCATAAGCACCAAAATTGTGAAATATAAGAAAATGGTTATTGTTTTAAGCAACTATATTTTGGGGGGTTTTGTTATGCAGCTATGATTAACCATAACACTTTTCTCCTGGGGCTGTGAGTTTTTTAATGTCAAAAACTTTGTATATTTACTTTTATATAGTTACAGTAACCACCACTATGCCCAGGTACTTAAACAGGGCAGGATTTTTTTTCTAGAAGTTTCTTCAATTGCTCAAGTGTGTTTTTCTAAGAAAGGGGTTTTCAACCTTAGCTACACATTAGAAGCAGAGAGATTGTGAAATCCTAGTGTAGGACACAGACATCTGTGAAATAGAGTTATTCCTTTATAAAATGGGAAAAAAGCAGAGCAAAAACAAATGCTTCTTTATGTCAGAGAGATAAATGAATAGATGGATTAAGCATTTACACTTGATCTCATGGAGGTATGGAACATTAGTGATTAGTGAAGACTCATTTCATTATGAACTGTATTGTAGTTCCCTTAATTTGAGGAGAAGATGGAGGCTGCATTTCAATCTAGTAGATATACCAGTAAATCCATTATCTGTAGATGTTTATAAAACACTACTATTCACTTCACCCTATTCTGAGTGGAAATGGATGCTAGAGAAAATGTCTGAGATACTTATCCTGTTCTCAAGACAGTTATATTTTTGTCTTATAAATTATGGTAAGGATATAGAACTAACATACATGATTCAGTAAAAGTGATACTTGCTAGAATATGTTTGTTTTGCTAAATTATGTGGTGGAAAGTATTGGTGGAGTTTGGAGGAAGGGAGATAAATGAAAGATAAAACGGTCAAAGAAGTAAATGATAGGCATAATTTGGCCAAGGAAAGGGAATGCCAGTCAAAAAGACAAAACACAGAGATAAAATGAGCTTGGTGTGTTTCTCTGTTTGAGCATGTTGGGGAGGAGGAGGAAATGAGGATCGGAAGGTTTTATGGGAGAAACTATGAAAAAGATCTCAAAATTTTTCAAGTCTTTAAAAAATTTACAATTCTATGATTCAGAGCAACACATAAACCATTTAATTCCTGGTTATTTAAGCAAAGGTAACACTTTGCACGGGCAAACTATCTTAACAGTTTTCAACTTCCTCTGCTCAAACCTTGACCTTTTCTCCCAAGGAGATGAGTCTCCCACCTCTGTCCGGGCCTAACCAAGGGACAGATACAGAAAGTAATTTTCTTATCTGGATAATTAGTTATCAGTCTATCAGAATATCTAAATGTAGAGCAAGCAAACAGCATTCCCAAGACTCTGGGATCTTGAACACAGGATGATAACCTAGGTGTCCAGCATGTAGGAAGGGGAAGGATTCCTGTCCCTGTGCAATCTCCCAGATACTAAGGGGAGAATTGGGAATCTGTTCCTCTTTAAATGCATATTCCTCAAACCCCACTTTTCTGTGGCTCTTTTTTTTTAATTAAAGAGCAATTGAGCTTCATACATCAATTATCTAACTGCTGTTAACCCCAGTATAAGTTTTTTAATCATACCTGTAAGTACCTTTATGTATGTGCATTTGCTTGTGTTTATGTGTGGTTTGCTGAAGGTAGAGCAGAACAGAGAGGAGCTCTCCCTCTGTGGAGCTTGCATTCTATCAGAGGAATAAGATATTTAGCAATGACATGTTTACTTATATATTGGATACATTCTTTAGAAGGATATACAGTTTTAACAAATTTTTCCAAAATGAAGAGAATTATCTGTTCACACCTACCCTAGAATCTTAGTCCTATACATGAGAGTTAATTTGTAAAAATAAATAAATGGGTGTTCTGATGTCATGCCTAAATCTCATAAACAGGCATGTGAACTGGTCTTTAAAGAGGAAACTGCTCACTGTGCAGACAGAGGTAACGGGTGATGACAATAACCAGGCTCCTTGGGGCCTTTTGGTAAGTGATCATTGAAAGGGCGAGGACTATGCCCTCCATCTTGCCCCAGGGTAAGGGCTACGCCCTCCGTCTTACCTTGGATCCTCCATTTTTGGGCAGCCATGTGCTCAGCAAGGCTTCTTCCCGGAAGCCCAAGCCTCTGCTAGCCACACCCAGGACTTCTTTAAACTAACCAATGACAATCAAGGGAAGTGCGAGCCATAGATATGACCACATCCTGTGTAACAAGACACCAACTTGCGCCTGGCCAATCGGCAGGGCCCACAGTCCTTTCTCCTCCCCTTACTCCAACCCCCTATAAAACTCCTCTTCCCACAGGGCTAGCTCTCTCTCTGCCACTTGCTGCTGCGTCAGTAAGGAGGGTAGGGGAGCCAAGCCCGGGCTTGAATAAAGACTCTTATGCTTTTGTGTCGGACATGGCTGGCTCCCTGGTGTGGTTTCTTGGGGATCCTGAAATCTGGGCATAACAATCATGTCATCTTCCTTGGGGACCAACTTCCATGTTGTGACAGGCAGGTTAATGAGCCCTTCACCTGCTGGTAACTATCGGCGCTTAATAAGGATAAAACAGAGCTAAAGCGCTTTCAGAAAGTGCCATCAGAAAGGGTTAAAACAGAAAAGTTTCTAGTCAAATAAATTAATTAAAATTTTTAATCAACCAAAAAAAGCAATTTGGCTTGTTTTGGTTCCATTTGGCTGAATCACTTTAAGGTGTTGGTCCTCTGGAGAATGTGGGTGGTAACTGAATAATTACAGGATCAAGGAAAGATGAACATTTATTTAGAATTAAAATTTAATAAATTTTTAAAGCCATACTTTTAATATAAAGAATTTGGAGGGTTTTACACATATGATTCTTTGCCTATGAAATGAATACTCTGTTGACCTCAGGGTATTTGTTAAAATGACCAGGAATGATTCATCATTCAAGCTCTAGTTTCGAACATAGCCATGACTATCATCGCTAAAAACAATAAAGCCTTGCCTTCCTTTATAACAGTATTATTTTATATCTTTACAGAGGCAATGCAGCCATTTGAGGAAAGTCTTTCATAAAATGACATCTAATAAATGGCAGAACTGGGGTTTGGGTGTACTGATGCCAGATCCCATTCTTTTCTCCATTTTACTGCAACTAATTCTAACTCATCGGCAGCTGAGAGGGTGCCATAAATCTGACTATGTTTGTCCCTGCACTAGGGGATGGCCTACTCCCAAATTTGAGGCCATTTCATATTTTCTGACTCCAATCCATTTTCTTATTCCCTTAGTGGGTTTTAATATTTGGATTGGACATGGCTCCCTCTCCTTCCTTTGGCTTCTCAAGGACAGAAAAGAGGGAAGAAGCTTCCCTGCTGTGTCAGTGGTGAGGACCCTTATCACCACGCCTTCATCTTAATCTTAGAATTTAGGAGCACAAATGGGAAACTTTCACAAGTTCACTTTGTGACATTTCTTCCTTTCAGGGATATAATTTTAAAAATGCCCCAGCCAATTAATTAATTTTTTTTTAAGTAGCAGAAAATTCCCTTCTGGACTTACATTCCATGTGCTGAATTTGAGCCCGGAGCCCTGAGTTTTACTGCAGGAAATAAGGAGCTATAGTGAAAATGCTGACACAACCTCTACCATAGAGGTGCTAGCAGGCGCAGCTATAATAAATAATGTGGGAAATATGTTACATTTCAAGGCAATTACATGTTCAGCCATCTTTAGGATAGCTGGCCCATGAAGAGTAGGGATTAGGTTTCTGTGACAAGTGTAAAAGACCCATGACTCATGAATGCCGCAAGGTAAGAATGAATTATAAGAGCTGAATGAGAGCCACGTAATTACCTATCATAGGTAAAAAAATATTCTGTTTATTTGCAGGAGAGAAAGATGGTAAAACCCAGCCAGGGCATTTCTGCCAGCTTGGGATTTGACCCACAAGGCTGGAGGTACTGAATGTTGGGCAATGCTCTATGAACTCAGTGAGCACTGCCATATGCACAAAGAAGCTGAGTTTTATTCTTGACCTTTCCTTCATCTAAATATATGTTCAGTGGACAGTAAAGTGATGACTTATGTTCCCAGAAGGATGAGGCTGTCTGTGCGCCTGCAGATAGTAAAGTGGCCAGGGGAACAGCCCAGTGCTGCTCAGGCTGTATTCTCCATGGCATGCCCTGTCTTGTCTCTTGATTGCTACATTCATTCCTTTTTCTTTAGCTGAGCATAAGACAGTGGCTATTCAGGTGCCTCTTCCCAGGGGCTATTCACCTGTAGGTACGGGAAGTTTGCTTTCATTTCTCTTCCTCCTTAAGTGCCTTAAACAAATCTGGGGGTAATGAATTAGGCTGTGTGAGTTGCAGATTCTCCTCTCCTGTGTCTGGCTTAGGTCCCCCCATAACAGTTTCTAATTCCCCAAACATGGTGCTTGTACTTGGTGCACTGTGTTTCCACAGCCTGTTGACCAAATGCATCCTTCTCTAGATTGTAAGCTACCTGAGGAGAGAAAATGCATCTGTCTTATTTGGCATTGTAGCCTGGCACATGGTGGATGCTCTGTAAACAAATTAATCAAATAAAGAAATGCAGTCACTCCTCATGGGTTAAGACATTTCATATGTCCATTTATTCCACAAACAATGTTTTGTTGATCCTATGTGCAGGCTTTTGTTTAGTCATTTTGGTATAGGTGAATCACACATCTTGCCCTAGAGGGGCACTAATTTTAGTAGGGAGCTTAACCAAGTGAATAATCACAAGTCTAACAATGACTATATTAAACAGTGGCATGGACCAGATAGAAAGTTAGCAAGAAGGAGGAGTGACCAGTTCAGCATATATCACTTATTAACTAGACACTGATAATATTTGGTCTTGTATTATTAGTTATCAATATGTTTATTCACCCGTAGGTATAGGAAGTTTGTTCTATTACCCCAAATAATCACCAACCATATCTTCTACATCTTTATAACATCTTGAATACCTAGCATAGAGCTTGCTACAGCTATTAGTAGATAGTTACTTAATAGGATGTTATGATGGGAGTAGAAAGACTGGAATATGACTTAAGTTAAATTCCTTAGGCTTGAATATTAATCTTCTACATACTGGCCTATGACCTTGAGGTCATGTTACACCTTGGTTAAACATTAGTTTCTTTTCTATAAATTCTATGTATCCTACAGTTTTATTTTGAGAATTAACAAATCATAATTAACCAGATTTTTTTTTTTTACTTTTTAATGTTTTTTTTTTTTTTATTGCTTAAAGTATTACAAAGGGTATTACATATGTGTCCATTTTATCCCCCCGCCCTAGACAGTCCCCCAGCCTCCCCTATCCCCCAGTGTCTTATGTCCATTGGTTATGCTTATATGCATGCATACAAGTCCTTTGGTTGATCTCTTACCCCCCTACCTCCTGCCACCCAACCCTCCCTGGCCTTCCCGCTGCAGTTTGACAATCTGTTTGAGGCAGCTCTGCCTCTGTATCTATTATTGTTCAAAAGTTTATAATGGTCTCTATTATCCATGAATGAGTGAGATCATGTGGTATTTTTCCTTCATTGACTGGCTTATTTCACTTAGCATAATGCTCTCCAGTTCCATCCATGGCGTTGCAAATGGTAAGAGTTCCTTCCTTTTTAGAGCAGCATAGTATTCCATCGTGTAGATGTACCACAGTTTTCTAATCCATTCATCTACTGATGGACACTTAGGCTGTTTCCAGATCTTAGCTATGGTGAATTGTGCTGCTATGAACATAGGGGTGCATATATCTTTTCTGATTGGTGTTTCTGGTTTCTTGGGATATATTCCTAGAAGTGGGATCACAGGGTCAAATGGGAGTTCCATTTTCAGTTTTTTAAGGAAACTCCATACTGTCTTCCATAGTGGCTGCACCAGTCTGCATTCCCACCAGCAGTGCACAAGTGTTCCTTTTTCTCCACATCCTCTCCAGCACTTGTCGTTTGCTGATTTGTTGATGATAGCCAGTCTGACAGGTGTGAGATGGTACCTCATTGTTGTTTTGATTTGCATCTCTCGGATGATTAGTGACTTTGAGCATGTTTTCATATGTCTCTTGGCTTTCTGAATGTCCTCTTTTGAAAGGTGTCTATTTAGGTCCTTTGCCCATTTTTTGATTGGATTGTTTATCTTCCTTTTGTTAAGTTGTATGAGTTCCCTATAGATTTTGGAGATTAGGCCCTTATCAGATATGACATTGGCAAATATGTTTTCCCACACAGTGGGTTTTCTCGTTGTTTTGTTGATGGTTTCTTTTGCTGTGCAGAAGCTTTTTATTTTGATGTAGTCCCATTTGTTCATTTTCTCTTTAGTTTCAAGTGCCCTAGGAGCTGTATCAGTGAAGAAATTGCTTCGGCATATGTCTGAGATTTTGTTGCCTTTGGATTCTTCTAGAATTTTTATGGTTTCCTGTCGTACATTTAAGTCCTTTATCCATTTTGAGTTTATTTTTGTGTATGGTGTAAGTTGGTGGTCTAGTTTCATTTTCTTGCATATATCTGTCCAATTTTCCCAACACCATTTATTGAAGAGACTATCTTGGCTCCATTGTATGTTCTTGCCTCCTTTGTCAAATATTAATTGAGCATATTGGTTCGGGCTGATTTCTGGGCTCTCTATTCTATTCCATTGATCTATATGCCTATTCTTGTGCCAGTACCAGGCAGTTTTGAGAACAGTGGCTTTGTAATACAACTTGATATCTGGTATTGAGATCCCACCTACTTTGTTCTTTTTCAGGATTGCTGCAGCTATTCGGGGTCTTTTTTTATTCCAGATGAATTTTTGGAGAGTTCGTTCTAGATCTCTGAAGTATGCCGTTGGTATTTTAATGGGAAGTGCGTTGAATTTATAGATTGCTTTGGGTAGTATGGACATTTTAATGATGTTGATTCTACCAATCCATGAACACGGTATGTTCTTCCATCTGTTTATGTCTTCCTCTATATCTTTTTTCAACGTCCTGTAGTTTTCTGAGTAGAGGTCTTTTACCTCTCTAGTTAAGATTATTCCTAGGTAGCTTAGTTTTTTTGGTGCGATGGTAAACGGGATTGTTTTTATAATCTCTCTTTCTGAAAGTTCACTATTGGTGTATAGAAATGCCTCAGATTTCTTGGGGTTAATTTTGTATCCTGCTACATTGCCAAATTCATGTATTAAGTCTAGTAGCTTTTTGATGGAGTCTCTAGGGTTTTGTATGTATAATATCATGTCGTCTGCAAATAAGGACAGTTTTACTTCCTCTTTTCCAATTTGGATGCCTTTTATTTCTTCTTCTTGCCGAATTGCAATGGCTAACACTTCCAGTACTATGTTGAACAGGAGTGGTGAGAGGGAGCATCCCTGTCTTGTTCCTTATAATTAACCAGATTTTATGTGCTTAGTAAGTGTTTCCTTTTTTGCTCTAAATAAATATTTGTCAGTTTATTGATGGTCATGAGATAAATTACATGTTGCACTAAAAATATAGACAGTTGGAAGTTGTGGATGTGGTGATTTTCTTGAGATGGCTTAGTGTTCAGGGCATTTAGCTGTTTGATGGTACTCAGTTTAGGATGCATTGCGTAATGGAGTAACGTTTAGTTTCAGTGCTGGTAGGATTATGTGGGTAAGTCTCTTCATATCACTGTGTCTCCATCAGTTCACCTGTAATTATTTATCACAGCGGTTCTCAACCTGTGGATCGCGACCCCTTTGGGGGTCGAACGACCCTTTCAAAGAGGTCACCTACGACCATCGGAAAACACATATAAAATTACATATTGTTTACAGTAGCAAAATTACAGTTATGAAGTAGCAACGAAAATAATTTTATGGTTGGGGGTCACCACAACATGAGGATCTATATTAAAGGGTCGTGGCATTAGGAAGGTTAAGAACCACTGATTTATCAGAACTCTCCATTCAACTCATAACTGGAAGAGCTACTAAAAGAGGCAGAAGAGCAGTAATAGTGAGAAGTAATTACCACCATTCATCACTTTACTTCCCTCATTTTGTTCTCCACATGTGGGGAAGTACAGATCATGTTAAGGCAAAGGAGAGAGAGATCTTATTTTATTGACCAAATTCTTTAAAATTTTTGATAGGATCTCAGTGGTGGTTTCCATATTCCTGATAGAAGGACTAGTGGGAACTGTGCATTGTGTGTGTGTGTGTGTGTGTGTGCGCGCGCGCAAATGTAACTGACAGTAGCCAGACCACAAGGGGAAAATAGGAAGGTCCTGAGACCTTAACAGCAAATGATTTGCTTTGCTTATCACCTGGGTCACACAGTTCCTGGGACTTTTACATTCTGGACAATGTAGGCTGAAGCTAAACTGGCCGATCCCTGTTGAGGGCCATTTATTCATTTTAAACTTGTTCACTCAGGGAAAGAATAAGAAAGAGAAAACCTCGGGAACCCAGATTTATATTTTTATATTATAATTTTTAACATGGCTGAGTGTGGTATCCCACTTAGACAATCATTTGGTTAAATAATTGACAGGTATGTAGTTGCTTTGACTCAGAGATTTCCTGACGTGTACCACTTTTGATAACAGAGAACCTAGTGAATTAAATTATTTGAAACTGTCCTCTGCTGTCGGAGGTATGAGTAGATACCTTTATAAATACTGTATTTAATTTTTGGCTTAATAAAAAATGTGCAAGTGAGCCACAGTATCTCAGAGAGGTTCTCTTTAAATATTTGCAAGACTGTATTAAGTAACATATTAAAGTACATGCATTATTGCTTATGTATACATTTTTCATTCCCCGACAAAGCCATGATTATTCAGGAGGTTTAAAATAACATGCACTAATTTATTATCACTGGTTGTAAAGACTTTAGAAGGGTGCACTGAACATTATGTTAGCATTGATGTGTCAATCTTTCAGTTAAAGGATGGCACGTCTGAATCCCAGAACAGCCTTAATTAACAGAAAATAATTAGCATCATTTCCCCAGCAGAGAATATGAGGGATTTTTTTTTTCCAACAGAATCCATTGATTGATAATTAAGGAGGAGTTAGTTGTAATAAAACTCCCAGTATTGCAATTTCTAATTGGCCTTTCAGGACATTTTACAGTTACAGTTACTTTGTTCCAGGCGTTTTCTGCCTTTTGAAGAGTTTTAATAAGAATCTTTCCTCTCCAAAGCTGAGGCTCTGCAGGTGACAGAGGAAAAGGACGTGGTGACACACAGGAGCACATGGTGCCAGGTGGGCTGAGTGGCGGCTGGAAAGGTGTTCCTTCTCTTTTAAGTTTTTGTGGGCACCATCTTTCCCTCCTTCAGGCTGACCTTGTTCCTGGGACATGCAAAGTCGGCCTGAGGGTCTGTCTCTGCAGGAAGTGCTCTGCAGCCTGGGACCCTTTCCTCCCTCGATCTGATGCCCAGGTCTCTGAGCATCTCTTCTTTAAGCGCTTAAACAGATGCAGGCTTGGTAAAACCTCCAGCCCAACACCTCCTTTTTGTTAATTTCCTCTTTCTATGTCTGCCCTTTTGTATGCAAAACACAAAGAGGAACAACTTTGATATGCATGTTGTAGATAAATTGGAAACTATAGAAAATTAAAGAAGAAAATAAAAATACATTCTACTGAATACACTTTAATATAACCACTATAATTTTGGAGTGTTTCCTTCTGGTCATTTTTCTATGCATTTTTTTACATAATTGAGTTCACGTAAGTTGTTTTGAAACATGCATTTCTAAAAATTTAGTTTTCTTATCCTCAAAACCTGCAAATGCGTGCTGACTTTTTGACTGAACTGAAGTAGATGTTTGCTGTTATGATTTGCTCTTTGATGACTCATTTTACTGAGTGTAAGAATACTGCTTTCCTTTCATACAATATTTTTATATTTGTTTGTCTTCATTTGAGATGTAACAATAAAATTTGTCCTTACTTTTTTATTAGTATAACATGTAATTTAGAAAAATAAATTAAGCAAATTAGATAAATAACTTGTAGGAAGAAGTATGATATTAATTTCATAATAAAAATTGGTAAATATTTGTTATTTGTTTTAACTAAAAGCAGTTATGTGATGTAATGCAAAAAATGTATAAGCCATGGATCATTTTACTGACTTTTAAAAAGATAATAATCCTCTCATAGAAAGTAGCCCAAAAGAAATTTAAAAAATAAACTTTTGATAGACTATTTGAAGACATAGCCATTCATAAATATTCCCATCATTTGAAAAAAAAAGATGTTCAATTTAAAGGAAACAAGAAGAAAATAGGAATTGTAAAACCGGAATAAAAATTTGTTAAACAAATAAATGTAATAAAAATATGCACTTAAAATATTTGGTTATATTTACATTTCATTCTGTAAATGTTAACAAACCAATGGGAATTATAAATAAATTAGAAGATTTCTGTATAATGGACTACAAGAATATAATAGATACTGGGAAATCCATATATATAAAAGGCTAAGTGACCAACCATACATCCATCCAACTGACCGACCGACCGACCAGCTGTACATATAACGCACACTGGCAATTTAAAAATAAACATTGACTCACATATGCACGATACATATAAAGCTCTTGCTGGTGCCAATCACACGTGTGTGTTTCAGTGTCATTGTCAATTGTGAATTTGGTTGACACTTCTATTATAGAGAAAGGACGAATAGTGATATTAAAATATTTCTTCTAATTAATTTCCTTTCAATATGCACGAGTCAGTGCACCAGGCCACTAGTGTTAAATGAAAATAAATTGGAAGATTTCTGTATAATGGACTACACAAATACAATTGGTAGTCAATATTTTCATTTGACTAATTTTGTAAGAAAGTAGAGTTCAATAGACTATTGGGTGGGCAAACTTTTTGACTCGAGGGCCACAATGGGTTCTTAAACTGGACTGGAGGGCCGGAACAAAAGCATGGATGGAGTGCTTGTGTGAACTAATATAAATTCAAAGTAAACATCATTACATAAAAGGGAACAGTCTTTTTTTTTTATTATTCATTTTTTTTGTTTTTGTTTTTTTTGTTTTTGTTTATTCATTTCAAACAGGCCGGATCCGGCCCGCGGGCCATAGTTTGCCCACGGCTGGCTTAAGACACAAAATGTCACTAAAAATTTAAAAATTTCCACTAAATTAAAGATGTATATTTCTATTAAGTCACATTCACTTCTCTCAATTCCTCTCACATGAGTATTGAGGTCTCTTTTCTTCCACACATAATAAATAGTTGACTGCATCTGTGAAAGTACACAAAGTAGGTCAGGGGGACATGGTTTGATTTGGGGGAGTTTTGGGGGACTGGTATTAGCCACTGCCCTCCAAAGTCATCGAGATATGTCAGTAATCTCCCTTTTATAATACTAGCTTTGGATTGCACGGTTTCTGCTGATCTACAGGATGAATTACAAAAATATATCCTTATGTAATATAATGAATTTACTGATCATAATTAAATATCAACCAATTTCATTTTAGAGAGGACACCAATCCTCAAATATTAGATCATTATAAAGTCATTTATATTTACTTATATTTTGTGGGCCTCAGCTAACTCCCTATCTTAATTGTCTAGAGTTTTTCTAAATTAAAACTTGAGTTGATTTAGCCATTAAGATTAAGGAGAAATAAATGATTTTTAAAGTACAAAATAAATTATAAAGTTCCTCTATTATAACATTGGTATATAATAATATCACATTTAAGATATTCTTTAAAAATACTTGTACAATGTGTAAATACACACACGGGCAACCCATAACAAAACTCTAGTCAGTGTTCCATGATGTAAGTACAAGCCACCCAATGAAAGTTGGCCAATTTATACAACCCTTGTATCAAGATTGAAAAATTATTATATTGTAACCTTTTTTTAGCCATGAATGATAGACACTACCATCTTGAATTCTGAATTATCTACAACATGTGTTGTTTATTCTCCTGTGTCTTCCTTTCTGTTTGCCTCTTTTGGACCCATAATGGTTGACAAAATTTTGCATGTGAGAGTTCCTGACATTCCATATATTTGTTAGGGTTAGGTTCTATAGTATCAGAAAACCCCAAATTACAGTGGTTTAAGTAAGACAGGATGTAATTTTTTTTTCATGTGAAATTCAGAGACTTGAGCTCTGTCCACATCACTACTCTGTCTTCCCTAAAATGTGGTTTTCATCCTGCTGGCCCAAGATGGTGGCATCTTTATTCTAGAAAGCAGGATGGGTAAAAGAATGAAGAACAAGTGGCAAACAATGAGCACAAATTACTTCTGAAAAGAAAATTTATTCCTTGGAGCTACAAAAGACATTTCTGTTTATTTCCCATTAAACAAAACTTAGTCCCAAAGCCTCATGAAGCTGCAAGAGAGTCTGGGGAAATGTAACTCATTATTCTAGGAGGCCATGTACCCAGATAAAAGTCTCAGGTACTAGGGGGAAAAAGACTCTGGGGCAACCTAGTTGTGCATGAACATATGATTAGTAAAGTGAATGGGTAAGAAACATATCAGCAATGAATAGGACAGGTAAGGGAATGAAGCTATTGAAGAATGGGGTTTCACTTTAGCCTGATGACATAGGCAGTTCTGCAGCAAAAGTTGATCACAAACCTGTCCCACCCAAGACAAGGAAAGGGGCCTTTGGAATTCTATTGTAGTCATTCAATAGTCATGGGCCACATTTTTTCTCTCTCTCAATAACTAATTGATTAGCTTCCCCACATTTGGTGATTCTGTAGGGGAGCAGAGCCAGGAAGATTGAGAGGGGAGAGTGTAGACAGGTGGGGGTATTTTGTTCTTTAGAATTATAGATAAATATATATGTATATATATATTAGAGGCCCAATGCACGAAATTCGCTGCCTTGGCCCATCGCAGCCCCGGCTTCATCTGGGAAGGTCATCCAGAAGGACATCTGGAAGGTCATTCAGCTGTCCAGTCTAATTAGCATATTATGCTTTTATTTTATATATATATATATATATACTAGGGGCCCGGTGCATGAAAATTGTGCACTGGGTGTGGGGGGCGGAGTGTCCCTCAGCCCAGCCTGCCCCCTCTCACATACTGGGAGCCCTCAGGCATTGACCCCCATCACCCTCCAATCGCAGAATCGGCCCCTTGCCCAGGCCTGATGCCTCTCACAAAGGTGTCAGGCCTGGGCAGGGAACCCTCATTTCCCCCAATCACTGGTTCTGCTCCCAGCCCAGGCCTGATGCCTCTGGCCCAGGCGTCAGGCCTGGGCAGGGGACCCCCAGACCCCTCCGATTGCTGGCTCTGCCCCTTGCCCAGGCCTGATGCCTTGGCCAGAGGCATAGACCCCCATCACCCTCCGATCGCCTGATCAGCCCCTTGCCCAGGCCTGACGCCTCCGCCAGAGGTGTCAGGCTTGGACCGGGGACTCCCATCTCCCCCCGATCACTGGCTCTGGCCCCCGCCCAGGCCTGAGGCCTCTGGCCCAGGAATCATGTCTGGGCAGGGGACCCCCATCTCCCTCTGATCGCTTTCTCCAACCCCCGCCCAAGCCTGATGCCTCTGACCCAGGCTTCAGGCCTGGGCAAGGGGACCATCATATCCCCCCAATTCCCGGCTCCGCCCCCCCACCCAGGCCTGATGCCTCTGGCCCAGGCATCAGGCCTGGGCAGGGGACCCCCAGCCCCCCGCCCAGGCCTGATGCCTTGGCCAGAGGAGTTGGTCCTCATCACCCTCCGATCACCAATCACCGGATCGGCCCCTTGACCAGGCCTGAGGCCTCCGGGAGAGGTGTCAGGCCTGGGCAGGGGACCCCCAGCTCCCCGCGGTTGCAGGCTCCGCCCCTGCCCAGGCCTAACGCCTCTGGCCTAGGCATCTGGCCCAGGCAGCGGGGACCTGCAGTGGCAGCGGGGGGTGCTGCGATCTTGGGCTTCGCTTTAGGCCCAGGCAAGGGACCCCTAGCTCCTGGGACTGCCAGCTTCGACCGTGCCCAGCTCCCATCACTGGCTCCTCCCCTACTTCCTGCTATCACTGGCCAGGGCGGAAAAGGCGCCTGATTCTCCGATCATGGCTGGGGGGCAGGGCAAAGGCGGCCCCAGGGCCGCCTTTGCCCTGCCCCCCAGCTCTTAGCTCCCCCCTGGGTTTCAGATCACTGTCATTGGCAGGGGGCTTCTTCCTGCTTTCCCTTTCGCCTCCCTGCATTGTGCCTACATATGCAAATTAACCACCATCTTGTTGGCAGTTAACTTGCATATAGTCCTGAGTTACTTCATTAAGTATTACCTTGATCTATTAATTAATGTGATTGAATAAAAGGAATTGGAAATGGCTAATCTTTTTATTTCAACAATTAATAGCATTCTGTATACTCCATGATAAAAGAGTACCTTTGCTCGGTTTTTCTTTAGCATACAGTGGAGACAATGAGTCAGATAGGTATCTCAGACTTCAAAACCATTCAGGTTTACAGTATGAAAGATATATTGTGGCATCCCAGAAATGCAAGCATTTTACTGTGTAATATTCTCATGTCTCTCCTTTTCCCATTTCAACTAGTTAGGTAAATGAAATTCTATAAATGTGGACTAGGAAGGGAAAAATCTATTAAATAACTATAATAACTATAATCTTAATAATAATTATAATAACTATAATCTTAGTTGGCAGTTAATTTGCATATAGTCCTGATTAGCCAATGAAAAGGGTAGCGTCATACACCAATTACCATTTTTCACTTTTATTAGTGTAGATGTACATATATTTATATATACATATATACATATGTACATATATTTATATACTATATGTATATAATCAAGGTAATAGGAATTTGAGATCACTAATTCAGTAAGTTATTTGATTATACTAGTATAATTTAGACCAAAAAAAAATCTCTTTAGCATAGCATCTTCATACACTTACCTTGAGTATAAACACATGAACAGTCTGCCATAAGAGTTCTAGAAACTGCTGGCAAGGAGATTCTGAAACAACTGATGATCTCTTGGGGAAAATAAATATACTTGGGTATGTGGAGTGTTTGTATCTTTTTTCTATTTCCTTTGTGTTTGTTTGTTTGCCTTATCTTTGATGCACACATAAAAGGAAGAGCTCAAATAGATTATAACTGTTAGAATTTTTTTCCTTAAGACAAAATAAAAGTACTCTTGTCCATAAGGCCATCAAAAATCAGTGGGAACATTTGGTGCAATCAATCTATTACAAACCAATTTTATAGCTATATAATGAGATCTAATTGCTGCTTTATTAGTCTGGATAATATTAAAAGTGTCAGTAATTGCTTTGCATTTAAGTTGGTTTTCCAATTTAAATTGCATGTCCAATACATTACCATTAACTTATGTACTTCTTTTATTTAATAGATTTTTCCCTTCCTAGTCCACATTTATAGAATTTCATTTACCTAACTAGTTGAAATGGGAAAAGGAGAGACATGAGAATATTACACAGTAAAATGCTTGCATTTCTGGGATGCCACAATATATCTTTCATACTGTAAACCTGAATGGTTTTGAAGTCTGAGATACCTATCTGACTCATTGTCTCCACTGTATGCTAAAGAAAAACCGAGCAAAGGTACTCTTTTATCATGGAGTATACAGAATGCTATTAATTGTTGAAATAAAAAGATTAGCCATTTCCAATTCCTTTTATTCAATCACATTAATTAATAGATCAAGGTAATACTTAATGAAGTAACTCAGTGATTTGTTATTGGGGGCAATCAGGCAGATAAAAGGGAATCAAATAGATCATTTATATAGTTATTTTAGATTGCTGAGGAAATACAGGCCATGCTCCGAGTATTAATCATCAAATCCTATAACTATAACCTCTTTAAAAAAAATCTTTATTTTCTAAAAATGGCATATATTCAATTTTTGTTAGTCAATACCACCTTGAGATAAATAAACTCTCCATGAAAGTCAGGAGAAGCCTAATAGTAATAGTGAGAAAAATTCCATGTTTCTTAAACCTGAATTTTCACATCAGGGACTGTGGGTCAAAAAAAAAAAAATCATACAAAGGACAAAGAACACAGCAGTCTCCTATGAGTTGTAAGTTTGGAGCTTCTGTGCTATCCCATTTCTTCTCCACCACAAGGTCAATTCCATCCTGCAGAACCTTTATCTCTCACTCTACCATCCGTACTCTTCAAGGTCACTTCATTTGCCTCCTACAGTTCTTCTTGTAGATCCTTTTGCTTCTACATGAAGCCAGAATGCCCCATTTGACACACTAATTCAGCCATGTTATTTCTGGTGTTAATTTACTTCAGGGTCTGCACATTTCTCTCAGAGTGAGATCAAAACACGTGAATGAGACTTTATCTAGAAATAGGGTTTTTGAAGATGTAATCAAGTGAGGATGAGGCCAAAACAAATTAGGATGGGCCCTAAATCCAATGACTGGTGTCCTTAGAAGAAGAAGGAAGTTTAAACAAGAGACACAAGGAGAATGACATGAGATTACAGAAGCAGAGATTGAAGTTATG
Organism: Myotis nattereri; assembly: GCF_964212035.1. Lineage (NCBI taxonomy): Eukaryota > Metazoa > Chordata > Mammalia > Chiroptera > Vespertilionidae > Myotis > Myotis nattereri. The sequence continues at coordinate 22,023,410 of NC_138081.1, forward strand.
CTGCCACAAACTAAGGGATGCCGGATGCCAAGAATCATGGGCAACTACCAGAAACCAGTAGAGAAGTATTGCTATGAACTAAATGTGTCCACCAATTAATACATTGTAGTCTGAATCCCTAATGTGACTGTATTGGGAAAGAGAGCCTTAAGAAGGTAATTAAGGCTAAATGAGATGATTAGGGCAGGGCTCTAATTTGATAAGACTCTCTCTCTCTCTCTCAACATTTATACAAAGAGGTCATGTAGTGATACAGCTAGAAGGTGGCTGTCTACAAACCAGGAAGAGCAGCCTTAATGGAAATCAGCCCTGCTGGCATCATGATCTTGGACTTCCAGGCTCCAGACTGTAAGAAAGGCCACTGTTGATAAGGACACCCCATCTGTGTATTTTGTTATGGCAGCCCAAGCTGACTCATACAGGCATAGAAATGGCTCATTGTCTGAGCCTCCAACTAGGGCTCTATTATGCTGACACCTTGATTTTGGACTTCTGGCCTCTAGAACTCTGAGAATAAATTTCTGTTGTTTCAAGCCACCAAGTTTGTGGTAATTTTTTACAGCAGCCTTAGGAAAGGAATACATTCTCCACGCCTCTCCTATTTTTCTATCTGCCTCTGCCCCCCTTTCCTTAGTTAATGTTCCACACCCTTCAATTTTCTGCTCAGTTCTTTATTTCATTGTTTAACTTATTGATTTGAGAGAGAGACAGAGATCAATGTGTTATTCCACTTATTTATACATTCCTTGGTTGTGACTTGTATGTGTCCTGACCAGGGATTGAAACCCCTAGCCTTAGTGTATTGGGATGACACTCTAACCAAATGAGCTACCTGGCCTTGCCCCTCTTGCTTACTTTTTTAGAGAAGCATTTTCAGGTTTCCCACATAAATCAGATATAGCTTTCACATAATTAATGAAGCAAAAATTACAAAGGAATATGTATATATGCATTTATTTATTTATGTTTATTTGGGAGACTATTTTACTTATATATGTCTCAAGAACTGGGTTTTAAAGTCTCAAAGGTAAACAGCAACCTTTTCTGTTTTGTTCATCATTTTATCCCCCAACATTTGGTGAATGAATTAAATGGGGGGTGAGGGAAAGAATAGCTTTGGATGATTTTAGAAGAACCAGAATGTATCAATAGTTAATCTCTCGTTAATTGTTACATATATTTGAGCAAGTCACTTCATCTCTCTAGGAATTTTTTCCCCTCACTTGTGAAGTAGGCAAGTGAATTAGATTATTTTCTGAGGCCCAATACAATTCTGACAGTCTGTGGAGCTGTGATTTCTTCTGTTGAAAATTCTTTCTGAGACACTGGTTGCAAATACATGTTCAAGTTCATGTGCCTGTGAAAAATAGGTCAGATTCAAGACCAAATTTTACAGTCAGTATTGATGTACCATTTATTGTGACTTGAAAGTAGTGGACATTGAAAAAATGAGTGTTGACAGTTATATTCCAGAAGCCTCACACTGTGCCTGGTAATTTTAGGTACTCGATAATGTTTGTTGATGTAATTAATTAAGGCAGGGACTAAATTTATGAGCGGAATGGAGACTTTTTACATTGCAACACCAAGATATACTCAAATTGTAGCATCATTGTTCTCTGTTACCCCAAATAGTGGTGACTGAAACCAATATGAGAGTTTAGAAGATCAATATTTTTCATTTTTTTCTTATTCTAGTCTTCTAAATGCCTTTATCATTGGGAAAAAAAAGCCCCAGAAAGGAATCAAGGAAGGTTAAAACTTAAAACCAGACATCCAAGATAATTAGATTCATTCTGTTTCAACTCCATCATCAGCTGGGTCCTTGGAGTCTGTCAATGGGGAAAATCTGGGAAGAAAATGGAGATTTTCAAAAAGTTACTTAGCTTCATGCAGGATTTTGAAAGCAATCACTATGGGGCTTTTCTTCTTTTTCCCCCTGTCTGGTCTGATCTTGAGTCTCCATCCAACATGCTGTGATGCTGGTAATTTGTTAAATATCGTGCAGATCCTCAGCTCCAAGTGAGGCTTTATATCTTGCACATGTTGGGCAGTAATTGGGGATTTGTATTTTCCACGGGGAAATTTATCTGAGTAGTAAGGTTTGTTTCTCTTTTATGAAAGGATTGCTTTTTTTTTTTCTTGGATGGGCTGTTGTGATTTCTGATTGGATTTTTTTAAGGGATGACCTGTGCCACCCCAGTATGGTGATTATGATTTCTAATGCTGATAATTTATTGCCTTAGGCAAGGGATGCCAGGAGCCCACCTTCTACAAAGGAGTATTTCAGGGACCACTAAGAAAGTGAAGTGTTGGCTATTATGTACTTTCCAATTAACGGAAATAAATTAACTGGTCTCCTTTGTAACATTTATTATAGAAAAAAATAAATACTCAATCCTGCCAGTGTGGCTCAGCAGTTGAGCATCGACCCAGGAACCAAGAGGTTGTCAGTTTGATTCCTGGTTAAGGTACATGCTCAGGTTGTGGGCTTGATCCCCAGTGTGGGGCATGCAGGAGGCAGCCAATCAATGATGTTCCTCTCTCATCAATGTTTCTATTTCTCTATCCCTCTCCCTCCCCCCTCTCTAAAATAAATAAATATAAATAAATAAATAAATAAATAAATAAATAAATAAATAAATATTTGCTTAATCGTCATTTTTCTTGCTAGAATTTGTTAAGTTCCTTGAGAGGACCAACACTTGTTAAGAACGCCATATATGTCCAAATTCTTGGAGAGAAAAGAATTCTACATTTTTTTCTTGGTGCAAATGTAGGCCTGCTTGCCTGGGCTGTGGGAGGTTCTCAAAGAGGGAAGTTCTAGCCCCCAAAGTGAAGTCAGAGGCAAAGGCTAATGTGTAGGTTGATGCCACGGAATAGGACTGAAATACAGAGGAAGGGTGGAATGAGGGAAGAAAGGAAAGCTAGTATAAGGATGCATTGTTGAGTTGACCGATGCTGTGGATGTCTGGTGCTCATTGTCCTGGGACCTTCTCAGAAGTCATATAGAAGGCATGTGACATGTATCAGCCAGGTTCAATAAGAAAACGCATTCTTTACCTGCCATGCTCTGTTGGTGGACAGTTACCCCAACTTTGAATGCCCTATAGTGTAGAACTGTGACTGTGCAAATACCAAGCAGGGCCCAAGGTGGTGTCCCAGGAACCCTGGGACAGTAATGAGTGTCACATTGTTTCTGTGAGATTCAGGCACTCACTGTCAGAGTGCATCTAGAAGTTTGTGCAAAACCGTTGACTTGTTAGGACTGAATGCAAAGGTGAGTCTGAGAGGATGTGAGGTGGTGCAAAAAATCCTGCCTAATGACAATAGTCACTCCTTTCATCTAGACGAGCGTCATGTCAACATAGAGGCTAAACCACATAGAGCCTGTGAGTTAAATAGTTCTCACATCTGTGTGATACACACTGGGCTAGCTTACTTCTATTCAACATCATAAGCAGCAAAGGATTAATTTAATAGCATATTATCATTTGCTAGGATGCTCTTGTTCATCAGCACAGGACTGGAATTTCTTAGTTCCAGAACTTCCATGGATTCGGGAAGATGGTGCTCACTATCATGGTGATAAATACTTAACAACCAGCTCCCCACGGAAAAAAAAAAGCCTTGGTTGATAGTGTTGCTAATTTCCATATTGTAAATACTTTCACCATAGCCAGTTTCAAGCAGCCAACGAGATGTACACAATCTAATCTTGACAGTTGCTATTAAGTCAACTCCAGTGTACCATTGAGTGTTCCATGGCTACACAGAGCAAGAGGTTCTACAGCAAAGTGGTTAAGATCATAGGATTTAATACCTGACTCTATTACCTGCACAACTTTAGCAAATTTTCTCTCCTCTCTATGCCTCAATTTTCCTTCTCTAAGATTACCGTCTCATAAGATTACTATGCAGATTGAGATTATCCATGCAAAGCATTATCCTTTTTCTCCTTGGTAACTAGAACTATGTAAGTGCAGGAATGTAGGCCACATGGTGGAAAAAGAGTGAAGCATTAATGAGTTGGGAAATAACAAAGAGAGCTTAAATAAAATTTTGTACTTTAAAATGACAAAAATAACAGCATAGATTTGAAATGTTGCAATTCTATTCTTGCATTCCACTTGTACTAGGCATAACGTAAAAAAGAGCTCTTTCTATAAAGGAATCCTTATATAGAAAAGGGGTGAAGAAAACTTTTACTCAGTTTATAGAAATATTAATAGTAGAGACTATACTGTAATCAAACAAAATAGAATTTCTTTATGGGTCATCTTCTGAAGACTTGGATATTATTTTGTTCTGAGAAAATTTTGTAAGGCTCTTATGGGCCTGTCAGCAGTATTTTTTTTTTTTATCAAGAAGACAATAGAATAAATAAAGAGATCAACCAAAGGACTTGTATGCATGTATATAAGCATAAGCGATGGATGTGGACAACAGGGGGTGAGGGTGAGGGCAGGATTCCCCCCATTGGGGCAATAAGGACACATTTGTAATATCTTAATCAATAAAGGGAAAATAAATTTAAAAAAAAGAAAGCAAAAATTAAGCTAATTTAATAGGAAACTTTTTAATGGGCATATTTGCATTTAAACTGTGAACACACTGATTTTTAAAAATATATATTTTTATTGATTTCAGAAGAGAGAGAGAGAGAGAGACAGAGAGAGAGATATCAATGATGAGAGATAATCATTGATCAGCTGCCTCCTGCACGGCCCACACTAGGGATAGAGCCCATAACCCGGGCATGTGCCCTGAATGGGAATTCAACCATAACCTCCCGGTTCATAGGTTGATGCTCAACCACTGAGCCATGCCAGCCAGGAAGCACACAAATTTTACTGTATATATTCATCAGTAATTTTAAAAAACCCTTAATACAGATAATGCTTCCTTCTAGTAATAAAGAGGTATTCAGTTGTTTTACTTTATGAACTTGGATTAATTCAATTATATTTTCTTCAAAGTGCCCTTCTTTATAGGGGTTTCTCTTTAATTGAGAATTGCCTCACAACACATAATTTATCCTTAATTAGTGCAAATTGGTAAGGTTTTATTATGTGATATGACAAAGAAAGTTGGTTCATAGAGTCTATATTTTTTTTAACTGAGCAATCCCCACTTCCTCTAAATAGAGATTCAAAAATTATTTTAGACCTAACAACTTCATTCTCCCAGGCATACAGGCTTGGAGCTTTGATTCCATCTTTGGTTTTTCCCTCACTTCTACAGTTAATCTTTATAATCTCTATCGTTGATCTTAAGTATTACTTGCCTCATAATCTTATTGTGAGTACTGTGTTAAACTAGTATGGATTTAAAAGAGTATTAGACACATTTTAAGCTAGCCTGCTATATCTATCTATCTATCTATCTATCTATCTATCTATCTATCATCCATCCATCCATCTCCATTATTACAATGGGCACCATGATAAAGCCTCTTGCATGCAGTTTTCTACTTGAACTTTGACCGAGTTCCAGCCCTTTCTGCTCAGTCTAGAGTACTGCATGAACCTTACAATTGTATGGCTGGCCACAATTCCTCTCTTCTCCAGGCTGAGAGAGAAAGATAAGATTTCAATGTCTTACAGTTTCCCCAAACTGACATTTTGGCCCATCTCCCATTATATAACTTGTCAAAAATTTCCAAAGATCATTACCTTCAGCTTTTGCAATTTTTTCTATGTTTTAACATGATACTTTAAAAACAGGCTAGAGGAAATGTACAGATTAACCAGAGAGGGAGAAATGTAAGGACTAAAGGAACAATAAAGAACATGGCATTTTTATCCCCCCAAATGCACTGGCTGAATAGCTGCGAAATATCTAGGGGAATTGAATATCTTTCAGAACCAATTTCTTTTGATTGCTCTTTCTTCAAGACACAGGGCATGATACCCACTAGGGTAAAAAAAAAAAAGTGCAACGATTGGAGCAAGTGTCTGAGAGTCCCAATGCTGGCTTCTCTTGCCTTGTCTGCTCCAAATGCAGAGAGTGAGACTGAGATAATGAGTTGTCATCAAGTAACAAGACCTTGTTTTAAACAAAATTGATACAGACTCATAGATATAGAGAGAGAACTAGTGGTTGCCAGGGGAGGAGAGTTGGAGCACTGGGTTAAAGAGGTGAAGGACTAAGAAGCACAAATGGGTAATTACAAAATAGTCACAGGGAAGTAAGGAAAGCATAGGAAATATAGTCAATAGTATTGTCATAACTTTGTATGGTGTCAGCTGAGGTGTTGGAAATATCAAGGACACTATGTAAAGTATATGATCGTCTAATCATGAAATTGTACACCAGAAACAATACATAATAAATTTAAAGACCTTGTTTTTATCCAATAATCAAGTGCAAGCTTATTTAGTCCTTTTACTTATTCAAAAATGAGGACTTAGCAAAGATGCAAATACAATGTCTAATTTGAAAAAAAAAAAAGAGTATTGCTTTGAGTCAATCTTAAACTGGCAGCAGTACATTCCAATATTTTGAAATGATGTGGATTTCAATATTGGTAGCAAGTAAAGAAATGAGCCCCAAAATCATGACCTTGTAATCAGTAAGTAAACCATCTGATATTTCAATTTTTCAAGGTTGTTTCCATTTTTAAAAGGAATTGGGGGGCCGATCCTCCCAGTGTACATTCTATCTAGATTATTACACATTCTGAAAAAATTATCTTGAATATGTCTCATCTCAAGGCAGGCTGAGAAATTTAGTAAATGCACTTAAATGTTTAGAAATTCTTAAATAGAGTGAAAATATGTTATAAAGGCACTAATGCTCAACCATATGCATTCAAAAAAAATTGTGAAGCTAACGGCATTACTTAGATTCCTGAGAATTTAGGTATTGAAATAAGGTTTATTTATTTCTAAGGGGAAAAGCAACGTTTCTATTACTCAGTGTATGGGAGAGCGGTTTGTGTTTGGTAGCAGGCACTTGACATTTGGTTCGTCCCAGCTTCTGCTCCCGAGTAAAACCATATTGAGTAAGTTGACCCTCTTACCTTAAAGGTTACTGTTGCTTAACACATTGCAGATTTTTAACCTGGGGCCACAGCACGAGCTGGAGGAAGGATTTCAAAACCTGTGCCCAACAACACAATCAGCCCCATTATGTGACTTGTTTCATGTTACATCCATGCTTTATTGAGTCCTGCTTCTGACACATTTGTTTTAAAAGGATTTGTGTGCTTGCTTGCTGCTTCCCCCCAAGAGGAGATACAGGTTTCTGGAAAATAGTTGTTGTTATTGGTGTTGTTGTTTTTTTACTCTCTGACGCATAGATCAATTTGGAGAAGTTTATTTCCTGAGCACCAACATAGTGTTAACTTTCAATTGCTAAAGGCCAATTAGAATTCAGAATATTTAGAAATTCAGAGCCCTGCTGAGTGATTCCCTCTGTAGGAAATGCTGAGAGGCTTTGGGAGGAAGATTGAACTGGTGAAATTGACAAAAAGTGCTTTGTTCATAACTCTATGCAAGAAATTTTAGCATTATATCACCTTACCTATTTATATGCCTGTCTTCCCCATCTGACTATGCGCTCCTTGACAGCCAAACCAATTTAGTACTCATCTCTGTATCATCTTCACTCACCTGGCACATAGTGGGTGCTCAATAAATGTGTGAGTGGATAAATGAAATTTAAATGATTTCACCTTCCCCTTTGAACTCTCAGGAGCACAACAGCACACATCTTTGTGGAAGTAACATTCCTGTTTAATATCCTCTACTCCAATGATTTATAGCAGGAATATTATCACTAAGCAAGAAGCTCTCCTATAAACATTAACAGGTGATTCTCAAACCCTTGAACACATAAAGAGGTGCAGAAGCCAAAGCCCATAGTGCTATAAGAACAGGGTACGTGGCCTCCCAGAAAATTCTACCATTTTCTTGCCAAGGATGTAAAGTAGGACCAACGTGAGACACCCCTGGTACTCCTCTAACATAAGAGATGAACTGGGGACACCAGGGTGCCAGGAACTTACTTGAGAAGTAACTCTTCATGTAGTCATTCATTGAACAGACACATATCGGGCACTGGGCATTGTATTAGGCACTGGAGAAGACACAAAGACTAATAAAGGTGTGGTCTCTTCCCTCAAGATGTTCACATATGTTTAGTGCTAAACATATTCTTTGGTTTCACCACTGTTATACAAATAGATATTCATTAATAATATTATTAACACATTGGGCATGACAAGTAATGTGCATTAAGTTTGCATCAAGTCATAGAGCATTCGATGTTCATTCATGCTCCTTTATTCAGTGCCTAAGATGCATTTGACACTGTAGGTGTAAAAGTGAAGGTGTGATATCTGCATTCAAGGACTCACATTACAATGGTATTACCAGAGTAAAAGAGCCAGCTAAAAGTCTGCCAAATACTAACATGGAAAGTGGTTGGAGCAGAGAGGCCATCAAGAGAAGTCAACAGTACAATTGAGTCTTCCCCAAACACTGTGTGCCTAGTACTTTGCTTCAGTATAGTTCCTAAATAAAGGGGAAACTTAATTTTGTTCAAAAGAAGTTTTATGTGGGCAAAGAAAAATATTCTGACTCCACCAGTCACTAGCTGTATTCTTTTGGATAAACTCCATCTCTCCGATTTTCATATGAGCTAACAGAGCTCGAAGGCATTTTGGAATTGTAATGATAAACCAATATACAGGCACCCATCATAAAATGACTCTGGCACCATGCAGAACAGTATGGAATAAAATTTTAAAGTGAGGCTCAGTTTCCAGGTTGAAGCCCTGACTCAGAATCTCAGAGGGCATTCATGGTGAAAGTTAGCCAAGTGGATCTATCTATTATCTATCTATCATCTATCATGTATCTATCTAAAATTTATCTGTCATCTGTCTATGGAGATGTCACTAGGATCTCTGTTGCTCTCCCACATCAATTAAATTACTTGAAGTCCACAGCAAATGATTAAATGCCCATTAAAATCCTCACCTGTTAGAGAATAAACATGAACCAAAAAACTCTGAAAACATTCGACATCCCCCCTGCTTGGCTGGCCCTGTGTGTGTGTGGGTGTGTGTGTGTGTGTGTGTGTGTGTGCTCCTTGCTTCCTAGTTCCTTCCTTCAGAGCACAAGAGATTAAACTAGTCAACTTTATGATGCTCAATTTCCCCAAAGGAAGCTTCAATCCTAACATACTGCTGCCCCACCCTCCTGTTTCTCTCCACCGCAGGTAGCTCGCTGCCCCACCCTCGTGCTATCCGGTCATTATGTGACAGCATTCTGACCAATTTGCATATTACCCTATTATAAATATATATATATATGTATTGCAGTGCCTTTGTTCCTATTACATTGCTTTCAAGATATATTACCTGGGATTCTGCCTTGGTGGAGGATGGCTTGAGAGCACAGTCCCTTTGTTTCCGATTCAAATGAGTGATGCAACACTGCTTTTATTGACCTTTCTTATCTGGTCACTTTCACATCTGGCTACAAACATGTTTCTTCAGCATAGTTTGACTTTCACGGTGAGCAAAGGTTGCCTGTTCACCTGTGAAGTATAAAATAGAGTTGATTGGTCCACTAATCAGCTAATCAGGATGGGGGTCACTCAGAACTTTGTATTTATTTTGTAAATCCCCAGCTTTTCTTCTCTAATGTAAGCAGAAAAGATATTTAGTGGGAGGACAATGAGTAGCTCTTAGACTAGAAGGGAAGATTGGCTAAGAGACTTAGAAAGTGAACACAGCTGAGGAAAGACAGGTGATGAGAATTATTGCTAAAACCATGATATGAAAGAGCTGGTGGAAATCCCACTGCCTGCACTGCCCTTATTGGTGGGCCCAAATATCACCACTGGCCTTGCTGCTTCAATACCACTAGCCCATGGGTAACACTGCCCATGCCCATGCCTCCTCAGGTGGATTTGCCACTGTTTCTGTCTCTGCTGCCCCTGTCACAATCAGATTGATTTCTGGATTGTTCCTAGCTCTCTGTGTCACTGCATCCAGATTCAAAGTCATCAGAGGCAGCATTCCATTGGAAGTGAGTAGATTCCTAAACTGGTACTTTCGGCTTTTGTGCTGATAGGCAGCACTCTGCATCTCAGTCTTATTTAATTTCACCTTTTCTATGATATAATTTTTCCTATAAATTGACTATGCTTTTATGTATTTATGTGTTTATTTATTTATTAAAGTGTAGTTGAAATGCAATATTATATTAGTTTCAGGTGTATAACAATTTGACATCTCTATGCCTTACAAAGTGATCATCACAAAAGTCTAGTAACCTTCTGTATCGTGCAAAGTTATTATGGTGTTATTGACTATATTACTTATACTATACATTATGTCCCAATGACTTATTTGTTTTGGAACTGGAAATGTGTGTCTTTTAATCCCCTTCACCCTTTTTCACCCACACCTCTTCCTTCTGGCAACCATCCGTTCATTCTATCTATAAATCTGTTCTGTTTTGTTTTGCTTTGTCTTCCAGATTATAAATATAAGTACAATCATACATTTGCCTTTCTCTGTTTGATGTATTTCACTTAGCATAATACCCTCTGGGTCGATCCATTTTGTTATAGATGGCAAGATTTCATTCTTCTTTATATTCTATTATATATGTTGATGAACACCTAGGTTGCTTCCATATCTTAGCTATTGTAAATACTGCTGCAATGAACATAGTGGTGCACATATCTTTTTGAATTAGTGTTTTTAATTTCTTTGAAAAATAGCCAGAAGTGGAATTGCTATGCTGTATGGTAGTTCTATTTTTAATTTTTGGAGAAACCTTCATACTGTTTCCCATAGTGGCTGGAGGACTCCTTTTTCTGCACATCCTTGTGAACACTTGTTTTTTGTCGTCTTTTTCATAATAGCCATTCTGACGGTGTGAGGTGGTATCTCATTTTGGTTTTGATTTGCATTTCCTAGTGATGAGTGTTTGTTGGCCATTGAATATCTTCTTTGGAGAAATGTCTATTTATGTTTTCTTTCTTTTTTTGATACTGAGTTGTACGAGTTTTTTATAGATATTTTGGAAATTAACTCATCGGATATGTCATTGGCAAACATCTTCTCCCATTTAATAGATTGCCTTTCATTTTTTTGATAGTTTCCTTTCTGTGCAAAAAGCTTATTTGTTTGATATAGTCACATTTGTTTTTGTTGCCCTAGACTGAGGAGATATATTCAAAAAATATTGCTAAGACCAATGCCAAAAAGTTTACTGTGTATGTTTTCATCTAGGAGCTTTACGATTTCATGTTTTATATTTAAGTCTTTAATCTATAATTTTATTTTTATATATGGTGTAAGAAAGTAGTCTGGTTCCATTTTTTTTCTCCTCCAACATCATTTATTGGAAAGAATGTTTTTCCCCATTGTATATTATTGCCTCCTTTGTCATAAATTAATTGACCATATAAGCATGGGTTTATTTTTGGGCTCTCTATTCTGTTCCTTTGTTTCCAAGTTGAACTTTAAATCCAAAAAGAACATGTTAATTCAAGTGTGTTACTCTCTACAATTTCCAGATGAGATACTACTCAAGGGAAAGTATAAGTAATAGTTGGATACCAAGTTTTGCAGGTTTCATTAGATATGAATCAACACTTAGTGATTTCCATAGAGAAGTTTAGGAAAGTGTGAGAACACTGATGTTTCTAAATTGCGTGGAGAATCATATTTTTATACATGTGCCCTCTTCTCTCTTTTATAGTCACAGCAACTGTTACTGTTATGCATTAACCAATAGGTAACAGATCGGCTGAAAAGAAGAAAGTTAGCAGTGCCAAGCCTAGGGCATTTTTCCTTCCTGAGATTCATCTGTGATGCTTTTGTGTGCTCTGTGTAGTTTTTAGTTTGGGGATATTTTTTCCCCTTGCTTAGAGCAATAAAAGTTTGGTGGATTATTTAGCACAAGGGAAGTTTGAGTGTTCTACCTACCATTTCACATGCCCCACATCCCAAATAGGAAGGGTCCTGAACTGCATTGTTTCACCATGTAAAGGCTTCTCCTATTACTAACAATAACTGGGAAAAATGTTTAATCTACTTGTAATCTACCTATTTGAAGCCTTTACTTTAAGGGTCTTCTACCCTCTCCTCAGAAAATAAGAAAAATGTAGTGTTTTAAAATTTTATTTTAGCCAGGTATTTGAAAATGTGCCACATGTTTTTCTTGTCTGATAGTGCTCACCTACCCTAGAGACTCTGGGGCCAGGACTGACCAAGGACATTGAGGGTGGTTGGGGAGGAACTATTCTCTATAAGCTCAGTTTACTCATGTTTGTTGTGTTCATTGCTCCAAAATTGTGCCAAAGATGGAGGTGAAGTTAAGTAATTTCACTTTCCAGAATGAGTTTTATCCTCTTCCTGAAAACTGGATCAATATTTGACCATTTCCAGTGAATACTGTAATTTATGATAGAATTTTGATAATATTCACAAATGCTTTTAGGCCTTTAAATAAAAATTATGGTGTTTGTTAGCCCTAACCGGTTTGGCTCAGTGGATAGAGCATCAGCCTGCGGACTGAAGTGTACCAGGTTTGATTCCGGTCAAGGGCATGTACCTTGGTTGCGGGCACATCCCCAGTGGGAGGTGTGCAGGAGGCAGCTGATCAATGTTTCTCTCTTATCGATGTTTCTAACTCTCTATCCCTCTCTCTTCCCCTCTATAAAAAATCAATAAAATATATTTTTAAAAATGATGGTGTTTGGATACTATCTGTCCTGAAGGCAGTATATTTTAGAGGGTGAGTTTGATAACTACCTGCCATTGGTAATCAGAAAATTTCACATTTTGCTGATACTGTGCCCCAATTTTCTGCTTCCCTACCACCAGTTATTCCCACAAGCCTGATGAACATTATTCACCTTTCAAGTTTCCACCTAAGCTTCTTTTCTTGATTTATCTCAAGGATAAGTTTTCCTCTGCACATACTAACAGTATAGAATTTTTGGCACCTTTTCTTTTCTTAAATCTATTTTTATTGTTGAAAGTATTACAGATGTCCCCTTTTCTTCTCCATTGACCCCACTCCCACTCCCTCCCCAGGCCTTCACCACACTACTGTCTGTGTTCCTGGGTTATGCATACAGGCACATAAATTCTTTGATTAATCTCTTTCCCTCTGCTCTTCCCTTTGAGAGTCATCAATCAAGTTTGTTTATGTATCTGATGGATTCGCCCTGCCCATTTGATTCTGTGAACTCGATGAGAGTAGTAAACTGTTTTCTAAGAAGACAGAGAAAAAGCAAGACAGAGAGAGAGAAAAAGCTATGTTCTCTACCCAGAGCTAGAGTGTTTAGCACATGGGAGGAGGCAAGAAAGCTTATTGAATGAAATAAGTGGAACTCAGCCTCAACTCTCTTACACATTAGAGATCTAATAAATTTTTAAATCTAGATGCTGTTTGTTCCTTGCTTCTCTTTGCCTTAGTAAATAGGAGTAACACAACCTTCAAAAGGTGATAGAGAGATAAATGGTACACTTTCCAAAATCTGGCAGTAAGCTAACATGGTTGCACTTTCACCTATGCTGGGATCTTCCCAAGTGGACGTTGTCTGCTTCCACGTAGATGTCTTGGAAAGTTAAAGCTGATGCCACTGCTCAAAACAACACTTTTGGAACTTCTTTTCAAAATTGCTTTTCCAGTCCTTTTGCAATATCCTCCACATGGCAAATCTTTATTTTTGAGATTGAATTAGATTTCTGGAAATAGCTATATCTTTTTGGGAGCCAAAGTTGGTGGAAGAAGTGAATGCTTAAGCCGTGTAATGTCACTTTAAGTTATTTTGGTATACTATGCCTCAGGAGCAAGGTGCCTTATATAATTGTAAGTTGCCTCCATTGGGGGAATAATGAGAGCAATAATGCAACAGCTGGCTTGCTTCCTCTCTTCTTCGGAATTCCATCTTGTGTGGTCTGCTGTGCATTGACCTATTTCTCTAGTTCATAAACAATTGCTTTTCAAATTATTTTTTTATGATTGGAATCTATACACACACACACACCTCTCCACATCTTATTCGTCTAAGTCTGATCTTCATAGCCCCAAGCATAAGATCTTGGAAAGACTCCTGCTCTTATAAGTCATGAGTTTGGACTTTAGCAGCAGCTTTGCTGTTTACTAACTGAGCCTTCAGGCAAGTGACTGAACCTCAGTTTACTTATCTGTAAAATGTAAATCACTCCACTGGGCCAACACCCCACAGAGAATGGTTGGAGGAGCATATGAGAGAGTGAATGTGAAAGCACCGTGTTCACTGCAGAGCCCTGTAAGGCCACATGACAGCATAACAGATCACTACACTGATATTCTTCCTGCCACACCTTCTCCATGAAGTTTTTCCTCACCCCCTCCCTGTGATCACCTGACCCAGAGAGAATGCATTCTTTATTATGGACCTTATTCTGACATAGTGCCTATAATCCTTTATAACATTAGCTATATTGTTTGTTTGCTTTGATCCTCTGACAAGGAGTTTGAGCTAGAACCTTATAAGTATTCCCTGTTTATATCTTGATATTGTGAAAATAAATAACAGGAACCTCATGCACTGATACCATCAATTAAACACTCTAAGAGGAAGAGGCTTACCTTGCATTCCCAACAAGAAGTGTCATTACTCTTCTACCCCAGCAGCAAGAAGAAAGATTTTCCCTTTGCCCAGCCAAGGGGAACCATCGCAACTCAGCCAATGAGAAGCCATCGCCACTCAGTAGTCTCACGTCCCTCCAATGGACTTTTGTTCAAAGCAACCCCTCCCAACTCCTTCCTTTGCTCTATAATTTTCCTCTCCTTTGTTTGCTTGACTTGTCTATCTACATTTTTTTTTTTTGCTATAGCATGCTTATCCTGAATTGCAATTCTCTGCTATTCCCAAACAAACTCACTTTTGCTGGTAAAAATTACCTGGCTGTTTTATTTTTAATGCCAATAGTACAGAGCAAAAACTCAATAACTGAGGCTTATAAATAAGTATAGGAATTAATTAAGTCATAATTTCTTTGAAATAAAAATTTGAACTTCATGGGAATATATCCATTACCACTGCGCTATTATTCTTGGTGACTTCAGTATTTGTGGGAGAGATGTGCATTGCTCCCCATTGCCCTTTCTCTCCTTCTTCCTTTGAGGTTTGGCTAGGCACATGGCCAATCACCCATAGACTATTGAGGTGCGACCATAATGCTAAGATATGGACAGTTATGTGTAAGCAGAAGTAATATGCTCACTTCCTTAAGAGGAAGCAGTTTGCCCTTAACTTTCTCCTGGATATGATGGTGAAGAGCCAGCTTTCACCACAGAAAGGAGAGCTACATCCAGGTGCTGGAAAGAAAAGGCCGAGTCCCTGGATCTCTGAATGACCTCAGGCAGCACAGCAACCTACTTCTTTGGTCTTCTTGCCTACATCCGGTTTATCATGAGAGAAATAGAAATAAACTTTCATCTTATTGAGGCCACTGTGTTTGTGGTCTCTATTATAGCAGCTTAAATTATTCTGTAATTTAACACCCATATATTCTATAAGATCCATTTGTACATTCTACTCAGGTTCACACATTGGCAGTCTGTTCTTTTGCCTTTTTGCTACCATCAGTCTTTTCCTTACTATATCTTAGGTTCCTTAGTCATCCACCTTATTCTTTTTTAAAAAAAACATATTTTATTGATTTTTTACAGAGAGGAAGGGAGGGGGATAGAGAGTTAGAAACATCGATGAGAGAGAAACATCGATCAGCTGCCTTCTGCACACCTCCCACTGTGGATGTGCCCGCAATCAAGGTACATGCCCTTGACCGGAATCGAACCTGGGACCTTTCAGTCTGCAGGCCGACGCTCTATCCACTGAGCCAAACCGGTTAGGACACACCCACCACTGTAACTGCATTGCCTCCAAGGTCTGATCTCCAGGACCCTATTCTATAACTAGAGCAATTCTTTACACTTAGCTATCCAATCTATTGACATTTGTTTTTTCTCCATATACATGTGTTTTCTGATTCTCACTTACTCCCTTACCTTGGTAAGATACTACGTGCATCTTAAAAATCTCTCCTTTTTATAAGTATTTTTGTCTGGCAAAGCTGAAATCCTGATGAAGTCCATCCCCTAATTCTAAGCTTCTGCAGCTGAATATTGCTAGAAAAAAGTAAAAGATTACAGAACTGAGCTTATACTTTTCATACCATTCTTTTCTCTCTTCGGTCCTCTGAAATGCTATACCACAATTCTTAGATGAAAACATTTTTTTAAAGAAACCAACAGGTCCCACATCTTTCTACTTTTGAAATTACCAATCTGCCCATGTCTGTACCCAAATACCGCCTCTTTATTACTATGAATAAGGTGTCTGCATCCATAAAAGGCTTACCCCATTCCTGTGCTACGGCCCTACCCAATCTTCCATTTTTAAGGCCTTCTTTCTAGCAGCCATCATTGATTTCTCCCACTTTACTGTATCTTATCCATCAACAAATAGCTTGCTATTTTATCTCTAATTTAAGAAATTTCTCCATCACCTACATCTTCCTCCAACTGTTTCTCATTTCTTTACTCCTTATTCACTACAAAATTTACTGAAACAAAGTGTCTGTAGTCACCATACCCACTTCCTTACCTCATATTTTCTTCTCAAGCCGTACAACGGAGGCTTCTGTATTTACATCTCCATTGAGTCTGGCTGATTATTGAGGCTGTTTGTTTCTATGTTGCCAGATCAAATAGCCTCTTCTCTTTTCAGTGTATTCCCTCTCAAAGGCTTGGCTTTCTTTCTTTCTTTCTTTCTTTCTTTCTTTCTTTCTTTCTTTCTTTCTTTCAAGATTTTTTCTTATTGAATTTTTAGAGAAAGAAGAAGGGAGAGGGAGAGGGAAAGGGAGAGAGAGAGAGAGAGAGAGAGAGAGAGAGAGAGAGAGAGAGAGAGAGAAAATCCATGTGAAAGAGGAACATCCATTGGCTGCCTACTGGGAATCAAGCCCTTAACCAAGGCAAGTGGCTGACCCAAAACTGAGTCTGCAACACCTCAGTGCCCAAGATGACACCCAACCAACTGAGCCACACTGGCCAGGCCTCAAAGGCTTTCTAATCAGTTCACATTCCTCCTTTTCCATGCCTTTTATTTTCTTTGATTCTGTGATGTCACACTGTCCTGGTTTTGCTCCTGCCTCACTGGCTACTCCTTTTCCATCTCTTTGCTGCTCTCTTCTCTGATACTGACCTAAATACTGGAGTCTTCCAGGTTGTAACCAGGTCCTTCATTTTTTCCAGGTTCTTCAGGAACTTTCTCTTTTCTCTCTCTGCTCTGTTCTCAGTGATTGAAACAGTACTTGGCACATAGTAAGTACAAATGTTTGTGAAGTGGCTATACTAGTATATATGATCAGGCTTCTTAGAAAAAGTGATTATGAGTAAGGGGCCTCTCTTCTGCTCTGCACATTTTCCTTTGAACTGTCTCTGGACTTTTGTCTACTTATGACTTTCTAATATGTTGGAATTTAATCATTGTTCCCTGGATCGCATGACTCAGCAATTGTCTTTACATGAGCTTATGTGATAGCACAGAAAATAAAATAAACTTAATGAAATGACTGGCTTATATATACATGGACCAAAACAATGGCATAGTAAAGAGTTACTATATGAATTTGATTCAACTAGACAGCTAATATATAGATGATTCCTTTTTTGGTAAAACTCATTTCCCTCAGCACAGCTTTTATTGATTTGTTTGTTTGTTTGTTGGTAACTTGCATTATGCAAGCAACGATTCTCATTATAAGGTCCCCCTAAAAGAACTGTAAACTCAAGTTTCCATTTTACTATGTTGTGCTCCACCCTTTCCATCTTTATAAAACGAAGAAAACACTGGTTTTCAGTGTGCTTTGAGGTCAGGCATGAAAGAGCTGGTAAGTCCACGGCATTATAGGTACAATGTGTTCAAAGTGGCCTAAGCTGTTTGCACAGAAAAATAACACGTTCTAATCCATTTAAGGGCCTTTGTAAGGAGCCAGGTCTCCATTCCTTAATCCACCTCATTATGCCTAGGTAGTGAAGCATAGAGGGTTTTAGGTACCTGCAATTACTGGCTGATAAGGTACACTGACTACCAAAAGACAGGTTAGGCAATGATACGCTAAAGAAAGCGCTTCCAGCCTGTGATCACATGGCACAGAGAAGGTTGGGCTGGCCGTATGCCAAGCGAGCACTTCTTCCTGTGCAGTCTGGTCTGAATTTGCCTAAATTGTCCCTTAGACAAAGGCACCAGGTAAGGGTTGGCAACCACCATCCTCACTGTGTCAGGCATTACTAATGTCCCCAAACTCAGGTCATAAAATTTGTATTCCCAGATTGTTAACATATACTTTATCAGGAAGAGAAGACGGACCAGCAGAACATAGACTTTCTTAACACCTCTTTGGATGTGACTATGAATTTAGCTAAAGGTAAAGTATGAGATGCAAAGCTGACATTTTGATGGGAATAAGAAATAGGAAATCTAGAGCCAAAGGCATTGTCCAGACTGGCTTCCTCTCTAGAGAGGTTCTTGATAATCCTGGGAAAGTACAGGTGTATATGAAGACCTGGGAAGATTGGTGAGATAAGGAGCCCCTTAAAGGGAAAGTAGAATCCTATATAATAAAAGCATAATATGCAAATTGACCAAATGGCAGAACAACTGGTCGCTATGATGCACACTGACCACCAGGGGACAGATGCTCAGTGCAGGATCTGTCCCCTGGTTATTTATCCACTTAGTAAGCCAATTTTTTTCTCATATTTTTAAAATCGAACCACTGCCCCAAATATTTTATGTACAAGGCCTCTTTCATACTAGTGTGTTCTCACTAATCCTATATAATAAAAGCCTAATGTGCCAAATGTTCGGTCATCCGGTCATCCGTTCAACCAATCAAAGCGCAATATGCTAATGATATGCTAAGGCCGCTCAACTGCTCACTATGACATGCACTGACCACCAGGGGGCAGACACTCCAACTGGTAGGTTAGCTTGCTGCTGGGGTCTATCTGATTGGGACTGAGAGAAATGGGCCGGACATGCCCTGGAGCCCTCCCGCAGCCCTCCCCGGCTGGCCAACCTCCCGTGTCCCTCACAAGCCCTGATTGTGCACCAGTGGGGTCCCTTGGCTTGGCCTATGCCCTCTTGCAATCCAGGACCCCTCTGGGGATGTCAGAGAGTGGTTTTGGCCTGATCCAGCAGGCCAGGCCAAGGGACCCCACTTGTGCATGAATTTGTGCACCGGGCCTCTAGTTAAAAAATAAAACACCACAAACCATGTCCTACCACAAGAACTACACTGTTTGGTTCCTGTTTGATGACTGAGCAACTCGGCCGTGACAGTCCTACCTGATGCATCTGGACTACAGACAAGGTGAGGAAACAAACAGATTAGTTTACTGGACTGTCCATCTTCATATATATTCTATGATCCTCTTTTATCAATGGAAAACCAGGTCAATATACTTTATGAGTAGAACACTTCAGATGTGACTACACTAATGTGGGCTAATAATATCACCTCCTTGCAAAGAAATCTATCAGGAACAATAAAAGATTATTTTCTGGCCATCATGACCTTTCCCTTCATGTTTTCTTTTCATATTTTCTTAAAATAATGTCTTGCATTCAGTCTGCATGAGGTCAGTAATAGACCATTGGTCGTTCTTTAGTTTTTTAGAAGATATTCGAAGGTAATCATTAAAACTTCATTTGGTAGTCATTAAGTACGGCCATCCATTATTTGTTAGCTAGCTGGTTGTCCTCTCTCTCTCTGTACATATTAACAGAAATATTTAAACAAACAAAAGAAGATGTTCAGCTTCTCAGGATTGGGAGTAAAGGTCGGGTATTCCAGGTGGGAGTGTGTGGAACAAAGGTATTTATTTACTAATTACTTTTTACTTTAGGAATCCTTTCAGCAAAGACTCCATAATGGCAAAGCTGGATTGAAGATTTTTCTGGCCTTTTAAGTCTCCCAAGAGCTGTCAACCCACCAAGAGGGATTTTTCTAACTATCAGAACTTCCTAGTCCAGTTCTTGTAAGGTAAGTGTACTTACATGTTTAGGATTATAAATGGGTGGTGAGATTGGTTATATTAGTACTAGTGGCCTGGTGCACGAGATTCATGCACTGGAGGAAAGGTGTCCCTCAAGCCGGCTGTGCCCTCTCACAGTCCTTTCAGAGGATGTCTGCCTGCTGGCTTAGGCACGATCTCCTGGGGCTTGGGCCTAAGCTGGCAGTCAGACATCCCTCTCACAGTCCAGGACCCCTCATTCTTATGGCCTGCCTGCAGTGGAGGCAGGAGAAGCTCCCACCACCACTGGTGTGCTTACTAGCCATGAGCGCAGCTTCTGGGTGAGTGGTGTTCCCCTGTGGGAGCACACTGATCACTAGGGAGCAGCTCCTGCACTGAGCATCTGTCGCCTGGTGGTCAATGTGCATCAAAGCGACCGGTAGTTTAGTCATTTAGTCGATTTGCATATTATGCTTTTATTATATAGGATTCTACTTTCCCTTTAATGGGCTCCTTATCTCACCAATCTTCCCAGGGCCTCATATAAACCTGTACTTTCCCAGGATTATCAAGAACCTCTCTAGAGAGGAAGCCAGTCTGAACAGTGCCTTTGGCTCTAGATTTCCTATTTCTTATTCCCATCAAAATGTCAGCTTTGCATCTCATATTTTACTTTTAGCTAAATTCATAATCACGTCCAAAGAGGTGTTAAGAAAGTCTATGTTCTGCTGCTCCATCTTCTCTTTCTGATAAGGTATATGTTAATGAAGACCTTATGGGGACAATGGTAGAAGGTCCTTGTAACTGGTGACTGGTCAAAGATACCCATTGATAAGTGCAGTCTCATGGTATCCTCACAACATTCCATGTGGGAATAGAATACCACAGTTTAGTAGCCAGCCTGGGAAAGTTACAATTTAGTCCTAAATGAGTGCCATTAGGAACAGAAAGTACTTACAGAGTGAACAGGTGAGGCATAAGTGGGGCATGAATTTCCTTTAAGATCATGGTATTGGTTTTCATCTTTTTGGCTCTGTGTTTTAATTTTTATTTTTTAATTACAGTTTACTTTCAATATTATTATATTGGTTTCTACCTGGCACCATACATAATTATCACAATATTATTGACGATAGTATGCTGTACTTTACATCCTTATGACTATTTTATAACTACCAATTGGTACTTTTTAATCCCTTCTCGTGGTAATTGTTTTTAACTAAGGTTGTTTGGGCTGGAATTGTCACTGCACTTAAAATCGAGGACAAAATGGCATAGTAATAAGGGATGGTTTGGCAAGACTTTTAGCATTGATTATGAGAGGGTCCTTGTTAGGAATTTAATCAGGGCAAGTTATGGTAAGAGTGCAGCTTGTTCCCAGATTTATACTTTCTTATTTTGATCACAACTTCTATCTTGTGTTTCATCATATCTTAACATAAATTAGCAGATGCGTACAGAGAGATGTCTGAGGGCTACATACTGGTGTTCCGTTTCCTGGTAATGACATTTTTATAAGGATTTTCTGGAGGCAATGGCTCAACTGCAGTAGATGCCTCCCATGGTAGAAGTTTCATGAACATGGAAGAAGTTTCACCACCTGGTGAAAGAGATGTATTTGAGGAGTCAGAGCCTCCTGCTGCCCCTCATATCCCTCCCTGTTGGAACAGGGCACCTGAGTTTGGGAGGGGGACTGGGAAAGTCATTCCTCCCTCCCAGATGAGTGCCATTTGCAATAGACAGCACTTACAGAGGCATGGATGGGACACTCACATTCTTGTAGATGACAGTAATTGTACACAACAAGAGTTAAACAGCCTAGAGTTGTAACTGTGCTTATAATATTAATCAGTAAGACCCAGAGGTTTGTCGAGAACTAGGGTCAGGCGGGCCGTGGTTATTGGTGACAATCTGGGTGGTGCAAGTCAGGGAGAGAGAACACAGTTGAGTAAGTATCTTGAGTTTAGGTCAGGCTGAATAATCATGGAAGGACTGTAAGATGACTTGCTTTTCCAAAAGTGTGATGGGGAGGTTGGTGAATCTATTGAGTCAGTAAAGTCCTACTGTAAAGTCACAATACACCCTTTGGGGTGGCCAGAACATGAGTTCTTGGCACACAATTACCATGATAATCATCAACTGGGTGGTTACTGCACTGCCCTTGGTCAGACTGAAATCTAATCTCTGAAAAGCCAGTGTACATACAAAAAAAAATAAAATCCACCAAATTAATGGACAAAATCAATTAACTTATCTTACAGACTAAAATTTTTACCACAGGGAGGTGGTACTGATGAAGTGTCACTTGAATGAACAAATAAATGAAATGAAACTCTTATTAGCAAAGTTTTCCTTTTATATCTATATGTAGAATGGTACTGTTATATTAAACTATTACAGAGTTCCATTGCAAGCTTAATTTTGTCTCCAATAGTATTGCCATTTCAATTTATAGTGCATTTGCATAAGTGATTATATTGTAAAAGAGAGATATACTTTTTCTTAGCTATTGTCCTGCACTTAATTATCCTTTAATTAGGCTGGAAACCACTGTAATATTAGTGCAATTTAAAAGCATTAAATGAATCTACATTTAAATACACAAAATATTTTGAATGGGGTTTTCATATTGCTTTTCTTTTTTTTTTTTTTTTAAATATATATTTTATTGATTTTTTACAGAGAGGAAGGGAGAGAGATAGTTAGAAACATCGACCAGCTGCCTCCTGCACATCCCCCACTGGGGACGTGCCCGCAACCCAGGTACATGCCCTTGACCGGAATCGAACCCGGGACCCCTCAGTCCACAGGCCGACGCTCTATCCACCGAGCCAAACCGGCCCCGGCTGCTTTTCTTAATATAAAGTGTATTTTAGGACATACCTAAGATTATGGAGAACAATACTATAAGTTGTTCATGTTTATGTTTCCTTACTTCTCACATTTTTTTTGTCGAGATGTTTTCCCCACCATTGTGTGTGTTATCCTAATAACATTTTTACAGAGGATGGCAAAGGCCTATGGCATGAATTAGATCTGATTGTACATCTAAACTAAAATAAAAGAATAAAAGAAAGAAGTGATTGCTTCACCAAGCTTTTAATACCATCAGAAAAATTATATTTTTGTATGAAGGAAACTTAATCTAATAAAAGAGAGACATGCAAATTGACCGCACCTCCACTACGCCCCAAGCCACACCAACCAGCCAATCAGAGCGACTATATGCAAATTAACCCAACCAAGATGGCGGCCGGCAGCCATGGAGCTGGAGCAAGCAGGAGGCTTGGTTGCCCGGGCGATGGAGGAAGCCAAGCTTCCAGCCTGCCCTGGCAGGCTGTGGTCTCTGCTCAAGGCAACAAAGTTTCAATTATAGAAGATAAATAAATCCCAGATATCTGTTTCCAGTCAGCCTCCACTGGGAGCTTGGATGGCTGGGGGCTGTGGCCAGCCTGCAAACAGCCATCAGCCTCTCACCCAGGCTGGCCAGGCACTCCAGCGGGGACCCCCACCCTGAAGGGGGAGTGGCCAGCCTGAAAACGGCCCTCAGCACCTCACCCAAGCTGGCCAGGCACCCCAGCAGGACCCCCACCCTGATCCAGGACACCTTTCAGGGCAAACCATCTGGCCTCCACCTATGCACCAGGCCTCTATTCTATATAATAAAAGGGTAATATGCAAATTGACCCTAACAGCAGAACGACTGGGACTGACTGGTTACTATGACACAAACTGATCACCAGGGGGCAGACGCTCAATGCAGGAGCTGCTCCTGGTGGTCAGTACGCTCCCACAGTGGGAGCTCTGCTCAGCCACAAGCCAGGCTGATGGCTGCCAGTACAGTGGTGGTAGTGGGAGCCTCTCCCGCCTCCTCAGCAGCGCTAAGGATGTCCGACTGCAGCTTGGTCCTGCTCCCCGTTGGCAAGTGGACATCCCCCGAGGGCTCCCAGGCTGCCAGAGGGATGTCTGACTGCCAGCTTAGGCCCAATCCCCCTAGGGAGCAGGCCTAAGCCAGCAGGTGGACATCCCCCGAGGGGTCCCAGACTGCAAGAGGGCGCAGGCCGGGCTGAGGGACCCCGCCCCCCTGAACGCACAAAT
This sequence comes from Myotis nattereri, assembly GCF_964212035.1. NCBI lineage: Eukaryota > Metazoa > Chordata > Mammalia > Chiroptera > Vespertilionidae > Myotis > Myotis nattereri. The sequence goes on from NC_138081.1 coordinate 22,047,559, forward strand.
TTTTGTGCACCGGGCCTCTAGTTTTAAATAAACACAAATGTTAATAGGATGGCAGTTGAACATAAAGCATGGCAGTCTAAAGTCACTGAACACTCATCTTACAGAGTTTACGAAAATGGAATAAGGTAAGATTGCATCACTTCCATTTGTAAGTTTCCATATTAAAATTGAAAGCATCTCCAAAGATTTATATTCTTTTAGAATTAATGGTTGACTTATAACTTCAAATATTTTAAAAATCAGTTTATGACTACTTTGATTAATGCCACCTGTCCAAGAGAAATTACTTATAGTATTTGAAAATTGTTTTGAACCCTTTATGTTTTTTAAATCTTTAAGAGGTCATAATTTTCTCTAAATTGAAAAGGGGGACTATATGGAATAACTAAGGGGCTCATACTATTTACCATTTTCATTCACTTAAGATAATATAATGTCTTACAGATGATAAGTTAGAAACATTTTAAGAAGTTTTATTTAAGTTAAAAATTATTGTGTCTTTTTCTTAGTAAATTGAAAAATATCTGAAAATACACGTAAGACTGGTGGTTGGTGTGTAAGTTGTAAACCTGCTATAAAAACAGTTTGACATTATCCAGAAATGTTTTAGAAATATCGATATTACTATGACCCAGCAAAAGAAATCCACTTCAAGATATATTTAACCAACAGCATTTTTTCTCAAACTTAAATATGCATCCAAATCACCTGGGGATCTTGTTAAAATTCTGATTTAGTAGGTCTGGATGGAATCTGAAATTCTGAGGTTCTGACTGACTCCTAGGTGAGACATGCGAAGCTGGTTCATGGACCAAGTTTGAATAGACAGGGCCGGAGCAATGGTTCTCAAAGTGTCTTTCCCAGATTTGTGGTTTTGGCAGCATCTGGGGTTGTACGTTGCAAGAAATGTAAATGTTTGGGCCCTAACCTAGGCCTACTGAATCAGAATCTCTGAGGTGGGTCCCAGAAATTGTTGTTTTAACATACCTTCCATGTGATCCTGATATATGTTAAAGTATATAAGGATATACATGTAGGAATGCTCATAACAGCATTATTCATAAAAGCTCTAGCTGAAAAAAAATTCCCAAACATTTATCAAAAATTGATTAAATAAATTATTATATATTTATACAATACAATACTACACAGTCATAAAAACAAGCAAGAACAGTTATCTACAAAAATATGGATGAATATTTTTAAACAAATTGAACATAAGAAGCAAAACATAAGAAGAATACATACCTATATAAAGTTCAAAATGAATTGTCATGCTATTAGAAGTGTCTACATCAGTGGTCAAATTATAAAGACAGTGGAAACCATGAAGTCCAGGATGAGGATAAGCTCTAGCTGAGGGAAAGTGCTGTAATGTACGATGGTGGGGGGGGGGGGGGGACACATGGGGGATCTGGAGAGCTGGCAGTGTGATATGATTTGATCTGAGTGGTGGTTATATTGGTGTATATATAGTCACTGTAATTTATGTTTTCTGTAGTTTTAAAATTTGCAAAACTATAAGAAAATAATAAACCTTATTCCTACCATATCTATATTATAGTAATGTTGTGTGTTTTTTGTGTTTTGTTGTGTGTGTTTTTTTGTAAATGACTGAAGAAATACTCTGGTGGGAATTATTCTGTTTTCCACAAAAATTTATTTCTAAAACAAATAGAAATTCAGTCTAGTGTCTCATGGTATAGCATTGAGAAAGTGTAATTAATGGATTGGACAGAATTCTTCATAACATTTTACTAGATAATAATTATTGTTTGATAGTGCCTGATTATAATAGTTGAGGGAGTTTTGTTCCCCTATATGATGATATTCCTAGTGAAAACCATGCATTAGGGGCACAATTGACTTGCTATGGTAGACATAGAACACTTCCTGTAATGCTTTTCTTCTGAGGATGAGCTGTGCTTCCTCCCAGGTGTCCACCAGGACTGCCATTCATAGTACCAGCCTGCCAGTCACAAGGTGGTCATGTGATCCAGGCCTGGTCAAACATGGAGCCCTACCTTTCTGTACACAGTGATAAATCCCAGAGCACAACTAGTCTTTCGGTTAGATCGGCGGTTCTCAACCTGTGGGTCGAGACCCTTTTGGGGGTGGAATGATCCTTTCACAGGGGTAGCCTAAGACCATCGGAAAACACATATTTGTAATTAGAAATAAATATTTCACAATATATAATTACATATTGTTTTTGTGATTAATCACTATACTTTAATTATGTTAAATTTGTAACAATGAAAATATACATCCTGCATATCAGATATTCACATTACGATTTGTAACAGTAACAAAATTACAGTTATGAAGTAGCAATGAAAATAATTTTATGGTTGGGGGTCACCACAACATAAGGAACTGTATTAAAGGTTGAGAACCACTGGGTTAGACGCTCTGGAAGTGAAGAGTTATTTCTATGTGTTAAGGATAATGATTTGGAGACCATGGAAGACTGAACACATAATGGCCACTTTTCTGTCACTTGGAAAGAAAAGGCTTGAAAATTCAGTGCATGACAAAGAACAGAGTTGAATGCTGTTGGAAAAAGAAGTGTGATATTTTTTTGAGCACCTGGATCAAGCGGTACTTCAATCCACTGGATGAGCCAATAAATTATTGTTGTTTTTTGTTTTGTGTTGTTGTTTGCTCTGCTTTGAGTTTAGTTCTTAGTACTTACAATGGGAAAAGTCCTGGTTAATTTATAAATGTGGTTTAAAATTTTTCCAGCATTGACAGTCTAAAATTATGAATTTTTTTGTGTGCTTTGGTCTTTTGTTCAACAATTTAGAATAATTGAATTAGTTCATAATTACTTGTGCCAATGAGGGTCCTCAGGTCTAAGGTCATTGCTTCATGGACAACTGACCTTCACAAAGTTTTAGCTGTGCTTCTCTGGCCACAGGAGTGATGTTTCCATGCCAATAATGAAATGGAGAGATATGAGGACAGAACGGACTGCAGCAGAATGAAATGAGGTGACTGACATCTTGATAAGGATTCCTTATTCTGCTCTCCTTTCATAAACTGTGAGGATGCTTACTATTCAGTCACTCACTGAAAGGCTTATTCAGGGGAAATGTATATACTCTGAATCCAGAGGTGAAACTCAAGTGAAGCTACTAATATCCAGGTGGTTCCAGGCATGCTGTGAGGAAAGCTTCACCAAGGGCTGTAAAGCAGTGGCTGCACATTGAATCACCGGGGAACTTTATACAACCCAAGTGCTTGGGCCTCCCCTGAGAGAGATGTTGATTTACTGGACTGGGATACGGCCAGGGCACCAGGATTTTTTAAATTTCCCCAAGTGATTCTATTGTGCAGTCAGATTGGAGAATTGCTGCCTAGAGGAATTGCCGAACAAAGTCTATGCCAATTCACAGACTGTGGAGGACTTGGACTAGTTCCTATCAATAGAAGGAGTAGAGGTGGTGTATAGAGAAGCAGATAGCTACATCTTCTGGGAAGATTTGGGGCTTATTCTCAGATTGCACCACACCACAGTGGACTCACCTGAACATTCGATCTTTGCAAGATCCCCAGGGTGCTTCTCAGCTAATCACACGGAATCACTCCTGGGCCTACTCTCTTTTACAGCTTGTGTCTGAAATCACTCCCCCTGGATTTCAACTGCCTTCCCTCGGAGCTCATTAGAACAACAGTAACAAAAAGCAGAAACTGGGAAAAGCACAAGGGGAGGTTCTGAGCCAAAGACTCAGGGACCCCAATGGTCAGATGTGATCATGTTAGAGTCAGCTCATCTGTAAAGATTTTTAAAAATACTGTCTTCCCATTCCTCTATATCCAACATCTATTGCTTTAAACTCATGTAAGTTTCACAGTTAATTCTAATAAGCATATCTGGCATAAACATCCATTGGTAACTTGGTACATGGGCGGATTTTGAGAATTCCATGGACCACTCCCTCCCTGCAAATGATAAGCAACACTTAAAGCTTGTGTCTTTTGTTTTTGTATAGAAACAGATTATTAAAAAAATAATAGATGATCAAATAGGCCTATGATTTTTTTCTATTTAAAAATCACCTTAATACAATAATAATATAAGCTCTACCAGAAGGTATTTTTAACTTTTCACATAAAAAAGGTAAAACATTTCTCCTAACTGTTAACAACAAGGCTTCCTAACAAGACTGATGAAACTTGAAATATACTCTTTCTTTACAAATGATTACTTCAGTTTGTTCACTAAATATTAAATGATACCAACCATTAGCCACATATTCTTCTATGGCACATACCAGGTAAGAAGACAGGACTGTCTTGGTCGTTAGGAGACGTTCAGCACTGTAAGAAAACTGTAAGTTTACTTCAAACTGGCCCTAATTACCTCATTGTTTTACTAGAACTCAAGTTTTATTAATTATAAAAACCTGTAAAATAATTTTCTACTTCCCCTACTCCACTAAAGATGGCCAATATGAATACAGTTGTCCCCCTCTTATACGAGAAGGATACTTTCCAAGACTCCCCGGGTATGCCTGAAACTGTGGATAGCACCAAACCCTAAATACACTGTATTTTTCTATACATGCATTCTATAACAAGGTTTAATTATTAAATTAGGCACAGTAATAGATTCACAGCAATACCTAATAATAAGTAGGATTGTAACAATATAATGTATTAGAAGTTAGTTGAATATGGTCTTTTTAACTCCGGTAGCTGATCTGATAACCTAAGGTTCTACTAAGTGACTGACGGGCGGGGAGTGTATACATTGTGGATACACAGGACAAAGGGATGAGTCATTTCTGGGCAGGACAGAGCAGGATGGCACCAGATTTCATCACACTACTCGGAACGGCATGCAATTTAAATCGTGGATTGTTTATTTCTGGAATTTTCCATTTAACATTTCTGACCACAGTTGACATCGGGTATCTAAAAGCACAGAAAGCAAAAACTGCAGATAAGGAGGGACTACCATAGTGTTGCATGCATCAGATAAATACAAGTACATACTGTGTGTGTGTGTGTGTGTGTGTGTGTGTGTGTGTGTGATTTTTAAACTCATGAGACCATATAATTCCATTTCCTTTTTTCACTTAACAATATATCCTGGATATCTTCCCAGGTGACAGTTAGAAAGAGTGCACAGTGTTATTTTCTGGAAGCACTTAAGGTCTCTGGTCAGGAGCATCCTTTCTTTGAAACTGAAATGGAAACGCAGTCTTTGACAGTCAAAGTCAGCTGCTTTCATCCAAGCAGGCCTTCTCTCCTGTTTCCTTCCCCCGCACCTCCTCCCCAGGCCTCAGCCCTCCTCCGCTGCCATGCACTCAGCCCAGGAGAGACAGCCCTGCCCTTGCTCACCCAGGGCCATGGTTTCAGAAGGATGTGTGCAGGGCCCTGCGGCTGCCTCATGCACAGGTTTGCTTTGAGTGAGTACGGATTTCATTCAGAAACCATTCTGTCAAGAGAGCTGGAGCGGCCTGTTTCCCATTGTGAGCAAAGAAAAATAGATTTAGCACTAAAATGTACCATCTGTGTCAATATGTGTCAAAATGGGATGGTGAGATTTAAATGTGAGCACATTTGTTAGTTTTTAATTCCAAGGCATCCCGTGCTGCAGCCGTCTCCTCCAGCCCTCAGAGGAAAGCCCTTCGTGGGATCACCAAATCCCCTCTTAGAAGTCAGGTCAAAACATCTGCTGCACAAAACCTCTGGTGGGTAGAACGAGGCAGAGCTTCCCTGCTTGGCAAGCTCAGTGAGTCTCTTTACACCCCAAACAGCGCTGGGTTAAAGGCCGTTGAGAAACCAGTTAGAAATGAGCTCTTTCTGTCTCCCATACTACAGATCCTGTCTCTGTGGCCTTATGCTGTATAGGATGCCTTGCTGCCATAGAGTTAAGATTCATTTTGTACCCCCCTTGCCACCCTCATGCTGAGAAGATTCTTCCTTGTTTGAGCCAGGAAACCAGGAATGTGGAAAAGCCGGTGAAGTTTTAATTGGATTAAACTCTGTGTGTCCCTCCACTCCCAGCCTCCTCACTGGCAACTTTCTTGACAGCTTAACTAACAAGATAACATGCAACAAAGAGATGTGGCATTCGGCAGGGCCTCCCGCCTTACCTGCGGGGAATACACCTGGGCCAGCTGGGAGTCCCAGCAGAATAGCAGGTAACTGACAACAACCCCCACTCTGATACTGTCACCAACGCCCCGGCTTTGTGCATTTCTGAGATGAAATGCAAACCTGAAATTTTAGCTGCTCAGAGTGATTGGATTCTGCAGGCGCCTCCTGAACCTGCAGTGGAAGCGCCAGGGGGCAAGCAAAGCCACTTCCCTGGTCTTTCATTCCCTCGGCCAAGAAAAATCCAAATCTGCCCATTTGGCACCTTTGAGAGGGGAAAAGGGCAATACAAATTTTCCTTAATAAAATAATGTCGGCTATTAAAGAGCAGTCTTGCCGATGTCACTTGACGCCCTTCTCCCACAGGGCTGGCGGGCACGGGGCCAGGGTGTGGGGAAGTGCAATTGGAGATATTAGTTACACCTCCTTAGGTACGGTAGCAAAATAATGTTTGATAAATGAAAATAAATCCAGGCAGACACAATTTCTAAATAGTTGTCAGAAGTACCTGTCACTTCCAGACTCTCTTCTTAAGCGTAACCGTTGGTGAGCGAATCCATTTCACCGCTTCTTCCGGGCAGAAAATTCCAGCATGCCCTAGAAGCATTCAGGATTTCTGGGAGGAGGGTGACAATCACATTTCCAGGAGAATCAAGGACTCTGTGAAAACTCCTTTCAGGAAGTTCTTACCTGAAACTGCAGCAGTTGGGTGCCTGCACTCTCATTTCAGAAACTCTGGGAAGAGTCACATGACCCCAAAGTATTGTCCCCACAGTCAGGAGAGTAAAGGTCTCAGATACCTTTCACAGGAAGACACCCATTCATGCCATGATGAGAGCTAAAGTTTAAATACAAATTCCCCTGAGAGGGGTAGCTGGGCTTCAAGATCCCCAGTACGGCGTAAGGGACTTCTATTTGATCCAATCCTGAGGGACCCAAGTATTTTGGAGAGGATAAAGACATAGGGAATACCAGGTAAGTTGTAAGTTAAGGGTCCAAAAACAAACTTTATATCTTGACTGCATTTTCCACTTGTGTGCAATATTGCGGGATAATTTGTGGAAGGTTGAACCAAGAGTTCTAGTAACCAAAAATAGAGAAGGGGAGAAGAAAACAAAGATGTAACAATAAAGTTTAAGTGAACTGGGTGTGTGTGTGTCTAATTTGACACAATTAGAAGTAGCATCATCTTTTGACTTTTCCATATTTTAGGTTCACTGTACGAATAAGACTGATGCCAATGATTGCATATGGTCTAGGACATCTGGTTGCTTTAGAGGGTCAGAAGTGGTGCAGTGGACAGGGCCAGCACACCTGAGTTCCAGGCTGAGTGCAGTGTGTGAAAGTAGCGTTCAGGATGTTATTGGCACTGCATTATGAACTCCTGAATATTCTATCCATGTCAGTTTATCCAGGGAGCTTCAGTTTCCTCACAATACATGCTTCTTATTGTGAGGACTGATTTTCAACTGTAAGGAAAGTAGTCAGTCTTTAAATCTCTCTCTCTCGCTCTCTCTCTCACTCTCTCTCTCTCTTTCTCTGATAAATTTTGTAACTCTGTTCAGTTTTCTCAGCTGTAACATCCTATATAATAAAAGAGAAACATGCAAATTAACCATCACTCCGCAACTCTGCTACACCCACTAGCCAATCAGAGCAACTATGCAAATTAACCCAACAAATATGACGGTTAATTTGCATACACAGACACAGAGTGAAGACTGAAGATTGAAGATGGTGGCGGCCACGGAGCTGGAGCGAGCAAGAGGCTTGGGTTGCTCCCCGCGATGGAGGAAGGCAAGCTTCCTGCTTGCCCTCGACTTGCCTCAAGGAGAGGTTGGGGGCCTAGGCTCTGCTCGAGGAGCTGGGAAAAAAAAAAAAGGAGGGGCTGGGAGCAGCCAGAGGAGAGAGGCCAAGCCTTGCTGTTGCGGCCGGACCAAAAGCCTGGGTCTCCCGGGTGCCAGAGGAAAACCGGTGCCGGCAGCCAGGGGAAGGAAGGCCTATTGCATGCATCTTCGTGCAACAGGCCACTAGTGTGGATTATAATAGCACCTATGGACAGGGTTATTGTGAAAATTAAATGAAGTAATTCATTTTAATTGCTTAGGAAGGTGCAGAGCACATAGTAAACAGTAATCAATAATCAATTTTATCAGGGGCCAACATTGCAGCTATTTGATTGTCTAAACCAGGGATGGGGACTGTCTGGCCCTCAGGCCATATAAGGCCCATGAAATCATTTGGTCTGGCCCTGCCTAGGCATTAGAGGTGAGTTAGTTAAATGTTCGACCAAATATAGCAGGCTAATTTTTTAAGTTGATAATTTAGATGGGTCTTGAATGATGTTATAAATATCCAGAAAAAAAAGGTTCCCCATCCCTGGTAAACATTGAATTCTGAGGCATGAGAGTTTCGAGTTCTTCATGCTCCCTTATTTTTACCTTTGTCTTCAAGTATCGGAATGTGGTCTTAAGACTACCTTCAACAACAACACAGTATGGAAAGCAGCAATGAATGAGAAACCCATTTCACTGAGGCAGCTGGCGACATGGGTCATTCTGATATGAACCAGGGCAGGAGGCAGTGGTCACCCTTTTCCTATTGAAAACCTGGCTCAGCTGTCAGCCTCCGGCCTGGCCTGCCACCATCATGAGGAAACAAGCCCAGACACCTCTACCTTGTACTGCCAGAGAGCCTATTGCCAACAACTACAAATCAGGAAAGAAGTCCAAACAAGAAAACCAAACAACTACACAAACAAAATGAAAATGACTCTCCCTCCCTGATAAAAAAAAAAAACAAAACAAAAAACAAAACAAACAAACAAACAAACAAAACTAAAACAAGGTGTGTTTCTCCATAGCCCTAAAGTCCGGGAAGCCTGGCCTTCGTGGAAGACAATGAAAGGGTAGTTCACTGTTCTCTTACACTGCAAGCCCACTAAAAATAAAGTAGGAAATGCTGGGGTTCTGATGGATATATAGAAAGAAAAATGGTTGGATCTGGAATGATTCACCTTAGTCTGTGAATCCATTGCAGGCCCATGGATTGACTTCAAGGGAATCTCTGAAAACTCTAAAATTATAAGCAAACTTTAATGGGTATATACATGCATTTTTTTGTAAAAAGGGTGTATAGCTTTCATCTGATGCTCAAAGAAATTTGAGACTTCAAAAGGGTTAAGAACCCTGCATTAGAGAAGGGTACACTTAGGCTTATACATTAGGATCCTTATCTTTTTATCCTCATGTTGCACAAGAAAGTTCCAAAGGTACCGTACAATAACTTGGCATCTTGCAAAGAGATGTTGATTTTCACTTTCTTGGGAGCCAACAGCAAGGGAGGGAGTGGGAGGTGCCCCAGGTGCTGAGTCTCTGGACTCCACTGTGGAGTTCAGTTTGCTTTTGCTGTCCTGAGTATAGGAGCTGCATGGCTCTGTCTGAGTCTCTGGGGCAAATCATCCAATAGTAGCTATAATTTTAACCTGAAGGCGACCTGGGTTCTCAAAATCACTCCCACTTCCATCAGACCCCTCTCTGAGGAAGCCAGTGGCTTGAACTTCTCTTTTCAAGTCCTGTTTCAGGCTTTACCTTGTGACACTTGTATCTGTCCTCTCCCATTGGTCCCCAGAATTGGATTGAGAAGGGTTCAGCACACCACACTCCTATCCTGGACACCCACAAAGAGCAGGGCTGGGAGGACATATGTTATATAAAGTGGTGTGTGTGGAAAGTAGCAAGGATAATCTCCCTTAATATTCTTGTCTGTCACTAGCAAAGGTTATGTTGGTTGTGCCAAACACTATTCAAAGTACTCTACATTTTTCCATTTAATACCTATAACAATCCTATAAAATTGGTATAATTATCAGTTTGCCAATAAGTGAATTAGGGCTCAGAAGTTAAGTAACTTGTCCAAGGTAAAACAGCTAGCAAGTAGCAGAGTTGAAATGCTTGCCATGATCTGTTAACTTCAAAATCCAAAGCTCTTAATTGCTATTCTGCAGCAGTTAAGTTATTTCTATTAGACTGTAAAGTATCTTACCATTTTTCTTATCTACGGTTTATTTTGAAAGAAGTACAATTCTTTGGTTCAAAAGGATCTTTCCTAACACAAGCTGCCCATGTATTCCCTTGAGTGAAAAAATGACTCCCCCCTCCTATACCTTTAAATTGTGATTTACAAACCCAGATATTGAAAGGAGGGACAGGTAAAGTCAATGAATGAAGTGGGCTGGGCCATGAAACTGTGATACACTGGCATAGATGCTGTTTGTGTCAACTGGGATCACATTGAACAATGAACAGAATAGCTACAAGACTGCATCTTAAATAAGTAAGGACTTCGATTTTCACACTTAACAAGAAATGTGTCAGTGGGCAATTCATGGCTGATAGGAGAGCTCAAATGTGCCGTCAGAGACCAGTCTCCTTCTAGCTTCCTATTTCACCGCCCTTAGCCTATGGTTTCGGTACCCGTGTTCAGAAAATGATGGCTGCACCTCCAGCCATTGTGTTTATCTTCTAAGAAGGAAGGGCCAAGAGCAAATAGGGCACAGAGAGCTGCCAGCCAGGTCTGTCCCTGGGCATCGTTGCACGGCCACTCCTTGCCTGGGGAAACTGGGGAGGTGAGATTTGGTGCTGAACACATCACCATTCCAAATAAAACAGATCTGTTAGTAAGGAAGAAGGGGAGTATAATTGGCGGACAGACAACCATGGAAACAGCAGCACTTTGCAGAAGAAAGCAGCCTCAAGGCATGTCAGTGGAAGCTCCCATTCTCTGTAGCTGTAAGTCAGTGTTGTCACATTAGCCACATCACATCAGCTACTAGCCCCGGGGTAAAGCCTGCCTGGGACCTGCACATGGTATGGCCCCGGGTTTCTCTTGCGAGCTGTGCCAGATACAAAGAACTCACTGAAGGAAATGGACTCAGTGTGATACAACTGTGAAATCATGGGCTTGGATTCAGAAGACCCAAGTTCAAGTCCCTCATCTGCCATGTGCTACCAATGGGACCTGAGGCAAGTCATTAACCTCAAGTCTTCATATTAAAGTGAGGACAACAATGCTATCTGAGACATGGATTGTTGTGAGGTTCAAATGAGATGATGTGTGTAAAAGAGCCTTATGGAAAGCTGAGCATAAATATTACCTGTTTATTATGGTTTTCAATTGAACAGCACTCAGTTTGGTCACTTAATTTGTTTTGTTACAGAAGTCACTCTGCTTTGATTAAGCTACATTTAAGTCCTTGTTCAGCACAATGCATCATGCTATGCACTGATACTCTCAAAAGAGAAATCTGTAGACTTGTAGTGAGTATCCGTAGGGTGCTCACATCTCAGGGTTGGTCTCCCTTTTAGGTTTGCCCTTCTCCATCTTCTTATCCAGGATAATTCCTCTTTGGAACCCAGTACACAGCTCAGAAGTGTGGACTTCGAGGGCTGCACAAAGCCCACTCAATTTCTTCTACTCCATTGGCTTCCATGACACTGGCTCTTCTCTCATTCTTCTTCCCTTTTTATCTTGGTTTTTCCTTTTGTCTCTTTTATGGACTCCTTTTTCCCCACTAGTGCTTGGAATATTGAGATTCCCAGACTTGGGCTGGGTCTTAGCTATGACTCCTAATTGATATGCTCCCCTGGTTCATCTCAGCCACATTCATGGTCCTTCTATTTCAGTGCCCCACTGACTCATTAGTCTGTACATGTGGTTCTGACCCGTGTCTCAAGCTTCAGAACCATACATTCAACTTGCTGGACATGTCTTCAGTGGGTGTTCCAAGCCACTGCAAATAAACATACTTAAAATGGAACTCTTCCTCATTTTGTGGACTGTAGTCCTACTATCTCTGCATTCTCTGTTTAAAGTAGCCCTACCGTCTACCCAGTTGTCTAAGCTGGGAAATTCTGAGCCAATCATTCTTTCTTTCTATTTCCTCTCCCCCATCCAATCACTTAAAAAGTCTTTCCTTAGCTCTATTTTTTCTTTTCTTCACCATGACCCCCACAATTGACTTTGAAGCTCTGACTGCCTTCTGTCTAGAATATCTTAATAGCTCCCTGCTTCACCCCCAATGTCACTCTGCTGATCAGTAAGAATAACATAACACAAATGAAACTGACAGAGTCACTTAAAACCTGTTGACAGCCCCCAATGATGCCCTCATGCACCATTTCCACCTTTCACTTTAAACTTGGGCACCCATGAGCTGCCTGGGCACTCACCTACTGCGGCACCTCTCTATTTTGGCTTGTGTGCACATGTATGTGAGGAGGTCCAGTGCTCTGCAGCTCCACATTGTATGCATTCCTCAGTCTAGGCCTTATCTACTGGGCTGCCCTCGATATTCCACATATATTTTTGTCAAATGGTTCAAACCGATTATGTTCATCTTAACAGTTAAAATATTGGGGCGCATGCTTAACATTTAAATGGCTTCGCTTAAGTCTAAGTTTCTGAAGACTGGGACTTTTTGTGACTCATATCCTGTAAACCCTGAATAATATTCCAAGGTAGAGGCAGGTAAAGTAGAGGACTGATTAGAATTCCCGAACATTTACTTAACCCCTGTCTTCATTATTTTTTCACCCACTGATGTAGCACAACCGATTGATATGGAAGAGCCTGAGCAGTTAAATGAGTCACTCTCTAAGACTATGGATAGAAAAATATGTCCTTTGATGTTAACCTTCCTAAAAGGCACAGATATCCTAACTACACATATGGTGACATCACCCCTTTATGTTTGTGTAAATGGACCAGATTAAGGAGATTAAGAGGGAGTGCGTCAGAGGTGAAAGTGATTGGCAGTGGAGGGGGGCAGAAATCCCTCCCCTTCTCTGGAGACAGTCAACACATGCATTTAAGGCAGAGAAGCAGGTAGGTTTCTGGATCACAACCTCTGCTCTGAGCTCTGAGTTCAATTTTTAGCTCTGACTCCAGCAAACTGAGGACAAGGCTGACAACTACATGGGGGTCTTATTCACTCTTCAGTCCTAGAGCAAGGAGAACCATGAGGTCCTTCTCACAAAATGAGACAGGAAAGCTTATGAGATGCCTTCGCATATAGTGACGGGAAAAAATGATGCTCCCTAAACTCAGTGCTTAAGCACATGACATGTGAAACCACCCTCCTCTGGAACTGATGGTTCCAGTTTTTATTTCAGCGTTTTAGACACCTAAAGCAAAAGGATATGCATTCTGTAGAGTATATACGAATTTCAGCTTTAAATATTATTTTCTAATTTTGAAAAAGTTATAAAAATGTATAGATATTCTTTTTCTCTATAGAATTGTTTCTGTCCAGTTGTCAGTTCATTACTACAGCCAATACGATCTGTCAAAAAATGCAAATCTATCCATAGCATTTTCTGATTTCAAACCTGCTAGTTTCTACAGGATGAGTTCAAAGCTCGATGTATATAACCATTTACCCTCTGGGTTAGGCTCTGAGTGTACCTTTCCACACTTCTTCCTCCCACCCAATTTATTCACCTACACTATGTACAAGTAATATATACATACGTACAAAGGCACATGCATAAGCACATGGGCACACACCCACACAAAGACACACAGTCTGGGCATATTCATATACACAGGACATGTGTATATACATGGAAAAACATAAGATATATGGGGAAACACATGTGAGACCACAGACACATAGAAGTGCCTTGCACACAAATGTGCACACAGGCACACATATGGGTACACAAGACACAAACATGCAAACACATGGGCACACCAGAAATGCGCATAGACAAACACACACACGGGCGTGTATTCACACACAGGTGCATATATAAGAACACACATGGGTGCACACATAAACTATGGGGCTATATAGGCCCATATGCAGACATAGGCCTATACTCAAGGACACCCCCCCACACACACACACTCCATCTCATGCCGATTAATCCTTGTTCTTTCCTGAGTCTCACTCCCAGCAAGGCGGTATAGTCTTTTATTTGATTCATGAACTAATGAGGCTTCTTGTTTTTCCCAAGAGCACATTAATGCTACTCTCATTTCAGCTGATTGCTAAAACAACTGGCTGTTTCCCCCACCAAGCACATCGAGGTTCTCATCACAGACATTTGTTCAGAAGCTTCATTTGAAGTCACCATTTTCAGACATAAGCCTATATAGATGATGATCTATTAGCATGTGTAGCCAATGCATTCCCCTGCATCAGGGATGTCCAAAATAATATAAGAGCCATAGATGTGAGATGTAATTTAAAAATTTCTAGTAGCCATATTGAAAAAAAATCAAAAGGAAATGAGTCAAATAAATGTTTGTAATATATTTTATTTAATCATGTACAAAATATTATCATTTTAACATGTCATCATTATAAAAATTTTAATGAGATTTTTCCATTATCTTTTGTCGTGTCTTTAAACTTCACTGTGTATTTTATACTTAGCGCGTCACACTCTGAACGACCTGCATCTTAAGTGCCATGGTTGCATGTGACTATGACTACAATGTTGTAAGTTCCGGCACAGATTTTGTAAAATCCTCTTTGGCTCAGATCAGACCAGTAGGAAACCAGACATCGATAGGTGGGAAGCTTAGAGACAAATGTGTGGTTTGTCTCCAGCAGACTTTTGTGTGGAACTTAAGGCATGCCTTTTGTAAGCTGACCTTATTTGCCTCTTTTTCTTTAATCTCTGCCTGATTTTTTAAGTTGTTTTTCATGTTTTTTGACTTGCTGGATAAACTACATTTTTATAAGCCATTTTAAGTCTTTTTTTTTTTGTTTTTTTTGTTGTTGGTCTTATAATGAGGCAAGTTAAAAAAAAATTAAAGAAAAAAAAAGAGACTTATACTCTTTCCCATCCCTGTGATTCTCCACGTTCCTCTCTGGGGAGGCCATTCCCAGACCTCTTCTCCCTCCTCTGGGCAGGAGCTCTGCTTTGTGCACTCAGGGGCCTGCCGTACGCTCTGCAATAACACCATGCATGTGCTCCTGAAAATCACTGTGCTGTGCAAAAGCAAGCAATGAAACTAAGACTTATGGGGGACACAGAGTTAGGGACGCAATAGGCAAAGACATTATTAAGTGACCCACTAACATAAAAAAGAAATCAAATGAAAACAGGAGCTCAATTTTACACACATACAATGGTTAAAAAGTCATAAATACTACAACAAATAGGGCACTTGACCTTCAAAAAGACCCGCAGTTTGCTTAAAGTGGGCATCTGAAGGGTTCAGCTTGTGGGTTCTGGTGAAGGGGGAAGGAGGATTGTATGAGATCTGAGGGGAAATTGTCAAGACTTGAGCATGGTGTGTGAGGCTCAGAACCCACTCCGTGAGCCAAGGGAGTGGATGCATGTCTACATGTATGTGTTGGATTTTTCCTCACTGCTCGGTTAATCTTGGTGCAGTTTTCTGCATTCAGTTTCTTGCAGCTGAAATTGTACATAATCAGATGCAAAATTCATGTTATGCCCAAATGTTCCCTAATATAACAATCATTGGAACAAATCCTTGTTTCTGAAAACAAGTGTTATAGCATAACCGGTTGCAGTTATTTCTATTATGGCCATATTTGTATTACTTATTTGGGGGTTGCTTTCTGTGGGTTCCTCTGCACTCTGGTCTAAACAGTGAATTCCTTGAAGGTAAGAGTGGCATCTCATCTGTATCCTTTGTCCCTCCCTAGCCCAGTGCCTGACACACAAGGAGTACTCAATGTATTATTGAAATTTTGTTAATTTAATTTATATTTGACAATCTCGTATTAAATTTTGAATTCTTCAGGGGCAGATATCAGACACTTATGATCCTCCCCAAGCCATTTTTTTCTGTTTGAAACATAATGAGTTCAGAATTGAGTGGGGGGCAGAAGCGTGTGCAGTGAGTCCACTCTGCTGCCTGCAATCATTCATCCACCCCCCTGTCATCCCCTTATCTCTGAGACACTTAGCCCATCCTCACAAAATGTCAGTGCCTACTCAATGGTTCCAGTGTCTTAACAGAGCAGACTAAGGGGAGCCAAAGCAGGCGGAGAAAACAATGGTTGGCGTTGTTTTTCCAAGTCTCTCTGGCCCCTCCCCCAGCATGGAAACCCTTGCAGGCTACTTTCCATATTGGGAAGGAATACTGTAGATTGCGGTAATAAAACCAGTGGAAAGAGCATTATTTTCCCTAGGCTGGACTTATCCTTCACCCTGGGCTAAGGGGCAAGTGGAAATTTGAATAGAGAAATGAGAACATCAGGTCATTGAACCCTACTGGAAACAACCAATGTAGTCGAAGGTCCCTTCCACACATACAAATTGCATAGACAACACAGTAAAAGAGATTAAAAAACAACCGAATTCAGAAACATTGTGTTATTTTGTTTACATAATACCAAAGTGTTTGTCACTTTTTAAATTATGGTTTTGGAGTCTTATGAAGAATCTGAATATTCATGTGTGTGTCATTGCCCTCTACTGGATAAATCAGGCAATGTTGTTTCACTCATGTCCACATTGTGTAATAATTTATCAAATAATAGCTCATAGTTGCCTAGCATTTGATCTTTTAAGTTTTCAAAAATGTTTTTACCTGCAGTATCTTAATTTATCCTGATAATAGTGCTTTGAAATAACTATGCTATTTTCATTCCCATTTTACAGATGAAAAACTGAGGCAACGAGTTACATTTAGTCATTCAATATATATACTCTCTAGAAGCTCTGTGCAAAGTTCTATGCTAGGCAGTTTACAAAGATGAATAAGATGGTGTCTGTTTTCTGGGAGTTTATGTATTATTGCCTAATCTTTTTGGCATGTGTTATTCACAAATAACAAAAGTGAGGTTGGGCACTCATAAGTCACTTGTCAGATGCCCACAGCAAAAAACACTATGGAAATGAGAGAGAATTTGCAGCTGGTGCAAATTAAGCAAGGCTCTGTGAAGGTGATGGTGCTTGATGTAGGGCTTGAAAGATGGGCAAAAGGAGGCAAATGTTTGAGGGGAGCTGAGCTCATGATGTGAGCTAAGTGTGGAGTTCACTTGGGAGTGACAGGCTCTGCAGAGAGAGTAGATAAACTTAGGCTATGGAAAAGGAACTATAGCTGGTGCAGAATGTGTATCTGAAGGAAGTCTGTCAGGAGCCAGTGGTAAAGCCAGGGCGGGCCCAGGGCACCTCCACTGTGCAGTGAGGACGGGGCCTGTGGGCGAGGGTCCTGCCCCAGCTTACGCTGGCAGCGGGAGCAGGGACTGGCTGTGTGCAGAGTGAGGCTGCTGGTTATGAGGCCTGGCTTCTGCTGCTTAGGGATGTGGTTAAAGGTCAATGGGAGGCTGCAGTGGGAAGCGTGAGCAGGCGATGGCAGGGTGTACTACTGGGAGTCAGTAAGGAGTGTCACATAAAAAGGGAACATCAGAAAATCATTCACTTTCACATTAGAGGTTGCTGAACTGTGGCACCTCCTCCTTCCTTCAACAACCTTGACCAACAGCCTTAAAAACAGCATGAAAAAAAAAATCAAATTGAAGACACTGTAGCAAATGAAACAGGGCTCTCTTTGTCCTTTGAACGTGATGACAAGCCTCATTTAGTAGAGAACGTGGGTGACTTTTGCCTAGAGTTTTCCTTTTATGCCTGACAATTTCGCAAGCCCCCCAGAGGAAACCCTCACCACCTTCCATGTATTCTGTTCCTGGTTGTCTCCCAGAGAGTCTCGGGGGCAGAATAAGTGACAGGGACCACAGAGCGTTCTCAGAGGTCACAGACCATGCGTGGTCCACCGCCAGAGGACTGAGAGGGAGGGGCTGGCAGCTAGGAAAGAAATGGAAGGAGCAGAAAGCTAAGGAAGGATAAAGGAGTGGGTGAAATTTTTTGTTTGACAAAGGAAGCTCTGGGTTGGGGAATGTTTTTCTTTGGAACTTTTCTGGTATGAGTCCTTCAAGCCACTGACAAAATAGAGTAAGCAAGAAAGAAAGATGAGAGAGAGAGAGAGAGAGAGAGAGGCAATTAGATAGGTAGACATGCACATACAAGCATGTATACATACATACATACATACATACATACATACATACACACATACATGGAGACCGGCAGAGAGACGTGGGCAGAGACAGACATTTGGACAAAAATGAACCTTGAGTACTCATAGCATTACTATAATGTTTCCTGAAGGGTCACTGACATTGACTCAGTCTTGCCCCTTCAGTTGTTGTTGTTTTTTTTAAGTTCATGCATATTTATTGAACACCTATTCAGGAATTGCCCCTGCTCATGTATTTATTTCTCAAGAATCTATTACAGACTTACCAGTTGTCAGTAACGGTGCTGGGAGTGGGGAATACTAAGATCAATAAACAAGGTTTCTTCCCTTGAGAAGCTCAGAGCCTCACCTCGCTGGGCCAGTATTGCCACATGTTGGATTTAGGGTGCTGGCCTTGCCTCGTCTCCGGGAGGGCTGGGACCTGGAAGCAGCAGTTCAGCCACTTGACTGGCATTACCCAGACAGCACACAACCGAAAGTCACATGATATGTTGTGCCTCTTTGTCCATCTTGTTAGGACCTTTTCAAAGCTTTGAGTTTGGGAGAGGGAAACATGCCATTGGCATAAAAGACATCCTATCTAATAAAAGGGTAATATGCAAATCGACCAAATAGCGGAACGACTGGTCACTATGATGTGCACTGACCACCAGGGGGCAGACGCTCAACACAGGAGCTGCCCCCTGGTGGTCAGTGCACTCCCACAGGAGGAGCGCCACTCAGCCACAAGCCATGAGCGCTAAGGATGTCCAACTGTGAGGAGCGGGCCTAAGCCACAGTTGGACAACCCCCAAGGGCTCCCAGACTGTGAAAGGGTGCAGGCTGGATTGAGGAACCCCTACTCCTCCCCCCCCCCCGCCCCCCAGTGTATGACTATCATGCACCAGGCCTCTAGTTAAGGCAGAAAAGTCCAGGTTCTTGCCTCTCTGGCTGAGCAATAAGCTTTCCCATCTGCAACTCACCACCGCCATTCCCCTCACTGCTCAGTCTTTAGCATGAGCCAGTACCACAGAGTGGATGCTGCTAAAATGAGATTAATTTCCTTTCCAGTTATTGACATCCCTGGTTCCTCTCTCTATCTGCCTGATACACGTTCTGGAAGAAGTGACGATTGAGCAAGTTGTTGACACTGAGGTGGGAGGCAGCTGCCAGCTGCCCTGTAGCCTCCTTTCATTAGGAAAGGCAGGCTGAGGAGGGTGAGGCTGTGTTTATCCTTTAAGGTAGAAAAGCAAGCTAACTGGGAGTAACAGTCCTGTCCTTTTGGTGCACTTTGCCAGCAGTTCTGCCCAGTTTTCATACCAGTGGCTCTCATCCCTCACATCATGCAACATATCTAAGCAGGGGAAGGGTCCAGGGAGGACACACAATGGGGTATTTTCCTGTGATTTGAACAATTCATTAAAAAAATGTGTATGGAAGAGTGTTGAAAATGTGGGAAGCCTTGGTTTAAAGCTTATACATTTTAAGACAGCCACTGAAAGTTTCTAGAATTTTTCATATCACCCAACTCTATACACAGACTGACCTCAACATTGTCTATTCAATTAGGGTTTCCTAGATTTTGGATTTCAAGCACCATTTAAAAGAAAAAAAAAATCAAAACAATGCATGACAAACTGACACAGAGTATCAATTTTGAGTTTTCTTTTCTAGTGGGAAAAAGGAGTTTAAAAAATAACAACAACTGCCATCGCTGTACTGCCATGTGCTAAATGAAGGTTTACTCTCACAAAAGGAGGGAGGAAACAACTTCATAGAAGCGGAATCCCTCACAACACTGCTGGTGCTTTTCAATTGCCAAGGAACCAGCGATGGGTCATCACAGACCAGCTCTGGACCAGCCCGTGGAAACCTTGACCTGAAAGTCAACGTCCAGTGATCTCCAAGGAGGCGGTCCAGTGTGTGGAACAAGTCCTCATAGGCCTTCCTGGACAGAGTCCTGACTCCAGCGGCAGGTGAAATCTGAGATAAGTTACTCTGATCTCAGGTTCTGCGTCTGCAAAATGGAGATGCTGCTATTTGCCGTGGAAACTATATGTCTGTTCACTCAGTTAGTGGGCTGAGCGCTGAGCAGAGGGCCTCGCCACAGGTCCACAGTGAGATTATTTCCCTTATGTTCTCCTTTTTTAAAATAATGCCTGGACCTTACTCTCCATCCCCTGGGACACCTGGCAGAAGGCCTTGTATTTAGGAAGTACTCAGTCAAGACTTGCTAAATCAAATTTGTAGGAATATGACTCATCATGTAGCATTTGTTACAAATTACCTGACTTGGTAAGTGCTCCTTTTCTTGTCTCCCTTATACAGTCTATGCACCGTTAGGTTAGAGATGGTACTGTCCAGCTTTCTACTACCAGCCTCCTCCCACAGTGCTTGGTTCAGAGCAGGTTATACCCCAGGCTCTGTACTTTATAGCCAGTCACTGATTAAAGCAGTCTGCCCCTTTCTCTGGGTGCACTGAAAATCCCTAAGTAGCGTGCGTTTGTGTGTGTATGTGTGTGTATGTGTGTGTGTGTGTGTGTGTGTGTGTGTGTGTGTGTGTGTCTACCCATTCTCATGGGCCTTTTATTTCTAGAAACCCCAGTCCACCTTGGTACTCCAGCAATAATTCTGAGTTTACAGAATTCAGCAAGGATGATCAGATTGCACTTTTGGAAAATCTATTTCAAGTGTGATAGCTTATGTGCCAAGGGCAAGGGTTCTTCTTTTGTTACTAATAACTCAACTGGGACGGCGGGCAGGAGTGCTGCCTACAGTTCCTTCATTCTTCTCAGGTGGAGCGTGTTACCTTGTATAGGCAACTACATTTTACTTAGTGGTGATCTGAATACCTTGATCGTAAGCATTTTAACTTTGCACTCTCCATGCCTACAGAGAGTTGGGCAAAATGAGAAGGGCCTGTGGAAATACACATCTCATTTTATATTGCAGTTATATTGGTAATTGCAACTTAACCAGCTTTACTCCTAGTTCTGGAGGGAAGTGAA
Organism: Myotis nattereri; assembly: GCF_964212035.1. NCBI lineage: Eukaryota > Metazoa > Chordata > Mammalia > Chiroptera > Vespertilionidae > Myotis > Myotis nattereri. The sequence goes on from NC_138081.1 coordinate 22,068,678, forward strand.
ATTACATGTAATAATAAGACTTTTGGAGAAATGGATATGATACATAACACAAGGGCCTTCCTTGATGAAATAGCTAATACTAAGTACATATATGGAAGTCTAACAAATAAGATTTTTATTAAGAATAATTTGTTCAATAGTCAATAACAAAGCAACCGGGAAGGATCATCCAGGGAGAATGTATTGAGTGCTCACTTCTTTCTGAAGTGAAATGGTGTGTTTTCCTTGAGCGTGCCTCTGGTGGGAGGGTTCATAGAGGCTGGGATGGGGAGAGAGGAAGGACATTCAAAACACTTTTTCAGACCCCTTGAAACTTAGGGTCTTTATAGTGACTTGGAGCCAATCATATCAATACCAGGAAATTCTCAGGGAATGACCCCATGATATTAATAAACTAACTGAAGTTGATTATTAAGATCAGTATTTTCTTTTACATCACCTTGGATACCATAGTTGATCAGGAGATTAAAAAAAAAACAACTCTATTGATATGTAGCACTGGTGTGGAATCATGTGAGCCCAACAGGATTTGAAAGTGACCACTGTGGCCCAAGGGAAAGTAACCAAGTTTTCTGTCACCCAGTTTATTTTTCTGGAGCATGTTTTTTTTCTTTTAGTGTCAGTGGTGTGCTAGGTGCAGCTTGAGTCAGTGGTACTAATCTAAAGTCTTAGCCTAGTGCCAAGTCTTGCTTAGCATATGAGGAGATCAAATGCAAGTACAGAAGTAAAAAAGAAAAAACTTTATATAAATGTAAGCACCAAATTAAATCTGACTAAAGCCTATTAACCCCTCACTCAGCTCTCACCAGAGGGCCCTTTAGTGGGAAGAGGATGGTTTTCCCTCAGGATGAAATGATGGACATGCCCTGAACCAGACTAATTTGCTATTAACAATTTGTTATGCAGCTCTCATCTTCAAATGTATCTAAACCCTTCCTGCGCCTATTTTTACTTTCAGCTCATATAAATAATTGGCATAATAAATTCCACATGTTACTTTATTTGCAGTTAAGAGCTTGCTTTCAAACTTCAAGAATGTTTCTCTCAGTTTGCTCCCATGGGATAGGGGGGGAAAAAGATGTCTCAGATCATTATCCACCCCTTAATTTCTATCATTTTCAAACTGTGGTTTTATAATCTTCAAAGTCAGCATCGCATTGAAAACAACAATAACAATGGGATTCTATAGAAACTTTGCATGAAAAAGTAGCGTCATCTGAATGCTCACTGCCACCATCACTTATAGAGTTGATACTGCACCCAGGCAAGGAGATGCAAAGTAGAATAAAATATAGCTCCTGTCTTCCTGGAGCTCTCATTTGAGCCACAGAGACAGAGTATAAACTGAAACCTATAATGCAAATACAATCGAGTGGGATTGAATGTTATGGGTGGCAACACAGTTTGGGAGAAATTGCTCCTGAGAGAGAGGAATCAATCCATGAAAGCTGCAATATTGAAGAGACACTTGAGTTTGAAAAGGAGAAGAAATCTTGTCTAAAAGAAAACCAGTGAGAAGCAATAAATGCAGGCATTAAAAACATGGGTTTGCAGTCAAGGAGAGCTGGGTTCGACTCATACTTCTATTGCTTCATAGAAGTGTAACTGTGGGCAAGTTGCTTTACCTTTTAAAGCCAAGGTTTCCTGTAATAAAATGAAGCTACTGCTGCTGCTCTCACTGATGGTGTTTCTGTGAGACTCACCTGATGCATCTCATGGAAAGTCTTTAGCACAGTGCCTGGTACGTTGTGAGCATGTATGCGATGGCCACCATCATCATCATTACCATCATTATGATCCAAGTCCTGGCTTCATCCTAACTCTTCAGAACAGCATGCAGTTGCTCCTTCCCCTTTCATGGTTCCAAATGAAACATGCCTAGAGCGTTGGCCCTGTGAATGGTGTTGAGACTTGGAAGGAGTCTGGAGGTGCCGGGGTGAAGAAGACACCTAAAGACACACAAGTTTTCCAAAGTGCCTGCTGCTTAAAGTGTAGGCCATGGTGCCTATATCTACGTCACTTGTTGAGATGCAGATTCATGGATCAACCCCCTCCACCTACTTAATAAGAAACTCTGGGGAGAAGACTCCAGCATCTCTGTTTGAAAGGCTCTCTAGAGTGATTTGTATACACACGAGAGTATGGAAATCCCTTCCTATGTTGACTTAGCTCCAGTCTGCTCAGGACTCTGTTCATAGAGGTTTCCTCGAAACCCAATTTTCTTTTTCCCCTGAAGCTCCTCACCACAACTTTCTGCCAGACCCTAGTCCTAATGTCATGCAGTTTCCCTCTAGCATTTACCCATCCTCAACTGCAGGCCAGTCTGAGTGAGATTTCAAATATTTACGCAGTAGATATTCTGCCTTGTCTCTCCTGCTTATGCATCCAACTTAGACCACGCCTATATCTAACCTCTCAATCTCTCTCCGTCTCCACCTTCTCTCTTTCTCTTCTTCCTCATCTCTTCCTCATAGTCTAACCTGAAGAAAGGTAGTTAAGTCATGATTACAGACATGCAAAGGATTGCTAGATGCTGATCATCTCAAACTTGCATGTCGTCCTTTCTGTAGTAGGGACCATTTATTGACCAAAGAATTAAAGATTTCTGTTGAATCCTTTTGTATATTAAGTCTTACAGTGGTTTCTTAGCCTGGGCGTTGTTAATCTTTCTAGGAGAATGAAATAAAATGTGTGGAATAATTAGCTATAGGTACAAAATCAAAGACTGTTAAGGCCTTGGTGGTGGCGGGGGGTGGTGGGCGCGGGGGTGGAACCAAGAGGTGTAATAAAAGAGACTTCTATCAGCATCAAGACACTTGAGGTTGAGCATGGCTCCCCCACTAATTAGCTGTGGAAACGAACCCAATTCACTTTGCATTTCATGGCATTAGAGGGCCATGTCTACAATTCAGGAGTTGGACCAGAAGGTGTCTAAGATTCTTTCTTCCTTTATTATTCTACGTCAATTTAAGTTTATAATTTGTTCTTAGAACACTCTTGGTTTTGAATATCATGATATTGTGATTAAAGGACAAATCCCTAGTATGCATCATGGAATTGATATCTATGATTTTATATATATATATATATATATATATATATATATATGTGTGTGTGTATTATAACATATATTATAATAAATAATGATATACTTTTACTTTTTGTATTATATTTATTTATGATTTCATTGTTTTTACACACAGAGTGGGGCAAAGTAGGTTTGCAGTTGTGAGTACATGAAGCAGTTTATTCTTGTGCTATTATTTATGAATTATTATATTATTTTCCAAACTAACAACTGTAAACCTACATTTGCCCCACCCTGTGTATTATTTCATAATCAAAACAACCTTCAAGATGTTTTGTTCCAGAATTGTTGTCTATTTTTCAATGAAGACATTGCGGCTAAGAAAGTTAGATGATTCACCCCAAGTCACACTGCTAATACACAAAGAGATGAAACGTAATTTGCTCCTCTTTCCCCCAACACATACAACTGCTCAGATTTAAATAGAGAAGATAGCTTTCTATGGGCATAAAGTAAGCTTCACAACTGTGAAGCCAAAAATTCACCCCAAGCATCACCTCAGTGAACCATAACACCTAATGACCTTAAACAGAAGCTATGACAATCCACGGTTCTCTATGGGCGTATCTGTTCAGGCTGCTGGTTTGTAAGTTATAAAATAAAAAGATCTAAAACTATAAAGTATATAAATTTATAGTTTTCAAAACACACTCAAGTGTGTTACTATATGGAGATGTTTTTAATGACAAATTATTTTAAGTGGAAAACTAAGCTCAGATGGGTGCCACCTGAAAGAGAGCAATAGGGTCAGGTCAGATCTGGGTTCTCTGATGCCTAAACCCTAGTTCCACTCCACCACACAGGGTGGCCCTCTGTCCCAGAGTGCCTGAGTCTGACAAATTTCCTACTGTGTGAAACGTTCAGTGTAAAACTGAAAGTCACAGGCAAACAGGGTAAGCTGGTCACCCTGTCATCAAGCTGCCCAAGTTCTGACACCTACTGTCACCACTATGATTTACTACCAGGCCATCAATGGTTAAGTCAACAGGTCTCTGGGATCAATCACTAAGTGACCCATCTTGTTATCAAGATGAAACAGGAATAATAATGATAATTGTGTAACCAAGATCTTGATTATGATACTAATCAAAACATTTGCCATCACAATATCAATTATCATTAAATAACATTTCCTTACTTACAGCATGGGAACCAAGCCAACAATATAATATACCACCCACGATGCAGTGCAGGGATGCTGCCTTTGTTCTGGAAAAGGACCACATCAAAACAAACTTTATAGAATTATTTATAAACTGATGCAATAATTTGTGTGTGTGTGTGTGTGTGTGTTTTAATTGTTAGGTCTTTTAAGTGCACTTCTGTTAATCCCCAAACAGAACAGTGTCTTTCCGCCAGAACAGAAACTGATTATACAATATGGGGCAAAAGTAGGTTTACAATTGTGAGTGCACAAAACACAGTTTATTTTTGCGTTATTATTTAGCAATTGTTGTATTGTTTCCCATATTAATACTGTAAACCTCCTTTTGCTCCACCCTGCATAATGTAGGCATTTGAAGAAATGGCATTCTCTCCAGTCATAGATAGAAAAAAAATTGCATAGGATTCTTATTTCTGTTACTTTTTTTATGGTACTCTATATAGTTATCAAATGCTTTAAAACTACACTCAGAATGTGGATGTATTTTAGTTGTTGTGGATTCCCAATTCCGATATCACTAGTGAATTTATCCCATTACTGAGCTCTTTTTATCCCTGTCAACTTAGATTAAGTAAAATTAGTTCTTATTTTAATCTTGAGAACGATTTTGTTTGACAGCAAGAATGACCTCTGGTTTCCTCCCAAGGACATCTTATCTACAGAATGAATCAGAAACCCTTTGAAAGGATGGCTGAGATGTTGATCGTGTTTCTATTTACACGGAGTCAGGAAACAGGCTTAAAATCATGGTGCAAGTTATCCACATTAGACAAAAGGAAGGGGAACCTGCTTTAATGTTTGGGCAACCTGGGAATTTCTTTCTAATTTAGGTCAAGGAATCCCCCTAAGTGGAAAGTTTGAAGGAAATGTATAAATAGGTTGGTTTGATAGTGGTTCTGACCCATGTTGCAATGCCTGATGCCATTTAGAAGGCGAGCGGTGAAGTAATGATAAGGTACTCATGGGAAGAAGAGAGAGTGGCCAGGTTTATAAAGGTTATGATGTCACAAATCAATTTCTGTTTTGAATCTAGACTTCTAAAGATGAAAGACATCTCAAATCCAGCTTTTTTTGTCAATCAGACTGCTGAATTTCTTAGCTTTGGTATCTTTCTATGAGCTCATTTTCTTTCTGATGCCTTAAAACAATACAACATTTAATTAAAAAGAGTGATGGGCATTAACTAGTTGAATGTCTTTGTTTTACAGATGAGGGTACTTAGGCTCAGAAATGTCAAAGAATTTTCCCAAAGCTCCCCAACTTGGAATTGGCAGAGTAGCCTGGAATATAGGCTTCCTGACTCCTTGTTCTGTGCTTGTTTACTGCTCTTTTCCTGTAGTCTCACTGCTACCCATAAGAGGTATTTTTCCCCCAGGTATTTGGTAGTCTAAGCTTATACAAGGAGTCATGGAAAGTTGGTCAACTAAAAAGAAGTCATGGGTCCCTACATATTTCTTGTTCTAGGTTGGAGTCCCTATCAGAGTTCAACTTGATGGCTCAGGGTCTCTAGACTGCCAGATTCTTGATGCCTCTGCCAGCTCACATCATTGAATATAATCTCAGGGTGAAGGGACCGCTTTGCTCCTCAGGGTGCCTTAGAGAATAAAATGTGGACTCCATATAAGAAGGAAATAAGTCTGTGAAGCAAATTGTGTGAACAGATACTAAGTGTGACTATAAAATAACAAAACTGATTTCTAAAAGAAGGTGAATGTCGAAGTGAACATTACTCTGTGTATCATTCTAATAAGGCTCGGCACGTTTTTGGAGCTTCACTTTAGAAGCTTCCCTCAGTTTCAGTTTTTGTGAGGCACATGGGGCTGTCAATTTGAAAAGTATAATCACACCTAAATTGTTTTTAATTAAACTTATTGGGTGACATTGCTTAATAAAATGATATAGGTTTCAAATGTACAATTCTATGATACATCGTCTGTAAATCGCATTGTGTGCCCACCACCGAAGTCAAATCTCCTTCCATCACTATATATTTGATCCGCCCCCCCCCCTTTATCCTTTACCACTCCCTCTCTCCACTTCCCTCTGGTAACCACCATACTGTTGTCAGTATCTATGAGTATTTGTTTGTTTTTCTCGTTTATTCATTTGTTGCTTTCAGTTTTATATCCCACATATGAATGAAATCATATGGTTCTTGGCTTTTTCTGTCTGACTTATTTCACTTAGCATGATAGTCGCAAGCTCTATTCATGTTGCAAAAAATGGCAGTATTTCATCTTTTCTTCTGGCTGAGTAGTATTCCATTTGGAAAAATACATTTGGGATAATGGGGACACATTGGAATGCATGTACCAACTCCCGAGTGATGAATTTGGAAGGTAGCATTTTCTGATGTATTTGTTCCAGTTCCGGTGTATTTGTTGAAAGCTAAAACTATAGTCACTATACAAAATAATTTACTAATTATTTGTATTTAAATGTGAAAGTTTTGTTAATAGAGTTACAAAACATGTTAACTTACCAGTCTCGCCAGGCTCATTCCTGCCCACACAATTAAAACCAGAAGGACTTGAGCAAAAATGTGGCAAACAAAGATGCTGTACACATTTCCTGATGCTCCTTGTGGCTAGGAGAAGAGGCATGGCCTGTTGTTGAAATTTTCTGATCAGATAAAAATAATATAAATGGTGATAAAAGAAAGTAGAACTTATTATTAGTTGCATGGCCTAGAGCAAATTACTTATCCCTCAGCCTCAGTTTCTTCATTTGTGTAATGAATATAATAATAAGGAACCTCATAAGATTATTGTTAGCATAATTATAATGAATGAATGAAATAATGCATATAAAGTTCTTAGTGACTCCCCTCATGAAGAGTAGGCCAACAGTATATAATTAGCAACTTCTCTCGCTTCTTTCTTTTCCTAATTTTAAAATTTCCTTTCATAAGAAAGGCTGGGCTTGATTGCTGGACAGCCAGGGCTGCGGTAATGGAAGTGTCTGGACATGAAACAAAGGGCCCCAGAAAGTTCGTTTGGGGATGTAAGTGTCCCCGAAATGAAAGACAATCTCTAGATCTGAGAATCTCACTGGGTTCCAACTTATGGGTGTAGTTAGCTTACCTGGACATTCGATTTTTCACTTCAATAATCAGTTTATTGTGTTGTTCAGCAAATCAGTTTTCTATAAATAAGTTTTACCTGTTGAAGACTAGCTTGTGACCAGCAGTAACCTCTAAGGAGTAGATATAACCCTCAGATTCTGTCATTTTAGACGACAGTTTTTTGTGATCATGAAAAACAATCATACTAAAGTACGCTACCTGCCATTTTCCTAAACATCAGACTTCTGGAGAAATAGCTGTCTAAATTAGATAAGCATCCTCCTATTTTTCACATATGTCTGTTACTTTTAAGTGTGCATGCTAGATTCTCTCCTCCATGTGTGTTTCTAAATCACATTATCAAAAGAAATCCTGGAAGCACCTTTTTAAAAAAGTTTTTATGTTGTTTAGCTCAATATAACTTTTTAATCTGAAAGAGTTTCTCAGAGTATCCATAATATGTTTAATCCCCATATCTGAGCTTTTCATTTCTCCTCAAATACAACTCCACAGGAAACTTCAAAATGGAATTCTACACCTCACACAACTTTCAGTATCTCCTTGGAAATGGAAAGTAGCCCAGAGAAGAGAAGTTCACAAGGCTTACTGTTTCTAATACTCAGTAGACAATTATTGAAATTATACTAGTGCTAGGGAGACCAAGATGAGCAGCATGGACAGCCTAACAATGTTGATTAATAGTGAAAATAATAACAATGGCTACAATAATAATGTTTACTGATTCAAATGTTCTAGTCAGTGTTTGAGAACATTAAAACTATTAACTAATTTAACTCTCACAACAACCCTAGTAGGGAATTACTCTTATTGTGTCTATTTTACAAATGAAAAATTTGAGGCCAAGGAAAGTGAAGTGACTCATTGAATATTACCAGTAAATGGTGGAGCCAAGATTTGAACCCAGCCAACCTAGCTCCAGGCTTTAGGCCCAGAGAAGGGCATGACTCACTCTTTGCAGGGCCAAAGGGGAAAGCTGTGCAGAGCTGTCCTTGACATTATGTCTCAAAGGATGAATGGATATTCTCCAGGCAGGTAAGATAAGGAACAGTATGCTAGGCAAAGGGAATAGAATCTGAATAGGCTTAGAAGCTTTTTTTTAAAAAAAAAAATACTTTATTGATTTTATACAGAGAGGAAGGGAGAAGGATAGAGAGTTAGAAACATCCATGAGAGAGAAACATCGATCAGCTGCCTCCAGCACACTCCCTACTGGGGATGTGCCCGCAACCAAGGTACATGCCCTTGACCAGAATCGAACCCAGGACCTTTCAGTCCACAGGACGATGCTCTATCCACTGAGCCAATCTGGTTAAGGCATAGGCTTAGAAGCTTTTAACGTAAGGATGCTATGGCACACTCCAAGTGGATAATTTCAGGAAATTTGATATAGGGACTAATTTAACAGCATGGGTGGAGTTTTAGGAAACAAACAAGGGGCGTGCAGTACCCCAGAGTTAGTAATAACAGGAAATCATTCTCATCCAAAGAGGTGAGACATAGAGACAGGAGCAGAACAGGAGCCTTTGGTAGAATGATGTCGCCAGCCCACACCAAGGCTGGGTGGGGGCTGGGGGAGGGCAGGGAATACATTCCCAAATTAATTCTCTTCTCAAGTTCTAAGCTTATAATATTCGCCCATTGACTGAAACCAGCTAGAAGCCCTCCAGCAAATGAATCCATGGATGCTGTCTGTAAGACAGTCTCTCTGGGAACAGAGCAGGGTGGAAACAGTAGACAGTGCATCTGGCAGGGCAAATGGACAAACTCCAGAACACAAAACCAATACATTATGAAAGAGTTTGGGCATAAAGGGTGGGGCAGAAGTAGGTTTACAGTTGTTCATATGGAAAAGAGTATAATAATTAATAAATAATAATACAAGAATAAACTCTGTTTCTCCTATTCACAACAGTAAACCTACTTTCACCCCACCCTGTACTTTTGAATGGTTTTAGATAAACTTAATTTTTTGAATAATTTTCAAAGGTCAAGTGTGCTGGCTGACAGTAGAATACCTCCTTTTTTTCCTAGAGAAAGAAGATCATAAAGCCAAAGTTACATTTGATGGGAATCTGTTCCCAGATGTTTCTGAAACTTGACTCCACACAAATACAGTAGTAACTTAATACTCGCTCATATTGAGCAGGTTCAAAAGTAACTTTTTTCAATTGCCCCTAACTTAATTAATATTTTCATAATTAGCCAGGAGACTTCCTGAATGAAGATGAGATATTTGGATACATTCAGCTATTAGTGAATTATCTGGGCTCAGAAACAGCCTTATGTTTCTTTCTGGCAGAAAAATAAAATGTTACTTTCATCTGCTTCTAATTCAAAAGTAGACAGACTGAATTTGATTCAACATTACTTTTTTTTAAAATCACCTTTTGGCTGAGATCATGCATGGAAAAATTCAACCCCCAAAGGACAGAATTTTGGAATATAATATGGAAGCAAAAAAGTGGGCTGGGTAAAAAGGAAGGAAGACTATTCTAGTTGAAATCTATAAATAATATGAGCTTACCCATTAATGTTCACTTTTGCAAATCTAAGAAGAGGATTATAGAGCTACCACCAAGGAAGATGGAATACCTACCGCTATGAAGAAACTGAGTAGAGTTTGGATAATTGAACTATTTAATAATAATCATAATAGCTAACAGTTGTAGTTGTCCAGACACTGTAATAAGCATACTTATTTAATTCTCTGTCTATAAGGTAAGTTTTATTATTAGCTTCATTTTACTTACAGATATATAGGGTTTGTACTGATAAATAATCTTTTCATGGTTTTATATCCAATTAATGACTTTGTTGAGCCACAAAGTCAAGTCTATTTTACTGTATAGGCCAGCATATCTGTGTTAAGTAAAGAAGAGTAAATGGCAAGTTAGCACTGCCATAGGCATACTGGTCTTTAATGATTTGAATTAATTGATAAGACTATCCAGTGAATTTGAAAAGAAAGCTGATGATCTATCATCTCTGCATGTGGATATAAAGTAGCTTTCTCACTTTGTTTCTGAACTCCTTATGTTTCCTGAGAAGAGCTCAGAACTGTGGATAGACTTTAGAGCTGTTGGGATACCAAAGCTAGGGCAAAGCGCAGAATATTTTCTATGAGGGATTTATGAGCAGCCATGACTAGCCCACGGCTAACCCTGACCTCTGTGTTTTAGAGAAAGGTGCCTCCACAATGTTGTGCAGCAAGATCTGTTCTTGCTCTATAGGCCAACAGCTTCAGAGGGTCTGGGGGGCAAGTGAAAAATCTATAAAAGGCCTATTCTTACCAGCAATGCTAGCAGAGAGAGGGGAACATCCAATTCTTATTGAGTCGTGTTCCTGGCATATTTCTAGGTACATCCCCTGCCTGTCTGGGGAATGTGAGGCAATCCTTTGGCCCCGATTTTGGGTCTACTGGTCTGTCTTGGTGTTACCTTAGCACACTACCTGCATTCTCATTTCTTGGAATTTGCAAAGGCAGAGGCATTGTCTCCAGAAAGACACACATTAAAATGCACATTACGTTACCTGGGAGAGAAAGGGGGGCCAGTGGTGTGTAAGTAAATATGAGCCTCAGGCCTAGAGCTTGAGCGCAGGGCGGAGTCTGTGACTGAGGACATGGGGGCTGTCCTGATGGAGGCAAGGAGAAACGGAGGAGGTAGCTGAGATAGAAGAAAGCCTTCAGACCAAGGAACAGGATAGTGGCTGGGGTGTGGAGGCTAGCCAGTGTAAGGTTAAAGAACAGAAAGGGAATAGATTATTAAATGAGCCAAGAATGTGACTACAACAGGAAGATCCTCAAAGAACAACTGAACCTCTTTCCCTCTCTCTCATTGTATTTTGGGCCATCCCTGTCTCTAAGGGCAGGGTGGCCTCTAGTAGTGTAGAACTATAGGTGTGTTTCTTTATTCAATGCTTTTAGTACAAGGAAGTTGAGGCTAAAAGACAAGAGCTCAAGTGCTGTTTCTATCACTAACTTTGGGACTTTGAGTTTGATTACTCTGTCTGAGTCTTTTAGAATTAAGGTTACCGTCTGCCCTACTTCACTATAGCAATGTCAAAAAATGTGAAGGGACTTGGATAGAAATTTGACTTCGTGTGATGAACACACAATACAGTGCACAGGTGATGTGTTGTATAATTGTGCACCTGAAACCTACATAATTTTGATAACTAGTGTCATCCCAATACATTCAAAGAAAAGGAAAAAATATGAACTAAACAAAAGAGAAAAGCATAAAATTTTATATCAGTCTAAAAATAGAATAAAAAAATTCTTCAAAATCTATTGATATTATTTATTTAGGGTTATGTGATCACTGTACATATATTTCTATCTTATACAGATGTGCACTATCTGCGTATTTACATATGTACTTAGTTTTCTCTTTCTTTAGAAATTACTATTACCAACTGATAGGAAAAAAAAAAACACACAGAAAAACATTCCTTAAGAGGGTAAGTAACAGGATGTAAAAAAGTCTAAAGGTAATGTGTGAAAATAAGCTCGACAATGAAACGCTGTTTTTAATAAAGAACTGAAACCTACAGCATGTATTAGGCACTTACTTTTGTGGTTTTAAAGCAGTCAACTCAGGAAAGTTTCCTTTTCCCACTTAATTTCCTTTAGTGGGTCTACATGGGAAATAATTTGACCAATCTATTGAATACCTTTTCTGTAGATTCTAGGCCCTTTTATTAAGTCTGTAGAAAAATTGCCTCACCAAGAAAATATGAGTAACCACTTCCATTTTCCCCACTGTAATCTGTTCCTTATTGCAGGGTCAGTATATTATCAAATGTAGAATCAATGGTGCCCTTAGATGTAATTAGAGGGGCAACAATTTAACCCAGCTCATCTTATTCTCAACCTACTGGCTCTCAGGGGTCCTGTACCTGTGTGTTATGAGCATTTTAGAGAAGTTCCCTCCGAAGTGAGAGACTCATGTAAAATGTGATGTGTGCAAGGAGTTTTTCTTTAACAAATCTGAGGCAATTAAAAACATGAATATAATTTTTAAAAAACAAAAGAATAGACATTAGAAATGATTATTATAAATTGGGTAATGAGTTGTGAAAAATAATATGCTTTTAGAGGTGAAGCATTCAAATAAGAAAGCAAGTACCTAGGGAATGAGAAGACTGAAGGAGTAAGGAAAGTAGGAGTTAAAGAAAAATAGCAACTGTGCAATAGAGAAGACACTCCTGCAATGTGAAACCTAGGACTATGTGTGTATTTATATATGCTTGCATTGATAGAGCTATTTGAAACAAAACCCTTTGGGGAACAGGGACCCTCAATTAAATAGCACTATAACCTGAGTAATGGGATTGTCCCTTTAATTGGTTAAGCTTATTGGACTTAAATATAATACAGATTAGGTGGAATTTGATTATGACTTCATCTTTAAGATTGATTGGCTATGCACGCTTATAGGTTAGCTATAAATATGCATTGATTAGCTATGCATATTTACATGGTTAGCAGTATATACTTAAAAAATGAGTAAATCTTTTATATATGGGCAGCTCTGCTCTTGGATGTCTGGCACCTATTGATAGATGGTAGTATTGCTAGCCCAATACTTAACCAGGATCTAATGTCAATGACCCTTGTTGTTACCCAGCCCATGTGCTAATGCAGTGTGGCTGACACCTACCAATGACAACATTGTTCCTCCCTTGCTTGAAAAGGAAAATGCAATTCCTTAGGACATATAAGATTCCAGAGGACCGCTGCATCTTCCTCTGCCAGGTACAGGTACATTTTCCTGCTCAGAAAGATAAGTAACAGCAATTCCCAATTCCCTTCCATGGTAGTGATCCCTTCCTATTCTTCCTTTAAGGTGACATTAAAGCTTGTGTATTTCCTGCATTATAGCTTGTATAACTATATGTATAATAAAAGGAAAACAAATCTGCTTATAAACCTATCTCTGAACTAAAAAATTAATTCATACTCAGCTAAAGTATATTTGTCAAGTTTTTACATTAGAAATTGAACCATTGCTTTAGGAGAGTAAAGCTAGAATTCCTCAATGCTATCACTATTTAGTGTTATTGGTAATCCTATGATAGGAAGTTTCATGGTATGTTGCACAAGAAGATTTAGATTCCATTCTTTGTTTACTTGGCAAGTCACTTAACATATCCTGGACTGTAGAATCATCAGAATTATGGGAATGATAATAATACTTGTAAAATGAGTTCTCTCACGAGATATTAGTGAATTTGTTTTCTTAGCACTGTATCCTCCCAAGCAGAAAAAGTTATCCTAAGTTTTGCATATTACTAAAGTTTTCATGCATCACACAAAAAAAATGTTTATAGCTTTGTTCCTCCTGTGTTATTAATCTTCAGAGATTGTCTAGGACCATCCATTCTTTTAATCATAGTTTTAACAGCTTTTTTTAAACAAGTAAACAAACATTAAATATTGTGTTCCATGATCAAGCTATGCATGTTTCTAATAGTTCTATGTTAGGATGTCCCCTTGGCAGCTCATAATGGGTGCTCAGTACATGTGTTTTGAGGAAATTCTGGGAAGAGAGCAACCAGAGCCTGTGGCTCTGATTCTCTTTCCTCTCATCTTCCTCTGCATGAAGCATGAACTAGGGGAGGCAGGCTGTTAGACACTGGGAGGGGTCTAAGATTTTATTTCAAGAGCAGGTCCAGGATTTGGTACTACATGGGAGGAATGCAAGGTACCACTTGTAGAGATGTGGTTTTATTTGTCCCTGAGGACTGAGAAGCCCAGAATTCTGTACCTGCCAGAGTGGTCAGCTGACATGATCCCCTTCAAGAAATGTTGGGAATGCTTGCATGGTCCAGTTGACCCTGGAGGTCATGGATGGGGCAGTTATGAGTTGCTCCCATCCTTGAGATTACTGCAATATGTTCCTAGGAGATCCAGGAGCAGAAAGCTTCAGCAGAGGGTGAAAAATTTGCCAAATTGTTTTCTAATGGTTCGTAATAATAGAGACTGCATTTTTCTTTCTTCATTTTCTGGTTTTCCATTGCTCAAAAGATCTTATAGCTTAACTGCACTGTTCAAGGCTTATATTCCATAATGAGGCAAAGACAAGTTACAACTCAAGGGCACTAGCGATCTGAGAGGGGAAGACCTATCTGACTGACTGGAATAGGAAACCCCCATTGAAGTAGAAACAAAGAAAATGTTATTTGAGATTATTTTATAAAAAATACTAGAGCTCTAGTCTGGCTGGCATGGCTCAGTGGTTGAGCATCGACCTATGAACCAAGAGGTGACGGTTCGATTCCCGGTCAGGGCAAGTACCTGGGTTGCAGGCTCAATCCCCAGTTTGGGGCAGCTAATTAATGATTCTTTCTCATCCTTGATGTTTCTATCTCTCTCTGTCCCTCTTCCTTCCTCTCTGAAATCAATAAAAATATATATTTAAAAACAAGCAAGCAAACACTAGAGCTCTCGAGTAAAATTAGAGCACAGAAAAATAACCTCTGTTTTGAATTTAGGAAACATGGTCCATGATTTTAAATATCCAAAAGATGATTTGTCTCTCGCTGTCTGACTTATTTCACTTAGTATAAGACCTTTTAGGTTCATCCATGTTGTTTCAAATGTTAAGATGTCATTCTTTTTTATGCCAAGTAATATTACATTGTATATATGTACCACATCTTCTTTATCTAATCGTCTATTGATGGATACTTAGGTTTCTTCCATATCTTGATATTGTAAATAATGCTGCTAATAAACATAGGGATACATTTATCTTTTTGAATTAGTGTTTTGAACTTCACATGAGTGTAAATTACAGCATGGAAAATATAGTCAAATATATCTATATATATAAAAGCCAAGCAACTGGACCACTGGAACGACTGGAATGACCGGTCGCTATGATGCACACTGTGGCATGCCAACCTCCTCCGGCCCCTCCCCCAGCCGGTTCTGCCCCCAATCAGCCCCTCCCACCTCCATTGGGGGCAGGGCCTGCTGACCAACTGCCCATGGCCCTTCCCCCCTGCTGCCTGGCCAATCAGCCCCCATTTGGGGGGGGGGGCGGCAGCCAGACCCCATCCATGCACAAATTCGTGCACCAGGCCTCTAGTATTTTAATAACTATGTGTGGTGCCAGGTGGGTACTAGATTTACCAGGGAATCACTTAATCAGTTATATAAACGTCTAACCACTATGCTGTACCCATGAAATGAATATACTACTGAATGTCAATTGTAACTAAAAATAAAAATCCAATAGATGATTTTAAAAAGAAGATAGACCCTGTTGAAAACAGAAGTTGTGGGTAGAACATCAACAGAAGAAATAGCTCACCCACAAACAGGCAAAGATATAGAAACCAAGAGGGGAAAGCAAGAGCCTGGGTGGGCGGGTTCCTGTTTAACATGCAATCGATAGTGGTCCCAGAGAAAGGAAGGATGATACTTATTTAGAGGACAGAAGGGAAGTTCCCTCATCTCAGGAGGACTTGAATCAGCAGACTGACTTGGCCTCATACAAGAAGAGCAGTCAGATAATATTGATATTGATCTCCTAGCATGTGGACCAGGACATAAATATTTTGTTGTACGAATGAATTTTTATGTGCAGTTTCTCAGGTTTATCTCCCCAGATTAATGAATATGTCCACTATGCCATACAACCCCTATTGCATATGTAGCTAAACATTTCTATTTTGTGTCATCTCAGTAGCAGGAAACCCTGTGTCAGCCCTCGGTGGTGGATCTTGCTCTCCATGAACCAGACCATAGGTGGGAATATGGGGTGTGGGATGTGGGGATTACACATAGATTGTGAGGACAGACAAGCCTTAATTCTAATTCTTTCTCTTCTCTTCAGTTGCTATGCCATTTTAGGAGAGTAACTTCCCCTCAGTGAAATTCAATTTCCTCACCTGATGGTGCAAATATTTATTTTGAATGGTGGTTGTAACAACTACATTTGTTCATGTAAGTAGAATTCTTTTGAAACAACCCAATAAAAAAAAATGGACAAAGGACCTCAATAGATACTTTTTGAAAGAAGACAGAAGGAAGGCCAAGAGACATATGAAAACATGCTCAAAGTCACTAATCATCTGAAAGATGCAAATCAAAACGACAATGAGGACAATGAGGTACCATCTCACACCTGTCAGAATCGTTATCATCAACAAATCAACAAATGACAAATGCTGGCGAGGATGTGGAGAAAAAGGAACCCTCGTGCACTGCTGGTGGGAATGCAGACTGGTGCAGCCACTGTGGAGAACAGTATGGAGTTTCCTCAAAAAACTAAAAATGGAACTTCCACTTGACCCAGTGATCCCACTCATTTGTGGATTATAATGAACAACATAAACTGATGAACAAAAATAGACCTAGGGACAGAGAAGCATTGATCAGATGCTCAAACCTCAGAGGGAAGGCAGGGGAGGGTGGGGCTAAGGAGGAGAGATCAACCAAAGGACTTGTATGCATGCATATAAGCATAACCAATGGATACAGTCACTGGGGGGTGAGGGCATGAGTGAGGGGATAGGGAGGGGACAATGGGGAGATAAGGACATTTGTAATACCTTAATCAATAAAGGGGAAAAAAAGAAATTTCTGACACATAGCAGGCACTCAGTGAATATCAGCTATTTTATATTTTCTTCATTTTCCAGACTCACTTAATACATCTTCCTAAAAATATTTACAGAATGGGATAAACTATGCAACTCAGACATAGCATAGCTAGGAACAGCATGGAAAGACAGAGGATCATAGAGACTCCACATATCTTCCCACCCTTGGGTTGCTGTGGCTTCTGTGATGTAAGGGATAGCAAAAAGTGCACCTGTCCAAACAATGAATTTCATGCCAATTGAATGTATCCAAAGGCAAAATTCCTAATTCATCAGTATCTATCTAAACTTAGTTTAATGTTCATCTGAATATTCTTCGTTTGGTAGTCAACTATATTCCATGTTTACATAGAGCTTTAAAAATAATTTATATCTCATAGTTATGATATTTCCTATAGGCCATTATTTTTATTAAGATCATTGCATAATTAACATTTATCTGTCTCACATCTCTCCCTTGTCTTTAAACACCTGCTTAGGAATTTCAGTTTCTTTTTTTCCAACAAAATCTTAGAAGATACTTACTTTGCATTGGACCTTATTAAGAGGAGGATTTCAAAAGCAAATGAAACAGGCCCTCTGACCTCACAAAGCTCAGAGCATAATGAGAACATAAACAAGTAAATACACAAATCAAGTGCTGGCATGCATAGCAAGAAACCCAGGGTGCTGGGATAACATGAATGAGAAGCTTTTAACTAGACCTGGAAAGTAAGGGAGATCTGTGAGCCTAGCCTTAAAGGAGGATAAGATTCAGGAAGATGAATTTAGTGAAGTGGAATGGAGAGATCAGAGAAGCGAAGAAGGAGGGCAAAGGCAAAGTACAAATCTGCAGCAAGGAAGAGTGACCGCAAAAGGCCAGGCTCTGTCGGTAGCTCTGTAGAGTGCTTGTGGCTATTGATAAGAAAGAGTCCTTACTAGAACATCATGACATTGACTCTCCCAAATGCCTGGGCTCCATAGTTCCTTGACTCCTTCTTAACCAGAAGACTCTGCAATGCTCATTACATTTGACAAAGTTCCTGGGTATTTTACTCTTTGGGGACATGTCTCCTGAGGAGAGAATATTAGAATGGAATGAGCAGAACATGTGCATTTTTTAAAGTATTGTGTTTGTTTTGCTCCCCTTAAGAATCACTGTAATAGAGTTCTCAAGGACTCAGAACCCACACCCCCTCTATGTTCAATACCAACCACTGAATAGATCCATGTCCTTCAGTCGTACAGCGGCCATCTTCTTGTGAGGAGTCCATGAACTTCCCATGCATTTTTCTGGATCCATTCTCTTGGCCACCCTCCATTTCTTATAACCTTCACTCTGCTAGCAGCACATAATTTTTCCCATTTGGTTAAAAATCTTTAGTGCCCATGGCTTACTTATGAACATATGTAGATTTACAATCCTGTTTTTATTTGCCATATATTCTGGGCTCAAACCCTATGCTCCTGTGTCTTAACAAAACTCAACTCAATCATAGTCACAAATACAGATTTTAGGCTTTTAAATCAACTTTCAGGACCAGGGAACTTAAATAGTTATGCAATCGCAATACTCATTGCCAAACAAAGTTATTTCTTCTTTATTTTGAGGTGTCAAAACTGGTTTATTTAAGAGTAAAGATTAGGCCCTCACCAGGTAGCTAAGTTGGTTAGAGCTTTGTCCAATACACCAAGTTTGCTGGTTTGATCCTCGGTCAGGGCACATACAAAAATCTACCAATGAATGCATAAATAAGTGGAACAACAAATCTCTCTCTCTCTCTCTCTCTCTCTCTCTCTCTCAATCAATAAATTTCAAAAAAGATTAGAAGCTAAGAAGTTGGGGAGAGGGGAGAAAACAAAAGTGGATTTCATTATACTGGTAATGTTATCAAAATTATATGTGTTATTATGCAAATATAATGTCATTTTTGTGCACAGAAACTATTCATTAAAGAGAGTGTGTGTGTGCATGACACAGACATACCCTAAAGAAAAAAAAAACAACAACAACACAAAAACAACCCACAAAAAAAACCAAAACAAAAAAAAAAACCACCCACAAACTCTCCTAATATAAGGCAACATTCAAAATACAGAAGCATCAAGTGGGGTGTACAAACCATGTACAGATTATTTTTAAAAAAGAAAACTTCAGGCCTTTTTAAAGTTAAAAATTATAATGTTAATATATATCTAAGTCTAATTATGTTGCTCCGATAGCATTCGTTTGTGTGAGGAAACCACAATTTCTTTCACTTATGTATTTCAGCAATTTCTCACAATGTCTGAAGCATCAAGTATTGTTATCAAATACATCCTATCTAATAAAAGACAAAAAGGGTAATTAACCATACCTCCGCTATGCTTCCCATTGGCTAATCAGGGCGATATGCAAATTAACTGCCAACAAAGATGGCGGCCAGCAGCCACGCAGCTGAAGCGAGCAGGAGGCTTGCTTGCTCCAGTGATGGAGCCAAGGTTCCCTGACTGCCTTGGCCAGGCTCTGAGCCCGAAAGCAACAATGTTTCAATTATAGAAGCTAAACAAACCCCAGATACCTGCTTTCAGCCCCCCGCGGCCTCAGAGCTGGGAGCGCCAGTGACGGCAACAATGTTTCAATTATAGAAGGTAAATAAATCCCAGGAAAAAAAAGAAAGGAAAAAAAGGAGAGGCTGGGAGCTTCAGTCCCGGCCAGTCTGAAAACGGCTCTCAGCCCCTCACCCAGACTGGCCAGGCACCCCAGCGGCGACCCCCACCCTGAAGGGGGTGTGACCAGCTGCAAACAGCCATCATCCCCTCACCCAGGCTGGCCAGGCACCCAAGTGGGACCCCCACCCTGATTCTGGACACACTTCAAGGCAAACCAGCTGGCCCCCACCCGTGCACCAGGCCTCTATCCTATATAGTAAAAGGGTAATATGCAAACTGACCCTAACAGCAGAAAGACTAGGAATGACTGGTCACTATGACACACACTGACCACCAGAGGGCAGACGCTCAATGCAGGAGCTACCCTCTGGTGGTCAGTCACTCCCACATGGGGGAGCTCTGCTCAGCCACAAGCCAGGTTGACGGCTGCCAGTACAGCAGTGGTGGTGGGAGCCTCTCCCACCTCCTTAGCAGCACTAAGGATGTCTGACTGCAGCTTAGGTTTGCTCCCTGCTGGCAAGTGGACATCCCCCGAAGGCTGCTGGGCTGCCAGAGGGATGTCTGACTGCCATCTTAGGCCCAATCCCCCGGGGAGCAGGCCTAAGCCAGCAGGTGGTCATCCCCCGAGGGGTCCCAGACTGCAAGAGGGCACAGGTTGGGCTGAGGGTTCCCCCTCCCTCTGAGTGCACAAATTTTTGTGCACCGGGCCTCTAATCTTTTCATAAGATTGGAGCAATTTGATCACAGTTGGGGAAGATAATTTTGTTGTTGTTTTGGTGAAGTCTGTCTCCCTGTTATTTCTTTCATCTCTTTACTATGACTAGCTAAAGCTACAAGGGCAATCCATTAATGTTCTCTTCTGCAGAACCCTGGGAGCAGGGTTGGCAAATTCTTTTATTTCCCATTGGGTGGTGGTGTTGTTGTTGTTAATTCAATAAAGTGGGAGTTTTGTTTCTTTATTCATCCTGGTTACAGAAAAGAAAAGGCAAGGGGACTGAGTGTTGAATTCCAAGGGCCCACCTTTCTTCTTTTCTGTGCCTCCATTCTCCTGATATTTTATCTTCCAGTATTCACAGTTCCTTCCCTCTGAAAAGCCCACTGTTTACTTTATGAACACTGATCAGTCAGTAAAATCTTCAGCTTGGTGGCAGACCAAGCTGCCCCTGAATGCTTAAGCAGCTCACCACAACCCCAAGAGGTACAGGAGACTATTACAGGGGACACATTTCATAGACCTTACAGGGGTTATAACCTTCTTGATTGGCATAAACCCATAGAGCAATGCTGCTTTCCAAATGTTGGAAGAGAAGGACAAAGAGATACATTGAATATGCCTACATTGTTACCGCTTTGATTTCAGGTCTTACATTCAGAGCCTCAGCAGCTTCCTCATCACTTTGGGGTTCATAGCGGTGGAAATGATGCTGATCAATGATAAAGCAAGATTTTAGGGAAGTCCAGCGGGCATGGCTCAGTGGTTGAGTGTTGACCTATGAACCCGGAGGTCACAGTTCAAGGGCTGTGGCGTGCAGTAGGTGGCTGATCAATGACTCTCCCTCGTCATTGATGTTGCTATCTCTCTCTCCTCCATTCCTCTCTGAAACCAATAAAAATATATTTTAAAAAATATTTAGGGGAGAAATGATTCTTCTTAAAAGAAGGGGTGTTCTGGGATTTGAGGACATTTTCAAAGGCCTCCTCGCTTGTCAAATAAATAAACGAATGCATAAATAAATGAATAAGACAAAATCCAGGTTGAAGGACAATTCAGTCAAGCTACCCTAACATAGCCTGTACTTTTGTCTATTCAAATGTGTTTGCCCTCGAGCCAAACAGCCAGCTGTGTTCGGCTGGGTGATGTATGAAGCAGAAAGAACACTGTCTGATTTTTATATCCAGTTGAGCCTGAAGTACCTTGAGATGGGGAGGGAGATGGCAGATCTCACTCCCACTTAGGAATTATTATTCATGCAAGAATCACTCATCAGCTATCCTGTAGCCCTCCCTCATTCCATTAACCCCTCAGCCACTGGGTGGTAAACAGGAGGAGCTTATGATCTAATTAAAAATAACTGGTTGGTTGCACGCGATTTAAGGAGGAACTTTTGAGTTTTGTTTCATTTGAAGGGAATGGCTGTGTTGGTTTATTTATTTATTTTTTTATTTCCTTTTTATGCAGTGGTGAATACCCTCTAGTTCTCTTCCCATACACTTCTTACACGTGTAATTTCATTTTGGAATAGTCACCTGTATTGGGGTTAAGTGCTTATGCAAATAAGGTGTGACACAGACTACTTATTTAGTGAGCTCCTGAGCTGGAAATTCGCATTGGAAGGCTACTCTAACTGGGCAATTTAGCTCAGTCAACATCCTTGGTTTTTATGGGATTCTGAGAAGTTGTTTAGATGTTTTCCTTCCCCAAATCACTCCACAAAATATCTATAGAGAACCATTTAGAAATGATCTCAGAAGTGAAATCAAGTGCACAGGAATTGAACAAAGGGCTCCTTGCCTTTAACAAAGACCAAGCAGAGAATGGGGCACTGAATTATCTGGGCCAAATCCAGATAAATATTACTTATTTTAACATTACATTTACTTGACTGTGGAGTCCACTGGAATAATGTTGAGGAGTTGTCTCTCTGTGTAGCGTTAACAAGGAGACTGAGGCCATATCTGCACAGTGAAATGAATTAAAATTCCAGCATAGTCCTTGCAGTGCACTTAATCTGTTAAACCGGGAAATAGGATTGCAGTATGTTTGATCTAATTGTGATGCAAGGTATTCAAGATTTGCATA
Source organism: Myotis nattereri (assembly GCF_964212035.1). Classification (NCBI taxonomy): domain Eukaryota; kingdom Metazoa; phylum Chordata; class Mammalia; order Chiroptera; family Vespertilionidae; genus Myotis; species Myotis nattereri. The sequence continues at coordinate 22,091,062 of NC_138081.1, forward strand.
AAATACTTAATAGATGCTAAAATCTCTGTGAATTTTATAGCCATCTGTAGATAAGAACTTATGGAAACTCAGATGTTGAAAGAAGAGTGACATATGGGTTTTAAAACAATACTGCTCCTTTCCAGTTCACCAGCCACCAGGAACACAATGTGCTCAGGCCACGCCTTGTCAGGACTGAACGGCAAGAAGGAAGAGGGAGCCACATCCCAGCTTTGTTAGGGATGCCATGTCCTGCTATTCTGGGAACAGAAATGAGAGATTCTTCCAGCGGAGTCGCATTCCAAATAGAATGTTTGCTGCAGTGGGAAACAGAACGGCACTCTGTTGGCTAAGAGCATAAATTCTGAATCCAGACAGCCTGGTTCAAATCCCAGTTCTATCCTTGTGTGACCTTAGGCCAATAGCTTAACCTCTCTGAGCTCCAGTTTTTGTTTGTTTGTGTTTTGTTAATCCTCAGCTGAGGATATTTTTCCCATTGATTTTTAGAGAGACTGGAAGGGAGGAATGGAGAGAGAGAGAGAGAGAGAGAGAGAGAGAGAGAGAGAGAGAGAGATCAATGTGGTTGTGAGAGTGACACATCAATTGATTGCCTCTTACACGTACTCTGATTGGGGTTGGGGATTGAACCTGCAATCCAGGTACATGCCCTGGACCAGGAATTGAACCCGAGACCCTTCAGTCTGTGAGCTGGTGCTCTATCCACCACGCCACACTAGTCAGAGCTGTGCTCCAGTTTTATTGCCTATAAATCATGATAATTCATGGCACTTATCTCATACATCATCATGTGGATTAAATGAGTTAATATTTGTAAAGGGCTTAGAACCGAACCTGGCACACATAGTAATGCCAGTTTTTAAACTTCTTATTTCGGAATGAGTAATGCCCTTTGAATAGCTGAGTGTATGCTAATTCTGTTGTTGCTATTGCTGATTTTAAGACAGTGTTTTGTACCAAGTGCAGTGCCGTTAGTTCCCGTCCCATTTTGATTTTGTAAAGAAGTCCCAAACCGTCACTAATCCGCATCTCTGACTGGAACGGGGACGAATATTTGCTGGGCACTCACAGCAGGCTTGGGATTTTACGTATGCTGTTACCTATTGTTTCCCAATACACGGTATGGCTATGATTAGTTCGATTTGACAGGTGAACCAACCTAGGAAAACATAGCTAATGCTTCTTCCCTTAGTCTTAGTTGGAACATATGTTAAATGAAGACAGTGATACTTCCTTCTCAGAACATCCAACCAAAGTGACTCATAAACCATGAAATCATATGACTTTATAGTCCTGAGAAGGCAACATCACTGTTTTATATGACAAGTTGGGCTAGCTTGCTGGAGTGTCTCTGACTCAAATCAGCCCAAACAGGCACTTCTGGAATCTGCCCTTCCCAGGCCCTGTTGGTCAGAGCAGATCAGAGTGCCATTAATTGCCAAGGGCTGCATGGTGTTCCTCTTTGCAGCTTCCTCCTCCACAGAGGCAGCACTGCCCTAGTAGCGTCTTCGAAATAATCTTAAAAATAGCCTCAAAAGGACTTCGGCCCTCAGGAAGAACAAGTTGGTATGGGGTGAGGTGGTGTGGTAATCATGAGTTCTGTCCACCGAATATTTCCAATCCTCCTCTCCAGAATGTAGTGGGATTAGTAGCTGTACCCGGGAGGGTAGGTGTGGCCATATGACTTGCTTTGGGTTGTGAGAAGTAATACATGTCACAGCTCATGAAGGCCCTGCAGATGAGCAAGAGATTGATATTGTTGTTCTAGGCCAATTACTTCTGGGTGTTTGTTATGACAGTGTAACCTAGCCTATCCTGACGGATCCAAGGAGTTCTCATATTTAGGGTGCATCAGAATCCCACAAACAGATCGTTAAAACAGATGGCTAGGCCACATCCCAGAGTTCCAGATTCAGTAAACCTGGGCTGAGGCCTGAGAATTTGCATTTTAACAAATTTCCTGGTAATGCTGATGCTCTGATCTGAGAATCACAGAATTTTTTTAATTAAACAAAGACACTTTAAATATATTTTTATTGATATCAGAAAGGAAGGGAAAGGGAAAGAGATAGAAACATCAATGATGAGAGAGAATCATTGATCAGCTGCCTCCTGCACAATTCCTACTGGGGAGCGAGCCTGCAACCCAAACATGTGCCCTGACAGGGAATCAAACCATAACTTCCTGATTGATAGGTCAATGCTCAACCACTGAGCCACACTGGCCAGGCTGAGGATCACAATTTAACAACCACTGCAATGAGTCTTTAACTTATGAAGAAACCAAACTTTTCTCTATGGTCTTTCTAGAGCCCTCTTGTTTATGCTCCCTCAAAATTTTTTACACTATTATTGTGGTATATTATCATATCATATATCATATCATATCATGTCATATCATAGTAAGAGTATAAATAATCTCTTTTAATTTTCGTTCAAACAATTTATAACTTAATATCTAGCCACTGGTAACATAGGCATGGGAAAAGGTAGAATGTTTGTTTGGTAAGGAACCTGCCTAAAGCGCTCACGGATGAAAAGTCACTTAATTGGAACTCAAAACATGGCAGGGATGCACTCAATGCCCATGCTTATGTCCTGTCTCACCTCCTTTTTATTTCATAAAACTATATTGGGAAGGGCCACCAGATACTTGTTATTGGCTACATGTACTGGCTACATGAGATACCCCTGGGGAGATGAAGTCTTGTTAGCGTTAGGGTTCAGTGGTGAGGGGTTGAGATTGGATAACTACATCTGCTTTATTCAGAACGGTGCCCAGCTAGTGACTCCAGGGATATGATGGCACAAATCACATGCATTATCCTTTAATCTCTCAGTGAGGAAAAAATTATGGACTTCTCTGAAGATGATGTTTCTCTATAAAACTGCATATTTGGTAGCTAGTCTGCCAGGAAATGATGGCTTCTGCAACTGATAATGAAGAGAAAGTGTTAAAGCACTTTAATCACCTGAGTAGTTTTCTCTGGTGAAAACACCTCCCTTAGGCTCAGTTCCCAGGGAATCTACTGCATCTCTGGCGACCTGGTTTCATTGTTAACAGTAAAGCACTGTGAGGGCTGACTCTAGTCACCAGTGTGCACAATTCTAAATGATTTCTAATGGAACCAGGGAATTATTTTTTATTTGGAACAAAATAACTTCCATTCCCCCAGGGGAAAAGGCTGTGGCTTTCTTTTGTTCTTTCCTTTTAGTTTTCTTTTTCCCTTCCCTTCCCTTCTCTTCCCTTCCCTCCCATATTCTCTCTCTCTCTGTCTCTCTCTCTCTCTCTCTCTCTCTTCCTTCCTCCCTCCCTCCTCTCTTCCCTTTTCCCCCTTTCCTTTCTTTCTTTCCTGTTGGTATTAGCGTTCACCTGCTTTTTTTCCCCAATGAGGGCCTCTTGAGTTTCTTTTGCGTTCTTTAAGCCTTACTTAGCCTCTTGTCAAAGGCTGGAGGAGAGTTACCAAATTGAATAGCATTGATACAAACCACATGTAAGAGAAGGTGAGCTCTTTCTCACTAATAGGAAGAGAATTAGATAAGTCTGGTCTTCATATCAATAGTTAAACAATTTATGATCAATAAGAGTCTTCCCTCTCAGGTTACTGACACTTGACTTTTTTTTAAGGCAATAGTCCTAAAATCTAGTTGCTTAACAGATTCACATGAGGCCCTTAAAAAATATTAATGCCTAATGCTTGTCCCCTCCCCTCACCCCACCACCAAGATTGAGATTTAATTAGTCTGGACTTGGGAATCAGTATTTTAACAAACAAATAAAAACAGACCAAACAAACACAATAATACAAAAAGTATTCCAGGTGATGACAACTGCTTTAAGGTATGGGTCCATGAGTGTGTGTTTTTCTTCTCCAACACCCTTGTGATAAATGATACACTGATCTGAGGACCAATGTGTTGCTAGAGAAACTAGGAAAGGGTCTGCATCAGAATTGTTCAGACCAATGTTCTCAAAGTGTGGTCCCTGGATCAACAGTACCATCACTGTCTGGGAACCTGTTAAAAAATACCAATTCTTGGGCCTGACCCCAGAACTCTGGGGATGAGGCCCAACAGTCCACATATTCACAAACCCTCCAGGGGATTCTGATACCAACTGAAGTTTGAGAACCATTGTGGTGGAGCCTTACTACTCAAAGGATGTTCCAATCTTGACATCAGGTCCGAGCCTGTTAGAAATGCAGAGTAGGCCCTGCTTAAGACTTAACAAAAACAAAACATTTAAAAAAGACTCTTGTTAATATCATGCACTTTAAAGTTTAAGAAGCACTGTGTTAGAGAAGTTTGCATGTTTTTTAACATTCCCTTGGTCCCTTTTAAACATATGTATTTCTGTGAGGGCATCACTGGCTGTTGTGACAGATAAATTCAGAAACCTGTGGCTTAATCAAATGCCAACTGACTTCTTGTTTAACCTGAACTCTAATTAGTGGCAGCAGGGAGCTGTGTTCTCCACAGTCAGGGCCTGGAGATGAGAGGCTGCTGTTTTCAAGCCGGGCTTCCAAACCCCCTCACACTGGATGCATCAGCACCGGCATCTGGGGGAAAAGTGGGGAGAGAGAGGGGAGAATCCCTTGGGAGGTTTCCTTGGTCCTGGCCTGGAAGTCACATATATCATTTTCTCCCACATTCCATTGGTCAACACTCAGCCACACAGCTCTGCCTAGAATCAAGGGAGGGCTGCGAAACAGAATCCCAGCCTGGGCAGCTGCGACTCGGCAACAACTCAACCTCACGCGAAGGCAACATGAATCTTTGGCAAGTAGTTATCGGCTTTGCCACATTATGGGTTCCTCATCTGACCACATAGGAAGAGAGAGGTGGGGCTCATACTACTTATCCAGAGTCACTCTGGCAGCAAAGCCCTATTCTTGGTAATTACTGGATTTTAGTATGGATTGTAGACACCCTCCCGTGGTTTTCAAGTTCTTAGATATCAGATTCGGAAGCTAGTTATTAGAGATTTAGATTCAATGAAAGCCCACATAGGTATAATCATTTAGGGCAGAAGGAAATGCAAAGCAGAGAGGAGGCCTGGTGGGACAATCAATGTTGACTGAAATTAGTGTTCACAAAGCACATGCACATTTATTATACATTAGATGCAACAACATTATTACCTCAGTGTTTTGTCTATAGTTTTCATAAGAGAAAAAAATGGCCCTAACCGGTTTGGCTCAGTGGATAGAGCATCGGCCTGTGGACTCAAGAGTCCCGGGTTCAATTCCGGTCAAGGGCATGTACCTTGGTTGTGGACACATACCCAGCAGGGAGTGTGCAGGAGGCAGCTGATTGATGTTTCTTTCTCATCGATGTTTCTAACTCTCTATCCCTCTCCCTTCCTCTCTGTTAAAAAAAAAAAAATAAAGAAAAGAAAAAAGAAAAAGAAAAAAATGAGTGCCAGAGAGGTAATAAAACTTTTCTGGGGTCACAAAGCCAGTAGATCCAAGGCTTCATTGTCAAAGCATATCGCTATTGCAAAACGTGACACAGTTGTGAGGGCAGACTTGAAGGTATTCTCCATCATCCCTGACTCTTGGGGTTCACACTCTTATATAAACTCCTCTCCTTGTGACTTACTTCTAAGTCAGGACTTGTGACTTACTTCTAAGCAACAAATTGTGGCAGCAGTGATGGGCTGCCCCCCACCCCCCACCCCCATTATTATGCTACATAGACTCTGTCCTGCTGGCACACTTGCTGTAGAGTCACTCTCCCCTCATTGCTGGCTTTGAAGAAGTAAATTGCCGTGTATCCCATGGGCATTAAGAAATGGATTCTGCCAACAAGAAGTTTGGAAGTGGGTCCTTCCCCAGTTGAGCCTCTGATGAGAACCCAGCTCTGGCCAACACCTTGATTACACACAGCCTGGTAAGTCTAAGCAGAGGACACAGCTAAGCTGTGACTGGACTCTCGAACCACAGAAACTGTGAAATAGCAACTGTGTGTTTCTGTACTCTTCTAAGTTTGTGATTTTCAGCTTCCAACTGCATTTAGTTGTAGGTTTATGTACTTTAGGGGCACCGTGCTTTTTATGGCTTAGTTAACTCTGATCTGACACTTACTTTATTGCTGGTCCCACAAATGTACAACTGTATTTTCTGCATCAGTTATTTATAAAAGATATACACTGATTTTTCAGTTGCCATATCTCTAATAACCCGGGCCTCTGATATTTCATCATTAGAGGAAAAGGATGGTTGGATATATCTTTGTTATAATGTCTTAGTTCAGTTTGCCGACAAACACATGGAAATTACTGGCAGTATCTTCCCGTAGTACATTCTGTCTCCTTGATGATGTTGTCCAGTTCATTTTGGTCTCTTTTATCAGAAATGTTCTCCTATGAATATCTTTGTGTTTATTAAATTCCCAAAATTATTATAGGTCATTGCTTGTGTATTCTGTTATTATTCTAAAGTTTTTATAGGGTCCATTTTGACTGAATACCTGAGATACAAAGGCTTTGGTCACAGCTTCGTTGACTTTTTCTACATAACGAGTTGATCTGGGAGGCTGTGAAGAATCACAAGGAAGGCAGGACCATGGAGAACAGGGGTGGGGGAGGTAGGGGCGGGTGGAAAACAATGAAGGAAAATTTGGGGCTCCAGCTGGAATGTGAGGAAAAGGGACACAACCCTGAGTCCAGGCTCTCTCCCTCCAGTGCCCTTGGAATCTTTTGCTACAACCAAGAAGAAGATGAGTAGAAAGATGAACAATATAAATTGTGCTCTTTTAAGATAGAAGGTAAATTCTTCTATTTCCTGCTACTGGTCAGCTCTAAGCTGAAGCCAGTATATGTACACTACATTGTACATATTTTAAAATGTCTATTCATTTAGACTTTTTTAAAAAGTCTGTTTGATTTGTTGAAAGTTTTTATTATAGGATTCTTTTAAAGAGTATCTACATCAACATACTAACAGGTGAAATTTTTGTATATAAAAACCAAAAAAAGTAAATTTTATTCTGTTTTAGATACTATAAGGTTAATTAATGGGACACTGTCTGGGCCATAAGCACTAAGAATAATACCAGGAGTCTTGTCCTGGATGTGTTCATTCACTCATTATTTAGCTAATCCAACTAGTATTTATTGAGCACTTGCTATGTGTAACCTGCTGTCAACATGGCTTAGACCAGGGGCTGGCAAACTCAAGCCCAGAGCCAAGTCCAGTCTGCAGCCTTCTCTTGTGTGTAAAGTTTTATTGAAACACAGTCATGCTCATCCTTTTACATGTTCTCTGTGGCGGCTTTTGCATTAGAGACCACATGGGCCACAAAGCTGAAAATATTTACTAGCTCTCCCTCTAAAGAAAAAGTTTGTCACCCTTGTCTTAGGGGATCCAAGATACTGTGCCTTGCTTAGTTTCCTGATCAGAATAATGAGGAAATAAATGTCTACCTTGTCCAACTTATACTATTCTTCGGGGTATGGAAAAGTGATATTGTGAAATATAAAGGAACAATAGTCCGCATTGATTGTAAGCTCATTATGAGTCCGGTGTTTAGCTCATCTCATCCATCCTCACAAGGTAACTGCTGTCCAGGGTTCCATGTGACAAATGAAGACACTGCGGCATCAAGAGCTTAATTGAAGGCTGGAGTGACACTTCCGAGGAGTGCCGAGCCTGGCTCCCAGCTCAAGAAGACCACTCTCAGTCCTTTATCTGAATGGTGTGGATCAAGTTTCTGGGTCAGCAGGGTAGGAGTGCAGAGTATGGACTGAATGCAAATGACGGAGTGAAGACCTGTCAGCCCAGAGCAGTGGCACAACAATATGAGACTGTTTGAGAATAATCATCTTTAAGGGTTATTTTACCAGAGCCATTCAGCAAATGTATTTCAATGTATTTGAACAATTATTCCCTTTGAGTGTATTTGTTCTTTCTGAGTGCTTGGGTCCAGTGACATAAAAGGAGTCTTAGAAATGATATGTAAATGATGTAAACTCATGTACTCTTGCTGTTGTGACGGAATGTCATAAACTCAGTTACTTAACTCCTCCTGTTCTGTGTGTCTAACGAAGTATGGAAGGCTACACACTTTCAGTAAAGTGCTCAATATTAAATGCTCCATTTTACATGTTATACTCATCTTAAAATGCCATATGCTGTAAAAGATATGTGGGGGGAGGAGGCGGGAGTGGGGAGGTAAGTCACCACCTTCAATGATGAATCACTCCCTGTTTAAATGCTGTTCCGTTAATTCAAGTGACATTTTGACAATAGCATGCTGACAGTCCAATGGTTTGACCTATACAACAACCTCTAATTATTACTAATTAAATAATTAATTATTCATAGAAGCCAGTGCCATTAGCATAGCAGGGATGTGTTGGAATATGAGTTATATGGGGTTTATGAGTCTTCAGAAAATAGATTCTTTAATAAATTAATAAAGGGGCTCTGGGGTTTCATTAAAAGGTGGCTGGAGGGTGTGCTTGCCTGTTTCCAAGGAGACCACAGGTGGTTCGTTGCTTTTTTTTTTTTTTAAGTTAAACTTGTTTGGGCTAGATGATTTTTTTTTTCACCCTTTTCTCACTGTTCTGTCCTCAGGCAGAGAACGGAACATTTTAATGAAACCCCTGTTGTCTTCATATCACTTTGATCCCCTTGTGTTCTCTCCAGTCTACATGTTGGCCAGTCGGATGAAGGGTTTCAGATTTTCCCCCCCAGTATTAAAAACTGTGGCATGCCCTCCATGAATAAACAACGTGGTGGTGGAGACCCAGTGAAGAGAAAGGCAGAGCAAACAAAGGGATGAAGGAAAATGCATAAATTCAAATGACACGGGCCTCATTTACCCACTTAATTACCCTGACTCCTGACTCCGTTAGCCACTGCGATTATTTTTTTTAGTTAAGCCTGATTTAAAGAACTTAGAGAAAAAATAAGCTCATCTATTTTTTTCCCCCTCAACAATCTCTTTGCCACATGGAGTTCGGCTTCTCCGTTATCTCACCGTAATAATGATCATGGTAATATTAATGTCTTCCAGCACTGCTCACTAAATAGTGATAAAAATAGTAATATTAATGCCTTCTAACATCCATTCTTGATGCTCTGAGGCGCATCATAAATTCTGTCTTTGTTTAAGCAGTGGGGAACCCACACAATGTCATTACAGTTATCATTAGAACTCAAGGGCACTCCCGGCATCTGAAACCTAAGTGGGGCTAAGTCAGCCAGCCTACCAAGGCCATGGGTGAAACAGAAAAGGAATAAAATATCATTTTTATGCTGTTTCGACATTTGACCTATTTTGGAAAAGATGCCTTTTTAAAAAATACCAGCTTACTATTCTCTAAAAAGATTGAGGGATGTGTTTTTCTGAAACCAGACACAATCAGCCTTTCAAAGTCACTAAGACCCATCTGTGTTTTTGTGCATTCCCCCCCCCCTCTTTCCCCTTCCTCTACAAGCGGGAGGGCAAATGGATCCCCCTCCAGCAGCAGCGATCTTCCTTCTGTGGACGAGGAGCCGGCCTGTCTTTCTGGGGTGGCATCCCGTCTACGTGAGGGACCGCGGAGACAGAAGAAGAACCCAGCGCACAGCACTGAGCTGTTGAAGGCCAAAGAGGAAATGCTGAGAACATTACCATTATTAACGGGGACTTGCTAAGTGAAAACAAAGCTTCCCCCCGGAACCAGTAAAACAAACATACCCTTTAGCGATGGGTTTAATTTTCTGACATTTCCTTTTACCTTCCGCAGCTCCCTATGAAGAGCGAGCTTTGAGTATTAGCCTGGCCCAACCGCCCCGCTTAGGACTGTCAGTCACAGGGAGGCTGGGGATCCTTCCGTACTCCCGTGGCACAGTGTGAGGGAGCCTGGCCTTGGTCCAGCTCTGTGTGGCTTTCCTCCTCTCCTTTTTCTGCTCCCTGAATGTGATGGGTTTGTTCTTGCTTTATTTTGTCTTTTTAATGTATTTTTCTCACTTTTTAAAATTCTCTCTTTATCATCCCAGCTTCTCAAATATACCCCCCCCCCCCCATCCCCTGCTTTATCATCTCCTTCACTCCCCCATCATTTTTTCCCCCTGCCTGGTTATTTTCTTGTAACTGTCTGCTCAGTGGGCAGTTGTATTTGGCTTTTTAAAAATTCATCGAAATATATAGATGGCACCATTAGTTTATAAGTATCTGGACTGGAACATATAATCAAGAGAGGTAAAATAATATCAAACCATTAAAGTTAATTACTAACACAAACGGATGTTTACTAATACTCAGTATAGGAATACGAATCATTTTAGGAAAATATTATTAAACCCATAGGCATCCAGGGCGCCATCCCCCACCTTTCTAAAAACTGAGCTCAGGGAAGATTAAAGCCATAATTAAACACATACTTTATTTCTGTATTTAGTTTTCACAAACGACATCCTTTTAATATAAAACTGACATTCTGGCATCAGTCATATGCCCAGAAGAGTCAGATAATCAACAACAGTTTATAATAACATTGCACCGGAATAATTAATGAAATCTGAAGTTCAATGAAATGTGTGTTCCCCAGCACCACAATGAGGACATACTCATTTCCATGTATATCTAGGAGGTTTGAAGCTCTGAAAATTAGAGAAAGAAATTAAATATTTGAAGGCTTGTCATAACTTTGCCCACTCTATACTATTTTTTCTTAACTCTTATTCCCCTTCCTCCTCCTCCTCCTCTACTTCCTCTTCCTCCTCCTCCTCCTCCTCTTCCTTCTCTTTCACTAGATGAGATTTGCCCCTCACATTTGACCTAAGTAAAACATAGGGAATATAGTCAACAATATTGTAATAATTGTGTATTGCACCAGGTGGATACCTAAAATAGCGGGGCCGGGGAGGGGGCGGGGGGCGGCGCATGGGGCACTTTGTAAAGTATAAGATTGTCTAACCATTATGCTGTATGCCTGAAACTAATAGAAAATAATGTCCAATGCAAACTATAATTAAAAAATAAAAATTTTTAAAAGTACACAGATTCTGTAGCAAACTCAAGCCATGTTAACATCAAGAGAAAAATGGCAGCGTCTATGTTATAATTTAATGATTATAGTATTTACATTTTTACATATAGATCATTGTTCACTAGCTCCAGCTTTGTAAAAAGAAGGGACTAGGTGATCTCTTGAAATTCTTCCTGGGTTTCTGAGTCCGTTATTAACTTACTAGTTGATGGCAGTGTCTGTGCAAGGCCACTGAATTATTGTCTTTTACTAATTTTTTAAAAAGAGGAGCCATTACCAATCCTAAGCTGAATGGGCAAGGGAGTGAGCTGTTACCAGAACCTAGATAGAAAGCTGCCTGGCAGCCATTGTGGCTTTTGGTGTAGGCATATAGTCAACCTGGAATGACAGCAGGGAGAGAATTTGAGGGACAAATACCAGAATACCATTCTCCTCTTCTCCTTCAACGTACCGCCAGTGCCATTACATTCCACCACCTCCCACCACAACACTCACACACACCTCTGTTGGTTGAATATAACCTGCAAAAGCCAGCAAGGAACCAGTTGATGTTGTCCTTGAGCAGAGAAGGATGGATAGGAGTAGGAAGTGGATGTGGAGTGGCAAAGGGGACATATCTAATGCATATGGTAGACTGGGCATCATTTTGGAGTATTTAAGCACAACTGGCAAAGATGAGGATATCCACAGGCAAATAAAGATATGTATATATACTAGTAAATAGGCATAAAAAAAGAGCTTACTCTGACATCAATGAACATACTCAATTAAAGTCCATATGTCCCAGGTTCAGAGGGGAGGGACAGGTTCTTTACAAACATAAGGTCATAACAGACAGTAGTGGAGGCTGATGAATACTAATATTATGCTGAAATCTCCATAAGCCTAATGATCTCAATATATGGGAATCACTCTGCCTGAATCCTTCATGCACACCATGTCTCTGGCCCAGTGCAACACTTTCCCTAGTTCCAACCAGGTGAGGAGTTGAATGGGACAATGGATCAGCATTAATATTTATTGAGCATCTTCTGTGAGTTTGGTACATTGTGTATACTACCTTACAAAGTGCTCACAGAAACCCAGAGAAAGTCATTCTTATCCCCTTTTTACTGAGGAAGAGATGGAGGCTCAGTGACCTTCAATCATCTATTTACAGGTTCATTCAGTCAAGGACTATCTCTTGAGTGTCTACTCAGTACATGGTATTACATGAGGTATTCAGATATAAAGTTAAATAAGGCACAGTCTGTGTTTCTGTCCTCTCTTAAAGAAGAAACACTGTCACAGGTCATTTCTATAAAACGTAAAACATTAGGAGCCCTTGAAAGCCTTCTTCCTTTCATCTGAGCTCATGCTATGTCCACATGGAGCATCAGCTCCCTGCTCCCGCGTGAGGCTCACCATCACTGGCAGCAGGAGGGTTTTTCATGCATTTCTTTGTTGACCAGGAGAGCTCTACAGAGCTGAGTAAGAATCTAGTCTGACAGTAACACATTTGACAGAGGATGAATTGTGCTTCTTTTTGTTTATTTACATCCTCTCTCTGAATGAAAGGAAAGGAAGGGAAGGCACAATGATATTCCATGAATTATTTCACTAGAGTCTAATCTTAATGAATGCTTTGAGTAAAGAGAAACAGATTTTATGACTCAGACCTTTTCCATTCCATAGATGTGAATATTCCTAATGGATCATACACAATGCACGCTCTCAAAATACACACACACACACACACACACACACACACACACACACACCCTTTTCAGCCCAGTGTAACAGAGGCAGCCACTTCGTTGTTGTTGTTAATCCTCACCTGAGGATATTTTTCCATTGATTTTTAGAGAGAGTGGAAGGGAGGGGGTGAGACAGAGAGAAACATTAATGTGAGAGAGACACACTGATTGGTTGCCTCCCACATGTGCTTTTGCAACTGGAGTAGAATTGGGACCCTTCAGTCCGCAGGCCGATACTCTATCCACTGTGCCAAACTGGTTAGGGCCAGGCAGCCATTTTTTAAAACTATATATATGTTTTTAATTGATTTCAGAGAGGAAGGGAGAGGGAGAGAGATAGAAGCATCAATGATGAGAAAGAATCATTGACTGGCTGCCTCTTGCATTCCCCACATTGGGGATCAAGCCTACAATCCGGGCATGTGCCCTGACTGGGAATTGAACCATGACCTCCTGGTTCATAAGTCAATGCTCAACCACTGAGCCACGCCAGCCAGGCTCCAACTTTTAATGGGTCAAAGTAGTCCTTGCAACGCATTTAGACTAATGCAGAGTAGTGGATCAATTGTGACTACACAGGTCACTTCTAGGACTTTAAAGTGATCATCGTGTACTCAAAAGTGTAGGATTGCTGGCTCTTGGTAAATACCAAAGAAATTATTGATACTCTTAACTATATCCCTTTTCTATAGACCCCTAATTACACATTTGATTGCCTTGTAGCCTAAATGTGGGTGATCTAAAGATCTGGCATCTTCTAAAGGTTTGACTATTTCAGGTTAATAATTGATCTGGCTTCAGCACCTCATAATGATGTCTTTCACCTCAGGGTCCTTGCTATGGTCACCTCTAGGTAAGGCTATCCTCCACAACCAAATGAAGGACAAACTATAATAATAAAAGCATAATAGCTAATTAGACTGGATGTCCTTCCAGACCACCTTCTGGACGAAGCCAGGGCTGCGAGGGAAGCCTGGGTCCTGGGTGCTAGAGGGAAGCCGATGCTGGCAGCCGGAGGAAAGAAGGCCTACTCTTGCATGAATTTCATGCATGGGGCCTCTAGTGTCTTATAAGCCCTCAGTAAGTATTTGGGAAGCAAAATTGCTACTTAGTTAAGGCTAAAAGTCAACACAAAAGGAGAGCGTGGCCTGAATATATCTCATAGCTTTGACTAGGCTACAACTAGACTCAGTCAAAGACTTCCACAGCCTTGATAATCTAAGAAATCCCATTATAAGACTCTTACCAGATGAAGCCTGGAAGGACAATTTATTGCTAATCTCAGGGTTAACGAAATGGCAGGGAATTATTGGTCCACTGGAAGTTCTAATATCTGAGTCGTACTTAGCATCAGGTCTTATAAACAGGAGTTAGGTCTGTGTCTTTAATAATGCAGTAACTGATATGTCAAGGTAAGGAGGTGGAAGATCCACATGGTGTCAGTCAACTGGCAGAAATTTCTGAGGAGACTGAGGCCAGACTCAGCATGAGCTGACAGTCCTAATAGGCTCTTGGGCCTATCTATCTATAGTGTATTTCAGATATTAAAGATTAATTTATATCTCTAATTTCTCTAAATCTTTTGCTCTGTGTCTTTGGAAACTTCTAATGGTAGCCTTAGCTGGATAAATGAAATTGAATTGTGTGCAAATGTAAAAATGCAAATGCGAGTCAGAGATATTTATGGGCCTTTTTGCTTCTATCTCAGACCTACAAATGGGAAAAGATGGGGCTGTAAGCAAACTGGCTAGAATGCTCTAGTTTCCAACATGGCTTCAGTCAAGTTAGTACTGATGAATCAGTAATAATACAACTTCTCATTCTTATAACTCCTGTCTTTTCAATCTTTCTAGACTTGTTGAATCTCACTTGAAACACACCATGAAAATATGACTCAAATGTTAAAGTTACAAACCCATCACTACCCATTTGAGGAAAGAGATTACAATAAATAAATATCACAGCAAGGCCTCTCCAACTACTTTACTCTCATGGAGGATCTCACCCTAAAAAGTGTTATATATATATGCTTCCTTTTCTGTTATATAATATATAAAACATATATAACATGAATGTGCAAAGCAATGAACATGTATATGTGTAAAGCACACATGTATGTGTATTTGAAATCTATCACAAATCCATATAGCGCATATGTGCACACACCAACATTTATTATGCAAACACATAATATATGTATAATGGATATGGCATGTAATATGTAACATGAATACATCCATGCATTATGTTTATGGTATGCACATATATCCATATATGTAGCACATTGATGTGAGTAGATAAGTATATGACATAAATAATGTTATACCATACACATATAATATTTATACCTATATAAAATATATACCTATAAAGCACATATCTGTAACATGTGACATATTTATCTATACTAAATGTCTTATACATGGCATTCATATATGTAAATATATAAACCATAAAACATACTTCAGAACATATATATGCAATACACATCATAACAATTTATAATATATTTGTGTAATATATGTATAATATGCTATAAATACACCCCTCTTCCTATTCTAAATTGAAAATTTATAAGTATAAATATGATTTCATGTAAATTTAAATATTAATATGTTCTTTTATAAAGGAGAAATAGCAAGAAAACATTTAATAATAAAGTAATACCTATTTGAATTTGGAAAATCTTGGGCATGACTATACTGGAAGTTGTAATGATGAATTAGATTTTTTTGCACGCTTAAAATGACTACCCCTGGATTAAGAGCTATAAAAAGATCAGAAGCCATTTCAGTCAAACTATCCAGGAAAATGAAAGAACAGAGGTGGAAGCAAACACTAAACTAAAAACTAGCACCAAGCTACATAATAACAGATTTATTAGCATATGATGAGAGGAAGAGGAAAATAACCCTAAGTGATGTAGGAATAACAGGCCTAGCACATGACCAGATCTTTGCCTATGCGAACATCCAGTACAAGACACACAGTTGTGAGGGATGTAGGATTTTTCATTGGGTCTGGCTCTCCACACATTGCAGGACATCAGCATGCCTGGACCGCATCCACTAAATTCCAATAACACATCCAATCACTGGGGCAACTAAAATTACCCCTGAAATTTTTCAAAGCACACTCAGGAGCTGGAGTTCTCTTATGGAGAGCCATACTACAAGGCATGGACTCAATGGTGCTTTTATGCAGATCTTCACTCTCCAATATTAACTTGAATTAGCAATATTGTACTATGTAAAACTTTTTTCTTTGAGATTCAGAAATTTTTTCTCTCCACATTTAAAGCAATTTTATAGGTTTCCATATGCCCAGGTTTCTTTAGCTTTCATCTAATATGTGTACTACTGTAGATGGGTCTAAATATTTGGTACATTTGGTGCACTCAGGGCAGTCTAAAACTCTATGTTAGCTTTACCATCGCAAGACAGCTTGAACAATGAGGACATGGCCACAGTGGTGGATAGAGCTGTCTCTCACAGAAAGCAGCCTCAATAATGAATGTACTTGTAGTGCTCAGTCTCATTGCTAATGAGATTCACTATGGCCTGGAACATTTGTACATAGGGAAATGATATTTAAAATATAGGAAGAGATAACTTTCAAGGGGAAAATTTCACCAGACCATTATCCATAATCTCAAGGAAGGAGCAATCTTTTCATTTTACTTGGTGATTTGGGGTAAAAGTCATAGACTATGATATATGATTCAAAGATCTTTTCTTAGAACTCATTTGCTTTCTTCTGAGGTCATTGATCAGATGTTACCAAAGCCTCCAAGAATGGGGCTTGTGGAGACCATCCTGATTTAGTGTATCCTTATAATAACTCTGGCTAAATGACAGGAAGAGTGAATAAAGAGTGAATAAAGATTTTGTGGTTGGCACTTCTGTATCCAACCTGGGTGACAAGTTACATTCAACTGCTTCACAGGTATAGAGAAGACAGAGGTATGATTTGCATTTTCTTCTGAATAAAATCTTAAGCATTCAAGTGTGGTACATCGACAGGAGAAAACTCAGGTCAGAATCATTGCATGTCATATCTACTCCTGGATTATCTTATGTGACAATATAAGGGAAGATGCTGGTCCTCTATTTGACAATGATTCTTTAACACATAGGATGTGCCAGGTACTAGTACTCTTCTAAATGCGTCATGTACATTAATTCATGTAATCTTCACAACAATCTTCTGTGGTACTTTCTATTACTATTTCTAAGTTATAAATGATAGACAGATGCATAGAGAGATTGGGTAACTTGCCCAATGTTTCACATTAATGAATGATGGGATTCATTTCAATCAAGTAGTCTTGTTCCAGATTCTTCTCTTTTAATCTATATGCCCTGCTATCTCCTTCCCTCACTCTTTCCTCTCCTTGAAATGTAACAGCCGTGTTTTAAGAATTAAACAGTTTGGTATTGGCCAATCTGGTGTTGATTCCTGAATGTAAATATACAACTAATAATTGTGAAAAATCTATCCTTGAAAGGACTTTAAACTTTCTCAATAGTCTTATTTAAAAACACACACAAATAAACAAAAACAAACACAAAAAAAAACCCAGCTGATTGCCCTTCTACCTTGCAAAATGGCAAAGAAACTCATTTAAATGCTGCCCAGGAAAATGAAGGCTAATTGGAGCAATATCTTTGTGCCAAAAGCTACAGAAAATATGTCCTTTTGGTCAGCAGATCTGCTCTCCTTTGCATGGATCATCATACTACTTATTATTTTTTGTCTCCCAAAGGCATTAGAAGCCATGAGCACAGTTGCCTGCATCTCTCTCCCCTTTCTGTGCCTCCTGCTGGTCCCTGTGAACCAGCATGAACTGCAAGGAGATTTCACAAGAGATTTTCCAACTGGTTGGGCAAGTGGACGCACTGGGCTTTTCCTCACTCAGCCCAGCTCCTCCCCACCCTCCTTCACCTCCCACTTCCCTCCTGATGGAACACACCACACCCCGTATCTTTCTGATTGTGCGTGCTTTTCCCTTTCATGGCTGCTAAAGATTCTGAATGGGCCTCTTGTGTGGAAGTGGAGACAATGATCTTCATTTGATGGGATTATTTACAATAGGAAAAATAGCTTTAAAAAGAGAAAGCAGGAGAGACAGTTAGAGCAAGAGGCCAGACTGTGAAGCCATCCTTTCATTAGGAGTCTGGCACCCTCCCACCTTTTCCTGGCCATCTGCCAAGCTCTCCACCACTCGAGAGTGGCCCTTGAGTTCTGTTACAGTTTCTGAATGATGTTGCAGCGTCCAGGCTCTGTAGTGTGACTCATTTCCGCAGTGAGAATGCTCCGGTACATTAACAGCTCTGTCTTCTTTGATCAAGTGACACCAGGGCATCCGTTCCCATGGCCAACACTTTCAGATGATTAGTCTTTTCCTGGGCACACCCGCCTGGAGAACAGAACACTGGCTGTAGAGGAGGAGCTGAGCTTGGCTCCAGAGGCGGAGAGTGTGCAAGACAAGGAGGAAGGGCTAGCTGAGGCCCCGAGCCTGCCCTGGCTCAGGCAGGGCTCTGGTGAGAATGTGAAAACCCCAGGCCAGTGGATTAGGGAAATATGCCTCTTCTCTAGCCCTCCAGCTCCACACTGGGGTCCACACTCTGCACAAAAGTAGGACTATATGGGGCAGCTTAGGTAGGCCATGGCATTGAACTTCAGCCGCTGATAGTCATGGGGTGGCATGCTGGCAGCAGGCAAGACATCCATTGCAAGACTGCATTGGGAATTCAAGCCTTGGGTTTACCCTGTGTGAGCTGTGCAAATCTGTTATCTTGGACATGATACTTAAATGTCCCATGTCTTAGTTTTCTTATCTGTGAAATGGTTATGCAATAAAAGCATCTAATCAGAGTCATTTTGAGAACATTCACAGAAAGCATGCAAACAGTGCCCAGGGCAAAGGAAGCTCTCACTAAATGTTGGCTGTTACTATTTCGGTATCGCAGAGGGCTAATTTAACCTAGACCTTCGCAAACAGAGAAAGGAGCTAGCATGGCCTCTAGGATTGCTCGACTCAACCTTCTGTACATTTTTCTTTAATCCCAAAGGTTCTCCCCATTGCTGAGTAGAAAACTATATGATAATAATGGCTGACTTTTATTGTGTACTTATCGTACTTCAGGCCCTGTGTTAAGTACTTTGTGTACTAATATGTGATGTCATTAAGTCATCCCAAGATATTTCTAAAAGAGATCTTTCTTTTAGCCTTCATTTTCAGATGCAGAGCCTGATGTTCACAGAAGCTAAGCAACATGTCCAAGGTCTAAATGCCAGCAAGTCATTCAGGTGGCATTTGGGAAAACCCCTTATCCCAGGACCCCACTACTGAAATCTGCTTACATCTGCAGATGCTCATTGCCCAATCTTCTTCTCTTCTCTCTTTTCATGTCTCTTCTCTCTTTTCATGAAAGATACATGTTTTTAAAAACATGTATCTTTCATGTCCCTGGTAATTCCTTTCTGAGAGCAGAGATCATGATGTTATGGATACCTGAAAGATTGAACAAATAGATTAGCACAACTGTCCTATTTACAAATGAAATGGAAGTGGTAAACATAAATAAAACTTTCCTGTCCACAATGGTATAAGTTAAATGAGGCATAATGGATTGCCCCTTCTAAGGGACTGGTTAGTGGAGGCCAAAAAATCAGTCACACCCTCTCAAACGCTGTGTCCATTGAGGCTGGTGATGATGGGTGGCCCCGGTGGTCCTCCCGATGTTCTTAAAATCAAAGCATAGTCAGCCTCAACCAGTTTTGTCCTGTGTGCTGGCTCCTGTTTGAAGTAATACACTATTATTGTTATTATTATAATTTTTAGTGTAGATGGCCTTGCTAATAGGCTCATTTTTTTCTCATTCCTTTTCTGAACTATTGTTTCATTTGTCTCCTCCTTATTTTATTTATCCAATTTTCTTCAAATTGCACTGTTTGTTACTTGGCCTCAGGGAGCACTGGCTATTAAAACTACACTAATAATTTTAATTTACTTAAAATGATGTAAGGACAGCATGGCTGTCAAGAAAAACAGGGTCTGCAAATAGGCGCTAGAGCAGGAAGGAAGCATTAAACAAAGCAAGAGGTCTGTGGTTCTGCACCCAGATTCAGCAGGGTATCACTGAGAAAGGGATGTTCTCCCTGGAAGCTATGTGGACCCCATTAGAATGCAGCCATGCTTCTACTCCAGCACACATTCTAGTAGAAATTTTAAGTTTCCAGAACAAACCATTGGGGGCAGCGTCTGCCATGAGGTGTAATTATTTACTGTATGAAAATTTTTTTTGTCATCGAAGAGACCTTCAGCATATTGAATAGTGAATAAAAGAAGTATTTGTACACGACTATTCAAGCATGCATCTTTGTTATAGCGTGAGGTGGATCTACACTTACTCATACCGCTGACCAACCCTCTTCTAACATCAGCTCTAACAAATACAAGAAAACAAAAGGTGTTTGGATGGCATCCATTTCAGAAAAGTAGCTTATACACAGGCCCTTGAGAAGAACTGGAAAAGACAATGACCTTTCAAATGCTATTTGGTGGTGTCATAGCCTCAGCTTTCTCTTCTAAAATCATGAGAACACTAATACCTGCTTCAGCTGGCCGGGCAGTGGAAAGAGATGATGCATGAAAGAGCATTTGAGTCCCATCTGTGATATGGTTATGAGAAAGCACAAGACAATGTTTTCGGGAAAGTCCCATAATATAGTTTAGTGTCAGCGACCAGAAACTGGAGTCTAGTGAGTGATCACGACACACAGGTAATCCCAGCCATGGGGTGATGGCAGCCACTTGCTCTGCCTTAAGATCAGGCCAGAGAGAAGTATAGCCATGCAACATATTGGAAATCTTAGAGAAGATTAAGCCCAACTCTCTTATTTTACAGTATCAAAACCCAAGATTTAGAGAAAATTAGTTTCTTGCTAATTATAGGCAGAGGCAATACTAGAACTCATGCCTCTCAATCATATGTTGTGTGGTTTCCCCTGCATCATCGTTCTCTTTGTTTAGAAGTTATGTGAAGGCCTCACTCCCCAGCACTTCTCCCTGACTCCATTTCAGTCAGGACTTACTATCTGACCTTCTTTGGAAGGAGTCAGACATTCATATGCAGTACTACTTGAATAGAGCAGTCATTATTTTATTCAAAAGTCTGGCTCTGTTGCATGTTAGGCTAGTAAATAACAGGCACCTGTAATCAAAGGTATCATGTGCTTCCCTGTTATCATAGAAATGCAATCCCTTGAGATTTATGCTTTGGCCCTAATTTTGCTGCCATTTTTTTCATCTTAGCCATGGTGGAAAAGACCCTCATTCTTTTTCCTAATACCCTATAGTACTTAGAGCTCACCTCAGTCAGATCATACCTCCCTCAGGACAGCAACGGAGAGTTATCAATGATTATATTTCTAGTATTCAGCATAGTGTCTGAGTGCCTAACAGGTGCTAAATGGAAACTTTGAGAAACAAAAGAGAAAAAATAAATAAATGAATGGACAGACTTGAGAGATCTACGGCCGTTGGTCAGGGATTGAGGTGGAGATATGTCTTGGTCAGTTCATGGTAAATAAAACAGAGGTCTGGGTCAGACTAAATTACAGGCTAGGCTGAGCTGAGACTGGGGGACTGATCACACATGGCAAAATGCTAAGGTGGACTAGGAAGGCACAATCAGGCATGATCAAGTACAGACACTGAGAAAAGTCTTTTACTGGAGGACATGAACAAGAGAGTTCATTTATTCTAGCTACTTCTAACTTGTATACAATTTTCTATTAGAAAACATTTTTTAAAAGAGGTGTTTTTGTTCTGTTTCTGAGCAACTAGATTTACAAAAAACGGTTAGATCTAGATGAGCAAAACTGCTAAATTGGATAGGGGGTTGGGTCTGTGCTGTGGCAGCACCAGGGAGAGCTCCACCCAGCTTTAGAAACTGGTCATGGAGACATGCTGGTCCTTAAACCGGTTGGAGGTTTCCTTTGTTGACTCATCTAGTGAAGTCTTCACTGGTGTTGGGAGGCTCAGACTTGTCTTGTTAGGGTCAGTCCTGTTCCTCTGCTCCGATACTTTTGTCTCACCCTCCATCTTAACCAAGTATGACAGTCTAAGAACCTTTGGGCATATGAGGGCTCAAGGTTAGAAGCTTGGTTTCTCCGGAGTTGGATGAGGAATTTTGCTTCTTCCTATAGTATCTTCTTCACTAGACTCTTCCCCACTAGGGCCCTTCTTAGGGTCTTGAGAATTGAGCTTGATAACAACTGGCTGCTGCTATATCATTTAGGAAGGCAACTTTGCCTCTGTGGTGTACATCTTATAATTTTATTTTTAAATTTATCTTTGTTGTTGAAAGTATTACAATAAAGATGTTCCCCTCCTCCTCCCCTCAGCCCCCCCCCCCCACAATGACCTTCTCTACCTCACAACCCCCCAAGCCTACTGCACTATTGTCTGTGTTATGGGTTATGCTTATGCATATGTGCATATAAGTTCTTTGGTTAATCTTTCCCCGACCTTCACCCTGAGATTTTTCAGTCTGTTCCATGTTTCATGTCTCTGGATCTCTTCTGTTCCTCAGTCTATTTTGTTCATTAGATTCCACCTATCCATCTCATCATGTTAAAAACAAAGTATCTGCAACTGATCTGAAATTCCAAAGGTATGTCTATCTCTACAGAGCCAGCCAATCTTTTCAATATAACTTCAGTCCTGGGTTGACTATACATCAGTTTACTTCATCCAAAGTTGGACCTGTACCATACAGTTTCTCAAAATTATTTGTCCATTAATATGTTAATTGAGTATGGAATAACACTACTGTGCGTAGTATCCTTTCATTTCTTTGATACCTAAAAAACTGGATGAGACAGACACCTTGTCCTTTGGGAGCTTTCAGTCTAATAGGAGAAATATGGGGAAGTTATATGAATATTTAAAATATGAGGCAGGATGTGATAAATTTAAAAAATGAGGCACAGATGTAACGTTTAAGTAAAAAGAAAATATTCCTCATGGGTGTCAAAATATGGGGGGTGGGGGGGGTGGGAATAGACATGAAAAATCTATTAGAAGCTCTTTTTGTCTGGCTGACCTAAGAACTGGCTTTCACAAATGACGACCAAGAGTCTACCATTAGTCAAAGAGAGTGGTTCCAAGCCTAGGTATGTACTGTTCCCATAAACTCGAAGGGACAAAGCTGTGTGAACGACCTATTGTCCAAGGTTACTTGCTACAGCTTGAATTTTATGGGAGTTGGCATTAGATTACAGAGTAAGCCGTGCAGCTGAGAAGCAGGGAAATGTAGCACATTTGTCTTGGCCTCTAATAGGCATGCCCTGAGAGAAGTGGTGGGCATTTGGAGGGGAGAGTGGGTATTTGTGCTCTTTCTGAAAGTGAAAGGGCTAGTGCCAAATTCAGTCTGATACTTCTGTAGTACACATGGCAACAGATCACTGTGCTATTTAAGAGACTCAATACTATCCTCATCCTTGTGATAAAGACACATATATACAGAGAAATGTGTGTGTTCCTTAACCAGCCACTTCTACTTTATAGGAAATTTTAAACCAGAAAGCAAAATCCTTGATTTTCCAAGCCACTACAGTCATAATTCAAGTATTCATTAGTTTTATCTTTTCATTAATTTATTTCATCCATCATTTCCAACCACCGTTCCAAATCTTTCAGACTTTGCAGAAAAGCTTGTTTTACAATTACTGATCAATCTACATTGTAAAATATCTGATAATCCTTGCAAGCATTGTAGCCTGTGCCAGAGCTAAATCTGTTATTTTGTTGCTTTTCCCTCCTGGAAAACTTCAATTACAGAGGTGTTTCAAAGGGGCCTTATAATAAGGCTATTAACAAGGTGATGAATTGCCCTGCTGAACTGAAGGTTCCTTAGATGCAATTTCAAATTGCTCTCTGTATGCAATGAACAAAGTAAGACTTAACCAGCTTACTAGCAGACTTACTCTTCTCATTTTCTTTTTTTAAAAAAGTGGAAAAGCCCCATGTTATCGATTTTTTAAAAGTATATTATATAAAAAATTAAAGTATATTATATATACACTTAATTTCTCAAATTGTAGTATTTTTTTCCCTTTAAGGTTAAAAAGTTTTTTGCCAATAAGGTCAATTACTGGAGATGGGTATGGCATCCAATTTCTATATTCCTATAAAAGACACCTCAACACACACACACACACACACACACACACACACACGGTATAATTTTATAAATGTAGCTGTATCTAAATAGATATGGAAAATAATTTATAATTATAAAAATACGTGGGTGAAAAGTCTCTTTTGTCAGAGGTAGCATAGAATATTATAGAGTGCACCTGGTGCTGACTTTCTGCACCTGCATCCTACAGACTGATCAAGAAAAATGCAAATGAGCGAGAGGAGAAGTAATGGGCGTGTTGGTAAAGGAGTACAAAAAATGCCTGATTTCATGCTTGCCCTCTCAATAACTTTAGCTTCAATTTCTTTTCTTAACATATGAGACAATGGTGACATTTCTAGAAAAGCACAAATAATTGAGTCTGAACTAATAAAATTAGTGTGTATAAAAGGAAGAGGCCAGTAAGTGTTCTTTTCTTAGCCTTTTGACATTATCTACCACTATCCTAATTCCCTACAATTTTCTTCGTTTCCATTTTGCTGTAATTTAATTTTATCCAATTCAGTAAGTACTTACCGAGTGTGTGCTATGTGCTTAGACTTGGCAGTAGAATTAATAGTCATAAAAAAAATTACTCCCATGACATCACAGGACTTATAGCTGGATGAGGAGACAACACTTACTATACCACATAGTAGTTAATAACACAAGACCTAATTTAGTAGTAGTATTATGCTAAGTGAAATAAGCCTGTCAGAGAAAAACAAGTGTCACATGATCTCACTCATATGTGGAATCTAATAAACAAACTGATTAACAAAATAGATCCAGAGACATAGAAGCATGGAACAGACTGTCGAATCTCAGAGGGAAGGCAGGGGTGGGTAGGTGGGTGGGAAGAGATCAACCAAAGGACTTGTAAGCATATTCGCATAACCCTTGGGCACAAACAATATGGTGGTGGAGGCGTGGGGTGGAGGGCAGGGGCTGGCTACAAGGGGTCAATGGGAGAAAAAATGGGAGGTATGTAAGACTCTCAATGATAAAGATAAAAAAAAATAATTTAGAAAGGGTTGGCAAAGGGGTTGATGGGGTCTGAGTAAGTCTTTCCAAATGAGCAGATATACAAAATAAGTGTTCAGAGATGAAAGGTACTTAGCTGGAGCAATAAAGGAGGACACAGCATTCCATAAAACCATAAAGTAGGGAGAGGATATAGGTGTCTAAGGGAAGTTTAGTCCACTGAAACTGTCATGTAAATTTTAAGGCAACAGATGCCAAATGATGAACAGAGATTGGAATATGGAAGCAGTTCTCAACCTATGGGTCGTGACCCCTCTGGGGGTTGAACGACCCTTTCACAGGGGTCGCCTAAGACCATCGGAAAACACATACATAATTACATACTGTTTTTGTGATTAATCACTATGCTTTAATTATGTTCAATTTGTAACAATGAAAATACATCCTGCATATCAGATATTTACATTACGATTCATACCAGTAGCAAAATTACAGTTATGAAGTAGCAATGAAAATAATTTTATGGTTGGGGGTCACCACAACATGAGGAACTGTACTAAAGGGTCAGGACATTAGGAAGGTTGAGACCACTGGAATATGGAATCCAAAAAAAAAATGAATAGAAAAAAATAATCTTATAAGATAGTGAGTGCTATCTTTCTGGTCTTTTTTCTTTAATTCCTACATCCTTAGTTTCCTAAAACCATCCTTGATTAGAAAATGAGAAGTACAGAAAAACATTTTGGGGTTTTTTTGTATTGTTTATTTCATGTAGCATAACAGAAACAAAGAATGCTGCAGGCTACTAGAGAGACCCCTGCCAAGTGCGGCAGCAATAGGGGTCTACATAACTGATAGATTAGAGGTGTAAGGTAAGTTAAGGAACATGACTCTCTTCTTTCTAAATTACATGGCAGATGGATAGTCATAGATGAAATAGAAAGTTGAAAGAATTATGCATAAGACTCACATATTTTAGGGACATTTACAGTTATTTCTAATTATAAGCAATTAAAAAGAAAACTTGAGCATGGCCCACATTTATTCATCTATTATAAAATAGGTACTTAGTATCACTATGTGTCATACACTGTTCCAAGTTCTGGGGATGTGGAAGTGAGCAAGACAGGTAAGGTCCCTGCTCCAATTGGGTTTATAGTCAATGGGGGGTGGTGGGGGGGGGAGGTGGATAGAGGCCTATAACCAAATGATAGAAGAATAAAGTAGTTTCAGATAGCAATGACATGATGGTGACTGAGTGGAGCATAGTGGGTAATCAATTAAAGAGGGTGGCCAAGGGGTGTCCTCTTGTGAAGAGATTTTTACACAGAAACTTGAATTAAGTAAAGGAACAAGATGCATAGTTTTGGAGGCAGA
Organism: Myotis nattereri; assembly: GCF_964212035.1. NCBI lineage: Eukaryota > Metazoa > Chordata > Mammalia > Chiroptera > Vespertilionidae > Myotis > Myotis nattereri. Next base: position 22,117,329 of record NC_138081.1, read on the forward strand.
GTTTTCCAGGAATAAGCAGTAGAAATTGACAAGGCTATAATGTGGAAATGAGCTTGGATGGTTCGATAAAATCAAGGCCAGAGCAAAGTGAGCAGGGCAAAGAGTGGAAGGAACTGAGGTCAGAGAAATTGCAATGGAGCAAACCATATAGGACGTTGCAGGCCGTGTTAAGAGATGTGAATTTTATTCTCAATATAATGGGAATATTGGTTGGTTTTAAGTGGAAGGCTGACATGATCTCATTTGTATTTTCCACTTGCCATTGATATTCATGACCACATTGATGTGCATAATACACACACCTGTTATGACGTATCTACAGACTACATTTAGCATGTTCAAGACAGAAGCAATACCTCTGTGAGAGTCTCCCAAGATGACCACTATCAATTCCTTTCCTCTCTATACATCCATGCTGCTGCATTGTAAGAGCTAGAGCCCTGTTTTTCCCCTCCCTTGAATTTAGGCTGGAATTAGTGACTCGGCTGGCCAATGCAGTGTGGTAAAAATTATGATCTGGGACTTTGGATGCTAGGTCATTAGAAAACTTCCTTTTCACCTGGATCTTTTGGAATACTCACGTTTGGAATGATCCCTCTTAAACCTCAGCCATCACACAACATAAAACCTAAGCTACATGGAAGGGATCATATGTAGGGCATCTTAGTTGACAGCTCCAGCTGAATTCCCGACAACAGCTAACTTCAACTGCCAGCCATGAGGTAGCCAGCCTAGATGTCCAAGTCTAGCCAAGACGTGAGATGATTGTAGTCTCAGCCAACATCTGACTGCAATTTCATGAGAATCTCCAAACAAGAGTCTCCCAGGTAAGCTCAGTCAAGACACAGAACTTTGGAAGATAACAAATTATTGTTTTAAGTCACTTAGGTTGGGGTGATTTACAATGCAGCAATAGTTGACCAGAATAGTCTCTTTTGCAAAATAAATAAATAAATAAATAAACTTTACTATCTATTCCAACCGTTTTCCTGATAGCAAATTTGGTATATCAGGAATCACTGGTTGCTCACTCCATTTTATTTCATTGCTTTTTTCTAAATTTCAGAGATTCCCTTCATTTGCCTTCCCCTTTCTTCCTTTTTTCTCCTTCCTTTTTTCCTTCCTTCCTTCCTTCCTTCCTTCCTTCCTTCCTTCCTTCCTTCCTTCTTTCCTTCCTTCCTTCCTTTTTACCAAAATAGAAGCAGGTGCAGTTCCCTGGCATACATTTGGCCCAAATTGAAGAATAAGTCAGCCATACAGTTCTGTATATTCCAGAGCTAAGCTCAATGAATAGTCATAGGAACTATGGCGAATGACTGATCAAGTATTTTCTTCTATGGCTCTTTCTGTTGATACTTCCCCTCTCTTCCTCTTTGCAGTTTCAGACATCTTCATTTCAGTAGTTTATTGTTATTATTAATCAAGCAAAGTATGTTCACTTTATAAGCAGGCAGATGGTGACTGGTTTCTTACCTCACCATGATTCTGTAGATATGCATGTTCCATCTGGGTTATTTGGATATTCGTGACTATATAACATAGGACAGTGTATTGACTAATTGATCATTACGGTGTGAGAGCTCTTCCTCTTAACATGATAAGATGACCCAAGTCTGATGATCTCATTTGCTATGCACATATTAATTTTGGCAATATGTACACAACATAAAACCTAAGTATTAGTACATTACTTACTATTTAAGTATCTAGTAACAAAAACTGTGGTTCTTGAATGAATCTTATCTGGAATGAACAAGTCAATGAGTTATAGATAAGCATAGCTATGAAAGCTCTTTCTATACCCATAAACAAGGATAAAGGCAGGATTATGTAGAACAGAACAAAACTAAGACAAACTCCCTGACTGTAAATAACATTAAGATCTTTTTAGAGAAAGGGGGAAAAATAGAGCGGAAATACCGTGGAACCTTCATGCCCATCAGTTCTTGGAGGTAAAAGGCTAAAACCAATCTCAAATTATGGAAAACATTTTAACTTGAGCTGCAATGACTTAGTTTAAGTAAACAATTAGCGCCAGTAGTCTGTTGGCAGCAACCAATATGGAAGTCAGTCTTAATAAATTATTTTCTATGATCTTTCTAATCTTATACAAAATAACTCTTCATTGTCTAAGACTTTTTTTTTAAGTCTCTAAATAGCTGTCAATTAACTTTCTATTTCCTGTTATAAAATGTGAACATAATGAGTCTTGAGTCACCCATGGACTCAAGGGGAAAAATCACTTTGGTCATATGACCTCCTTTACATGGGGCATAAATGTAGCCTTTATATATTACTAATCATAACCACAATGGGACTAATCATATTCTAATACCAAGTTAAATTGAGAAATTAGAGGAGTTCTTTTTATTTTAAGTCTTTGGAAATCTGGATGGAACCCAGAAATTACCCAGAGGAAGTCTTTCGTGGGCTCGGTTTTGGCAGAATCGAGTCTTCGGAAGGGGCCTTCTGTGCTTGGTAGCACTCTGGTGTTGTTTCATATGTTGTTCTTGGAAAATATTGAAGTTTCTTTTGAATTATTTTTTCTACTGATGAAAAACAGCTGAAATTAATGAGTGCTGTAAATTTAAGCAGCATCACACCATTAGTCATAAATATCTCAATAGTAAAGAAGCATATTACCATTAACATTTAAAATGATCAAAAAGCCGCTCAAGCTATATTGTTTTACTGGACAAATTTATCAAATTGAGGTTGGCTTCTATCATTGTGTTGTGTGGATCCATTTTGCTTGGCTGCAAGATAGACCAACATGTTTTGTTTTGAATAACTTACTTTTTACAAAGTGATCTATTTTGGAAGGAGGTGGCCAGAGGGAGAAGTGCGAAAATAGAGTTAACCTAATTACAATATAATGTATTTTTTTTCTTTTTAGTAATGTATGCAGGGTGTCTTGAAATGACTTTCTGTGAAGAAAATAAGGCTTTTTCTTTATCAGAACCAAGTAAATGAGGATGCTAATTGATTTTAGATGGAATTACTTGGGTTAATTCTCATTTTTGATGTTAGAATGAATAATATTTGTATTCGTAAATAAATGGTACAAGTTTGACATCTGTTAAGACCATTTTGGTCAGACCATCTAAGTTTTATGAAAAAGCTGGGTGGTGGGATCCCTTGTAGGAAATGCAGGGACTAGTGTTACCCTGAGGCTTTGACTCATTTGGATTGCTCTGCCTGCATTCACATCTTAGGGAGGCACATCTCTATCCCTCTGTCAGCATTTGTTCCAAATGCTGTATAACTTCCTCTGTGAAACCTTCCCTGATATGGTGAGGTTTCTATTACTGATCTCCCCAAGTTCCCGTAGCATATCTTTAACACTGTGTTCATCTGATATTATTTAAATATCTTTTCCCAACACCATCTCCTTTCTCTAACCAAAAAAGAAGAAAAAAAATAACTATGGCTTTCCCAACGTGGAGATCAGATCTTATTCTTCATTATAATTCATTTGTTTAGAGCTTGGTACCTGGAATGTGCAGACAATGATACTGGCTGATGAAAAACCAAAGGCCTGTCCCTAAATGGATGCCAGGGCTCTCTATCAAACATTATAATTACCGCAGGAAATTTTTGAAGTTTCTTATCTTTCCAACCAATGATTTGGTTCCCTTATCTGTGGTGGTTGACTTTGGCCCACAAAATTAAGAGTTCTGAGTGCCCTGTGAGAAGCATGAGAGTTTTATAGAAAGATAAGAATCATTCCTCCTAAAGTTAAGGGAACATAATAGTCTCAAACAGATACAGTAATTCTAGTTCTTTGATTACAGATGCATGTACTAGTAAGCCATTCACAAAGATTTAAAATAAGTAATGGTGACATAAGTTCATCTTTAGTGTGTTGCAGGTTGGCTGAAATTTTGTTAAAATGCAGATTCTGATTCATCAGGACTTGGATGGAGCTCAGGCAGCTGCATTTTAAACAAGTGTCCCAGATCATTCTGATATTGGTGCCTCCAGGTTGGACTTTGAAGAGACACTGCTATAAATATGAAGTCCACTTCCTTAGGAACCAGTTTTCATGTACATTGCTATGTACCAGGTATGTTTGTATGATTTTTTTTCTCTTAGCCTCTTAGCATATAACATCATCCAGACAAATGTTTGGCCCTTTACTTTCTTTTTAAATCTATTGCACAGAATTCAGTGCTCTGCCCTCATGATACCACCACAGCAGACATCAACAGAAGCTCATTTCTGCTCTCAGTTTATATGAGGCTGGGAAAATGGTAGAATCTGAGGTAGCTAACAAGATACAGAAGTCATCACTTTTCTTAGGTATTGTGTGAATATTTCTGGTTTTTAATATCTGTACAAACTGACAGGGCACATAAAGCAAGTTCTTGGAAGTCAATACATATTTGTGCTCATCTTCATCAAATGCCTCCGCCTCAGTCAACTCAGGGCTGTTAATCCAACATTGATTCATTGGCATCCAGTTTTTCCCTGTCCTGCTTAAAGGCCATCATCAGTGGCTCCACTTGCCTCCTGGAATGAGTCTAAACCAGCGGTTCTCAACCTGTGGGTCGCCAACCTGTGGGTCTCGACCCCTTTGGGGGTCGAACGACCCTTTCACAGGGGTCACCTAAGACTATCGGAAAACACATATATAAACAGTGGTTCTCAACCTTCCTAATGCCGCGACCCTTTAATATAGTTCTTCATGTTGTGGTGACCCCCAACCATAAAATAATTTTCATTACTACTTCATAACTGTAATTTTGCTATTGTTATGAATCGTAACGTAAATATCTGATATGCAGGATGTATTTTCATTGTTACAAATTGAACATAATTAAAGCATAGTGATTAATATATATGTGTTTTCCGTTGGTCTTAGGCGACCCCTGTGAAAGGGTCGTTCGACCCCCAAAGGGTCGCAACACACAGGCTGATGACCCACAGGTTGAGAATCATGATTCTGACTTATGGGCTCTTCATGAGCTGGCTCTTGCCTTCCTTTCCAGCCCTGTCTATATTATTTGCCTTAAGTACATGATTCTCCACCTGATGGAACTTCTTGGAATTTCCCTAGTATTATAATAGGCTCTTTCACAGTTTCTATGTACATGTCATCTCCTGCCTAGAAGGCCTTCACAACTTTGACTTCGTGGTTGATTAATGCCTACTCAGTCTTCAGTGCTCAATTCAGTTATCACCTCCAGTGGGAAGCTTACAGTGAGTAAGCCAACTAGGCTGACATATTTAATTTCTCTATTATTACATGTTCATTAGACTGTCATAAAAAGCTAACACTGGCTCATCTCAAGTTTATTAACTCACTTAATTGTTTTAATATTTAATCATTTAACAACCCTGTGAGGCAGTCTCCCATTTTATGGTCAAGAGAACTATAACTGGGTGGAAGAGGCACTGAGAGGTGAGGTGACTTGCCCAGATTCACACAACTGGTAACTAGGAGTCAGGATTCAAACCGATAAATCCTGTCTCTAGCTCCATTCTCTTAACCTTTACTCCATAGCTAAATGGTCTTCTATGCCTTCTGCATTAAATTAGGAATTCCCTGAACACAATAATCATGTCTTAGTTTTCCCTGAATTCCACTTTCCCGGCAAACTGCCTATTCCACAATAGATGTTCAATTAACATGTGATTGGATAAGTGCTTTAATGAGATCACATGCCTTTGACCTTAACAAGGATTACAAGAGTTCAGAAGCCACAAAAATGACCTAATTGAATTGTCCAAACAGAGCCCATTAAGACCATCCAGTTATAGCCTATACTACATAGAGACTCTGTATTTCTACGTTAAGGTAGAAATTAGTAAAATGCAATAATTTATTTGCAGTTGACTTCTAGAGACAGAGATGTAACTTAGGGATGTTTTGTTCTTTCAGTGTCCTACAGCTATTTCTAGGTTTCTTTGTAGCAAAGGACATTAGTTTCACCTCATGTGGTGTGGGGCAGTGATGGGCCCAATGATCAAAGTGCCAATGGTGCTTTGTGCTCAGAGGCCTCTGACTATCTCTCCTTTCTGTCAATGTTCCCAGATAGTACAGATCAGCTCAACTGTATAACAATTGGATCGCTGAGCTCTCAGCATGTACCGAGTCTTGAAAGTATCTTGTTAGTTGTTCCAGTAACTGATCAATTTCAACCTTACCCAAGCATGGACTCTGTTTTTGCATCAGATAGACCTGGATTTAAATTGCAGCTTTAGTATTTACTGTAAATTACTTTGGACAGTATGCTTGCTTGGCTTCTCTAAGCCATAGTTTCCTTATCTCTAAAATGGAGTTAATAAAACTATCCACCTAATAGGGATATTAGAAGGATTAAATGGCAAAATGTGTAACAAACATTACTATACAAGGTCATATTTCTAATTAAGCTGGGTCCTGGAAACAAATTCAGGTCATCTGAACTCAGAGCCTGAAGTCATAGCCATTAGCTTCTCAATAACAAGCTCAACTTGCTCAGATATCTCCCTTCCTTAACTCTTCTATCTCATCTACCTCTGTCCTTTCTCATTGAAATGCATGCAAATGTAGTCTACTGACTACATTCCCATTGATTTTTATTAAGAACCTTTGTTTTCCATCCCACAATACAGAGAACTCTGCCTTTTGTCACCACCACACCACAGCAGTTACTCTTTAGATAATTGTCATGACTAATGTGCAACATTCAAACTTTGAATTTTTTGCTCATCTAAAAGTGCTGAGTGGTTTGGGGTTAGCAGGGTGTTCTGCTCCATACATCTATTTAGAAACCCAAGCCAATGGGGCTTTCTTTCATCACTTGGGACTTCCATTCAGAGTCATCTTTATCGGTTAGCCCAGTGGTCGGCAAACTGAGGCTCATGAGCCACATGCGGCTCTTTGGCCCTTTGAGTGTGGCTCTCCCACAAAATACCATGTGGGGGCGTGCATGTACAGTGCGATTTTCGGAAAGGAGGTAGAGGAAACAAGTATACAAGACGAGTGTGGATGGGAGAGTTGGAAGGGGTCGACCTCAGTGGACGTACCTCAATCAGATTGAGGATGTTTTTAGCAAAGGCCAGCTTAGGAGTACCCTAATTAAGTTAATAACAATGTACCTGCCTATATAGTTTAAGTTTAAAAAATTTGGCTCTCAAAAGAAATTTCAATCGTTGTGCTGTTGATATTTGGCTCTGTTGACTAATGAGTTTGCCGACCACTGGTTTAGCCAAGAGAAGAGAACCTGGGGAGTGCCAGGGAAGAGCTCTATGAACCAGGTCTAAAGTGCCATTCATCACCTCCACTCCACATTTCATTGTTAGAACATATGAGCTAATTGTGAGTTCATGTAGGAAAGGAGAATGTGGACCTTCCTGAGCAGCTAGAAACTCTTTGCCCCACCAATCGAAGGAAATCAAACTACTATACTATTAATCTTAAATTTCTCTAATATCAGATTAGTGTACCTTTCCCACCATTCCTTGAACCATTTCTGTACTTTGCCACCACACTGTTTCTATCAGATCATTTATTCAATCTAATAGCTCCAAATCACATTTTTCACACTAAAACCCTTTAAAGCAAAGCACAGTATTACCTCTTTCGCTAAGTCTTTTCTCATTTTTTTCTCTCCTGAAAAACAGACCAAAGGTAGACAGCAAACCTATTCTACTTTAAATCATCTAAGATCAAATCATAAATTAGTGTAGGAAAAGGCCCCAGTAATATTTAGCTCAAAGATTTCTCTATATGGAAGAAGGTAAGGACTAAAGAGGGAAATGAATTGCCCAGGGAAGTACCATGACTAAAAATCAAGTCTATTGGATTCCATTCTTGTCATTTTCCAACACTTCATATTATCTCCTCTTGGTGTAGGGCCATTCCTGTGGAGCAGTTTTATTCATCAATATTTTTTAGAATTTATCCAATTAACCCAAATGTGTATTAAAAACAGTAAAACTTTAGGACTTAATCAAAATTTTGCCAATAAAATCTTCCTTGAATAAACTGAGAAATTAAAAATATTTTCTCCATTCTAACTGGTTTGGCTCAGTGGATAGAGCATCCGCCTTCAGACTGAAGGGTGCTGGGTTTGATTCTGGTCAAGGGGATATACCTCTGTTGCAGGCTCAATCCCCAGCCCTGGTCCAGGTACGTGCAGGAGGCAACCAATCAATGTGTCTCACATCAATGTTTCTCTCTTTGTCTCTTCCCCTCCCTCCCACCCTCTCTAATAATCAATGGAAAAATATATGTGGGTGAGGCTTAACAAAAAAATTGTTTTCCCAGTTAAAAATATTTTTCCTAGTTATCCTTCGTGATTCTATAAGTTGTGAAAATCTCTTTTTTTCTCTAGTAATTGCTCAAATTTCAGTGATAATAAATATATATGTGAATATATATTAATATATGTATGTATAATTTTAATTCTTGGCAATTAAGTCTAGCGATAATTGTTTTTTGTGCATTAGTCATAATCACTTTTTAAGCAGCAAACCCTATGATTATTACAGAATGAGTTTCAGATGCCCTGCAGCTGTGTGTGGTAAAAAGATTTTACAATGCCTATAAAATGTTTCCTCGTGACATGTCCAGCAGTGTAGGAAGAATCTGTGGCACGATCTAGCAATTTCAGTGCAGTTCGTTAAATACCAGATTCCATTTTCATTGTGCAGATTTTAAACAAGACCCATCCTCTGAGATCAGGAGGGTCTTCGAGTTACAAGACATTTAGGAGTCTAGGGGTTGGTAGAAGGAAATTCAGCAGATATTTTCTGAAAAGAAGCACAAAAACAACAAACAACCAGAAAACATTACACGTGAAGGAGTTTCATTTGATCTACTTTGCTCCTAGCTGTGTTAAAGAGTGTTAGTGCTTCTTCTTATATCTCTCACCTCCCCGAAAAAGATCATAAGGTCTGATCTTGCAGCAAAGTTTGCCTGAAAATACAGTTTCCCACAAAAATAGAACAAGAAGAGAATAAAACCACAGTGGACTGTATAAAATTTCTTTTTCCTATTTGGAATCATTGTTCTTGGCTTTAGCTGCCTTTTTTTTAAGTTTATTTTTATTTTTTATTTAGCCACCTTTCTTGTTGTTATTGTTATTGAAGGTTAGATGATATAATTATTAAACCAATCACGTATTCATTCAAACAATTTACACATACTTATTTAGCCCCAATATAACAGGCCAATGAATAGAAGCCCAAGATAAAAGGTGGCTATGAGAAAATAAGATGCATTTTAAAAAATAGTTTTCCTGCCATCTAAGGGGTCAGAGTGTTGTAGCTTGAAATTCTGGCTTCTCCACCAGAGTCAAGGCCCAACTGATTATTTTTACTTAGATGTTCTAGCACCTCCTTTAACTCAACCCATTCAAATATAAATTTATAATTTGTCTAAACCAACTTTTATTCTTAACTAAAGGAAATTACTGTATCTTATAAAAGCAAAGCATCATACAGTTGTTTGTTTTTCATTAGAATTATTCTCTACATTGGTAACTATCTAAGACACACAAAAATAAGATTTTTACATTCATCATTCTTCCAAGTCCTGTCAAGTAGCACAGCGTAAGGGTATTCTTTCTGGGACAAGGTGCTCATCATCAATGTCTGCTGTCTTCAGTCTGTCTCCCCTTCTATTTCATTCACTATTCTTTAGTGTAGGCCCTGTTTCTCAAGCAGTGGTCTCATCACAACTAGGTTATAGACTCTTGGAATTTAGAGCCTGTATCTTAAGATACTTTTCTTAGCTGTGCTGATGTCTGAGTATAAACTTGGATCTCAAACATGAGTTCAAACCCAGGTCATGACACTATGCAACTGTGCAACTCAGTGAAATCTAAACAACTTTCGGATGTCAGTTTCCTCTTTTGTAACACTAGCGGGAACATAACGCCCAGCTAACAGAGTTGCATTGAGAATTAAAGAGAAAGCAGATTATATTCCAAAGTCATTTATGTAGACCCCCACAATATACAACAAATGTATATTGTTAGTATTCTCCTCCACCGCTCCTGGCTAAGCATAATATATATTGCATTAACTTATTGATTGGTTTTAAGCAAGTCTCATAAATGTGCTAAGGCCCTGGAACATTTAGTACCAATTGTTCATTTTTGTATTTTAAGAGTAAACCTTTGAAACTAGTCCTTTTTATTATCTGAACAATGTGTTCCCTGTACAGAAACACAAGATGCACATCCATCCTTACGCCTGATGCAGCTCTTTCCACGTGTTCCCTGGAGTTGTGTATCCTTTCCCACGTTCACAATGCTGAGAGTTAGTCTTGGAGCTCAATTGGGTTACAGACCATATGAGAAAGGGCACTGAATGTCATTCCTTTTTTCACGCATTTGGACAACATTTACTGAAGGTATATGCAGGTCTGTGCAGACACATGTCTTTGTGCAATGGAATGATCGATCCTGGAGATGCACAGATAACTTGAATACTTGACCTCTGTTGTCAAGAAGCATGAAATCTGGTGAGGGAGGCATACAGGGACGTAATTAAAATATAGTATAACCTGCCTGGACTCCAGATACACACTGATTTTATATGCTGTGTGTCCATGTTCTTGTCACTTTACGTCTCTGAACCTAAATTTCCTTACCTACTAAATGTGATTGTTTTATAGAGCTATTTTTAAAATTAAGTATGCTCATAGGCAACTAACACATGGTAGATAATACATGCCCAGTTCTTTCCTTCCTACTGCATTCCATGTAAGTTAGGCTTACACTATACAAACAGATGACTATCCTAGTTGGGAGGTAGAGTGTGGCTTACAGCTGAAGGTACCATCCTAATAAAGGATAGATTGTTATATTCTGTTCATGAGACCCCCAGAGAGATTATATCTACCACTTATTGACTGAATAGCATATGTCAGCAGTGTTATGCACACTATCTTTGTCAATATGATAACCCCAACATGCAGATAGTATCATTTTTTTCAGGTGACAAAACAGATCTGGAGAGCTTAATCATAGGTGTTGGGGGGGGGGGGTGCTGTAGAGGCAAACTGTTTGAGTAACACTCACAGCTGTGCCCTTACTACTAGGGGACTGACCTGGGCAAGTTTTATATCTTCTCCGAACCCTACTTTCTTCACTTGTGAAATGGGAATAACAATTCCTTCTTCTATACACAGATATCCTTCCATTTATTTGTTCAATTATTGTTAAACAGTGGCACTCTTCTAGAAACTACCAGGTACACAAGACCTCTCTTCTCCTGAACTTCCATTTTTGAAGAAGGTAGATAATAAATATTTAAAAGAATTTTAGAGGTCAAATTATATGAAGCAAGGAAACAGGATGAGTAGAAAGAAGGAATCTTAAGTCGTGGTCTCCCTGGCCCCCAAGCCAGTGTTATTTCCCTTAGTATGGATCAGTGAACTACCAGCTAAGCTGGTAGTGATTCATTCTGGTTGTGATTCTGAAGTAGAGGTGAAGACCTGGAGCAAAGCCATGTAGAAGAATGAGGTGGGAGGCAGCCCTGCAGCAGGCTCTACTGCAGGATGACTTTTCCACCATCTCTATCTCCTTCCACTCAGGGCATCTTCTTTCTCAGACCTCAGCACAAATTCTGTGGGCCACCCTTTCCAATCATATGCTTTGTGTTGCATTTTGTAGAGACATGAGAGAGATGACATTAAACATCATAGAGCAATAGAGCATTATATAAAGATACTTTAAAAAAATGTCTGATGATGGTGATAATGATGATGATGGTGATGATGAAGGTCTTTATTGTGGCATCTAGATGGAGAAAGAATTTTATTTTTGACAAGGATTTGCCATGAGCTTCTCATAATACATAGGAGGCATCTAGGTGAACCATAAATGCCTGGCCAACTCCAAAACTCAACCTGGCCCACAGGTGCAGAAGTCTTACTTCCACCACTGCAGGTCAACTTAATTATTTTTCCCCTTAAAGAAAAAGCCAATAAACTGGTTTTTACTGTGGGTGTTGACAAATCTCCATGACTGGAGAATTCTTCAAGTCTCATCTAACTGGCTATTATTAAAACCTAAGCTAATTGATCTTTTTTCAATTTCTAAAGGTTTGTCAAAAGAATTTCCCAGCCGAAGTGTTTACATTTATTGTAAGCAATTTTTGTTTAATCTTTTAAAGAACTAAGCCAGTCTTGTAATACAGTGATTTAGTTTTACAGATAATTAAAAGGGAAAAGCCTCCTTCTACCCAAATGATCTATGTAAACCAATAAAAGTCACTTTGGGGCCTAGATAATTATCTCAATAATTATCTCAACACTTGTAACTTTGCTCTTCTGGGCTCATAGTAGACATTCAAGGGAAACTTGTTGATTGATTTGCCCTGGACTATGAAGACTTGAGTCAATAATTTCTTTTTTCGCATATGAATTGGAGCTCATTTTTCTTTTAAATGAGGGATATTTGATAATAAAAATTTTATACATTTAAGGTGTACAATTTGATATACATATACATTGTGAAATAATCACACAATCAAGCTAATTAACATATCTCTCACCTCAGGTAGTTAGCATTTGTGCATGTGTGTGCTCTCTGAGAACATTTACGATCTACCCTCTACACAAATTTTAAGTATACAAGAAAGCATTGTTAACTATAGTCATGTTGTTATACATTAGATACCAACAACTTAACCATATTTCATAACTAAAACTTTGTACACCTTGACCAACACCTTCCCATTTCCCCTTCCCCCAGCTCCTGGTAACCACCATTCTACGAGTACACTTTGCTTCTATGAGACTGACTATTTTAGATTCCACATGTAAATGAGGTCATGCAGTATTTGTCTTCTTGCACTTGACTTCTTTCAGTTAGCATAATGCCTTCCAGATTCACCCAGTTGTTATATTTATTTCTTTTTTAAGGCTGAACATTGTTCTAGTGTGTGTGTGTGTGTGTGTGTGTGTGTGTGTGTGTGTGTATCTGGACCCAATATTTATGAGCACTCACAAATACATACTTACTCTTGCTTATGTTAGAATCATAAAAACTTAGAAAGTAAAAATTTCCCTAGTCATGAAAGAAATTGAAATAAGGTAGCATTTACCCAGCCCAAAATGATGTGAAAAGACACCATAGTTGCTTTCATAATTTTTGTTGTGCTATATTCCAGCAGATCAGAGTTCTCTTTTATATTTATTTCTAAACAACACATAATATTGTTACCATTCTCCAGTTGAAACTTCTAATTTTTTACTTTTTTTCTCATTGAAAAATGTAGAGAGCAGTGAGTTTAATCTCTTTCTTATATATACCTGGAAATTCATGATGATTCTTAATGCTTTGGTTTTTAAGGATGTAAAGAAGAGGTGATATCTATTTTGAATTAAATTAGAGGTGTAAGGATATGTGCTGTCTCCCCAGATTTCTAATGGTACATGAGGTGACTCCCTTGGAGTTCCATTTTGAACATTAGACTTTAGCTGATCATGTTTTGTTTCCTTTTTTTCTCTCTCAAAAGAATGAGCTGCTTGAAAATGGGGCCCAGTTTTTGCTCACTGCTATTTCTCAAGTGTGTAGGACACTGTGGCCCAGGAGCAATGGGCACTAAGAAGTCACTGACCCTATAACAAGTAGCAAGAAGTAAACACAGGCAAAGTTCCTTTGGAGAAAGGACTGTCCTCCATCATTTTCGTCGCTACTCCAATTTCCCTGAGTGGTCTTACCAGGCGGAGACTGTTCATCTGTGGCTAATGTGAATGGGACTTCACTTTTCAGGGGAAATTCTTGGCCTCGATACCTAATAAAAGAGTATGAAAAATATAATGAGATTATTTTCATGGTCATGCTAAAAAGGTTAAATTACACCATCAATCTCCAATTCATTGAATGATAATGCAAATCAATTTTGAAGTAGAGGGTCCACTTAACTGTTGGAGTTGGATACCCATAGGGACTGGGTGGGGAAGGACCACTTTGCTTACATTATACTTCTTCAGCTTTCAACCTACAAATTCCCTAGCGTTGCCTTTTACCAGCTACCTGTGGGTAAGTGCAGCGCTGTGGTGGCATTAAGGGAAACAATAATGTCTGCTAATGCTGTCAACACCTTGGCAATATCTGCCTTTCTTCAATTACTTTTGTTTACAAATTACTCCTAATTTTATTCTTAAAAGCTAGTTAAGAACAAATGCTGCTAGGATTGATGGGAAGCTAACTGCATGATTAAGTAATTACGTTTTTAAAGCTTGCCTTACACTAGGACTAATGATATGTCACCCAGTAGCAGAATCCCCAGATAATGAATGAGAAATGTTTATATGTACTTAGTTGCTTTTAAACCTCCCTTCACGCTAGAGCTGGTGCTATGCATGGGGTACTGGGACGAAGAAAAGGAGTGACAGCTCGGCCTCCATAGCCTTTGTGCAGAACCACAGACTCCCACCAAGGGCTCTTTTCTGTCTGAGGTGACCCTTCATTTTTTGTAGGGCTGATTGTTCGGCCGGTTCACTGATGAAAATCCTACATCATTTTCTTGAATAAAGAGCTGAATGAGTTTCACTGTTGGGTGATTGTTCTTTCACTGCAGGGACCAGATTTAGAGCTGATCTTTTGAGCGTGTAGAATAGAATCAGGGTCAGGGCTGAAGGGCCTCTGCCACTCCTCCAACAGGGGACTTTCACTGGGGGAGGGGGTGTTAGTGAGGTGGGTGTTGGGGGCACATGGATGGGAGAAAGCAAAAGGAAGTTACTCCACGTTTACACCTGGACATTCTTGGGTTATTGTTAGGGATGCACAGCCTCTAGACTCCAGACAAGTTATCTACTCTCAGGGGCTGCAATCCTGAATGTAGTGTCAGAACTCATTTTGCAAGGTGAAGTAATGTTTCCTCAACTATAACATAGGTTCTCCCAGTTGCCCAGCAGTTTTCTTATATGATTTTATGCATAAACATATACCTATATGCATTTATGTATAATTTATATTTATGCATTGTTTAATATATATTTACATATATATATTTATATATAGCTACATATAACACCTGCATATAAAGAAGTATAGCACAATAAGTAACATGTTGCTATAATTATTTGTATAAATTTGCTACTATAATGTATGTCTATATCATATATAAACACATCTATAATAATAAAAGCATAATATGCTAATTAGACTGCACAGCCGAACGCCCTTCCAGACTACCTTCCAGATGAAGCCAGGGCTGCAAGGGCTGAGGCAGCCTCTGCAGCTGTGAGGGCCGAGCCCCTTGCATGAATTTTGTGCATCGGGCCTCTAGTAGGTATATAATAGCTGTATATGTTTATAACTACATAGACACATGTACATGTTGCACATCTATATACATATTTTCAAAAATATACAATTTAATAGTAATATTAGAAAATGTATGAGTTCATGGGTGTACTCTAGTGTGAAAAGTTATCCACTGGCTTACACTGAGTAGTGAGAGAAAATCAGTTTTGAGTTTAAATCTAGCCTCATGTGGGACAGTTACATGGCTTTCTTAACATCTTTCTTAGACTCTTTTATTATAAAGTGTGGGTTGTAAATATCAACCTATAGGGGTTGCTATGAGGAATAAATTGAATTTACTATGTAATTGATCCAACAGTCTTGCACATAGTAGGTACTTAATAAATGCTAATTTTATTTCCTAAGAACTGCAATTTCTTTTACTCAAACATTGACTAATAGTGACCTCTAAGAGAAGCAACAGATTATGCAATTTTCTCTACTTGTGAAATTCAAACTAGTTATCTCTTACTGCCAAGTAATAATGACTGTAATAAACTGAGGAGATTTCCGTTTAAACAAGTGGATGAGCTGACTCTGGAAATGTAAATGGACCCTAATTAACAAATGCCTTAATCATTAGTCCTGTTTCCTCTTTATAGACACATTATTTCCTGCCTAGGGGTGGACACATCCAGTGTACATACAATCAGATTATGAGTACACATATGCATATACATTTTCAAGGTAACAGCTTTAATGGAGAATAACAAAGGACATTCATTAATTAGGGCCACAAAAATCTGTACAACGACTTCTACTTGCATCAATATAAAGTCTATCTTTCTTAGTCTGGAAGTCAAGGCCTTCTGAATCTAACTTCAACTATGTTTCATGAGATATTCCATTTTCTCCATGAAACTAGCTCTTACTCTTTTGAATTTCCAGAGAATTCATTTACTGTACTAATCATTTGACATTTTATGGCCATATTTAAAAGTGTTTTGCTATCTCACTTCTCAGAGCAAGGAAACAGATTATTGGATTTAGCTGATGAAAATTTTTAATACTTAAAAAAAGATATGATTACATATCTGCTTATAATTTTAAAAAATTGTAAGTATATAGCTCAGTATAAAATAATATAAATGACCTATGATTCCCTATTTCACAGGGAAATACCCTTGATAACACAATAAGAGTTATTAGTTAAGTTCCATTAAACATTTTTTCATATTTGAAAAACAAACTAGATTAAATTCAGGTTATTTGTACACATATTCCATGTCAATTTTTAAAAATTTAGGATCATGATATGTATGTATATTTTATATTCTGTGTTATTCTTTTTATGGATGCTTTCACAATTTTATGAAATATTATTTGGAAACTTAATAGCTTTATAATAATCTTATAGGAAAACGTACCAGAGTTAATTTACCCATCTATCTATTTAGTTTTGATTATGTTATCACACTTTTATTCCTTTAATCAATAATGATGAGCTAAATCGCTTTATACCCAAATCTATGTCTTTGACCCTAGTGCTAAGCTCAGTATAGATTTTCTCTAAGCTGCATCTAAAGTTTTAAGAGCCTTGACACATATAACCAAACTGTTTTTCAAGTACTTCTACCCATTTATGCTGCCTCCAGCAATATTGAGTACTACACTTGCTGTCACCTCAAAATTTTGGAATTCCATAAGGTACCCCATCATCTTCCAATTTATTAATCTATCTGCCATATATCATGTCTATCTTATGTACATATTTATCTGTATTTCTAACCCATTTTCCCATGTCTCCATTATTTTCAGTCTACAGAAATGTAAATAACCCTAGGAAAAGATATAGATTGACAAAGTTTTGGTAAGGAAATGACATCTTTTGGATCCTTTTGGGGAGACAGGCTTTGACATGTGGACTCAATTCCAAATGAGAAGCCAGGACAGTGGAAGAAGATAGGATCAACTCACTTTGCTTTTGGTCCTAATGTTGACCTACCTCACCTCTATCCTTCCCACGTCTGAGTTAGGATATGTAAGTATCCCCCCAAAATAATGTGAAAGTTATTACTTCAGCTATAATAAAGTTAGACAGTGCCTTCTTTTTCTGACAGTTGTGCATCACCTCTACACACACGCACACACACACACACACACTAGGGCTAGCATCATTGTATTATTGAATTAATAGTCTAGAGCACCTTTTCCTTTGGTCAAGCTAACACTTGTAGCCTTTCTGGGCTTCAGATACCAACATCTAAAAATAAAAGAATGAGATAATAAAATAGGAAAGGGTTTGAGCTTCATGGTATCATTACAGTGAAAACAATACCCATTTTCCAGGGCATTTATTCTTTATTTTCAGTCCTCTAATCAGCACATCAGAATTGCGGGGGGAGGGGGGAGGTGTGAGGGGCGGGGGGGGGAGGGGGAGAGGGGATTTAAAGGCATATCAATGCCTGTGTCCCACTCCAGGCCAATGAAACCAGAACCAACCTTCAGTTCAGACCAAGAATGCTCAGGTGATTCTAATGTGAAGCCAGGGTTAAGGATCACTGTTCTAATGACACAAAGGACCAGATTGTTTTGTAGCTCAGATTAAATTGGGGTGGGGATATCTGGAGAGGAAGTGGTCTTCCCAATACAGGACTCCCAGCTAGTTCTGGCTCTTAGTGCAAAGGACCTCTTTAAACTGAAATCAAGTAAAGTTAGTGTGAGTCCCCTGTCATTTCTCTAACCATTACAAGTGACATATCTGTGCCTGGCGTTTCAGTCCCAAGCATGTCACTGCTTTCATGTCATCACTCCATTCCACGCTGCAAAGATCACTCCTGTCAGCTTTCGTTCATCTGGAAGGGTCAGGCCTACTTACAACCTGAGGCCCTGCCCGTGCAGTGACAAGCTCTGTCACATAGCGGCTGCCACCAGGCCCAGCACACACCTGCCACTTCAGACCGGTCAGTTGATTGTTAGGATTTCAGCTTACCAACCACACCATCCGACACGAGGACTGAAAATAAATGGCAAGTCAATTGGGGGAATGAGAGACTTTTGGACTTTTGGCCAAGTACCCAGAGGTGATTTATAAGCCTTTCTTGCTTCTGCCAAATCCCCTTCAAGGCATAAAGCACACAAGGGCTGACAGAGAATCGTTAAGGTAGTCTTGCAGAAATGTTCAGAAAATCACTTGGCTGTTTACTTTCCCAGGTTGGTAGTAAAACCAAAACTTGGGAAGGAGTCCAAGTGTTGGAAGAGAAGCCATGCCCAGAGGCATGTACCCTGGCATCCTTTTCTCAATCTTATTTTGCCTCCATGGGGGTGGGGGGAGTGGGAGGTGTAGAAGAAGGTAGCAATGACTGAGCATAGTTTTTCTACTTAATCGTCTATATTTTAGCAATGCCTATGGGAGGGGATATAAAGTGGAAATTAGGGATACTTACAGGTTGTAAGAGTTTGGTTTAATGTCCTAAACTGTTTGGAAATGGTCTCCCCTTACATGAAACCACTGGGGGAAGATTGGAATCCTTTTTTAAAAAGATATCAAGTGTTGTCTCTCACAGCAGGACACCCCAAATCACCCCTTCCAACAGCTTAGAGAGGCTAACAGCAGATCATTCATTCAAGATTGTCTCCTCCTGAATCACTCAAATATAAAATTATCTTTTAGATCAAGTCCCAGAGCTTAACAATACTCTGTTATCAATAAAGCAAGTGTTGATACCTACCAAGGTTTTCAGAATGCAGAGAACCACAGTGGGAGGGATGGTAACACTTTATCATATCTGAGATAGTAGAGAATAAAAGTTTACAGTTTAATATTGGTATAGCTACTGGTTCAATAGGCAGATCGCATGAAGTCCACAGAATCTCCACTGACATAGTAAAACCCGTATACCCCTGAGAGAATATCTTGAGTTTATGTGAATTATCCATTCACCTGCCTAATTCTTGGAAAATTTATTAGGCAAATAGCAGCCACAAAGGTGATATATTAATAAACTAAAATGCACTTGGAATAGAAAGTTGGAAATTTTATTGTATTTTTTCCTTGCTAATTTCCACATGGAAAGCATCTCTAAAATGACCATGAAAGTGAATGTGTCTATGTAATTCTACGGGTAACACACACTCTTCACTCATTTGTTTTCTTCAGGAAAAACACATTGAATATCATGATCTCTGTAAGAATATACTCACCATTTCAAAAGGTTAACCTAATAAATCCTGAATTCAAAGAGGAGGTGCAGTACAAATACTTATTAGCTGCTAAGGAAGTAGTTAAGTTTTCAAAGAATAGATCAATGTCTTGTTACTTAGCTTAATGATCACATACATTAAGACTCTCATCCTTCTAATGCTTGCTCCTTTCTCCACTAGACAATCACTTGCTATGCCATTCTAGAACTTGCACATTTCGACACACTATGCAAACAAAAAATTGACTTACAAAACTACTGCTATTGTGACACATACACAAATTACATTTCCATCTTATGTATACTATGGAAATTTAAAATTTCCATAATAATAATATAAAACTGGAAATGTAGAGGCTGATTATTTAAGCTTTATGAACTCCAAGGCCCCACCCACCACACTCAGAGTTGGTGCATGTGATATAACAGGGTTTCTCCGCATAGAGAGGGCTGACACCCCCTGGCAGTCCTTCATGTTCTCTGGGCAGGCACGAACTCCTTACCTCTCACACAATGTTCAGAGACACTTCAACAAATGTCTTACCAAGGGCCAATGAGCTCTAAGAACAAACACTTGAATCTTTTCCACCACTCAAGTTTAAATGTATGAACATATCAGCCCATGTTAAAGCGGAGGGAGAGCTTGATTGAATTCTGAGTGCAGTTGGGTAATGGAGAAATTAAGATTAAAAATATTCTCTCTTTTGCAGCATGTGGCTACAAGGTAGGTTAGATGTAGTAGCAGAACCAGAGAGTGGGGACAGACAATTGGTTTGGGATACATACAGAAAGGGTCTACATCTGACCCTCTCTTATCCAGCCCCTTTTTAAAGGAAATATAAACCCTGCTAAGACTATGTAGTAGAACAAATTGAAAGGACTGATGATGAGGGTCCTTGGTACTTTTGTTGTATCTCTTCTGAAAGAGCTGAGTTCTAGAATAGGGCATGGCTTCCCTTTTGACCAAAGAAACAATACACATTGGGGTCTCCGAGGTATCCAAAAGATGGCAAGGGACTCCTTATAGTGGCAGCAGAGAAACTAAGAGAAAGAGCAAGTGAGAAAAAGTAGTGGTGCTAGCAAGCAGATTATTGATATCAGAGTCCTAATTTGGGCCCAACCCATTGGGTGAGCAGTTAAAATGGCATTCAAACCTCAACAATCCATAGCAAGATGGCGTCAATGAAGGCTTCCGAAAGAACTGCAGTAGGGTCTCTCTTCTCTCCCATCCCTTCCCCTTAATTGCCTAGAGACTGAGGGCAGCTCATGTTGGGCGAAGCTGCTCAGATTCTGTCTCATGGTTGATGGAAATGTTGATCCGCACACCAGTGGACAAACCGTGAAAGTGACCTTCCCTAGGAATTTAGGGGGTGGGGCCGAGAGGACATTTGGCTTATATTGTTGGCATTAAGGAAGTTGTAACAGGCCTCACAAAAACACCTGCTATATTTCATTAGCAGCCTAATATTCAAGTGTCTGTAAAATCTACATTTAAAAAGCTTGTATGTGAAATTAAGATCCCTAGAGTTAGAAATAAAAATATACAATGTTCAGCACACAACTTGTGTGATATTATTCACACTGTGCAGCACAGATCAAGGAATGCATTTGGTTAATTTCAAAATTACACAGGTGTTTATGAATGGCTTTCCCAGTAGTCACAGAGAATTTGTCTTGAGTGCTTTATTAAAGAGTTGTTCCTTGTCACCAGCCAGTGCTAATGCATGAAAATATATACAGGCTGCATACATTACCTGGAATTGTCAGGGGCTCATTAGGAGCATGCAAATGATGTAAAACCAAAAATCCTTCAATCACCTTCTTCAAGATTCCAAACCAAGTACAAGATGTTTTAAAAACTGTTTCTACCCTTCAGGCATATTGGTACAGAAATAAAAGCACTTAGACTCTATTTCCAGTTCTATTTTTCGTTCTCAGCAGTGAGAGTTGTTCATACCGTAGGCTTTCCACTGAGAAGAACTTGGCACACAGCACACAGCAGTGGGTAAAAAGATGACTCTGCTGTAAAGGGGATGGGGTGTAACAGGTTTGCAGCTGTTGGCTCTTCCCTGTTCTAGATGTTCATTTCACAGTATAGTCAGGTCATATATTCATTTGAGAAATGTAGAGTGAGGCCAAATTGTTAAGAGCTATGCTGCCCAGTATGATAGCCAGTAACCACTATGTGCCCACTGAGCACTTGAAATTGTGACTAATCTAAACTGAGGTGTGGTATAGGCATATAATGCACACTGAATTTTTAAGACTTGGTTTGAAAAGAAGATGGTAAAATACTGATTACATGCTAAAATAATAGTATTTTGGGTTAAACACAATATATTACTAGCATTAACTTCATTGTTACTTTTTACATTTTTAATACTTCCAGAAAATCTAAAATTACCCATGTCCCTTGCATTTGTGACTCACACACTATGGCTACATTGTATTGGTTTAGAAGAGCTATCAGATAGAGATAAGCATTTAATTTTTTTATATGTACTTATTTATTCATTCAAAGAACATTTATTAAACTTCTATACGTGCCAAGCATTAGGCAAGATGTGGACTTAATGCTAAGCAAAACAGACCAGTGACATGTGGCTCATCTTTGGCCTCTGGTGCCTCATGTCTGCTCCCTATCTTTTGGCTGCTACTGCAGAAAATTCATTGACTTGCCATCTTTGGCCTGTATCCAAGTGTCTGGTATCACCTCTCACTTCATCCAGTAATAAAATAATGTCATGTTCTAGTATCCAGCTCTGTCTGAGGGGTGAGTAGAGGGATCCATAAATGTACTTGGACCCCTGATAGTACAATTCTTGGTTTTTACTCGTAAGTTCAGCCTTCTTGGAGTCTAGAGCTTAATAAAGAAATATCTATATAATAAAAGCCCAAGGATCGAAACGACAGAACAACCAGAATGACCAGTACGACCAAAATGACCGCAGCCCCTCATCCTGCTGACCCCATCCCCCAATGGGCCCCCCTCACCCCGATCCAGGGGCCCTCATAAGGGCAGGCCAGCCAGCCCCCACCCATGCACTGGGCCTCTATCTATCTATATAAAAGCTGAAGCCACCATCACAACCAAAGGGACGACCGAACAGGCTGCGTGGGGCAACCAGGCTGGCAGGTTGTTAGTGAGGGATGACCAAATGACCGAGCATCAGGCTGTGTGGAGCGACCCAGCAGGCAGGGGGTTAGTGAGTGGTGACCAAACGACTGAGCAGCAGGCAGCCTGGGGCGACCAGGCAGGCGGGGGGGGGGGGCAGTTGGGGGCAACCAGGCTGGCAGGCAGAGGTGGTTAGGGGTGATCAGGCTGGCGGGGGGGGGGGGGCAGTTAGGGGCAATCGGGCAGGCTGGCAGGTGAGCGGTTAGGAGCCAGTGATCCAGGATTGTAGGAGGGATGTCCTGGACTGAAGAGGGTGCAGGCTGGGCTGAGAGGACACCCCCTCCCATGCACAAATTTCATGAACTGGGCCTCTAGTCTTATATAATAAAAGGCTAATATGCAAATTGACCAAATGGCAGAATGACTGGTCGCTATGACATGCACTGACCACCAGGGGGCAGATGCTCAATGCAGGAGCTGCCCCCTGGTGGTCACTGCATGCCCATAGGGGGAGTGCTGCTCAGCCAGAGTCGGGCTTATGGCTGGCGAGCGCAGCGGCAGTGGCGGGAGCCTCTCCTGCCTCTGCGGCAGCGCTAAGGTTGTCTGACTGCTGGCTTAGGCCTGCTTCCCATGGGAAGCAGGGCTTAAGCCGTCAGTCAGACATTCCCTGAGGGATCCCAGACTGTGAGAGGGTACAGGCCCAGCTGAGGGACCCGCCCTCCCCCTCCTGAGTGCATGAATTTTGTGCACCTGGCCTCTAGTATTAAGCAAATAATAAGACAAAAATGTGAATACAAACTATTAAGTTCTGTGAAGAAAAATTCAGGTAGGTGTCAGAGTGGATCTGAAGGCTAGCTCTAAGAGGTGAATGTGAATGGACCAGCAATATGGGACTTGGGCATGTGGAAAATGGGGACAGAGAAGAAAAACTCTGGCTAGAGGAAAAACTATATTCAAAGACTTGAGTTGAATGCTAACGTCTAGAAATGAAAAGGAGACTATGGCGTGCACTGACCACCCGGATAGAATACAGACAGTGACAAAGGAGGGACACTTGAGGGTGGTTGACCAGAGCAGTAAGGATCATATAGCTCCTTGCTGCTCAGACTGTCTTCTGCACACAACCAGCATTGACCAGGAGCTTGTTATACATGCAGAGTCTCAGGCCCAGCCTGACATACCATATTAAAAGCTACATTTTTAAAAGATTTCCAGGTGATTTGTATATACACAAAAGTTTAAGAGACATTCATCTAAAATTAATTGAAGAGCAATGGGAAAGTCATTGCAGAATTTTTGTGGGTTGGTGAAATTGTCAAATTTATATATTTTTGAAAGATTGTCCTGAATAGATTATGGAAGAACAGACTAGAGTGGGTGAGCAGAGTAGGACCACCAAGACCAAGGAGGATATTGGGGCAATAGGACAAGAGACAGCAGTAGCATGGACTAGAGTGGAGATGGTTTATGTGGAGAGCCTGAGTGGAATGGAGAACTATTTTGATCACAGGTAAGAAAGATGCTCAGGATGAGTACTAGACATCCACCTTGAATGATGATGCATGGGGACATGCTTCATCATGCTAGAAAATATTAGAGTGGAACCAGATATGAGACTCTTTGGTAAACATGATGAGTTTGGCTTTGGAAATATTGAGGTTGGAGTGTTTTTAAGACCTCTGAGTAGAAATGTGAAGAAGAAGACCACCCTTCTACACATGCTCCCCGTACCCTCTCTGTATTTCAGCCTTCATTTCCTTCTTTGGAGTTGGCATGCGCCCTCTCAGTCCTCTGCTTGGAAATGTTTCTTTTTAGCTCCATTCCTTTCTATTCCCATAGCTCCTATTCAGCAAGATTTATATAAATATGAATATAGGTATATTAAAAGCATAATATGCTAATTAGACTGGACAGCCAAATGACCTTCCTGATGTCCTTCTGGACAACTGTCCAGACAAAGCTGGGGCTGTGAGGGCCAAGGCAAGCCATCGTGGCTGTGAGGGATATATATATGTATTTGAAACTCAGAGGCAGGCTCTGTGTTGGCAATATATATTTGACCTTGGGGAAATGGATGGAAGAGATTACCCATGGAGAGATGGTCTAGGACACAGGTCTTAGTCCTGGCTCTCTCTCTCTCTCTCTCTCTCTCTCTCTCTCTCTCTATATATATATATATATATATATATATATATATATACACACATATATATATAATACTCTGAGAAATATGAAGCATATTAAATTATACTGATATTATGAGACATTTGTCCAGGTACAGTGTAAAAAAATATAAAATCAAGTTTCTTATTATAGAGCCTCAGTTTTCTCAATTATTGAAAGAAGTAGATAGAGGAATTTAGCTCTAAACTTCCTTCCAGCTCAGTTTGGGTCTAAGCATGGACTATTTTCTCAGTTCTGCTAAAGCACAATTCATTCTACCACCGTTGGTTCTATGCCGTAAGGATTAGTTTCCTCATCCTTTTGTAGAGCTCTTATATTTCTCTTCCTCTTTCATTGAAGTACAGATTCAGAAAATGGAAGGACAATACTGCATGTGCTGTTTAACAGCAAATTATTGAACATTTATTGGCTGTGTACTGTGAAAGTCAAAAGAACAGGCATGCTTATAACTTAATTCAAAATTAAAGCATCAATGTATAAAATGATGCTACCAGAATAAAAAAACAATAAATATAAAAATACAGAAACATCTCTGTGGTGAAAGATGACGTATTGCCTCGGTACTGGGTGTAGAGCCTTATGGCATGGTACACATGCTAAGAGCATTGAGGTCAGAAAAGAAGGCATTATGGTCAACTGGAATAGTCTGGTTGAAAAACACCTGGTGTTTAGGTGATGAGGAATAGTGTTCTCTGAGAAGGGAATGGTGTATATATATACAGACTCAGAAATGAGAATGTGTATATGCCTTATCTGCAGGATACAAGAACAGAAGCCTAATGACAAAGGAAAATTCATGTACAGAAATAGTAAGGAATCAGACTAAAAATAAAGATTTCATATAAAAACGAGAGAGGCATTAATACTAGGCTAAGCAATTAGAACTAAAAGATGTAGGTAATTGCATGTTGGGGGTTGGGGGAGGGCAAAAATGCAAGGTCTAAACCATGAAACCCAACCAAAAATGTGGCTTTAAAAATAAACGATCCACACTATTATATGCATTTATAGTATTTACTTCCTTTTTTAAAACTGAACATAGCAGATAATGTTCTTTATATATGTTAAATTAAGAATGTGAGGGTAATAGTCTAAGTAGAATACAAATTATTTAAATGGAGGGACAACATATTTTAAGACCCAGCTGCCTTTTGTTGTTTGGGTTAACTATTTCCTGCAGTCACCAGCCGGGGGCCATCAGGGGCTGGGCAGCTCGAGTCATACACATCAATGATGAGATGGAGAACTATGAAGCTGGTGTTTATGCTGAGAAGGTGCTGGAAGCTACAAAATTGCTTTCTGAGATAGTGATGCCATGTTTTACTGAACAAGTAGATGTTACCATTGAAGCCCTGAGTGCCAACATCCCTCAACCATTTGTGGAGAATGAGACCACCAGGTGTAAGAGGATGGAGACACATGGGAAGTGTGGTGTGGATCAGCTTTGCTGTGGTTTTGTAAACTTGCTCTTGTGCAGAGAAAGCCGAGGAGAACAAGGCCAGGGTTTTCTTTGAATGAGGAAATCTCTTGAAGTGAAAGGGCATCATGACCTTTGACACAGATCTCCTATTTCTACACTATGATGTGCCATTATCCTTCTAAGATCCCCAGGAGTGTAAAATAGTCCCTTCCTGTACAAACAAACAATAGTTGGCAGAAACCATTGTGGAGTCGGTGTTCCGTTTCTCTACATCTACCTCCCCATCCTCTTTCACCACCAGCCCATTGCTGTAGAAGCCTATGACTGGAAGGAACCTACACCAAACTTTTCCTTTATGCACCATCCCAGATGCAAATTACACTTTGAAAGTTCTTAAAAATAAACACTGTCTGAAGAAGACTATATGATCTTTTATTTCCAATAAATCGTAATATTTGTAGCCTGGAAGAGTCTGCCTGTGCTTAGATGATAATTCTCTCAAGGTATTTTATTTTTTACTTTCTGCCACAGTTAGATACCACCTTCCTTCTTCCAGCATGTGAGTAAAGAACTCAGTCTCCATTTTACAGTTCACATTGGGAATCATAAAGACCAATTCAATTTAACACACACACACACACACACACACACACACGCACACAAACTAGCTTTACACAAGGTTGTAGGATAGAGAGGAAACCTCAAAAAGTACTCTTGCCCTCCAGGCATTTGCAGTCCAGTTGGAGAGCCATGACATTTATGCCCTAATTGATATGTGGACATCCGGGGCTGTCTATCTTTCAGGCCGTAAGCCATGTGGTCTGCCGAATATGAATGGTGGACTAAAATGGCTGAGCAAGACTTCATGGAAGAGTATTGTCTTGAAAACTAAAGAGGGAAATCGGAATTGGCCAAGGAGAGCAAAGAAAGTGCTCAAGGTGTGTGTCCGGGGTTAGGGATGCAGTGACTGCTGACGTCCTGAGATGAAGTTGCCTTTACCAGAGCATTTCCACCCACCTGAAAGCAAGTCTCCTCTCTCAGCTGCTTTGCTGACACTAGCCAGGCTGCCTTCTCATGCTAAAGGATCTTTCCAGTTACAGCAAGTCCCACCTAGGAAGAGGAGGAGAATGCCAGGGCCGCTCCTCAGCATGAGACCAGATAGCCAAGGTAGACCAAAGTCCAAGAGGAGGCTTTCACCTTGACCCTCCTACATGGACCTCCATACATAGACCATAAGCATGTGCCCCCTCCAGGGGGTTTCCTGGATCTTAGGGTCTTTTCAGTTTTTCCAAGTGTTGAACCTCTGACCTGTATGTAACCATATCAGTTTTTAAAAAAGAGAAAACAAAAATTAAACCCCCAGAATACCGATTCTTGTAAAGTCTTGGTATTTGGCTTGGTGCAAAATGTAATGCTTTTCCCCGGCTGTGCTATTTCTTTTCATTCCTTCTCCCTCTTCTAAGATAAGTGCCCACTGTGAATTACAATGTACATGCAGGCGCATGCACGTGTGCACACACGCATGCACATGCACACAAAATTTGGATTCCACTCTCTCTAATTACAAATTACCACCTGTGGTAAAATTATTGAAAAACAGATGAGCTTTTCATTCCAGCAATAGCCTTAAAACAAGCAGCAGTTCCAACTGCCAGTGTGATGTATAGACACCACGGAGGGCAGATGAGGGATTAATTAGGTCTGTCCTTGCACATTGCCAGGGGAGCACTTCTGTAGAGGTGATTGAAAACTAGAAAGAGTGGCATTCGTCTTCATTGTTGGTTAAAGGCAACAAAAATAAAGATGCAATTGAGTTGACAAAGCTTCAAGGTATGTGGCTGAGTCATTTGGAGGTGTCAAAATGATCAAACTATAATTAATTAGCTGAAGTGCTATATTTAATCCCTCAACTTTAATGAAGAATTCTGTATCCAAGAACAAACAGCAAAGGAAGTGCCATCGGTTTCTGATATTTGTTAGGTTGGGGGAGAGCTAAAGTTTTTCTTGGGCTGTAATGATCAGCACACCCTGCTTTTAATCTTATTGTCATTTCCCTTTCTCTACAGAGCAGTGGTGGTGCTTTCTGAATTTCTATGAGGGGAGCACTTACAGGCATACAACCCTCCTGCAAGTATGTGGAGATGTTTTAAAGGCATTTAGAAGACTGACTCTGGGGTCTTTGGCTTTGACTATTTGAAGATTCCTTGTATAAGTGCTTTTAAATTAAAATATATATATATTTATTGATTTCTGAGAGGAAGGCAGAGGGAGAGAGAGATAGAAACATCAGTGATGAGAGAGGATCATTGATCGGCTGCCTCCTGCACACCCCACATAGGGATTGAGCCCGAAACGGGGGCATATGACCTGACCGGAATCAAACCATGACCTTCTGGTTATTAGGTTGATTCTCAACACCTGCAAGCCCTTATACAAGTTTTTATCAAAATGTGGGTCTGTTTGAGAGTTTCAGGAATGTGTCTTTGATGCATAAATATCATGAATAATTTAAAATTTTAATTAGGAAATATTAACTGAATGCCTATTATGTGCAGTGTTTTGCTTCCTTCTCTCTCAAAATATTTACAGATGGGGAAAGTTCACAGTGCAGAATATTGCCTGTAAAGATGTTGATTTTGCCTGGCCGGTGTGGCTCAATGGATAAGTATTGACCTATGAACCAGGAGGTCATTATTCAATTCCCAGTCAGGGCACATGCCCAGGTTGTGGGCTAGATCCCAAGCAGGAGGCAGCCGATCAATGATTCTCTCTCATCATTGAAGTTTCTATCCCTCTCCCTCTCTGAAATCCATAAAAATATATTGTTTTTAAAAAGATGATGATTTCATTTTTTTCCGTCTGTCTGTAAATTTTTGCCCACATTACTATTTTATAAAATGGTTTCTGAGCCCCCTGGGAGCAGGAAACAGTCTGTGTTGTCCTTTTTGTGTAGGATTGAACTTGAGCCTTGTTGAGGTTCACAATTCAACCAGCACTAAGTGAAGGCAGAACCACAATGTATTATCAATATTTAGAATTTTAATGAATCGGCTGTAAATTAGCAGATTTTCCTCTACTATTATGTAGACTTTGTGTTGACTAGCTGTAATTTAGGACAGGTTACCATTTTTTAAATTTGAAAAGTGCTTTCTTTATTATAAATTATTTACACAAAAAACATAGGAAAAGCACCAACATTTTATAAAATAGAGGACAAGATAATCACTATTTTAAAAGCCACTCCTTTAGCTTTTAAGTCTGCCAAATTATTGTAATATGCATAAAATTCTTTGGAATGGGGATTGCCTCAAGTGTCATCTACTACAGATTTCATGTAAAAACAGTGTCCCTTCTCTTTTTAAAGCTAAATGATTTTATACTAAAATCATTGCTTTAGTCACTTTTTAAATACAAATTACTATTTAAAAGGGAGGATTTATATCATGTTCATAATGCCTGGGACAAGTATTAAATATATTAGTTGGTTAATTAAGTAGTTTGTTTATTTATTTTTTCCAATCACCATTTATCCCCACTATGCCCTCTTACAGATCCACCCACACACTCCCCACCCTCCAAATCACCACACTGCTGTCCATGTCAACGAGTTCTCTCTCCTTTGTTTCTTTTTCACTCAATCTCTCTCTCTACCCTCCACCCACCCCCACCCCACCAGAGCTGTCTGTCTGCTGTCTTTATATTATTTGGTAGTTCAGTTTGTTCATTAAATTCCACATATGAGTGAAATAATATGTTTAGATATTTATTCCTTATAAATATCTTATTGTCTAGGGCCGTGGTCGGCAAACTGTGGCTCGCAAGCCATATGCGGCTCTTTGGCCCCTTGAGTGGGGCTCTTCCTAAGCCTTAGGAGTACCCTAATTAAGTTAATAACAATGTACCTACCTATATAGTTCAAGTTTAAAAAGTTTGGCTCTCAAAAGAAATTTCAATCTTTGTACTGTTGATATTTGGCTCTGTTGACTAATGAGTTTGCCGACCACGGCTAGGGTAATAACATAAAGTAGTATAATCAGAAAGGAGTCCCTTCTTTTTTGTTTTCCCTTGACAAGTAAAATATGGTAGTTGTGCACTTAGTCTCTGAAAGTTTGAAATATTCTTTTGGAAAAGAGATATTGCCAGAGAAATGCACAGATTCTGTCCTTACAGTCAAAAAAGAAATGTGCCTGAGAATGTTTCCAAAAATAAATCACTGGGAATTGAAATAAAGAGCAGTTTTCCATTTCTATATTCTTCTTCCCCTTCCCACACACTAACCTTGGTCCAGTCCCCATGTGTTTTAAGCATGTGATCTGTCTGTTAAAAAATTGTCTATTTACTTGTTGCTTTAATATTTGCACTTGAACTATTTATGTTCATGTACTAATGATCTATCTTCAATATTAAGTTCCTTAGGGACTGGGATGGTATTTATAAACAATGCCAACTGAAAAATGTTACAATGCAAGCAAAAGTTAAAACTAAGATGTGAATGCAGGGCAGGGTTTGTGATCATTACACATACCATGCATCCTCTTCAGTGGATTCCTTTGCTCATGTGACAAAAACAGCCCAGGGCCACAAGTAACCTCAAGTATTTGATGGTGATCATAGTGGTGAAGGCTCCTTAAATGCAGAATGCAATTAACATATCACCAAGTCCTTTAACAAGGTTGACAGGTAATAATGGGAGAACACACACTTTAGAACATCATCCAACTTACTTTCATGCCACCTCCATCATCTGCTGAAATGATGTACGAGACACTGAGCTGCTACTTAATCAAATAGCTATTGTTGTTAATAACATCTTACACTTAAATACCACTTTTTATTCTCAAAATGCTTTCATAGACTATCACATTTGATCCGCAAAGCAACTTTGAAAGATCATTGATAGTATTCTGCTTTACAGATCACTCCAAAACTATCCACACAATTCCTGGAGCTGCTGTGTCAATTAAGGGCACATCACTTACCTTCTATCCATTTCAATGGAAAAGAAGTTTGGGATTGAACATCTTGTCTCATTGAAATCCCAAGCACAACTTCCTTTTATGGTGGTTAAAACTATCATGAGAGGTGAAAAGGATTTTGTAAATTCTTGAGATGCCTTTTGATTTGTGAAGAAGATGAGTCTGGCTATGACTCTAACTTGTGCTTTCCTGAAAATACCAATAGAGTCTTCTCTGCACAGAGAGACCTCCAACTATCCCTTGCAGATTCAACATGGCTTCTTTTTCTTAAAGAGAGAGAGAGAGAGAGAGAGAGAGAGAGAGAGAGAGAGAGAGAGAGATTGTATTATTCTTTATTAGTGAGCAGCAAAATGCACATACTACTACTACTACTGGTGGTGTTTTGAGTGAGGAAAACGTTGGGAAATGGGTATTTCTAGATTTCTTACAGAGAACAAGGAAAAGACTTTGGAGAGGAATGGCTGATCCATTAGCTCCAAATCCCAGAAAAGCTCTGACAGAAGGCAAGTCTTACTGTGGAACTAATGGCTTGCCCTTTAATTGATTGTGAAATGCTGAACATACCTCACCCTCTTGTAACAGTAAATTACAGGCCCATGAGAAGGGAGGGAAGCTGGCAAGGATCTTTCAACAAGTGGGTAGAAAATATTTGACTCTACCCATCTTTTTGTCTCCTCCACCTCTCTTCCTTCCACCCTATTTCCATCCGACTTTTCCCACACCTCCAACACAGGCAAAGCGGGAGAGTCTAAAGGCATGAATTCCTGAACATATCATTTTTCAGGCTCATCAGAGTCTGGTTCTTAAGAAAAATGTGAGGTAATAAGGACAACTGTGCATATGCTATTCCAGTGCATAGCACACAAACAGAAAAAAAAGAAATTGTCAGTAATATCTCTATAGCTGACATGTAACACACACCTGAAGAGGCTTGGGCAAACTGCCAAAGGATCCTGCAAAGTTACCTGGCGATCAAGGATCTTTGCACGATATCAATTACATGTACATCCTTATGTACGGTTCAGAACAGTGCCTGCATTTGGAAAATGCAGAGTGCCAGCAAGCTCCCCAATCCAGTTCAACCAGTTTCAGACTCTTGCTCAGATCATGGGGTTGGGCCACTTATCTCTCCCCCCAACCCCTCCCCTTTAGTTATGGAGGCTTTTGTGTAATAATGTTCTTTGCATATTTGTAGCACTTTTCTGTTATTATCGTGACATATTCACTCATAATAAAGCTTAAGTGCCAGCCTTAAGAGAACACTGAATCTATTTATCATCATAGAGCTCTGAAAGTACACGGCTTTGTTGTGAGACTGGCATCCTTGTATGTCTCTGATTTCCTCCTCTGTGGCTCCAACTCTGTCATGCTCTCTCTGAGTTACTACTTCCTGCTGCAGTGGTGTTCTTTTGTGGTTGGATTTCTACCACACCTATTTTTTTTTCTGGATTTTTCTTGGAAGCTGCTATATATATTTAATCAACAACTGAGCTGTATGTTGTTGTTGTTGTGTGTTCCATCTGGAAAACATCAAAGATCAATAGACACAGAATCTCAAAAACTGTCAAATAAAAACAAACACCAATCCTCCAGTTCCTGTTTCTAAATCCCAAGGTAACATTAGAGCCCAACATATATATCCACAGCAGGGCTGAAAGAGAGCAGAGAGACAAGCAATGGATACATATAACTTGAAAGTTGGGTAAACACAATACTAATTACACCCCTTCACGCTCTGAGAAAATGCCAACTACTTATCTTCCACTGGAGTTATCTTCCCAGATGGCTTGAGGAGGGGAAGCTGGAGTCTCTACATCAGTGGTTCTCAACTGGGTGGGTTTTGCCACCCCAGGGGGCAATTGACAATATCTGGAGACATTTTAGTTGTTGAGACGGGGCATATGCTATTTGTATTTGGTGGGTGGAGACCAAAGATTCTGCTAAACATCCTAAAATGCACAGAAGAGTCCCTACAACAAAGAATCATCCTTCTCAACATGTCGATAGTGCCGAGGTTGAGAAGCCCTCTTCTAGATCTGTAAGTATGGAAATAAACATTTAAGTAGTCAGCGAGAACTTCATTTATCTCTCTCATTAATGAAATCTCAATTGGAGATTTATGGCAGTTAACAATTAGCAATTTGTGTACATACAGTTAGGGGAAATATGAGAGGATGAGGTGGAGTAGACAAACAAGATGAGTCCGGAAAGGAACTGAACATGAGTTGTAAGCCATCTCCAATGACCCTCTCAAAGTTGGATTCTTCATTGTCTTTCACAAAAGAAAAAGAATCCAGTTTTGAAAATACCTTCAGTTTCTGCCTGTGTCCTACCTAAAGTGTTCCTCAAGAATATTCAAAGCACTTTGTCTCGTCCCATCACTCCTTGCAGGCCTTCAACTGAAGCAGAGCAAGCATCCCGGCATTATTCAGAAGGGAGGTTGTGATGGTCAGCAGCTGGCTCTGTGTAGCTCACTTTTTTTTTTTATTATATAGATTCAAAACAAGAGAAATTCAAATTTCAGGATCCCTGGAGTGAGTGAATAAGCAATACCAACCCTATAGTGGTTCTGGGGTGAGGGCAGGGGGTGGTAAAAGAGGCAATTATTAATAAAATATCTACCGTTTATTGGTTACATACTATGTACCAGGCACTGTTCTAGGTTCTTTATCTTCTTCAATCCACACTGCACTTTGAGATAGATATTATTTCTTTCTGTTATGGGTGAGGGACCTACCTGAGGCTTAGGAAAGGGACATTCCCTGAAGAAGGACACATGGCTAGGAGGAGTGGAGGCAGGTTTTAGAACTTGCCCTGGTGACCCCCAAATCTGCGTGTGGGCCTCATGTCAAAGATATGGATGTGCTTTTGCTGGGGCTCAGGGAAGGTGCTGGTACTGGCTCAATGGGGTTGGGGGGTGGGGGAGCTGCTCACATTCCAGAGCTCAGACCTGCAGACACAAGAATCACAGACTCACAAAGCCAGTTGGGGTTTCAGAGATTATTTCCCTAAACCATTCCTATTACAGATGAGAAAATAAGGTCCAGAGAGGAAGTCTGAGGAGTATTATGCCCCGCCCTTGGATTTTTTTTTTTTTTTTTTTTTGT
Source organism: Myotis nattereri (assembly GCF_964212035.1). Lineage (NCBI taxonomy): Eukaryota > Metazoa > Chordata > Mammalia > Chiroptera > Vespertilionidae > Myotis > Myotis nattereri. Next base: position 22,151,530 of record NC_138081.1, read on the forward strand.
ATTCCTATTTGGGCCACGAATTAGAGCCTGGAAGCGTATAAACAAGTCCATGGAGAGACAGCGTCCAGCCCTGTCCCCTCTGGAGCAGGAAAGCTCAGCCAGCTCCTCATGCTAATGTCCCTGCTTTGCATTTCGTGGAAGTGGAGCCTTTTCTCTGAAATTCCCTTGCTCTCAGCTTAGACAAAGCCTCGCTTTATTTACCTTGAGGACATAATACAAAGCAGAGTTGCAAGAAGAGTACATATTCTGCAGACTTGTTTTTTTCCCTTCCTTCTTCTGTACTTGGCTGGTTAAAACTCACTAAGTGCTAAATCATAACACCAATGGGTTAGGATTAATTGTGATGTTTATTTTGGTATATTTGCCTGAGGTTCTGATGTGTGTTTTCACAAATCTAACAAATAATTTTACCTAGAATACCAGACGCTGTGCAGCCCCCATTAGGCACGGTAGGATTTGAACAAGTGACCTGGAGGTGAGAGGCCGCTCATCACATTACCGAGGCCCCAGGCCCCGAAGTTCACTGGCTGGCTGTTTCTTTAATGTAATTGCCAACAGCAAGATCAGCAGTGGGAATTCTCCCCCGTGCATAGATCGTGAGGTCTCAGACATTCAGCATTTGAGAGCTCTTCTTTTTGCCTTGGATTTTGGATCTATTAACTAGCAACATTGCTAGACAAACTGCAGAGGGACAAAGAAAGGATGGTTATATTCAGCACCGTTTTCCTAGAGAAGAAACAGGCTCTCAGGTTATAGCCATCTGCTTTCCTGTCAAGCTGGCTGATGGCTCAAGTCACCAGTGCCCATGTTAAAGGAAATATTCAAGAGCAGTAATTATTTCCCAGTACCAAGAGATGAGATGAAGAGTTTAAAAATACTGCCCCTCAATGGGAGAAAATGTATTTCTATTAAGGGACCAGAATTGTGCTGCGCTTGTTGGAATTTTTGCTTGTGCACAGGAATTTAGCTCGAGGTCTATGTCTGTCACTAAAATTGACAACTGCCTATGGCTCTGCACAATTGAAACGTAGATCTTAAATTTCACATCATTATCCAAATAAAATATATCTGCCAAGGGGGACTGGTATTACACCGTTAGAGAACTGTGATACCAGTCTGATTAACATATTGAGAGAAATATAAGAATTTCTCACCTATTTTCCAGGGGGAGGCTGTCTGGGGAGCTCCCATTAGATGGACTAATTGATCAGGCTCCCTGTGCTAAGTACAGAGATGCTCTGGCTGGTGGAGGCAGGGTTTCCTGTCATAGATGATATCCTAGTGGAAGAAAAAGGGACGAGGCACAAACCAGACATTCCTTAATTCTATCTTCCCCAAGAAAAAGATGGGAAACCATTAGCCCCTGATAACCTGACCCCTTGCTTTGGGCCTCAGATCTACTCACAGTGTTTGGAAGGAAGATGAACACCTGAACTTCCTCTTCTGAAAGGCTTTTTCTGAGATCCAAGCCCCTGATGACTCCACCTTTGGAGGATTTATGAGAAACGCGAAAGTCACGGTATACTAAAAGTACATCTAGAATTCAAATTAAAAAATCAGAGCTGCTTACTCGAAAAGATACGTTCATAGACATTATGATTTGTGTTGCTTCTACTTTTTGCTCTGTGTTAGGTCGTATGTTTTCCAGCTGAGGGCTTCATTCTAAACTCTGATGGGCAGGTTAATACCCAAAGGCCACATGTATATAACTCATAAGTTTAGATCACAGCAAGTTAGAGAAGCTCAGATGTATTTAGTTTTTCAATCTGGAAGTAACCTTAGTGATGAATATGGGTACAGTGTTTTTATTGTTCCCGAGAAAAAAACTGGGGTCCTGGAGTTGAAATGAGTAACCACCTAATGAGTTAATAATGACATTTATAATGAGCTTTAAGATGTAAACACTGACAAATAACTATTAGAATTATCCCCATGGCATCCCAAGATTCATTCGGCCTTAGTTTAGCTTTGCAGAGGGTTTTCAGAAATATCATCTTATGATTTCTTGTTTATTAGCTTAAAATGCTTTCTGTACTTACTGATTTATTTGGGTATTTCATTCAAAAGAGTCTAATGCCATGTGCCAAGGCCCACTCCTCACTTTCTTTTTCACGAGTGTAATGTGGTTTAGATCTTGACCTTTTGCATGGTGGTGTGTTCAGATATGGTTTTAAAAAGCCAGGCTGCAAATTTCAATCCAGCTTTTTATTTAAATTAGGGTGAGACCATAGGCAACTCACTCCATTTCTCTCTGCTTCTGCCTTTGACAGGAAGTAGATGTTTTCATGTACTTCTGAATTGAGCTAAGCAGAAATGAGCAAATGCTCCTACCATGACCTTAAAGAAAAAGGCAAACAGAGATAAAGAAAATTTTGAATTAATCTATATCTTCTGAGTCTCAATTTTCTAATCTGAAAAAGTTGAAAATAATACTACTATCTTAGGTTAATATTCAGGATGCGATGAGATGAGAAATCGATAAAGCAAAAGCAAGCGGCATATTGACTGACACAAAGCGATACTTCAGTATCCTTCTTGCCTGAACAATCAATCACTTTATTTTTTCTGGAATTCAACATAATGTATTATCAATACCTTTCCATATGACACTTTTCCTAGTCTATCTGGTATTTCAGTTAAGAGTTAATCCCTTAAAATTCTAACCAGATTGCAAATTCTTAGGGAATCTAGAATTACATCTTCTATACATTTGTTTCCTTGATGAATCAAACACAATGCCTTATACTCAGATACATGATCAACACAGTATTTCTTTACTTATCAATAAACTAGAGGCCCGGTGCATGAAATTCATGAACTTGGAGGGGCATGGGGTCCCTCAGCCTGGCCTGAGCCCTCTCACAGTCCGGAAGACCGCTCCCAGGGAAGCGGGCCTATGCCGGCAGTCAAACATCCTTAGTGCTGTCACAGAGGCAGGAGAAGTTCCTGCCACCCTGCCACCACTGCTGTGCTCACCAACCATGAGCCTGGCTTCTGGCTGAGATGCGCTCCCCCTGTGGGAGTGCACTGACCACCAGGGGGCAGCTTCTGCATTGAGCGTCTGCCCCCTGGTGGTCAGTGCACATCATAGCGACCGGTCATTCCGCAGTTCAGTCTATTTGCATATTAGCCTTTTATTATATAGGATGGAAAGATAAATTCAGACTTATTGAATAATAGTACTATTAGGAAGTAACATGATAAGTGAAAGATAATTGAGTGGTACTACTTCAGATTTTATTAACTGCACCAAAAGTGTAGACTTTTCTTTGTATTAGTTTTAAAAACTGATGAGGAATTTTTCTCACATTATACCTCACAGGCCATGAGATAGACACAGCATTGGCCAATTATGACTTGTGGGAAGGCTGCCACTGTTTTTATAAGTAAAGTTTTATTGGAACACAAACACATTGCTATCTATGACTTCATTTGCACTACAAGGGCAGAGTTGAGTAGTTCAGACAGATATCACATAGCCCACAAAACCTAAAATATTTACTATCTTGTCCTTTGCTAAAAAACTTTTCTGACTCCTGCTATAGACTAGACTAGATAGAGTCTACTCTACTCTACTATATTATACTACACTATATGAGTTTCTTGATGTCAATGAGGAAAATAATATAATAAAACAAAAGTGAAGAGCCCTGGCCAGGTGACTCAGTTGTTGGAGTGTAGTCCTACACACCAAAAGATTATGGGTTCAATTCCCCATCACGGCACATGCCTAGGATGTAGGTTCAATCCCCGGTTGGAAGGGAACTGATTGATGTTTCTCTATCACATCAATATTTCTTTTGCACACATTCTCTCTCTCTTTCTCTCTCTCTCTCTCTCTCTCTCTCTCTCTCTCTCTCTCTCTCTCTCTCTCTCAACATATCCTTAGGTGAGGATTTTAAAAAAAAGTGAAGAAGTCATAGGTTAACTTTTTATTTTTTGTGGCCCAATCAAATGTTAGGATTAATATTTATTAAATTGTCCTTTAAAGGTGGCTATAAAATAAAATCTATCAATCTATCTATATATTGACATTTATTGTTAAACATTCCAGTTTTTGTTCATAATGAACTAAGTTATGAAGAAAAAGAAACAGGCATAACATGATTTCTTGGAATCTTCAAATCACAGCTATCCACAGTTATATCATACCTGTCTACATGCCTGTGGTGAAATCAGATAGAACTGAAGGTCTGAATTGCTTTCACTTTCCATGATTCTGTTAAGACAGTCTTCAATTGCAGGTGCCATAACCAAATCCCTGCTGCTCACAGACTATCTGGAAGGTGTTTGTTAAATTGGGCCAATAAAGCAAATTCTGTACACAAGCACAGCCTTTGTTTACTCTGAAAACTAACTGAGTGTCACTTTTGTTTTTGCTATAACCTTAGGAGGTGTATACCTCCCTAGAGAAATGTTGGAAGGGTGGGGGCTATAAAGAATGAAGTAAAAATAGAGAAGGTAAAAATGAGAGAGAACTATAATCCCTTGGGCATTCTATTTACTTTGCTTTAAAAAAAATTCCCCTGGTATTTACTGAGATTCATCAGTACTTTGTGAAATTATAAAGTGTATTACCCTGTTCAGGACCCACAGAATTTTATAGTATGTACAACTTCCCTGTGGGTCTTAAATTTAGTCTGATCAGTATTCATTCCTCTGAAGAACAAACAAAAACACAGTCCCACTGGGAAGATAGAGACTCTCCAGCATGAATTGGGCTCCTTTTGTTCTTTGACTCTTTCCTTCCCTTGAATCCATAACCCAGCTCTGTCAAAACAAAATAACTAGCAAGTGACATGACACAACAAAGCATCAGCCATTTGGAACTTCCCTAGGAAAAGAAAAGTAGTGGGATTGGGAACAACATAGAGTTATCTTCCAGAGAGCATTAAAATCTATTTTACAGACATACCATCAGAGTCAGAGGGAAAGGGTCAGAGTAAACAAGAAAAACAAGCAAGCAGATCAAGGATTTGAAATGGTTGTAGATTTACTAATTGAGCATTCATTTGGGGAACACTACCCTACTGTCATGTTCATTTCTTTGAAGGTTATTGAAAGGCAGAGAGAGCGGGGGAGAGAGAAGGACTTGAGTGACCATGTACAAAGAGCAGAGTTCGGCAACATACTAGTTTGTCCTGCCAGTAATTTAATTGAAAGACAGAAGGAAAAGGAGTCCCGGATGGTGACTGAACAAGAGTTATTTTCCTAGACCATTCTTCTAGAATCAGAGACTGTAACAACATCCTCTCTACCTCTTGCATCCCTCACCACCCACCCCAAGTTGACTGAGAGACTGAGTTGAATGGGCCTGGAATGATTTTAGAACTCGCTTTAGTCCATCATTTTTCCTTCAGAATCCTTAGGTTATTATTTGTCTTTTCTAATGCCTATTTTTACTTAATTAGTTAGCTTTTTATTTTAGTGAGCTGAATGTTTTTTAAAAATTTGTTTTAATAGTTGTCCACTGAAGATACTATGTCTTCTTACTCTCTAATCTGATGTGCAACCAAAAGCCCTGTGAGAAATATCTCTGGTGCTTGCAAAGGGTGGGGGGGGGGGGGGGAGAAGGTTCTAGCTCAGATTCTCATATTCCTCACTGCCTAGACTAAACATTCCAAATTGGTCCAGAAACACAATTAGAAAGCTCGCACTGAACGGAAACTTTAACTTCTTTGTTATAATTCAACGTATCCACCCAGTTTCTGTCTTGGCTTTGTTCACACATTATAAAAAGTCAGGTTAACTTTTGTCAGCATTGAGGACAGCAAATGCAACTCAGCATGATGGAAAGCCCAGTGGATGGAGACTCGGTTGATCTGGGATTAAATTCTAACCCTGCCACTTAAAGTTAGAGGGTGGTTGCATTACACGTATTTCTGAGCCTAAATTTCCTAATCTATCCGTGGAGATTATCTTTTTTCTATCTACTACATAAGGTTATCCCATGGATAGTATGAACAAATGAGTGTAAAAGCAGTTTATAAAATCAAGTGAAGGGGCTGTAGGAAAGCAAGGGCTTATTCCATTCCATCTTCTAAAGTGGCATATCAAACACAGAAGTGGGGAAAGTGAGTCATGGTTGTAAGTGGTGTCATGACTTGCATATAGAATACCATTCATTAACACAGACTGCTTTCTCTTCAGGTTTTGGTGCTATTTACTTGAGATTAGATGTAGGAAGGGAAGAGGGTCAGAAGAATGATTTAAGTTTAAATAAATTTATTAAATAAATTTAAATAAATCAATTACTTATAATTTAAATTTCGTAAGGCCTTGTTTGATAATTCCAACATTGATGTCCCAAAAAAATTCTATGTTTTATTTTGTACCAGTTGGGAAAATAATTAGATCCTTCTCCATCTTATCTCAGAAGAATTTCCTTATCTCATACCTGGCTTGTTTTAAATATATTTAAGTATAGAATTTATGGTCTGCAATAGCTTCCACAGTATATGAAATTGCAGTGTCTCCCCCACAGAAGGACAAAATAAAGTCAATGACAGTCATATAAAACTAAGCTGACCTTAGAGATTATTCCAATCTTTTCACAAAAATTTCTATAGAGAAATTTCCTAGAAATTGTAATTGGCTTTATACATAACTGATAAAGATATACATTTATGATGGTTGAAGATAAATTTAAAAGAAAAAACTGAAGAGCTGGCATGAACAGAGACATAAAATATATTTATCAACATACATGCCCAATTAATTAAATATAACTTTTGTGATCAGAAAGATCAGACCTCTGAATTCTCCATTGTATCCCCACATTCTAGTAAATACTGGGTAAGAGAACCACTTTATATCTTGTTCACAACAACCGTGCTACAAATATTTAAATGAATGAGTAACCTTCCAGGGCTCGGACTGATCTGGCTTAATAATGAAGCTAACAGCAAATGTTGGACTTGGAGGCTACTATAAAGTTTCCCCCACCAGAGCATCGAGAAGCTCAGCTTTCCAGGAAAAATTCTGAAGGGAATATGGGAAAAACTCTGGATATGTGATAACACTACCAACACACTTGGAATCAGCTAGGTACATTTATAGTTTCACTTGTTCTGAAAAATTTTGAGTCAATGCAAAATCCTAAAGCAGGGAAAACCACAAACACTTTGGGACAACTGCACTAGCAATGACACTTCAACTGTGACACCTGCTGAGGAGAAACACTAAGACCACAGCCACATAATATGGGCCTTTGTATCACCCTGAGTCTGTCACCGCCAATCTAATTTCACTCAACTGCTTGTTTTAAGACTCAACTTACAAATCCATGAATCTAGTGGGAAGAATGCCCCGCTCACAAATATGAGTACAGGGGAATCTTTTAAGGAGTTTCATGTAAAATGCTCATAAAACCAGTCACAGGGACTCTTCCTCATCTCCAGTTCAGTAGCAGAGTGACAGGAACCTGACTGGAATGGTTTGTCCCCACCGAGTTAGATTTTGAATTTGAACCCTGATAAGCCATAAGTAACATTAAGCTCCTTAAATTTAAAAAACGAATCCAAACATTTTTTTAAGCATGGAGAAATTCACAAAGGAACTCAGAAGGCTCTCAGTGATGTTTAGTGAAAATTCTGTTTGCTCTTGCATCTCTTGATTGTCTAAAGCTAGCTTCCAGATTTATAATCTATCACAGTAATGCAACGGCCAATGAGGTCTAATCTCTGCCTAATTCAAGCATGTGCAATAAGGCAAAGGAGTTAAAACAAGGACTGGACATAGTTATTTTCCTGGAAAAAAAAACACGTTCAATAAAAGGAATGCCATGTGGTATGGTTTTAATTTGCTGTGTTGGGAAACAACAAGTATAATAATAAGTGGATTACTTTTTACTGAGCTCCCACTCATGCTCCTTTATGGGGACTTTGCATTCTTTAAGTTCCACACCCTGAGAAGCAGGGATTTTTATTCCCATTTTAAAGATGAGGAAATAATGGTTTAGACAGGTTAAATAACAGGTCCACAATTATCCAGCTTGTGACTAAGGGTTAAAATAAGAATGAAAGGATCAAGTGTTCAATGACAGTTTAATAGGAACCAGCTTTCCTAAGAACAAAATTAATAATTTCCTCACATCTGACTTTACATTCATTTCAGTTTTACACCTGTCACTCTCTTACTCACTTCAGTGTTCTGAGTGCTACTTGTTTTTTACTGTGCTAGAGTGAAAAGAAAAAATACAACTTTTTCTCCCCAATATTTTAGTTTGGCGGGAAGTCAAGCATATAAACTATTGGTAATATACAGAGGAACTCTGCTTATCCTCTGAAATCATAAGCCAGATTCTCATAAATACTAAGAAAATAAGGTTAATTGAGTAACTATTTGGGACATTTGAAGAATATTTCTCCTTCCTCAGCCCCAGAGTTCAGGGTATGGCTTGACCATCAACTACCTAGAGCTCAAAAGAGCATTTTTTACAAGCTAGATAGTGATGAACTGGCAAGAGTGACCTCTCAAATGATACACAGATAGATCCTCAAGCTCTGCTCCTAGTCTAGGAAGTTAATAGCACATAAAACTCTTCCATAGGATAATTCTATGGAGATTCTCAGAGAGGACTGTCTTAGATGAATAAAGATGCATGCTCTTAGCTTTATCAGAAAAATTCTAGCCCTGGCTGGATGGCTCAGTTGGTTGGAGCATTGTCCCATACACCAAAAAGGTTGCAGGTATGTGATCCCTGGTTGAGCACATACAGGAGGCAACTGATCAATGTTTCTCTCTCTCTCTCTCTCTCTCTCTCTCTCTCTCTCTCTCTCAATCAATAAATATATCCGCAAGTGAGGATTTTTTTTTTAAAAAAAGGAAATTCTATGCTCATTGAATGTAGAAGGAATGAAGGAAACAAATTTTTCCCCATGCCTTTGATATTGGACAACTCCAGTAGTCTTTAGAAACATTTTGGTGATGATCTGTGGCCTGCATATGATAAAAGCCTAAACTCATTTTCACTTCCTATATGGTTGGGGCAGGGGTGTGGTGTGAAGAAAACTTAGGGAGGAGGATAGAAGTTGGTATTACCAAGGCACCTTGGTTAACTTTAAGCTTGGTAAGGGTAGAACTTCACTGTTTTTGTTTACCTCTCTATCCTCAAAATGTAGCAGTCCCAGACTCACCAAGGCCATATAGCATACACGGGTTATATGAGGAACCAATTTAATCTAATGTGAGGATATAATTTCAATTTTTCCTGGTAAAAACAACCCATTACTGTGTTATTTTTAATGGCAGAAATCCTTAGGCAGATGAGAAACTGGTCATGTTTATAGTTGGAAAAAATAAAAGTGTCACTAATAAATCAATTGGTTCTGAAATCAACTTCCCATGAAACTCTTTTATTTCAACACAATGTAAATATTTATCAAAATCCAATGTGCAATAAACCCCTTACCTTGTTTTCATTTCTTGGGAAAATTGAACCCAGACTTATTTAGTTATTTGGGGTATTAATTAAAAGTGAGGTTTTACCTTGATTTCTGCCAAAATCAGCACACCAGAAAATAGCTCTAACACTGTCCTTCATAAACTAATGCCACGAGGATTATTGTTTATTTTGAGTAGAACAGATTTGTTATTAGAGACAATATTTTCTCTCATACTAATCACATGCAGCCACTCCCTTTGAGAGACAAAACACCTTGCTGTCAGGAAGACTCGGGAGTTCCTATTTCCCTGCCCTTTTGTTTCATGTTCAGGATAAAAATGCATTCAGTTGCCTACCTTCCCTAGTTTTGAGTTGTTACTGTGGACACTACCTTTCCCCAGTTTGGTCCCTTAAAGCCTTTTATTTTTTCTACCAATTCCACATTCAAGTGGGTTCCCTCTTTCAAATGGACGCCCATGTCAACCATAACAATCAACAAAAGACTCCCCAAAGCGGGCTGTTACTCACCGAAACCTAATACTGTCCTTTGCTCCCGCTACCTGCCAACGTTCTTAAACAATACACAGCACACCCATCGCCCGCAAACCCACAGCAGCGTTTTCACTAATGGGGGAAACCCTGGAACACTGAACGATCCTGAAAGCAAATGGTAATTAAACACTTTTCCTAACACCGGGAAGCTGGGGTGGAGAAGCAAAGAAAGCTAGGGATTGGAATCCATTATGTGGCGGAGGCTTCTGTCTGGTCGATTTAAGCAGATTGGAGCCCAGGCAGGCGCACAGAAGCGCCTCAGGTGAGGGAGAGCAGTGTTCCTGTGGGGTTATCAAACCGGCCAGGCCTTGGAGGCAGAGCAAAGCCCTTCCACTGGGAAGTTCTTCTAAGTGCTTGCGTGGCATCCGCGGGATAATCCCACCCCACTCCCACGTCATCTGGCTTTAAACTTCAGGCCCTCTGGCGAAGAAGAGACAAAACGTTCTATCGGAGCCCTCCTCCCACTTATCCCCTGGTTCTGCCTTTCCCATCCCGTTTCCTAGCAGCCGCTGGCTGAGTCCTGCCCTTCTCTGCCAAGCACCAGGCTGGATTAGCTGCAAGCCAATAGCTGGGGGTCAGGATTAAGAGGCCAGCATGCACTTTAATACAAGCTGCCTATAATTAATGGCATTATTAATAGCTTGACTGAAAAATTCATTAAAAAATCCATTAAAAATAAATACCCTTTTACAAAAGGCATTGCCTTGGGTAAGAAAAACAGAAAAAAAGATAAAGGAAAATTGATTGGTGGCTTTCAGTTCACAGAAAGACAGACCATAGTTCAAACTGATTAAAATTGAACATTTTAGATTAAGCACCCTTGCCAAAATATTCTCTGTAGTTACCCAATATGGAAATATTGTGATGGGTCACATATTTATATTTTCAGGTATCAAGGGGTTGGGGATATAAGACATACAGGTAGCTACTTGAAATAAGTTTCTTCAAGTGAACATGCTTGACCTTCAGGAATAGTAGAATGTCGCCTGAAATGCTGGTTAACTGTATTTGATTAACGCAGAGACTCAATGCAATAGATCTGTCCAGAGGTGGATCTTTCCCCACAATCGCACGGCATGGTTAGCAACCTGACTATTATATGTGCTAACACAGATTCTCTTTCTCTTCCTTTCTCCTCACTCTCCCCCGCTGCATTCATACCACAGCCCTCCTCCTTGGTATATCTGGCTCTGTAACTTGGAATCGATCTTATTGAGTTTTGCCTCAGCCCAAGTAAACAGTGTTGATGGTGAGTGGAATGTCTGCGGTTCCGATGTTTGCTCAGAGAAAAGTGGAGATGGAAAAGGGAAAGTCCTGTTGGGCGGGGCCTCCCCCTCACTTCTCCTCTGTAAAGATTTGTTTGTGTTGATACTAAAGCTGATCTTTCGGGTCAACTTTGCTCTGGGTCTAATCTGCTCATTGGTGTGAGATGAACATTGTCTTCCAGAGGTACAGGCGACCATGCCCTCTCAGAAAAAGACCCCATTCATGGGTGTATTTGCTTGAAGAGAGCTTTTATTCACTTCACCTGTTATGTTGAGCCTATAGAGCACAAAGCCAAGTGGAGATTAGGCAATTATCTGGTTAATAGGATCAACATAGACAAGAAGTCCATTCAATAGGCATTTCTGACTGCACACCACGCACAGCTCGGCCCTGGATGTGATGAGAGGCACAGGGTGAGACGCAAACATGCGGCTGCTTCGTTTGTAACACGATAAAGGAAATGAGACACAAACACAGCCAGCAACTAACACACTTTACAAGCAAGGGCAGAATCTTATGGGGTTCTGTGCCTTAAAGTCAGGAACATAGCAAGTTAAAACTTTTAGGAAGTCGTTAAACCAGGGTACATTTCTTGGCAAAGGCAAATCAATCAGAGATCTCCAATTCCCCCCTTTTAAATCTAATAATTTCAGACAGTGTATGGTTTTTTTACCTCTTAAAATGCATTAAATCCCCTTTGTTGGTTACTACTATAAGTTCCCACAACTTTTGCTGCAGATTATGCTTAATTTATGGAAATATTGAGAAACATGTTTTATCTGGGACCCTCCAGGTTACCCACAGTTATTTTGATAAAATTCTGGCATTCTTTTAGCTCTCACTTTTCTCTCTTTAATTACTACTTGCTAGCGGAGGTCTTCAAAGTATCAGGGCAATGCAACCTATATATTAACTGAGCAGTGAGCTCCCAGTTGAAAGATGTTAATAAATACCTTTGCTCTGTCTATGGCCATGTTTGTTGCTAAAAAGTAGAGCTCTAATTAGTAACATGCCGAATGACCTCCCATGCAGGAAGTGTCAGGCGGCCCAGCATCCCCAGTCTCTTCCCATAACTTACACTCATGGGAAATTGTCCTTAAAATGCAATACTTGCAATTTTGTGAGATTCTGGAACTTAAAATTAGATTCTTTAAGGTGCGGCTCTCTTGCCTACTAGTCCTGGGCATGCAATCCTCAACTGATAGCTTTTCACCTCTGCGTTGATAAGAAAAACACCATCACGGGTTGAAATTTTAAAAATTAGATCATTTGGCTATTTTGTTCATGTATAAAAAAACATATCAAACTAATGTATTTCTGAACTGTCTACTGATGGAACCAAACAAAGGTTTTGACACACATTGGAGATAGGCTGCATGTGGGTGACACAAGCAGAAATATGCGAAGGGAAGTGAGGGCCCAGGATGACAGAAGTCTTCAGGAGTGAAACAGGATGGAAGGCGAAAGGCACATGTTGGGAACTGGGTCACTGTCTGTATCACCTGTCACTTAGCACCTGGTGGGTTCTTTGTTGGGTAGATTGGGGTGATGGGAGAGATTTATTTTTCAAAAAATATATATTTTATTGATTTCAGAGAGGAAGGGAGAGGGAGAAAGAGATAGTAATATCATCGATGAGAGCAAATCATTAATTGGCTGCCTCCTGCACGCCCCACACCGGGGGTCAAGCCTGCAACCCGGACATGTGCCTCTATCAGGAATCAAACAGTGACCTCCAGGTTCATAGGTTGATGCTCAATCACTGAGCCACACCAGCCAGGCAATTTTGAAAAGGAAAATCTTGGCAGTAAGGAAAGCAAGATCTAGCAATGGCTGATATGGTTGGATTAATTTCTTAAAAATACTGTAATTCCAGATATCTGGGTTTGCTAGAAAGGTAAGATATTGTGATTTATAAGGAACCATATATTTGGTCATTCAGATGACCAAAATATATTTCTCATATATATTTGGTCTTCTTCCATATTTTCTGTCTCACAGCTCTCAAAACCCTTGAAGTTTTTCTGAGCAATAAGATCAATGGGTGTCCAAGAATTGCTTGTTGGTGTGGGGAAGTCTATGCACACACACACACACACACACACACACACACACACACATTGGAACTGAGTCCAGGAACCCAACTTAGAAAGTTACCAAATGCCAAGCATTTGGTGGTCAACTTTTATCAAAGAGGAATCAAGTGATTACAGATGTAGGATAAAAGAAATGTACCCAAGATATAGAAAAAAGGTAGCAAGGACTAGGCCATGATAGAAGTTTTAATAACATAATCATCACCCCTCCTATCTCAACCAAGTTCAACAAAACTTAGCATGGGGAATTTAGGCAGATATAGTTTCAATTCTGGATCATTCACTCATTCATCAGCATTCATTATAGCAGTGTAAAGTCCTTGAGGGTGGAGTGTAAGAGAGATGATAACGATAGTGTTTTCCCCAAGATCATCTAATGGTAGAAAATACACTTAGAACTTTACGCTTCACCTGTTAACCAAATGAAAACCAGTGATGAGGGCATGTTATGAATCCAACCAAGGACTCAGAATCATTGTTTTAAGTCTCCAGTTGATGGGGGTTACCATCACTCTAAAGTTTCTGAATTTAGTGTTCTAAAACCAACTTAGTTTCATCAAAAAATAATTTCCAAAAATGTTTCCCACACAAAGTGCTAATTCTAATGTTCTACTGTGTGACATACTTTCATGAAAGAATATAGGGAAATAACTCAAACCTCTTCTCTTCAGAAATCTATGTTGGGATGCAAATAAATGAGGGTGCATAATTTTGGGGGAAAATTTTTGAAAATTCTTTGTGACAAAAACTTCGGAAATTCCTACTTTAAAAACAAAAAAGCCCTGCTACATATAAACAGGAAATTTGCCATGTTGGCCACTGTATTTACAGTGATAAGAACAGTGCTGGGCATAAACTGGCTGCTCAGTAGATATTTACGAAATATATGAATACATACTAGAGTGTAGTAGATCACCATGGTTGATAAACACTGCTCTATGCCCTATTAAAGTTCCCAGCTAGTAAAAAAGCATTCAATTTCTTGATAAAATGGATGAATGAGTGTTTGTTGCAGGCCAGCTACATGATCTTATGTGGTTTCTGAACCACCAAATTTAAATCCTGTACGAAAATAAGGGAATTTGAAGGATGACAGCACCAGTCTGACATGAATGTGGAATTCTTGAAATATGAAATGGTTCTTTGGATTGCATCATTCCTTTAGAATGCCTCTGATTCTCAGACAATTAATCATATATTTTCTATATTTGTAATTTTCATCAACGTTAACACTGGGCAAGGGGAGCGTTTTCATGGGAAAGTACCTTAGTAACAATTTTCTCAGAGAGACTGTATATGCAAGATAGAGTATCGCCTACCCTGCACCATATTAGGGGACTTGGTTAAGCCTTTTTCTCCCCCCACCCTAAACTATATTTCCCTATGTTAATTCCTGGAATTCACAGTAACGATGTCAATCTTTATTCCCCATATTCTTAAATATCATGTATACAAGTTGACTTCTCCATACACAGGTATTATCAATCACTTATCCTTCAGTATGAATTAATATCTAATGCTTAAATGGCAGATATGTTCTCCCATACAGTGTGTTCCCTTTTCATTGAAAGATTTGCAGTTGGAAGGGAGGAAAAAAGATGTGAGAGATACAGAAAGCACATGGACACAGAGAGCCTGGGAGGAGCGCCATTAACAGAAGGAAATGAGGAGGATGGAGAAGGAGGAGGCAGAATTCTGAAACCCACCATTTTCCTCCAGAAGAGGGAAAGTGAAAGAACTTGGTACGCTAAAGAAACTACATCAGCCCAGCTGATTTGGCTCAGTGGATAGAGCATCGGCCTGCAGACCGAAGGGTCCCAGGTTCAATTCCAGTCAAGGGCACATGCCTGGGTTGTGGGCTCGATCCCCAGTATGGGGCGTGCAGGAGGCAGCCAATCAATGATTCTCTCGCATCGTTGATGCTACTATCTCTCTCTCCCTCTCCCTTCCTCTCTGAAAGCAATAAAAATATATTTTAAAAAAAGAAAGAAACTACATCAACTCTTTAAACTCTGGGCATCCTTCAGCCTAAGAGTTTCTCTTTTTAGGACTGGTCCCAGCAAATATCTCGTCACTTCTTCAGTTGTTTTTGCTGAAAATTTCAGAGTGCCCTTCTGGATACAGTGTCCTGGGCTTTTTATGCCATTGCAGTTCAAAAAGGCCAGGCTGGGGGATCCAGGGGAAGGCACCTACCTGAAGTTGGGAGTAGTTTCTCCTCTTGGATGCGTCACCTCAAGGATAGAGTTCCTAAGAGACTATTTGCAATAAATCAGTGGACAGTTCTTCTTGGTGATTTCCAGAATCTTAAGTCAGAGAGCTTCAGGCAAGGCCTGTGTATCAGCAGCACAGTTACGTACATGTAGGTAATATCTAATACCAAGTAGGCTTGTCCTAGTCAAACCTTCACTAGAAATCCAAAAAGCTAATATAAGAGAGAGCACTCCTGACAACCCTTAAAGGTCTTAGATTTAATATGGAATATGATCCCCCCCCCCATACACACACACAAATTATCAATAAAATGGAAGTGGCAACTACCAGATGAACAAGGCAAACATTAAATGTGATGAGAGGATGGTAAATGGAAGTGAGGCTTGGTATTTGGGGTTCAGAACTGTTTTCTTGAGGGGTGCACTAAATGCGATAGAAGTGTACCTCTCTGAGATTTGGGAAAATGTTTCATATTCCAAAAAAGAATTCATTTTCTCCCATTTCTGTCAAAATTTATTTTGAGAAACTTTTGAGGAGCTTACTATATGCATCTATCAGTTCAAAATTTAGTTGTAAAGATTTTGCTTAAAATCAGTGGGCCAGGACCAGGATCTAGAAATCTCTGTGTACAGAATTCTGATGGAACAGATGTGATAGGTAACCAGGTAAAGGAGGGAAAACCTAACCACTGGACCTGGGGGTTAGTTAATCATGTCTTAATGTGGAGCTGGAGGTGAAGAAGGATGGAAGCATTTTTAGTGGTCTGTGTAGCCTGATTTTTCCAATCATTGGGAAAATACCTATATAAGTTACATTTGTGAATGAAAATAATTCAGTGCACATGTAAAGGAAGCAAGCTTCTTTTTTTTAAAAAAAATATATGTTTTATTGATTTTTTACAGAGAGGAAGGGAGAGAGATAGAGATCTAGAAACATCAATGAGAGAGAAACATCGATCAGCTGCCTCCTGCACAATCCCCACTGGAGATGTGCCCACAACCAAGGTACATGCCCTTGACTGGAATCGAACCTGGGACCCTTCGGTCTGCAAGCCAACGCTCCATCCACTGAGCCAAACCGGTTACGGCTGCTTCTTATTTTTGAGCAAATGGGAGAATGAGGATTTTATTTACTGGGGAGTCCCAGAAGATGAACAAAAGACACATGCCCAGTGGCTTGGCAAGAGCTCTTAAGAAGAAGCAAGAAAGAGCACCGTTCTCAACTTTAAACATGCTGGGACAGGGGAGAAGGACAAGAATGTTGACTTTCAAGTGAAACCAAGCCAGAAAACCTCAGAAATATGAATTAAGTAAACACTGGCTCCAAGGAAGCTGATCTGAAGATAGCAAACACACACAAACACACACACACACACACACACACACACACACACACACACACGGCTCAGTGCACAAAATTCATGCATGGGGGTGGGGGTGTCCCTCAGCCCAGCCTGCACCCAGGTTCCTCTCCAATCCAGGAACCCTCTCACAGTCTGGGACTGCTGGCTCCTAACTGCTCACCTCCCTGCCTGCCTGATTGCCTCTAACCACTCTATCTGCCTGCCTGATGCCCCTAACTGCTCCCCTGCTTGCCTGATCACCCCTAACTGCCTCTGCCTGCCTGCCTGGTCACCCCTAATTTGCCCTCCCCTGCCAGCCTGATCGCCCCTAACGACCTCTGCCTTGGCCCCTGCCACCGTGGCTTTGTCTGGAAGGGTATCCAGAAGACATCCAATCTAATTAACTTATTACCCTTTTACTAGTATAGATATTTAAATATATTTTTATTGATTTCAGAGAGGAAGGGAGAGGGGGAGAGAGATAGAAACATCAATAATGAGAGAGAATCACTGATCGGCTGCCTCTTGCACACCCCCTACTGGGAATGGAGCTTGCAACCCGGACATGTGCCCTTGACAGGAATCGAACATAAGACCTTTCAGTCCACAAGTTGACACTCTATCCACTTAGCTAAACTGACTAAGGTGCAAATATTTTTTTAATTATTTCAAAACTGGTCATGAAGTTACTATCGAGATCACAGAGGATTACTTCTCAAAGTGTGGACTTCCCAGCTGGTGGACCCAAGGAGTTGGTCCCAAGGCACAGGGTGTCAGGAGTTGCTCACAGAGTGAACAATTTTGCTACATTTTGTTTAGGATGCATGTTATCCATCTGCCCACCGTCCTCTGCTCTGCACTTGCCAGACACATCAGTCTGACAGCTTGTGCCCTGCTCTGTATGCAAACATATCCATGAGTATTAACTAAGTTTGCAAGAGGAATTAGGATCCATAATAAATGCTTTAGCAAAGAGGCTTTTGGGAATAAAAACGTGTCTTCAGGCAAAAATTCTCATACACTAGACATCATCTTTGATTTACAGTTTATAGTATTTTCTTCACTGTAGCCAATATCCCCAGCTTGAGGGCTCCTGCTCCATGTCCATGATTGACTACCCAAGGTAGGAGGGTAGTTCTATGCACTGAAGTTAAGTCAATGAAATTAGAAATTGAGGAAAGCACAAAACAAGTAGAACTTTACATATATTTTTCTTATTTTTGGAAGTTAAAAAAAACAAAACAAAAATATTATTGTCCCACTAAGCAGGCAACCGTTTCATAAACTTGACTGCTGTTTTAGAAATGACGATTCTTTATTATATCACTAGAGGCCTATTGCAGGAAATTCCTGCAAGGGCCTTGGCCCGGGCCCCCGCCCACCACCACCGCGGCCAGGGCCTCTGCTGACTCTGCTGCGGCCCCCACCTGCTGCGGCTTTGTCCAGAAGGAAGGACGTCTGGAAGGACATCTGGTCTAATTAGCATATTATGCTTTTATTATTATAGATTTGATACTGAGCACAAGATGAAGACCGTACTTGGGAAGGTGTGCCATCATACTTTGAACTGTGGACATCAGGGATTTATTTACCCAGAACTTTCAAACATGGAAAAGAGACCTCTTGAGTACAGATGGAGGATGGATCTTTCAGCTCCCTCAGCTCTCCAACAGATTAAAAGAAGAGGAGGAAATGAGATACAATTTAACCAACTGGATTTAGCATCAGTTCTGCTCCAGACACTGCTAGGCACATTGGCAGATTATGTAAACCAGGTAACACAGCAGTGTAGGGGAGATGACAATCATTAATTAATAAACACACACAATTGACATAAAGGAATTATGTGAGTTTTACAAAAAATATTGCCTTTCTTTGAACCACATATATATGCAACCTTAAAGATGTAAGAATATTCTTCTACAGAGCCATATATTAAATGAACACATAAATAGTTGAATACATACTTAGAGCTATCACTCTAGATGAGCTCATGGGTACACATGACTTACAAGTTCCTTGGTGTTCATTTATTCAGAGACAAATAAATGGTCAAAAGCATCTCTGAATACATTTTACACCCATAATTCTAATTGCTTTTAAGCAATGTATAGGCTGATATATATTTTATGAACAGGTTCCAAAATAATGATATCCTTGTCCTTTCAAACCTCAAAAATTATTTATAAATGCTTGGAAGCCATGGGAAAGCACATGATCGTTTCTAAGCTATTCATGTGTATGTATGTTATTAGCAATATGGAAACAATAAATAAATAAATAAATAAATAAATAAATAAATAAAAGGCAGTGAATGTGCTGAAAAAGTAGCATTCTGCACAATTAATGGCTCCTCCAGGAAACCAGGACATGATAGGAAGAGCTACCAGGGAGTAATTGGGAATTCTGAGAAGTATACTCCAATCGCACGAGTTAATGCAGGCGGGCAGAACAAAATAGTTCCACAAGAGAACTGTATAAGCCAGCCACCCCCCAAACACAGGCTGAAAAAATTTTTTATGGTAGTTTTGTGCCATGTTTTGGAAGGACTTATGTGACTTTAGTATGTATATTGGCTCCAGATTATCAGCTCTGTTTCTGGATTTGAGTTTTGTAACCGATAAGAAATATTCATGTGTTCCTAGGAAAACCCCTGTTCTCATGAAATCTAGGTTTTCCAAAAAGTGAATATATCTATATTCTGATCAAAACTTAATCTCTATTTCTTCAGAGGCTACTTCCTGGAGAGAGGCTTTTTCTAACTGTACCTGTCACAACCAAGCATGAGGCACTGTGAATGTTCACAGTCAGCATTTTCTGTCTTGGCAATGTCATATGTATTTACTTCTCTCAATTATACCACATCTTTGGTCACAAGCATTCCCTATTCTAATGAAAAGCCTGATGATATCAAGAAAAAAGCAACAACATATTCTGTGGCAAATCTGAGCAAATTCAATGTCACTTAGCACAAAATTTAACAGCCCTATTTTTAGAAAATGGGCTAAATTAATCAAAATAAATAATAAAATTTATGGGGGGAATAAAAATTATTTTTACTTTTTATTTCTATATCTTATAGTAATGGCTCAAATTTTAACCACTGATTCATTTCTCTGTGAAATTGGAATGGGGATATGTCAGAAATAAGAGGTCAAGTTAGAAATAGAAACCTTAGTGGGCTGGGTAGGTTTCAGAGCTGGGCATTAAGACTTCAGCGTGCGTTTGGGCTTAGAGTACATGAAACTTGTGGAAACAAATGCACATATTCCCCTATTAGGCCAAGAGAAACTGTCTCTCAGCAACTTATTTTCAAATGACTTTCTAACTCCATTGTTTTTAGGGCTGGACATAAAAAGAACACGTAAGCTTTGTTAAATCATGTGAATGCATTCAACTTCTTTGCTCTTATCCTTGTGGTCTCCATTTCAGCAGAAACTGTGGGGAATCCCTCTTCCTAAGGCACAGGGACAGGGCTGTACAGATACTAAAACCCCTGACTATGTGCTTGTGGAAATCAGTCTCTGTTTCTCCCTGTGAGTTTTATGACGTAACTAGCAGAATGAATGTACAAGTATGAGGAGGGTCATAAATAACAATATAAGGAGGACATCTAGAAATTACAAAAAATATGCAAGTTTTTTTCTTTTGTATCTGGAAGTGGGTGAATCCTAGTCTCTTATAACTCCTTCCTCTTTTCTCCTTCACCAATGGCCTCTGAATACTACCGCAATTTAGCAAATAAAGAAGAGCAAGCATGCCTTATAGATTTCTTTTTCCCTTCCTAAACAAAACATCAACAAACAAAGCATGAGTCAATCTCAGGAATTTTCAAGAACCTATGGAACTTTCTTCTCCTGGAGGCCCTGTTGAGTCCTAAAATAAAGGCAGATAGAGTCAAAAATGCAATCCTGGTCTTTTCAAGCTGGGTTTTGGCCTACTATGCAGCAGCTGATTCTGGGACCGTGGCGTCAGGAAGGGAGGGGCCCTTGCCTGTTTGTATTGTGTGGGTGTGTTAATCTACCACCCATGTCAAATTGCCTCAGCACTAAGTGTATTTGAAAGGTTCAGCTTGTGAGGTGGCTGAGGATTTGGGGGGAGGGGGGAAAAGCTTGGCTTTTCTTATCTCATTCAAATTGGTTTGTCCATCTCTGCTACCATGTGCGTCTCACAAACATCAAGATGGGTGATCTCCTGGGGGACTTTTAGTACATTCCCCTCTGTCAGTTGAGGATTATATCCTACAATCTGTCCCCTAGCGCTTTATACACACCCATTTAAAATAACTCCAGTAACAGGATCTTTAATTGACTCAGGGGACGGCGGGAGGCTTCCCAGTACGATTGTCGTTTTGGTTCAAAGGAGAAGAATGAAGTTGATTCTGTGCCTTGTGTCCAAGTAACAATATATGAAAAGATTCATTTAGTCCTTAATCCTCATGGAGGACCTGAAAGGAGCTGATGGTTTAACAGCCACACCGTGTTCTGTTTTCTAACTGTTTTTCTTATTTATGTCTTGGTTGTTAAAGCCCAAACCATTCCCTTTATTGTTCAGTGAAGAAAATAAAAAGAAAGAAAGAAAGACAAATTGGTATTAGCAATGCACAAAGCAATGACTCCACACTTAAAAATGAAATCTACTAAAGTCTTGCGGGAGGGAAATGTTGGTTTGGAATATTGTGTGAGTCTTTAGAGAACAGAGCCTCCTGCATGACAACACATTTCTTGTGGAGAAATATGGAATAAGAAAACTGGGCAAAGGAAAACATTAACTTTGAGTAAACTGATGCAAATAAAGTGAGCATTTGACTTCTCACCCACTGAATCTGACCCAATCAGACTGCCTTACTTGGGCACAAATGAGTTTTAAAACAAGTATAGGATTGCATTGGTCTGGGTATTTATAGCAAAAATATTGGGCAATTTGGAATTTCCATAAAGAAATGTTTTAGTAAGACACAGATAAAACTTCTTTCTCAACTCCCATTTTCTTACCACATTCCTAGTAGTAAATCAAACTAAACGTATTTTATTGCAAAATTGGGGAAGCAGG
This sequence comes from Myotis nattereri, assembly GCF_964212035.1. Classification (NCBI taxonomy): domain Eukaryota; kingdom Metazoa; phylum Chordata; class Mammalia; order Chiroptera; family Vespertilionidae; genus Myotis; species Myotis nattereri. Next base: position 22,173,434 of record NC_138081.1, read on the forward strand.
AAGCAAAGGTATTATGAAGGCAGTTATTATAAGCAAAATGATTACTTTTTCTTTTATTCTTTTTAAAAAATATGTTTTTATTGATTTTTAGAAAGAGCAGAAGGGAGAGAGACAGAGAGAAAAACATCACTGTGAGAAACTTCAATCAGTTGCCTCTCGTACATACCATGACCGCCTAGGTAATAGAGCTGGCAACCTTTCAATACATGGGACAATGCTCAGCTAACTGACCCACACCAGCCAGGGCAAGTTTTCCTTTGATTTTTAACAAATAGGACTTCCATGTCTCCATCTGTTTGTGCCAGTTGTACTGCTGTTGACATCATCTGGTATATTATCAGAGAACAAGCTCAATCAAAATCCTCCCGAATTTCCAAGATTGGGGAAATGTTGAGATTGAATGAAAATATGCTAATACATATAATATGTCCTACTTTTCTCAGAAATGGTGAGTGCCTCACCCACTCATATAAATGTGACCCCACGGTTTAGTGGATGTGGGTCACAGGTTGAGAAACCCAGTTTGGCTGGGCTGTGGATTTTTGTTGTTGTATTGAATCATGTTTCCAGATATGTGCATAAGAATCCCGATACAGAGCGGTCCAGAAAGATGAACACATTAGCAAATCAAAGCAAACAGAAGTGCCATATTTTGTTAAAGTAGCACCAGGTCCAAAGACACAAAAACCATATTCAAGGCACACACATGAACGACACCTAAGTTACTAAAAGAATGAGAAATGGCATCTAATATCTACTAAAATCCCAATTTAGATTTTTAAAAATTTTTTCTTATTTCTTTTCCACATATATTTTTGAGAGAATCAAAGAATTCGGGATTCAGCCTAGTGAGGCCATTCAAAGGAAATTAGACATCTAAGAAGACACTATTTACATACAAATGTAGCCTTTAAAACTAAATGAAATAAATCCTCCGTTGAAAAAATTCTAAGTTATTATTAAAGTAAATTCTGATAAAGCAGGTTGAAAGGGGTCAGTGCCAAACTGCAACTCACCACGGGGATCTAAAGCTGGGTGGCAAATCTGAAGATCCAGCCAAAGGGTACAGAGGCCCCCCAGGATCCTCATGGTCTTTAGTAAACAACTGAACAGCCACTTAATCCTTTTCCAGAGAACGATTGCATGATTTGATTCATATGATAACATCAACAAAATGTCTTTCACTAGTGGTCAGTGCTATTATCACAGAAGATAATACAGAAGGAAAATAATTCATGTATGGCGTCTTGCTTTTTCTAACCCCTGGATCACTAAGTTGGTGTTCCAGGGCCCATGGCTGGCGAGAGGAGTGTGTAGTAAGTGGAAGGCCTTTATTGTGGGGCGCTTTCCAAAGGAGTCCCTTAGATCTGAAACATCTTGTTTAAGAGTGTTGGGTGTGGCATGCTCACGGCCCCTCTCTGGGATAGTTCTTTAAGATGAAAATCTTTCTAAAAATCACTGTTCTCCTGTCCTCAATTCCATAGGAAAGTTTTTTTTTCCTCCTTCAAACTTAGACAATGATAGGAGAAATCATTGCTTTTATAAGGATCTGTCCTAAAGTTAGTAGAGGTCAATAGATGAAGGAGCAGAGTGAAGATGAACAAGTCTCCTGTGCAGAGTGCAATATTTTCTCTATTTCACTATTTTGGCCTGAAGGGATCTGCCAGTTCCTTTGATTGTCAACAAGGGTTTGGGCAGAGTCTCCCCAAAGGACTATTCTGATATTTGATTTGCTTAAAATATTTTTATATGTCACCCATTTTTTATTGAACAATAAATAAAAGAAATTTATGGAAACTCCTCAACTGTACAGATCACTTTAACACACAGACCAAAGTTACCCTGATCATTCCTTTAAGAGATGCCATAAGCCAATCCTTAAACATAAATCCAAATGAGTTCTCTAAAGCAATATCCTTCAGGATTCAGTTCTCTGTCTACGCATGTTGATACAGTTCCATTTCTATATACTCTAGACACATTAACTATGTGACACAATTTCCAGCAATCCTAGGCGTCATAGACATTTAGCATAACATTTTGCAAAATGAAACAGTGGCGTTAGCTCAGCTTTATATTACTCCCAGATCTGAAGTTTCTAATTATGCACTGCTCCGAAGACCACCATTAGTTCTTAAAAATGTCGTCCACATAAATAAAATGACAGGAGAATTTTGTAATCTTTCTAAAGGTAACACTTTGTAATTTTTAGCTTTCTTTATAACCTTGCATTGCCCCCTTTACCTTGCTTGCACACAGTAGGCTTTTTATATATTCACGGATGTGAGAATTTAATAGCAGTAGGTAGCAAAATAATAATGGTGCACTATTAAGGCAGAAAAGAAATATTTGTGGTTTTGAGTAAAGTCATTCCTCTTTTCTTTGGGTTATACAGTGAAACAGGTGAAGGAAGCTAACTAAGTCAAAAATATTAACAGGGAAATGAATGACTGAGAGTTATTACTTTTTGAAGGTGCAAAAAGATGTGTCAACATAATGCTATAACTAATAGACAGCAATGTGCCAGCAAGGCAGCTTCGATGTAGTCAAAGGAGTGAAGCATGAAAGATTCAACACCGGCAACCAGAGCCAAAATGTCCTCCAGAGACACCCATCTTGGCCCGCATTCCCATCCTCTATGCTACTTGTTCTAGACCTTGACCAAACATTGCCCTGTTTTCTCTTGATCTGGTGGTTGTGAATTGGCAGTCATCACAGGATGTTGTACCACTGCCAACCTAAGATACCCCGCACTGGTCGATGCCGCAGTGAAAACCAGTGTGGTCATTTAAGTAAAGGCATCAGAAAAAATGCCTGCTTTTTATTTTATTTATTTATTTATTTTTAATTGCCTGCTTTTAAAAAATAGACTCCGTATATATTTTATTGTTTTCAGAGAGGAAGGGAGAGGGAGTGAGAGATAGAAACATCAATGATGAAAGAGAACCACTGATTGGCTGCCTCCTGCATGCCCCACACTGGGGATCAAGCCCACAACCCGGGCATGTGCCCTGACCTGGAATTGAAACATGACCTCCTGGTTTATAGGTTAACGCTCAACCACTGAGCCACACCAGCCGGGCTGCTTTTTAATTTTTTAATCACAAAGATGAAATGAATTGACTGAATGACCAAAAAAGAGCAGTTCATGCTACAGTAATGTGAAGAAGGCTCAGTGTGAGAGCTGGAAAAGATCTCAGTGTTTTCCCCTTGTATTAAATTCTGTACATAATGGTTCTCTTCATCACAAGATAGATGAAGAGTATTGCAGAAGTTCTTGGATGTCCTGGAGGAGAATGACGAATGATTGAAAGCTGCTGAGAGAGTCCCATCCCTCTTCCAGGTCCTGAATTAGTGGCAGTCATGGAAGTCAGCACAAATTTCAGGTTGAAATTTCATTTCTAGTTTAACACAATTGTCTCTTGCCAAGAGCATGATTGATTTTAGTCTTAGTCAAGCTTCAAATATAAACATTTGAGGTCTTGCTTCAACCAATGAACCTTTATATTCTTTGAAAAACTGTGATGGATTATATGCCTGCAGAGTGTGTTCTTCCTCAGCAGGATAATTAAAAGCTGGTTCCTTTCCCATGTGCATCAAAATCTGTATGTGGCTTCCTGAAAAACAAGATACGCATTTTCAACCCTTGAAGCACATTTTACAAATCTTGGTCTTGAGTAACAAGACCAAATTAACAACAACAAAAAAAACACACAGAAATATCAATATCAATAATCATCATTTATATATCATAATTATTATAAATAGAAAAATATGAGGAAACTAGATTCAATTTATCAACCATGTCAATCTTCAAAAACAATCATGCAAAATATGTATTATTATCCCCATTTTTAGATATAACATGTTAAGTAGATTGTCCAATGATTCAAATTAATTCTTTCAGAACCCAAAGTCTTGTTTTCATTTCATATGTCTTTTATACCACAGAGCATTTTAGTAGAGACTGGCCAAGCAGGATGGTAGCAATCAGATATTTGTGTTCCCCATTCATGTTGAGCCAGTGTGGGTGGCAAGCTAATAGATTCCTAGAGGTGAATTAAGGTTGCAGATGGAATTAAGGTTTCTAATCAGCTGACCTTAAAATAGAGAGACTTTTCTTCATTATCTGATTGGGGTCAATGAAATCACCAGGATCCTTAAACATGGAAGGAGAATGTGTGACTACATAAGAGTAGTCTGAGAGATGCCACACGGCTGCTTGTGAAGTTAGAAAAAGGGGACAATGAGTGAAGGGATGTGGGTGGCCCTTGGATGCTGGAAAGGCAAGAAAATGGATTCTTTCCTAGAACCTCCAGTAAAGAAACCCACCCTGCCAACTTCTTGATTTTAGCTTAATGGGATCCCACTTTGGACTTCTGACCTCCAGAAATATATTTGTATTGTTTAAGCCAAATTTGTGGTAATTTGTTATAGTAGCCACCGAAAACTAATACAGTCGATGTAATGATCTCCCCCCATTCCTTCATCCATCTCTGTTGGCTTTGTGCCCAACCCACAGCTTCATCTTCCAGTCTGGCCTCCTACTAGCTTCTGCCCCTGAACCTTAAAATTGGTAGAACAGTGAAGACCATTCTCTTGAATTACCCAATGGACAGCGCCAGGACCCTAGCCTGGCAATCCTCAGACACGCTCTCCTTTCAGGTTTCAGTTCCAGGGGTCTAATGGCAGATACCTGGGCACTAATAGCAGGACTCACAGGCACCTAATGCTACATCATCCTAAGGATGTAGTGTGAGTCAAGGTGAATTAACAATTAAATTACATGCTTTGAAAACGTAATAGCTCATTTAAGGCCAGAAAGGATTTCAAAAGTTATCTGTTCTAGTAGTGTCATTTTAAATCCTTATCTTTCAGATGAGGAAACAGAGTCAAAGAGCTTAAATGACAAAGATCTCATATCTAGTGAGTGGCAGAGCCAGATCTGGAATAAATTTTCCTGATTCTGAGTGTAATTCACTTTCTTTCCTACCCTTCCCTCAACCTGAGTTTGAAGTCTTAAGAGACCTGATGAAATAAATGGCTTGTTTTCTCCAGTACTCTGAGCATAGCCTGATTTCTTTAATTCTGAAATTCCAGCCCCGTTCTTATTCTCCTAACCTACCACCATTCACTTGGTTTTCCTGCCTCCTCCCTTACTCCTCATCATATGCAAACTCTGATTTACATATGAACAGGAAATATACTCAAAATATATTCCTCAAGTGTTTACCCCAACAGTGCTCCAGGCAATGCCAATAATGAAAAGCTAAGCAATCATATATTTCTTATTGGTCATGAATATTTACTTTATGACACTATCCTAATCCACTTTCAAATGGTTAGCAAATTCACTGGAACTCTTTACTGGAAATATTCTAAGTTTTCAAATAATTGCCTTTACCTAAGGCCCACAAAATAAAGTTTTCTCTTGGCCTTTAACCATGACATCTCATGAAAACTAGAGTGATCTGTCTTTAAACAATAATTTTAAAATCTCTTTTTAAGTGATCATTATCTTCAACCAAGTTGGCACTTCAGCCATTGCCTTCAAACAAACAAGAACATTAAAAACACCTTCCTTAGTGGCATATTTATTTGAATTGAGCCCAGAATTCTTAGCCATAAACTGGCTTCTATCCTGTTTCATTTCATTTCCCCTACTTCCAACATGGACCTCACTTACTGAATTTCTACTAGTTCTTTGACTTCACTGTAGTAATTCATATCACAATGCCTTTGCTCTTACTAACTATTTTCTCCTGAAATATATCCATTTACCTATGCATTGATTGCAGGGTGCATTTTCTGAACATACGTGTGTCAGGAATGAGGCAACGTGCTAGAGTGATCATAGAATGTTAGATATAGTCAAATTAAAGGGCAGTTACAAAAGCACCTGAAATAGATATAACAATAGGGTAAGTATAGATCTGCTCTTGAGAGAAACACCTGAGCCTGTCTTTATGGAGGAGGCCTGCTGGAGGGTGACATCATGGCTTTTTATCATCACCATATAGCCTGGGAGTTACCAGCATATTATACACACTCAGTATATGTTGATAGAATTAATGAGAACAATCTACCATGAAATACCTCTTGAGACACAGTTAACTATGATCTCTTCCCTTGCAGATTACTTTTCATCATAAACATTTATTGTCTGTCTAGATTGAGTTAATCAGAGAGTGGTGGAAATTACTTGGATACTTCAGGTTTTTAAATTTAACAGCTTTTGAGTTATTTTCCCCATTGAATTATTTATATGCCTGCTCAGACTGAGTAAATTTAATCACTCCGAAGGTGAATAAATATTTTGGGGTTAGAACAGGTTTTGAATCCTGGCTTTGACATTTATGTATATGGGACATTTAGCACATTACTTAAACTCTATCAACCCTATCTACTAAATGGGTGTAATAATAATACCTTATAAGAATTAAAAGTAATACCATGCAAAAAACCTGCAACTGACTGCTGTCTAAAAACTCAATAAATGTTAGTCCTCTTTGCATCTTCCCCCATACCTTTGGTGATATATATTTTGCATAAATTTTTGAGTAGCTTAAAGTAGATGGAATTAGGCACAATGATTGAAATTCTATTCAGCATTTTGAATAGCATTCAATATCCAATACTAGGATGAAAAGAATGAAGAATGGGAGCTCTACTAAGTAAATGCCTTCCTTCCCTTATATACTGCCAACTCAGAAGCAGGACCCTCCCTCCACTTACCATATTCTATCTCCATGTGTGATGGGTTATCTATATAATGTTCTTGGATTCTAAAAGTTACACACAGTTTTAAGCAGCATAATGGTATCATTTGGAAGTTCAATTACTTGGAAAGTTAATGGTGCAAGGATATGTCATAGGGACCTCTAGCTAATCATCAAACCCATCTCCTTTCCACCCCCACCCCCCACCCCCCCTTTCTGGGCCCATAGTGAGACTACATTTCCCAGTTCCCGAAGCCTCGAGGTTTGGCCATGTGATTGTAATGTAATGGAATGTAAGCGATATATACCACTTCTTGACCTGGGTCTTAAAATCCTCCCATGAATAACTCTCCATATCTTTTTATCTTCTAGTTGAATGGAAGTGATGAGCCCCTGAGATGAGCTTGGGAACATGGCAGAAACACAGAATGAAAAGAGCTTGAGTCCTTGAATCCGTGCTCAAAGCCTTGGCTGAGGACTCCGTGAGGAAACTGAATTTCTCTTCAGTGCCTTTTATATTCTTCTACCTTAACTTGAAGTTATGTATATGCTTTTGTTACCTCCCATAGTAAAATAGAAGCTTCTCTAAAAAAAACCAAACCAAAGAAAAAAAAAACCAACCCATATTTTTATTGATTTCAGAGAGAAGGGAAGGGAGAGAGAGAGATAGAAACATCAATGATGAGAGAGAATCACTGATCGGCTGCCTCCTGCACACCCCACACTGTGACCTCTTGGTTCATAGGTCGACGATCAACCACAGAGCCACTATGGCCAGGCTAAAATGGAAGCTTCTTGAAGCATGACTCCCATCTTACTCATTTTTTTGCATCCCCAAATCCCCTCCTGGTAGCAACCTTGAGTTAAAATCACAAGGCACAAAAGAAACTGGAACAGACTGGATATCTCTCCTGTGCTCTAACTTTTAGGCTTTCTTGAAGGAACACCAGAGAAGAAAAGTACACAGCATTTGGTGGAAGAGGTAATTCTATAAGTTAAAAAAAAAATGCTGTCCTTATATTAGGGAAATTATTAAGGGTGATTTTTAAAGTAAAGTATGGGGATATTTTTTTACAATGACCTCTACGAGTTTTTTTTGAAAAGGCACAACAAAGAGAAAAGCTGTAAAAAACACTGCTGTGGGGACCTGGGGGAGTAGCAGTGACTGCCTCTGAGCCCTGGGAAGCGATTTAGTCACCCTCTCCTGACTCTGCAGCACACTTCCGCAGCGGCGGCTGGGGCTTCACAGCCCAGCACGCACACGCCAACTCTCAACTTCCAGACCAATGACAGGGACCAATGATTCGGAGAATGCAGCCAGCAGATAATTGGCCATTTGGGTCAGAATCACCAGGCTTGTTTCAAAAGTAGAGACACCTGCCTGTGAAGGGAGAGTCCCTTTCTCCCTGGCAGATTCTCAACTGCCTGCCTCAAATGGGTTATGTCAACACCGATGGGGAGTGCCACTGCGGAACAAAGTTCCAGTCTGGAGGCCGGGAGATCCAGGCGCTGTCCTTGACCCAGCCGAGGGAGGGTCTGGCACAGACTAAAGGGACACATATCATTGGACGAGCCCTTTAACTTCGCTCGGCTTAAGTTCTCTCTCGGTGAGAAATGAGGACGTTGGGCCCTAATTCTTGTCATCTGAATAACTTTGGGTGGTGCACGAGTGAAAGCTTATGCCCCTTTATAATATCTGTGAAGGACAAGAGAGGTGTTTTAATTCCCTCACTCTCTACTGCCAACTACAGGTATATGTGTGTAACTGCACACGCAAACAAAAAATGCCACAGGTAGGTACAGTCTCACACTGGCATCATCATTGGACCAAGAAATCTCCGAGAACCAGTTTACCGAATCTTCCTTTAGTAGTCTGACTGTCTCTTGTAGCCCCCACCTAGGTGCCTCTTAGGGCAGTCAGTTGACTTTGAGAGTGTGGCCCCCTAAAAGCTTATACTACTGCTCAGAATGTCAGGACTGCCTGCAAATATCACCTCCGTGAAATCGCCATATCGCCCAGAGATTTCCAAGCTTTGAATGCTCACTTAATAAAGCAATATTTTTAAGACAGCCCTAACTGGTTTGGCTCAGTGGATAGAGCGTCAGCCTGCGACTGAAGGGTCCCAGGTTCGATTCCGGACAAGGGCATGTACCTTGGTTGTGGGCACATCCCCAGTAGGGGGTGTGCAGGAGGCAGCTGATCGATGTTTCTCTCTCATCGATGTTTCTAACTTTCTATCCCTCTCCCTTCCTCTCTGTAAAAAAAATCAATTATATATATATATATATATATATATATATATATATATATATATTAAAAAGACAATCATCCAGTTCATTAGGATACTCAGCTGTAGCTGTAACAACATTTCAGCTAACTATTCCCGATCAACCCTTTTTCCATGGGTTGAGAAATATCTGGTGACGCCCAATCTCTAGAATTCCCTCCAAGGCTTTTTCCCTGAAGCTCTTATGTCTTTACCAGCTAGAAAACCTGGTGAGATCACAGGTTATTCTGATTGGTGATTTATTGAGCAGAGAGAGCTGATTGAAAAGCAGAGTGAGAGGGCTTCATCTCACACACACATGCATCCAGAAACGCAGCCGCCTCCCTCTCCCACTTTGCAGCCCCGCCTGCGCGGCCCCTGTGCACATTCCCATTGAACAGGACAAATGGCCTATTTTCAATCAGCTGGAGTCAGCTGCCTCCCACGTGCCGCTGCCTCGCTGACTCCTCATTGTTCTTCAGGCCTCCAGCAGCAGGAGGCAGGGGACATGTGGACCCACTCTCACCCTCTGGCCCCAAATCCAGGCCCTTTCATCACACCACAGACAGACGCTTTCCAGGAGCCTGAATGGCGATCTGCAATCCTCCCCTCTGATTGCTCATTAATCTGCCCGTTCAGACATTCCTCCGCCTTTTGGCTGCCTGGCCCACCCCCCAGGAGGGTAACATGTACTCAGAGTGGAACCACTTCTTGTGAGCAGTAAGTACAATTCAGAAAGGCAGGGCTGCCTCAGAGTAGCTGAGTGTTAGCTATCTCCGAACTCGCTCCCTGAATGTAAGCGTCTCTCTGGACCTGGAATGTGTGAACGACCATGAAAGTGTAACTCAGACGAGCGAACCTATGTCCATCGGGAGGCTGCCATGGGCAAAGCTCTGCGAGGTGCCTGGTGAGGATAAAGAGAAGGAGACAGGTCACCGTTTGTCCTTGTCTTGAAAAAGCTGCCCCGAAAGAGACTTTGCAGAGTCAGGTTTTGCCTTTAAGAAGCTGCTCTTCTAGTTGTGGAGATAAAATGTGACCGCATGAAGAGAAAGTAAATTATACGAAATTTCAACACAAGGTAACAGCATCAGAGGAGGAAAGGTGAATTTCCAAGCTGGAAAGCTCAAGCAAGTCTTGAATGAGGAAGGGGATTTGATGTGAGCCCTAAAGGATTGGCATGGCTTACACAAATAGAGTGGAAACGGAACAGTTGTCTAAATAATGAGGCAGGGCAGAGAGAAAGCACAGGGTGCGAGTCACTGGGCAGTAACTGTGCGGGGGTGATGGGTATGGGGGAGGGGGTGAGTTGGTGGCAAATTTAGGAAGCTGAATGGGGGAGGGGGTTCCTAAGACCTTTCTTTTCTTCTGTGACTGCTGTAAGAGTCATTTGCCAGCTATCTGCTGTTTCTAAGATGAAATAGGAACACGTCCCTCTAGCTAGCCTCTCACAATGTGGGGGGGGGGGGTGCTGTTTGTAAAGCACTTAGAAATAGGCAGCCCATTCAAAATAAGAAAGATAGTCCTGGTGGGTGTTGTTCAGTGGTTAGCACGTTGTCCTGCACAACGAAGGGTCAATACTTAAATTCCTGCTCAGGGCATTACCCAGTTTGTGGGTTTGATCCCGTTGGGGCATGTTCATGAGGCAACCAATCCATGTTTCTCTCTCACATCAATGTTCCTCCCCCCCCCCCTCTCTTTCTCTTTCTTTCTCGTTTCCTCTCTCTCTAGAATCAATGAAAAACATATCCTCAGGTCAGGATTACAACAACACACAGCACAACAACAGCAAAACCAAAATAAAAAAGATATTGCCTTATTATTTCAAACCAAGCCCGCTCTGTTTAATGAAGCAGCTTCTCACCTAAGCTGCTCCCTGGGTGTTCACGGGCAGTGTAGGGAGCAGCAGGAAACCTCCGCCAAGCCCCAGGCGGTCACTGAGCACACTGGAGCAGCAACTTCTGCAATGGTCCCCCCGTGGCCCTCCAACGTTCTATTTTCCACGAGATGTCCATTGTCTCCAGGGAAAGTGATCATCGGCATGCACAACGTATGTGAATTGCTGAACAGAGCACGATGCTTAGCACAGCCCTTTCACACTTTCTGGAATAGGGAGCAAGCCTGTGAGTTGGGTCATGCTGCTGAGACCCCGAGGTCTCAGTGCTGGGGTGAATCCCCGCGATGTGAAGCCCTTGTGCCTAATACTACTTCAGTCACGTAATGTGCATCTCAATTTTGACTCCTCCTGTGTCACATTGCTGGTATGAGGCATTATGCTTCAGGAAAAGGAGGTGCAGGCATCATGTTTGAGATGGCTGCGTATACATACACCACCTGTCTTGAATGTGCTGAATGTGAGGCCATAGACTCATCTGAGCATCAAAACCAAAGCAAAGCAATCACACTCATTTACTTTTTAATACTGTTTCCTTTTTATTCAATTCAGTGAGGTGACACTGGTTAACAAAATTATACAGGTTTCAGGTGCACAATTCCACAACACATCATATGTACACTGTATTGTGTGATCACCACACCAAGTCAAGTCTCCCTCCATCATCCTTTATTTACCCTATACCCTCCTCCACTGCCCACTTCCCTCTCCCCAGGCAATCACCACTGTGGTCCATGTCCATGAGCTTTTTTTCTTTTACTTTTCTTTTTTGCTCCATCACTCCACCCCCGACCCCACCCAGCACTACTTGCACTCTCCCCGCCCCCCACAGCTGCTCTTTATCTATGAGTCTGTCTCTATTTTGCGTATTAGTACATTTTGTTCATTAGATTCCACAAATGAGTGAAATCATATGGTACTTATCTTTTGAAAAGAAACACATCTTCAAATGTGTTTTATGAGGTCATTTTCTCAACTGTACCATTTCATCTTATTCCAAAAACCATCACAGTTGGAATGGTTTGCATGGGAATAAAAGCTCAGTTTTCAAGAGGTCTGTGTCATGGACATGGAGGTACTGCTCAGGTACTTACACATCAGAGCTTGTACAAAGTCACCATCTCACTTGTTTCACCTTTAGATCAGGGAAATGTGAGTTTGCAGAGGGAGTTCTCTGTGGAAACAACAGAAAGAATGAATAAAGCACCTGCAAAGAGCTGCAGAGACTATTTCAAATAAAGACAACAGACAACTGTTAGGTAATTGAGCCCAGTTTCTCCCACCAGTGGTCCAGGAAGGGCAGGCCAGGTCCATGCTGGCCTCTGGGCAGAAGTTCTCCCTCTTGCCCATAGGCAACAAGGCTCATTCCAGGGTACCATAGAGAATCAGCAGGCCTACCATGAGAACCCCTCCCCTAGCATTCGCTGATCCTAGAATGTGTAAGTCTTGGCTCTGGTTATTGGGAAGAAGATGGGGGTGGGGAGGGAGGTTGGAAATTATACAAGCTTCAAAATTATGAGATTCCTTTAACCGCTTCCCTCCTCACAACTAGGCTAAAAAAGAGAACTGTAGGGTCACCAGAAATTCGTGGACAGGATAATTATTCAGAGAATTTTTTCATTGGCCTTCTCTCCCATCCCTTTTCCAGACCACCCAGCAACCCTACAGAGAAAACTATTGAACTAATATGCAACTTTGTTCATTTTTCAGGTGGGGAGAAGGCCTCACTGTTGACAGCATCAATGCTTTCAGAGGTGAGGACAAATGTCAAACAAGGTTGAGAGGCCATGAAACATTTATCACTAATCGCAGCTCCACCTTCCCATCCTGTTCTTTCCCTCAACAATAGATTGCTAAATGGGGAGACTTCTAAAAAGCCACAGTGCCACCTGGCCTGATGCTTGAGCTTCTGAAATTGGGCTGGAGTCCGTCTGAAGCGCATGTTTTGTGGGTTAACTTATCTGGGTTCTTGATGAAAAACTTAGAGGTCATTAGTGGTTTACCAGAATTTCCAAATAATCTTCATCTGTTCTGAGATATTTTGAAATCTCATGGCATCTTTTTAGGCAGTGCTTTAGAAACAGCCGTGGCAACCCATTAACCGGTCCTGATTAGCAATAAAAAAAGAGGAAGGAGGGAAGGGGAGGAGAGGAGAGAGAGGGGGTGGACAAGAAGGAGAAGAAGAAGAAGAAGAAGAAGAAGAAGAAGAAGAAGAAGAACAACAACAACAACAACAACAACAACAACTACTACTACAACAACAACAACACAGAAAAAATACCAGAATACATATAAAGAGGATGGCTATTATTCAGTGAAACTTTGTTCTGAAACATACAAACATACACATGTGAAGATGTGTGTGTGGGGTGTCTTGGATCACTCTTTAAAAATCTGTTAATTACTGAAAATCTTACTCAAAATGTTTGAAAGACACCTCTCTTGAGTAAATAAAATGTTCCCAGGGAATCATGACATATAAACAGGCCCCTAACTCAGCGACACACTCCTACTGGGCCTCGGGGTGCAATTTTGTACTTTCTTTGAGTTTATTCAACAAATGGGACCCCGATGCCCCCTAAACTTAATGACCGAACAATTTAATCACGTGTACTTTATTCACACTGACTCATGCCAAAATCAAGTGCACTCACTTCTACTAAGATTCCCTAAATGGGAACAAAACAAATCCACATTTAATAATGTTGCTTTTTAAAGAACTTAATATTTCTTGTGATTAAAATATTTGTACCGGCTGGAGCGTTGCTTAAGCACCCGCTCTGGGCTAAGCATATTCATATGTGCCAGGTCCCTTTATTTCATGTCTGTCTAGGCAGGGTGAGCCTAAAAGCACAAGTTCTGATCTGCCCAGGCAGGCTTGATGAGGTGCCAGGGATAACCTACTGATATTTATTGACACGGGGGGCTGAGGAAACATCTGAGAAAGACTAGGGCCCCAGAAATAAAGCTCTTTGTCAGGACAAACTTGACGGAGACACAAAGCTTTGGTCACCTGAGCACAACATTGTTGTCCTTCCACCTTGCCTCTTGGCCAGAAGAGCAACTGAGTCATATTTGAATCCTATGAAGTCAGAGTGGTATGCGAGGAAGCAGGAAAAAGAACAGCGAGCAAGAACAATTTTAGTTTAATTAAATGTCTATGCAAAGCAGCGGTGCCCTGGCATCCTCTTAGCAGGGAATGCCACGGATAGGACACAGGACACCTTTCCCCCACCTCCGCACAGGTGCTCACGTGGCTTGGACACCATGACAGTTCCCGGTTCAGCATCAGTATCAAGCAGGAATCTGTGGTGTCCAGAGGAAAGCAACAGCATGTAGTGGTCAAGGTCATGCCAAGAAAAAGCATGGGTGGTACCCAGCAGAAGGAGTGGGCGACAACTGACTGAATGCTCAAGAGCACATGTGAAACACCCTCTTTGAACTCCCAAGTTTACTTCAAATACGGGCCTTTGGAATAATCTGGTGTTCTGCATGGAATGGTGGGAGAAATAGCCAGAAACATATGGGCTACTCATATTTTATGAAGAATGATTAAATGGCAAAAAACACATAAATTAAATGTTTCCCTCAAGTGTCCTTTGGAGACTACAGGTTTCCCTACTTGTTTTTCTACATTACTAATAAGGACTACACAGCATGTACAAGGAGACACTCTACATAATTGGAAGCTACGTACAGACACACAAATCAGAGAATCTGGGTCACAAAGGAGAAAATGCTTCAGACTTCCCTGGACATGCTCTAAGGAGAAAACATTGCTTCAGGCAAGCTCTGATAAGACGTTACTAAGGAAAGAAATATGAATTGATTATTTCCAGATTCATTAGTTTACAGCTGGCTCCAGAGGTGCTAAGAGGTGTCAGAGAGTTTGAAAATTAAAATGATCAAATATTAGCTTTTTAAGCTCTGGCTGCAAGGACTGTCAGCAATGTAAGATATCAAAATAAGATAACTAGTTCGCTTGCTGGAGTGTTCTCTGTTTATCTACCAACAAGGTAATATCTTGATAGTAGATAATGTAACATTTTCAGTCATTTTTTCCCTAGTTTTACTGTTGTGTCATTTCCAGTTTTAAATGAGAACTACTTTAATCTCATTTGGTGGGGGAAGCAAAAGGCTGTGATTGTTTTTTAGTTTGTTCACATCTCTTTGTATGTTATAATCTTATGACCTAAAATTATCAGCTAGTATGGCAATGAGGCCAATGGTACCTGGGTATTAAGCTCATTCCCTGGTGTAGCACTCTGGGCCTTGATACATTCGCCACATGCGCAGCAGCAGCTATCAAAGAGGGATGGACATCAAAGTAAGCTTGGTCCTCCAATTTTTCAGGTTGGAGAATGGCATTTAGTAAACTGAAGGAGAGAATTGCTGTACTGGATTACACATACAACACATGCAGGGAAGCATCTTAAATATGGAATACATCTTTGTGCAACACCATTTATTAAGTGCCTGCCATATGCGAGGCACTGTGCTGACTGTAAAATAGGCAAATCTGGGTCAATAGAGTTGTGTCCTTGGGCACTTGTGATGAGTAAAGACCAAGTCAAATGTACCAGTCATTATAATAAGGCAAATTACGAGAAATGACACAAAAACTTTACAGAAACTTTATATACAGGTAGGAAAAGACTAGGATAGTGGAGAATCACAAAAAGTAAAAGAAGAGTGAATAGAGGAGCCTATGATCAAAAGAATTAAATGCTTCAGGGTTTAAAGTGAAGGAAAATAAGGAAAAAAAATGGGTTATATGCCATCCTCCTTTTACAGATGAGGAAACTGAGACATAAAGAATTTAAATAGTTTGCTTACATTCAAATTGCCAGATCCGGAATTGAAATATGTCTATTTGGCTATAAAGTGTGGACCTTTGCGTAATATTGAGGATCCTGCTGAAGTTAATCAGCAAAAACTGCAGAGGACCAAATCAGTATTTTTTTTAAACTTTCTGCAATAATTCTTAGTGTCCTGGAAACTAAAGCAGAGGAAGTAATTATGGGAGTTACCCAGTATTGGGAAAAGGCTTAAGTTCAGAAATTGAGAAATCTAATGGTGGAATTGATTCCTATGGCTGATCCCCAGTTTTAAAATGAGAGAATAGCAGAAAAAGGTGAGGTGATAAAATGGAGTAAATGTGTCCTGTGGTTGGATCTTATGGAAGGTGAAGAACAAGGTTAATAGGAGTGGGAAAGTGGAACAGGTATATTCAGAGAGAGCTATTTCAGAGTTTAAGATCGCATAGGTGGAGCAGTTGCAAAGTGATGATGTCTGAAACAGACATTTAGGCGGGCATCTGCTGAAAGAGGGAAATAGGAGGTCACTGAGTCAGAAAACTGAAGTCAGGGCAATATAAGTGATGCAATGAAAATCCACATGAACCATTTAGAGATGGAGGTTAGACATCACTCTTGCACTCAACAAGCCAGGAAGTCTCTTATTTTTGTTTGCAGCAGGCATTAGGGTAGGTTTGGGATGAAAATTGGGTATATGAAACTCTGCTTTTTTCTTTTCTTTTTGGATAATCCTCACCCAAGGATATTTTTTCCATTGAATTTTAGAGAGAGTAGAAGGGAGGGGGGGGAGAGAGAGAGAGAGAGAGAGAGAGAGAGAGAGAGAGAGAGAGAGAGAAACATTGATATGAGAGAGACACATTGATTGGTTGCCTACCACAGGCTTCCTGCCTGGATAGGGAATCGAACCTGCAATTCTTACAACACCTGACCCCATAGCTTCTGGACCTACCATTAAAGCAAAATTCTTAGAATTATACACCAACTCAGAGAAGAAATAGAGCACTCTCTGTGCTAATGACTGTGCTCTGTTACATGTTATGAGAGACAGCTTCCAAAACAGCGTCCAGTGGTCGCCACCTTCTGGTAGTCATGGCCATGCTTAATTTTCTTCAACTTGAGAAGTATGTACCCTTAACCTGGCCAGGAATCGAACCCTCGACTAATCAGTGCTTGGGCCAATGCTGTAACCACTGAGCACACCTGCCAGAGTAAAACTCTCTTTTTTCTAGTTTTAGCCCATAAAACCTATAATTGGATTGGGAGGACTGGGAAGAATAACCACACCATATTTATGTTGTTCTTCATTTTCTTTAAATCCTTAGTGACCTATTTCGCCATTTTCGCTCACTAGATCATTCATTTTGTGCCCCATGAATATACAGGAGCTATACTCAGCATGAAGACACCAGAGCCTTGAACAGTATCTGTGAGCATCTGTGCTTCATCTCTATCTATGTTGTGCCACTGTTAGCAAGACGTGTCCTAAAATACTTCTTTGCCTTACACTCTTTTACCAACAATGTCATTGGAGTGCTCTACTTTCCGCGAGCGGGGGACACCTGCATAGGAGAAACTCAGACACAAAGAAATTGTCACAGAGAGTAACATCCCTTGGCAAGAACTCTAAGTGATTTTAAACCTGACCGCATAGCTCCTGGACCTACCATTAAGGCAAATTTCTTAGAATTACGTACCAGCTCAGAGGAAAAATACTAAGCACTCTCTTTGTGCTAACTACCGCGCTCTTTTACAGGTTATGGGAGAGACACTTTCAAAAAAGCTTCCGGTGATCGCCACCTTCTGGTAGTCATGGCCATGTTTAATTTTCTTCGATTTGAGAATGGGCTGGATCTAGGGGCCCACTTCTAGTGAGTGCAATATGGCAAAAGTAAGGAAATGGCATTTCTGATCATACATAGGTTACGAAACATTGTGACTTGCACCGTCTTTTTTGCGTCTCACTCACTCACTCTGATGAAGTGAGTTGTCACATTGGGAACACCCTATGGAGAGACCCACTGCCAAGCAAGCAACTGGAGGTGGCTTCTGACCAGCAGCCAGTGAGCAACCAAGGCCACCAGGCCACCAACCCTGCCAACAGCCATGTGAGTGAATTTAAAAGTAGATCTTTCTCTTTCTCCAGCAGAGCCTTGAGATGACCACTGCTCGGGTCAACACTTTGATGACAACCTGAGTGAGGACACATGGCTAAGCCGCACCTGAACTCCTCATCCAGAGAAACTGTGATATAATAGATGTTTTTAAGACACTGGATTTTGGGGAGTGGGGTAATTTATTGCACAGACAGATAACGAATGCGCATGGAGCATTTGGGTTAACCGTCACAATAACACTGTATGCTAAGTAAGTATCATTAGGTCTACATTATTGACGAGAGCACTGAAGTTTATAGGTATTAAATGGTTGCCCATGATTACATAGCTGGTGGATGAGCTGAGATGTTAACAAAACAAACAAACAAACAGACAGACAAAAAACCATGGCTTTGCTCTCTAACACAGTGCTGCATGTAACGTAACTAGGACTAGGTAGCACAGTTATAAAATGTACATTTGTAGCAAATCATTTTCCTGATTTTATGTTATTGTGTGGTCAATGCCCAACAGGGTTGAAGTAATTCATCTTAAGACAAACTGTCACAGTGCAAAGTTTTATGGTCCCCAAAAGTCTTCATCTCCATTAAACCCATTTTGGGGACTAAACTGCAATTTCTTTAAAAAGCCCAGAGGGTGTGGTAACTTTTCATTTTAAAAAGTAGTGGGAAATATGTCATCTGATCATTCAATGACCTCTGGTGGATGAATCTAATGAGGATAAATGCAGCCCAGTGCAAAATGTTTTCTAGAGTTTTGTCCTATAGTTAATCTTTTTAACCTCAAAAACTCAACCCAAAAGCTTGCCTCTTTGGTAACTCTTGAGATTCTATGTACAGTATAATTTTACATATACCCCCAGAAAAAGAGATTTGAATTCTCTGTGTGTTCAGACAAGGTTAGATGTGCTGGAATCCACTTCTTTCTTTTAACCTCTGCCCTGAAACTCTCTCTTAAAATCCACCACTTTCTCAAAGCTAGTTGTATGAAAAATTGTGATTGTAATAATATCCAAAAAATATTTTACCAATGTAAGAAAATAAAACAAACCTCTACTTACTATCAGAAGCAGCTCCTTGCATGCTGATATCTGATGAGCATAACATTAAGGTTTCTTCAGTAGGTGATAAATATTGATGGTGAACATGGAGTGTGTGAGTGTGTGTGTGTGTGTGTGTGTGTGTGTGTGTGTGTGTAACTCAGGTGCCTATAAACACCTATGACTATACATACTATCTTTGTAATCTCTTTTCCTATCTCTTGTAATCACTTTTGACTGAAAATGTTTCCTTAAAACCTTCTCTAATTCTTTCCATTTCTTTCCATTTCCCCTACTAAATTATAAGAGAAACTCAAAATTGTAAGGTAGCTAAACTGTTCTCCCCAAACTCTACTTTAAAAAAAACATAAATGAGGCTCAGAAAGGACAGGCTAGCTCCAGTCAAGGACCAGAAGTAGTAATTGTCATTTATTGAGATAGGCACGGTCTTAAGAGCTTAACTTGTATAAACTCATGTGCCTATCCAGACAATATTACCAGGAGGCACTATTGGTACCCTGATTTTGTAGATGAGGAAACTGAGGAATGGAATAGTTAACTAACTTGTAAAAAGACACATGTAGTCCAAGGGATAGAGCCAGAACTGAAGGTCAGAGTCTGAATACGTGAGTACTAATCCCGTGGTCACAACCTCTACATTCAGAAATCATCATGCTAGTTTTTGTGTTTTTACTATATCAACACCTTTTATGTAAATCTATACAAATCTGTACTTTTTAGCCCCAGATATTGACTACATATGTTCAATCTTGAGGAGGATTCTGAAACTGTTGCCTACCTCTTTTCTATCCTAGTGGCTGTATTTTATGGGTTCACAATAACATATAAGAGATTTTATATAATACCAGCTAAAATGTCAGTCTTAAGACTTAACCCTAATCCACAGCGTATAAGCATAGCTTATGTGTTTCTGCCAAAGATATATACAGCTTTACTTCTGAGACATAAACCACAATGTACAAAGTATGGAATTATAGCATAAATGCCCTTGTATGGTCATAAACACAGTTGTATGTGGTGGAACTCACCATTTTGAAACCTCCGCATATCACTTTTCAAAAGTCTGACAATAATGAACATTATTTGGAGAAAAAAGAAAGATGATTTAAGTATGATGAAAGGTAACTTCATTCTACCAACAAACAATATGCACATATCACTAACTCCTTCGTTTGTGTTCCCCAAGCTAACCCTTCTTCACATCCATCCAAAATCATCCATATCTAGGCTAAGGTGTCCTAAAGACAAATTTGTTATTTGATCTTACAATAGTTTATATACTGGCATCTGACCACACAAATTCTATGTCACAGAATTAAATATGAGACAATTAGGTTGTTCCTGAAAACTATTCGATGGGGGTCGGAAGATAGGGTATATATTACTTGAAGGCCTAGAAGCACATATGATAACATTACCTCACTGTTAGTTAAGGGTCTGTGCAGAGTTGCTATAACTCCTGTCAATCACATAATTATAAATATGATTGACCCTAGTTTTCTGATCAGAGATGGAAGACCAAAACTCACAGTGTCACCAAGTTAATGTTTGAGTGGAGAAAAGAGGTAATCCTTTAAGTCAGGTGTCTGACAATATAATAGGCCAAATATTAAATATTTTAGTACTTGCAGGCCATATGGTCTCTATTGCAATACTCAACTCTGCCATTATACTGCAAAAATGGCCATAGACAATACATAAGTGAAAGGGTGTGGTGTGTTTCAACACAACTATTTTTACAAAAATAGGTGGTAGGCCATCCTAGGCTAGTTTGCCAACCTGGCCTTAAGTCATGGTTTATTATGCCATTCATTTCAACATGTATTCAATAAATTCCTAAATTGTATAATGAATTGTGTGGAATATACGAAAAAGGTAAGATAACTTTACCATAGTCAATAATTTTTATAGTTTTGGATGGGGTATAATATCTTGAGAAAAGAATTAGACAAAGAGCAATTGTAAGATCACATGCAAAACAAGAGAGTTTATGTTATTTACACTTCCCTAAATAGATTGTTATAAGATCATAGATCTAAAAACTGGTTGGGGAGCTCAAGAGAGTTAATTCTCCATTCATTTAGCCATTTATCATATACTGTGAAATGTTTGGGTACCAGACACTCCAGAAAGTTAGGGAGACATAGGAGAAAGCCTCACAGGTAACACAATATAGACATGTCAATAAACAAAGCATGACATTACAAAGTCAAAGGACATTATGTGGTCCAGTCCTCGCCTTCCTATATACTCACTATTTTTATTATTATTATTCCCATTTTGCAGTTGAAAGAAGTGAAGTTCAGAGACTTTTGCAAAATCACCTACTTAAGAAAGTTACTGAGAATCCTTGAGAGTAAGACAATTTTCTTTCCCCCATATGCCTCTCTCTAGCATTATCTTCCTAGCCCAGCTCCGACGTGCTCTCATCTGTACTGTCATCATTCAGACCTGCAAATGGGAGGAATGACATTTAATCTTTACCTACCTGCCTTTTGAAATTAGTAGCTGTTTTTCGAAAATGCTGATACTTTTACTATTCTTGGGTTGTTGTTGTTTTTTATTTGTTTGTTTATTTGATTTGGTTTGGTTGGTTGGGGTTTTTTATTGTGAAATTATTTATTAATCTATGGGTATCAGAATCTTTAAACTTTGTCCTGGTGATCAAGCCCACAGACCATGTCCCTGCTTCAACCCCTGCATAAAGAGATGAATATTGAATTGCCAATATCCATAATGTTCCCTGGATTGGCTGAAGAAAGAGTGACCTGAACTACCCCCAAAACTACCCATTATATGCATTTGTTTCACACACTTAGTGTGATTTTTAAGATTGTGGTTTAAGAAAAAATGTATCTGCACGCTTCTGATTTATACCTTACTCATTCTTAGTGCCATTGAGTGACACTTTAATGTCATAGGGGAAAAAGAAATCAGTTGAAGTCAGGCATAAAAGATGCAAGCTGTAAGTAATAACCAGCCCATTTCCTGGCTATTAAAACTAAACCCCTTCCTACTGTTTCCTCCTGGAATCTGAGCAGCGGCCAGTTTGTTGGCATCCCTCATAGCCACAGCACAAACTAAAAGACAATCTGGCCCTGGCCAGTTTTTCTCAGTGATTAGAGCATTAGCTTGCAGATCAAAGGGTCTTGGGTTCTATTCCTGGTCAAGGGCATGTACCTGGGTGGCGGGTTTGATTCCCAGCTCTGGTCAGATGCATGTGGGAAACAACCGATGGATGTGTCTCTCTCTCTCTCTCTTTCTCTCCCCTCCCCCCCTCCCTTCCACTCTCTCTCTCTCTAAAAAAAAAAAAAAAAAAAAAAAAAATCATCAATGGAGGAAATACCCTCAGGTGAGGATTAACAAACAAACATAAAGACAATTTGTCTAACTTTGCCTACCCTTTAAATGAGATGTGTTCATTTTTTAGTTTGAAAGTTAGGAAAAGATGCTACGAAGTTCTAAAAACTCTCTTCTAACCTTCTATCTACAACCTCATGTCAGGGAGAGGGAGAAGAGAGAAAGCTCAGCACAGGCCTACCTACACAGGCAGAGAACCCACAAGCTCTGCTTTTCGGCTGTGAATCTCACTCCCACAAAGGCTGTGGAGCGAGACCTCACCTCTGCCTGAGATCCCAGCCCCACTGCCATCACAGCCACCCCACAGAAATATGAGAGGTGAAGCCAGGGCTCACTCACTCAGTACTACACTTTCATCTTATTATCGTTTTTGAAAGTTCAATATCCTCTTTCTTGGGTCATGGAAGCTGTTGTCTTTTGGTCCTTAGTCTTATTCTGAGTGTGTGAGGTTAGTGCACCTTAGGAAGCATGGGGAAGAGTGTGCAGGCAGAAAACAGCAAGGTGACTCAATTCACAGCTCACCTTGATGTCAGAGCCTTCCACCGACCACATTCCCTTGGAGTGTGGCACGTGTGAAAAAATGTAAAAACGAAGGGAATTTATGAAAACCTGAACTCATGCTTGTCTGATCAAAACGCTGAATGAATACTGACTGACTAGAAAACAGGAGCGTTTGGGGCATTTTCACTTTAGGTTGTTCTCAGCATATGTCATTTGCTGTAATACAGGACAAAGTTGAATAGAATCAGATGGCGATTTAATTCCAGTCTTTAAGAAGAAAGAAGGGTTAGAGTGAGTTGTTTTTTGTTTTCTTGTTTCAGTTTCTGAAACTCCTGTAATTATGTGCAATTACCTATTATGTCGGAAATTGGTTCTCAAAGATGTAGAACCTACTTTTGTGTTCTTTAAAAAAAAAAACTGTACAAAATATGCAATTTAAGAAGGAAACAGTTTGAGTGTGGAGAAAAATGAGGCTACAGCTGTAGGATTTTGTTATGCTTTTAGTACCAAATCACAAAACCCATTAAATTATTTATCCTACAGGCAGGCGTTGTACTGCAAACGTTGAATACAATTGCAGATTCCAGGAAAAGAAATGTGTGCATTTTAATTGCCTCTGATTTAAACAACCCCTAATTTCATTAGCCTTAATTTTTTTCTTCTTCAAGAAATAAAAGAGCTTATTTTGGGTACTAGGACACAAATGACTAATATCTTTTTTTCTTTTCTTAAAGAAACAGGCTATTGGGGATCAAGCCTGTATAGAGGAGCACATGTCCATATATGCATACAAGGAAGCTGCATACACATGCATGACACGTTCTCCCGTATATACAAGCTGCAATATGCCCCCAAAGAATTCACGGGGCACCTATCATATTCTTAGCCTCATACATGCATATAGATTGGCTCACTATATTTCACTTCCATTATTTCTCCTCTCCTCTGTTACAAATGAAGGCATCCTCCAGGAGTCCTGCTTAACAAGCAGATTATTGTCCCCAGATGAAGAAAACATAAATTTATCAAAGGTTAGATAGCACGGGGGGGGGGGGGAGTGCTCTCTCCAGTCATACTTTTGGGTTCATTTGAAAAATCTTGGCTTTGCTCTCCTCTGTAATTAAAACTCTTCTGTCTTAAGATTTATTGGTGCAGTAGTGAACGCATTTTCAAAATGTTTCTCTACAGCAGCTATTGGAAATCTCTAACTCTGCCTCGGGCAGGATGCCACGGCTGCTGTACTTTTTGGGGGTCTATTCTCCCCATGATAAATGAGCTTAACTTCAAAGATAAGTTACAATAACTCTCGGAGGGGAAACACTTATTACTGTTAATACACGTTACTCTCTATCATTGCATTTCAAATACTGTTGCATGGAAACTAAAGCCATATAAGACTGCTTAACTCTTACTTTGCTAATAGATCAAGGTATGAACATGTTAAATTCAATTGAAAATTGGATAATTACCCCCCAAGTGAAGTTACAGCTATTTTCTTTGTGTGTAGGGAAATGGATATGTTGAATAATATGCAATCCAGTGACACCATTTATACATATGCGTGAGCAAAACCCAAAGTCAGACAAGAACTGTGTAATTTCCTATCTGATTCAATCAGCATTGTGCAGACTTGACCCAACTCAGACACTCCTTGAAGTGAGATTTTTCATTTCACTCAAATGGTACAGGGTCTGTAAAAGGATATGTGATTTTACTCATTTCAGATTGAATACTGTATTTCTTCCTTTTAGCGCCCATCATATTTCCAGAAATGTTATGTTCCAGCTCTTTTTCTAAAAGTATGCTTCCTAAAGTTTTACAAATGAGAATCTAAAAGAAAAAGCAAAGCAGTTTTTTGTAGTTTGAGTTTACCACGTTAGCAAATCCCCCCTTTCCACATCACTCCACTGTGCTCCTCAGCCCAGAGTGTGTTTGTTCTCCAGGCTCATGAATTTTTACTCCTCTTCCTGGGTTGTTAGCAAAGCAGCATATAGAGAGATGAGTTTTTGGATCAGAGCCTGGCCTTTCTCCTTTGAAAGGGTTAAAGTGAAAAGGGGGCTTATTGGAACTGGGGCGTCCATATTGTGGGGGCAGGAGGGAAGGGGAAAAGGGAAAAAGAAAAGGTTAGTGTTTTCTGTCCGTTAAAAGGAGTATTCTGTTCTGAAACCAAATTGGTCATGCATTCCAGAAGCGTTTCCTGGTAGAGAGAGTCTGACCGGAGCACCTGCCCGGCTATTGTACTGGATCTGCGCTGCTCTCCTCCGGCCCCTTCCTTTATACGAGGCAGAATCTGTCACTTATTACAGACAGACTGCTCCTGGGCCCAGAAGGGCTGTGTGCCGCGGAGCGGATGGGGACACCATGACCGTCTGCGCCTCCACCCAACATCACGGACACGCAGCTTTGTTTTGCATCTCCGAGCACTTCAAAAACAATGATGTGAATCCCTAATGACATCATGCTGAAGTCCACCAAACCCAAGAAACTATCTGAACCCAGGATACAGACGGGTTAATAGCCTAAAGAGTGAAAAATACAAAGAAAGGGTGGGAGCTGGGGGCTCTGCGTTTCAGGAGCCTGGAGGGAGAGGGGGTGTGATAGCCAGCATGCTGCAGGTGAAATCTATTAGCTTTGTAACACTGTGGGTAAATAATTGGACCTGCTCTGTGGATTCTGGGGGGAACTCCCTGGTATCCCAGCTGTGTTTTCCTGTACCACACAGAGTACCTCTTCGGACTGATGCCCTTGACCTCAGCACTGAGGAAGGACACCTTCTGCAGAAATGATGTCATAGCCTTACTCCTGCATGCTTCAACTCGTTATTTTTTAAAGGCATGTTGCTTAAGAAGCAAACACATCATGAACAATTTTTTTAAGTGCATACTTTAAGGGATTAGTCCGTTTCTCTTTCATCTGGTCATTTTGTTTTCTTCTTCATTTTAAAAAAAATGTGTAATGAACAGAAGAAGAAAAACAATTTTTTTTTTTACTGCATTTAAAAAAAATGTGTGTACATGGAAGGGAACTGGCTGTGATAAAATCCAGTTGTGGAGGATTTGCATTGCCCTGTGGCTATCTGTTCAGATTAATGAAAGGTGGCCTTTGTAACCAAGTCTCCCAACCCTAGGGTCACCCTGTCTTGCCCTCTAGAACTGTACTACTGAGCATTAGACAGACAGACAGACCTTAACTATTGTTGCCTTTGACATTTTTGCTGATGTGTCTGAATAGATGTTAATTATAAAAGAAAAATTAGAAAAGTAATCATGTATATGGTGTAGAAGATATCTATTACATTCGATTTTTATTGTATTTTTTGGTCAGAAGGTTTGGTTGAGAAGAGCACATGGCCAAGACTTACACAGAGCACCCCTACCCCCTTGTGGCACAATGGGACTTGCAAAATGGGAATTTCATTGTGAGAACAGTTGAGACTTTCAAACACAGAGCACCTAAATTAGACCTTGTAGCACTGCTAGTTCTACATGCAAAAAAGATGACTGCTGGTCTCTCAGGGAGAAGGAAAAGAGCCTGAGAGATTTCGCTTTTAGACTATTTTGGTTTTTATTTTGGTTCTAGGTTACAGCCCATTAAAATGTATGTGGCCTATTTCATCATCTGGCATCCTGGCTAAAGATACTGACCTCATCATTTATTTAATGATACATATTTGTTATCCTAGTCAAAAAAAATTTTTAAAATGTCATAGTTTATAAAAATCTCTTACAACTATTAACTTATTTGATGCTCCTAACCACTCTAGGGGGTAGTTTGTAGCTGATCTTCTTTTGCAAATGAGGAAACTGGAACTCAGATATTTTAAAAGCCTTGACTAAATTGACATCATGCTCAACTAAACTTTTACAGGGTAATACACTTGGTCAAGGAGGAAGCCAGGACTTGAACCCAGGTTTCCAAAACCTAAGGCTGGGACTCTGCAATATACCATCCTGTGTCTCATCATTTAAAATTTCCCATCCCAGCCATCTGGCATGGCTCAGTGGTTAAGCGTCGACCTATGAACCAGGAGGTCATGGTTGATTCCAGGTCAGGGCACATGCCCGGGTTGCAGGCTCAATCCCCAGTTTGGGGCATGCAGGAGGAGGCAATCAATGATTCTCTCTCATCATTGATGTTTCTATCTCTCTGTCCATCTCCCTTGCCCTTTGAAATCAATAAAAACATTTTTTTAAAAAAAGAGGCTATCTCTAATAAAAATACAAATCTTTGAAAATAAAAATTTCCCATCCATTTATCACCTAAATTACATAGTTTAGCACATTGAGCTCTCATACATGGTCCTCACTATCTCTCTCATCTCCAAGATCTTCAACTACTTTTCTGCTCAAACTTCTACTCATTCTTGAAAACTCCGAAATGTCACCTCCTCTGTGAAGACATTTCTGATTTCCACAAGAAGACATTCATTTCCCCTCTATTCTCTCTGCATTTCATTCATTCCCCTATTTTAGCAGTTATCATTGGCCTCATCATTATATTTGTCTATATCTCACTCTAGAGTCTGTGAGTGTCCTCAGGGAGTGATCCTGTCTCATTCATGTCTGTGTTTCAGAATTTGCTATGGAACCTGGCACATACTATCTGTCAGGAGATGGTTGGGGCTCCCTGTGATAAACTGAGCCACACTTACTGACAAGTAAGCCCCTTGTTCATAATGTTGGTATTTAGGAACGCTAAAAGGACCTTCTGTTCCAGAATTTTTTTGTGGTCCCTCCACCCCCTGCTTTCTTACCCTTAATGTAGTAAACATCAGTTATCCAGAGGGCTCTTCTGTCAGTTCATTTATCCATTTATTCATTCTCTCACTTACATATTATTTCAACAAATATTGAGCACTTATTTCATGCCAGGTGCTGGGAATATAGAGGTCAAAAAAGATAAAATTTAAAAAATAGCCTCTGACCTTGAGAAATTGAAAGGATAATGGAAAGGCAGCAAGCACATAAACATGATGATGAAGATAACCTGGGCAATATATTTTATGGAAATATAAGTCTATAAAGTTTTCTGACACATGGTCAGCATTAACTGGAAGAGAAAAGGTTGGAGCATGGGGAGATGTGGGAATAGCGCTGTAATCAGAAGGGTGAGAGTTTCCTCATATACAGAGGTTCTCAGAAAATGCAGCACATTCAAGGGATTGCAAGAAGTTCATACGGCAGCTATGATATTAAGGAGGAAGGAGGGAATGATGAAGCTGATGAAGATGGCAGGAAACCCATCACGAAATACTTTGTGAGTCACATAGGAAATACTATTTTGAAAGTATGAAAGCAATGAGGAGCCAATGAAGGATATTAAGGAAGTATTGCAATCATACTTTCCTTTTTTAGAAAATTCACTTTGATAAAATTGTGGACATACCAGAAAGGGTCAGACTTGGAAGAAGACAAACTGGTAGGAGAGGATAAAATTGAAGGCCAGGAAACAATTGGGATGATATATGAACAATCCAAGTAATAATTGATGAAAGAAAGAACTAAGAGCATAGGAGCTCTGAAACATATTTATAAAATTTAATTTATATGGAGGGCAAAGAGGAAGTCCCTGGAGAAAAAAAAGAAAAGCATGTTAACAAGAAGAAATAAGTTGAAGGGGAAAAGAGAGAAAACAACAGAAGGCCCACTCAAAATAAGCCTAAGAACCAAAGTTGTAAAACATGAAAAATCAAGTACTAGCAAACAGAAAAATTAACAAATTCATTTGAGTTAGCATTCTGAAAAAGGCTTCAAACTATGTTGAATCTTTCATATAATTGTTGGAAAATTGTTCTAAGCTAACAGTCTCCTATTTTTCACTGCATTTCACCAACTCAACCAGCTGTCTTCTAACATATAGTCAGTCGTAAAATATTATTGTTGAATTTGAGGTCAATAGACTCTGTACTGGAGGCTTCAATCCAATGTCTTGGTCCCTCACTCTCTTTAACTCCAGCAAGATTACCTCTGGAGGGGAAGCTAATCAAGTCTCTAAGGTCTCTTTGAGGCAGCTGGCTAAAGTAATCCCCAATAATTGTTTTTTGTTTGTTTTCATCTAAAATTCCAACAACTTGCTACGCTGCAGGATGTTTATTGGTGCCTTGGACCTGCTTAGAATTACTCAGCTCAAAGGATGCCTGACCCCCGTCTTCTCTGTTTCCATTGTCAGAGGGCCCTGAGCAGTAAGTAGAAAACTGCTTTTCCCCCCAACTCCTCTGTTGGCTCTCTAATCTGGCCGACCAAATGAGTTCAGGTGGGGCATCAGGGGTCAAAAGAAAGCACCCATGGTATCCCTCAGAACTAAAACATGTATCTGTACAACCATGAGTACCTCCAAGAATGCCCTGCAGCTTCCAGGAGCACTTTGTGAGATCCCTGGGCACAGCTGGCGAAGTGTCTTGCAGGATCCACTAGCACTTGCTGGGATGCATTGGTGAGTAAGCCACCGACCTCATACTCTTGGAAACGATCCGCTCCAACCATCTGCTCCATGGACTCAACTAGAACCTCCCAAAGGTGCCCTGTAGGCTCTTTGAGCTTTTTGATTTTCCAGAATATCCTTGTGTTTCATCAACTATCCTGCTCCCTGTGAGAATTTGTCAGGAGCTTAGTGGAGCTGGAGAGGGCTGAGCTGCCAGGTGTCAGAGCAGCTGACTAATACAAAAAGTTAAAATGAAAGTAACAGCGAAGGCTTTAATCACTGACTACAATAGCATAAGCAAGAAGCTAAACCAGACAAAATACCAACTCCAACTTTTTCCATTTCCCCCATCGGATGGCACTGGTTGCAGATCAGGTGGATCAGCAGAGACAAGAGGGGGTTTCACAACCATGGGAACCTTAAACAAAGGCCCCTGTAGTTTTATGGACTTGGGACAGAATCAAAGAGTGAAGATATGCCTTAGACCCTGGCCAGCCAGCAGAGCCAGAGTCCTTGACTATAACTTCCTTCACATTGCAGTACATTGGCTGTGCCCCAAACCGGTGTGGGGAGGGCAGCTTTCCCAGTGAGGTATGCCAGGCAAAGCCTTTGTGATTGCCTTTAGTCAGGCCTAAAAAGTCACACATAGCTTTTGGCCAGAAGCTGGACTGCTCACCAAGCACATGATCTTTTGGGAAACCCCTCTCCTCTCCATGTGGCCCCGGTGAATTTGTTAATCACATCCATCATCCCCTCTCCCTGACCTCCACTCTCACAGGTGGCCAATGCTAGACCAACTATACTAGTTGTGCTTATTTCCCAGGATGCAGTGTCTGGTCTGAAGGATAGGAAAGGAATCTAAGCTCAGCTCAGTCCTTGCCCAGAATTGTCAAAGCATTGTATTGGAGAGAGTAGTTAACTCTTCCTCTCAAATTATGAGCTCCTGGTGTTTCTAGATCTGTCTTCCCAGCCAGTGCAGAGAGCTTGCCTGATGTCACAGCCAACACAGAGTGAAAAGACAAGCCAAGTGATGGAGAGAGAACTAAAGCTCTGGTTAGAATGGCCCTTGAATGACCCAGTTATACCAACTCAGAAACCCCTTTTGTTTTGTTTTTTGTTGTCGTTGTTGCAGGAGGGTGAGGTGATTTCTGTCACATAAAACTAATTAGTCTTGACTAATACTCAGTAGTCCCTCAACTATCAATGCCCTCTCCACACCCCACTCCAAAACTCCCTTCCAACCATCACTACACATACTATCCTCTTACTTCATTCCAAACACCAGTCTTGTGTCAAAATCCTAGGACCCACCACAAGTCTGCCACCTAATTATGCAGGCAAAGGCATATACTCCTGTTAAGCATCAGGTACAAATCCCAGATGAATAGCGGCTCAATTAAGCTCTGGATTGGGAGGATGATTTTGAGGTAAAACCTCTCTCTGGCGTTTTGTAAATCATAAGAAGTTGGAGACTGACTTTATAAATGAAGGGTCTGTTATTCTGGGGAGAAACACATTTCTGTCAATTATCTTATTTGGTTCTAATAAATATCCCTGTGAGTTAAGTTTTAAAATATGATTCAAAAGGGAATTATCATCTAGAATTAGGCATTTTATGGAAGTAAGTGTACAAATATCCAACAAATCGGTGACAAGATTTACTTGTATATTATTTTGTTAAGTCACAGGACTATAACATATTAGCAGAGATTTAACCATGAAGATGTGAGGATTATATGGACATTATGATCTATATTGAGAAACACTAGGTTTCTCTTTGAGTGAAAAGTTACTTGTAGATTTTTTTTAACCTTCTTTATTGATTAAGGTATTACAGATGTGTCCTTATGCCCACCTTATCCCCCCCACACCACCACCACTCATGCCCTCACCCCCCTGTTGTCTGTGTCCATTGCTTAGGCTTATATGCATGCATACAAGTTCTATTACTTGTAGATTTAAGCTTTCTACCTAATACATTTTGCTATATTATTCAGGTATAATAATTTTAAAAACCAATCTAATATTTCTTGTATAATTTTTGCGCAAGTCTTTCATTGATTTTTCCATCTCTCTGGGGATATATAGCCTTTTAAATTAAGGAATATCTTTCTTAGACCTATAATGTGTGGTTAACTTTACAGAAAATTATATATATATATCAATCATGTGTGGTGCTGATAAAGTTGTTTTCCACCAACTGTGAGATAGTGAGCTGTATATTCTTCTGACTTAAGTGATGAAATTCCATTTATTAACAAGGGGAGTCCCAAGGCACTCACAGGAGTCATTGTAGCTCAAGAACAGTTGAGGACACCAGAGTTTGATGGGCCCATTTCTTTCTCTTGTTTTCTGACTCAGTTGTTCAGTAAAGTTGTTTCCATCTGGCACAAAGCACTTTGCAGGGTGTGGGAGGGGCTTTTTATGAACATGATTGTATTCCCTGAAGCCACTTCCTCGAGTCCAGTAAAGGGGTTACTTCATACAGCTCTGTGGCTAAACTTGTGGTAACTGTATTTGCTAAACACCTACTTGAGAATCTGTTCTGACAAGTATGATTATCAGACAAAGCGTTTAGAACCTGCACCTGAAATTTGTGGTTGTAGAACTACTAACATTTATTTCATCTATGGATTATTGGTATTAATTTAATGTTCTGATGATCAAATTTATTTTGAGTCCTGAACTGTTTTTCCATAACACAGTTTACTATGCAATGGAGCTAGTGGAGAACGGAAAAGAACATGCTTTGGTATATGTGATAATAAATGGTCTCTAAAAGCTGTCTATATCTGATGCTTTTGCCTATTTAGTTGCTACAGCAATCATATAAGCTTAGTACTTTCATTACACTGATTTTACAACAGAGGAAACTAAGGCATTAGGAGATGTGACATAATGGAAGGTCGCACAGCTAGCACACGGCAGGCTTGGCTGCAGACCCAGAAAGTCTGACTCTCTGGATCACATTCTTAATTACTATCCTATAAGGCCTCTGTTTAATATTTCCTGACTGCTGGTTGTGCACTGAATGCTCACCATGATGACCCACATATAAATGCTTGAATATAAATCACTACACAGTTTTGGGAATTTTTACAGAGCCGATAGCTTCCTATGGAGTTCATTGGCCAGGCCATTGCTAACTTACACTGTGAGTCCAGATATGATTGGTTCAGTATTCTGTTGTATAAAATGACCACAGATAGGAGCAGTCCCTCACAGAGAGGTTAATGACATAGTGAATCAGGTTAGCTGGCCTCAGAAGCTCTTCCCTGGGAATAAGCCAGGTGCTTGAGGAAGCTGAATAGTTCTTTCAGCCGATTAGGGCAATTTAGGGCAAATTCACTCCTATGACCTAAATGTTCACATAGCAGACCAAAACCCCAACACATGGCCATCCCAGGTAGCACTCTGAGCCTCCTGCCCTTCTCGCCTCCTGTGGTTTATTGTGGGGCGATAGCAGTTCTGGCAAGAGAGCTCACTCCTAAGAAGGTTGTGAGTTTTGATTTTTTTTTTTTGGTAACTTCTTAAAACAGTCTACCTGTAAAGAAAGTCCATGCTGTGATCTGCTGTTTCACTGTTTCTAACTTGCAGTTTTTTTAAATTGCAGCATGTTTTTATATTTTATTCACATACTCATTCACAAAATATGTTTGGAGAATCTATCATACTCATGGAACTGTGCCACTAATGTGAGAGATTGCAACCTCTGATTTGTAGGATGCTCAGGAAGGGAAAACCTAATGATCTTCTTTAGTAACTTGTGCAGAAGTTACTAAACATCCAGTACACATTTTAACTTGTTTTTAATGGGAGAGTAAGAATCTTACAGTTAGAAACAAACAAACCAACCATAAAAACACGTGTTTTGCGTTGTGATAGATTCTTTACATCTAGCTGATCCACACTTTAATCCTATGAAATTGATATTACTTTTCATTATTACTTATTATTTATAAATAAGAAAATGAAGGCTCAGAAATTGAGAAGGCAGGTCCAGGTTTCACAGCTAAGGAAGGCAAACTCTGAGACCTCATGCTCCTGTCGATGACTAGAATCTCCTCTTCATTCTAGCAATGCTGAGAATAGATTGTAATAATTGTCAGAAAGAGCTACTGAGAAAGTAATAACCTTGAACCCTAATTCATAAAGCCTGGGGTCGGTAGAGAGAAACTTTAAGAGAATGGAGAGTGGAGCAGCCATGCTTTAACTCCCTCCAGAGACAGTGCATTTATTAGGAGTCAGCATATAATGTCTGAATTCTTTTCCCAGTCAGAAATCAAAAAATAGGGGATTGCCTGATAAATGATAGATAGATGATAGATAGATAGATAGATAGATAGATAGATAGATGATAGATAGATAGATAGATAGATAGATAGATAGATAGATGATAGATAGATAGATAGATAGATAGATGATAGATAGATAGATAGAGTTAGAAAGAAAAGGCAGTGAGAGGAAAGAGTCGTCATTAAATTTAGGAAAACGATTGGATAGTTAAACCTAGAAGTGACTTGGAGGGTTCACTCACTGTATCTTACTGAAGGTAACACTATACTCTAGGACATGTCAGGCCAGAGATGAAAAGAAAGGCATAGTAATTTCATCTCTCTTTTTACTTCTTGCATTTGATTCAGGGAAATCACTGTTTCTGGAAGGTATATTGGTGTCTCACCCTTCGTAACAGAAGTCCTCTTCAAGGACTCCCAGCCTCCACTGCCAAAGGTCCACCCTACTTGGAGCCCCAGAAAATTGCCTCCCACCGCTATCCTTGCCCACCCCAAACCCAGGCTGGTTCCTGAGACCTCAGCCCAGGGAGAGCTGCAAGAAGGACTGGTTACTCAGGGGCAGAGGGGTGGGAATGGCATGTAATTCCTGAAGCCACAGTCCCCAGGAGCTGAGAGGCTGCCAAGAAATGAATCTAATTGTGTCCAAGATTGCACGGTGAGCTTCTTCACTTTGCTTTTGGCAAACAACCACATGTGTTTAGGGGGAAGCTAAGGATCATGGAGAACATCAATATTAGAGCAGACGTCAAAACCCTGAAACTGAATTCTACTAGGCAAGCAAAGTTTGTCTGTATTACAGGGCATGTTCACTCCTCATGGACAGGGTCTGTGTCTGATCCTGGTGTTGATATAGCCAGGACCCAGTGCCTATTCACAGTATATGCACAATGCATGTTGAGCAGAATTGAACTTTTCCTTAAGACAGTTCCTCTAAAACCTGCATTGCTTGTCAGTCTTCAGCACTGTATGCCCAATTTCCAGTAATATTCCTCTTGCTGATTTCCATAGTGATGAGTGGAGTCTTCTTTTAATCCTTTGTCAGATGATTTCCCAAAGCCTTGTGCTAATGTTTCCTGCAGCATCCAGAACTCGGGGTGTATTTTTGGGACATTTCATTCATGGCACCATGAGGGGCTGATACAATTCAGAGGGAGGAACAGAAGGGGAACCGAGTTTGCGTGCGGGAGTCCACCATCCCCAAAATTCTTCACCCCAAAGCTCGCCAACTCAGCAGAGGATAAAAACAGGGAAGAGAAAAGATCTCTAAGAAAGAAACCAAAAGCCAGCACCCGAAGGAGATTTTGAATTATCAGGCTCATGGACACAATTTTGAATTATCAGGCTCAGCCTTCTATAGGATAGCATGTTATCTCCCCTTCGTTATAGTCAATAATTGGTAATGAATAAGTGGAAAATACAAGTCTTGATATTTGAACACAGGGGCTCAACTCTCCCAGCTTTCTTTGCCACTACAGCTAGAAAGCTGATACAGGGTGGCTGCAAACATCCCCACAAGTTGTACCTGCATGACTGTCGGCGGCAACACTGGATTCCAATGTTTGCTATTGTTCTCTTGGGGTTCTGGGTTCTTTTCAAAGAACTGGGCAGCTGGGAGTCCCCAATATTACCTTAGTTAAAATTGTAACGGAGCTCTCTGTTTTAAAACTAGCCTGGTTAATACTTGACAGGTGGCAGTGTTTGAAGACGGCCTTCTGAGACTGAGTTTACAAGAGCACCCCAGGCACCCTCTGCAGAAGTATTTGTGCTAAATTCACAATCACTTTTTTATTATTTTTTTCTTTAGAGTCTGGTGTAGTTTACATCTGTTTGCCCCATGAGTCCACTCGTAAAACAAGAGTAGAATTAACAGTTTGTGAGGATTCTTAGGGACTTTACATGTTTGTGAAAATGAAACTAATTCACCCTAACTCCAATATAACTGCGGCTGCACGCCGTGCACAGCGCCCTGCGACCCAGCGGGCTCCGCTAACGGTTGTTGACTGACTGATAAACAAGTTCCAGGGTTCTAATTGGCCAAGGCCTCCCTGGCTGCTCTGATGATTGATTTATCGCTTTGAGTGGAAGATCCAGCCTATATCACTTGGAAACAAGCAAAAATGAAACTACACAAAAAAGACCCTGGAATACTGCCTTTGAGTTTTAGATCAAATGCCTTCTCCCCAGAGAGCTTTCCTCTGACCACCTCAGGCTCATTGTTCACCACCAAACCCACTCTCCTCTCTAGTTCTGGCCCTTTTACATTTTCCTCTTTAATTGTATTCCCCGCTGAAACTGTCCTGTTGGTTTACTTGTCTATTCATTTATTATCTCTTTCCCCCAATGAGAAGAGGACAGGAACTTTGATTCGCTCACCTCTGAATCGCTAGTGCTTGGAACAGAGTGAGACACATAGCAAGGGTCCAATAAATATTTGTTGATGACCTTATGAATGTCTGAACTAAGGATAGTTGGCTATGCGGGGTCCCCAGTGAGCTCTGCCTGTCACTACATTGTGAGGCACTGGACCCATCAATCAGATTAGCTCACTGTGAACTGGGGACACTGAGAGTAAGGTACCAATCGCATCGGGGAAGGTGGAAGCAGAGACAGAACTGATGAGTCACCACACTGGTGGCCTGTTTGAGTGGAGGGGACTGGACATGAGCTTCGGAGGAGATAGAAAAATGACCAGATGGCCAAGGTGCTGCAGCCTGGAATGTCAAATCATTTCCTGGGAGGCCTTACCTTGCAGCTACTGAGATGGTTTCCTGATCTTCCTTGCTTCCTCATTAATTACGTGAGCCCAAATGTGTCTCTGTTCTTTACACCTCACAAGAGCCTAACTAACAGA
Organism: Myotis nattereri; assembly: GCF_964212035.1. Lineage (NCBI taxonomy): Eukaryota > Metazoa > Chordata > Mammalia > Chiroptera > Vespertilionidae > Myotis > Myotis nattereri. The sequence continues at coordinate 22,209,729 of NC_138081.1, forward strand.
AGTTCTTTATAATGTCATCACTCCAGCTAAAAGGATGCTGGGATCTAGAGGGAGTAACTTGCCCAAGATTGCAGAGCTTGCCATTGCTGAGTCAGGGTTTTAACTTTTCCACTATATTAGCTGCCTAATTTCAGCTTCACAACTGTCCTAGGAGATAGGAAGGAACCAGACTGCCTTGAGACAGATTTATCCCTCAGATAATTCATCTGGAATCTGGATGACAACCTATAAAGCATGCCATAGTGGAGGTCAAACTCTGTATTCATAGGAACTAGACCAAACTGGCTTCTTAGATAAATTCAAATCCTGAGAATCCACGATGTCATAGTAGAGGAGAGGAAAAACATGGGTGAGATTTGAGGTGTCTGCCCACACAGTGGGTTTTCTTTTCATAGTCCTGCGGAAGGCTCCCTTCATTTGGAGATCTTGGTATGTTAATTCCTCTCAGGAACTTCAGTCACCAAAACTTTCCCCTAGTTCAGTGGTCGTCAAACTGCGGCTCACGAGCCACATGCGGCTCTTTGGCCCCTTGAGTGTGGCCATGAAGTTTCAATCACACTGTATGTGCGCGCCCGCATGTGGTATTTTATGGAAAGAGCCACACTCAAGGAGCCGCAGTTTGCCGACCACTGCCCTAGTTAAACTCCTACTCAGGTGTAAAGTCCACAGTCTATTCATGGTCTGGGTTTTATACTGGCATTGTTACTGAAGCTTTGAACTTCTGGTCCATGATATCTTTAGTGGCCATGAGAACCTACAGTGCCTGGGACTTACCTTCCCCATTAACAATGAAACTGTCCTTTGGAAAGGGTACAATACCAACAACACCAACAGCGTCCCTCCTTGTGAGGTCATTCTGTGTTTTCATAGTGCTGTGACCTGGCACCAGAAGAAAATGACTGGTACCTTCACAGAGCTTAGAGTTTAACCTAAATCTTGAAATATTGTTTTACTGACTTTTCTCAGAAAGGGCAAACTATGTCTGACTCAATATAACTCTCGCATACATTGTTCAAAGAGTCCACTAGTGATATACTAGCAGATTATCCCTTTCACCATATCAAGCTATAAAACCTGGAGTGCAGAATGTCAAAAGGACTTGTTCCCAGGTAGTCCTACCTCCCCCCATTAGTTTTTGAGAATCACAGGCTGAATGTTTGGGAATCTCAACACCATATTTCCAAGTATTTACCCCTGACTATGAAGGTTTGCAATTCAGGCTCACTTCTGCCTTCTGCTATTTGGCAGGACGGGTGGTCCCCAGAGATGGGCATCCCATCCAGTGCAGTATCTGGAGAGTTCCCCTTTGCAAGTCTTCATACATGTAGACATACACTCCTGGGAAATTTCCACTAGCAAACCCTCACATGCCAACATGTGGAGGGCCCAGGTAAGGCTGCTCACCAGGGAGCCCAGTACCAGACAGGAGACATCACAGTGATGCACCTGGGTATTCTGTCTTTCCCCTGAGACCTAAACAAGAAGAAATGGGCTAACCAGGTCATAGCCAAAATGTAGGCCGCACTCTCAGATTCGCTTCCTTCTTGGGAGTGTTACACCTCACAGGGCCGTGTAAGAATTTTTTATATGTAAGTTAGACTACTCATGAAATTATTTTGAAACCATAGCATCCAAACCTGAAAGAAATCAGTCTAGTCTTGGAAAGCACGAGGCAGTAGGACAATAGAAATAGTAATTTTTAAAAAGATGTGATAAGGATCTTAATGTACTGAATTGTGTTTCAAGTTGATGGTACTATCAGAGGCGTCAGATTCTGTTGTTAGTAAGTATTTTACTGCCTTGAAGGCTTTTGACCTAATATATATATGAAATGGGTATTGTTCTAGCTGGATAGTTTGGGGTGTTATCTTGTCCAAGGGGGACATAATGTACGACTTAAAATATTTCTCCTCCTCGGTTTCTTTCCAGACCTCTATGAGACCATAGAATTGAAAATGAAAGCAAAATAAAAATTCCAAATCACACACATCCCATTAACATTTACTGATCAAGTGCCTCTAAGACATCAGCCCCAAAAGGAGCCAAAGGTAAGTGCCCCCACTCTTGCCCCAAACCCTCAGTTTGTATAATAAAATCATAAAGCCTTCCCTGTGAGCCCAGAGTGGAGACCACGAATGCTGCGCAGTAGTCGTTCAGTGAAAAACCAAATTAACACTGATTATATTCTGGCTTGCTGTGGTGCAGCCAGTGTGACTTCACAAGGGAAAATGGCATCGGTGGCACTAGGTGGCATCATTCTGACACATTTACAGACCATTAGCCAGCGCTAATATCATTTCAAAGGGCTGGTGTCAAAGTGGGGCGGGCACCCTAGGACTGCCACTCAGCCCTGTGTGATCTGCCAGTGAAAGCTCTGTGCTCCCAATGAAGAGAAAGGGCTTGCACTAGGGTAGGGGTCTATTCCTAACTTACTCCTGTAGGTCATTCAGGGCAGGTGTGTCCTGAGGCAAAAATGTAAAAAAGTTCTAGAAATTTCTTTTTGGGGGGTGAGTGGGGGGTCCCGACAGGAAATCCCTTTGCCTTATTAACTCACAGAAAAATCTAAGTGCTTTTTAGTTGGAGACTAGTAGTCACATGAGCCAGACAGTTCCTGGGTCAAAGTGATAGTTTGTGTCTGTAATTGGAACTTCAGAGTTCGACTCCTTAGCCTAGCAGGCTTCTATCAGAGGGAGGTTGGCAGGATGATTGCGGACTAATAGAGATGTTTGACTGGGGAAGAATTTTTAAAAATCATGTGATTCATAAAACTAGGGTAGGAAAATCTGTGACTCTAAGTATGGTCCATGGAGGAGCAGCACACACATGCCCAGGGAGTTGTTAGGAATGCAGAACCACAGGCCCCACCCCAGGTCTTCTAAGTCAGAATCTACATTTTAATCAGACCCCCAGGTGATTCCATTACTGTTTGAAAAGCACTGGTCTGATCTATACTCTTCATTGAAATGATGCTTTTTAAGAGAAGGAAAGTTTTCATTAATTTCTATAGTCAAAGCTCTTTCTTGGACTCAGGGCCAGCCCTCCACCAAATCTCCTCTCCTATCTGTCTCATCTCCTCTTTGGCCACTCTCTCCCTCTATTTCCTGCAATATGCCCAGCTCATACATTCTGTCTTCAAGGCCACCTGGATCCTGCCAGGAAAATGCTTATTCTGCAGTGAAAGTAGTTGAAAAGCAGGAAAAGCACTCAACTTAGATCCCAAGACTCGAATCTGAACCTTGGTTCTGCAGAATCCCGAAAGTAAATCTGTTTATTTTTCTAATGACAGTCATTTTTCTTCATGCAGAGGTGAAATGAAATAGTGCATGTAAAAGAACTTTATGAGCTGCAAAGTAGTAAAATATGCCTAAGGTCTTGTTGCCCAAGGAAGTTATTTTTGAACACGTGTTATTCATAAAGGGGGCAGTATTGTGTGAAGGTTAGGGGCCTGGGCTCAGCCCTAGCCAGTTGGCTGAGTGGATAGAGTGTTGGCCTGCAGACTGAAGGGTCCTGAGTTAGATTTTGGTCAAGGGTGCATGCCCAGGTTGCCAACTTGATCTCCGGTAGGAGGAGTGCAGGAGGCAGCCAATCAATGATTCTCTCTCATCATTTATGTTTCTCTCTCTCTTTCTTTCCTTTCCTCTCTGAAATTAATAAAAATTAAAAATAAAATAAAAAAGAGCATGGGCTCAGAGCTGATTGCTAGGGTTTAAGCCCTAGAGCTGTCACTTCCTGGATGACCATGTTTGATCACTTCCCTCATTATAATGGTACCTACCTACTCTCATGATAGGGCTGTCATAAGGAATGAAAAAATGATGCCCATCTACACTAATAAAAGAGAAAGATGCTAATTGATCATACCTTCGGCATGTCCATCAGGCAATCAGAAGTGGGTATGCAAATTAACCCAACAAAGATGGCGAGTTAATTTGCATATGCAGGCTCTGAGCGGCCGGGGTGGGATGCTTGTGTTCTGCATTGCCCCAGTCGCTCCAGGCCTCTGGGCAGCTTGGGAAGGCAGAAAGGCGGTTCTGGCCAGAGCGAAGGCAGTGACAGCAGCCAGGGGAAGGAAGGCCCATTCTTGCATGAATCTTCATGCATCAGGCCTCCAGTAATATCCATACATGTCAGCTATGATGACTACTAAGTGCAGTAACTTTATATTTATATATATTGTTTGTAAGGGAAACACAGACACATAGGATAGATGAATGGGGAACAAACTCAGAGGCATGTGAGGGCGGGAAAAAGAAAGGGAGGAAGCCCTAACCAGTTTGGCTCAGTGGATAGAGTGTCCGCCTGCGGACTCAAGGGTCCCAGGTTTGATTCCGGTCAAGGGCATGTACCTTGGTTGCGGGCACGTACCCAGTGGGGAGTGTGCGGGAGGCAGCTGATCGATGTTTCTCTCTCATCGATGTTTCTAACTCTCTATCCCTCTCCTTCCCCTCTCTCTTCTTCTCTGTAAAAAAATCAATAAAAGATATTTTAAAAAAAGAAAGAAAGGGAGGAAGAAGAAAACAGACAGATATCCAGAGATCCAAAGACAAGAATAAGAGGCAAGCTAAGTGAGAAGCAGCCCTGGAAAGATAAATGAGTAGACTTTATATTATCCCTGAAAAATGAGCATTTGGGGGGTAACACTACAAGCAAATGATTATTTGTTACAGATCAGAGCCAACATAGACCACAGCCCCGAGTCAGGTGCTTGACCATCTGCACAGACAGAATTGCCATTACTGAGCATGCAGACTAATTGTACATATGATATGAATAAGTCATCATACCGTAACCTTAAATAAACAAACCTGTGTTAATAAGGATGTGGTTTTATGCAATACAATAAAATTATTGATGTACACTTCCCTTCTATCTCCAGAAAGACCTCTATAGGGCTACACTTAATGCCATTGCTGTCCTCTCTCCAAGGAAGCCTTGCCTTCAGTCACTAAGTCAGAGTCTTGACCTTAACCATTCCTTTCCTGGCCACATGGGAGACCACAGGATTCTGTAAAATCCAGCTGTGGTCCCTTTCCTGTGGCTCTGGAAATCCCCATGCCAGCCATGGCTCTGGGCCATTTCCCATTCTGCCCATTGCTCACAGCTGCTTACACCGGCTTTCAGTCATGCCCCCCTTTCCCAGGATTTTCTTCTGTCTAGTCTCTAGTGAGGGATGGTTGATGTCGCCCTGTGTTGTGATTTCACAAACAGCAGACACTCTGCTTTCTCACTCCCTTTGCAACATGCACTTGTACCCCAGCCTAGTCCACCCAGCTTTAGGGCTTCTGCCTTTAGGGGTAGAGGCAGCCTCCTCCGGGTGCACTTGCCCTGTGTTCCTGGACATTGGGTTAAAGGTCGTGGTCTAAACAATGGTAGAACCCTGATACTTCATTCATATCTCAATGTCCTCATTCTTTCCTACGTTGAGCACAGCATTCCATCTTGGTAGTCTATTCTACTCACCGTTGGCCTGCCTTGGTGTCTGAAATTCCACATTTTGTATCCATTTTTTTACTGCTTATGTCTCTCAGAGGAGTATCAGTAATTAAAGCATTAATGAATGTAAGGGGAGGTTAGTGAAAAGAGATCTAACACCTTAAAGCAGTAGTCGGCAAACTGCGGACCCTTGAGTGTGGCTCTTCCACAAAATACCACGTGCGGGAGCACACGTACAGTGTGATTGAAACTTTGTTGCCACACTCAAGGGGCCAAAGAGCCGCATGTGGCTCGCGAGCCACAGTTTGCCAACCATTGCCTTAAAGTGTTTAATATTTGACTAGACGGAACAAAATTGTTCAGTGTGAGGAGATTATTGGAACAAATGTCACCCTGTCATGAGAGAAGGTAAGTGAGCGATCTAGTCATGCCTCAGTCCTTAGGAGGCTGCAGTTTGAGATAAATGAGGCATCTGCCTCAGTTATTCTCAGGTGTTAATTGTACCAGCAAGACCATTTCCAGAGTTATCTAAAATAATTTTTATACTAACAAAATTCCATGAATTTGTGTTCAAGTATTTAAATCTTTCTTGAGTCCAAAGGACTCCAGCGTGCCATTGAGAATTCAGTGGTCAGCCTTGCCCCCTGACACCAGGGTGCTGGGTGAAGTAGTATGAAAAACCATTTTGGTAAGAAATAACTTAGTAACATTTGCAGACACCTTTGCCACACAAGTTCAGGGAGACAATTTTCTATCTGCTGGTCCATCTTGTGCAGTACTCTGCCCAGAGGAAGCCTACAGCTGTCAACAGATGAAAATGATTGAGATAAATAATTCTTTCTCTTCCTCCCATTCATGAAAAGCCTTTCTCTGAGTGGCCTTGGTGTGTTTAGAGTATAGATTCATGAGCACGAAGAAAGGAACAGAGGCTGACACTCTGATGACTGGCCTCTCCTTTGATTCTTAAACAATCTCCAATATCCATTGATTACAAACATGTTCACACAGACATTTCAAGGTATCAATGTGTTTTTAATTTAATTCAGGTGTGTGCCCTCTCTGCCTCTGTGTTACTCACCTCTCTCACTCTGACTCTTGAATTATTTAATGTTTTCCCCCAGTTAATCTAAATTAGAGTTGTTGCTTTTTTTTTTTTTAAGGAGAGGATGGAAGGAAACTAAAAATAATCACTGAGGCAGGATATATTACACCAACTGCTTTTGCCTCTGGTGGTTGCTGGAGTTTCCTTTGTTGTCTTGTTTGATTGTTTCATTTATATGGCAGGTTAGACAGCAACAGACTTCTGTTATTGCCTTTTCTCAGTGGTGGATTTTTTAGACTCAGCTCCCCCTGAGGCAGCCACTCCCCATCCGCAGCTGGTGACAAGAGGTGCTGTTGCTCTCAATACTTAACACCTACTGGAGAAAGATCAACAGAGTTGCTATTAAGTGGCAGAGGGTGTCTCCATTTCTAACTGTTCAGGCCTTTGTTGAGAGACAGAGAGAGAGGGATGGAGTGACTAGAAAAAAAAGGGGTAAGAGAGGGAGAGAGCATGCGTTTCAGTGTCTCAGTTTTTTATGAACTGCTTTTGCAGATGCTTGATTGCATTTGTTTGTAACTTCCCACCACCAGCTTCCATCCTCTCCTTTAAGGACATTCTGATTTTTGTTGCTATTTTTTTAATAACCAGAAATAATTTCTTAATCAAATTGCAATAGAAGTATGTTAAAGAGGAGCAGACATTTGTAGGGGGCAGGGTTTTTGCCACAGAGCAAGAGTCTGAGGATCAGAAATTCAATCCCCTGGGCAGTTTTTTAAAGTTCTCCCAGGAAACTTTGGGTCATTAGTTACTTCGAACTTTCCATTACTCTTTTAGTTAATGCAGCCGCAGAGCATCATCATTGGCATAAAACTGGGAATGAGGAGATTTATGGATGGAGAGGAAGTGAAACTTTGTGAAATTAAACAGACTAGATGGCTCTGGTAATACTTCAGGCGATAAATTAGCCCTGCAAATGGTGAAGGAAACCCAAAGAATCTTGGTCATTAGGCGAGGGTTTCTGATTCCGGATCGTGTCTCCTTCAGGCTTCTCGGCTACCTTCTATTCCCAATAAGTCCATCGAGCAGCAAGCCAGGAAACGTTAAATACTCAACCTGGATGGTGTGGCTCAGTGGTTGAATGTTGACCCTTGCAACAAGAGGTTTCTGGTTCGATTACCAGTCAGGGCACATGCCCAGGTTGCAGGCTCGATCTCCAATAGGGGGCATGCAGGAGGCAGCCGATCAATGCTTCTCTCTCATCAATCTTTCTATCTCTTTCTCCCTTCCTCTCTCTCTGAAAAAGTCAATTTAAAAAAGTTAGATACTCAATTAAGTTTCTTTGTTCTTTTGTTAAGGGCACTAAAAGCAAAATGAGGAAATGTAAGGTTAAGGAATCTCACCTAGTCTTCTGAGCAATTGAAAACCAAGATAATCTTGGGCACCTATGTGCATAGCACTGAGACATACACTACCATACCCCAAAGAAACATTTTTTAAAAATTTAAAGAGAGAGGCTCTAGAGCCAGGTACCTGAATTTAAAATCATACCATGGAGGATGTCAAAGGTCTTTAAGGAGATTACAAGAGAAAGGTAGGAGGTGCTTTTATAATAACTATGCAAGTTACCAAGTGACTAACCACCCACATTAACCCCTGAAGATCAAGGGACAGAGAAGTCAGAAATGGCCTGGGTGTGGAAACATTGGGAAATTGAAAAATGAATAGGATTTGGATAAGTATTATAGACAGGAGAAGGCATTTAAAAATGTCATCCTTCTTCTGAAGCCACAAAACTCCAATCTAAACTTGGCTCTATCTTTTAGAAAATGCCCTAAGTTCTTTTCTGGCTACTTTCTCTCCCTCTGTCTTTTTGTTGTTGTTAAAATTTCATTGATTTTTTTAGAGAGAGTGGAAGGGGTGGGGGGGGGAGAGAGAGAGAGAGAGAGAGAGAGAGAGAGAGAGAGAGAGAGAGACATCCTTGATGTGACACAGACATACTTATTGGTAGCCCTGACCAGCTGGGGATGGAACTGCAACCCTTGGGTGCATAGACCAGTGCTCTAACCACTGAATGCTCGGGCCCGGGCTGTTGTCTCTTTTGATAAACCTGATAAGCTCCAATAAATATTCCGAACTCTCTCTTGTGCAAACAGTGAAAACCGAGTGATGTCTTACCCTAGAACAGCAGCATAAGAAAGGCCTTCAATGCTCTATGACTTCAACCTCATCTCTATTTTTCATTAGTATGTAATGGGGCTTTGAACCCTCTGCGTCATTATAAATCATTTAATTGCTATTACTTGGACAGGGTAAGGAAATTTTAAAAAGTAAAATATAGTATATATTAGGACACTATGATTTTCCTTCATATTCTGCCTAGGACTCAACAATATACTTGCTGAGGAAGTCTGAACTGTATCTAGCTTTCTTGATGGCCACAGCCCAGTGCCAAGCTGTGAGTGCCCAAGCTCACATATTCTGTGCTAAGCCACATCTCAGTCTGCCAGGCTTGGGTGGTTTCGTTTATAAAGCTTTACATGTGTTCATGCTGAGTTTTATCTTCTAAGATTTAGTCTTATCAAGCTCCAGTTATCCACATTTTAAAAAATATTCAATATATTTACTGTCATTCCAAATGATAAAAACAAAAAGAGAAACAGAGATCAAACTCATAATTGCCAAAGGGGACAGGGATGGGGGTGGATTTAAAAAGTGAAGGGGAATAGAGTCAATAATATTGTGATAACTTTGTAAGGTGAAAGACAGTAACTAGACTTATTGTGGTGATCGTATCATGAGGCATATAAATGTTGAATCACTATATTATAGACTCAAAACTAATATAATATTAAATGTCAACTGGACTTAAATAAAAATAAATAAAGTTCGCCAAACCGGTTTGGCTCAGTGGCTAGAGGGTTGGCCTGCGGACTGAAGGGTCCCAGGTTTGATTCCGGTCAAGGGCATGTACCTTGGTTGTGGGCACATCCCCACTGGGGGTGTGCAGGAGGCAGCTGATTGATCTCTCTCATCGATGTTTCTAACTCTCCATCCCTCTCCTTTCTTCTCTGTAAAAAATCAATAAAATATATTTTAAAAAATAAAATAAAATAAAATAAATAAAGTTTAAGAAGATGTTGGACAAGGCAGACTCCAGACGGAGCCCTGCCACCCGGCACTTTCCTGACCAGTAACTGGTGCCTGTGGTTTCTGCTGTTTGCATGCTGACCACTTACGCATGTATAATGAGTGGCCCTGAAACTTGCCCATGAGGCTCTCATAAAAGGCTTTTTCAAATGTTTTTTCCAAAGTTTTGCTTCTCTGTCGATTACATTGCCCTAATTCTTGGAATAATGATCTTATCAAAGGAAGAACAGGAGACTGAAGAAACTGCTTGTCTTTGGTGACTCCACGTTGGTTCTTAATGATCCCTAGTACATTCCCCAGGGATTCTTAAGCCAATCCTTTAATAACAATTTCTGATTATTTTGGGGGGAGGAGTCCTAGAATGAGCAGCCCTAGTGGGTTATTTGCAAAATTTCCCTTGATCCCTTTTAAAATCACTCCTGAGTCTCCAGGTCATCCGTTCTCCTGGCCTCCCCCTCGCTCCCTGAGATGTCTCTACGGTCAGGCATGACGTAGTTCAGCCATCCCCATTGCAAACCCTCTGCAGATGAAGGCCAGGGGAGAGCTCTCCAAGGCAGACAGAAAACATCCCTTGCCTCCAACAGGATCATCCTAATTAATAATAATCACAATAATATTGTGCTCTGCCTTTTATCCAGGGACACACCAACAGCCGAACGCTTTATGCACATTATTTAATTAAGCCTTATGACAATCCCGTGAGGGGAACTGGGAAACTGAAAGATTGGCTCAGTCTCTGCGTACGTACGGAGACCTGTGCAGAGGAGCAGGTGAGAGTGCAGAGCAGACAGGTGGGGAGGTTAAGTAGGAAGGGGCACTGAGGGCACCTGTGCCCCGGAACTTTCTAACGGGCCACCAGCCATGCCCCTGGAGGAAACTCATCTCCGAATCTCTGAAATGCTCCTGAGGAGTTTTATGTTTGTCACTCCAAGATTGTAGCCATGTTCTGTGCGATTCGCTATTCTAGGTGTGATTTTATTTATTTTTTATTTTATTTATTTTTTTATTGCTTAAAGTATTACAAAGGGTATTACATATGTGCCCCTTTTTTTCTCTGCCCTTGACAATCCCCTGGCCTCCCTCTAGGTGTGATTTTAAATTGACTGAAGAAAACGCTGAGTAAACCATGTTTACATTTCCTCTCTTGCTGCCCATTCCCCTCTCTCCTTGACCACCTTGGGGCTCAGATTTGTCAGCCAGACTGACTGAGGCACAGTCAAGTGAAGCAAATGACTATGTTCACTGTCAATGCAAAGCCCAGACCCTATTTCTTCATACCCTAGTGGTCAGAGCCTCGAGGTCTGCCCAGGAGAAAGCTGTTCCGGAGTCACGGAGGGCAGTTCTGTTCTTGCCCAAGCAGAGCAGGCCTGTGTACGGATGCCCAGCCTGGGGCCCGGGCTGGTGTCTGCTCTGTCCTGGGAGCCAGATTCTCCAAAGAACCTCCCTGGTCACCAAAGACAAACACAGAATAAGCAGTGTATCTTCTTCGTGAAACTCCCTTAAAGCACAATAGAGACAGATTCATAGGCAGAGAGCAGGCAGACAGCTCTGATGGTGGGAGGGGGAAGAGGGTGTTGGGAGAGGAGGGAGGGATTGAGAAAAAAAGAAAAAGAGGGAGAAATAACTCATGGACACAGACAACAGTGTGGTGGCTGCTGGGAGGAGGAGGATGAATGTAGGTAGGAGAAGGTATAGGGGGAAAATGATGATAAAAAATAAAGATAAAAGAAACATTGTATCATATTGGATCATGGAAAAATTATATGAAGTACAGGCCTGCTTTGCTGTACTTGACTTAAATATAATATGTAAAAACTATTTCTTTTTAATCCTGGGGACTTTGAAATAACACTTCTACCTCCCTGAGAAGTGTTTGCTAGGCTAAATTGTCTAAAATTGTCTTAACTTAGCACTCAACCATTAAATCAAAGTGTGTTGGGATGAATTAAAATAACTGGGATGGAATACTCTTTCCCAGGGGAGTTTTTGATCTCACTTTGGCACCACCTGGCACTCACGTGCCTGAGAAGCCTCTACATACTGGCTGTGGCGCCCCTCTCCGCTGTAACATCTCACATGATGGACAGCAAGAAATCAGGAAAGTGAAAAACTGGTTATTGACATAAATATCAATTGGTCATTTAGGTTGCGCTGTGCTCCCTATTGAAGATCATTCTGGAATGTCATTACCTGCACTTAGTGGGAAATTGCCATAAGTTTTTAAAATTTTTTTTCAAAAAATATATTTCTTTATTGATTTCAGAGAATAAGGGAGAGGAAGAGAGAAATGGAAACATCAATGATGAGAGAGAATCATTGATCGGCTGCCTCCTGCACACCCCCTACTTGGGATCAAGCCCACAATCCAAGCATGTGCCCTTGGCCAGAATCGAATCTGAGACCCTTCAGTCCTCAGGCTGACGAGCCAAACTGGATAGGGAAAATTGCCAGAATTTTTATTTGCATCTTTCCATCAGGGAATAAAGCCCACACAGCAGCCATCACTGGATTGAGCATATTTAGAATTTCTCACACCTATTTCTCCTCTGTGAAATTCTCATCGATACATTCATGTGTGGAGAGAGAAAATGGGCATATACTTAAATATGTATACATAACAGACATATAGACTGATATAGATCTATATCTATATCTAGGTCTATATCTACATCTATATCTAATCTATCTGTCATCTATATATATTTATATATTCTCTTCCCATCCATTCACTGTCAACACCAGTTACTTCGGAGATCAGGAAATGAAATACTATTTTTGGAGGAAAGACGGATCTTTCATACGGAATGTCCAGAAAATGACCCAGCCTGCCCCCCATTCAGACCTCAAGGCATTCAAGTGCGGCTTTGTCCCGATGCTCACTTCTATTCAAAGTTCATCCTCTGAGGTTGAATGAGCCTCCCTCACCCCAAAGAAAAGGCTCCACTAACCTTGCTGCCCTTGCACCCTCCCTGTGTCTGCCCTACACAGGGAGAAGGAATGAACTTGGGCTTTGCAAAACTGGCTGCCCAATTATATGTTTAAAAAGATGTTTTGCTGACATCTAGAGGCATTTGGGTAATAACACTTATTAATAATGCTTCTTCGCACGGATAGGGTGTCTTGCATTGCATGATACCCCAGCTCTTTACACACATTAATTAATTACCCATCACAGCACCCCTGTGAGGCGGTGTAGGTGAGCATTATTATGTGCAAAGGATTTATTGATTTTTCAAAGTAATATATAGCTGAGGCACAAAGGGGGAAACCATAGGAGCATGAATTAAAGAAGAAGAGGGATACAGTGACTGTATAAGAAAACAAATAAAACGAAGAATTACCCCCACTGTGCTCTTTAGAAAGGAATGATCACTTCACAAGTTCCAAGGGCTTGAACTTTAAGTAATTTGATTGTTAGCAACTTATGCAAAGGCACCTAGGAGGTTGGAGGAAGGGAGCCATCAATAAAAATTCCGTCTTCTTTTCAAGCCCATTCACAATGCTTCCTGCTATGGGTGCTCCTCCCTTGGGCATTCCCAGTAGTTAGTAAGGAACTGGGACAGTGGTTTAGCTCTTAGGTTTATGATGGAAGCATTTTGTTTATGGTGGGGTGGGGACCTGGGATAGGGTGCTTAGAGGAGGAGGGGAGAAGAAAGAAACTAAGCCAGATTTGTTTGCGGAAATACGCTTGGAGGTTGTGGAATTTCAGCTATGCCACGGAGTGCAGCTATATAAATTGACTGTCTTTCGGAATTCTTCTAGTCTTGTTTTATGGTAGTGGCTCAGCTGCTTTTCTATTTTTTTAAGTGGTGACTATTCTGGGTTCTTCTTTTAGGCATGATTCTTATTTATTTTCATGGAGCTAAAACTTCTGGGGCTTACTATTCATTTCTAAGCTGAAAGGTAATATTCTACTTAAAAAGAAAAGTGTCATAAAATCCTTAGCTTGCAGACACCAAGACATGATAGAAGACTCGAGAAATGCTTTATATTCTTCATGTTATTGTAATGCTTTGTTTTTATGAGGATGACAATAAGTTGCTTTTAAAACAGCTTATTTTTCTCAGAACTCATACTCATTGGGTTTGAAAAAAAATGTAACCAGAAAGTAAAGTGAACATGAGTGAGCATGCATGGCTCTTGGGGATGCGGGCGCTTACCTTTTGGACTTGATGCCAAAATTAAAGTGTCACCTTGTGCTCTACCTCCCCACTCACTAACACTTTCCCCATGTTCCCAGGCACACCAGAACCTAGGCTTGTCACCACCAACACTGCCACCTCCATTGCATCTTTTTGGAATATTAAATCTCAGACCAAAGATCAAAATCAGTGAAAGAAAATGCTGAGCAACACAGGGCCAATTAAGTCTATGAGGGCTGCCCCAGCACCAGGCACCCTTCCTGGTGGGTTTCCTCTGACCACTTCCTGTGTGTGTGTGTGTGTGTGTGTGTGTGTGTGTGTGTGTGTGTGTGTGTTTATTTCATGTCATATTGCCATACTAACAGAAATTCTACCAATTTTAAATTTACTAGCAAAGATATATGTTCCTTTTTTTACACTTGATATATGACGGGTTCATCAGTCATTTACTCATTGAAATGAAATGGTTTGATCCATTTTCTTCCCAACTTACAGTTCCGATCAGATGTCCTCAAGACGATGGACTTTGTTTGAGATGGAGGTGAGATGAGTCATTTGGAATTGTGGCTCCCTTTGGGAAGGGGCAGGCCAGAGAGTTCTGTGATGTTGGGTTAAGACCCTGGAGACTTGGGAAGAGGGCTCCTGGTTAAAGGGAAGGAGATCTCTATTAGAAGAGAGACAACAAATACCTGATACACCATCAGTCTCTAAATGTTACCTGGGTCTGACTCAAGGGGCCTGAAATGAGGGAAGAAACCTTTTCTTCTTCCTCTTCCCTTTCCTTTTTCTCCACCTGCCCCCCTGCCCTGTGTTTGACCTGCTGTTCCCAAATATCACATCTTCACCACAATCCGACTCTACCCTGGGTTAAGGAGGCTTCAGGAGTTCACCTGGGAACCCAAACACCGTCAATAATCTTGCTTCTCAGGTCAAATGTCTTTAAAGTTCCAAGCTGTAGGATAAGGAGACAATTTTGAAAACCATCCCATTAAAAAACTGGAGACTGCTTCATCGCCAAACAAGGAGTGCCCCACGTCCTCCTATGTGCACTAAGTTCAGCTCATGGGCATTGCAATTTATACCTGCTGTGGTTTAAGGGAAGAATTTACTATCAAGCTTTCTGTGTACTGTCTTTTTCTATAAGCATATAGGCAGGCACTTGCCTAAGATTGCAATTTATACCAGGTGAATATTAATGAACATGCATTTCACTTCCTTTTTTATGGTAACATGCCCCCAGGGTGAAGGGCAAGTCGGACAGTTAAAACTTTTATCCTGCACTAGCAATATGGGCCCATTTGCAAAGCAGCTAGTGGTATAAAAAAAGGTGCAGGTCCTAAAAATCAAGGGATTTGCTCATTAAAACTGATTTTTGAAACTTGCAACTTTGAAGGGTCATTACTCCAATAAAATATCTGTAGGTAGTGACATCTATTAATCGAGGTCTAAAGGTACTAAGGTACTCTTTTGCGTCTTCATTTTATCTGCATTTCTGGGATGATTTAGGGAAGGGGCTGGGAGATATGGAGAGGAAATGTGCTGTTGGTTATACACAATGTTGAATACAGAGATCAGCGAGGTTTCTCCCTCATTATTGCTGGATTCTCTCATCACTCTTAGGACTCTCACTGTTTTTTCATCATCCCAGCAACAACCAGTTGGTTCCCTCATCTGACTGTGTTGCTAGTTCAAAATTAAAAGACACTCTTAATATAAGTGTCTCTTCTTTGTCCAAAATCTTTTAATAACTTTTCATCTCATGTAGAGTAAAAGCCAAAGTCCTAGCCATAGCTGACATGTTCCTACCTGGTCTGTCCCCCTTACCCTTTGACCTCAGCTCCTAAGCTTCCCCAGTCACTCACTCTACTCAGGCTTCCTTGCTGTTCCTGAGGCCCTTTAGAAACAATCCTGCCCCAGGGCCTTTGCACTTGCCATTTAGAAGATATCTTCATGGCTTCCTCTCTTCCTTCCTTCATATCTTAGCTTAATTGGCACCTTCTCAGGGAGATCTTCCCTGGCCTTCACTAATTTTTAATACTCTTTTCCCTTCTTCATCCTGATATGCTTCTCATCCTCCAACTCTGCTTCAATTTGTGTGTGTGTGTGTGTGTTGGGGGGGGGCATTTATATAAGCATGATATTGTTTATATTTTACCTCTTTATCGTGTTTTTCATTGGTATCCCTCAAATTGAACAAAAGCGTAAGGTCAGGAATTACTGCTGTGCTCACTGCTGTGTCCTCAGGACATAGAACAGTATTTTGCACTTAGTAGGTGCTCAATAGATACATGTTGAATGGATCTTGGGGACAGTCCTGGGTACTGAAGGCAGAAATTGTTCGTGGAAATCTGATGTGTAAATGCGGGAGCACCCGGCAGTAAGTGTAAGCATGCAGAGAAATTAACTTTCTTTAAAGTGGCCAGTTGAACAAATTGAAATCACAGACCAAATTACGCCAACAAGCCTTTAATGAAACTGCTACCAGTTCATTCAAGGCTGCCCAGATGATTTCAAAAGCAATGTGGCAGAGTGTCTATTTCCCAGTGATAAATGCATGTTCACTACTAATGCTTTTTTTCTTTTTTTTTTAGAAATCTTGCGTGTCTTCAGTGAAGCTAATTTATAAACCTTAACTACTGTAGCTAATTTAACTGGCTAATTTTAGACATTGTGCCGAGTTAAAATCTGCGTTTTATTGAGTATCATTTTGTCTACTGCTAACATTAATACGCATTTCGTAATGTGTGGCTACAAATGTTTTAAATATATATTTATGCTTTAAGAAGCATTTGTGTTAAGATTTTTTTTTCTTGTACCTTTTAGAGTCTGTCTTGGCAAATCATACATCTATCAGGCAGTTTCTCATGTTTAAGGTCTGCATGGAGCAAGTCAGGAAAGACACTAGTCCTCCTGGGCTAATTTGGTAAATGCTCACTTTCATTTCTCTCTCTTATTGAAGTAGCAAGAAAATGAGGTTTAGAGAAGTGTGTAGGAAGTATTAGCAATGGGTATCTACATGTGACCCCTCTGACTAATGAGATGGGAGCATAAAATGGGCAATGTTGCAAAAAAAAAAAAAAGATGTCATTGACAAATGGACTTGAGTCAATCAAATCAATGTAACTTAGCTAGTCTGTAAGCATTTTTGAAGAGATAATATGTATTATAATCTCTTTCCCTACTCTCATTTCCATTTGATGACTGTCCTATCTATGTTGATAAAATGTTTTAAAATTTCCATTTGTATTCAATATATATACAATTTTTCTCCCTTGCATGCTTCTCAAATTCAGGTTGCAAGTTTGTCTCTGATGCTCACCTCCTCCCACTAGCTCTAGACATATCTCCCCTACCCATCTTGACACCTTCTGGTGCATAAAACAGTGCTATGTATGTAGAAATGATCTCAATAAGTAATTGTTTACAAAAACAAAAGAATCTTAGATGTATGTATAGGAGTACACCTACTCCTAGACCCTATATGAAGAAATAGTTATACTCATATCACTATAAGACTGTGATATCCCCAGAGAGGAGCTCAGCTGTTATTTTTTAGGCTACTTCTACAAATATTCAACTACCTATTTCTTCAAACAAGGGCCATATATTTTCATAGTTCACTTCCTCCAACTGTCAGACTGTATCTATGCACTTGATGCTTATTAGTTGTAAGGACTTAATATTATATGATCCACAGACAGGAGAGACTCTTAAACAAATGTGGGGGAAATGTGGCTCTGTAATTTGCAGGTAAGTGTAGTTCCCTGTTTCTTTTAAACACAAGTAGAATAAAGAATAGCATTTCCTTTCCCTCTTTTCTGAAGTATAATTGGCATCTTCTTTTAGTTCAGCGGTTGTCAATCTGTGGGTTGCGACCCCTTTGGCGGTCGAACGACCCTTTCACAAGGGTCGCCTAAGAACATCCTGCATATCAGATATTTACATTAAGATTCATAACAGTAGCAACATTACAGTTATGAAGTAGCAACGAACATAATTTTATGGTTGGGTCACAACATGAGGAACTGTATTTAAAGGGCCAGAAGGTTGAGAACCACTGTTTTTGTTAATGTCTATAAACTACTCTTGGAGATGGGTCCAATTTTTAGTAAAAGTAATGAATATATAAAATAAAAAATAAATATAGACATGATTCACAAGAGCCTTGGCTGGGAGACAGCAAGGGGTAGTGGAAAGAGCATGACATTTGGTAAGAAAAGCAGGGGTTTGAATCTTAGGTTCACCACTTACGAACTGTGTGCCATCGTTAGTAAATTGGCACTCTAACTTTTAAATGAGGGCTACCGGTTTAGATAAGAGGAAACAAAGACTCAGAAGGTTTACCAAAAAACCCCCACATGTAAGTAAAGTGCTTAACACACAGTAGAAACTTGACAAATGTTAGCTCTCTAAAAATAACAATTAAAGTGTTGCCTGCATTTATAAAGCTTTTGACATGTTCCCAGGACGGTATGAAGTGGTTTATCCGTGTTGTCTCATTTAATCATCACAACAATCTTAATGCACCTTTTGTTCGGGGCAGGGGAGGGGGGCGGGGGGACTCAGAGGTGAGAGCACTCAGCTTGTCCCTGGAAGACCACCACTGCCTAGCATTTGCCAAGAACTTTGTCACAGTGCCAACACTGAGACAGTTTTCCCGATATTTTAAGCCCCGTACAAACCCAAACACTTAAGCTCTCTTTACACTACAAAGGGTAATTA
The DNA here is from genome assembly GCF_964212035.1 of Myotis nattereri. Lineage (NCBI taxonomy): Eukaryota > Metazoa > Chordata > Mammalia > Chiroptera > Vespertilionidae > Myotis > Myotis nattereri. Next base: position 22,228,215 of record NC_138081.1, read on the forward strand.
CACATTGAGCCATCTTTTCAGATATTTTGAAATTAATCCTACCTTTCCCTGAGCTATCATAACTCGGCGAGGTACATTTTGTTTTGGAGAATGTGCTCGTAGGTCGTTTCCTACATTTACAAGCTCATTTGCTGCAGCCAAGGAAATTTTCCCTAAAGGTTGTTGTCTTTCCTTCAGTAGCAAAAGAATAAGATAACCTGACCTTGTAGAAGGGAACCTTTTAGGTGGTGAACCATTTCCGGTGTTTGGCTAAGACCAGCTGGGTGACCCCGGTGCCCTCTCATGAGCAATGCTTGGTGCCCCTGTCCAAATCAATCCTCTTCTGATTATAGCAATTCTGATACCCCTGTATCTCCAAACCATCATGTGGGAAAGGGGACTGGGAGAAATGATCAGTGCCTTTGGAGGCTTTCCCGGTCTCCTCCTGCTCAGGATGGAGGCACTGAGAATGACATAGGATATCGATCGTGGGGATTTAGGAATTAGGGGCCCTACAACTCCTTGAGGATGGAAGTAGCCCCGAATGCCTGAGAGGTCAACATAATGCCAATGTTACAGCACACATGTTTACCAGCAGGCACTAAATGGGGGTGTGAGTGACTGAGGGGCGGTGGTCTGCTTGGGGGTAGGAGAGGGGCCAATTCTATTCCAATCAGATGAAAAACAGCTCCTTTTTTTTTTTTTTCTGAAAGGCATCCCATTAGAATCAACATGCTTCTTATTGGAACAAAAGGGAGAGCAATAATGGTTATTATGATTTTTATAACAGCTAACAGTTGTCCAGTGCTTAAGTTGACACAGACAGTATTTTTTCAACTACTGGTCACTTTGAGCCTCACAAAAGCGCAGGGAGATCTTAGGGGTCATCATTGCACTTCACAGATAAGGGGACTGAAAACTCAAAGTTAAGGGAATTCAGGAGAAGGTTGGTGCTGCAGGCAGGCACTATGTAGGCATCACCTGCAACCATCGGGACAACTTTGAAAGGTCGGATTTGTCATCCCTATTTTACCAATAAGGAGAGAGAAGTTAAGCAAACTGACTGAGCATGGAGCTGATGAAGGACAGAAGTGCAATCTGAGCTCTGCACCGCCCGGCACCAGGGCCATTGCATCACGACCATGACACTCTGCCTTCCCCAGGCCTTGCCCTTCCTTCTTTCTGGTCTATTCAGCTTCGGTGCACTGTAAGCCAATCCCAGCAGAGCTTCGTCAGGATCATAAACGGGAAGAGGTAATTTAAGGGCCTTAGATGGATATCACGTTGGGTTCCGAGAAGGGTGAAAAATGTGCAGAGGCAAAGAATCGGCGGCAGCTCCTGGTGAGCAATTTCTCATGGAGAACAATAAAGTAGAATCTGTCTGCAGCACATGATAAATGTTCATAAAACTCAAAGGCACGGTGCAAAAAGATATACACCCTGATAAAGAATGTCAGCAAGACCAAAAAGGCACATATGTCAGAAGAGCTTTGGATTCGCAGCCTCAGATGAGCGCTACCCCATTCTGTGCTTTGTGACTCCCTCTGACCCCTGTGTACAATTCAGGCTCTGGTCAAATCAGAACAACAGGTGTTTATTGCGAGTCTACTTATACAAGGTGTATGAAAATTCAGTTATGGCCATTAAGAAAAAACACCATGTTCTTCAGCACTCCTTGAATCTCATCAATGATCTCAAATCATTTCAAACCATATCTTGTTGCATTATTGGAGACTTCCTAATTTAATGAAGAAATTTCATGACAATGAACACAGGCTTGTTAAGACCCTTCCTTCATGAAATGGAGTGGAGTGTGGATTTCTATCTACCTGTGTATCTATTGATGTACATTTACTAGTATTTCCCTATACATGCATATGCATATACTAGAGGCCCGATGCACAAAATTCGGGCAAGAGTAGGCCTTCCTTCCCCCAGCTGCTGGCACCAGCTTCCCTCTGGCACCTGGGACAGGGTTTCCCTCTGGCTGCTGGCAGGCACCCAGGACCCAGGCTTCCCTGGCAGCCCCGGCTTTGTCCGGAAGGTTGTCTGGTCTAATTAGCATATTATGCTTTTATTATTATAGATATGTGTAATTAAGACTTATTAAAAGTGATAATGGCCTCCACAAAAGTCAGGAAAACATCCTTACAAGCCAAAGGTTTAATTTAATTGTATCAAAAATAGTCATGGGGCTGTAATAGGGAATATAGTCAATGATATTGTAATAATTATGTTGGTGTCAGACAGGTACTAGGCTTATGAGATGATCGCTTCATAAGTTATATAAATGTCTAATCACAATGTTGCACACCTGAAATTGATATAATACGTATATCAATTATAATTGAAATGGAAACAATTATTTTTTAAAAATTAATTGTACCAGAAAAAGGATAGGCTGCACATATACAAATAATTCTGGACTCCCCTTCCTTACCCTTCTGTGTGCTCTGCCTCACACAATTCTCCCTTTTATTTCTCAGGTTCTTCCTCTCCCAAGACTCTCCCTCTTTTCGCCTTTATTAGGGAGTCTTTGTCCTTTAGCCAGAAGCAAGCCTCCAGGCCATCCCCACATTCTAATAAAGCAACCCTTTTGTCAATGGCGGTAATGATTACCTCTTTTACAGCTGCCCCTGGTGCTGCATTTTGTAACACGATTTGGCCTCTTTGGGCTCTGGTTAGTCCTATTTAACGTACTGCAGGGGTTCCCTGTTTGATCTCTAATTGATATAATTGACTGGGAATAATCGGGAAGGCTTTATAGATGCTTATTGATAGCTAATTTTCCTTCATCCATTGTTTAATTCGATAAGAGCATAACCTAATTTATTGTCACTCCAATAGGGATCCATTATCCTTTTGATAAATGCTTCTGGGGCCAACTTGTCAGTAACTGATTTCAAAGAGCTGTTTATCCCACAGAGTCCATCATTAGTTAATGGCAGTTTAGAAAGCTAATGATGTTATAAATTACAATCAATAAGAACATGGAAATTATAGTTGTTGAGCAAGATAATACCATATTATTAAACCAACACTCAACCATACCTTTGCTTACTATATGTGTGGAGAGTTTGTGAATCTGTTTAATGATCTTTATGATTAGCCCAGAGAGCCATGGATCCGGAGGGAAATTGTGGGAATTACTCATACTTACAGCATATTTCAGAAAGGTAGAGGAAGTATGCTATGTTAATGGAAGGCATCCAAGAGACCAGCACACGAAAGTGTCTTGTTGGCAAGCAGCAATTTTCTACTCTTTGGAAAACTTCACTGTAGTACTTCAAGTAGCTGTTTCCAAATACTTTACTATATCTGTGGGGAGGTACACACAACACACACACAGAGCACACCATATACATGTGTTTAATTTATTCCATAAATAGCACCACCAACAAATCTTCTAGAATTTTTTGCTGCTCAAGGTTGCAAACTAGCATGGCTGTCTTTCTTAGTGGAGCCAGAATTGATTTAGGATATCATTTTGTATGTCCATCCTTACTGCTGTGGTGACCAGGTCTTTCTTATCAAGTTCTTAATGGTTGAGGCTAGCCAGTTTTGTTTTGTTTTTTGTTGTCTGTTTGTTTAACCGGCACAGGATCTAATCACTGGCAGAGTCTTTTTGTTTTATTCTCTGAGTCTCCTGTGTTTCTGGAAGTCACTTATCTTCCTTGACTACTCATCTGAGTAATAGAGGAATAAATGCTAATTCTTCCAATTATGCATTCTACTTCCAGTCTATAGACAACAGATTTCTCATCCATTCTCCTTTAGGGGGAAAAATATTTCTCATCACTTCTCTTGTTCTCAACTACTAAGGCAGTGGACATAGTGAGCCCAAGACAAGGGTTGACTCATCAGCAGAATCTCTTCTGGGGGGACAAATGCTTTACTTTTATAATCCTTTCTTTAAATCTTAAATTGGTATAGCATAAATTTGGAAAAACTAGTAAGTCACTATAGGTGAATTAGGGTCAGTTCAAAATGGAATGTCAAATTACAAAAAATTAAAATATACATTCTAAAAAAATGATTCTTCATAATCAGATAAGATAAAGGATAAAACCTCTCTCAGAAAAAGGGATTCATTGCCAGAAGAATTAAAGCAGGCTAAAATAGTACAACCTGGGGTATGTCATATTTTATAAGTCCTTGTTTTACCAAGAATCTGTAAAACCTGAAGTTGCTCATTTCTGCCTTTTGAACTTCTCTTATAACTCATTGAAGTAAGTGGAGGAAGAATATACTGAACGTAGAAAACACCTTCTACTTCTCTTGTGTGAGTTGTCTTTATCTCTATATGATCATTCTTATTTTTTACAATATTCAGTAGTAATTCCTTTGTGAGGAAATATACACTCTTTAACTAAATCAAAATTAATCTTCATTGATATGCTATTTAGTCTCAGTAAAGCATAAACACTCTTTATAAATGTTATCAGTGTTTCAATGATTAAAAGTTGCATTTTCTGAAGGGGAGAAAAAGATGGGGAGTTACTGTTGAAAGGGTACAGAGTTTCAGATTGGTATGAAGAAAACATTATGAAAATAGTAATGATGGTTGCACAAAAATATGAATGTACTTAATGCCATTGGACTGTACACTTAAAAATTGTTAAAATGGCGAAAAGTATCTTATCTTATGTACATTTTACCACCATACAAAACTAATACTTTCTAAAACAATAGTTTTGCTATATTAATATTTAATTATCAGAAATATAATGTGAACAGAAAACATGAAGATTATGAGCACCTATTGTTTGGAGAAGGCTTTATTTTTTTATATATTTTTATTGATTTCAGAGAGGAAGAGAGAGATAGAAACATCAACGATGAGAGCAAATCATTCATCAGCTGCCTCCTGCATACCCCCACTGGGGATCGAGCCCGCAACCTCAGCACGTGCCCATGCCCTTGACCGGAATCGAACCTGGGACCCTTCAGTCCACAGGCCAACACTCTATCCACTGAGCCAAACCAGCTAGTGCTGGAGAATGCTTTAAAATGCAGGCAATTCTATCTGTGTCCATTCATCTATTCCATCCTTATTGGCTACTTCAGAGAATTTAGCAAGTAACACAGTTCTTCCTTTCATTTTTTGTTCTGAAACAGAAGTGAGAAGGTAAAAAGCATGACTAAGACATTGTTGGTGTAGATAGAATAATGTCAATTTTGTTATTGTTGTTAATCCTCATCTGAGGATATTTTTCCATTGAGTTTTATGGAGAGAAGAAGAGAGTGGGAAAGAGAGAGAGAAACACCGATGTGAGAGAAACACATCAATTGGTTGCTTCCTGCATGAGCCATGACCAGGCCAGGGAAGAGCCTGCAACCGAGGTACATGCCCTTTACCAGAATCGAACCTGGGACCCTTCAGTTAGCAGGCCAACACTCTATCCACTGAGCCAAACCATGTAGGGCTAGAATGATGTCAATTTAATGGATAGTTTCCACAATAATTTTTCAAAAAGGACCTAAAATTTAGGGTTTCAGTCATCTACTCATTCATTTAATAAAAATTTATTGAGAGGCTATCATGGGTACAGTAATAGAGCAGGCATTATGGATAACACACAAAAATATTTCTTGTGTGAAAAAATTGAGTTAATGATGTCAATGGAAGTGTGGGATTGTCCCAAGTGGAATGTTATTATTTGCCAGATGAGTTATACACCTAGAGCAATGAGAAGTTATTTAGTGCTTGAGTCGGAGACACCTTTGTACAGAAGGCACTGATGTGTGAGAGGAAAGGAGGAAAAGAGAAGGGAGAGAGCATAAATAAACATAAGGAGATGCCAAAGAACGTAGAATGTGCAGCAGGCAGTGAGGTCACTCCTCTAGCCAGGATGGACCCGAAGAGACACACAGTCAGACCACAGTAATTATCCATGAAAGCAGATGGTGTCAGAATAGGAAGGGACTCTCAACACCATTTACTGTGGGAGAATCAGAATTAGACAGAGTATGGATGGGATGGGATAAAGGAAGTGTGCAATGCATCATTGATATTTGAGGGCCTTTTGTTAACTATGAGAATATATATACATATACAAATACACATATATATATATATACATAGATGTGTATATAATATCATATTCTGATATATTCATCTAAAAGTACACATTTCACATACGTATATGCATATATGTAATTTCTTCAACCTAGTGCTGCACTGAGAAAGTTGAAATGGAAATACATTATTGACTCCAAAAGAGAAGATGAACATTAAATATAGGAGTTTATATAAAAATAACAACAAAATATCACTCATGATTTCAAACATCTTGTTTTATCCACTCACTAAAAATGTAAGCTTTGCAAAGGTAAGCGTTTTGCTCTCTATGCTGTATCCTCAGCACCGGGAAGACTACATAACATATAGTATATGCTCTTAGGTAATTCTTGGCCATATGTGTTAAATGATTTGTTTTGCAACAACACTAATTCAGAGCACTCTTCTATGAATTAGTGTTCATATCTCTGTTTTTACAGGGTTGTATAATTCAATTTTTCATCCATTTATTCAATATTTACTCATTTAACCATTAGTATGTGCTCAATGAGGATACAATGATGAGAAACCTGAAACAGCCCCCGCTCTAATGGAAAACATAGTCTAATTAGGAAGATAGATATTAAGGAAATAATCAAACAAATGAAACTATGGAAGGAGAGTGCAAGGTTCTGTGGGTGTGCAATGAGGTGCAGGTCACTATGGAACTAAAAAAAATCTGAATTACTTTTAATTTTAGAAAGAAACACTTATTTTTGGGTTTTGGCACAACATTTAGTGCAGGGTTTTATACACTGTAGTTGATCAATAGATATGTATGAATTATTTTCAAATTGTTAGTCCAAATATTTCACTCATTAACAAGAATAGCTAATTAGTCAGAACACTTTATTACTAATAATTCTAGATAAATGGGCACTTACTCTCATTTACTTTTTTCTGAAAAAAAAAAAATTAAATACACAATTTTCCCCATTGTGAAACTTTGCATGGTGTAAAGTTAAATTCAAATCAAAGAGTATACAAGTTGGTCATTTCCTGGTTGCATTGGTTCATTCCACACCAATTTAATTAATACAATTTCCAGGGACAGGATGAGGGAATTCTATTCGTTGATCGTGTATAAAGTGAGTGTAATGTGTAATGTCTACCATTCCTACATCTTAGATTTTCACGAACAGCTGCATCGAAGAAACTCTTTTTAGCAGAGTTTTGCTGCACAACTCATGAATATACTATTGTGCATATTTTATTTTTCCCTAAGGCTTGACATTGAGCCATAGCTCACAAGATTCTCCATTTGGGGGCAGAAGCAGGCGTTTTAGGAGGACAGGGCTTTCCCAGCAAAGAGGTGCCCCCCCCCCCACTCCCCCGTTCTCTTAGCATCTCTACTCCTTCACTGGTGGCATCAAAGTAATTTTCGTAGAAAACCATTTGTAATCTTGCAAAAACGCATTGTGATATTGGGTTGAGGATAAACACCAGAGCCAATGAAATTTTAAAAAGCTACATGCAGACATTGCATTAACAATATGCAAGTGATGCCATGGTGCCAGCAAGTCCCCGGAGGAAGCGGATCCCAGGCCCCGCATCCGTCTTCTGCGAGCCATTGGCTGCCCTTCCCCTGTGCTCTGTCTGCTACTTGAAGACCCAGCAGAGAGGCCAGCAAGTGGAGGGAGCTGCTTGCAGATTGATTTCCTTGCTTCAGTAGCTACTTGACATGGCAAAGTTTGGCTCCATTCTGTTTTCAAATTGAAAATTTATACAGAAATGAGAAAAACCACCACACCCAACAATGAATTAATAATAGCTGCCAACTAGCTGCGAGAGCCATTATACTCACAATGCCCCCGATTCTGTTCTCATTGCCTGAGAAAGGGAATTTGTCCCTAAGCTGCTTATTTCCCAACAACATGTGAAGACAACAAATTGCATGGCATGTTTATCCAATAAGGCATAGCAAGGAAACGAAAGAATCAGATGGGAGGGAGTGAAAAGAAATCGAAATTTAACAGCTAGCCAGCCTGAAATAAAGCAGGCAAGATTACGAGACACATGTACAATTCTCCACGGTCCCTAAAGTCTCTGGCGAAAAGGTAGAAATGAACTAATTTATTAGTAAAATCACATCAGGGGCAGTAATTTCATGTTAGTGAATTTACATGTAATAACATTAGGCTCCCCACCTCCATTTCACCAGTGTGGCCCTATCCGATGATGAATGAGGTGCCTAAAGAAAGATGATAGTTTGATTGTTTTCACAGCAAACAGATCAGCATTTTAATTTCTTGCCTCTGTGTTTATTGCTTATTTGGCCCCTTGCTCGGCTTGTACAAACTTGGCTAAATGGAAATGAATAAATGTAATTACTGCGGGTGACAGTGGTAATCTGTGTGGGTTTTTCATATTGGCTTTGCCAGTGTTAATCTAATCACGGGAGAATGTGCGTCAGTGCGCAAATGCACTGACAGCAAGCAGAGTTCTCAGTCAGTGCCGAACGCATGCGGGCTGGGAAGCACAGAGGCAGGCGGCTGCTCTGCACCCCGCCCTGCCCCTGAGCAGCCGCAGAAGCAACCAAAGGGTCCTGAGAGGTGAATGTGTGTGTGCAAAGGGCTCTAGTTTGGGGAGCCCGAAAGGAGGCTCACATAAGACTCTGAAGCCAAAACCATTGATAACCAGTGTTCTCCCCAACATAGGGATGAGGTGTCCCAGGGCACAGGGCTAGTGAAGACTGAAGTTTCCCGTTTCTCCCCAATCCAAAGTGGCTGGGAGGGCTGGTTAATAAGTGGCTTCACCTTCCAGGGTTTTGTTTTCCGTCTAGAAGAGGGACATGGGACAAGTGAGATTGCTTGGAGTTTGCATGGCAGGAGGAGCAGCAGGGGGTGAACCAAGCAATCAGTGTGGGGTAGGAAGGATGAAATCCAATAATGTATGTTAAAGTGTCTTGGCAACTACAAAGCAAAGCTAAATGGAGCAGAAGAGAGTCCTCCGTATACAGACTTTATTAGATGTAAGATTTATTTTATCAAAGCAGCAGGGAAGCAAAGGATTATTCAGTAAGTGGCAGTTGAATGGCTGGTTAACATTTTGGAAAAAAATAATAAATCAAGTCTTTCTTGTAACTCTGAATATTGGTCAAAAGCAATTCCAGATGGATAAAATAATTAAATATGAAAATAAAATGTTAGGGAAACCAGATGAGGAATTTAATATTCACTGGATTTAGGGGATTTGAGAGAGGACTCTATACTAAAAAGCAGTAAAAAAAATCATAAAAGGAGAATAAATAAATGTGGTGACTTCAAAGTTATAAACTTCTTCAGTCAAAATAAGGTAGCCCAAATGGGAAAACAAATGATATTTTCAGTAAATAAGGCAAGGGCCAATAATTACATTATATGAGAAGCTCCCAAATATTTGTTTAAGTAAAATAGGGCCCCATAAATAATTTACAGAAAGGAAATGATGAGAAATATCCAAAGAGAAACTCAATTAGTGAATGTGTGAGGAAAAAATGTTCAAACTTGCCAAGAATCAAAGAAAAGCAAATTCAGACAAATTAGCAAAAATGGATATAATGCCTGGTGCTTTCAAAGGTGTGAACAGACTGAAAATTTGTAAACTGCCAATGGCAACTTTTTGGAAACCAAGAAACATAAAAGTTGTGTAGTTTTTACTTAATAATTCCACTCTGGGAATACATACAATTTAAATAATATTTTAAAAGAAGGAAGTGGCTAAATCTCTAAAAATGTGTATAACAATAAAAAAGTACAGATAATTAAATGATGCATTTTATTGCTCTACATTTAAGTAATTAAGCAAATCAGCTATGTTTCCTGTATACATAAATTTTTATGAACAAAAATTATGAAGACTTTAACAATATGAAATTATTTGACATACAGCTAAGTGAAAAAAAGAGATTCGGCAAAATTTTGCTTTCCCAGATGAACCCATTAAACTTCTCAAATCTCATAGGCAAGTATTAGATCACGTGCTCTTTTCTAACCCAATCATTGGCAAGAAAAATGAAATAAATACGATTGAGTTAGTGCAGTATTTTGGGGAATGAATACTGGGCAATACTAAAGAGAATACAAAAATGAGGGCCACCTAATGATGTTATGGACAGGGGAAGAGGGACATGGTACATAACAAGGTAAATAAAGATTATGTATTTAGAAAATTAAAGAATTAGGAGAATAACTCTGGTATACCAAAAATAATATTTGTCCCAAATTTCCAGAAAGAGAGAAAAAGAGAGAGAGAGAAATGAAAAGACAAAAGAAAATGAGATGAAGAAGAAAAAAGAAATAAGAATAAAGAAAGAGCCGAAACCGGTTTGGCTCAGTGGATAGAGCGTCGGCCTGCGGACTGAAGGGTCCCAGGTTCGATTCCGGTCAAGGGCATGTACCTCGGTTGCGGGTACATCCCCAGTAGGAGATGTGCAGAAGGCAGCTGATCGATGTGTCTCTCTCATCGATGTTTCTAACTCTCTATCTCTCTCACTTCCTCTCTGTAAAAAAATCAATAAAATATATTTTAAAAAAAGAAGAATAAAGAAAGAGAGAAAATCACTTCTATAGAGTGTCTATCTTGAAAAAGAAACCCTAGTATCCCCTTCTATGTAAAACAAAGACTTCTAGCATCATACTTTTAACCTTCAGATGATACCAGGAATATAAGGCCTCAGGCAACCTGTGAGGAAGGTGGCTGAAAAGCTTAGAACTTTCTTGTGAGGCCTAAAAAGCGTCACAAAACCAAAGTGAGACCCTCTCCGAGGAAAGCAATACAAGATCTAATCTGACCCAAAGTACAGGAGGTAGACCTCTACTCTTTTAAGATGCAGTGTGTGAGCCAGGCAGTGATAAGAGGCAGGAACCCGGGAAGTTACAGCAGTCAGGGAGACTTCTCAACAAAGAGCATCTTCACTCCAGAGAGTAAAAACTTAAAAAAACAAAGAAAAGAAAAAAAGGAATATCATGTCAAAGCAGCTAACCTCCAGGGATGGGACATAAGAGACCTGGGCAGACATGTCTGTAAAGTGCTTCTTATTGGCAGTTTATTTGTAGATGGGATGATAATCCATCTTCCAGTCTTTCTACCAGCCCACCGCCCCCAACTGTGCTGCAATGAGTTTAAATAGGAAAGCACCACATGTTTGATCATCACTGGGAGGGGGTCTAGGCCTAAGAATAGACTTAAAAGCCTTGTCCCCTGGCTTCAAGGAGGCTGGGAGCCATCTTTCCTGGAAGAGAGTTGCAGTTATTTTATAAAATATCTACACAATTCTTTCCAGGTCAGAAAACTATATTCATTGAACCGTCCAGAAATTGGATGTTCTGGTCCTTTTTTTTCTTTTCTTTTCTTTTAATTGATTTCAGAAAGGAAGGGAGAGGGAGGGAGGGAGGGAGGGAGGGAGGGAGAGAGAGAGAGAGAGAGAAACATCAATGATGAGAGAGTCATTGATCGGCTGCCCTCTGCACGCCCCCTACTGGAGATCAAGCCTACAACCCGTGTATGTGCCCTCAGGGGTAATCAAACCGTGACCTCCTGGTTCCTAGGTATACACTCAACCACTGAGCGACACCGTGTGGGCGTTCTGGTTCTTTAAGTCACCGATTTGGTTTATGGAGATGGTTTCCCCCACTGACACCCAGGACGCTGGAAGCTGTGATCCCAGAGCACAGATTTCAGGGTTCTTCTGCACATCACCAGCCTCCCAACTTCACTGCCAGTGGAAGGAAATCAAGTCCATTCATTGGCTCTGGGGTGAGAACCGAAGGACAAGCACAGTACTTTCACTTAAGAAAAAATATAAAATAAATAAAAATAAAATAAAGATGGGGAAAAGTTTCTTTTATGTTTCAGAAAATTATTACATTTTGGTGAAGTGCTTAGAGGTATAATATGAGCTGGATAATTTTCACAGCATTTGATATAGCGAATGTTGTGAGGCTTTTCCATGACACATAATCACTATTAAGCCAACATTTATAAAATAAAAAATGAAACCAAGTTTCTCACCAGGAAAATTGGTTTCCATTCAACAAGATGTCCTACGGCATCTTGATAATTTTTAGGTTTCAGTTTTCAGCACTCACTTTTTACCACAAGGAATGACATTTAGAAAATAAAGAATCCTAGGTGTCCCCTAAAAGAAAGTATACCAAAATATTAGGGAGTATCTGACCCCAAGAAAATCAATACTTAATTATAGCCTTTGGTTTGGACCTTATTACCCTCTTTCTCCTATAAAAACCCCAGTACTAATGTTATCTTTATTCTAACCTTTTGGATAACTTTACAGATCAATCCTCTTTCTGATATTGTACTGAATATAAAATATTGATTTTGACTTGTCTAAAAAGACCTACATAAATTAGTGCTATGAATATTATTTAAATTTAGGAAATTGAGTGAAATAAAGAACAGTATAAAATATAATTTCTATTCTTTAATGGCATATAATTGAACAGGGGAAATCAGACATTTACATTTATACAAGTAACAAATATATAAAATGTTATGTTGAAACTTCTCAAAATATGGTCTAGCTGTGGCCTGTGAGGTCAGTTGCTTGAGTGCTGTCCCATGCACTGAAAGGTCACTGGTTCAATTTGCAGTCAGGACACATACCCAGGTTGTGGGTTAGATTCCCCTCCCCACCCCCCACCCCCGTCACTGATACAGGAGGCAACAGATCAATGTTCCTCTCTCACAGTTGATCAATGATTATCTCTCATCATTGATATTCCTCTCTCCCTCTCTCTCTCTCTCTCTCTCTCTCTCTCTCTCTCTCTCTCTCTCTCTCTCTCCTGTCCTCTCTCTTTCTAAAACCAATAAAACATATTTTAAAAAAATATGGTTTACACACAACATATATCAGATCCTTTTGTGTGCTTGTAAAAATGCATATGTGTAGGTCTCACTCCAAATTTATTTGAGTCAGAAATTCATGGGCATAGGGCCTAGGAAACTTCATTTTACAGGTATTCCAAAATTTGTGAGACTTTGCATTTTATGAAACTACCAGAAAGTATTAAGGGTTGGAAGAAAGCAGTGGAAAGGAGAGATTATAGCTAGTTGAGATGATCAGGAAAGGTGACTGGCATACATGAGTGAGATTTGAATTTGGTTTTCAATAGTGACCAGTATTTTGCAGTGGCAGGAGGATGACACAAAAGATTAAGATAAAGATGTAATATCAAAAAATGCTGATGGGAAGCTCTAACCGATTTGGCTCAGTGGATAGATCATTGGCCTGTGGACTGAAGGGTCCCAGGTTCGATTTCGGTCAAGGGCATGTACATTGGTTTCGGGCACATCCTCAGTAGGGGGTGTGCAGGAGGCAGCTCATTGATGTTTCTCTCTCATCAATGTTTCTAACTCTCTATCCGTCTCCCTTCCTCTCTGTAAAAGATCAATAAAACATATTTTTTTTTAAAAAAAAATGCTGATGGGGAAAGAAAACCAATTGGTTTGGCTAACATTGAGAAGTGTTTGTAGAAGAATCTGGAAAGATAATTTAAAGAATTCTTGAATGCCCAATCAAAATCCCCAGATCTTTTCTGGTTTTTAAAAAATTCAAAGGTAAATATTTAGTTATAAATAATGCAATCACGCTGATAAAATATTGCCTAGTTTTAAAATTACAGACATTTCTAAGTTGTTGGGACAGAGGTGGCCTTAACAGGGCACTAAATATCTTAAAAAACAAAATATAAAAGTGAAAAATCCCTCAAAATCACCGTTGCCAAGTACAGTGCCAGCCCCAGAAAAACCAGGAGTTTTGTGAGAACTACAAAAATAATTTCTCCTGCCCCTATAACTGCCACCGTGGCCAATTGAGTCTCTGTTTTCTACTTACAATTCAGGGAAGCTGGTATATATTTTGAGTCCTTCTGGTTCATTTTAAGACACTTCAAAATGCATTTTCCCTATTTCACAGGTGGAAAAGGGGAGCACTGTGGAAAAATCTATTCTGATCCCTAAAGCCGAAACTATTCCACTGGTCAACGAGAAAGGGAAACCAGCTGAAAAATCCACTGTTGGAAAACCTGGCATCGTGCATCCACTTCTTGCCCTGGTATGTGTTCATAGGTGGAGTCCTCCTACTGCCTTTATTTGTGGAGGTGAAACTGGTCTGGGCAGGAGCTCCTTTCCCTCGGTGCCCTGCTGGTGCAGCTGGGGAGTGAGACTCCACTTAACTCACAATTACAGGTCAGGTGGAGGGAGGGCACTGGCGAACTCAGGTGAAAGCACTCCATGCTGTTTGAGAGATCTGCTCCCTGGCTGGTACGCCTCACTAATTCTGTGAAGGCAGGATTTCCCTCTGGGGGAAAGCAAGGTCTAAGTAAATGAAGGAAGAAAAGAGAAAGAGTGAGATTGCAAGACACTGAAAGAACGGAGCAGAACGCTATATGTAAGCCTGAAGAACGCTCTAAGTTCTAAATGAGTAGGACCATAATTAACGTTAGATCTTGCATAGTTAAGTCTCCGGTATGATTTATGATCCCACAGGGAAGATGTATATGGGGGAGTGAGGCTTAACTTCCACCTTGGTGAATATTAAGTCTGGGCAACTTTTTTCTCCTATCGACTTGAAAACACGAAAGAACTCAAAGGGACTTGGTGCAAAACGAGAGACCAACAATCCACTTCTAAAGATAGAGGTCAATGACTTATGTCATTGAACAGAAGACTTAGGTAATACTTTAAACAATAAATAATTTGGAAAAAAATAAAATAAAGATAGAGGTAAATGAAGTAAAGAATAAGAACAGCTGGGAACTGACGTTACCAAAGAAGATGGACTTGGTAAAAAACAAGAGTGGGGTGGGAAGGAGGTTGGGAGTCAGGAGATTTATTAGTAACTGGTGAATCACTCCTGAAGGAAACACAAAGAAATGCACATGAAGAAATAGATTCTAGAGCTCTTCTCTCTTTTCCTTTGTTTTTGCCACTTTCCCTGCACCAGAACTTGGGGGCATCTTCATAGCCACCTCTTCTCCTTCCCCAACTCCCACTGCAGATTCGTTTTCACCAAATGCTGCCCTTTCTTCTCCCCCTTCCTCTTAAAAATTAAGACATATTTACACCCCTTCTGAAGGTAATTCTCATCCCTAGTATCAGGGATGGTGGGGATACTTACTCTCCCAGGAAAGTTCTGTACAGTTCTTTTTCAGACATACATGCTCTGGAGAGTGCTTATCACCATATGCCAAAATAATTATTGATAAATACTTGACATATAACTTTGTGCAAATTTAAGGGGTACAACATGCTAATTTGATACATTTATATAGCATAGTACAGTTGTCATTGTAGTGAAAATCAGCACCTTTATCACATTACATAATTTATTATTTCTTTTTAGGGGTTGGGTGGCATCATGCTTTTTATTGAAACACTAGGAGGCCAGAGAGAGATTGGAAATCACGAGGCACCACCCACCCTCAAGTTGCTGGTCTGGCCCTGCCTCCCTCTCTGGCCCTTGAAGCAGCTGCAGTCACTGCTGATCAGGCCCTTCCCTAGCACAGGAGGGAGGAAGCCCCTGCTGCCCCACCCCGGATGCTGGGAGTACAACCTCCTCCTGTGTGGTTAAGGCTTCCTGGTTAATTAGCATATTTCTCTATTATATATTATATATATATATTATATATATATTATATATGTATTATATATATAATAGATAGATGTTATCCACAAATAGAGGACATGTTGAGAATAATCTTGTCTCTTGCTTCTGTCCTGAACTTCTTTCTGTTTTTCTGCTCATCTACGTAGTTAAAGCGAACTTGAGTCTTCCTTTCCACTCCAGGAAGACTGTTTTTCTAGGAAAAACAAATGAACCAACAAAAACAACAAAAAACAACTCTTGAGCTTGCTTTGATGTTCTCTGTGACAAATTGTACAGGAGAGATGGCAGTACTAGTGAGTGATTGTAGCCTGAATCTTAAAATACTAGAGTCATTATTATATTATGCATATATTATGCAAGTCAAGTGAAATCATTATGAAAACCATAAGCCATTGTTTTTTAGATCTTATTATGAGCTGGGCCTTGTTGTGGGTGCTTTTCATGTGTTAATACGTCTAATCATCTAAACAAAGCTGGGAGGTAGCTCTAAGAATTACCCTCATTTTACAGATGTGAAAACTGAATCATAAAGAAGCTAAGTGGTTTTTCCTGGCCAGTGTGGCTCAGTTGCTTGGAGCATAGTCTGTGCACCTAAAGACAGAGGGTTTGATTTCTTGTCCGGGCACATACCCAGGTTTCAGGTTCAATCTAATTGATGTTTCTCTCCTTCTCCCTTTCTCTCCCTTCCTCACTCTCTCTCTAAGAAAAAAAAAAAAAATTAAGTGATTACTCAACTGGGAAGAGGTAAAGCAATAATTCTAACCACTGTATTCACAGTCCTTAAATTCTCATATTCTTTTAATTTTAAAATTTATAAGTGGGGTATACGTGCCTATATACCCCAAACTCACAAGCAGCACATATATAAAAATTTGATTTGTGCAAAATGAGCACTCTTTGTTTGTCCAAGTGAAAGGGTTATAGGAAACAAATCAACACACGTAGTCATGAGGCACGTAATAAAGTTGTGAGGGCTGAGAGCCAAAAGAGTGACAATGGGACTAAAATGAATCACCTAAAAGGGTCAAAGGCCACGTTATTTTCAGCAGCTCTTATGTGGATAGATGTTATGGGTGTTCCTCATGTGGGCAAATTCCTTGAATTGGAAACTTAGAATTCTGAGAGTCCGCTTGATAAAGCAGATGCAAGTTGGCAAGGCTCTCCTGCCTGCAATGCCTAGGAAAGGTCCATTGAGAAAGGCTGGCTGTTGGGTTCTGTGGAATCAGAAAACCAGAACTGAGGCTGAGGTGTCTTTTGAAGACTTCCATTCCTTAGTTCACTCCTTGCCCACCCCCACTGCCTAGGGTGGAGGTCCACGAATAAACTCTTGCATTGGTATTCTATGCCCACGGCGATTGTCTCAATTCTTCTTCCCTAAGGTTTCATTTACAGAAGATAGTGTTAACTTTTCAAAGGTTTCAATTTAACATCTGTTCCTGCCAGGTTTATTTCATCTGGCCTGGGAGAAATAACATAACCGTCCCCTCTGTCCTGCTCTGCCTGAAGAAATGGGATATAAAACCCAGAGGGGTGGCAAAGAGGGAAACTTATTGGAGTTCCTCTACTTTTACTGGATTAGGTCTTCAGGCATTAAGGACAATATTAACAGAGACTTAATTAGGAGGCAGAGGAAAGAATATCAGATGCAACCCACCTCATGTATTAGAGAAATGGCTTATATGTTGTTTGTAACTCTCTTTAACCCACTAGGTTATAACTGGACTATAAAGGCTACATGAAGAAGTCTTGAAATAAGAAATAATAATAGTAACTAAGAATAATATTAAATATAAAAAATTTGTGTACAAAAAGGCAGAAACTATAAATATTTCATTAATCCTTATTCCTATTTCTAATACGGGTGATCAGAAGTTTTAACAGGCATCCTTTAGAGCAGTGGTTCTCAAGCTTCCTAATGCCGTGATCTTTTAATACAGTTTCTCATGTTGTTTAATACAGTTCCCCAATTTCATTGTTACAAATTGAACATAATTAAAGCATAGTGATTAATCACAAAAACAATATGTAACTATATATGTGTTTTCCGATGGTCTTAGGCGACCCCTGTGAAAGGGTCGTTCGACCCCCAAAAGGGTCACGACCCACAGGCTGAGAACTGCTACTTTAGAGATACAAGGGGGCAGTCCCATGGACATCAGATGGGGTGCATAGATGGGACTCTGGCTGATTTTCTGTCTAGACTAGGGTTTACATTAATTAGTTTATATACAAATAATGAAAGAACTGGCCAATAAAAAGAGAATTAGCTAAAGAAAGGCTTCTGGACCCAAATGAAATTCAAATGCCTATATATCGGGGAAGAGAAGAGGATAGATTATTTAATTTTTTGTTGTTGTTGCCCGCTCCTAAGTCATAGAAGACAATTTGGGCCCATCCTTTGAGTTCAAACCATCATGGCTTCCCTCAAATGTTATTTCTCAAACTGCACTTGTTGAGACAACACAAACGTTCGACTATCTGTTTCCCTCTGCTAGATACAGGAGGGTTAGAGGGGGGGGCAGCCTGTATGGCTGAAATAATAGAAAGAAAAGGCAGAAGTGGTCAATTAAAACAGGACACAGCATTCTCTAGAACATTTATCAGTTGGGTCTTCTTAAAAATCCTCTTTGAAAAAAATGTAAGGTGCAGTAAATTTTAGGTTAAGGAAGAACTTAGCATTTTAAAGAAATGATCATCTTCCTCTAGTTCTGGACTCATTCCCTACAATAAAAATGTCAAACCAGAAAAATCACATTCTCTTATGAAATTCAAGTACAATCCCTCTTAAGGAGAGGCTATGATAAATGTAATTAAATGAGTCACAGGCTTAAAGAAGTTGTTACATATATTACAATAAAATATAAACATGACCCCAATGAATTACTTCACTATAATTGTTCAAATATATCAGTAATAGGTCCTATATGTCACTATAAATGACATCATATCAGAATTTGATTCTAAGTAGGGATGTTCTCCCATAAAATTAAAAGAGACTGTGGTATGAATGATTGTATTAGTGAAATGTACTCTGGATAAAAACACAATTTTGATACCTAGTATTAGTGGGATGATAAGCCTAATGAATATCACTCAAGGAATGAGAGAGAACCTGACATACTAAACATTATTTTTAGGCTAGGTAATACATATACAAAATTATAACAAAGTAAAACCTGATTACTTTCTGTATAATCAATATATAGTAAGTGTTGTTTTTTTTCCACACATGAAATAGAATATGTCACATACATAGTACATTCATTGACTACATAATGAAATTTCAGTCAATGACAGATCATATATATGGTAGTGGTCTTGTAAGATTATAATGGAGCTGAAAAATTCCTATTGTAGCTTTCATAACATCATAGTGTAATGCTGGTATAAACCTACTGCACCGCCAATTGTATAAAAGTATAGTATAGAGACATATGTATAATACCTGATACTTAATAATGATGAATACATGACTATGTTACTGGCTTATATATTTACTATACTATACCTTTAATCATTACTTTAGTGTAGTCATTCCACTTTTTAAAATAAGTTTTCTGTGAAACGGTATGCCATGTTATGCGGACAGCAGCCTCATACATCTAGTGTTATTTGATTACATTGCATTGTCTTGTGCTTGATTTAATCTTCTGTTGTTCTGTACAGCAACCTGCTATATGTCTTAGGAGCTATAGGCTAGACTGGACCACATAGCCTAGGTATGTAGTAAATTGTACCATCTAGCTGTGTGGAACTGCACTCTATTATGTCTATACGAGGATGAAAGCACCTAAGGACCCATTTCTCAGAAACTGTCCTCATTGTTAGGTGGTACCTGACTGTAATTACATTTCTCTAGATCACTAACAGTTGGGAAAGTTAATTAAAAGTGATATAATTTATAATGGTATTCTAAAAATAACATGTCTAGGAATAAATCTATAAACATACATGTTAGACGTTTATGGAGAATGTTATAACTTTTATTGAAAACAATTTATAAAACCTAAATAAATGGAGACACATATTATGTTTATGAATAAAAAGTCTCAAAATGATGAAGTAAATTTTTGCCCAAGTTGATGTACAAATGCAATAAAGACCATATAATGTAGACTATATAATGCTATTTATATAAAGATCAGAGCAGGCAGAATTAAACAATTTATTATCATAGTATGCACATAAATATAGAAGAGAATTTAAATTAAAAATATGTAAGTGATTAACACCAAATCAGGATTTTATTACCTAAGAGGGTGAAAGGTCATCAGTGGTTAAGGAGGAGGTCGTGGTGGTTATGGTCGGACACATAGCAGGCTAATAACATTTTATTTCTTAAGCTGAGCAAAAAAGCTAATGATAATTTCTATATATTTCATGTTTTAAAAATTGTTTACATGTAGTAGACTTGAAGTTGATTCTAAAATACATCCATTTCTGGGGCTGAAGTAAGTTAAGAGATTTCTGGTAAATCAATTTACAGGGAATGCTAAGGCGATCCTTGGCAAATAATGCAACCTTAAAGAAAATGGACCAGGTATGCTACCTTTATTACTGGAAACATTAGAAAATATAGAGGATAAGTCCTTAATTTTACAGAGGGCTGGGGCTCCTTTTAGAGTAGGGGAATGACAGGAAATATTATGATATCTACATGTATCTCATCTAATCCTCATAAGAACTCTTTAAGGCAAGTATAATTTTCTCTATTTGGGCAAAATGGGCTTGGCAGGGCTTCCATAAGGAGTTGGACTGAATGACATAATTTATCCTATGATCACACCTGAGTCAACAGATCTGCGTTCTAATCCAGGGTGCCCAGTATTCTTTCCCTTAATCTAGAATTTTTCAACTTCTGCACTATTGACATCTTGTGCTGGAAACGTCTTGGTTGTGGGGTCTGTCCTACCCACTGTAGGATGTTCACCTGTCTCTTGGCCTCCACCCACTAGATACTAGTAGCAGCCCGTTTCCTCACCTCTGACTTTGATAGCCAAAGATATCTCCAGACATTGCCAAATGTCCCTTGAGTGGCAAAAATTCCTCACTCCCACCTCCTTGTGGGGGAATCACTGGCCTACTCCATACTTCAAAGGAGACCATGATTTTAAATTTGTATGCTTGCCTCCTTACACATTCTTGTAACAGTGAGTTTTTGAAAGCAGTTTGTCTTAGGAAAAATAGATTGATTTGGCTAGTTTTGCTATGTTACAAAAAGCTGCCTTCTTCGGCAATTACAATAACATACATGTGTTTGGAAGCCTAGAGGAAAAGAGTCATTGAAATCTGTTTGTGCTCTCCTTATACACTTTGCTTAATTAAGACTTGTGTTGTCATTAAAACAGAGGAAACATTGCTCTTTTTTCTAGTCTTCACACCAGACCAGTTTTCATCTCACCAAAAGGAGGAGAAAACAGAAAGATATCAAGCATACTGACAATACTTTTATGCAGTGATTTCTCTTCATCTGACATATCTCCAATGTTTTATCTACATTTCTACTTTATTAGTATACACACATGTGAACACACTCAGACTTTTCTGCAGGAGTCAGGAAGAGAAGCCTTTTATCTGAGGTTTTAAAATAACAATAATTACCTTTATTTCAGCATAAACAGGAACCAATGTACTCATCTTAATCATAAATGAGTGACTGTGTGGATGAATGTTTGTGAAGAGAGAGGTGTTAGCTGCTTTACAAATTGGTAGTTTAATAATAATCTTATTACTACCAACATGCATCTCTTTTTTTCTTCCCCCTTAAAAACCTCAAACTCAACAAGTGAGGTTGGTTCATCACTTTCCCAATCTTCTAAAGATTGAAGACATGGTTTTAATGCCAAAAAATTTAAAAATTTTGCACTTGAAGTGTATCAATTGATTAGGCAAACATAATTTTAAAAAGTATAGTTCTATGAATGAAATAAATTTATAGTTTACGTATCCTAACTTTACATATATTTGAATAACAATAACTATACATGAAACATGTTATTTAGTTCACAGAAAATATCAGGCATGCAAAAGGAGCTCATAAGCCCCCAAGCACATGCTATTTGTAGCCTCGATGTCAGCCAGAGTCTTCTTGCCCTTTGAGAGCTGGGTGAGCTTGGTTCCTTTGCCCCATGGAAGTTCAAAACCTCAGAAAGGGTCCTGTAACTTATTAGTGAACTCAATTTTATTTCTCCCAGTTTTAGTTTGCATATGTGTGTGATCGTGTGGGTGTGTGCATGGGCTTGTGTGTATATGCACACATGCATGGTTGCTATTCTGTGCTACAGCTAATTCTCTAGTTTTTAAAATTACTATCTTTTAAATATGTTTTTTATTTTGAAGAGAGGAAAGCAGAGGGAGAGAAAAACATTGATAAGAGAGAAACATCCGTCAGTTGCCTCCTGCACACCCCCTATTGGGGATGGAGCTCACAACCCAGGAATGTGCCCTGACCCACACCGTTTGGGCTAATTCTCTAGTTTTTATAAAAGAATTCATTCATATAACATACAAGTGATTACAATCGGCTTTTACAAGCAACAAGCACAGGTGTAGAGAGAGAATAGAGTATCTATCATAACTATGAATAACTATGAATGGAATATTAGACATCACTGTCCTTATTATATTCTTTGGGAAGGTGACAGAGAAGGGACATTGAAAATATTAGGGATGGCCCTTCGTTGTCACCTTCCCAGATTTTTTCAGTTTGTGAATTCCTGGATCCAATGACAGATTAATGAAGGAGAACCAAAAAAGTATCCTTATCTTGAATTGGCCAATTCTACTGGGCCATCTCAGCTTCCGGGTCCCAGTGACCTGCCTGAGCCCACTGTTGTGGTTGTGCCTGCACCACAGCCCAACTTCCTTCCCCACCCTGTTGCTGTCCCTTCTTCCTCAAGTGTTCATCCCTGATAAACCTCCTGCACACAAATTTCCATTACGCAGTCTGCTTTCCCTTCCCTGGAAACCTGACTGGTTGGTACCAGGAGTCAAAGTAAGCAGGTGCTAACATGGGATTCTGGAAGGTTCTCATCCACCAGTCAGTGGGCATGAGCTCCCCATCACTGGTGGAAGGCTAAACATGGATAACCTGGCACAAGGCAGCAGTGCCAAGTTGCTAAAACTTTCAGCTAGAGTGAATTGTGATGGTATACTGGTGCAATAAAATACACTAGTGAGTAAATGTATTAGGTGTTTGAAAAACTCAGGGAAATAATTAGATGAAAAATAATTTAAATAGGCTTTGCTGGGAATATTTGATTCTTTGGAAAACAAATAATGAAAGGTTGAAGATGATTAATCCAATATTAAAGGCTAGGTGTGAAAGCCTTCCCTTGGCAACATATAAAGATATGTCTATTTCTTACAGTTTAAAGGCTGAGCAAGTTGAGGACCATCCCAGAATTTAATCATAAGGATAGCAGAACTCCAGAGAACCTGAGTTGGCCTGCTCTGCCAAGTTCAGAGGTCTAATTAAGAAGGATATGGGATTCTGAGATGAGTGATGGCGATATCAAGCATTATTTGCTAGAAATCATGAATCCCCAAACTCCCCTAAACCAGGATTTTTCAACCTCTGCACTATTGGCAGTTGGGGCCAGATAATTCTTTGTTGAGGCACAGAGAGAGGGCTGTCTGTGCATTGTAATATTTTTAGCAGCATTCCCTGCCCTCTACCCAGTTGATACCTGTAGCCAGTGGCCCCTTCCCTCCTTTTGTGACAACCAAAAATATTGGCAGACATTGCCAAGTGTCCCCTGTTTGATGGCTCCTCAGGTTGGGGACTGGTGCTGTAAACCCTCTGTACTGGCCAAAGTGGCCCAACCTTCCCTATTAGAGATCAGCCCTCCACCTTTGCTTAAAGACAGTGCAGAGACCTCTGCTTTTCAAACCAAGAAGTGCTCCTGAGTGGGATGTACTGTCACCTCCCCTCGTGGACCCCAAAACTAACGATTAAGTTTAAGTCACATTCTAGCCCAGCTGGGAAATGTTGGGCCTCCTAAGGGAAGTAAAAGACTATCCTACAAAGAAGCTACAGGACCCAGCCATCCTGTGCCATCAGGACCCTGGAGAGCTCATGTAAAACTGGATCCTGAGATTGCTGGGTTAAAGCTGGCAGAACATGAAGTTGGATAAGGGGGAATTTATCTATATGTGAGCACTCTCCCGCAACACAGGTACCAATATCCTGGCAAGGACCCAAGGAAATGGTGCCAACGTGCTGCTAGAATAACATATAGAAACATTATAAAAGGTGAAGTATAAATGCTATAATTTTTATGGTTGATGGTGGAAGAAGGAATCAAAAAGTGAGAAAAGTAAGCATGTTAGAGTGGATACATTATGTAAGGCCACAGAATGTACTAGGGGAGTAAGATCCCACAAGAGGGGCCAAGAGATATTTCATTTGCCAAAATAATTTTAAAAAAAATGTGTTGATGAAAGGTCCTTAGAGTAGGAGATGGGAGATTACTCTAGACCTGGGCTCAGTGATAATAATGGGGATGGTTGGCTCCAGCATTAATAAAGGACAGGTGGTGACACAATTATCACAATGAAAGTTGGATCGCCTGGATAGCCCACAGAACATCACACGGTTCACCTCATAATAGCATCATGCTAATTTCACTGTAGGGAGTGGCAGGTGCTGTACTGTCCGTGTACTCCAGGGAGTGAGAGATAAAGCCTGAGTATTCAGGGGCTGCTGCCTCAGTGCAGTGTTTAGATGCATGGTTAGGAACAGGTAGGAACATCTCATCTAAAGTGAAGCACAAATTACTGTATTATAGGATCCCAGCTGCAAAAACTCCCACCATAAAAAACAAAGCAGAATGCCTGGCAGGCCTCATTGGGTTTTAAAGGCAGCAAGTTCCATACATGCTTACATATTAATAACATGGTATGAAAGGTTGCTGAACAGGAATGTCTCTGCCAGTGGCCCTGCTGCGTTGGTCACATGACCCAGCCGGGCCTATGATCTTGAAGAGCAGTAAGGTGGGAACGAGGCAATGTAAAGTTTACAGCAACCTCAATGGAATCAATATCTAGAGTCCTAGGGTTCTGAACCGAGGCAATGTCATCTGCATTGGAGAATTATACACCTTTCAAAACTCAGCTCCTGGTGTGCTGCTGGATCCTGGTTAAGAAGGAGCACATGACCCATGGAATACCAAGTGATCATGCAGCCAAAATTACCCATCATGGGATTGGGTCTGTCAAAAACATGGAATCATATGGTTGTCTAAGCTTAGCAGGAATCTAAAATAATGTGAGTGGTACATCTAGGATCAAACATAAGCAGAACAAAAGGGTACACAAAAGCTGCACAAGCAGGCAGCCCAGGCTCTCCTGTTACCTAGTATTGTTACATCACACCTCTCCCTTAGCTCACCTGTGGCACATGGCGGGTATTACCATATGACCAGCGGAAAGAGGACAGAAAAATTCAAGCTTGGTTCCTGGATGAATTGGTTAAGTATGTAGTTGCAAACTGAAAATAGACTGCCCTCCACTACAGCCCAGGGTAACCTTAATAGACACCTTAAAAGACATCCATTAGAAACTCTCCTAATAGATGATCCACTGGCCACCGACATTTTGTGGAACTCTATGGGAGGAGGAAACTTTTATGTCTCCTTCAGCTCTGAATTCTGAGTTCCTGGAAGGCTACTTACAGAGAAAGAGGTACTCAATACATATTTGTTGAATGAATGAGTCAACTCATCAATACTCATTAAGCACATACTTTGACCCAGAAACATAATAAATGTTTGGTGGTTTATTATTTAATACCCTCATTACTATTGTACCTGGCACAATAGGGTGCCAAGGCAGAAACTTGGAAATGTAATGGAAAACCCTAGCCGGTTTGGCTCAGTGGATAGAGCGTCGGCCTGCGAACTGAAAGGTCTCAGGTTCGATTCCAGTCAAGGGCATGTACTTTGGTTGTGGGCACATCCCCAGTAGGAGGTGCGCAGGAGGCAGCTGATCGATGTTTCTCTTTCATCGATGTTTCTAACTCTCTCTCCCTCTCCCTTCCAATCAAATATATTTTTAAAAAAAGAATTATAATGGAAAATCAGCTTTTAAAAAAGTGTAATGGGTAAATCTTATTTTTTTTTAATCTGCAGGGAGTCTATGCATGAATAGCCAAGATTGCAGAGAAAGCACAATTAAAATATCCAGAGAGAGAGACAGGAGGAAATTAGTGACTATCACCTGACACTGTTTTCCACTCATGTTTACATAATTTAAAAAGTTAAAAAGAATTTAATTTATTTTGATCTAGATACACATATTACCCTCATACTTCTTTTGAAAGGAATATTACTTTCCCCAATCATTATTCCTGTACAACCTCTGATATGACTCAAGCATTTATTGCTTTTTGACAAAATGAATTTAGTTCAGTGAATATGCAGAAAAGACAATACAGCATGTAACTTCAATCAGGTAATAGTCTAGGGACTGGTAGAATCCAATTAGATTAGTTTATTTTTGGCAAATGTCTGCATAGATAATGCGAATAATATGAAGTGCCCCATGCATTACTTTCATTTAAAGTAACGTGTAGAAATAAGACTATGATCCAGCAATCATGCTGCTTGATATTTACCTAAGTGAGTTGGAAATTAATACGAAAACCTGCACACAGATGTTTATAGTTACCAAAACTTGCAAGCAACCAAGGTGCCCTTCAGTAGGTGAACAGTTCAATAAACTGTGGTACATCCTGACCATGAAGTATCATTCAGTTCTAAAAAAAAAAAAAAGAGAGAGCCACCAAGCCGTGGAAAGACCTGAAGTAACCTTAAATGAATATTGCTAGGTGAAAGAAGCCAATCTGAGAAGCTTTCATTCTATAAGACTCCAACTCTTTGACATTCTGGGAAAGGTAGAACTATGAAGACAGTAAAAAGATCAGTGGTTGACAGGGCATAGGGGCAGGAGGGATGAATAGACAGAGCACAGAGAATTTTAGGGCAATGAAACTATTTTCTATATTATAATGGTGGCTACATGTCATTACAAATTTATTAAAATCCATGCATTGTACAATACCCTGAATGAATCCCAATATAAACTATGGACTTTGAGTAATAGTGATGTATCATTGTATGTTTATCAATTGCAACCAACGTACCACTCTGATGGAGGATGATAATGTAGAAGGCTGCATGTGGTGGGGAAGGGAAGCAGGGAATATATGGAAATGTTCTATACTTTCAGCTCAATTTTGCTGTGAACCAAAAAGCACTCTAAAATATAACACCTAGTCATTTTTTTTTAAAAAGACAGTGAGCAAAAAATAATAATGTGTTGTAGGGACACTTATAGTTCATGGTAGTTAGGCCTGACAAAGGACTCGGGCAGAAAGCAAGAACTATCTGGAAGGCAGGCAGGCGCTCTCTTTTTCTCTGTCTCCTAGGCCACCAAATCCCTGGTCTATGTTTTTTTTGTTCATTTTTTCACTAATAGCTATAGCCAGCCCTGTGGTTGCTGATTCAGTGTCTATTCTATGTATATGCTTCCCTTCCTCATTGTTAATAGAACTTAGGTTTTGCCCAGCTTTCCCAGGCTCCTTTGCAGCTATATAGCTGTGTGACATTGTTCAAGCTAATGATAAGTAGAAGTTACCAGGTAGTGACTTCAGGGAGCTATTTATGAAACAGACTCTGATGGTATGAACCTCTTTCCTTTCTGCTAGAATACAGGCACCATGACTGAAGAAGGATTAACTATCTAGGGCCAAGAGGATGAGAGACACATATTGGAGCAGAAAACTAGAGAATTATCAGTACTCTAACAGTCCAAGACTGCCTATCTCTGCACCTTCTATTATGTGGAAGAATTTAAAAGTTAGCCAAAATGGTTGGGTTTTTCTGTCATGTGGCCAACATAACCCCTAATTAATGCAACATCTATAGGATCTTTCTTTCTCAGTAGGTGAACATGGTCACTGGAGAAAGATGGCTGCCCACGTATTTTGCAATATATATTATCTCAGTGGATGCTGACAGTCCAGACTGAACAAGAATCTCTCAGACTGATGGTGAACTTCACTAGAGAAAGAATCTGATTAGTGTGGCTGGTTCAAGCAACTATGTTCAGGTGCAGGATAATGTACAAGTATAGCTGCCAGGGCACCATCTCACAGGATCTCAGAAAAAAGGTTTCATCCTGGACAGAGAAGATAGCCTGACAATTTGAACTGTGATCATGTTATTCAGGCACAGTGAGTGAATTCAACTACAGCATCTGACTCTCATAATCACTTCTAATATACATTCATAGATACAACTGTGCCTGGTAATTTAAGTTCTCTGGAGCAGGAAACATTTGTGGATAGAGAGAACTTTTTCAGAAATTGAAATCAAATATGCAAATAGAAGGGGCCTTGATTGGATATCCATTTATCATAATGTCTGTGTGTATGTGGGTGTGTTTTAATTTATACATAAGTGAGAGCTGAATTCAGAGTGCTGTCTATATTATCTACCCTACTGATGTGTACCATTATATGCAAGGATTTGAAGATACTAGCAACATGGGACATGGGGTCTGCCCTTTGGTACTCATAATTTACCTAGGGAGACTGGCCATAGACATAAAAGTAATTAATAATGTAAAGTTCCAGTTTCTCTGTACCAAGTATATGATTTAGATGATTGTTCTTATAAGAGATCAGAGGAAGAAGAGAAGAAGGACCCTTGTCACTAAAATAAGTTAAAAAAATGACAAGTCAACTTCTTTCTCAAGGTTAAACATCTATCTATATATATAAAAACCCAAGTGACCATCCGACCATTCAACCATCTGACTGTTAGCTATGATGCACACTGAACATCAGGGGGCAGATGCTCAACGTAGTAGCTGCTGAGCTGCGGTGACTTAGCAGCTGCAAGTCTTGGGTGACACACCCAGAACCAGAGAGGAGGGAGCCTGATTCCAGGGTGTGTCACCCTAGAACTGCCCTCTTGCAATCCGGAACTCCTCAGAGGACGTTGGAGAGCTGGTTTCAGCCCAAGCCCTGCAGGCCAGGCCAAGGGACCCCACCAGTGGATGAATCTGTGCACTGGGCCTCCAGTCCTATATAATAAAGAGCTAATATGCTAATTAGACTGAACAGCCAAACGACCTTCTGGACGTCCTTCCAAACAACCTTCCAGACAAAGCCAGGGCTGCGAAGGCTGAGCCCCTTGCACGAATTTCGTGCATCAGGCCTCTAGTATATTATAATTAGGGTAAAGAAAATTAAATGTAAATTTTAGCCACTCAGCTTCAGAGTGAGTGTCTAACAGGATACATTTAAACTCTTACAGATGCAAAAAGGAGTAACTCAGCAAAATCTTTTGTAACCTAGAGTGGAATGGAATGTGGTACTCTGCAACTATTTGATACCACTATAGTACCGTAAGCATAGACCTGACAACCTACACTTGCTAACCATCTACAAGTGTGTTAAATGCAATAATGTCACATTCCAGATGCACTTTATAACATCAGAGTCTATGGAATTATTCTGTAAGTTGTATATTCTATGGTTAGTGTTTACAGAAAAATTACAGTGATGGCCACTCAACATTTCATTTGCATGTATGTTAAAGACACCATTTTTTTTTAGAATCCAAAGACAATGAGCCCACTATTATCATTTTCTTTAATCAAAATTTTGATAGAGATTCTGTAAGAGTCATCCTCTAAAGTTTGTATTATCTTTCTCAGTATGATCTCTAGTCACTTGGTCATATTTTATCCACAAAATATTCAATAAATACTTATTGAGTGCTTAATAAATACCAGGCGCAGTACTAGGTACTGGGAGTAAGGTAGTAAACAAGATAAACACTTCATGAGATTAATGGGGAAGATTGGCCTTAACTGGTAATTCCTAAATGTGGAAAATGCTGTTAAAGAGACTGTATACAGACTATAATAGAGTGACCTAAAGCTAGTCTTGTGGGAGGAAATAGTACTAAATATTTATGCCCTTTCCCCCTGATTCAAATTTGAAGTGCGAGATTATCAACCTTTGAAACTACCTCTGGCCAGAATGAAATCAGAAAATGTTAAGTTCCAGGAGCATTTTCATTTTTTGGAATGGTAACCAGGACCTTTGCCAACATCGCATGAAAAATAAATAAATAAGCAATGGGACCCATCTATATGCAGCTGTATTGAAAAGTGCATTCCATATGTGACAACATATTATTAAAACAACAAAATCGTAGTTTCCATCTGCACGGCGTCACTCTTTTCCCTGTAATGTTAGACTTTATTGTGTTTGTCGGCTGCGTATTCCATTTTAATATTTGATAAATAGATATGGGAGAAATTGTTTCAAGCGACAACCCTGTACTGCTTCATCTGTTCACCTCCTTCCTGAAGCAAACGCTATCCTCAGACTAATATCTCTCCAAAAGAAAAATCAATTTAAAATGACTGTGCAAATGTGTTTATTTTTCTACCCTCAGGATTAAAAAGCTGAGAAATGATTAATAATAATTTGTCTGGAAAGATAACGCAGGCATTTTAGGGTGGTAGTGATTTTGCATCTTTAATTTTCATCAGTTCTAACATTTTATCATTAAAACTGCATGCCTATCTATAGAGAGAGATAAAAGAAAACGAGCGAGGTGGTAATACCTCATATCTCTTAGGCGGTATTTCCTATGTTTCAGATTTCTACGTTGTCTGACCCCATTTCAGTCAATTTTCCGTAGCCTGCCTGTCTCACCCTGGCTGAGGGAACACACTAGTGCTGTGTTTATGCTAATTTTATGCTCTCTGAGTTGTGTCTGTTATTCAAAGCAGTTGAAGCAGTTATTGCCAGTAATCTTATTTCTGTGGGAGCCCCAGGGCAGACGAGGCCTCAAAATCAGGCCTGCAGACCGAGGCGAAGCCATCACAGCCTGCTGGTAAATGGCAGTTCTTTCCCTCCCAATCTGATATCAGTTACTTCGCAAACACAGTAATAAAATGAAACAAATCAGATTTTCAAGTAAATAAACCAGACTTCAGTGGGAAGCAACAATGGTCAGGGCAACAGGAGTTTAATAAGTGATACATAGGGGGACAGACAAAAGCACCAGGCCTGGACCTCCACCCTCTTTATTTAAAACACCCCAACACAGAAAAAAAAGAAGGTTGTTCTAATCCAACTGCGAGAAAAGGGAGGAAAGTCAAATAAAACAAGCAGCAAAGTTGATGTTGACTTGCTCTTATCTAAAACCCAGCAACAATGCTGAAAATTGTATTATTCGCCGTTGAAGAGTGGCTGGGGAGGCATAAACAAAGGCTCACAAAGACAAATGGACTTGTCTGTTCTCCTCACCCATAAGCACTGACAGCCTTTAAAAAATCAACAAAATGGAAAGAGAGTTAACCAGGGCAATTTCCCGCGAAGGGACATTTGTCCTCCAGTAACACAAGGTAACTCGGGGGCTTTGATGCAGCAAGAGCTGTGACCAAGTTCTGTTTGCCAGATCAGAGAGTCTTGGGCTCAGGAGATAAGTCATTTTTGGCAATTTCTTATTTTCCATGATGTTCTTAACTCCCTTCATTCTAAGCTACGCCCCCACACCCCCCCTCCATTGTTATCACTCACTGTTGTAAGCAATTCAAATGTCTGAGCAGCAATAAACAATAAAAGGAGGAGTGTCTAAAACGGACTAAGAGGGTGATTGAATACATCTAGAAACCAAGGGTATATATCTGTGATGAATTTGAAGTCAGTGTCATGTTGATAAACTTAACAGTTGTATTCCCGCCTAATCTGCAGCAACTCATCACAGTCCTGCTTAATTTCTGTGATAGGAACTATGATAGAGACAACGAATATAGACTCAGATTCCAGAGGGGAGTGAATTACACAGCATTGTACTCGGCTTATTCACCGATTGGTATGAGTGAGGCATGTAGAACACACTGAGGACACAGAAGCACTGATGGTTGAAGATGGGCTCTCTGAGAAGGTGACTCCAGAGTTTAATTTTAGAAGGGAAAAAAACGATTCTAGTTTTAGTTAAAAAACACACAGCAACACAGAAATATACAAGTGATGGAAGTAAAAGAAAAGTATTTTCTAGGTAGAGAACTGAATGAGCTCATTTGGAGAATACCAAGGAGAGCAGTGTGAATGGGGTAGGGTTCAAGGAAATAATGAAAAACGAGTCATGGAAGACCCAGCGTGCCAATTATAAAGTGTCTACTGCTAGTGCGCTCAGGGGTTTAAACAAGGTAGAGGCATTTTCATACTTTGGTTTTAGAAAGATCACTTTTCCAAGCAGTATGGGAGATGGAAAGGAGAGACTTTAGCTGGAAACAGAGAGGCTGGTGGTAAAGAAAATGGGAAGGATAAAACACAATGGATTCAGAAGAAAGAGATGAATTGATGAGATGGCTATGGTGAAGATGTCTAGTTCACATAGCATATTGAGCACATAATTTTATCTCTATTTCTTCCAGAAAAAAAACACACACACACATTAAAATGGCAGTAAAAGAAGAAAATATTTAAGCCCTGTATAAACAAAAGTAACAGAAAAAGAGATGATAAAAAGTCAAGAAAATGTCAAAATGGCAAGCAGATGTATGTGTATAAGTAAGTCAGCAGGGCAAAGAAAGCTAAAACCTAACTTCTGTGGGGAAAACAGCTGATTTGATACCTGAGCCAAAAACCCAAAAGATCTAAGAGTTGGAGGTACTAGTATCTCTGAAAGATGAACTGTGGTATGTAATTTAAAATGAGGAGGATTTCTTGACAGTGTATAGAAGAATAGTCATGCCCTTAAACTCTTTTCTAATACCAACAGAATACAGAGAGTTCACTCTCAGGGAGGTTGAATCAGAAAATTAGGATTCAGGCCTACAAGTGGATAAAGTAAAGAGCTGCATCCTAGTCCTGGCTGGGAGCTCAGTTGGTTGGAGGATCATCCCCTACACTGAAGGGTGGCAGGTTCAGTTCTGTCAGGGTGCATACCTGGGTTGTGGGTTTGATGCCCAATTGGGGTGCATACAGGAAGCAACTGGTTGATGCTTCTCTCTTACATTGATGTCTCTCTCTCTCTCTTTCTGTTCCTCTCTCTCTCTCTCAAATCAATAGGACATTTCCTCTGGGTTTTTTTTAAAGCTGCATCCTAGATGCTGAGAATTTTTAAGCATTCTTTCCCTGTTCAGTTCTCAGAACACTAGCATCTATAAAGATCAGTAGGATTTATTTTTAGAGAACCTGACCCCATTCAAAAATGAAAACAAACACACACATAAAAACCCTTGCAGAGAGTAACAGGTTAAAGTCTTCAATGCAATAGTTAAATCACTGGCTAGGCTGATTAACCTATAGTGAGTCCCACAGAGTTCACCTGTGCATATAGGGCTTCCAGTCACATTTTAATGCTTCATTTTATATATAAATGTACAGGCAAAGATTGCCAGTTTTTTAAGGTAGACCTCTATCATACCAAAATAAACTAAAAATAAGAGATAGAACTGGAAGGAAAGGGAGCTAAAGAAAACTGTGTGTGAATGGATGTGTGTGTGTGTGTGTGTGTGTGTGTAGACGTAAGAGAAGATATTAGTCTTAGGCCTTCATAAAAAAAATAGGATACCATAAGTAGGAATATCCTAAGAATAAGAAAGTGATCTTGGAAATTAAAAATATGAGAGCAGAATTTATAAAAAGTTAATAATAGAAAGGCTGAATGGTATAATAGATGAATGCTCTCAGAAAGTAGAAAAAACAAAAAGATTAATTGTAAAAAAGAAAACGATATAAATAGTGATAATTTATATTGGACATCCAATATCTAACAAACAGAAGGATATAAATCACCAAGGAAATATTTTTTTAAAAAAATTTAGACCTAAAGTTCATGAACTTTCAGATTGAAATGATCTATTGAGTGCCAAGCATAATTAATGAAGAGGAAAGGATGCACACTAATAAATTGGTGAGCACCATTGATGAAGAAATAATTTTTAAAACCTAAAAAAATGTAAGAATCAGAATAACATCAACTTTAAACTTTAACAATAAAAGCTAGAAGGCAATAGTTCAACAACTTGAAAACCAGGAGAAAAAGTGATTTGAATTTTATTCCCACCAAAATTATATAGAATAAATATTTTCAGGTATATATGAGATCTCATAAAAGTAGCACATACTCTCTGAAAGTGATTTGAGGATGTGCACTACTAAAATAAAGAATAAAACCAATATGTATCAATATGTAGCCTCTCTCTCTCTCTCTCTCTCTCTCTCTCTCTCTCTCTCTCTCTCTCTCCTTATTTTAAGAAAGAGAGGAAGGGTGATGGAGGGAGAGAGAGAAAATCATCCATGGATGTGAGAGAGAAACATCTACCAGCCACTTCCCATACACACCCCGGCCAGGGATTGAACCCACAACCTATGTATGTGCTGTAACTGGCAATAGAACCAGTGACCTTTCAGGGCTCTGGATGAGGCTCAACCAACTGAGCAACATTGGCCAAGGCTGTCTCTCTTTCCACTGGGTAATTTATTTTGCTCTGAAATCTACTTTTTCTTATATTAAGATAGCCATTTCAGCTCTTTTCATTAGTGTTTGCATTGTATTTTTTTCACACCCTTTTTCCTTAATATGCTTATATCATTGTATTCAAAATAAGTTTGCTTTAGACAGCATGCAGTTGTGTCAGTCTCTGTTTAATTTTTTTTCTATTATATAGTAATTTTTATTGATCTGTCTTCAAGTCCCATGATTCCTCTGCCATCTCTATTGTGCTCTGGAGCCCTTTGAGTGAGTTTTATCTCAGTTGTTTTATTTTTCAGTTCAAAAATTTCAATAAGATTATTCTTTTTTATCTCTACTTGTTTGTTGATATTTAAAATTATAATATTTAATTCAAATGTTTGAAATGAGTCATTTACATATTTTAAGAGTCAGAAAAATTCCAACATCTGTATTATCACATTGTCTGTTGCTTATGCTCATTGCGATTGGTTCTTTGTAGGCTGAATAATTATTTTTTTGTCTGACCTGGACATTGTGAATGTTACATTATGAGGCTCTGAGTATTTTATCAACCTGATGGAGAACGTTGATGTTTTAATTTTTGTAGCAATTGACTGGGTTAGGTTAGACCACCTGCTAGCTATGGGCTGTGGTTCCAATGTCGGTTCCATTATCATAGCTTTAGCTGCACTATTCATATTACTCCTGTGCATGTACCAATATTGGACCTAGGCAATGGTTTCCTGATTAGCTCAATTCTCAAAGTCTTTGTTATGCTAATTAGGACCAGATTCAGCATATACAGGTTGGAGATGCACCCTTGAGTTCATGAACTACTTTTTGGGGTTCCCTTTCTAAGCTCTTTACTATTTCCATATACCAGTAGTTCCAAGTTCCCTGAACCTCCCTTTTATTTTGGGTCCTCTGGCAAGAAATTGCTTTTTTCCCTGATTGTACCATGTCTGGTGCCAATATGTAGGAGAACATGCAGAGAAACACCACATAAAATGACTATCATCTATTGAATGATTCAATGATTGTAGTAATAACACTGTTACAGGGTCTATTAAAGATCTCTTGTTTTATTTTCTCCCAAGGTATTAATATGATAGGTATAAGATTCTAAATTGAATGTGAAGCATTTACACGTTGTAGAACTGATAAATAAAATATATCATAACCAGTTTCATGACTTTGGGGCTCCTCTACCAGAAATCTATTGCTCACAAGAAAATGAAAGGATAAGGAGTTTGCTTTAGAGAATGCTATTGCCATTGATAAAGCCAGATTTAGGAAGGGATGTGATTGCTAACTGTGAAAGTGGTTTATGGGACCACTGGGGCAGCCCTTTAGGGTTACAGGGAGGATTGTAACCTGATTCATGCTTAGGAGAGTGAGAGTGAAATATGTCAACATTAGAATTGGCTTGCATCTGCAAAGTTTGACAACGTAAGCATTAGTATTTCATATGCACCAGATGTTGGCAACATGAGAAAGAGAGCCAACTTGGAGATTTTTAGTTCTTCCAAGAGATAATACATTTTAACAAGGAGAGTATGTATAGCATGAATTTATGGAAAAAAAATATAAGGCATTGAAGAGGGATTAGGGATTCACATTACCTTTGAGAATAGAAATGTAGTATAGAGGTTCCCCAGAGGAGGGGGCTCTGAGGACCCAAAGAACATTCCCTTGTTAAGAACTGTAAAGGATCTGAGATTTTACCCTTTTATAAGCTAGTGAGTTTGCTTTCCACCGTTTCATGAGTGCTGGCAAAAGATACAAGATTACTGGGTAAGAAACCAAGGACTACTCACATTGGTAACCATACCCAGAAAATCAGTATTTTCTTTCACTAGTTCCCCAAGTCCCAGTTTGCACAGGGAATTACAAAAGGGGTCAGATGACAGCTATATGAGCATTGGATTGCATTACAGAAGAGGGACCCTGAACTCAGGGAAACTAAATATTTTTTACTGGACAGTAAACATACCTATTGTTTTATCTGGAGGGAGGCTGTTCATTATACAAACAACCTAGAAAAGATAGGCTAGAAAGGCAGTTAGTGCCTGTGCCCATGAGATGCTCAGAAACAGAAGAGACCTTTGAAGAATTGTCTTCCAACAGCACAAAAAATCAGCCTTAAAAATCTGCTCAGGGAGAGTTCAAGGGAGAGTTAAAGTCAACTTCCAACAGTATTGGAAGCTGTCACTTGGCCTATAGATATTTTTCTATCTTCCTTAAAGTGTCACTTTGGCCCCAGTCCCTCTTTTTTTTTTATTTTTATTGATTTTTTACAGAGAGGAAGGGAGAGAGATAGAGAGTTAGAAACATCGATGAGAGAGAAACATCGATCAGCTGCCTCCTGCACACCTCCTACTGGGGATATGCCCGCAACCCAGGTACATGCCCTTGACCAAAATCGCAGGCCGCAGGCCGACGCTCTATCCACTGAGCCAAACCGGTTTTGGCCCCAGTCCCTCTTAAGTGGGGTAAGGAATGAGCAAAATCAGACACCAGAAGCCAACCACAAAGGGTGCTCTGTCCACCAGTGCAAGTTAGTTGGGAGGTGGGGAAGACTCTTACTTTTCAAAAAAGATGAAGTGTTGACTGGTATCTTGAATGGGACACTTTTAGTTTTTGAATAAAGACTATGTTTCTGGCCTTGGCAGTGTGGCTCAATTGATTGGAGCATTGTCCCATACCCTAAAAAAGTTGTGGTTCGATCCCCAGTTGGGGTGAAAATGGGAAGGTAACTGATCACTGTTTTTCTCTTTCTCTCTCTCCCTCCCCTTATCTCTCTCTCTAAATGCAATAAGCCTGTCCTCAGGTGAGTATTAAAAAAAAAGAGAGAGAGACTCTGTTCCTGTATCATAAAGAGAACACAGAATTATTTAATTCTCTGGATGAAAAGAGAAAATCATGTGGTCTGACAGATTTTCACCTAGTGGCAGGGAAATGTTTTCTCCCTGCCCATATCTAACTATATGTCTATGTATGTATGTATGTATGTATGTATGTATGTATGTATTTGTCTGTCTATCAATCTATCATCTATCATCTATTGTTTGCTATAAAAACCTCATATTATATAGCATAGGATTAATAATAGGCACTCTGTTAAATGGGTTTGATTTTCAGAGTGGATTAGTTTCAATATTGTGATTTACAAAACTTTTAAAAGTCATTATAATTATTTCTTGTTATAGATTATAAAATGGTACTGTCCTATTTAAGAACCTACTTTCCTGAGGCTATTTATATGGCACTCTATGTTCAATCAAAATGCCTGTACTTAAAAGAAAATAGAAACTATCTGGTGTTCTATTGGAAAGGCAGCAAAGTGAACATCAGGCAACATTATCATCATAATTTTGTTTCTAAGGTGTATGGCATTGAGTTCATTCTACTGCCTTGCTCATATGAAAAACTGGAGTCAAACTATTTCATTACTATATTTTTCCTCATTGAAAAATATTTTAAAAATAATTTTTATTTCAGAGAGGAAGGGAGAGGGAGAGGGAGAGGGAGAGGGAGAGGGAGATAGAAACATCAATGATGAGAGAGAATCATTGATTGGCTGCCTGCTGCACACTCCACACCGGGGATTGAGTTCACAACCTGGCATGTGCCCTGACCGGGAATTGAACCATGACCTCCTGGTTCATAGGTCAATGCTGACCTACTGAGCCACGCTGGCCAGGCTGGAAAATATAATTATTATTTTTACAATGATTAATTCAAGGCTTTTTGTTTTCAAGAAAACTATAAACTGTCATTTTTTCTTTAACCTGCATATCTGTTTCAAGAAACTTGATAAGTTTTTCAGTATTTATAGAAACATTTAGAAAGAGTAACAAGAAAAGAAATTCACAGGGCCAATCTAATTAGCAGCAGTAGCTGTAACCTGTTGCACTCAGTGCTGGGACTACAATATAGGCTGCTTTAAGCACATGTTCAAGCATTTAAAAAGCTTCTTTTATCTTTTCTTGTGATTCAAAAGGAAATTACAGAGTAAGAGCACTATACAGGATATGAATGTGTTTTCCTACCACACAGGAAAAAAGTCTTAACCCGTTTCCAGTTAGTTTTAATACTTTTGAATTATGAGGCTGCTGACCTATCAAAAAATGAATTTTGCCCAGCTGGTGTGGCACAGTAGTTGAGTGTTGACCCATGACCCAAGAGGCTGAGGACTCGATTCCCAGTCGGGGGCATGCAGGAGGCAGCTGATGGATGTTTCTCTCTCATCGGTGTTTCTATCTCTCTAGCCCTTTCCCTTCCTCTCTCTCTAAAATCAACAAGAGTATATTTTTAAAAATGAATTTCATCTGTTGGAGATGTCAAGCACTTCATACCATGTAGTTTTCTTTTTGCTGCTCTATTATATATCACTTTTAAGAAGGTATAATTGCAGGTTGCCTTACTGTACAAGAATTGAATAAAATGTTTTGGTTTTTTTATGAGAGAATGACCAAAATTTAACTGAATGTGATCAATGAAAAATTCAGATTTGGACTGATTATATATTCTATTCAAAATCATATTTTTTTCATTTGAAAACCATAATTTAAAATAGCAAGTTGTCACAATTTTTTTAGCTGATTGATTTCCACACACACGTACAATTTGCATTGTGCTTCTTATAACATTTTATAAAGTGAGAGATCCTTTCACGAAAGGGAAATCAAGCTCTACTTCCTTCTGGTTGCAATAGGTTGCGTCTTTGCCACTAAATATCTCCCTTTCTATAAGCTTACTTATTGCATACACATGCTAAATGAGCAAAGCTTCTTACTAAAGGTTGTGTGTGTTATAAATGATGCTCCACTTATGTGATGAAGACAGTTTGCGTCATTCATACAATGGGGAAGGGGTGAGAGTGAAAAGAGATTAGAAAGTGAGGTGTAAGGAAAGAAAGGCAGGAGAGAAAAAATGGGTAGGCTGTTTTCTTATAGATAATGCAAACATGAGAAAAACCATAAGAGAACTTGTCTTCCTTTGTTTTAACAGAAATTGTGATTTCTTTTTCTTTGGGTGGGGGAACTTAAGGATTTGTTTTATAGATTTTGGGAAGTGCTATTGTTCCTTTCTGGTTCCCTATAACTTTGTCAAGAGTGTGATAATGAAAGTGTTTTGTATGGTCACTTTTTCTGTTCCCTCTCTCCTTCCTTAAAATAAACTTTGTCTTTCCTAAACATCATAAAGCAGAAAAAAAGTGTATTATTGAATGTCTTTATTTTAAAAAAAAAAAAAAAAAAGAAATCCTAATTGTGTGTGCAA
The DNA here is from genome assembly GCF_964212035.1 of Myotis nattereri. Taxonomy (NCBI): domain Eukaryota; kingdom Metazoa; phylum Chordata; class Mammalia; order Chiroptera; family Vespertilionidae; genus Myotis; species Myotis nattereri. The sequence goes on from NC_138081.1 coordinate 22,267,639, forward strand.
ACGTTTTCTCCCCTCACATAGAGGCTTGGGAAGAATTTAGTGCTAAATAAATGTTACCTTGAACACGGCAAGATAAAACATAAATTATTGCATTAAAACCTCTAACAAGTCTATCCGGTTTTCGAAATGACTGGGAGATGAAAGCGAGGAGTCTCATTTAAGAAGGCTCAGCGGATCGGTTCTGCATTTATATAGCTGTTATCAAATGCAATTCATTTGGAGATCAAATAGACTGACAGATAGGACAAGCAAGGGATCACCACTGCCTTCAGGCAGCCCAAAGCCAGGACGGCTCCCCAGCACCATCACTAATATTGAGTCTAGTCAACGCTCCTGTTTATTACCACTTCCATCCTGCCAGCTGCACATTACCGCACGCTTCCGCCATCCCTTCTTAGCCAGCCTCCCGCAAGGAGTAGCGTAATAAGAATAGCGTTTCCTCAGTTGGGTCTGGTGGGGAAAACTCTGTTGTACTGCAATGAGCAGACGACATTCATCCAAATTTTGGACAAGGGTGACGATGGTGAAGAATAAACGCAGGAATGGCCTGGCCGGTGTGGGTCAGTTGGTTAGGCGTCCTCCTGGGCACCGAAATGGTGGCAGTTTGATTCTCAGTCAGCGCACATGCCCAGGTTGAGGCCTAGATCCCCTGTGTTGGGCTTGCAGGAGGCAGCCAGTCAGTGTCTCACGCTACATTGGTGTTTCTCTCTTTCTCTCCATCTTCCTTCCTCTCTCTAAAAATCAATAAAAAAATCTTAAAAACAAAAGAAACAACAAAAAATAATAGAAGCAGGAAGTAAGAGAGGCACCCCAAGGGGCCTTGGGTTCCATGGACTCATGGTTGGCATGTTCTCCCGACTCCTCCAGGTTGTGGATTCTGCTCAGTTCTCCTCAGCTATCTCTCCCTCAGTGGGGCAAGAAGGAAACATCTCAGTGAATTTGCACCAATGGGCATTTGCACAGTTGGCACTGTTTATCATTACAGAGGCTGTGGTCTCTCATTCTCTATTCTGTGTGTGTGTGTGTGCGTGTGTGTGTGTGTGTTAATCTTCACCCGAGGATATTTTTTCCCATTGATTTTCAGAGAGATTGGAAGGGAAGGAGGTAGGGGAAGAGAGAAAGAGAAAGAGAGAGAAACATCGATGTGACAGAGACACATCCATTGGCTGCCTCCTGCAAGTCCTGACTGGGGTGGGGATCAAACTTGCAACCAAGTAGGTGCCCTTGACTGGGAAATGAATCCCAGACTCTTCCTTGGGTGGGCCGACACTCTAACCACTGAGAACACTGGCCAGGGCCCATCCTTTTTTAAGCAGAACTTACTATATTTTTATTTGATTAAAGGTAACTTGTTAATTGTTGAAAGTCTGAATGAAACAAAAACAAAGAAGACAATGAAAAATAAAACAAAACCGTCTTTCAGAGATAACTCTTTTAACACATACATATATAAATATGGACACAAATATATGCACACACATTGGTGTGAGACAGTAGTCTATTTGCATACTATATGTTTAACTTAATACTGAAAACTAAGGATTTCTTATGCAATTATCATTTGTCAACATAATTTTTAATGAATCAAAACTTTTAACGATATGGATGTCCCAATCTTGATTGAATTATTTCTCTTTTGTCAATAGTTTAGGGGCTTTATTGTCCTTTTTATTTTTTTAAATCCTTACCTGAGGATATGCTTATTGATTTGAGAGAGAGACAGAGACAGAGATAAAGAGAGAAACATAGATATGAGAGAGAAACACTGATCAGTTTGCCTCCCATATGCGCCCCAATCAGGGATCAAACCCACAACCTAGGTATGTATACTGACCTGGAATCAAACCCACAACCTTTTTGGTGCACAGGAAGATGCTCCAATGGGTCTGGGCAGCCTGTCACTACTTAAGCCAATGAAGCAGAGACAGGGTTGAGTCATATATGAGCATTTATTCCAATACCACCGGCAGTATGGGAGAGCAGCAGGTCAGCCACCTCCCATAAGCCACTGCTTATACAGGGTAAAACAAAGATTACCTGGGGAAGTAGGGCTAACAGGCATGAGGAAGTAGGCTATGCAGGCTGGAGTGGGGCTCCATTGTTTGGGCAACAACAGTTGTTAATCTTTCCATGATAATAGGCAATTCTTGAATGAGAATGGACTGCATTCCAAGGTTGACTCCCAGGTCTCAGGAGCACACAACTCCCAGCTAGGTTAGAATGTCCTTTCTTTAACCCGAACAAGGCAATAACAGTTAACAGAGTATGATTAACGTTTCCCATAACCATAGCTAGTCCCTGATATTCTATTTTTGCCCCTAATACAACTAACTAACTGAGCCACCAGGCCATGGCAAGAAGAATGTTTTTTAAGCTTAACCACAAGTCAAGGAAAGGAGAGAGTAAGAATGCCATTTTCTCAGATAGCAATAGTAATACTTGGGTTGTGCCCTGACAAATTTTGGAAGCCTGATCTCTGTTAGCCAAGTTGACCAAACCAAGGAGATCACATCCAGATATAGCTATAAGTTCATTCAGCTCAAGAACATTGTCCAAAAATAAAGTCTACAATACTGACAATTATTGGAGTATGAGGAATTGCTATTTTATATTACTTACAATGGTAATATGTTAGGGTGACTAATGCTTCTCATTTGACTAGAACTTTCAGGGACTTCCTGGGTTGGACACTGAAGTTCCAAATCCCAGGCAACTCCCCAGTCTCAGACAAATCAGGGCAGGTGGTCCAAACACAAATAGATTCCTGACAAGCTGCCATTTCAAAACTGGTTTTGCCCACTTAAAATGAGCAAATTAAAAAATGTAGATTAAATAAATTACATACTTTTTAAGCATAAAGCCATATTTACAGTTTTTATTTAAATATTTTAAGTGGAATATGGAAAAATGTAGTGTATATTTTAAGTAGTAATGTTATTTTTACTGTTCAATATTGGCTAAAAATTTAATTTGTTCTATTTTTGCCTTAATGTAAAAAAAATGTGCTTTTTATTTATTTACTTTAAATATATTTTTATTGATTTCGGAGAGGAAGGAAGAGGGAGAGATAGAAACACAATGATGAGAGGGAATCATTGACTGGCTGCCTCCTGCATGCCCCCTACCGGGGATGGAGCCCACAATCCAGGCATGTGCCCTTGACAGGAATCAAACCCAGGACCTTTCAGTGTGCAGGCCAACGCTCTACCCACTGAGCCAAACGAGCTAGGGCCAAAGTGTGCTTTGTAAATTTTTAAGTTAATCATGCTTTTAAAGACCCTAATGAAGATGTTCTGTGCACATAGACACCCCCCCCCCTTTCAGAACCTCATACAAGTCAGTAGTTGTCCCCATATTCACACCCAGAATGAAGCATCTATATTTCTAATGCTATTTCAAGGCAGTGTATCAGATTTAAGAAATGTATTATCTCTAGACAGGACAGCATGTAGATAAATGTCCTGATGGCCCAAGCTTTCAAAGAATGTCTCCGTTTATTCTGTGGATATGCATCCCTGCACAGCCACCAGGCAGGCCGGCACATGACACAGCTAAATATGATTCTGTTTGCTCAGCCCCCTTTCTACTTCTCCTTGGCCCCGGAGTCTTTCCTCCTCTCTTTTCTGCTCCCTCCTTCAGATGTTCATTTGGAAGATATACTTTTCCTTGGGATTAAAACAGGGTTTGCATTTGAAATTTTCATTTACCAAACAGAAAAATATTTTACTAGAAGGAAATGGTAGTAAGGAGAAATGATTTTCCGTGTGCCCCGAGGCCTGGCATAGACGGGATTTGATTTGCTGTGTTCGGCTGGAATCTGGATTGATACGCAGAGATGAGAGGGGGTGTTTAATAAAATTTACATTTCATTTTCTCACTTGACACTAGTCTCCTGTCACTCATGGAACTGATGGGGATGCTGCAAATAACTTTTGTAGATTCTAGCTGGGGAAACAGACTGGGAAATGGAAAGACAGAAGAGGGAGAGAGGAAAAAAAAGAACAGTCAGGATTTAATCCATTGTGGCTGGATCACCTGAGAGCGGGCCGCCTCCACACCGGAAGGAGTGAGTGTGCAGGTGGGAAACCTGGGAAGGCACCTGGGAACTGACGTGACCCAGCTGCCCACAGGGGGCAGTTGTGATGCCGAGGGGAACCTATGATTGAATGAGGAGTTTAAGCTTCTGAAGGACTGGAAGTGATACATGCCCAAAGGCAGACGCAAGGACAAGAGCAGAGGACTAAGCTCCCCACCATCATTTGTGTGCGCGCGTGTGAAACCATAGTGTCTATATTAGTTTGCTATTGCTGAATAACTAATTATCAGAAACCCAGTGACTTAAAACAATACCCATAGTGGAATATTATTTAATCTTAAAAAGGCAGGAAATTCTGTCATTTTCAACAATAAGGATGGACCTGGAGAACATTATCTAAGTGAAATAAGCCAAACATAGACAGATTATGTATGATCTCACTTATATGTGGAATCTAAAATAGTCATAATCATAGAAACAGAAAGTAAGAATGGTGATTGCTAGAGAGTGTGGGGGGAGGTGGAGAGAAAAAAATGGAGAGGTGATGGAAAAAGTTTACAAAGTTTCAGTTTTACAAGTTCTGAAAGTCTACTATATAGAATAGTGCCTATACAGACAATAATGTATTGTACACTTAAAATTTTCTAAGAGGGTCAATCTTATGTTAGTTAGGTATTCTTACTATCACTACTACTATTACTACTACTAATAATAATAATAGTGAGGAGGAGGAAGAAGAGGTGGGAGGAAACTTTTGGAGATGATAGATATGTTTACTGTCTCCATGGTAGTGATAATTTCATGGGTGTATACTTATCCATTAACTATGTACAGCTTTTTACATGTCAGTAGGGACTCAATAAATTAGTAAAAACAACAAAACACCACCTGTTCATTAGCTTTCAGTTCTCTAGGTCAAAGACTTTGAAGGCTCAACTGGATCTTTTTCTTAGGGTCTCACAGGATTTGGGGTGAGAAGCTAAAATATGCTTCTTTACCACTTATTTGGAAGGTGTATCCAGTGACATAACAGGAAATTAAGGAGAGAAGTAATCACAAAAGCCTAGAGAAAAAAGTGGTCCAAAAAGAGGAAGAGAAAGTCTGGACTAGATGCTCCCAAGACGTCATGTAAGATGAGGATAGGGAATCATTCTTGAGAACTGGAAAAATGGAAGTTCCTGGTGATTGCCATAAGAGCAGTCTCTGTTCCGTGGAAGGGTTGGAAGGCAGAGGGAAGTCCATGGTGCAGTGAATGAACACACAGCAAGTAATGAAATGCGTGAATAAAAGTCTTTCAAACAATTTTGTTGGAATGGGAGTGGAAAACTGCAAAGAGATCTGAAGGGGCCTGTGTAGAATCAAAGAATCAATCTTTCAAATCCAATTAGATTTCAGGAAGTCCCACAACTACATTAAATGAATCTTCTATCTCAAAGCAGACCAGATTGATGGGCAGAATCTACTTTTTCTTGAATTGTTCCAAGCAAAGAAATCCTGGTCTTTATTGAGGACTATAAATAACAAAGCCAGAAGAATATTTGTAAACAGGCAAGTCTGTATTTTACCACTTAAATCTCATTCAACTTTATAGAAACGTTTTATTTTTTAACAAATTACATTCTGGAAATGTGACTTGTCTCTCAAATATATATGTAATTAGTCACAGTGCTATAGTGTATGTTGAAATCAACTCTTCTATGCTCAGTAGTATAATTCCTTTTGCTTATAGCTCTTTCAAAGTTGACACTGATACATTATGAATTCCAGAAACAAAATATGGAATAAATGCATGAGTTTTAAAGACAGAATTAATTAAAATCCTTTACTGTTATTGACATATACAATTTTATAGAACCTTGATTGAATATTTTCATGTAATTTACATTCAATTTCCCCATACTCATTTTTGCATAGAGTTTGCATACAATTCAATGTATAGTAATTTTATACTTTGGGAGTCAGACAGCAAGACAGAAGGGAGTGGTTCAACTAGGTAATAATGGAAAGGACTGGGTCCTGAGGGAGCTAAAGGCCTTTTGGTATTTAGTAGCCTCACTGGGCAATAATATGGGCAAGTTTGCTGCAGGACACAACCCTGGTCAGATTGGCTCAGTCTCTTACCCTGAGATATGAAGTTCGGTCACAGTCTGGTACTTTCCCTGAACACAATCCCCAAAACCCAAGAGATGGTGGAAACTACCCTAATTTCCTTCATTCTTCTCTCAACTTTAATACCCATAAACATTTACAATTCTTTTAAACTATCTAGAATTTTAGTTTATTCAGAATCTTGGGGGAAAGGAGTTCACCATATATAGAAAATCAGAAATGGGAGGCAGAAATAGATTCTTTGGAATAACACAGGAACAAGATATTTTTCAATTATTTATTTGAATAAAGGGTTGTCACTGCTTTAAAATACTTGCTGTGTTACCCATATTAATGGTCTTAATAAGTTTAGTATTGGCCAACCTATAGTTATGCTTTATCTAATCAGCTCATTTCCAGACATGAATGAATTATGAGCTGTTCTATTTGTTTCCAGCATTTACACAATTCTCTCATTTTTTGAGAAGGAAAAAGAGGATGGGCTTAACTATGGTTTGGGCAATTCTGGCCAGACTCTGAAATTCCATGCCCCGTTCGAGAATCCTGCAAGTTACTCTGGATGTTTGTGGCTGTTGTTCAGAGCCAAAGAATCCATTCTGACCACAGGGATCCTGGGGTTTGCTGGGGGTAGAATTAATAGGCTAATTATAATTATTCCTAAACAGAAGGATAGAATCAAACTTGCCTTCCAGAAAGGTGAGTCTTTTGGCACAGGGAGGATAGATAAGACAATAGTAAAAAATGGGAGAAGAGTAAAGAAGGAATACAAATAACAGAGCTGGTAGCTGACCCTTTGGGAAGGGTAAGATAGAACATGGAATCATGGTTCATTTCTAGATGTCTGGTCTGAGTGCAGGGACATGGTGTATTGCGTTAGGGAAAGCATGAGGAGGAGGGGGCTGTGAGGCCATGTCAAGGCATAGTGGCTGCGGGCAGCTGAGCGGATAGTTCTCAGTGGCAGCTAAGTACATGGCACAGAGCTCAGGAAAGAAATCTAGGCTGGAATTTGAGATGGTGAAAGAAGTCACCAGAGTGAAAGGGAGAATGTGTAGACAGACCTCAGTAGGTAGTGCTAAGACTGCTACCATTGTCTAATCCTCAAAAGCCTTACCTTCTAAAATGTTTTTGTACAAAAAGATCACAGCTCTTTGAGGACTAAAGATTGCAAACAAAATTACTCAGACTAGGAAGCTACAAAAATGAGATAAAGAACAGGTGATAGCAGGGATGAATTTAACTAGAGAAGGCATAGTCCACCTAAGCCATTCATGTTATTGTTTCTGTTGTTATATTTTTTAGATACTGTTAGTGCCCAAAAAACATACATCTGCAAAGGGATTTACCCTTCAGGCAGCTATTTTGTGCCTCCACAGTTAATGTCTGTAGGACATATTGCCCATCCATGCCCTCCTTAAACACGGCGAATCTGGATTAAGATCTCTTAAAGTACATCTAATTGTTCCTCCCTCTGTATTCAACACTGTGCTACGGAGAAGGCTGCCTATCTCCTTTAGGGGCAGCTTGAAAGTTTGAGATGTCACAAGACACCAAAAGAATGGACAAAGAGGCCGAGAAAGCTCTGCCAACTCATGGCAAGGTGACACATATTTCCCATTGACGCCCTGTGATGATGACTTTTTGCCAGTATTTTCTATGGGGCTAATTCCAGGGCATCCTTATTTAAAATTCTGCCATAGAAAAGTCTGTCTCCTTCCTCTGTTCTAATTCAAACACAGGACAGCCCTTTAACCTTCTGGAAGTGGGAAAATCCTGGTTTTGTACTTAGGGAAAAGGTGAGAGGAAGTTCTTTCTGGAAATCCTGTTCCCCTCTGCTGTCTTTGCTTTACTCCTTCAGAGCACAGGGCCTTCTGGATCCAGAGCCAATGACACAGTCACGCTCCCTAAAGTACCCTTTAGTATGAACACTGATGGGCCCTGTGGAAATGTATGAATTAGGTGACATTGCCATTGGCATCCTCACCCAGCTTAATACCAGTTGACCCTCTACTCTGGTCACCATTAGAGCCTCTAGCATAGCACAGAAAGGCTGCACATGTAATCTCTTCCCCACCCCATCAGACAGCTCTATGAAGTACTTTTCTGCCAAAGCAGTTCTCTGATAAATGAGTTAACTGATAATCCATTTGGCCACTTAGTTATCCTGGTCTCCCAATACACAGGGTTTTTTTGTTTGTTTGTTTTGTTTTGTTTTTTAATTCCACTTGTAATTTTACCCAGTAACCCAGTTACTGCTACAAAGAACTATCTAGAAATAACTTTGACCTATAAACAATTTATTTTCCCAAACTTGCTTTTCTTATATGTTTATATTTAATTAAAAAATCTCAGCAAATCCCATGAGAATATCAATTTTCATGTATCAATACTCATGAGGTGCAAACTTGATATGTTTGCTCTATTGTGAGCTCCCCATAATGATTGCATTTAAGCATAAAGTGAAATCAGCTTGGAAAAACCCAGGAAGTTGTGTTCTAGTTAAAAGGTAAGTTCTGATAGATCTCTTACCATTCAAATGTTCCTATAAGACAAAAATAATCTTATTGTAACACTGCAGAAATAATCGTAGCAGACCAGATCTTCTCATGACCCCTTAATAAGAGAAGCTCAAAGAATTGGGGGTGGTCCTCCTAAAGGAAGCTTAATAACAACCCCTACTGGTATATGTAAGTGTTATACCATTATTAAGATGGCAAAATCAGGCTTCAATTAACAAGTACAATATTAACAAATACTTGGGAACCTATTATTTGACTGACATTGGACTAAGATCCATAATAAATACAAAAGACATATCTAGCATTATTTCAATCTTCAAGCATTTATATGACTATCTCCCATTTCAAAGTTGAAAAAAAAAGATTTTAGAGTCCATGTTCTTCCTTCTTAGTGTTTATATAAGTCAGGCCTCCTCTCCCCTGTTCATTTTCAAGAAATACGTTGAACATTCCGACTTTCAGCCCAAAGGCCCACGCTGCCCCTGGATCACAGCTGTTCCCGAGTACCTTCTGGAGGGACTGGGTGAAGGCAGAGCGCCTCGCTGGCACCACAGGATGCTTTCTTCTCTTGGGAACGCCCTGAGCTGCCACCCTCCTTGGCCAGCCGGCTCTGTTCCTGCATCTGCTGCCTCCCGTGTCTGAGGTCTGGACAGAGCAGCAGCAGCTGATCTTGACCTGCCAGCTGGTATCTCAGCAACTGCTCTTGGGCCTCTTTCCAGTTTCCAGCCTCCTGCATGCACATCTGCTGAGCAGGAGAGCCTGGAGCACCGGTGTGCCCAGGGGATGTGACAGTGGTCGTACTGGGAGCAGATACTGCGGCCGCTTCTCGGCCACCACCCTCGTCTCGGATGGCACGGCGGCTAACCTTCCTTCTGGACACCCCGTTTACTGACTGGTGGGGGAGTTGGTTCAGCTTGCCCAGCATGACCTTCATCCTCATATCTGTGAAAAAAGAAGTAGGAGAAGAAATAAATTTAGTTCCCAATTACTTGATTACACATGTTGCACACTTAGTGTTCCTGGAAAGACATTGCCATATAATTAAAGATGGAATTTTATCAGCATATAGATTTCCAAATAATTTTGGATATATATTTTTTCATAAAAAGAAACCCTGTATCCCATTCCCAATTTATAATAAATATTAATTATCTAATTAATAAATTAGATAATAAATTCTTCCCAGAGAAACACTTTTGTGAGGTTAATGGGTCATTAAGGATTTTTCATTATAAGTAGGGCAGCATAAATATGAAAACTAGACTACATTCTGGCCTTACCAAATGGGTTAACTAGTACTTGTATTGAGAAATATAAGTTCTAAAAACAGTCTTATCTAATACTTTGTTTTTCATGCCAAATTTATCATTTTAATATCTTTGATTTTATAGTAGAAACACTAGAGGCCCAGTGCATGGATTTGTGCATGAGTGGGGTCCCTCAGTCTGGCCTGGGGGGATCGGGCTGAAACCAGCTCTCCAAAATCCCCCAAGGGGTCCCTGATTGCGAGAGGGCACTTCTGGGGTGATGCACCCCAGAATAGGGCTCCCTCCTCTGAGCAGCTGCCCCCTGGTGGTCAGTGCACGTCATAGCTACCAGTGGGACGGTCACTTAGGCTTTTAGATATATAGATGTGTATAAACATATGTAGAGATAACATATATATAAACATGTATCCATATGAATGTGTATATACATGACTGTGTAACAGTATAAATGAGTACAGGACTGGAGTAAAAAAATTAGGGTTCAAGCTCCCCTTCCCTAGCTACCTGGCTCTTTGTCTTCTATCTTGTCACTTAGCCTCTCTGGGCTTCAGTTGTATAATTTTATATTACCCTCAGGTGATATTTAACAATTTGCTAACATGTATTTCATTTTATTTTTAGTTATTGATTTTGAGAAAGGGGAGGAGAAGAGAGAGACTGATTTTTTTTTCTACTCATTCATGCATACATTATTTGCTTCTTGCATGTGCCCTGACCTGGAACCCACAATCTTGGCATATCTGGATGACACTAAACCAACTGAGCTACCCAGCCAGGGCCTGTATTTTAGTTTAACAGTCATTATTTTAATTGTTGTTTTTTTTCCTTTGACATTTTATTTGCGTTTTATTTTCCTATTCAACAGATTTAATATTCAACTCAAAAGAGTACAACATTGATATTGATTGCGATAAACAGGTGACCTGGGTGTTTTTGTCCTTATCTGTCCCAATTCTTTGAAGGATGTATAATAGAAACAATAATGCCGCTAGCTTTTAAAAAACACGAACATGTCATATGTTAACCACTAGCTAACCTATCATGTTATTTGAATGATAAATGATGATAAACTAGAATTATATAGAATTTTACTGATACAATTGAGTCAAACCTACCAAAACAATATTTTAAGGTATAAAATATGTGAAAGATGGTCCCTAGAAGCTAGATAGCATAGCAACTAAGAATACGGGCTTGGAATCAAACCAACCTGGTTAGATGTGCTGCTTGATCCCTCACTGACTGAATAAATGTGTAAAATGTAGTTACCCTCTGTGTGCTTCAGTTTCCTCATCTGTAAAACAGTAACAACGGTAGCAGCTACCTCATAGGATTGTTAGCAGGTTAAAAAGATGAATCATACACTGATTTTGGTGGTTGTAAAGGAGGAAAAGTATTAGTGAAGCTGGCCACACAGTGCTTATAGCCTGTGGGCTAGTTTCAAACAAAGTAAAAAAAAAAAAAAAAAAGATGAATCATGCAAAGCACTGCCCAGAGTCTGGGATGATAAGGTTAAGAGCTGGGTAAATAATAACCATCATAATTAAAATCCCTAATGCTCAGATAGCTCTTAACTCTGCCATGCACTGTTCTCAGTGGTTTCTATGCATTCATTCATTTTATCCTCAAAGCTACCTGTGATATTGATTTATAATAAAATCTTCCTTTCTGGCTCTTAAAACCCTTGGAATTCCCTAAGTGATAAAAGCAGTAAAAATGCCTGTTATGTTAAAAAGGTGACTTTTGGCCCTGGCCAGTGTGGCTCAATTGGTTGGGAGGATCCCATGTACCAAAACGTTGCTGGTTCCATTCCCGGTCAGGGGACATGTCCTGTTTGCATGCTTGATCCCCAGTAGGGGGTGAGCAGGAGGAAGCAGATCCATGTTTTGCTCTCACATCAATGTGTTTCTATCTCTCCCTCTCTCTTCCTCCCTCTCTAAAAATAAATTTTTAAAACTCTTTAAAAATAAAACAATAAGGTGATTTTTGGACCCCACATAGGATAGGGACTGGATGGGGGCTGGTTGCTAGGAGAATCAATCATGTAATTAAAGGGTTGAAACTCCTTCCAGCTGAGTATCCAAATGTATTTCCTTTAAAGTATTTTATATTTATGTAGTGCTTTAGTCTCTGGCTGCATCCTGCTCTAAACCCAAATGTTTTCATTCTTTCCCATAATTACCTCATTTCCCACTTGTAAGAATTAACTTAAAACACACCCTAGTTCTGCCCTGGCCAGGTGGCTCAGTTGGTTGGAACATTGTCCCATACACCAAAAAGGTTTGACTCCCAGTCAGGGCACATGCCCAGGTTGTGGGTTCAATCCCTAGTCAGGAAGCATATGGAAGGCAACCAATATCTCTCTCTCTCTCTCTCTCTCTCTCTCTCTCTCTCTCTCTCTCTCTCTCTCCCTCCCCCAACCCCCAGGTCATTAAACATATCCTTGGGTGAGGATTAAAAAAAAAACAACACCCTAGTTCTCAAATGTTTTATCCTATCTTTTAAAACTCTCTGCCTTCTTTAATTCATCTCCCCACTCATGAGTTTTTTATTTTTATATTACATTGAGTGTTGAGGGATATGTCAATTTATTTGTTATAAACAATAAGGTATTGCCTGGCTACTGTTGCTCAGTGGTTGAGTGTCAACCTATGCACCAAGAGGTCATGGGTTTGATTCCTGGTTTTGGGCCTGATGCCCAGTAAAGGGGGTGCAGGAGGCAGCTGATTCATATTTCTCATTGATGTTTCTCTCTCTCCCTTCCTTTCCCTTCCCCTCTCAAAAATCAATAAAAACATATTTTTAAAAAAACCAATAAGGTATTATAGTTTAATTTTTAAAAGTTTTATTCAATTACAGATTTTTTAACATAATAAAGGAAATTCAAAAGTATTCTATGTTAATGAATATGTTAACATTCATATTCCCACATGGTTGTTTTTTTTTTTTTTGTAGAGAAAAGCTAATAATAAAGTAACACACGGCGATTGTAGCAATTATCACATGTTGAATATATATATATATATATATATATATATATATATATGTTAATCCTTATAACAACCCTCTGAAATAAGTACTATTATTATATCTGTTTTAGAAGGAAGTCCACTGAGGTGCAGAAAGATTAAGTAACTTTCCAAGGCCATGTACAAAGTAGTGACGGATGTTATTTATTCCACAGAATTGAAGATTGTTAGCTCCAGAGTCTATGTTCTAATCTAAGCACTCCTCAATATTTTGTGAAGTTAGAGATAGCAATGAGGACTTAAGAAGACTGTTTGGTTGAGTATATGCATGGCAGTTTGGCATACATGTGAATGTTATTCCTTATGTACCTTACAGTGAAAAAAGTTTGAGAACTGTCCTAAATCCCCAAAAGGGTAAGTGGCAATACCAATACTGACATTTCTCAACCTTGCTTTTCTCACAACTCATCCGCAAATTCGTTAACCACAGTTTTGTATACTATGTAAATGATAATTTTTAACCTGTGTATTATGCTTCTCATTCAGTTTACTGAGACCGACCTTGGTTCATGTTAGAAGACAGTAATCATGCCTATATTATACTATGTAATACATTATTAGGACAAAAAGTGTACTAATTTTCTATTCAATTTAATCTAACAATGAATGGGAATGGAGGTGAGAAAGAGAGAAGTAATAGTAATAATACAAATATATGTGATACACTTTGATATACAGCAATAAAATGAGAGTATCATGTTGTTTATATTGTTTCCATGATGCATCAACTAATATTCTGCTAAACCCACATTACCCATATTTCCTCTCTTCTTTTTCCACAGACATTTGCCTAGCAAGTATCTGCCATGACCACCTAACTATGGATTATTCTCTTAGATCTATGGGAACTGCCAGGTTATACTAGTTTCCCTATGGGATCTCAACTCCTTCCAGACTGTTCCTTGACTAGGTCAGACTACACTGATTTACGCCTCAATACTTGTTGACTAGAGTTTTTCCTTTGACTTGTACAACTGCTTCTATTATTGATCGATTTCCCTTTTATGGCAGTTTTGTCTTCCTCTTTGAATGCTGAGTTCCTTCAGGGAAGGAACTTTTTGTGCCATCAATCTTGTCTCCCTATCATGCTCAGTTCTATACCAGGTACTGATCTCAGTGTCATTTCCATAAGTACTGCTCCCACCAGGAGGAAAGACATAGTTTATCGAGATCAGCAAATAAACAAAGAACAAGAATGTTAAATTGTCACATAGAAACATACTTAAAAAGGGGGAAAAAAAGACTTAGCATTTTTATTCCTTGGTAAAAAACCAATACCATTTTATATAAGGGGCATCAAACAGCAAGTCACCTATTTTCAACCCATCGAAGATGTTATCCTGTTTTTGAGAGCTCGTCATTGGAAATCTGTTACCCCCTGTTCTTCAAGTCTGCATCCTTTAAGGAAAGACTAACACAAGCATAGCTTGCCTTTGCAAGCCCCAAAACATTTAAAAATCTCCCATGAATTATTTACATGGCAGCCCCAATCAGCAACGTACCTGACAGACTCCCTAGCCGAAATGAAAGTGCACTGAGTAAAGGTGCCCAGGGAGGCGGGCCGCCTCCCACTGTGAGGTTATAGACAGAACTAAGTCAGCACACATTATATGTCAGCACTAACATCAGAAGGAATCAGATCCTTTGATCTCGGACCTCCATAGGAAGCTTAGATCTCAGACAAATTAGATAAAAAATGAATTTATAGCAGATATGTGTCCTAAGGCATTCATTCAGCAGAATGTTTGGGTTTTAGGGAAGGAAGAATATTGAGTATCAAAACATATGAATTGGTATGCCTCCTTTCCACCTCCGCCTTGACGAGTTCCCATTAAAATGGAAAGATGAAGTTTCAAATTGCCCTCTATGCCTCTTAGAGTCCCATGGTTTTGCTCAAGTTTTGGGAAAATGGCATAAAACGTGGGAACATATATCCCGTCTCCATGAACAGAAGGACTTGGTGATTTGGAGGTCCATCTATGTTTACCCACCGTCAGCTATCCTCACCCTCTTCTTTCTGTCTTCTAAAACTCTCTTGGGCAACAAACATACGCTGTGCCTGTGTTGTGTAATTGGTGTGGGTACTGGTTACTGGCTTCCTTTGCAATGGAATCATTAACAATGGCTGTCCCCTCAGTCCCTACCCCACGCCCACTGTGCGTCTTTTCCCAGCCCAATCCCCCTGTGCCGTACTCAGTGTTGGACGACCTGGATTCAGTACACAAGCCCAGTACAATCACCTGAACCTTGGAATTTTAGAACAATCTAAAGCAGAGAGATGAACTGCTGATCAACCAACATAAAGAATGTAAAAGGCGGCAGGTTTGATCCCTGGTTGGGGGTGTGTAGAGGAGGCAACTAATGAATGTTTCTTTTGTAGAAAACTCTCTCTCTCTCTCTCCCTCTCCCTCTCCCTCTCCCTCTCCCTCTCCCTCTCCCTCTCCCTCTTCCTCTCTTTCTAGAAATCAATGAAAGCATATCCCTGGATGAAGATTATAAAAAAAATGTACTACAACTTGGTTTCTCATTTGACAGTAATGGCAACAGCCCACCCACATATTGAAGAAGGTCTATGCAATGGTTAACAAATAATATTAAAGTATTCATTCTAATTTATTAATTGACAAATATTAATTAATCAATAGAATACTATTTCTTATGTTTTCCAGGTTATTTGATCAAGTGAAAAAATTATCATTTATTTTTTTTAATATGTTTTATTGATTTTTTACAGAGAGGAAGGGAGAGGGATAGAAAGTTAGAAACATTGATCAGTTGCCTCCTGCACACCCCCTACTGGGGATGTGCCCACAACCAAGGTACATGCCCTTGACTGGAACCAATCCTGGGACCCTTCAGTCCAAAGGCTGATGCTCTATCCATTGAGCAAAACCGGTTAGGGCTATCATTTATTTTTTTAATAAGCAGTGCATGACAACTCAGGAAGGTATGAACATTTTAAAAAGAGAAAGAATGAAAGAATACCTTTGGTCTCACATTATATCATAAGTGGTCTCTATTTTATTGTTTTTATAATACTCTAGCAATGTAATGTTTTAATAAACCTAATTTAACTCATTAATCCATCTAGAGTTTACTTTGGTATATTTTTTGAAGCATAAATTTAGATTGCTACATGTCTTAAATAGTCAAATTTCCTAGCTCCATATATAGACTAATGCTTCTGTTTTCCTTTATTTTTATCTCCTTGATCTTTTATTACATTTCTGTATCTAATATTTATATCTATATCTAATTGAGGTTATTTCCGCTAAGGTCCTCATATTTCCTTGTGTCAGTATCACATTGTCTTAAGAATAGTAACATAAATATGATCTCTAGTTGAGCTACCCTTTTCCCATTGCCATAAAATCCATTTCTTATTAAAAAAATAACTTTGTGTCATTGTTTTATATTTTCTGAAGAATTTAGATTCATCTTATGTTGTTCTACTCTGTATAAAATAACTGAAACTGTGATAAAACAAAGTTAACTTAGGAATAATTGAGGTTTTTGTAATATTAGTCAATTTAATTAGAAACATGCTATAATTCCCTTTGAATTCTAGTCTTCTTTAAGTTATTCAATATAATATAGTTTATTTTTTAATAAGTCTAATATATCTCTTGTTAAGTGTTTTTGTTTTCTAAGACAGCATATTATTTGGTCACTATTATGTATTTTATTATGTTTTCTAACTGTATTTGAATGACTTACACAATGTTATTTAGCATAGATTGGCATTATCTATAATAATAAAAGGGTAATATGCTAATTAGACTGGACATCATTCCGAAAGTCCTTCTGGGCCTGAGGGAAGCTGGGGTCGCGGGTGTCAAAGGGGGAAGAAGGCCTACTCTTGCACAAATTTCATGCATCAGGCCTCTAGTACTTGAATAAGTTACTCAAGTTATTTATAATGTATAGCAGTTAATTACTAAGTCTTTTAAGTTAATATTAAATAATTATATCATCTGCAAATCAGCATGTGTTTTATCCAACATTGTCTCTTGACTTTGCTGTACAATCCGACTGCATATTTTAGCATCCCATCATACATGTTATATTATTATGGTAAGAGTGAATCATGTGTTTGTCCTCATTTAAGGAGGAATTCTAATATTCTTCTAATGGTATTGAATCTTGGTTGTAAATAGCATTGGAACTCTCCATCTTAGTTAGCAGGCAGGCTCTTATTCCTGGTTGCTTTAAAACAGTTTTCTTAAGGAATTAAGTGCTAGATTTTAGTCATGTTTTTAAATTAGGAGATGTTTACGTTTTTATTATATAACATGGACATGCTATTTACTAATAATTCCCAACTATAATTTTACTTTCTGGGAACTTATGACAATTTCTAGTCCTGAGATGTTCTGTTTTTCCCTGACTCCAGACATCTTGAACCCTTCCCTCTCCTCCCACTCCCTGTTGTTTTCATAGCTTTGTACTTTAAAAGGACCCTGATAGTCAGTCCTTTATATTTTACATTCACAAAACACACCATGTATAGTCAACAGGACTCCAAAAGGGTAGAGATGAATCTCTGAAGTTGATGGTGCCATTCTTATATTTGTTTTCCATTCCCATTGATTTCACACACATATATATTTATATAAAAAATAATACATATATATATTTTATAAAGGACCAGTGGCCAAAGATCAGTGTGTGATTTGGAGAAGACAGCCCTGAGGTATGCAGCAGCATCTTCCTGCAAAGACAAAGGCAAAAGTGGTGGCAAGAAAGCTGGGGCATGAAACTAAGGCAGTCAGCAGAAAGCATCATCTGGAAGCAGGAAGTCACGGTTTGCCTATTGTTAGGATGCAAAATATGTGCAATCACTATGCTAATATTAATTTTGTGAACCTGAATAAACTTTTTATATTTCTTTTAGAAAATAAAAGGTTTTCTTTTTTTTCCCCAACAGTTCAAAGAACTGCTGGAATTTCATCTCTATCTTCATCATTCGCTTAACAGTAGTCATCAATGGTCTATATTGTAACATCCTATGGTAAAAGTGCTTTGGGGATTAGAAAAGATACAGAATTTATAGGATAGGATCTGGACAAAATGAACACAGATAATTACATTGCATATAAAAGATGTTAAGTGAACACGAGGAAAGTGTTATAAAAATTGACAGAGAGAAACTAAGATGGCGGCATAGATAAACACCGGGAAATTGCTGCCTCCCACAACAACTTCAAAAAAAACAACATAAAGACAAAATGGACACCATCCAGAACTACAGGAAGGCTGGCTGAGTGGAAATTCTACAACTAGAAGGAAAGAAAAGCACGCTGAGAGCCAGAGGAGCTGTGGAAGTAAAGTGCAGAGGTACGGAGGCTCGCGCGCACAGAAAGGGGCTGGCACCTGAGGACGTGGCTGTCTTTTTGAATCGGGAGGGAGTCACAAGCTCCCGACTGCTCTGAACTCCGGTTCCGGGAAGTCTCTGGGGACCCAGGACTCATACGGGGAGAAACTGGACTGTCTGGCAGCGGGCAGAACTCGGAAATTGAGGTCGGCTTTCCCTCAGAGGTGCTTGCAGCAATTACCCGGACACTGAGACGCGGGGCCCCTTAGGGCAGGGCTGAGAATCCGTAATAGCGGCTTGCTCCGCCCTTTGATTCCCTGAGACCCTGCCCCACCCAGGCTGCAGCAGAGGCTTTTGCATATGAATGCCCCGCCCTTTGCAACCTGAAAATTACCTAACTGCAGCTGGGCCAGACAGACCCAGAACTTCCAAGAGAAGGCCCAAGGCCCCACAGCAGCTTGCACTGCTTCACAGCTGGGCCTCATCAGGGTACCTCCAAACTCCAAAAAAGGAAGGGGAATCTGCAGTTCTCTTCGTAGCTCCTGCTGTGTAACCTCAGGCAGAGGCTAAATTAGCACCTCCTTAGATCCAAGAGCCAGTGTACCCAGTGGTCAGAGGGGGACGATCCAGTTTACAACTCCTCAGATCCATAAGGGACACACTCAGGGTGCAGACTCAGTGAGCACCAAAACCCCACTGAAGCAAGTCTTGCCCCAGAAGGGTGTCTTCAGCACAGAAGTTCTCCCACTGCAGACACAGCTGATTCTCACAGCCAATTGGCCTGGAGGTCAATTCCTCCCAGTGATCCTACAACAATCAAGGCATAACTACAATAAGACTGTGCAAAAAGCCCACAAGGGGGTACACCAAGAGTGTCCACCTCAGGTAACTGGGGAGGCTGAGCCACTGGGCCCTACAGGACACCTAGCACACAAAACCACTCTACCAACACAGGGAAGCATAAAAAATGCGGAGACAAAGAAACAGGTCACAAATGACAGAAATGGAGGAAAGCAAACGACTGGATATAGAGTTCAAGGCCACATTTACAAGGTTTTTCAAGAATTTTATGGAAACCGCCGATAAATTTAGTGAGATCCTCGATAAATCTAGTGAGACTCTCAAGGATATGAAAAAGTTGACAGAAAAAGACTATCCCTTTTACATAAGAGAATTTGAAAAAGAGAAAAAATATTTGACCTGTGATTGGAAGGAACGGAACATATTAGATATGTGGATAAATAGGGTGTTAGAATGATAGACCATTGCTAACTACTGTTGACTGAATAATGAAGGTGAATTTTGAAACCTGGAGGCTATGTTGTTTTTGGGGTATACTCTCCTGGAGGGAAATGCGATGGGATGTGGAGGTATGGACATCAAGGAGTGTACTAACTGAGGCTGAACTAAAGATATACCCATGAACTAGAGCATAAGACAAAAAGCAGACATGGCAAAGGTGGAATTGATAAAACTTGGCAAATAAAGGCATGCAGTGGTAAAGGTTAAAGTTAATTCCAAGGTGTAGGAGATTTGGGGGCCCTTCACCAAATTAGGAGAAAAGGGAACAGTTGAGGAGTGATGCAAAAATTGAACATTGACAAAGCAAAGCTGACACCCGTCCTGGCATTTCTGTAAACCTGGGTTTGTGCAAACCACACAACCAAAGCCCTTAGCAAATGAGATGAAACTGTGTGGTATAATTTAGGAGCTAGAGGAACTAAACATGTAACATAGAATAATGATATTCTTTCTCTCTTTTGGTATTTTTTCTTTCCTTTAAATTCTTCAAATACACCTTGTTGATGTGATTGCATTGGACTTAATCATTTTTGCTCGGAATTCTTCTTTCATTTTCCCTAAAATATTATGCTTGTGTCCCAACAATATTTGAAGCTTATAATGGACCAAGGACCTGATATCACAGCTTTGTAACTGCATGGAGAGGACATTATAAGGTACTAAATAAATATCAGGAGGTAGATAAATACTTATATATTTATTGGTTGATAAAATCTAATTGCCTCCACTAAGTCATTCCAGAAGTCTCTCACTTAAATGTTACAAAGATGAGTAATAGCTTTTGCCAGCGTTTCTCAACCTTGGCATTATTGACCATTTTAAGTCCAGTGATCTTTATTGTGTAGGTGGTCCTGTGCATTGTACGATGTTTACAGTATCCCTGATATCACTAGATGTCAGCAGTATCCCCTTCCCCCAAGCTGTGACACAAAAAGGTCTTCAGATATTGCAAATGTCTTCTGAAGGTAGAATGACCAACTGTCCTAATTTGTCTGGGACTGAGGGAGTTCTTGGGACACAAACTTTGAAGGTTAAAACTAAGAAAGTTCTGAAAACCAGGATGCGTTTGCCACCCTACTTGGGGAACAAAATTGCCCCTCGTTGAGAACCACTGACCCGGGGGAACAGGGAGCCATCTATGTGCAATGAACTCCAAAAATCATAAGTACTACTGTGGAGGCACGCCTTTAGGATGCTTGGAGCCCACAGAGAAAATACTCATTTTCAGTGAGGTGAAGAGGAGTGGGGAAGACTTTTAAAAATAAGGAGGCACGTCAGGTGGTGCATAAAAGCTGGAGTAGATTTTAACAGGTGAAGACAAACCATCCAATTGGAAGCAATTGTTCAAGCAAGTGGGTGGGAAGGTGTTACACAAGTCCCTGGATGAGTGAGCTAGGTGGTGAGTACTGGTATAAGCAGGGGGCAGGAAGGTGAAATCCAAACTAAGATTCGGAAGGCAGGACAGAGTCAGGTTTTGAAGGGCTTTCAGTCTTAAGTAACAGTTTAAAACAACAATAAATAACAGCTGACTTGTTCTGTATTCATTACTGATTTTGACTCACTTCATCGGTACAACCACCCTAAAGGTAGGCAGTATTTTGCCAGCTTTACAGATGAGAAAACTGAAGGGCACAGAGAGGCCAGTGGACTTGTTTGAGGCCACAAAGTACGTCAACAAGAGAATCAGGATGAAACCCCGTTTCATGTCCTGAATTGTCACATTCTCCTGCCTCTCCAATCGACAGTGGAAACTCATTAAATCTCCTGAGTAGCAGAGTGACAAGAGCAAATGTGAATTTTAAAAGCCGGCTCAGATGGCTCTGTAATGTCCAAAACCTGGTTGGTAACAGTGAAATACGAAGGATATATGCTTCACTCCCTTCTTTCCCCATGACAGCTCTCTAGCTCCCCGCAGATTGCATCCATACAATTCTTGGTAAAAGCCATAACATGGTGAGTTTACAGTCTAAATCTACTGGAAATAATTAGCAGAAATAATTCCATCCGCTAAATAATTTTAGAGCTATGGCAATGCTTAGTGAATGCAAAGAGCTTATGAGAGAGATAGCCAATTACTTTATGAGCAAATGCTGAAAGTTTAAAAACACAGAGGGAACAGGGACACTAAAGTGCTATGGAAATAATGAAATAACACCAAATTTATTTAAAGCTAGCGATAATTAGGTGTTATGTAGCTGGTAATAATTTTCAAAGAAAAGCAGGAGATGCCTCATTACTTGCCTTGGAAACAAAGCTCTTTAGATTTGGACAAACCTTAAAAGACGAGGAAAAAATCTGCTATGATCCCCAGGGGAGGATTCATACAACACATCTTTCTATTTTTAACTCGGATGCCTTAATAAAATGGCCTCTCTGACACTCCCATCTCTTCCATCTAAACCCTTCCACAGGAGCCCTGTCCCTTGTCTCATTCCAGATAATTTATTAATAAGCCACCACATAAAAAATGTTCCCTAATAAAACACCCAGGCATTGTGGACTGTCTAATGTAGTTAAGTTCAGCAGGGCAACTGAGATTCATGTAGAGATGGCCATATTAGATTAGGGGAGAGATTAGCATCACTGTTGCCATTCCCTGAAGAATAGAGCTAAATACCCTATCCTTCATTCACAGAGCTGAGTTCAGATGATTGTTTTGAAATACTGGTCCTGAATTTGCATGCAATAAAAAAGACTTCCAGAAGCCAAAGTTAAAGCAGTATTAGATGGAATCTAGAAAGAATTCCCCTTCTCTCTCTCTCCATTCTTCTCACCCCCCAACTCCCCTAACCTCCCCCTCCACCTTTTGGGGAAGTCCAGGAGCTGAAGTATTACTGACTAATTTGTTAAAAAATAAAAATAACCTCATTTTCTCCATGGAAAAAATACAAACAGGCAAACAAACTGATACACACACACACACACACACACACACACACACACACACACACTGGAATTCATTGAACTAGTTAGATTGAGGCAGAACAACATTGGACTACTATTTTTTGGTTAAGCATGCACTCAGAACCATTAAGATTCATATTCCTTTTCAAGCAGAAAACATGATAATTGGCTATTAGAAAAAATAGAAATATTCTCTTTAGAGCATATGTTTCAAAATGTTTTAGATCCATGGAAATTATGTGAATATTTTTCATACACCACATCTATTGGCAAATGGATTTTGTGATATGTCCACTATCTTTCTCTTTTCTTTATCCTTAGAAGGACAAGGGCAAAACATTGGTTTGAAGCAAATACCTATCTTTTGTCTGCTTGGCACCAATCTAATGGCAATTTAACAATATAACAAGCAATGTCATTTGGTATAGTGTACAATGTAAGCAGATAATCCATTTTGCGAAAAGAACAACTAAGCAACAGAGCAGATCTTGACAAAGCTGACTCATTTCTTGAGGGTTCTATATTCAATCTAATTTGCATAGTTGGTATTTGGCAGCTACACTCTCTTCTGTCCCAAATTCAATACTGTTGCCAAACTGGCAGCTTTGCAATAGCTAAGGGAAAGATTATATGCCTCAACTCTGGTTTTCCCTTTCTCTGTGTAACAAATTCAAATGGTAAGCCAATAATCTTCTACTAAGTAAGAAAATATAAATATCAAATTTAATACCTGATTAATAGATGAGTGATCAGCTATCCTTGCAGATTCCTATGCTAGGGTATAATTTCCTTGAGAAATAACAAAGACTGAAAGAAAGGCCTATATGCTAAGTTCATTCAGAAACTGACAGCCAGGGAGAGAGGAAGGCTATGGGTCATCCACACTTCGTGTCTCTGGTGGGGATCATCCCACTGTCCCAGCTTACCTTCTCCCACGATGGGGTCTTCTTTTTCAGTCTCTACCTGTGATCCTTGGCGTTTAGATGAGACATGGACATGATTCTTTTGATCATTAGTCTGGGATGCAGAAATATCTTCACTCTTTATTTCTAAATTAATGAGAAAAGGAAGTGCATGTTTCTTGTTGTTGTTGTTTTTTTCAGAATAAAATAACATTTTAATTTGTAAATGGGCCCTAAGTGTTAAGATATTTCCTTGGATGCCTCCCAAAATGATTGTGAAATAAATACAATAGAATGCATATAATAAATCCAGAGAAATAAAGAAACAAAATCCCAACCCTGACTACCAACTACTGAACACCTGAAATGTGACTAGTTAGCATTGAGATGTGCTATAAATGTATAATATACACCTAATTTTGAAAACAAAAGTAAAATATATAACATTTTAATATTTATTACATGTTGAAATAAATTTTGATATGTTGGGTTAAGTGGCTTCTAGAAAATTACATTATGTGCCTCACATTTGTGACTCATGTTTTATTTTTATTGGACCGAGCTGGCATAGAATGTTACTAATATTTTTTAACCTTTTATTTTGAAATAATTATAAATTCACAAGAAGTTGCAAAGAAACATTCAGGGAGAACAATTTTCTTTATTCTAAAATGTTAATTTTAGCCATTTGAAAAGTACAGGAAAATATATAAAGAGCTGACTACTGCATACATCCCCCCACCCCACACCCCACCCCCGGCATAAAGTTCCTCCTGATCACTTTAAATTTTTAAATAGAAATTTAGGAGTCTATGTTCACACAGAACAATAAGAGAATTTAATACAGAGAAATGTGCCCACAGATATTGAAAAGTTCAAAGAACAAAAAGAGGACACTGGGTAACTGATGGGTTAGTAACTGTAGAAAGAAGCTTCCTCTAGACCTAGGGGAACAAAAGAGAAGAAATGGGGTGAACAGAGCTTAGTGTATGTCCCTCCAAGGCTGGTAAGTTTAGCTATAAAAGGGAGGATGAGAATTAAATTACTTCACAGAGTCACATGAGATTAAAAATTATGAAAGGTCTTTGCTTTCAAAACAGGAAAGCAACACACACAAACACAATGAACTTTAGATTTGAAAACAAAGACCAAAACTTGGGGTTCAAAATATCACTGGCACCTACGCAGGGTGAGGAGATCTTGTTCTTCCTAAGAAAGACCATGAATCCTGAAGTTTCCTTGTAGTTTGCCCAGACCCATCATGACAAGGAGAGAGATAGGGATGTCTGAAGCTGGTTTGAAATAGTGAATATTCCAGTCATGTCACCAAGCTTCTTCCATTCTCCTTCCTTTATTTCGACTTTCTCTCTTTGCCTCTCCTCATTTTACCTCTATATATATTCACTCATATCCATTTGGTTTCCTAATACCTCCTATTATCACAAGTGTTTCATCCACTCATTGGCTGAGAGTTTAGGTTGGGTAGAGTAAGGGATTTGCTTTTCTTTCTCCCACACTCTAAGAACAGAATAAAAGATAGAAAGAAGCCTCTTTTACAGAACTTCTTTTCCTCAGTGATTTTTCCATGGAGAGAGAGAGAGAGAGAGAGAGGACTGATTATGGGAAAATGTCTAAGAGCATAATTTCTATGCTCCTAGAGAAAACAAAAATAAAACACTAAGCACTCTCTTCCCTCTTTTGAAGGAGAAGAGGGCATTCCCCTTCCCAGACTCATCTTTGGAGGGTTCCCTGGGCAGTGGAGCATAGAATTTCAGAGAATAAGATCTGGAACCAAACTGCCTGGCTTCTTCCTGACTGTGGACCGTGGGGTAAGTAACTTAGTGTTTCTGGGCCTCATTGTCCACCTCCATAATATAGACATAGTATTTGGTACCTATTTTATAGGGCTGTTATGAATATTAGATAAATTCATGTATCTAAAGTACTTAGACCCTGGTCTATAGCGAGTGCTCAATAAATTTGAACTTTTAGTAGTATTGCTATTATTATTTAAGATTAGGCAATTCTTATCTTTACTGTATGAATTAAGTAAATTAGCTACATGTGGCTTAATATGTTGCAAAAGTTCATAAATGCTTTTCTTTGGGGAAGTAAAAGAAAGGCTAATATGTTATACATAATGGCATTGTTCCTCCAGTATTTTCATTCAAAAAAAAAACTACATACTTCTGCTTTTGCTTTTCTTAAACCAACAGCACACCAGACAGCAAAGAGTCAGCCACGAGACCACTGAGCACAGGGAGGCAGACAGGATGATGGTCGACTTCTCTGACCGAGTCACAGGTGAGATGGTGAATGGCCTGGATCGAGTCGTAAAATTGGTTCCTGTAAAAAAAAAAAAAAAAGTCTCAATAATAACTGTGCTAATATAACATTGTGGGAAAATATGCTTACAACACTTAGTAGGTTTAATAAATATTTATTGAATTAAATGACAAAATAAATGAACCTAAAATTAATTCAAGATTTGTATTATTAAAGAAATACAGGAATCCAATTCCAATGACAACTTACAATTGTTCTCTCTAATTTGTCAAACATTGATGAGGAATTCTTCCAATTCTTCCCTTTTATTCTGTCTTACCTTCTCCACCAATGCAAAATTTCAGTTTCATTCTTATGTTCCATTAATTAAAATAGAAATTCTCTGAGTTCTAGAATGTGTGAAGCTACTTGCTGTGACATATGTATCCTACTTAAAATATGGCATGTAGCAAAAAGACATGGCACCAAGACTCTTACTACAGGGTCAAGAGAACTTCAAATGTCAAGAGAACTGCAAATTTTGTTATCTGGAAAAGTGGAGGTAAAGCATGGTAGCTGAGCCACTTGGCTATGAAAGATGGAACAAAATGGGTAACTCTACGGAGTGAATTTTTCTAAGACTTCATCTCAAACTTGTAATAGGCTGAACATTTTGACTGCTTACTCCCTTATTATTTTGAAACAAAGCATAAAAGAATCTAAAAAAAACACCTTGTCTATACACATAAAAATATGTATACAAATATTTATAATACCTCTATTCATAATCACCCAAACTCAGAAACAACCCAAATGTTCTTCAACAGGGGGATGAAAAAATCAACTGTGGTTTATCCAGATGATGAAATACTACTCAGCCAAAAAGAGAAAAAGAAAAATAAGAAGAAGGAAGGAGAAATGAAGGGAGAGAGAGAGGGGGGAAAAAGGAGGAAAAGGAGGAGGAGAAAAAGAGAGGGAGGATGGAAGGAAGAGAGAGAGAGAGAGAGAGAGAGAGAGAGAGAGAGAGAGAGAGAGAGAGAAGAAGAAGAAGAAGAAGAAGAAGAAGAAGAAGAAGAAGAAGAAGGAGGAGGAGGAGGAGGAGGAGGAGGAGGAGGAGGAGGAGGAGGAGGAGGAGGAGGAGGAGGAGGGAGGAAGAGAAAAGAAGAAAGAAAGGAAGGTGGAAAGAAAAGAAACTGTTAACAATGTGAAACCACTGGGATGAACATCAAAGGTATTATACTGAGTAAAAGAAGCCCATATCACATTGAATGATTCCATTTATATGACATTCTAGAAAAGATAAAACTATAGCGATGGAAATCAGATCTGTGGTTGCCAGGGATTAGTGTCAGTGGGAGGAGAGGGTGTGAGGACAGAGGAAAGCATAAGGAAAATTTTTTGAAGGATATTTTCTGTATCCTGATGTGGGGGTGATTACATGAATCTATACATGTATTTGAAGTCATAAAAATATATACCAAAAAGATAAATTTTACTGGATATTATATTAAGTATGAAAATTTTAAGTTTGTCTATAATTTGGAAGGTGATAAATATGTTTATCTTAATTGTGGGGAGGGTTTCATTGAAATATACATTCATCAAAAATTATCAAATGGCATGTTTTAAAAATGAGTAGTTTATCCTGTCCATTTTAGCTCACAAAAAATAAAATATTTAGAAAAAAATATTGCCTGCCCAACTGGTGTGGCTCAGTTACTGAGCATCAACTTATAAACCAGGAGTTCGGGGTTTGAATCCTGGAAGTCAGGACACATGCCCGGGTTAAGGGCTCAATCCCCAATAGGGGGCATGCAGGAGGCAGCCAATCAATGATTCTCTCTCATCGTTGATGTTTCCATCTCTCTCTCCCTCTCCCATCCTCTCTGAAATCAATTAAAAAACAAAGCAAAACAAAAAACCTTGCCTAAGAACACAAGTTAGTTATAGTTGGCATTAAAGTAGTTTATTCAAAACAAACAAATCAATCCAAAATCTCTTCTTTCATCTGAATCACTCAGACAATAATAGTTTTTATTTTCTCTAGTCAGGGAAACACCATGTTTTTCTTTGCTGTGCTTTTCTTGGGTTGAACCTGACAATTTGATTGACAGCCACAGTCAGATCTTTAGTCTCTTGACTCCTGGCTGACTCAGTCCCAAAGCTACCATAACCAAATTAGCTAGATATGGTTCTACTGAAGACAAAGTTGGCTTGTTTCTTATCAATTAGTTTCTTTTTATGGGCATCTGAATAAAATAAATCCAGCCCGGATATGGGGGATAGGTTTTACTAGGGATTTGAAGAAGTAGAAACAAAATTCCTCATTCTTTTATCCATTTTCGAATGATTGCTCAGTGATTATTATCTTTGCTCAGTGGATAAGTTATTGTTCTCATTCTTAAAGTATTTACAAGCTTGTAAATGAAATTAGATATACATACAAATGTTTGTAATAAAAAGACAGAATGTGACACATGCCACCGAATAATGCAAATGAATTGCTTTGGAAGGATACGTGGCATTGATATGATCAGAAGAAGCATACCAGAGAAGAGAGTGTCTAAGTGGGACTTTGAAGGTTGAGCAAATGAAGACAGAAAGAAGAAAAGATCAATTGATATTTAAGAAATTAATGCCGGAAAATACTGGGAATTAATGCTCAAAAGAACTTGAGACAAAATTTGCTGAGCATTAAATGTCAGTCAAAAAGGCCCTTAACTGTATTCTGAAGGCAATGAAGTTTATAGAAGGGAAAATTCTGAGGGCCTGAAGTCAGGGAGACCTGTTTACATGCCTAGAGCAGTAACCTGGGTCTAAGATTGCAGACCGCCAGTTTTCAAATATTTTTAGCAGCAGAACATTTTTTTAAAATGCAATCTTAGACATAATCTCAGTATACTTACTTGTTCATAAATCTTTGTGCCTATGAGGTGCGATGTTTCACTACACCCTGAGAATATAACAGAATTCACTAGGATCCCTGTGTCTTTTGGAACTTACATTCTAATGCAGCACAGGGCACAGACAGTAGACAAACAAGCAAATCCAGGGATACTCTGATGCGAGGTAGTGGGAGGTGCCACAAGGACTAAAGTGAGGTTGGAAGACAGAATGACTGGAGGTGGGAACAGGGTTGGGGACGGTGCTGTAGAGAACATGGTACAGAAAAGCCTCTTTGAGGAGGTGTCAGCGGGAAGAAACCTGAGTGAAATGAGGATACGCCATGTGAATTTCTGGAGCAAGAGTACTTCAGGCACGGAAATGGCAACTGCAATAGTTTTTCTGGGCTGATGGCGGAAAGCATCCTTGGTTCCCTCACTCTCTTCCCAGCACAGAAGCCCCTGGGGAGCCCCTAAGAACTTCATAGCTCCAAGAAATGGTTAGGAAATCCAGAGCCTTGGTTCTCAAAACTGCCTGGTACTGATGGTCCTATCAATATGGGAATAAGAGCTGCTTTCCCAAATGATTCTAGCACTAGAAATTGATATAGTGGGAAACAAGGAGTTACTCTCAGTATCTTCACTCTTAATCAATATGATGTCAAATTAAAACCACAATGAGATAGCACCTTCCACCTGTTAAAATGGCTATCATCAATAAATCAACATATAAGAAGTGCTGGAAAGGATGCAGAGAAAGGAAATCCTTATACACTGTTGGTGGGAATGCAAACCAGTGAAGCCACTGTGGAAAACAGTATGAAAATTCCTCAAAAAAATTAACAGATGAGCTGCCATATGATCCTGCAATTCCATCCCTGGGTATTTATCCCAAGAAATATATATCCCCTATGTTTATTGCAGCATTATTGACAATAGCCAAGATAAGGAAGCAATCTAGTTGGCCTTTAAGAAATGAATTGAGAAAGAAGATTTGCTATATCTAATGGAATATTATTCAGCAATAAAAAAGAATGAAATCCTGCCATTTGTGACGACATGGATGGACCTATTGAGTATTATGCTATGTGACGTAAGTCAGACAGGGAAAGGCAAATATCTTCTGATTTCGCTTGTACGTGGAATCTAAAAACACAAAACAAATAAATAAACAAAACAGAAGCATATCTATCTATAGTATAGAGAACAAGCTGATGGTTGCCAAAGGAGAGGGAATGGGAATAAAACTTAAACACATGAAACGTGAAGACAATAAGGATTCACAGAAATGCAGGCCTTTTAATGCTTTCTTTTTATCTTCCATCTACTCTCCTCTAATTTAAACTTTTTAAAAAATATATTTTTAATAATTTCAGAGAAAGGGAGAGGGAGAGAGATATAGAAACATCAATGATGAGAGAGAATCACTAATTGGCTGCCTCCTGCACGCCCCTGACTGGAGATTGAGCCTGCAACTTGGGCCTGTGCCCTGACCAAGAATTAAACTGTGACCTCCTGGTTCATAGGTCTATGCTCAATCATAGAGCCATGCCGGCTGGGCTAATTTAAATGTTTGTAATCTAATTCTGACAGAGCCCCACCTCACAGACTTGATATTGAACATTATGAATTATGATTTAAGGAAAATGGCTAAAGAAAAACCGTAATCCCTCAGCAGTCTACTTTACAAGTTACAGGTGGCACCTCAGGTAAACTAGTAACCTAGTCAAAGTGAACACCAAGCTCAACTCAAAGTCAAAGTGTTACTGAGAAGCTGGACCACATTGTACACTTGGTTTTATAACTTATTCTTTAAAATGATCCTCATAAAATGTTCAGTCTTAGTTAACCACCAAGGAAATTAAAAGACAAGTCTCTAGGACAAACTATCCTTCAAAATATATCCTTGGGAATCCCATGGTCAAGGACCCTGATCATGTTTCCCCATGAACCTCTACTTAAATTAGGACACTGTCATAGATATTAAAAGAATATCGGCCTAAAACAATTAATAATACTTGTTTACTTGACCACAGAAGATATTCTCTTTGTGAAGAAAATGGTCCAAAACTTGGAATTAAGGGACAACCGGATTTCAGATCTTATCAATGTCATTTTGAAGCATTTTCAAATAGCCCCATCCAAGATTTATCAAATTCTCTGGAACATAATTTTTCTTTACTTTATATTTAATTGAGGATCAGGCTTAATTAATACAAGATTTGTAAGCTGCAAATGATTTTTGTCCAGTAAAGATGCACAGGATATCTGTAGACATCTAACTTCAAAGGCTATAGTTTTATTGTCCTGTATCCAATTTAACAAACTTATGTCAGCAGCTCCTTCCTGGTTGATCTACATCCCTCACATGTAATTTAACAGCTTTGCTGTCCTCCTGGATCCCTCATTATGAGTTCAATAACTGTTGACAAGTGCTCTTTACATATTTTTATGAAAGCCACATTTTTAACGTATTGAAAAGTTTACTATGACAGTTTGAATGTTTCATGATGGAAGACTAATGTCTGGATTTAATTAAATATTTGTTGTTGGGCTTAAGATACCTCACATCAACACATTTTATTTCCTTTGCCATTTCCAATATCTAAGAGGTCCCAATGAAATAATGACTGCTCTAATGCATTTTACAAAACTTTGCATTATCACACCTGTACATGAACTGCTTTCTATAGCTGTATGTTTTAGGAATCAGACTAACTTCCCTGGCCAAAATTAATAATTGATTGTAAATTTCTACCTTTCAGTTCAAATGCAATGTTAGTATTTTACAAATTATTTTAGGTGGATTTTCTGGAAAGTCAAATAATGCATGCGATATTTAAATTATTTTTTTAAGTGGGAAGCTCTGTGTTTCTATCAGAATTCAACTCTTTAAAAAGAGGATGGAGGAAATTGGACGCTCAGCTCTACCCTTCATGGGAATGAGAGAGAGGTATTTTACATAGGCTCCTCTGGCTTTGGAGTTTAATTAACATGTTTCCTACTATAAACTTGTTGGATAGCATTACTTTTTAACAAATAAAAATTATTAAGAATACTTCAGAAGGGAAATTTCTTTTTAATGTTTTTTCAAGAAGGACTAAAGTATATAAGCAAGTAACACACGCTAATATCTATATTTCTAAAAAAGAACAACAGGATTTTAAATGGGTATAGTTGCTATTTGGGGGGAGGCGGGCAGTGGGTGAGGGCAGAAATGAAAGAATTCATAATACTCTGTATCCCAGGACTCTTTTTTTTCTGTAAATTAAAATTTCTAATTAGTATCCAACCCAATGCTATCAAATGTCTCATATATATATTTTTATAAAGTAGAAAATTCAAAGAAAATTTTAACAGCTAGAGGAAAATGGACATTTGGATTCTTGCTTACCAGGATTCTCCTGAGACTTCTACGTGTGCTCTTGCTTCTCACACCTTAATAATATAATCAATTGATGTTTTTCTCTAAACTTAGATGACTCCTTATTCATGATAAGAGCTATTCCAATGACAAAGGAGAAGGGGCTATTTTTTAAATAAAACAAACAGATAATAAAACACACAGTGCTGAAATTACCTGGAGGGGAAGTGACAGTAAAAAGAAAGTGCCAATTTGACCCAGAGATCAAAATTGCCAAGTTGGAGAAGCTCACATAACCATCTCGAGTTTCTGCCTGAGTACACCCTACAAATGAACACAAAAACAAAAAGTAAATGTTAGTTACCTACTCAAGAGTAATTCATTTGAGTCTTCTCTATAGAGAGGCAATTGGACAATAAAGGAAACTTATTTTTTTAATTAAAGAGGTTACTAAATCCATCAGGCTCAGATTAAGTCTTAGACAAGTCTTAGAACCAAATAATCCAGTAATAACAGCTAACATGTATTGAAAGCTTAACCAGACACTGTGCTTTCTATACATTATAAATACATTATATGTACATTATAAATAAGCTTCATAAAAACGTATAAAATATTTTAATATCTATATTATTTAGGTAATAGGAAATAGGCTCATAAGATGTTAAATTACTTAGTACTGGGCTTATAGCCCAAATTTGCCTAATTTCAAAGTTAGCATTCTTAACCACTGCTGTATCTCCACTAATTTATTATTAAATGTCTCTCAAGAAAGAAATACCATTGTCTTCCTAGGTGGTCAGTTTTTTGGCTCTGCCTCTCTTCTATTCAAAGGTTCTATATTTTATGTGAGGACAAAGTTAGGCCAATTGATCAAGACTTCAGCAATGCTTCAAATCATGACTGATAAAGATTTAGCAACTTGAATTGCCTGGGCTATGGTTTCCCTGAATAAAATGCAGAAAAGAAAGCTCACATTTTCTAAAAATGGGCCATCCATTTATAAAGTGAAAGAAGACAACTCCAGGCAGACTCACCTTCACAATGCCATTAATTAGTCTTCTGACTCCACTATCCTCAAATTACTTTGTTAATTAACAGCTGCTACTAAAGTCACTATGGAAAAGTCACTGTGATTGGTACGATGGACAATGAGGTAGGAGAGTGTTCTTAAAGTTTATAAATTGGTTGGAGATCTTTTAAGGCTGAAAGGTATCATAAAGATATAATATGCTTAGTGTTACATATTTCAATTCAATTGCTCAGTCCTTTTGGTGAAAACATTGTCTTTCCTCATCAATTTTGCAAAGCTAACTAAACTTCCTTTTTTGGAATCATCTTTTCCTTCATCTCGTCAGAGTACCAAAATAAATAAAATGCCCAGAAAAAAATGGAAATAAATAAGCCAAGACTAAAATAAATGATAGGCGCCCAAGATAAATGCAGTTTATACTCTTTAAAACCTATATGCATCAAAATTATGGTCCATAAACTCTTGCAAACAATGAACTGCAGAGTACAGATGTTCAACATGAAATCGTTTGCTGCAGTTTTTCCTTTGACAAACGTCCTTATTGTTCCCATCTTTGGAGGAATACAAAGCAGCATTTAACCGAAATGTGTCCGTGGAGCACAGTGAGTCTGCCTCGTAGAACAGCCGCCAAACTGCCTAATGGAAAGTGCTTTAGCTCCAAATGGGTTTGCTTTTGTGTTAAATACCAGCTTGCCTCAGAGATCTCTACAAAGATTCCCATATATATCTATGATATTCTCAGATTTGAAGCATATGCGCTCAAAAGCTGAGGCAGTTGCTGCCAAGTACAGTACATTACTCCAGGGTTCATCATATCTCTGGAATGATAATTGTAAAATATACCAATGCCATTGCCAGGCTCCCTGACCAAGCTGGTATAAACAACGTACTGGCTGCGGGAACTTCCACGAGATGGGGTGTTGGGCTTGTGCAAAACTGAAATTGATTACATGACTTAACTAGGGATTGCTACCTGAGTGTTTCTGCATGGCATATGGTTTCTAAAACACCTTTTCAGCTCAAGTTCTCTGCCATGCCATCTCTCTCACCTCTAGCTAAACTAGCAAACTATTACATATTTATATCAAACTATATCATTAATGTTTACACTTTATTTTTTTTTAAATATTAAGAACATCTTTTCCCTACAACTAGGATTTATAATTACCAAAGGATCTGGAAGGCCCTTAAATAATAGTTTTTGTGTATGTAAATCTGCTTTTTAAGAAATAATCTCTTTTTTACTGAGGAAGGTCTACTGAGACTAAAGAACATGAAGTTAAATTGCAAAATAAAAGATTTACACTAGATCTATAGGTATAGTTTTGTTGTTGTTATTTTGATTTTCTCCAGGAAATACTCAGAATAAGTTACATAATCCATCCCAAATGGATTGGGTTCCATTTTTTCCGAAGTTAAGTAGAACTATTTCATGATGGTTTTAAAAGATACTTTCAATCAAATGAAAGAACGTTTTGGTGATGTGGGCTCTCTAAACACAGAAAGCTGCACAAGATGAATTCCCTACATCACACACACACATACACACACACACACACACACACAGTGTGCATAGAAGACAACCTCAGCATGTTCCTCATACTTTCCCAAATACCTCCCAAGGAGAAGAATGATGACAATACTGATCCAGGTGAGTCACCATGTTTCGTGTGAGTTGGTGTTAATAGAATAAAAAAGCAGTTTCATGCTTCATTTATTCTACATAATCATAATAAAATTCTAAGCTAGTCGGTGATCAGATCCTTAGGATAACTAAAAGAAAAATAATGAAAGATTTGGGGAGGTAAGTATCAGGAGTAAAGTATGGAGTCTGAGTAAGG
Organism: Myotis nattereri; assembly: GCF_964212035.1. Taxonomy (NCBI): domain Eukaryota; kingdom Metazoa; phylum Chordata; class Mammalia; order Chiroptera; family Vespertilionidae; genus Myotis; species Myotis nattereri. Next base: position 22,302,404 of record NC_138081.1, read on the forward strand.
TACAGTACAAAAGTAAGGTATGGAATATGAGTAAGGTATGGAGTATGACTAAGCTACTGCATATGGTTAATGTATAAAATACTGGGAAGTATGGAGTATAAATAAGGTATAGAATATGAGTAGGTATGAAGATAAGTAAGGTATGAAATATAAGTAAGGCATGAAGTATGGGTAAGGTAAAAAAATATAGGTAACTGAACTATACATATAAGAATGGTTAAGATAGCTTTATGTTCTGGGTACCTAACCACAATATTTTTTTAAAAAAGAATACAAGGTTGCCCTGACCGGTTTGGCTCAGTGGACAGAGCGTCGGCCTGCGGACTCAAGGGTCCCAGGTTCGATTCCGATCAAGGGCATGTACCTTTGTTGCGGGCACATCCCCAGTGGGGAGTGTGCAGGAGGCAGCTGATCGGTGTTTCTCTCTCATCGATGTTTCTAACTCTCTATCCCTCTCTCTTCCTCTCTGTAAAAAATCAATAAAATATATTTTAAAAAAAAAGAATACAAGGCATGGAGTATGAAGAAGGGCCTGAGTATGGGTAAGTGATAGAATAGGAGTAAAGTTATGGAGTGTAGGTAGAGTATAGAATATAGGCACAGTATGGAGTATGAATAAGGATATGGACTATGAGTAAGGCAGTGAGTATAAATGAGATACTAGGTAAGTTATGGAGTATAGGTAAGGCGTTGCTATGGACTGAAAGGTTGTGTTAGAACCTTATCTCCAATGTCATGGTCTTTGGAAGTGGGGCCTTTGGGAAGTGATTAGGTCATCAGGGCAGAGCCCTCATGAATGCAATTAAGCACCCTTATAAGAGAGACCCCAGAGAACTTGCTTAGCCCTTTAGCCATGTGACAAATAGTGAGAAGTGTCTATGAACTAGGAAGTGGACCCTCCCCAGACACAGAATTTGCTGGAGCCTTCATATTGGGTTTTGCAGGCTCCAGAGATGTGGGAAATAAATTTCTTCACTGATAAGCCCTCCAGTCTATGATATTCTATTACAAAAGCATGAAAGTACAATGACAGATATGGAGTGAGGGCAAGAGTGTGTGTATCGTTTGAAGTGTGGATGGAGCATAGAATATGGGGAATGTATGGAGTAGAGGATAGGTGTAGGTGAGTTTCAGTAGTCAGGTGGCAGCAACTGATATAGAACATGAAAAAAGCTGAAAATTGATATTTTTATGCTGCTGTGTTAAGATCAGAATTGCTGTTATAGCTGATGTATTCCAGATCAAAATGCCAGCAACAGCTAAATGGCATTGAAGAATGGACAGACTGACATCATCAAAGCAGACAGTTTAAAATTAACTCATAATGCAGTTCTGAGTATTTCATTTTCACATTAGCCAACCTGGGATAGCTTTGCTTAATTACCTTACTTTCTTAATAATGTGGGGTTTTTTCTTCAAATTTGTACAAGGAACATTTTGGGCTATCCTCTTTCCTTGAGATTTTAAACCCAAAGAGTTTCAGATTTAATTGCTTGAGCAAAGAAATCACCAAGAAGAACAAATATGAGTCAGCAATGCGGGTGCTACTTTCACCAATGTGAGTAAAATATTGATTGTATGAGTGGAAGTATAGAGAAGATGGAAAGTCTATGAGGCGATTCTCATAAAATGAGCAGCAACATCTGGGTCTTTGAAAATGTGTTATGCAAAGAGAAAGTGGGCAGGGCAATGAAGAGAGTAACTATACAAGTTTGGGAGAAAATCATTTTTGTCCACAGGCCAAAAAGCTTTGATTTCTTTTCTTTTTTTTAATATATTTTATTGATTTTTTACAGAGAGGAAGGGAGAGAGATAGTTAGAAACATCGGTGAGAGAGAAACATCGATCAGCTGCCTCCTGCACATCTCCTACTGGTGATGTGCCCGCAACCCAGGTACATGCCCTTGACCGGAATTGAACCCGGGACCCTTCAGTCTACAGGCCGACGCTCTATCCACTGAGCCAAACCGGCTTCTGCAAAAGCTTTGATTTCTTAATAAGTAAGTTAATAGAGTAGGAAATTTACAGGTCAAAATAGTTGAAAGGCAACTTGAAAAGAGATAGCAGTCAAATTTATAGCTCCAATAAGAAAACAACAGAATGAAACAAAATTTAAATAAGAGTTTTGACTATGAAATATCTAATCAGCTATGTAGATTGGCTCCTCAAGAAAAATTTTCAAAAGGGGCTATATCTGTGGCTAGTCCTGTTTTCTGGAATTGATGAGGTACAGCTTAGCACAAAAACTATAAGCTAAATAATACACTGATTTAAAAAAAATCCTGAGATTAACTTATTAAAAACTATGTTGAATGAGAATTCATTTTCTTGGAAACTTTATCAAAACAATTTTGTATTTCCTTTTATAGAGACAAGTAACAAAAGAATGAAAATACAATATCCTCAGGAGAGGCAGGTGTTATATTTCAGACACTAGAAATAATTTAGGCCAAAATAAATGCAATTAGCAGGAGAGGCAAGATGTAGCACTTCTATAATGGGCTTTTTCCTATACATTTTAGCATTTCACATACTTTACAAGAGTCATGTGCATGAGCTTAGACTCATAGCCTGAGTAGACAAGAAATAACTATAAAATAATGACTTTTTCTTGGAAACCAAAAATTTTGTAGATAGGCTGATGTTTGTACTGGTAGGTGAGTCATTTACAAGTTTGGGAAAAAAATTACAAGTTTGAGAAAATCCAAACCAATAAAAATATCTTAATTGGTTTATGCATAAGCAATCTAATAAGCTATTTTTTTACAAAGTTATCAATATATTCTCTAATTTTGCTAGTGTTGCCTGTGCTTAGATGCTATATCTATGAAATCATTGCCAAGACCAACATCAACAAGCTTTTCATCTGTTTTCTTCCAGGAGTTTAAAGTTTCAGGTCTTATATTTAAGACTTTAATCTGTTTTTCATTGATTTTTTTTTCTGTATGGTGTAAAACAATGGTCCAACTTTATTCTTTAGCTTGTGGATATCCAGTTCCCCCAACACCATTTGTTGATGAGACCATCCTCTCCCCATTATGTATCCTTGGCTCCCTTGTTGGATTACAGTTGACCATATGCACATGGACTTATTTTTGGAATCTCTATTGTGTTCCTTTGGTCTATAAAGTATGCCTTTATGCAAGTACCATACTACTTTATTTAATACTGGTGGCATGGTGCATGGATTCCTGCACATTGAAAGGAAGTTAATTAGAAGAAAGATTCGTGCGGTAATTATGTTACTGCCAAAAATTACATATCAAAATAGTATATATAGTATTATAAAATTAAAATACAAAATATTTTAATATCGCTATTCATCCTTTCTCCATAATAGAAGTGTCAGAGATGAAATAAAATTAGTAAAATATATCTGAAAATAACATATAAATTGATTAATAAATAACAACATGATATATCAACAACAAAGTGCCAATAGTTGGTCTTCAGATACATTCTGGTGTTACACACAATTGGCGCCAGCAAGAGCTTTATATGTATCGCGCATGCGTGAGAGTCAATGTTTATTTTTAAATTGCCAGTGCACGTCATATGTACCAGCCAGTTGGTTGGATGATCAGACAGATGTATGGTTGGTCACTTAGCCTTTTATATATATAGACTAGAGGCCCCATACACAAAATTTGCGCATGGGTAGGGTCCCTAGGCCTGGCTGGTGAATAGGGCCGGTTGGGGCCTTCCTTTGTTCTGCGTCGTTCCTGGTGGTCAGCACACATCATAGAGAGCAGTCGAACTCCCGGTCGTTGAACTCCGAGAGGACAATTTGAATATTAGCCTTTTATTATATAGGATAGTTTTGTCATATATTTTGAAAATCAGGCATGTGATGCCTGTTTTGTTTTTCTTTTTCAAGATTATTTTTATCTTTTGGAATTTTTTTGTGGTTCCATATGAATTTTATAATTTTTAAAAATGTTTCTGTAAGAAATGTTATTGAAATTTTGATATAGATTAAATTGAATCTGTGAATCATTTGGACATCTTAAACAGAATTAGACAAGTGAGATAATATCAAACTAAATATCTTAAGCATACCAAAGCAAACAATAAACAGAGTGAAAAGGCAAACTACAGAATGGGAGAAAATATATGCAAGCCGTATTTCTGATAAGGGTTAATTTCCAAAATATATAAGGAACTCCTACAAATTAATAGCAAAAAAAAAACAAACAAACAAATAATATGATTTAAAAATAGACTAAAGACTTGAATAGACATTTCTCCAAAGAAGACCTACAAATGGCCAACAGGTATATGCAAAGATGCGAAGATGCTCAATATCACTAATAATCAGGGAAATGCAAATCAAAATAAAATGAGATATTATGTTAAACCTATTAAGATGGCTAGTATTATCAAAATACCCAAAGACAGTAAGTGTTGGTGAGGATGTAGAAAACAGACTCTTGTGCATTGCTGGTGGGAATGCACATGGTGCAGCCTATGGAAAACACTATGGAGGCTCCTCACAAAATGGAAAATAGAAATGTGATGCGGCAAGCCCTCTTCTAGGAATGTGTGCAAAGAGTTTAAATCAGGACTGCAAGAGATAGCTGCACCCCCTGTTCATTGCAGTGCTCCTCACACTTGCCAAGAAATGGAAACACTCTAAATGTCAATCAACAGACAAATAGGTAAAGAAAACGTGGAATACACATACAATGAAATACTACTATTCAGCCTTTAAAAAAAAAGGCAATTCTAAAATATGTGACAACTTGGATGAATCTTGAGAACATTATTCCAAGAAAATAAGCCAGTCACAGAGGGACAAATATTGTATGATTTTATCTATATGAGGTATCTAAAATATTCAAATTCATAGAAGTAAAAAATAAAATGATGTGTATTTTTTTTAATTTTCACATGCACATGGTATAGGGAAAGTAAATGAAGCAAAGCGGTGGTACTCGGACCGCACAGGAAGCTCACAGAAGACAAAGAAAAGTGGAGAGGGAAAAATGAACTTGAGGTTCTGCTCTGGGCTGGGTGTTTGGCATTTGCCATCCCATTTATTCTTCCTATCACTGAGCCAGTGTTTCTCCATAGAAACCACCTTGTATGGGTGACTTGCTCCCTGGGCCAGTCCATGACACTGTACTAAAGAATCATTTGTCTTAGGGGACATGCTCTTCTCCTTACCCCACATTGGGGATCTGGCCATGACAAAAATGCTCCTTCATCATGCAAAGGAGGGGAGAGGAGGAGGTGTTTCCTTAAGTATTTACTGTCAGCCAAACTTTCTTTTCACAAACACTGGCATTGTAGAGTGGGGATGATGGATGGTCCTTTCAAATTACTGAAGATACTGAGTGTACCTGACCTTGCTATGAATCCCTAATGGCGGCAAACATTTTCTGTGCAGATGCAGTAGTAACAGGTCTCGGAATGTCACCGATACCTACCTTTCAGCACTGAATCTGAAGTCCCTTCCAGGGAAACAGAAATGGCCCAAGGCTCTGATGGCAGCCCCAAGGACTCTACTCTCCGATTCTGAGAACAGGGGGGGGAAAAACCACTGTAAAAGTTGGATTCAGAAGAGAATCTGTGAAATTATCTATAAAAGAAGAGAATTTAGAATATAATCTTGCATAAAGTACAAATTCAGTACAACCAAACAAAGAAAGAAAAATTATAAATAAGCATTTCCTTTCTCATGTTAAGAATAGATCATGATTAGCATATTGAGAGAAGAGAAGGGATATTATTACAGAAAAAGTTGAAGCAGTGAAGAGGAGGCAGGAAAGCCATGTCTGTAGGAGAGGACAGTGCATTCTGTGCTGCCAGTTACTAAGGAAGGCAAAGTCAAGAGAAGAAAGTGGGAGAGAAATGGATGAGTTCAAAGTGCAGGTTTGCAAATGTGGACTTCAGTCCTATGGCCTCTGTTCCTCTGCATACAGGTCAGGGAATGCATTTTAAAAGTAAAGAGTGGAAAGCAGATTTAATTAGCTTATTTCACTTTATTTTCTTCCATAACTTTAGTAAATACAGAAAAGATAAAATAGAAACAGAGGGCATGGCCATTGAAATTAGAATTAGGCAGTGAAACCTGTTGTTAATGATTTGCTTAACCACCTATGAGAGAAATCATTTAAAATAACATAAAAGTGGAAAGCAATAAAGATTAAAAAAATCCTACAAAAAAAAATCCTACAAAACTATAATGCAGATGTGATGGCATGAATTCCCTCATTAGCATATGAAATGACTTCTTCAGATATAGTTCTACCTCTTTGAGAAGGTCAGATTTCCGAGAAGATATTAGAGATCTACTTCAAGAATTTGCTTGGGGAGGAAAATTATCCAAATTTTATTTTTACTCTTAATCAAAATCTGGGCATCCATATGAAGCAGAAGGAAAGCAGGCCATGAAGTGGAAGGATGACAGAAGTCACGAGAAGTTCTAAGCGCAGCAAATGTCACCCAGGAGGTACTCTGTAAGTATGTACCATGACAATGGAATCTGCACTGAGTACATGTGACCCAGCTTTAAGGATCACCCGTGAACAAGTTACCTGCTTATCCAGAAAAATGAGCTGTGGTTGTACTGGAAGTTCTTTCCCCACTTCCCCATCTGAAGGCTGGACTAGGACTGAAAGAGCATAGGGCCGAATATATATCGAGTTCCCAGTTTTAAAATTGCTTGTATTTCTGGCACATGTAAAACAAAATGGAATAAAGCCATAAGCTTACAAATATTACTGTAGTAGCTATTTGCCATAATCCATTATTAGCAGTGAAAATATCTGCCTTTGAATCTAGAAAATAATACACTTTGTAGTGAACATTACATTGTAACTGAATAATAATTACATTTTTATTTAACACTAGAAGCCTGGTGCTCAAATTTGATGGGGGCCGATTGGGTTGGGTCGGTGGGGGGAGGGGATGAGGGAGGTTGGACACCCCCGCCCCCAATAGGGGATTGCCAATCAGGAACGGGGACGGTGGGGATGGGGGTGGGGGCACAAGTGGTGTGCATCATAGCGACTGGTTTTTCTGGTCATTCCAGTCGATCCATAGTTCTGGTTGCTTGGCTTTTATATATATATAAATCTTTGCTAAGCCATGGTAAAGAATGGACTGGGTGTGAGGGGGTGGGGGCAGAAGCACTAATTATGAACTTATGTTTTTATCACAGTTTAATGATATAAGCTCCCCAAAGACCCCAGTGAAGGAATTTAGCAGATTATAAGACTTAGACAGTGGGGATATGTTCGGTAGTATGCCAGTGAGCCAGCTCTCCCCTCAAAGACCCTGATGCCTAGTGTTTCCCAGTTCCCATGGTATGAATACTTTCTCCATGGCTGATTCTGGTACCATGATGACATCACTGGGAGCTGAGAGGAGACGCCTGAGAGCAAAGCCCCAGCACAGCTGTTAGACATGGAATAGCTCATTTAGTCCCCACAACAGCCCTTCCATACTTGTCATCTCCATACTGTGCGTGCACTAAATAGGTTCAATAACCATGGAATTAACTGATTTTTCTTTTAATTTTAATGAATGAAGCCTTTGGGGAGAATAATACTCATAATTAATATCTGCTGAGTACTCTGTACCAGGTACTATTCTAAGCCTTCCTTGTATAAACTCATCGCATCTTTAAAATGACACTGTGAGGTAGGTACTCTTATTTATACATGAAGAAACTGAGGTCCAAAAGGACTAAAGCAGCGGTTCTCAACCTGTGGGTCGCGACCCCTTTGGCGGTCAAACGACCCTTTCACAGGGGTCGCCTAAGACCATCCTGCATATCAGATATTTACATTACAATTCATAACAGTAGCAACATGACAGTTATGAAGTAGCAACGAAAATAATTTTATGGTTGGCTCACAACATGAGGAACTGTATTTAAAGGGCCAGAAGGTTGAGAACCACTGGACTAAAGTAACCTGCCAAAGGTCTTACAAATAGTACATGCATGACTGAGGTCTAGAACAATTTACCAATGAGCTATATTGTTTCTCACCCCTTTCAGGCACATTAATTGCTGATGTGACTTAGCCATAAAATAGAATAAATAAAATAAAATGGTTATATAATTCATGATACCTTAAAACATGTTTTTCCAAAAGCTTTGGTATTTTTGATGACTAAGATAGCTTTATTAAAAGAACATTATAGCCCTGGCCAGTGTGGCTCAATTGGTTAAGTGTCATCCCCTGCACCAAAAGGTCACCTGCTTGATTACCAGTCAGGGCACATACCCAGGTTGCCTGCTCAATCCCCAGTAGAAAGCATGCAGGAGGCAGCTGATTGATGCTTCTCTCTTAGCGATGTTTCTCTTTCCCTCTCTCTTTCTCTCTCTCTCTCAAATTAATAAAAACATTTAAGAAGAACATTATAGATTATATATCTGCTAGAAGCCCAGTACATGGGATTCATGCACTTGTTGGGGCATGGCCTGCAGGGATAGGCTGGCTGTGGGAGCAGTGCTCAGCCCCAAGTGACTGTGGACCCACCCTCTGAGTGGCTGCTCCTACTGTGGGAGCGCGCTGACCACCAGGGGGCAGCTCCTGTGTTGAGCGTCTGTCCCCTGTTGGTCAGTGTATGTCATAGTGACTGATCAACCGGTTGTTCTGATCGTTCCGCCCTTTGGTTGCTGGACTTTTATTATATAGGATCAAGCCTATTATGTACTATACATCATAGGCATATAACAGATTTTTAGCAATTAAATGGAAACTTAAAAGATAAACATCATATATCACATATATTACCCTAATATAGAACATCCCATAGTGGCATATCCTCTATACAACTTAAGTCAAGTCTAACAAAAACAAGATTTGATTTTTTTTTTTAAAGTATCTTATCCTGCTATCAATTAAATGCTTGAATCAGATACTTTATTCCCAACCTTTTATTTTAATTTGTGTATGTATGTGAGGAGAAAAGAATGAAATATTTATTTGGCATGGAAGGTGTATGTCAGATAAAAGTGACAATCAATCCTAGAAAGAGGAAATACAGTGGATCACGAACTATGAAGTTTCTGTAGGAAGCAATTTCCCTCCCCCCGAGAATTCTGGGATATGGGGCAGAGTAGTCCTAAGAGCCCCCTTTGGTCATCTCCCAGCTAAGGCTCTGACCTGTGCTACAGATGCTCACTGGAAACTGAACACACAATAGCCCCATCACCATTTATTAGTTTGCTTAACCTGAGTGGGCAAGGCCCCCTTTTAATTTTTTTAAAGGGAATAATTTATAACAGATTTTAAAAAAATATATGCTATTACTTCTATTCTTCTATGGGTCCCAGGTTATTGGAAAATTCTAACATGGTTACCAGCTCCTATTTCTCCCCTAACCTAGTTCTTAAATGCTTTCTGGTGCGGGACAGAATTTAGGCCAGCAGCGTGGGCTAAAGAAACTGAAAGGCTCCATCAAAGATCCTGACACAAGAACACTGATGTCTGCAGACGAAGGGACGGGAACCAACTGCCTGAACACCAGCTGAAAGGCCTGCCCCTGACACACTTTAAAGTTTATTGTGAGCAAACATCTCTTATTAAATGTAAACAGCATCTCACTGGAGGTCAGAGACTTGCTGCTACAGCATATCCCAAGGTAATACCACTTTAAGCTCCACATAAACTCTTAAGCAGTTTCTATCCTAAAACCTGACCGTAGGTGGTACAGTTTTTTACGATATGTTATAATAGTGCAATAAATCTGTTAGCTTAAAATCGAATCTCCGTGGCCTTTTAGAGAAATCATCATTAAATGCAGGGTCCTGTTAATGATGCCATCGAAGTGAAATTGTTTAATCTGCTAAGGGGGTGAAAGGTCACCAAATGAATTTTTTATAATACATCAACTTGACACGCAATAGGGAAAACTGTAATAGATAAAAGCAAAGGAAAAGGGCACTGTCTTCTTCTGATAGGTCAATAGCAGCCAAGAGAGTCACTCATCCACTTTCCTTTCACGATGGGGCTCCTTTTGCATTTAATATGGACACCCAATTAATACCTCAGCACCACAGACAACCTCATTTTAGGTGACTTATAGCAATTTCTCCCCCTTCCCTGAAATGAAAGTGATCACAATACATCATAGCATTGTGCGAATTAACGTTAATTGATTCAAGTTACCAAGCAATGATGGGCCACTTATATAATCTAGGCGTTATTGGGTGCTAGAAGGGATGGAGGGAAGATTAGATTCCAGTGTCCGTTGCTGTGACGACGGGAGTCACCTGACACCTTGTTAGACAGTTGTAAGGTTCTATTGCTGGCCCCAGTGGGGTCGTCAGTAAACTGGAGTGATGTCCAAACATCATTATACGCTGCTCCGATATTAAAGCAAAGGGATTAGCAACTTATTGCAAGCAACCTGGATTTGTCATTGTGCTGTCCTTATCCAATTTCCAACCACTAATGTGACTGTAGCCTGCGGCCAGAAAGACCGACAGCCAAACTTTAAAAAATGGGGGAGGAAAGTTCCCTCCAATCCTCCCAGTTCTAACCACCAGTTAACAGCTTCCAACACCCAGTCAAGTATGTGAAAGAATCCCCCCACCCCTTTCAAGGCTCAGTGTAAACTAAAAGAAAGATAAAGAGAATTCAGAAATTTCCCAGTTCAGAAATCACCACTATGCATCTCAACCCTTGCTTTTCAATTTGCCAGATCCAAACTGCGTACCCTCTAAAGGGAGTGGGGGGTTATTTATATTTGCATGACAAATTCAGTAAATAAATAAATCCTATTGGTGAAAGCTGGCTCTGGGCAAGACCTAGGTGCAGGCATGGGGGTGGGGGGAGGCGGTTGAGGGGTTAGAGATACTTCCTCACTACCTTTGCCTCTTCAACATTACTAAATCAGGTTCCTATAAAAGAGCCCCATGTTTTAATGAAGTGCGTCAGGGTGTCCTGAGCATTTCCATCATTTTTTAAAATTATGCCACTAAAACCCCCACACAATTTAAAATCTATGAATTGTTTATTTATGGAATTCTTTATTAAATATTTTTGGACCACAATTGACCACGGTTAACTGAAACCTCAGAAAGCAAAACCATGAATAAGAGGGGACTACTGTATTTTATAATCCTTATGTTCGCTATCAAACCTAGCCAGATGCCCTTAGCTGCTGTGAACTTCTGAGAGAGAAGAAATGTTTTATGATCCCAGTGTTTCCTTCCTGCACGATAGCATAGCGGTTCCAGACCTGGCACATTGCAAGCACCCAATACATATTACTATACTAACCCTAGGACAAATCAGTATCAACCATGCACTACTTCTGCTCTTAGGTCATTAAACGCCTCTGGAAAGCCACCACCTATCTTGAACTGGCTAACTTCAAGTTTTGGCACACTCCTCAGGTGGTGTGCTTACTGCTATGTTCTAACACCTATTATTAAATTCTTGAGGGTCTTTGGAATTATTCAACTCAAATCAAGATTTGAGATTTGAGATTTGAGTAACTCTAGGTGGAGGTTGCAGTGTGCCAGGGTATGTACAGACACAGAGTAAACACAGCATGTCTTCCCACAAGGTCAAATCAGAGGTCAAAACCTAAGTATTTTAGTTAGTACATTATTTAAAATAATTTTTTATAATAAATACAGCATAAATATCTGGAATAATGGAAACTCTGAACACATTTTTAAGATAATACACAAAAAAATTAAAATTTTCAACACTGGGGTGCTGTAGCAATCAAATTCGGACAAGGAAAACAAATCACTTAAGGTTTTTCTGATGAATGAGATTTAATACAAGATATTGGTTGCACAAGAGTATTAGAATGACAAAAAAAGCCAAGCAGGTTACATTTCCATATTTGCAGTTAGTACTTAATGATCATTTATTGCACATGGCACTGTGCTTCAGTACTCTTGGGGATTTAATAGTAAGTTGAAGCCCTGAATACCTAATAAATATTATAAAGATAAAAATGTACTCAAGCCAATTTTACAAAAAACTAAATTAATGATTAAGCAATAATACTGAATCAGTGATATCTTTGTAATAGATATAGAATAATGAGATTTCATACAACACTCTTATTAAATAGTTGCATAAATGTGATTTTTTGCCTACCCATTAATTTTAAAATCTCTAAATTTTCATATGAGCCACATAATAACAGTTCAATTAATGTTGTGTAATATAAAACATTAAGCTTTCATAAGTCTTTATTATATTTACCTACAACTTCACCATCTGTACAAATAAATATAAATTACTTGATTTTAAGGTAGTGAGGTTCGATTTTGGAATTAGAAGTACATGTGTATGTGGGTGGGAAACTGCTGGATACAGATACGTTAACAGCAGCAATGGGTCACAATTAACATCCCATTTATAAGGAAAGTAGCAGAAAAAAATATGCAGAAGTAGAATCAAACATTTAGAAGTGGAATCAAACATTTAGTATAAGAACAATGGTCCCTAAGGGCATCACTGCAGAAACAGGGCTATAGAATAAATGATAGCTTTGATAATGGCCATGAACCCTCAATAAAAATGTGAATAATATACATTATTTTCCATTTAATAAGGCTGGATAATATGGTAGTTTTTTTTAAGTTTAAGAGATTAAAGCTTTTTAAAAATATAGTGATAAAAGGGCAATTTTTAATTAAATGGAAATTTTGTTTATGCAGAGCATCTCATTTTCCCACAAAGCCACATATATGAAATACCATTATGACAATTTTGCCATCCACTTAACTAAACAAAGTGGTGAAGAGAAGAAATGGTGCAGAAACATTCTTTGACAGTGAAGCCATGGTTTTGCCATGAAGGAGGAAAGACACAAGCTGACCAGTATAGCAATCTCTTCCTGGATGAGAATTCTGCCAGTCTTGGGAAGAATATCCTCCCTTATTGAGAGAAAGATTTTGCTTTTGCAAACTCCAAATAGCTATTTCCTACAAAGCAGGCGCCCAGGGGGCCTAGAGAAGATGCTAAACGAGAATGAGTGCCAGTAGACTTGTCTCACCGACTGTCTCTCCTAGTTTTCTTCTCTGTCTCAAGTAAGCTTCATAGCGTGCTCCTTACACCGAACAAGGGAACTTAAAAGGCTGTTCACATGATAGGTATAAAAACGTACAGATACAGCCTCCCAGAGTGTCATGCTCACCCTCAGTATGTCTGGTTTCAGGGCCCAAGGTTTGTGGCAATGTCATAGAGAAGGAGCTTTGTGTGAGCGGGCATATTCGTTTTCTATTGCTGCATAACAAATCACACAAATGGGGTGCCCTAACATTACACAAATGTGCTATCTCTAGGTTGTGGGTTAAGAGCCCAGACAGGCTTGATTAAATTCAATGCTTAGGTGGAGGCTTTGGGGATGAATCCACTTCCGAATGCATTCAGATTGCTGGAGAGTTTATTTCCTTGTAATTATAGCATTGAGGTCCCTATTTCCTTGCTGGCTATTAGCCAATGTCCGCTCCGTATTCATGGAGCCCGCCTATTTTTTTCTCACGTGTTCCCTTCCATCTTAAAAGTAGTGATCCTTCAAGTCCTCTCACACAGTGACTCTCTGTGCCTCCTTCTTTGCCACAGCAGGAGAAAGCTCTCCGCCTTTAAGGGCTCGTGTGTTTAATTGGGTCCACCCACATATCCTGGATATTCTCTGCACCTTAAGGTAAACTGTTCTATGTAACATAGTGTGTTCACAGAACTGCAATCTGATCCTATTCATAGGTTCCTGGGATTAGCAAATCAATGGGAGGTCACTTTAGAAATTCTGTCAACCACTAATAGCTTTGGCATTTCAATAGCTAAACTTCCACTAAAAAATAAGTATATTTCATTTTACAATATGACAAAGAAATTTTTGTAATGAAGCAGTAGAAGGGGGGAGAAGAAGAGAAAGTAGGTAAAGAAATTTGAGAGCAAAAGTCAAGTTGCTACCAAAAGAAAGAGAAGCAATATAAAATGTATCCTTCCAGAATTTCAGATAAAAGGCAAAATATAGAACTAAGACCCCCATGGGGAAAACCTAGTTTAAAACAGGCAGACTGAACATAGGTATATCTCTGTTCCCTCTACTTCACTGAAATTAATTAAAAAAATAAAAATGAATACAAATAGTGTAAGTCAAAAAGGATAAAGGAGCCAGGAGAAAACTGAGCAACTCACAACAGAGGCCAACAAAGTTTTGAAAGATGGGAAACACGTTCATGGAACTGACCAAGCCAAGCGAGGATGCTTAAATTCAGATGCCTCTAGAGCAGCGGTTCTCAACCTGTGGGTCGCCAACCTGTGGGCCGCGACCCCTTTGGGGGTCGAACGACCCTTTCACAGGGGTCGCCTAAGACCATGGGAAAACACATATGTAATCACATATTGTTTTTGTGATTAATCACTACGCTTTAATTATGTTCAATTTGTAACAATGAAAATACACCCTGCATATCAGATATTTACATTACGAATCATAACAGCAGCAAAATTACAGTTATGAAGTAGCAACGAAAATAATTTTATGGTTGGGGGTCACCACAACATGAGGAACTGTATTAAAGGGTCGCGGCATTAGGAAGGTTGAGAACCACTGCTCCAGAGGATAAACACCAGGGGAGCCCAATTCTTCGCTGTGCATTAGTTTAATGGAAAAGCAGATACCATCCCATTTCTCCCCACAAAGCAGATGTTGGTAGCTTTTTGAAAGCAGGAAATAGTCCTCCTGAAAGGTAGATATTTGATATGGCCTCAATCTGCTGACATGCATCAATTCCATGAACAATAGTGCGTGGTGCTTTTTCACTGAGAGCCCTGTGTTCCTAGACTAATTTCTGCTGTCTCAGGGTCAATTCATTAGGTTGTTAATGTATGATCAAAGTTGAAAGAACAGGACCGGCCGGCCGTGGGGCCTACACAAGGCTTCAGGGTTGTTTACCAGACTGTGCAATTCTTAGGAACATGGGAATCCTTCCTAATTCTCACTCAATCCCTTAGGATGAAGCAGTTCTCATTCTGCAGATATTTAACTCAGGTATTCTTAAGAAGCAGCCTGTCCTTATCTTCATGTTATTTGCTTTTTAGCCTTATGTCTAAATTTTAAGAAAATTTTCCTTAAAATACTAGAGGAATAGAGAGAAATGGGGGATATAATACATCCCTACAGAAAACTGATGCAATAATATACATAGTTTCTTATTAAATCAGAAATATCTGAGTCAAAGTGAAAACACACTGGCTACAACAGATTGTGGGCAATAAAGGCAATCTTTTTCTGAAGCCATCTCACATCCTTAGGATAAAATGATGTCCACACGTACTAACTAGTATGTGCATGTACCTAAACTTGCTCTCAGTCTGCTCTCTTTGCTGGGTTTCCTCTGTTATACTTCCACTGCTTCTACTCTATGGCATTTCCCTCCTTCTAGTAAAACGCTAAATATTCACTGAGACTTTTAAAAATATATAATATAAAAATCACTCATGGTTAAATGTCAACCTATTAGAAAAGCTCAGTGCTGTAAAATCTAAATAAAATTTCGCAATGGACTAGCTCTTTTTCTCTCTAGTCACTCATACATCTAATACACTAGAAGAACCGAGAGGGATCTAAATGAAATTGGGCTAAAGGAAAGAAACCATATTTAAACATAAGCTAGCATGCATTAGCATAATTTTTTCAGATTCCTGATTCTTATATTATCAATGCATAATATCATAATAACATTAATAACATACTGAAGGGTTAGTGGTTGGTAAAACTTTTTAAGATTTAATAGGTTTTGTACAATCATGCAACCAGGAGCATGCTTTAATTCTAAGCCAACAGTTCCCCAACTCTTCAAATCAACCAGAATTCAGAAAAAATGCTTGAGTTCTCTTTTTATATATTCCATACATATAAATGTACTGTAGGAAAGAGGACACCTATCTCCATTGTAAAGACATAACATATAACAAAAAAACACTAGCTAAGCTTTCGTATAAATATGTTGCTCTGTGTATAAAAAGGCAATCAATGTATTAGTTGAATACGCCTCAGATGTAAAGACACTACTTTTTGCTTTTTACTTTAGAATAACTTGCCCATTCATTGGAGTGATTGTACAGGAGTAATTAATACCCATTACGTATTAATTGCTTATTCATTAGCACTACCACACATAAGATGCAAAAGCAGTAACAGCAGCATAATCTATAAGAATATGAGTGCTCTCATATGTCACTGAGTAATATAGCTCAGAATCTGAATAAGTTTCCTATTTCAGGGACCCAGCATCACCTCAACTTGTGCATGGGTTTGAGCTTGTATTTCCAGTGGCAGGACAAGTTTATAGGGACTACCCATGTTGCTCACGGGAGCCCCCTACAACCAAGCAGCAAGCCTTTGTGAGGTGGCGAGTTTTATGAATCTTTTCTAAGCATTATGCCAAGTTCATATTGTCTCTCAGGCTGGTTCTTTTGTATCTGCTAAAAATTGGGGCTTGGGACTCCAACAGTCTTGACCTCATGGCAGATTCCTTAGATGAACTTGGGCTTCATTCCTTTGCCAACGTAGTCTATAAAATTGAGAGTAATGCACCCCTGCCTTTTCTTAATAAGTGCTTCACAGACTTCAGTTACTAAGATCAGGGAAACATTCTGGTAAATTTACTTCTGAAATGTGTATTGAATGGAAATCTAGTGGAGAACTTCAAAATACAAGTTTACAGAGTCAGAAAGAATATTACAGATCCTACACAGGATCTTTAGCATCATTGATGCTCCTGCCTCCCACAATTTGACAAAGGTGTCCTTTCAGAACTTTATCATCTTAGATTAAAGAAAGCCCAATCAGGGTCATAGCTTCCGCCTAGTAAACTCCTGACCATCACTCCAACATTTTCCAAAGTATAAGTCTTTCCTCAGTACCTACAGGCAAAATTATTATCATCTTCCTCCCTCAGTACTGAAGTTTTAGCTCATAACTCTATGGCATGGTAATAGGTCCTATTTTTGTTCATATCTGTTTCACCTTAGCCACCCCAGAATCTAGCCTACTGCTTAAATTCATTACACTAATAAATAATCCAAAGAAGTGAAAACAAGTGGCTTTAGAAAAATCTCTTCCTACATGCTTTTCACTTTAAAGTACCAAAATATAATGTCTTTGACTAGCTAGGGATTAAAATAATCATAAATATATAGATAGTTTTAATAAAGAATTTTTAAATTGAGAATTTAAGTCTACAAATGGCTCCTTAAGTTTTTATTCTTACCTAAAGAAACAGAAAGGTTACATAATTCAGTATAAATAGATTGACATGTATAATATGCACTCAAGAAATCAGCCCCAATTTGAGTTATTATAATTAGTACTTACCCATAGCCAATGACTCCCTCTGAGTGAGTCACCAGTAAGGCTCCAATAGTCATATTCAGTATACTCTCTAGTACTCCAGTCTGTTGAGCGGTGATAACCTGGTGAGCCAAATTCTGTAATTTGTCACTTGATAAGGATGGAATCCATCCAGAGCTCCTTACTGTTGGCAGATCACCAATTTCCATGACCATCACTTTTGACATAGTTTCCATGGTGGTTGGTGGGGGAACCCTGTATGAGTTCATTTCCGTCATGAGAGGTCTACGTTGACCAGCTCTATAATAACTGGCACAAGGTACAGTTGGGCAATTGCGCTTTCTTTTTGCTCCACGGTCAGCAATGGCCTTTAAGGTTGCTTCATTACCAGGCATATCATAAATAAATCTAATTTGGTCTCGGCTAATCTGTAAGAATTCAGTTAGTCTTTCAAGGGTCACCATTTCCCAGCCTTTTTCTAGGACTGAAAACAGCACAGTGAAGGCCAAATGAATGGAAACACCTGAGCGTATTTCAACCAGCTCCTCTCCTTGTAGAACAACGTACAAGAGGTTATCCATGATGCTGAAAGAGTTGGAACCAACAGACTCATCCAGCAATGAGGAAGTTGATTGAACCAGAATAGGTGGGATGAAACTTTCCCCTAAGAAAACACGGGGGCTCTGGAGTTCATGGTAGAATACAGCCAACAGAAGTTTGGAGGTACTTTTGTTCCCCAATAGAAAAAAACGCAAAACGTGAGGAGTCTGATCCACAAAGCAGACCTTGGTGATTTCCCTGGTGGGTAAAATGGAATAGAAAGTGGATACAGACCCTGAAGTAGAGCAGGAAGTATTGTCATTTACACTACTGAAGGTGTCAACAAAACCACTAGTCACAGAAACAACAGGATATAACTTCCTCACTGCCCAAGTGGCATTAACAATGTCAAGAATTAAGATCACTTGGTCAGTCTCTTTGCAGATGTAGCCTTGTATCAGGGATCGGTATGTGCATTTCTGTTCTTCTCTAAATGTACCTATAAAATAAAGAAAAATACGCAGGTGTCATGTGAACCACCATTGCTCCAAGGTGATTTGCAATCCATCACGTTCATCGTCATCTGTAACCACATGAAACATTTTTTGAACACTTCGGTGTGCTAGATACCGAGACTGCAAAGAAATCTTGGGCAAAATATTAAAGACACATACATTAAATAACAGCTATTTAATGGAATGTAAATGTATATGTTATATAATAAATGTAATTTAAAGTTAATAATGGCTGTAATTGCTAAGTGTAAAAACAGTGACTACATAAAATAATTAAGAAAAAGGGAATGATAACTAAGGTCTCCATAGTGAACAACAGCAACAATAAAACAAACAGGAGAGAATAGGGTAATACTTGAGTCAATGGGTAAAGAAGTAAATTAAGGGAGCTGTAACAGAAAATGTATGGCAATATATTAAAAATGAAGAGGTATATTCTGACCAGATTGTGAAAGAGTTTGGATATCAAACCATATAATTTTCTCATATTTTCTTTTTCTGTATATGAACAGTAAAGAAATACCAGAAGAGGGGAAAAGTAATAATTTGGGGAGAGTTGGGGGTAACCAGGGCTAACAAAAATATTTAAAGAAACAGCATTATCCATTATCCCACCAGTTCTAATCATCCTGTCTATGAGCCTAGAGTAGTTCTTGTTCTGAATCCACAGAGATAAATCTTCCAGCAAAGAATTCCTTTGATTTAAAATTGATATTCACAAAATTGTCTTGTATTGTTTTCTAGATTTTTGTACTTGCCTTATTGCAAGTTCATCAAAGTTGCCTGAGAACTGCAAGCAACAAATAAAAACTCAAATTATTACTAATGAAGGATTTACTAAATATGAGCATGATCTCTCCTCCTATGTCCTTCTTTCCACATGATATGATTAGAAATTTGTGCCAAAGCTGCCTATATATCAATACATTTAATTACCAAAATGTGGCTGTAAAAGTAGGACATGTGGTTTACTTGTGCCTCACACTAATAGCAAAAGTAATCAAAATTATAAGGGAAATTGTGAAGTACCTTAAACTAAATGGTAATAAAATTTTAACATATCAAAATGTGTGGGATGCAGTGAAACCGTACTTTGAAGGAAATTTATAACGTTAAATTGTTATATTGCAAAAGAGTTGTCTAAAAATAATTTCTTATTCCATTACCCTAAATGCTTTTTTAAAAGAACAAAGCAAACCAAACATAAGTAATAATAAAGTAAATAATAAATATAAAAGCAGAAATCAATGAAATAGAAAAGAAGCAAACAAAATCAGAGAATGTAAGCAAAGCTAAAACTTGTTTCTTAGAAAATATCCCCAAACTGAATAACCCTTCGTTAGATTGCTCAAGACAAAAATAAAGAGAACAGAAAACACCATTCCAGGAATTAAAGAAGGATTAATATTACAGACGCTGTGGATGAAGGTTAAGACACCATTACAAACTTTCTGCCAACAAATTCAACAATTTAGATGAAATAGACAACTTTCTTGAAAACTGACATAAAACAAAATTTGAATTGTTCTGTCTCTTAAAGAAATCAAATTCACTAAATTGAAATATAAATTATTATTAATTAAGCACATAAACATGATAAAATCTAGGGAAAAGTAATATTAATTAATTACCCAACACACCTCTGTATTACTTTTTTCCTATAGTTTTGTTGCACACTTTTGTGGATCTCCTATATCTGACAACAATGTTGTAATATTTTCTATAGGGATAACAGAAAGATAATTCAGTTTTTTCTTTAATCTGGATGATTGGCATTGTTGTTGTTTTTTATCACAATAGTTTAGAAGAGTTCCTTTCAGCTTCACAACTCATAACTGGTAATATATAAATGTTTAAAATTGTTGTCCAACATGGAAAATTTCCTAGAAAGGTTTTCTCATGTGTGAGCTATAATATTTGAATAAATTTTCAGAGTAATTTTTATGACACTGTCACTTAAAACATACTTCTCTTTCACCTCTCATGTTCTTCTCAGTCCTTAGGATTCATTCACATCACAGTGTGACCTAGGGCCTTGTTCCTGTGTGTCATAGCATCGTAAGTTGACATGGGTGGCTAGTAAGAACTTTACATAGATGTGATTGTGAACCACAA
Organism: Myotis nattereri; assembly: GCF_964212035.1. Lineage (NCBI taxonomy): Eukaryota > Metazoa > Chordata > Mammalia > Chiroptera > Vespertilionidae > Myotis > Myotis nattereri. Next base: position 22,322,866 of record NC_138081.1, read on the forward strand.
AAACCACATCCTATTAAACTTACATCAAATGAATATCCAACTCAACTTCCCTTAGCTCAATCCTAAAAGTGCTTGTGGCTATTCCATTGCCACCCAACCTCCTAGTACTATGATGGAGAATTTAGAGTGGAAAGAGTATTATTTCAAATTTTAGTTAAAAATATTCAATTTTAAAAATTTTACAAAAACATAGGGCTATATAGTCATATGGCTAGGATTCCTTTTGGAGTCTTAGAAGTGGCCCATGTAAGTGAGGACCCTGAAACCTAAACTTGATCAGCATAATGGGACTTCCCCGAAACCTCAGTCAGCTGTGCTGTGGAGAGCAAATGCACTCATGCCTTGGGTATGTCTAATGAGACGGCATGGACAAATAGGATGGCTGGCTTCACTGAAGTTTGGGTTTCTGCCAAGAAAGGACAGAGAGTCACAGGTATTAAAGATATTTGAAAATGTCTATATATATAAAAAGCCAGTGACCAGAACGCAGTAACAACCTGAATGACTGGTCGTTATGATGTCCACTGCAGCCAGCAAACCAGCCTGATGGGGGTGGGGCCAGCTGGCCAACCTCCTGTGGCCCCTCCCCCAGTCAGCCCTGCCCCTGATTGGCCTTTCCCACCCCTATTGAGGGCGAGGCAGCCAGCCAACCCTACCATGACCCTTCCTCCTGGCCGGCCCCGCCCCTGATTGTTCTGCAGTCCCTCCTCCCAGCCAACCCTGCCCCTGATTTCCCCCTACCCTAATAGGGGGCGGTGCCAATGGCCAACCTCCTGCAGCCCCTCCCCCCCAAGACAGCCCCACCCCCAATGGGCCCCACCACCCTGATCTGCCTGCAGCCCCTTCCCCCAGCCAGCTTTGTCCCCGATCGCCGCCCCCCCCCACACACACACCAGTTGGGGGTGGGGATGGCTTGCCAACCTCCCATGGCCCCTCCCCCAGCCGCTGATCCCTGATCAACCCTCCCCACCCCAATCAGAGGTGGGGCCCGCCAGCCAATTGCCCACGGCTACTCCCTCCCCCGCCCCCCCCTCCACCCCCCCCCTCCACCCCCCCCCCCCCCCCCCCGCCAGCCTGGCCCTGATCTGGCCCAATCATGGCCAGCCAGCTGGCCAACCTCACACCATCTCCTCCTCCTGATAGGCCTGGCCCCAATCTGCCCCATCTGGGGCCAGGCCGGCCGGACCCCACCCATGCACAAATTTGTGCACTGGGCCTCTAGTCTAATTATAATGAAGTACAGCACACCTCAGTTGCATAAGGAAGGGAATGAAATGAGGGTACTAATGTATGTCAAACAAAGGCACATGGCAGTGGGTTTAATGTCACAAGGAAAGGGCTCTTGAACAAGTGAGCTGGAAAGACACTTCAGTTCATGATTTTGAAAGTTGATGGTGAGGACAATGTCAAAGTTATTACTGTGTCAATAAGTAGTAAGGTAGAAAAAAAAAGTGTACTTAAAAAAGTAACAACACCAACTAACATTTAGGTATTTAGATGTCAGATATTTTCCTAGAGAAGCCTTGAAGATGAGTTGAAGAGTAAGAGTCTGAACATGCACACAGACAATGACTAGATCACACATAAAAATAAAATTCTGACCCACAATCTGCAGTGAACAGTCCAAGAAGCCAGCCCATCATCAGGAGCAACCAGTCCAGGATGACCAAACAATAGCCCCAGAAATAATCAGCATAACATAACCAGTACTTAGGTAATAACTGTCAGTTTCACTAATTCTTCTCTCCCTCCCTCCTTCTTTCCCTCCCTCCTTTTCTCCCTCCCTTCTTTTCTTTCTTCCTTCTTTCCCTCTCCTTTCTTCTATCCCCAATACTCTTAACCTAAAACTTCTTAATGGCAGGTTTAATTATCTTTAGTTCAGAAGTAGAAAAATTGACTTGCCCTGACTGGGTCACTCAGTTGGTTGGAGTGTCATCCCATTCATCCAAAGGTTGTGGGTTCAATTTCCAGTAAGGGCACATATACAGATTGCCGGTTTGATCCCTGGTTGGGGCACATATGGGAAGAAACCGATTGATGTTTCTCTCTCACATTCATATCTCTCTCTCTCTCTCTCTCTTCTTCCCCTCTCTCTAAAATCAATAATAATAATAATAATAATAATAATAATAATAAATATCCTCAGATGAGGATAAAAAAAGAAAAATTGACTTGCAGCAATTTTGACTCACATAATTACTTAGTAATGGTAACAAGGAAGAGATGGAAGAGAAAAGCATACTTTCAAAATTCTATGCCTCTGGCAAAATAAAATGCAATCTGAATAACTTCATTTTGGGGTTATATTTAGATGTAGGGTCAGCTGTGGTGATTAATACTGTGAGAAAGATGTTATAATAGTCAGGATTTCTCTCTACCCAAATCCATTAAAAGGAACTCACAGAAAGATTTTTAGTTATTTGGCTAATCACAATTTTGATGGGATTCCATTGGCTTTTTTATATTACCATTTGGCCTTTTTAATACGTTGGCATAGTATCCCAGAAGTATAAACGGACAGCCACAAATTTAACAAAGGTGATAGCCTAAAGATTATCAGCAACTGACATTAATCATTTAATTTTATAGACAAACTTGGAATCTTGTGTTCACTTACAAGAAATTAGGTTTTGTTTCTCCAGAATTTTACCGATGACTGAGAGATAGGGAGGTTTATCAGTATCTTACCATCCACTTTCCTATTTTGTCTTCAGAGTTAATCAATTCTAGTATGTAAATTTTAATGTGAAGCAAAAATAAAGCACACCATGTGAGCAATACTTTGGGGTTCCAGAGTTGCTAATTGGGTATAGTTATTAACTGGGGGAGAGAATACACATTACCTAGGAAGAGAAGACTGTGCACACAGCCAAACAGGTGTCATAGGTCACTCTCCCAGTCACAGCAGGCAGGGGCCACGGCGACAGTCCACTCTCCCTTCTAAATAGTCTATCTTTTCTTCCTCTAGATTTCTTTCCTTCCTGCTTTTCTCAGTTGGGGAAGGTTTTATTTTGAGTAATGATTATCTTTCTCACTTGTTTTTGCCTTTTCTTTTCCCACTTCTCCAAATGGCTTTATCTGCCAGTCACAATTTTTGTGGTCTGCAATTCTGATCACTTTTAAATGAAACCCATGCTGGCTTTGGTAATCATAATGTCATTTACAATTTACCACTAAACACGTTTATTCAGTTAGTAGCACACTGGAGAAAGAGAACTCCATATGAACTCACCGTGAAAAGCCTAATCTGATTATTTCCTCATGAAAATCCAGGCAGGGGTGCTTGTAAGAGGGGCTGAGAGAAGAAGGGGGGTGGGAGGGAGGAGGAAGAAAGCAAAGTCTGACCACAGCTGACTTTCATAATCAATGTGAATAGATAAGTGACACAGTCTGTCAGGGGCAGCCGTCCAGTCACCCCAGGGCATTCCTCTCAAAAAAGGCAAGAGTGGACAGGACTTAATAAATGCTGGGAGACCAGCAAGTATTGGCTTGGCATATGCTATTGCATTCAAGATGGACAAGAACAGTGATAAAGTCCAGAAGCTGTTCTCTAAGTGGGGGAAATTAGATTAAGCAGGTTGTATTTGTGAGTCTATGTGTGCACATGGCACTTGCTGTGTGTATACTTTAACATCCTAAAATAGCCTAGGCATACAATATACTCGGCCTGTCTTTCCCTGGATTGGAAACCATGGACCTAAACACCAAGAAAGAGGCATGTTAGGAATGTCTGATGAAGGAGGAGAAAGAGGAGACGGTGCATACGTGTATGAGTGTGTACACATGTACACTCAGGTTGCTTCCAGGGTTCTAACACATATTAACTTCGTGTCAATATTTGTCCTTCCTGTCGTGAAATGAGGATTTTCCACCTCATTTCACGTTTGAAAAGAAAATATGCCAAAGGGGTAGTCTTTGCTAGAAAAAAAAATTAAAAGAAAAGAAAATAGAAACAACTTCCATCCTTTATTTAGAAAAATGGATCGCAAGGAAAGGAAAAAAAAAGTATTTTTAAAATTAATGTTTTGACTCAAAGGCACATAGAATCCTTCCATCTTCCCCTTTCAACAAAAGGAAAAAACTTATATGTTTAAAATTGAATGAAACACATCAACATTAATGATTTTTTCCTCAAGGTTAATACCACCATTTCCTGCAATACATTTTTTTAGCCATTTTGTGATGATTTCACAATTCATGGTACAGTAAAGTATAGAAGATTTTGACAAAAACAAAATATATAATCATTCCCTTATTTTCAAGAAATGAAAAGAAATCATCTACAATTCTTTTCTGTCAAACAACATTTATACCTCGTTATTTGTAATTTAACAAATATAAATGGCCACAGATCTGAAGACAGGTTGAATTTATCCTCATTCATATATGTTGTTATAGATCCTCAGAGTTTGAGGAATAGAACTCCAAAATCTCAAAGCTATGCTCCTAAAATACATAAAGGGAGTGACTGAAATTTGGGGAAAAAGTTGAAGAAAATATATTTTGGTCATATTAAAAATAATAAAGAAAAAACAGTCTACTTCTTTTAGAATGGGGGATTCTAGCTAAAATTATGTTTTTTAACTTCAAAAATAAGGGCCATGCCTTATGTGTGTAAGGTGAAGGTAAATTGAGAGTGATGTTCTGTTGCATAGTAGATTCAGTAGAGATGACAGAAAATGCCACCTTGTTAATTTGGAGTCTAGAATTATAGGTCTTTAAAGTCTATTGAATGACTATAATATGGTAGTTGTAGTCATTGTAAGAGGGATGAGGTACATATATTTGAACATATACCTACTAGTATACACACATATAGTGGTATTATAGAAAATGTAATTTGACAAACTTCGAGTTCATTTAGTTGAAAAAGAACAGCATGGGTTAAAAGTTTTGGTCCTGGAGCTTCAAGATGAAGGCATTTCCAGGTTGGGTTTCCTAACTTGCTAGACAGTGGCACTGAGTAGAATGGTCTCTTACTAAGGAAGACAGCGCTTGAAAAGCTGGTGACTGATGTGGTGAAGTAGCTTCCAACTCTCGGGAGATAAGAAAGGGTAGAGAAGAAATCACCAAGTGTGCAGATTGCTCAAAAGGACTGAAGATGCCTCACGGGACCCGGAACACACACAGCTGCAGGCCTAACGGGCTGATGGGCTTCAGGAGCAACAGGTTAGAGAACCTGTCCCAACCTTATGAACAATCTCACCAAGGTTCTTTTATTTGGGTCTGGTTTCCAAGAGACATTATATCTTGCAAAGATAATAATAGAATACATTTGCCGACTAATCTGAGAAAAATGAAAAACCACATAAGACCACCCACTACATGAGACAAGGATGTCTGTAAGGACGTAAGTCCTCTGGGTGAGTATTTTTAAATACTTTTCCCTTTTACATAGAAGTGTTACTTTGAGGGGGCAAAATGATCAGGAGATGAAAATAAGTGATAAAATGGCGAAGAGGATTGGTGGGGAGTAGGGTCAGATTTGGAACAAAAAGACCCTTCTTCTGAATCAACCATTTTTCCATTTTTTAATTTAAAAAACTTACTGTTATTGGTGAGAATCCATTCATTTATAAAAGTCCACCAGTAAAGGTTCCAGAACAGCCGTGGGCAAACTACGGCCCGCGGGCTGGATCTGGCCCGTTTGAAATGAATAAAACTGAAAAGAAAAAAAAAGACCGTACCCTTTTATGTAATGATGTTTACTTTGAATGTATATTAGTTCACACAAACACTCCATCCATGCTTTTGTTCCGGCCCTCTGGTCCAGTTTAAGAACCCATTGTGGCCCTCGAGTCAAAAAGTTTGCCCACCCCTGTTCCAGAAGATCATTTTGTATTCTTTTACTATATTTTCTTGAAATAAGTGGCTTAGAAAGTGTTTTTATATTATTGCCATTTTGTTGTATTATGATGTGACCGGCAAACATCAGTGGGCATGGTCTCAATTATGTTTTATGCTGTGAATACAACCTTGAAAACAGCCAAAGCAAATGCAAGCGCAGGAAGTATAGCTTAGGGGGTGAGAGATCAAGTTTTTGAGTCACAGAAACTTGCATTGCATCCTGGCTCTGCCACTTTCCGGCTGTAAAACCACAGGCAAGTTATATATCCTCCCTTAGACTCAGTTAGCCCATTTGTACAAAGGACTGAGACTAGTCCCCAATTCATAGGCTGAAGAACAGGATTAAATGAGATGATGTATATGCAGAGTTGGGACAAAATGTGCTAATAAATTTAAGCTGTTATGTTCACTGTAATCAAGAAACGAGTATTTCTTAGAATACTTCACACTCTCCTTTTGCCTTTTTGGCATTATCCCCATCTCAAACTAATAACATTTGCCTTGGAGTCAGAAACAGCATCTGTAAGCATTGCAAGCAGTCATCATGAACAATGTTGAAAGAAGCAGGCTACAGGTGAAGGAAATTCTAACATGTGAACATAAGAAATGCATAAGGACCCTCTGTTTTTTTAAATATGGGCAAGAAATACATACATACATACATACATATATATATATGCATGTGTATCTATAAGCAGGACACCTATTTTTCCCACAAATAAATATATAAATATTTAAAATGATTTTCCTTTTCATCTAATCTTCACTTTTCCCTTTATTCCTTTTGCAATACTCTCCATGCCTATCCCACTCTTTCTCTCCACCCTCCTACTTCTTTTTCACAAGCAAACCTTGCCTGCCAGATTTAAAGAAAGTGATGTTCATGGCTCAGATTAAAGGCATGGGCAGCCAACAGCATTCCTTACAAATACAATTCGGTTCACTCTTTCCCCAGAATGATAAACTGATCCCTTCCCCAGCCCTCGGTTTGAAGCTGCAGCAGTAATTCTGTTGGATGCCAAAACGAAAATGAATGTGACTGTGCCATGCCCAGCTCTGAGCTGTGGCTGTAATGAGATTTGAATGGGAAGCCCCGGACACAATAAATCTACGCCATATGTGACCATTTCCTGTGTCAGTTCCTTTCTCATAACCAGTGGAGACTTTTTTTTCCCCTCTCATGACCCCACACCATGACTCTGAAATCTTTCATGGCTGCTTATGGGCCTCAGGCTTTTTACAGCAGTTGTATAAATAAATGAATTTGACAGCAAACATCATAACAGTTAGCAGTAATGTGTGTTTGCCACAAGTGCCTATACGACTCACTGGAGAAATGGCAGAGGAAACAGCTTGTTTTGTTACCTAAACAAAAGTAGTTTCGTTTGACAAGTGGTGAAAGAATTAGTCAAATAAACTTGAAATCCACTAGGACTATTTTTGCCAAGTTTCCCTGCCAGTGAAATGTTCCCAGCTCCTTAATGCCCATGACTCACAAGAGATAAATTTCCCCTTTTTATTCTGAGATAAAGATCTGGGCTGGGAATATAAAACCTTTGACTGACATTTTATATTAATCTTCTTTTCAAGGCAACACTGTCCTGCATGGGAACTCAGACACAGCAAAGAGTTTCCAAGGGAGCTGGTGGCTGACAAGCCCCGAAGGGTAGTTCAGGTGGGAAGGAGGGGAGGTGACTATAATGACCCAAGTCACTGTTTACCTGTTGAAAACAAACGGAAGCTTACCTTATGAGTGCTTCCTTTTCCTTCACATTTTATTTAACTCTAGAAAGAAAAGTCTCTACACCAGTTCCTAAAAGAAAGGGAGTTAACATTTTCCCTATATCTCCATAGTCCCAGGTAAAATGAAGTTAAGTTGCCTATATTCCGTGAATTTGTGGTCGATTTTACAGAAGAACAAAAAGAGCACACATTTTCCTTAATTATATAATTTGCTTGCTTTAGGAGTCCTTACATATTTCTGCCCCTCCACTGGCATCTCAATGCCAATCCCACTGTCCCAGCTGGGAATGATGTTATCGCACAGTGGCTATTCTAACGGCCTGGTTATTCACATGGACTCTGTGTGCAAAGTGTGTAGGTGCAAATGCTGGCTCTGCTAGTTACTCTTTACTATGCCTCAGTTTCCTCCTTTGCAAAGTGGGAAGAAAGATGGTATGGTATCAAGTTCATAAGGTGGCTATGATAAAGAAATGTATTTTGAAAGGCTCTAAACAGTGCGCCTGGGACATAGCAAGTGTTAGTATTATTACGCCAAACAAAGAAACTTGGGTAACTGTCTCTTTAGAAACAATAGAGCACTTCTCCATGATAGCTTGATTTTGGCAACTAATCTGCAAAATGAAATTAAAACATTTGAGGGAAAAACCATAATAGCACCTTCATTTAACCCAATTACAATTAATTTCAGGATATAGTACATCACTACTTTAAATAAAAATATAATCTGTACCTTGAAAATAGTTTTTTGGATGTAGTCATTTCCACTCTTTATACAGTGGTAGTCTTTGTCATGGTTGAATAATCATTGCCTCTCGAATCTTCTCATATTCAACAGAAATGAAACTGATTCGGGGGAATGAAAGTTGAGAGCTATCACCAACTAATGGCTCTTAGTCCAGGTACATGTTCTGCTCTCTGTTTTTATCTTTTTCAATTTAATTACAGGCACACCTTGTTTTACTGAGCTCTACTTTATCACACTTCATAAATGTTGCATTTTTTTTTACAAATTGAAGGCAAGACCCTCCACCAGCAAAAAGATTACGACTTGTTTTATTGCGATGGTCTGGAATGAACCTGCAATATCTCTGAGGTATGCCTGTATTAAAGTGGTTCACTAAAGTGCTTTGTTTGCATGATAATATGCAATAAAGTACCTTAAAACTTTAGAAGGTCTGAATTATAATCAATGTGAACAGATATCTCAATTGATAGACAGCCTATTACCTACATAACATATTCCTAGTGTCTCTCTATTAACTAACAGATAAATACATGCAAACCTACATTTCTCTAAATCTTTATTTATATGGAGAAAATTAGAAATATTAATGAGTTTCACTGTGTAAAAATAAATTGACTAAGTTTTGCTCTTAGAGTGATAGAAAGAAAACTTGACAAAAGGTGCGCCAACTGAAGGTAGGGAACCATATGACTTTATAAAACAATGATGATTCAGGAGGGGGCAAAACGGGGTTGGCTGTAATTTGAGGGAGGGGTGGGATTTGCTAGAAAGTGACATATATGAAGTGACATAATCCTATGGTAAAACAGGTTTAAATGATACTCCGTTTATAGTAACATGAACTGAAAACCCCATCTTGTCATTGCTCCCAGCTGCACGGCTACATCTAGGCAACTTCTCAAATTGGTCTGTGAGAAAATGATTGTGTCCCTTAGGCAATTTCACTGTTGAGAAATGTCATCTGACAATATGCTCTCCTTGCTACTTCCAAATCCTTCCCCTAGATCTGTTTAGGATGCATATCCTGTCTCAGGATTCCCAAAGGTGGAGATTTCAAGAGGTAAATAACTCCAGCTATTCACACCCAACATGGTGACCAAGACCAACACACAGAGCTGAGCAATATCTTTTTTGGTGGACCAGCCACTTCTACTGCCTCTTAAACAGCAAATGAATACTGCCACCTTGTAAAGTCTGTTTTCCTGAGTTAAAGAGAAAACTGGGGGGCTGGAAAACCCTAAAAGATCAGTAAGCTTAATCAAGCATTGTGCAACTGTAAAAATAACTGCCCAGTGATTTCATTATTTTTAGGGTATGTGTGTCAACACATATAAAGCTATATAAGGCTAGGCTTGACAGGCTTGTACTTCCCCCATATTCTCATGGTTGATTAGAATTATCAGTTAGCCATTAATCATTGAACAGAGGTATCAAGTGTCCATTTTGGGCCACACAACTTAATGCAAAGAGTTGGGAAACTATGAGCCTTAGGCCAAATCCAGCCCATCGGCTGTAGGTGCAAATAAAGTTTTATTGGAACAAAGCTCATATTCATTTGTTTATATATGTAAACTGTTATTAATTCTGCTTTTGCACTGTAATAGCAGAGTTGAATCATTGTGGAAGAAATTCTATTGCCTGACTAGTTGTAAGCATTTACTATTTGGCCTTTTACATAAAATGTTTGCCAAATCTAAAAGTTTTAAGTTATCTCTGAGGCAGTAACCAGCAAAATACAAGGTGGAGGCTGATCCCTACCAACCAGGGATAGACAAGAAGGAAAAATACCACATGATCTCACTCATTCATGGATAATAAAGACCATTATAAACTTATGAACAATAATAGATACAGAGGCAGAGCTGCCTCAAACTGATTGTCAAACTGCAGCGGGAAGGCCAGGGAGGGTTGGGGGGCAGGAGGGAGGGGGTAAGAGATCAACCGAAGGACTTGTATGCATGCATATAAGCATAACCAATGGACATAAGACACTGGGGGGGTAGGGGAGGTCAGGGGATTGTCAAGGGCGGGGGAAAAAAAAGGACACATATGTAATACCCTTTGTAATACTTTAAGGAATAAAACAATAAAAAAATAAGAAGAAGAAAAAAGAAGTATAATCAAGAAATAAACCTTTCTTGTGCTCAGCTGTAGATATTTGCAGGTGTGTGTTATGGTATTCTAATAGCCTATCCTGAAGGATATAGCATCTTTGCTATTCTCAGATGTATCTTTTTCTCTGAACATTTATAATATATCCTGATTTAAGGAAGGGAACAAAGGCGGTAAAAAGACTCTTTTAAAAAAATGTTTTTGGCCTCAGGAGACAGGATGAGGACAAGTATTATTTGAATTATCTATCAACATTTAGACTTGAACTTTGCCCTCTCCCACATACATTTTTTACATAGTTTATCCCAATATTTGCTTCATCTAATACCTGAAAACAAATCTTTTCTGTTAAAGCTTTTTCAAATACAAATCCCATGAATCCCTGCAAATCTGCCTTCCTTGACATTGTGATATAAAGATGAAATGTCCTCAATATACTGTGCACAGAAGGTTGTTGATGTGATTAGGACAAGAAATTTCCATATGCCCAGAATTGGCATTCTGGAGTCTTTCTGAATGAATTCTTGCACTTGGGTTTTGGCAGTTTTAATAGGGGTGAAAAATGCATACAGTGGGATCTATCTACGTGCTTATTTTGCTGTGCCCAGATCTTCCACTTTGGAGGAAAAAGAAGCAGGTGCATTTCCTGGCAGAAAACAACATGGTCCCCCTCACAGAAGGTCAAGGTGAGTGGGCAGCCTAACACTGCTGCTCTCTGGAAGCAGGAAATGAAGCATCCTGGTGTCAGCCAAGGAAGGGAGAGCCAAGGGGAATCTCACCACGACAAGTGCTGTGATCTGATGGACAGAGACACTAGTTTGATGATGTCACTTCCAATTTATCTTCTTCCTCCTTCTGGTGACCTTTGGCAACAGAAGGCTATTATGCACCTTAGTTCCTTACCATGTGTACAAAGCAATATACTAGTACATGGATATTTATCTACAGGGATATTGCATAAAACTTCATTGTACTATTGTCCATGAAGTATGGCAGGAGAACATGGGCCGAAAGAGGAGGCAGCCACCCAAACAATCTGCTCACTGAAGGTAACAAATATGATCCAGGAGGGAGAATTGAAGGGAATCAGGATCAGGTTAACCAGATGCTGTCCAGTCATTTGAACAAGTAATTTTTTAGGATTCTTAAAAATAAGATCCTAGGCCAGGGGCTCCCAGGTAAGCTACTTCCAAGTTATCTTTTAAGTTCAGTGGCTTCACTTAAAAACAGGTGCAACACAATTCAGCAAGGTGAAGGGGTTTAAAGGACATTTGGGATTCAATTTTGAGCAAGAAAACATAGCTAGATTACTGAGATGCACAATGGGCACCAGACATTCAGACAGAATGGCTTATTTATAGCACAGGCTTTATACAAACTGGGAGGCAAAGTAGTGGCTGAGGCTAAGAATAGTTACTGTTCTTATATGTGCACATGTCAATAAATGCTACATGCAGGCTCAACATGAAAAAGAATAACTGATTAAGCAAAATTTTAGTTACTATACTCAACCATATATAAAATTTAAGAATCATAGCAGCTGTGTACTATGGTCTGACTATAACGCTGATATTTTCAATTTGGATGAAGTCTGGTATAGAATCAGGAAATCAATAGTCATCTTGGGCATTACCTAACCATCTCAGATTTTTGTAAATTCTTGGGCAGGGTGGGTAATGAGGAGAGAAAATGGTAAAATAATCTCCTTTCCTACTTCCTTTATTGTAAGCATTAATTTAACATATTTATTGGGCATTTATCATTATCCTGATAGTGACTTACCCTCTGGGAATATGATAGTGAAAAATGAAAGGAGAGGCACAGTGCTTGCCTTCATGGAACTTAAAGCTATGTCTCTAGTAACACATTTGCCTTCTCTTTTAGAGACAGTAGGCTTTGAGTTATTTGAGTACAGATATCAGCCTTTCTCATCTTAGCATGTCTCCCTCCCATCCCATACACTAGCACCAGTGCCTGATATACACACTGTCAGAAAGAAGAAACATCAAAATTTCCTGAGTGTATTCTATGTGCCAGGTACTGTTAGAATCATTCAACATGTCTTATTTTATTTAATCATTATGACAAACTGAGAGGTTTTTATTGTTTTCATTTTCCAAATAAGGAAAGTGGTATTGAAACTGGACTTAAATGACTCCACATGGCAAACCAGACTTTAGAAGCAGCCTAGATCCCTGAGTTACCACCAGGAGCACAGCTGCCAGGGAAGCTACCTACTCTTCTTCAGGCTGAGATGTGGGGGAAAGAAAAATTTCAATTGAGATTTGGAGAGGGTGAGGGGTATCTGTTAACTGGAGACAATTACTCTGCCTCACACAATATTAACATTTTGCATAAGTAAATGAAATAAATTTTAAAAGTGAATAAGTACACAGAGGGAAAGAAAGAAGGAAGGAAGAAAGAAAGAAAGAAAGAAAGAAAGAAAGAAAGAAAGAAAGAAAGAAAGAAAGGCAGGTTAAGGTGCCAGTTGGTTTAGAAGCAAAATTGAGAGAAAGACCAAATAAATGCCCTGCCCTGACTTTCTGACCTAAGGCTTCATCTACCATTTTAGGAGGCTCCATTTAATGGAAATATTGTTGCTCTCATGATGTTCTTGAGAATTGGCTACAGATGAGTTCTGCCTTCCTAGTGATCTTCACTTGGTGGCTAACTCAAAAACTAATTTGGGAGCCCTAACAACAGCTAAGGATTCAAAGCTCCACTAAGGTCTGGATACAAGAGCTCAAGCAGCTCGCTGCATACCAAGAAAATCAAAAACTCCAAAAAAGCTGGTTTAAAAATTGAAAAAAAAAGTTTGGCAAAAGGGAAAGAACATATTTCTAATTCTTAAGGGATAGCTCATGGGCTTTCCATTGGGTCTGCTCTGTGTCAAAGGCCAATTTCCATCCACTATGATACACTAAGTTAGTTATATGAATATTAAGTTTAGAGACATTCACCTACTGGGTCAAAAGCAAAATTAGACCATATCTATTATTGGGGATTTTATCATTTCACTGACTATAAAATTCTTTTTGTTTGGATTTGATGCTTGTTTCCCCTGAAATACAAGATTTTCCAGATAAAATTAGCCACTGCTCTTTTAAGAATAGTTTTCCAGGCTAATAGGAACTGCCTCCTGGGAAAGTATTAGACCCCATAATGCATTTGGCCAATTTTTTGGTGCCATTGAAATTGTTAGGGATAAGAGTGGAAGAATTCCTTCCTGTCCTCTGAGACGATCAATTTATGCCCCAAAGCTTCAACCATATTATTCTTGTCTTAGGGCATAAGTACAATGTTATTATTGGTCATAAAATTAACCAATTTTTCCTCTTTTCTTTTCCTCTTCAGTATTTGACTCCCTGACCTTCCTCAACAGAAAAGTCTATGGCCTGATTATACACTGAGTATAGAAGTATTTCCTTTTATTTGTTTTGAAATCTCCCACTGTTAATTTCATTGAGAGCATATTTGTTCTCATATTATAAAATGGGGTAAAGAAAAATAGAAGAAAAATTGTCTTACTCCTATGAAATGTGAAATGTTTTATTCTTAGAAACATTATCCCAATGCTTTTAAGACTGTTCACTTTTGTAAGCTCATCATCCAGAAGCCCTACTCTGTGTTTACTCAACCTGTAGGTACATGGTTCACCCAATAACCCAAGATCCTTTGTCAATGCTCCCATGTATTCTGTGCAAACGTCACTCTTTTCCAAAGCAACTTCTTTGTTCTAACAGACTCAAAATAGAAAAAATGTTTCACATCAAAGGCTGGTGTCCATCTGAGGCAGTGGTGCCCAAGTATTGTCTTAGGGAGGATTACAAGGCCATCTACAGACTCAGTTGGAAAAGTGTGGTGATAGATTAGCAGACAGCTGGGGTGAGGAGTGGTATATTTAGTGGAGCTTCAACAAAACTTGCTGTCAGGACAAACACCACTATATCTGCTATGCAAACACCTTGCTCAACAGCTTATGTGAGTTTTTCATGTCCTCATGACCAGAATTCCATCTTCCAGAATTCTATCCAAATTCCATTCCACCAATCCACATCTGATATTCTTTAAATTTCTAAGAAGGTTCTTCTAACATTCTGTGCTGATTGGGGGCTGGCAAAATCCATTCCATAATTTACTCTAAAGTAGAACATTATAAACACTGGCTAACAAATATCATTATAAAGTTTACTCTAAAATTGTCCCAGATGGATGGCAGCTTTGGCTGACAATGCCTAGCCTGAATTTAGAAAGGCACTAGAGATTCAGAGTGAAAAGCCTTTGAACCATTGATTATGCTCTCTCGTAAAGGATGATTGCTCTTTGACTTCATATGTTACACTAGAGGCCCGGGTGCGTATTGAAAGGAAATTAATTAGAAGGTGGCCGGCGGGGCAGGACTGGGCGAGAAGGTCTGGACACACCCTGAAGCCAACCTCCTGTAGTCCCTCCCGGATGGCGCTGCGGCTCGAAAGTTGTCTGCAGAGTGAGTGGGGTCCCTCCAGCAGGTGGGGTCCCTCAGCCTGGCCTGTGGGGATCAGGCCGAAACCAGCTCTCTGACATCCCCAGAGGGGTCCTGGATTGCAAGAGGGCAGTTCTCAGTTGATGTACCCAGGAATTGGGCTCCCTCCTCTCTGGTTCCAGGTGCATCACCTAAAAACCGCAGCTGCCAAGTCAACGCAGCTCAGCAGTTCCTGCATTGAGTGTCTGCCCCCTGGTGGTCAGTGCACATCATAGTTACCAGTCAGACAGTTGGACGGTCACTTAGGCTTTTTTATATAGAGACTAGAGGCCCAGTGCACAAAATTCATGCACAAGGGGGGTGGGGGTGGGGGTTGTGTCCCTCAGCCCAGCCTGCACCCTCTCCAATCTGGGACCCCTCAAGAAATGTCTGACTGCCCGTAAATGAGCAGTCGGACATACCTCTCACAATCCAGGACTGCTGGCTCACAAATGCTCGCCTTCTTGCCTGATTGCCCCTAACCGCTTCTGCCTGCCAGCCTGATCACCCCCTAACCACTCCCCTGCCAGCCTGATTGATGCCTAACTGCTCCCCTACCAGCCTGATTGCCCCTAACTGCCCTCCCCTGCCAGTCCCGTCCCTCCCAACTGCCCTCCTCTGCCGGCCTGGTCACCCCTAACTGCCCTCCCCTGCTGACCATCTTGTGGCGGCCATCTTGTGTCCACATGGGGGCAGTCATCTTGTGTGTTGGAGTGATGGTCAATTTGCATATTACATCTTTATTATATAGGATGATTAGACTTGGTGAGCTTTAAAACCACACCAAAAGCTGAAGTTCTTTGCAAAGAACCAGGGTGCTTTACCTCGGAGCTCATCTTCTGCTACTTCTCCTCTGTGTCACTGTGCTCAGATCATTCACCCCACACCTCTGAGCTCATCTTCTGCTACTTCTCCTCTGTGTCACTGTGCTCAGATCATTCACCCCACTGGGAGTCTCTGCCAAGGCAGAACTCTTCTTCCAGATATTCAAGTAGTTCATTTTCACACCTTTTTTTATCTTTGCTCACTTTTTCTCCTCATTGAGGCCCACCTTGATTAGTCTATCCACACATGTGCTCTACATTTAAAAATGCTGTCCATAGCACTTACCACTTCCTAATCTAGTAGATAATTTTCTTGTCTTAAGTATCCATATATAAGCTTATATTTTCTTGGATTCTCCATTCTCCCTTGTTTTCAGAAAATTTGATGTTCTTGGCCTCCTGAAGTCCTTATACCACAAATTAGGATATAAGGTATCTCATTGCAAAAAGTGAACAAGAAGGAGCTGGGCAACAGAAGCAGGGAAATAAATAGATGATAGTATTTCCAGTACTTCTCCTTCCACAGAGAGGAATGAATTAAACTTGAGGCAAGAGGGTCACTAAGTTAGGTTGCCTGAATTGCGACAAGATTTCAACAAAAATTGGAAAAGGGGAAAAATAAAACTTTATATGTGTATCACACTTTTTAATATCCAAATAATTTAACTCCTGCTATTATATGTTAATAATAGATCCTTTAATATAACAGATATGTTGTATTCATCATATATAGATACTAACAACAAAATGAAGGATAATGCCTTTATGTTTTACAGATGGTGAAACTGGTGCGCAGAGTGGTTAAATACCCATAGATGCCCATCTATTCTGTGGCAGACTCAGCATCTCAAGCCATATTTTAGCCACTGTTCCATGTGTTTTTGCACTATCTTACCTGCCATCATTTGCCTTTCACAATAACTACGAAAGGCAGGTATGAGAGGTTGTATTTACATTTGCCTAATGAGAAAATTGAGTATCAGATGATTTAGTACTTGCTCAAGGATAGAGTGAATTAATAAAAAATATTATTCTTCTGGTATCTTAGTCCAATACTCTTGCCAAAACAAGAGGTTCTTTGTGTTGGCCATAAAACTATTGTTTCTCAGAGTAAGTGGACTTATCAATGGTAAGTCAAGGCTTGACTCATCTCCAAAGTGACCCTTTTCAATATAAATTATTTTCAAATTTCAAACCATGTGGATTAATACTCAAACATTTCTAATTAGAACACAGAGGTAACTAAACTATCAAGCTGAATTCTACAGATAGAATTGCCTTGAGGTCCATCCACTTGAATTAACCCAAAAGTACCACTAATTAGCTAGACTTAAGCAAGGGCTGGTGCTAGGCAATGTGACCTTTGTATGTCACATGTCACCAGGATTACATTTTTCCTCTGATATACAAGTTATTGGTCACAATGGGCTGCCAGGATTTGACACCATCAATTTATCTGATGAAGTGTGCACAAAGACATTGGTTTGTTAACTTCTAAACACAATCTAAAGTCATTTTAAGACATTGGGTGACAGTGTGGCCATAACCTCCTTTGTTCATTGGAAGCAATAACAGCAAAAGTAAAAATGACAGACTACAGTATGTGATTGAGTGCTTACAATGTGATAAACATTATTTTAAGTGCTTTTAAAGCATTAATTCATTTAATCCTTATAAATTAATAACCCTATGACATAGGCACTACTGTTATTCCCATTTTACAGATGAGAAAAATTAGACATAAGGTCTGAGCATCTTTTTCATTTTTAAATAGCTTGAGGAAAGTGAACTCTAAGCAGTCTGTTCCAAAGTCCATGTCCTTGACCTCTCTACTATACTCTCTTCTTATTTAGGCACTCCGTTCTGTTTCTTAAAGTAACAGTGAGTGCTGGTTCCTACCTCCCTTCCCACTAGCACCACAACCACACCAGCTGGCTTTGTCTCAATAATCAGCAGTCCTCCTGTTATTATGCTTATTCTTTTCTCCTTTGCTCCTCCTCCCTATTTTGCTTGTTAGTTTACAACTATGGCTTCAAATGTTTTCTTCCTCACTTTTCCCCAAATTCTTCCACATTCTGTGTCATCCTGGATAAGATTTTACTGATATTTTTCAAAAGCCACACATTCCCACTACGATCACAAGAAACAACCAGTAGATACCACTACCATTCTCTCCATTTAGCCTTCTCAGTTTAGGGTGACCATAGAATTTATTGTTTAGACCAGTGGTTCTCAACCTTCCTAATGCCGTCACCCTTTAATACAGTTCCTCATGTTGTGGTGATCCCCAATTTCATTGTTACAAATTGAACATAATTAAGGCATAATGATTAATCACAAAAACAATATGTAATTATATATGTGTCTTCCGATGGTCTTAGGCAACCCCTGTGAAAGGGTAGTTCAACCCCCAAAGGGGTCGCGACCCACAGGTTGAGAACCGCTGGTTTAGACCAAGACACTTTTGAAAGGGATGTATTACAATTATGCTGGCACAGCAACTGTGAACTGGGGTTGCCCTGCAACAACCAGGAGGTACAGTCACATCACTTCTGACCCACAGAAGACGATGCAGCTGCTTTGCACGTGGTTGGCTGAAGACATCTCGTGGCTAAGAGCTTCCCCCTGACAATGATGTCAGGCTTCTCCCAACAGCACTGACTACAGAAGAAATGGAATCCCACCGACCTCCCAATAACAACAAGCACAAGAAAACAATCCTGCCAAAATTTTAAAACAGAAAATGGAAGAATAAGATCTTAGCTTCAAGTCCATTATAACCAATGGCAAGTAGACAGAACTGAATAAAAACAGACTTAAAAGTAATTGGTAATATTTCTTTAAATCTGAAGGGTTTAAAGACCAGAGACCTTACTTCTTAAAGTCTTTCCAATAAAATCCTCAGTTTAAGCTCATTGAAAACACTCATTTCTTGTTAAATAAACATTATCTAATGAACAAAGGATTTTTACAAAATCCTTTTATATCTTGTTTTTCTCAAGTATAAATTAAAGCTTTTAACTTGTCTTTATAATGCAACCTCAGTATCAACCCTCTAACCTTTCTTCATCGCATGTAATACTGTTATTCTGAAACATGAAGACCAACCTGCCAAAAAAAGAAAAAAGGGGAGGAATATAAAATAAAACCCTGACGCTCATAATATTAAATTGGCAGTGATCAAGAAATAACTTACCCCTGTAACCTATTTTTAGGGTTAATTTCTATAGTCATTTAGTTGAGATAATGTTGCATTTACCTGAGTCTCAGAAATTGATACTTGAGAACATTTTTTCCCATAGGTTGTGAAACTGGCAACTGATGGCTACTTAGTACCTATCATTGGCTTAAAATAATAACAATATGGGTATAAATGCATATCTCTGGGAAGTATATTAAATATAAATTTCTATGTTTTGTAGAGGATAGAACAAGTATAAAGTTCTATTACGTAACAGTGAATTCTAGAATGTAAATCTTAACCCCTTCTCTTCCCTGCCCGACTAACTTGTATCTGTTGTACAGCTGGATGCGAAGAGCAGGGGGATAAGAACACGGAGCACAAGGCCAAAGTACAGTTTTAAAGTAGGAGAAGTCTGCTGTTGATGGCCTTTTA
The DNA here is from genome assembly GCF_964212035.1 of Myotis nattereri. Taxonomy (NCBI): domain Eukaryota; kingdom Metazoa; phylum Chordata; class Mammalia; order Chiroptera; family Vespertilionidae; genus Myotis; species Myotis nattereri. Next base: position 22,342,254 of record NC_138081.1, read on the forward strand.
GGTTCTTGGAAAAACAACCTCTCCCACGTGGGCCCTCTCAAAACCCGTCTCTATTCGTACAGAAGAGAGAATCTACTATCCTTATTTGAATTTTGAAAACTTGTTCTAATAACCTAGCACTGCCAGTTTGCATTTACAAGTTTGAACTTTTAAACTCTCTAGTGGATGTAAAAGTTTATTTGCACGTAAAGGAATTAGAAGCACCAAGGTTCGAGCAGTGCTATAACCGTGAGAAAGGACTCTCCCTGAGTCTGCAGACCCGTAGCACGCTGAAGGCTGGTCGGAAGCCAGTTCTGCCTTAAGGGTTAGGCAGTGAGGGGCAGACATGAAGTTAGACAAGAATGGTGCTGACGAATGCGCTACTGAGCCCCAACAGAGGGGGAAATGGGGCTGAAGATTTTTGAAGTCTAATTCCAGGAGCAGCACAGCAAGGTTCAGAAAAACCATAAGGAGCACCACACAACTAAGCAAAAAAAAAAAAAAAAAAAAAAAAAATGCCCAGGAAGGGGCTCTGAGATACCCAATCCTGTCCCCTGGGCACTTTCCCCTGGACAACCCACTATGTTTGTAATCATCACCTGGCCCAAATACCCTACTATTTACTATCTAATCATAAAGAGTTTATATTCAAGATCCAGAATTCAGAGAGAGACACACACACAAATTAACAGGATTTTTTTTTTCCTCCCAAATCCTTCAAGTTTAAAAGTCAAACAAAGAGATCAGCAAACTTGGAGAGGTGAGGCAGAGAGCTGTGGCCCTGGAGAACTGTCATGGAAGCAAGGGAACCCCAGCTGGTGACACATGAGCTCCAGAAACTGTGTGTCATTGACAGTGGGGGCCCAGTGAAAACTGATCCTTGAAAACTAACTACAACAGAAAAGAAAGAAAAGCAAGACTCAGTCAAACGGGCTAAAAACTGATACTAGTCAGAGTCCTCTTAATGAGCCATTTTGCATGTGTGCCTAGTCAGCCTTACTGTGAAATAAGGGTAATGCATATCATGAAATTTGTGTTAGATTAGCATTACTTTGCAATTTACTCGATTATAATAATATAATAATAAGTACTCTCCCTCTGTGCCCTGAGTCTGATTTGAGAAGTCCCCTGTGAAAATTCTGTTAATATATATTTTGCACTTACTATGTTCAAACACGGTGCTCAATGCGAAAACATATTTCCTTCACTTTCTAGAGCGGGATTTCTCAACCTTGGACACTGACAAGGTGAACCGGATAATTCTTTGTTGTAGGGGATGTCTGATGCATTGTAGGCTGTTTAGCAGCAACACCGGTTTCTACCCACTAAATAAATGCCAGTGAGTACAGCCCCCAACCCCCAATTGTAACAATAAAAAATGTCTCCAGATATTGCCAAAGTCCCTTGAGGGGCAAAACCATCCCAATTGAGAATCCAGAACCATAGAAGGATTCTCAACATACCCTGTCCTTAGGTTACTTACAGCTCACGTGGCACAGTGCCTTCCTACCAATTAGAAACCTCAGCTAGACTCTGCTGTTATTTTATCTTATTTTATTTATTTTATATCTTTATTGTTGAAAGTATTACATATGTCCCCTTTTTCCTCCATTGACCCCTTCAAGCCCACTCCTGCCCCCCGCCGCAAGCCTTCACCACATTGTGGTCTGTGTCCCTGGGTTATACATATATGCATACAAGTTCTTTGGTTGATCTCTTCCCACCCACCTCACCTGCTTTTAGACAGCAGCAAATATTCTCATTAAATAGGATGCCTAAATTACAACTTCTGGGTGTTTGCAAAAGGGTTTGTCTCTCACTTGGCATTCATTAAAAACAACAACAAACAAATAACAGCAACAACAACAAAACCCCGCCTTTATTAAGAAGCTGTAAATGTTTAAAAAAAAAAATAGTTGCTGCCCGGCCAGCGTGGCTCAGTGGTTGAGCGTCAACCTATGAACCTGGAGGTCACAGTTTGGATTCCTGGTCAAGGGCATATGCCCGGATTGCAGGCTCAGATCCTCAGTGTGGGGTGTGCAGGAGGCAGCCAATCAATGGATTCTCTCTCATCATTGATGTTTCTATCTCTCTCTCCCTCTCCCTTCCTGTCTGAAATAAATAAACTCAATAAAAAATATTTTTTTAAAAAGTGTCTATTGGCCCCCAAGCAATGCCTATACATTTAACATCTACCTAAGAGATATGAAGGGAGAAAAGGATCACATTATATATATTAGCCAATTAAACAGTGCCATTCTTTTTGTTTTAATTTTTTTTTTAAATCCTCACCCGAGGATATTTTTCCATTGCTTTTAGATAGACTAGAAGAGTGGTTGGGGGGAAGAGAGAGAGAAAAAGATTGATGTTTGAGAGACACATCAATTGGTTGCCTCCCACACGGGCCTTTACTGGGCCGGAGATCGAGCCTGCAACCAAGGTACATGCCCTTGCCTGGGAATCAAACCCATGATTTGTGCGTGCCTTCACTCTAACCACTGAGCAAAACCAGCCAGAGCTAACCTGTATCATTCTTAAAGAATCAATGCAACATATTGGGAATAAATGGTAAAAAGTAACTGTCTACAGAATTACCAGTTGTCATGATTTGGGAATAATTAGCTCTGGGACCATAGCACATAGGCACTAAACAGTCATATTACAAGCATGGTGAGGCTCATTGCTTTTCTTCTTAGACTTCTAGTAGTATAAAACCTTTTATCTAGTCATTCTTGCAGCCTCATAGTAGAGTAGAAAATCAAACTTTCGGCAATTAGATCAAGTATGTATATCACAACATTACTAATCATTTGGGATCTAAGCAGTAAATAAAAGATTTAAAATATGAAAGAACTGGTTGTGCTGCATTGCTCTTCTTCAGCCCAGGTTTCTCATCTACATCTCAACAACTCAACACTATGAAACTGGTCAAATGCTTTGTAAGGAAGATTTAAACGTCCCTCAAAAGCATCAGATAATTACCTAAGCCAGAAGCAAGATGCCAGACGAGGCAGACTAATGATCTGATCTAGGATGGTAATCCCCACGGTGTCTAAGGAACACTAACATCAATCATTCAGTAAATATATAGTTTCCATTGGACTCCAGACTGAGTGAAAAAATCTCAGCGGTGAGAAAATTGCCCAAATTTTCCTGGCATATCCATATGCATGTCCCTTAAAGCAAGTCTATTTCTAACATAACACATTTCTAATCTTTGTTTCAAATTCCGTTTACATTAATTAATGCCAGAATAAGCACCCAGAGGGTGAAATCTACATAACTGGACAATAAAGTGATGGGTTCAAACAAGATCCCACAACTCTACTTTTTGAATTATTATAGGAGGTTTCCTCTTTGATAATATTATTTTATTTCTTTTTTAAAAATGATACCATAACTGACTTTTCTAACATTTCTGCCTCTCAGATAATACAGCATAACTTTCAAACTGGTCTCCAGTTATGATGGGCCTAAGAAGATACCACCCGAAGTAAGTCTTTTTTTTTTTTTAATATATTTTATTGATTTTTTACAGAGAGGAAGGGAGAGGAAGAGGAATACAGAGTTAGAAACATCAATGAGAGAGAAACATCGATTCAGCTGCCTCTTGCACACCCCCTACTGGGGATGTGCCCGCAACCCAGGTACATGCCCTTGACCGGAATCGAACCTGGGACCCTTCAGTCCACAGGCCAACGCTCTATCCGCTGAGCCAAACCGGTTAGGGCCCGAAGTAAGTCTTAATTGGTTAAACAATTACCTAAGTCTTGTATGCTAGAGGTTATTTTGTTTTTAAAAATGATCATATGGTAACTTTTTTTCTTTTGATGTACAGTTCTATGGAGTTCAATAATAGATGGATTTGTGTAACTACCTTCAAAACTCAGATACAAAACAATTCCTTCATGATCCCAAACTCTCTGTATAGTTATTCTTACTACACCCATACCTCTGGCAACCATCACCATTTCCACTGTCTTTATACTTTTCCCTTTTCGAGAACATCACAATGGTGAAATCATACCATATGTAGCCTTTTCCACTAGCTTCTCTCACTCCCATATGTCTTGGAGAATCACCCATTTTGTATGTATCTATATCAAAATGTATTAATAGTTTGTTCCTTGTTACTTCTAAGTAGCATCATATACTATGGATATACCACAGGTTGTGTATCCACACCCCTGCTGAAGGGCTCGGTTTTGACTATCACAAATAAAGCTGCTCAAAACATTTTTTTTCTGCAGGGTTTCGTGTGAACATAAGTTTTCATTTCTTTAGGGTAAATACCCAGGAGTAGGATTGCTGGGGCATATGTTACGTCTATGCATAACTTTATAAGAAACTGTCAAACTATTTTCCAAAGTATCTACAATTTTTTTTCTCCTACCAGTAATGTATGAGAATTCCAGTTGCTTCATATCCTTACCAGCACTTAGTGCTATAGGCTGACAGTTTTAAACTAAGAATGTTAGAATGCCTTTATGAAAGAACATCTTTATTGAATGATATAGTACATGCTTAGTATAAAGCAGCTGGCATTCCAATTGGGAAATAGCATTATTTTCCAATAAGATCTTTTGTAGAAATTACTTTGATACCAAATATTTGAAACCATAATAAAATATTTTGTTCAATAACATACGATCCTCTAAAATTATGTTATAGTATTTGTCAGGGAAGCTGTAATGGCCTTGAACTACTTATTTAATTTTTTTTTTGTATTTATGATATAAAAATGTGCTCCATACTTTTTAGGCTGCTATAAGAACCAGAATCATATTCATTAGTTTAAAAATATATTTGATGAGAGCTATTTTACTAGGAATAGTCATAAAGAAGACACATTTGGCTTCTGTCCTTATGTGACATATATATTTAATTATTATATGTATATACAATACTAATCAGTTGATAACCAGTTGCATGAACAATTTTTCAACCAAAAGATGTGCATAGGGTATATAACTGGGTATGTTTTAGTAGAACTTGGCCTTAGATTGAAAACATAAAAAGAAAGCATTAACTGTGCTTTAATTCTGATTTTATAACAAATCACAAAAATAATCAAGTGTAGCTAAGAAATGTGTATAAATTAGAAACTAAAATATAATATAAATTTTGATTATTGAACAAAATCCTCAAATTCCAAGATTTTGGAAAAAGCAGTTCTAGAAGGCAAACAGAAAGAAAACTATGAATGGTACCTTATAGTATTCAACCTCTCTGAATAAATGGGAAGAGCATTTGAATGCCATCCATAGCTAAAACTCCTGTGGCTGAGCCATGTCACCAGGCCCCAACTCCTGACCCCTTTCCTTCTCTGAATGTTCTCTCTTATCCAGATTCCCAGTTTCCCATCTCATTATTAAGGATCATACCAGGGTTCTTATTCTCTAATTCCTCTGGATTGCTGTCTGTGGATCATACTTGCAGCTACCCAGCGGTAGACAAGAGTCCACAAGGAACTGGATTTGTCCCCATTTCAGACTCCTAATTCACTGCACCCTAGCCCCTAGACTAGGTCATCCAGAGAGGGAATCAGATATTAATAGCTCATTTGTTATTCACCAAGAAAACAGTAATTCTCCAGAACCACTCTCTCTGCATGCACTCAACATTGCTTCCTTCTGTGCAATGCAGTCCATTACCTGAAAGCCCTGTGAAATGTACGGGGAATTGAAAGCCTCGTGCTTATGTAAAATTCTAAGTTGTCTTTTAAGAGTTAGGCGAGTAACTAGATATTTCAACTGCTGGTAAGTTTCTTCAGAAATGAAACTGACTGAACATAATCAGTTCACCTCAATTGATTGCATACAGTTTTATTGCATAACTGATAATTTTAACGCTCCCTCTCCCCCCGCCAATTAGTTTGTCAAGCAGAAGTTAAATTCTTGACTGGTTTATTCAAACTAAATTTAGGCAGGATTTACAATAAATCCCACACTTTATCCCGGCAGTTGAAAACTAGTAAGGACTTTCCTGTAAACCAAAAGGGAAAAAGAGACATTTCACAAAAATGCTAATCTTCACAAAACAAGACATCTACTCTGGGTTTTAGTTTACCTGATGAAATTCTTTTTCTATGTTGTTACCTAATTTTGAGATATTTTAAAATATTTTCATGGTTGGTGCCACTGTAATGCTGCATTTGAAATTATTAAATTAAAATTAAGCAAAGGATCAGTCTCTTTGGCCTGATGTAGTAATTCAGAGAAATCCCTTAGGTTGTTGGATTTACCATCTCTAGTCCTGCACAGATTTCACCAACTTCTAGGGTCTGGCAGAGAGTTAAGTTTAAAGATTCTAGCCCAGTCATTTAAAATAATTCTCATCATAAATATCTGTGTTTACATTGCATGTTTAGGTTTCTATTAGTTAAAATTCTAATAGAAAAGGCAAAGTATTTTCCTAAAACTGAGTAGCTAGATAAATAAATCAATGGCCCCCTTTTTACTAAGTACCCAAGTCAAGTCACGTAAAAGGAGAGTTGGACATAGATATAGGTAATTTTAAAAATTCATGATTTTAATGTCCAGGCTAGTGTTAAAATGTCGCATTAGGGGAATTTTTACAAAGTAATTATTATTTTTTTTTAAATATATTTTATTGATTTTTTTACAGAGAGGGAGAGAGATAAAGAGTTAGAAACATCGATGAGAGAGAAACATCGATCAGCTGCCTCCTGCACATCTCCTACTGGGGATGTGCCCGCAACCCAGGTACATGCCCTTGACCGGAATCGAACCTGGGACCCTTCAGTCCGCAGGCCGACGCTCTATCCACTGAGCCAAACTGGTTTTGGCCAAAGTAATTATTTTTTATACTCATATGAAGCAGTTTACAGAGCAGAGGTCAGCAAAATTTTCCTATAAGAGACCAGATAATCAGTAATTTAAGCTTTTCAGGCAAAATGGAAGATATAACGTACATACTTATATAATAAGAGAGAAAACAAATTTCCACCATTTTCTATTGATGGAATTCAAAACTGGAGCAGACTGGCCATATATCTCAGACAAGGTAACTAGCAGAAGTAATTGCTATATATTTTATCTTCTAAGACCTCAATAAAAAATAGAGACTTCATATGTACCAAATTTTCTCTAGGACTTGAAATTATCAGAAATTCATTTTCAGCACAGAGCTTCTTTTAATTAATAGGTAGCAATTATTTACTGTAATTCTCTTAGAATTTGTGCTAGGTGATAAGAACACATATACAAAAAATGGTCCCTGCTTTCAAAGCACTAAAATTCAAGAGGAGACAGACGGAAGTACAGTAATGGCATGTAATGTGTGCTGCAATAAAAGTATGTATACAGTACTACATAAACATTTATATAAAGTGCTAAATAAACCCAGATGAAGGACTTAAGAAAATACTGTTCAAAAGGTTTTCTAAAAATGTGTATTTCTCCCCTTGCAGTCCTAGTGATAAGAACAATGGAAATTTAACCCTGGCCTGTTTTTCTCAGTAGTTAGTCAGCCCTCAGACTGAAGGGTCTCTGGTTTGATTATGGTCAAGGGCGCATGCCTAGGTTGCAGGCTGGATACCCGACCTCATCAAGGGCCCATGGGGGAGGCAACCGATCAATGTGTCTCACTCATATTGATGTTTCCTCTCTTTCCCTCCCTTCCACTTTCTCTAAAAATCAATGAAAAAAATATCCTTGGGTGAGGGTTAACAACAACAACAAAAGAACATTGGACCTTCAGAATACTTAATTGTTTAAGAATCTCTTTTGCTTCTGAATAACCATACTCATCCATTTTCATTATATAGCTTTATAGAGGTGGGCATCTGTCTGAATTGAAAGGGGCAATGAGGACGTAACATAGTCAAGTAGTTTTTTATTTGTATGTTTTTACTACATCTATTGCAATAAATTTACTTTTATTCTGACAATTAAGATTCTGATTATTTGAGGTCTCTACTTAATGGATAATTCTCCCCTAGAAGTCTTAAGAATAAAAATGTGGATTTATAAGAAAAACAAAAAACCAGAATATTCTATATAATCCAAGCCAGAAGAAGGGAGAAAACTTTAATTTTAAAAAATATTTCAAACTAGTATAACATTCAATAGGCAATACACCAACAAAGTCATGCACTTATTTTATAAATTCAGAAAAAAACAAAGTTTCATGTGTCTCCTCTCTCAAGGAGGCTTGTTCAACTATGACCTAAAATGTGGAAACATGCCTGATTTTCCTCTTCAGATATCAATCAAATGATGACTCCCTATATTAAGTCAAAAGATCCACATTTGGTTATAATTCCTGGAAAGCTTATCTGGCAAGAACATAAATAGTTGGGTCTAGAAGTCAAGATGCTCTTCTGTTTCTGAGGAATGCAGGCTATTTACACCTCTGCTCTAATGATCCTATTATGTAGTGTGCTTGGTATATTCCCAAAAAAAGTTATTTCTACCTGGAGTCAAGCTAGTCATGCCAATACTGATGGGAGACTGTAGTAACCAGGTGAGAAATGACCCATCCTCTCTTTCCTTATCCTTCAGTTGGCATTCACTGAGGTCAATCAACACCTGTAGAAAGGGGGTTTACTCCAAAATCCCTTCTAGCATGGGGTCTATTTTCTAGACAGGGAGTTAAGACAGACACTCATGAAGACTATAAGAATGATTTAGCAGAACATACTACCCAAAGGTACAGAGACCTGAAGCAACATGAAGTGTTTAGCTGTACTGGGAAGGGCTGTGGTGCCTGAAGAGGAGGCCAGCATCTTGTGATGGAGGTTAGATCACAAAGCGCATCAGTTGGTACATTAACGAATTGAGATTTTATTCTATAAAATATTGGGAAGCCAGTTAGTAATTTTATGCCAACACTTATATCATCAGATCTGCATTTTAGTAAAAGCACTTCTTCCTTGTGTAGACTGTAGAAGTTTAGAGGTTTAGAGTAGAAAAAGGAACAATACTAGTATTTGCTGCTATGGCTCAGATAAAGACACATATCAAGGAAAAGCAAGAAACTGGAAAATAGGATAAATTTAACAGCAATTGAGAAGATGTATTTGGCACATATAATGTTCTGAAGCTGCTGCTGTTTAAAGTGGAATCTTTTAGTGTTATATTTTTACTAAGCATCAGTTTAGATTTTAAAAGTTGAAATTGAAATTAATTCACATAGATTTGTATATAATGTAAATTAGCACCGGTGGTACAATTAGGACCAGTCTACCTTTATTTTTTGTTTGGTTTTGTTGTTTTTGAAGTTTTTTTTGGAGGAGCAGGAATTATTGTAACAAAATATGTATATCCAAAGGTGAAAATCTGTAAGGATATAGATAAAACCATTGTTTATATGTATTCCAAATTTCTACATTGAAAATGTATTATTTGTATAATTAAAAAATGAAAAGTGACTAATTTTTAAGATACATATGTATATAAATAAAAGAAATAGCATTATGAAGATAAGACATTCTAAAGTAGGTAGAACGGAGGTGTCTAAAAGATAGCTGGGTATTCAGATCTGGAAAGGAAGCGGGGGGGGGGGGGCGGGAATCTAGAATAAGGTAGAGATTTGGGACCCAGGATTCAAAGGCCAGGGCGTTAATAAGATCATGAGGGGAAAGACCATGTGGTTAGTGACAAAACTTTAGAGACAGCTAATGCTGGAGACCTGGGTAGAAGAGGATTCAGATGGAGAATATGAAGAGGAGGCAATAGCTGGGATGGTGGTGGCTCAAAAATTTCTATTGTAAAAGGACTCAGACCAGCAATTGGGTCAGAACAGGGCTTGAACATTTGCTTGCATGGCCCTTGATGTAAGAATTGAGAAAATTAAACTGTCTATATCAAAGAAGGGGGTGCTGCTGGATATTATATTTCCATCCCAGACCCACTTTTCGGTTATTCTAGTACTGAGAGGAGGGAGAACCAGGAAAGCACATTGCCTTGAAAACCAAAGGAGGATGGAATCAGCGTCAAATTTGGAAGATATATATATATATATATATATATATATATATATATATATAGAGAGAGAGAGAGAGAGAGAGAGAGAGAGAGAGAGAGAGAGAGAGAGAATATTCAGCCAATTTACAACTGCTGATGTTTTCCAGTGAGATTTCAGTGAAGTAATGGGGGAAGAAGCCACAATGCAGTGGGGAGAGGTGGAATGAGAAGTAAGGGTCAATGAGAGTAGAGTTTTCTTTAAGAAGTTTGACTATGAAGAGATGAAGAAGGATATGGCAGTAGCCACAGGGGAGTGCAGGGTCAAAGGGCCTCAAGAACAGTTTGAAGACACAAGTAGAGACCTTGCCTCAGAGTTACTCCTCAGAACCCCGTGTGATAGACCAGCAATGCCTGCAGTGCAAATTGATGGCTGCCCTTTTCTAGGAAATCTCTCCCCCATAGGGCTCCATTTCCATCTAAAAGTCCACCATGAAAGAGTCTTCTAGTTGGGCCTTAAAGGCTTTTCACTAGCAGCAATTTCCTATTAAAGTGCAAATACCCAAGTAACAACTGGAAATGAAATCAGGATAGATGCTTGAAATCAAGAGTGAAATGGCAGATGCCAAGGAAAATCTTTGCCTGCCTCCCAGTTTTGCCTAGTTGGCCCTCAATTTAATCACTAGTAATAACAGAAAATTATCTGTGTTTGTATTGGGGAAAGAAACACTAATTAATCACTGGCCCTATTTAGCTGAAGATATCCTTCATGTCCAACATACAGAGAGAAGCATCATCATACATAAGTTATCAATTTCTAGGAATGAAATTCAACTTAATAAACATAATACTAATCAAAATTAATTACATTAGGTAATACAGATGATACTAAAAATGTTAAATGTCCAGAGCCAAACTTCTAGGGATCAATTGTAATTTTTCCTAGTTATAGTGGGGAAATCTAAGTCTAACAGTGGTAACTAGGTGACTTCCGAAAGGAAACAGAATATGCCTCTCCAAAAACTTCCACTTTGGCATATGGATTATTTTGAGCTGAAGACAATTGAGAAGTAGCAGATAGAAGAAAAGCTTTCTGCCCTCCCCTATTTGTCTAAAAACAGGACATACATTTTAAAGGTGCCTTCCCTCCACTTTCTACCATGAATTTTTGAAGTAAATCATCTGAGACTCTACCCTTATCAGCCCAGAGATGGTACCAGAGGGATTTACATAACAAACTTTACTATGTAACCCTACCTACTCTTGGTTTCTCCGAATATTTTCCTTCCCACAATTTGCTGCCCTGAGAAGCTCAAAGTTCCCTTTTTTTTGTCTTGTCAGTTTTCTACATACTTATTGTTTATTGCTAAGATACTATATACTCTCAAGTTCTAACCACTCCTTTGAGTTGCGTGTAACTGAGTACTCCCATGTGTATGCATGATGTACACATTAATAAACTTCTGTGTTTTTCTATTGTTAATCTGTCTTTTGTTAGTCTAATTTTCAGAACTCCCCGCCCCCAGGCAATGAAGGGCAGAATTCTTCTCTTAATATTTCTTCACCAATTGAAGCAACTTATGTTTGTATCTGCATGTCTGCCTCTATCCCCATCACAAGTTCTTTGGATCATAGATTCACAGATCATATTGTTCTCTCATATACTGGAGGCAGATCATTCACAATTTATGTTTGATCAACCTGTAAATACCCTTAGATGAGCACCTGAAAAAAAAGCACTTTTAACCTATACCAGAGATACTGCAACACAAGAAGGAATTTCCTTTCTATTTCCAATTGAATGTGCTTTCCCATACTTACCAAGGACAACGTCACACACCATCTGTAATTCTTACTTCGCTCCAGATGGTCTACCTTGGTAGAAAGTATGCAGTATAACTAGTAAAAGAGGGAGAAGAAAGAGGAAGAGGAGGAACAGTGGGTGAAGGAGGAGGAGCAACTGGAATAGGTGGAAGGTGGGTCATTAAACACCAGAAACCATTTTCTATTTAGTCACTCACACTCTTCAGTCCCCAAACTGTCCCATTTCATTATTTATCCATTCATGCCTTTTCCCTTTCGTCCCATGCCATGACAGACTCTTATAACAAAATGCCTAAAAAATGTGAATTTGATTCTTCGTTGAAATAAAAATAAATTTTACTTCAATTCATTGAAAATCAAGGAAATATTAGTTTTTACACATTAGGTTGCTTTTCCTGAAAGCAATAGTTGAGCCCAGAACCATGGCTTTGGGTCTGAGATGTGGATAAGTTGCTGTAAGTATATGTTGAGCTCTCAAAATTATTGTAAAGGATCTGAGGATTCATATGCTAACCAAGCATTGTGTAGATTGAAAAATTGTATATGGCACATAGATTCTTACATTTTTATTTACACAGTTGCATAGTGATTACTAACACATGTTCATTTAAAAGTCTTACTGAATATGTGGCTTTTGCCAACATGTATTTTCTCAATGTCAATATAATTAAGAAATTATTACAACTGTGACAGTCTGATAAGTTTTATGACATTAAAAGAGGAGAATGTCACCCAATTAAAATTATTGGGAGTCACTCTACGAAAGAATGCTGAACTGAAAATGGTGTCAAAAGAAATCAACCCGCATTTTTACTCATTCTTTCTGTTTTCTTTTGTCTCACTTGAGATGTTCTTATTCCTGAATAAGGCTACCTCTAGCCCAAAGAGTACCTTTCTGCAAATGAGAAAAGGAGCCCCTTTGTCCAAATGACAGCAAGGAACTCCAGTATGATGCAGCCCCATATTGTAAATAATCAACTTTTGGAAATCAATCCATCCATCTTGAATTTGGAACAACCAGTATAATAAGCTCCTTTTTGTGTGTGAATGACATAAACAGGTGACTCAGTCTTTTTTTTGGCATGAGAAGTCAGAGAATATAATATAATATTCTAGCTAGCTAACCAATATTTGGGAATAATAAAGTAAGTTATTTTGGGATACAAAATTTAATGTCTGAAATTAACTTCAGGAACCATCTAGTCAACACCCTTATTTTATGGACAAGGGTAGCAAATGTTCCTGCAATTTGTAAGGCTTCTTTGAAATCAGTGATAAGCCTGTTTAAGTTATTTTTCCAAAAATTTAAATAAGATTAAACATACCTAATAATAAAATATTATATTTGTATTGTATTCCTTTTTAAATGATTTTGAAGTCACTTTGGAATCTTCATGCCTGAGATTCATATTAAAGGACAGAAATCTATATTGCCCTTTATATGCACATGAATCTTACCTATCCTACATCTTTTTAAAATTTCCTTTTCACCTCTCCTCTAAATAGTGGTGTGTGTGTTGTTTTTGTTTTGTTTTTCCTGTAAGCATGTTATCTATCATTAAAGAAAAAACGCAGCAGCAAGTTCTGTGTTGACTTCAGTAACACCAAATAGTTATCTTTAATACAGCTACTACACTCCAAAATTGAAGCCAACACAGTCATTACTGCAAATTACTTGTTAAAAGGATCCATCCTACAGAGAAAAGAAATTAAGAAAAAGAATTTAAACAATTCCTCCGAAGATGGCTGTTGTGATCAGTAAATGAATCAACCACATAAGCTTAGTGCCTAGTACATTGTACATATTCAATACATACTCATTATTATTGTAATTAATAGTATTAGTATTAGGCATATATTTGATGCATTTGACCTGTAGCACAGTTCAGTGGTAGCAAAACACTAGCTACAGGACAAATTCTTCAAATACATGCCTAATACTAATACTACTAATAACAATAATAGTGAGTATGCATTGAATATGTACACTGTACTAAGCACTAAGTTTATGTGATTGTTTCATTTACTCATCACAATAACCATTAAGTGCCATCAATTAAAAAATGAGAAAACTGGAGCTAGAAGCAAATACTTTGCTTGGGATACAGATGGGAAGTCTATGCATATCTTTCTGAGTTGACTAGGAACCACCTCCCTATAACCATTCGTAAGCAGGCCGTGTTGAGTATTTCTGTATGCCACTTCATATCCTTAGGTCCCATCTCTTACTCCAGCCACTGATGTGGCTCCCAGATCCATGCCAGAGAAATCTGACAGCATCTTGCTTTCTGCCCCCAGGCCTCTACAATGCTACTACATACGATGAAACATGTTGCATTCCTACCTGTGCAACCAGGAAAGGTTGAAATGGATTTGATGCTAACTTTGACCATGAATCTGTGTCTCCTTTTGCCTATGGGCAGAATTGAGATACATTTCATAAGGGTCCTCAGAAGGCCTCACTGGATCAAGCATCTCCTGCAGGCATTCTGAGTTGCTTTCCCTCCTTTGTTTCACTATGTCTCCCACTCCTGCTACCTGGGATCCCCTCCCAAAGAAATAACCTACATGCAAGCCCTGTCTCAGGCTCTATTTTCAGTGGCATCCAAGATAAGAAAAGACCATTTTACCCACCATCTGAAACCATCTTGTCTCTACTCCTGAGCTTTATATCACTAATATGCAATAGCCAGCATACTTTATCTGAAGAGGAAATCCCTGTCTCTGATGGACCTGACTTCTTCATTTCCTGTGAATAGCAGAGCTATCTGCATCTGTAGGGTCTCAGGACAGCATTGAGAATATTTGTCTACCTCTGCTGGAAGCCCTTCTGATTAGTCAGGCTCCTTGAGTTGGAAACATAAGGATTTATAATGAAAAAGAATCACACAGTAAAAACAGAAAGAATGAAAAGAAAACAAACCAATAAAGAACCTATCCTATCATAACATTTGAGGTTCTGGTATTTGCTGGCTTTGGAGGGAGTTCAAAATAAATGAAAGAAATGTGTATTTTATTAAATGTTAATATTTTGAAGAAGTGGAGGGAAAGAAAAGATAAATGCTTCCAATCATATTTGCAAATATGAGGCATCTCCTAGCCCCTTCAAAATGGTTAGATGTTTTACTTGCATTTGAGCCATCTACTCAGTTTTGGAACACCTGGCACCAAACAGAAAATTGTGTGAGGAGTAGCAAAGTTGCATGCCCGTGGGTCCAACCAACAGAGATGGGCACCACACTATGCTCTCAACCTGGACTGTAATACAATAATGAGTCACTTTTAGCCAAGTTGCAGCTGCCCATCTGACTTCCTCCACAGGAAGAACCTATTGCTTCTGACCCCACGTAGATCTGCCTATAATAAACTCTATCCTTCCCTTGCAACATCTGCTATTGTTAACATGATCTCTGTTTGTCTTGAAGTATAAATAGGCTCCAAATTTCAAGAGTTCAGAATACACTGAACCATAACAGCCTCACTTCTTCCTTTTCTTATTGGTAAGAGCCTTACCCCTCTCTTGGGTTTTGGAATTCATTTTAAGAACAACAATGAAATAGAGTGGAGAGGAAGAAGATTTGAGAGGATCAGCAGTGTTCCAGGGGTCCAGAAATAAAGAGCTGTCCCTTGCCTTTGTTTTTCCTATATTTGCAGTAATACATGTTCATTGTAACTTTGAGCCATTTTCTGTAATATCTTTTCTCCATGCTGAAGTGGAAACTTTCGGTCAGGAGGAAAAATAAAACTAATTTTATTATTAATTAGTATCCAAAGTGCTTTGCCATGTTCAAATTTACCAATTTTTTATTTTGCTTGAACAAGACACTTTCTTGTTCCTTATTATTGACTAGAGGCCCGGTGCACAAATTCAAGCATGGGTGGGGTCCCTTGGCGTGGCATGTGGCAATCAGGCCAAAACCAGCAGTCCCAGGCTGCCTGCCAATCCTGCCTGCCGCTCCAGCTCATTCTGGCCCCACTGCACCTGCTGTGAGCTAACACCCAGTCAGTCCCAATGGGGAGAGGCTCATGCCTGCACAGCTGCACTTGCCAGCCGTGAGCCCAGTATCTGGTGCCTGTTGGTCAGCTAAGTGTCACTCCCACTTTGGGAGTGCACTGACCTCCAGGGGGCAGCTCCTGCATTGAGCGTCTGCCCCCTGGTGGTCAGTGCATGTCATAGCGACCAGTCAACCAGTTGTTCGGTCGCTTAGGCATATATATATATATATATATATATATATATATATATATATATATCTCCTATATAATAAAAGAGAAACATGCAAATTAATGTCCCTCCGCTATGCTCAAGCCATGCCCACAAGCTACATTCACAAGCCAATCAGGAGTGAGTATGCAAATTAACCCAACTAGATTCCTTCAGATAGAGAAGAATCTATTCCATAGGTATTTCCAGGGGGTTAAAACAGATAAAATGCTTAGAAGAACGCCTAGCAGGTTATAAACACTTGATAAATGTTAGCTATTCATCACCACCATTATTAATGTATCATTAATAATGTATAATTATCTTTACAATTGTAATCAGTTTACTGAATGAGCTAGACTCAGCAGGTGCATGAGAGGAAATTTAGTCTTTCTAATCAATTCTCATTCCAACTCATGCTGTCAAATCATTCTCAAATCCCAATCCTGGATGAAAGCCTAGGTAGATAACACAGCTTTTCTGACTACTTTCACCTGTGAAAAATTCCAGTCCAATCCAATGCATCCTAAATCCCTTTGAAAACCACTTTCTTCCCTCAGCTTGGATCTGACACAGGCTGTGAAATCTGTGATGAGAAAAAGTGTGGTTTTCTTTGCACCATTTCCCCACCTGGATTCTTCTTTCTCCCCTCACTTTGAAACCTCTGCTTCTCTAGGATTGAACTTCATGCCTGAAGTTGAGAGAGAGAAGAGCCATATGGGACAGAGAGGACTGCCTTGAGGAAGAACATTTATAATTCTAACTCAAAAGAGTCAGGTTTAGCAATGTGAAATAATCAGAGAACAATGTCTACCAAAGCTATTGTCCTTTATTTTTATGGTTTGCGAGCCACATGAATTATGTTATTTTTTTTCTAAAATCAATTGTGAAAAATAGACAGAACAGGTTTTATTGTAGATATTTTACAGATGAAGAAATAGGCTATGGGAGCATAAAAGACTTGTCCAAGATCGCAGAGACAGTAACTGGGAGAGCCAAGTACTGGTATACCTGAGCTTCTTCTACTGAAAGGCAGGAAAAAGTCTAAAAATCAATGCTTACTGACACATAGAGAAAGCAGAAATTCAGAACTGAATCACTTTAAAAGACCGCCACAATTTTTATTTATCAATCATGTATGTTCTCCTGATACCCACAATGCCTAGAATTAAAGACTATTCCATTAGCAGGATGTTAGGAAACAGCTGGTCTAAGGAGGAGCAAGGAGGATACACTGAAGGTGTTCCATTCCCCCAACAAAATTGGGAACTGAGTTTTGTTTTACTTGAGTACATTTCCACTTTGCTTCTTCTCAATTTCTTGTCATTTACTCAACAATACTAATTCTCATTTCAGCTCTACTAATAGAGTTGCTGCTAATCCCTTGGGAGGAGAAATGCATCATCTAACATGGAGAGACAACTGAGCACAGATCAAGGTGATAAACATCACTGGCAGTGGGGTGCTGCTACGTTGGTAGAAGCTTGTTTATTGATTTTTTGTAACCAGAGTTAATAAATAAGAAAAAGTATGAAGAAATGCACAGGATAAGAATCACCAATATTCAAGATATCTCTGAAAGAGGGCAGAGAAGGGAATTCAATTGGAATTGGGGAGGCACCCACAGGGGCTTCAACTGTCTTTGTAAATTTGTAATGTTTAAGTTCTAAAGATGGATGGTGGGCACACAGGCATTCACTATATTCTTTATTATATCATTATACAATAAAATTATTGAAATCAACTTTAATAATAATAATAATAATAGAAAGGTTATGTAAGACCCACTTGCTGGAACACTGATTATTTTTATAGGGCTCTTGTTCTTAAATTTTTGAATTTCACATTGTTTTAATTATTTTTATATAACAAGAACAACAAAAGGCTAAAAGCTAGAATGTTCTTTGAATAAAACTGGATTTGCCCAAATAGGCTGATAAAATGGGGCATGGAATTGAAATCACTTTCTTTCCATTTAGCTTGACTATGTCCTCCATTAGCAACTACCATTCTCCTGAATCTATATAGAGGACCTAAGGGGAGACAAATCAATTATCTGAAAATAATCTATAAGCATCATCAACTTCAGCAACCTTGAAGAGTAAATACGTAAATACACAAATATAATACAATGGTTCAGGTTTATTGATAGGCAGAGACGCAAGGAATGGGTGTTCTCAACACACAGGGTCAGGAAAAGCTTCACAAGGTACCTCTTCAGATGGGTTTCAAGAGCTGAGTGCTGTATACTGTACAGCACCTGTTTGGCTGCTCATCCTGTCTTTGCCTTTTCCCCTTCTCCACATTATGGACTCTGACCTGTGGCCCAAGAGTGGAAACATAACTGAGCTCTGGCCAATCATATTCCCCCATTCTTTTGGATCCAGTGATTAGTCCTGAAAGAGTCACAAAGGTTCAATAGGAATTATCAGTATTTTCCTAAGCCTGATATACAGACATTGGGAGTGAAAAATAATTCCTTTCCATTTGAGATTACTAAACAGGGATTAGTGAGGCAATATTCCCTTTCGGATAGAAAGGTCTTTCGGCAGCAGGAGGGAATGAGGCTAAGAGTCATGAGCAGAGGCAAGCAGAAATAACAATGGAAGGGAGCTGACAGCACTGGGTTCCTGTTTATCTCAAATCCCGGGTTCTTCTATGTCTTTCTTCAGTTCTGTTAGAGATTGCAATACCCTTCCCAGAAGCACAAGCCAAAGATTTACATGTTGCTTAAGGTTCTTAGAGTAGTGATTCACTACTCGCCCTGATTAATATTTTGAGTAAACAATCACACGAGAGGCAGGGCAGGGAAGTGGATTCTGAGAAGAGAGTGGAAGAAACACAGGCATGGAATCATGAGCACCATTAGAGAAGAAAGTAGCCTAGGTTCATGGTTACTGCTTCTGTTAAGAAATAAAGCCAATACTATAGGCAAAGGTCAGACTAAGACAGTGATGGGGAACCTGTGACATGCGTGTCAGAGGTGATACGTGAACTCATTTTTTTGGTTGATTTTTCTTTGTTAAATGGCATTTAAATATATAAAATAAATATCAAAAATTAAGTCTTTGTTTTACTATAGTTGCAAAGATCAAAAAATTTCTATATATGATACAACACCAGAGTTAAGTTAGGGTTTTTCAAAATGCTGACACGCCGAGCTCAAAAGGTTCCCCATCACTGGACTAAGAAGACCTATATATTCTTTCACCCTCAATACAAGTGCCTACCATGTGCATTTCATTTCCAAAGGTCAAAATACCTCAGCAAGTAGATATTTTGGTTAAATGAAACATTGTTGAGTAGTTTTTTTTTGCTACTGGTTGAAAATTTCAGCCTTATGCCAGGGCACTAACATTTTAATACTGACCTACTTGAGATAAAAAATTATTTTTAAAAAATATATATATTTGTATTGATTTCAAAGAGGAAGGGAGAGGGAGAGATAGAAACATCAATGACGAGAAAAAATCCTTGATTGGCTGCCTCCTGCAGGCCCCACACTGGGGATCGAGCCCACAACCCGGGCATGTGCCCTGACCAGGAATCAAACCACGACCTCCTGGTTCATAGGTCAATGCTCAACCATCAAGCCAGGCCGGCTGGGTGACAAAATATTCTTCATTATACTCAATGGTCAATCTTTTCTATTGTAACTTAAGACCTGAGGGCAGATGGGTTGAATAGAAGTTGTAGGAGGAAGAACAACCTTCTACAAATCATTTACCACTGTCTACTGGCCTACATGTCAACCATAGCCTCTCTCTACTGTGCACACCTAACTACACTCATCCAATGAATAAACATACTTCCTCTAGAAACGGAAAATGGTGAAAAAATTGCCTTTATGTAATTGAATCATGAAATATTGTCCCTAATGTTCATAGCGTATGAAAGTGTGTCCAGTCACTGTTACTTAGGAGGTAAAATATCTAAAGGATATATAGAAATATTAAAAACTCTTTTTCAGATTTATCAACTTGAAGTTTAAGCAATAAGCTTAGTATTGGTGTAATTTGAAGTTGAGCATGAAAAGAAGATGATGCTATGTCAGAATCATTAAATAACATTTATTATCTACCATCTGATCTATAGATAAATAGAAATGGTCTCAATGAAAGTGATATATGATATTTCTGGCTTCTTTCACATAAAATGAGGATAAGTACAAATGGAGACATGATGAAATAAAAAAAAGCACAAAACAGCACTTAAAGCTGATAATGCAGTTCAACATGATCATGCAAGCAAGCACACTTAGTAAGACAAAGGGAAATACAAATGCAATGTTCCTGTGTATGGAGTTTATATTTTATTTACGTCGTGGGAAATTATCATTTAAGTATTCATAACCTGGCAGAGGGTTATACTTTTTTGTGTGTTTAAACTATTCAGACATTTCATTGCTTTCTTTATTTCAGTTGATAGCCCACATAGGCTTCTGAATATCTGGCTAGACTGACCAAGTCTTAATATAGGGGCATGGCTGCTTCGTAGACATGAAGAAACAGACAGTTTTAAGTATGCATATGAATAGAATAGAGATACAACTTAAATGTCAGTCAGATACTAAAGCTTCTGAGACAGGTAATGTGGTGTAACAGAGAATGTGTACAATTTGGAATTAGATTATGTTTGGGGCATTTTTTTTTCTTATAGGTAAAAATGGAAATAACCCAGAGTAGAATTATTCACCCTCAACATTATTGAAAAGTTGGGCTGGATAATCCTTCATTGTGGGGGCTGTACTATACATCCTGGGATATATAGTAACCTCTCTGGTCTCCACCCTCTGGATGCCATTAGCACTCCTTCACTTGGGACAACTGAGAATGTCTTCAAACATTGCCAAATGTCCCCTGGGGGCAAAATTAATCACCTCACTGCAAACCCCAGACGTGGCGGATTGTTGTGCGAATCAAAAGAGATAATTGTTACTATCTTTATAAAGTGAAATTACCTTATGCATATTGTATCTCTTTATATAATAGTAGAACTAATTTCCCAATCTTTTAATTAGACTAATTATACTATACAATAAATGGCTTTGCTCTCTTGTGGGAAAATCCAGAAACAAAGCCAGGTCTGGCAGTTCTTCAAGGGCAGGATCATTCCTTAGTCACAATTTTATCTGCACTGCCTGACAGTTTCTGACACATGTCATCTCACCATGAATCTTCTGTGAGTGAAAAGGAAAGTCTTAAAAGGACTCTTACTGTGTGTATTCTTAAGAATGTCTTAATTCTAGTGAATCTCAATGAATTACTTGTATTTAGCATTCCCAACATCAGGGAAGTTTTCAGGGCAAGGAGGGCATAGCCAGTAGAACAGAACAATCTTAATCAATACTATTTTCATCATATTTCTATATCTCCTATTACATATTTTTCCAAATTTTCAGAAAATTAGCAGATTTCTATTGCTATGAGAGTATTCCATGTTACTGTCTGGGTCGCTGCAATAGAATTGCTAATTCGTTTCTCTCTTATCAATTCTTGCAAACCTCCATTTATTCTTCCAGAGTTTTAAAAATACAGAGTAAATCACATCAGTCCCTATTGCAAGTGGAGTGAAATTTCATTTTCTTAGAATGTCTGACAGGGCTCCTCAAGATCTGGCTCTGGTGCACTTGTCCAGCCTCTTCACTGGCTACTTGTTTGCTTGCACACTTTCAAACAAAAGCTCTCCTCAGTGCCAGGCATCTCCCAAGGTTCTGGCTCCATTTTATTGCCTTTCTCCCTTCTGTAACAATCTCTTCTACCTTATTTTTCAACTACTATCTATTTGAGATAATTTTCCATTTTATCTCTAACTGTAACTTATCTCCCAATCTCTAATCTCAGAAATTCCAAGCACCCGATGAATATCTGAATAGTTCCTCTCCATATATTGGTCACCCCAAACTTACAAAAGGCAGAGTTTAGGCAATCATCCTCTTCTTTCTTACATCTCCCAATCGGCTATTAGAACCTCCATTCCCCAAGATATCCTGACTATGGACAATGGAGTCACTGTTGCCTTCTTCGCATTAGTTCCCAACGGTCAGAAGTAGGCAAACCCCTTCTATTTCCTCTCTTTTGTATTTCTTTGATCTGTAACCATCCTCTTCATTCTGATTGCCATCAATCTCCTCCAGATCCTCAATGCATTTCCTCTAAATCCAAACAAATGGAACAGTGTCCTAACGAGTCTTTCCATTTGGTGTATGCTCCAACCCATTCTTCACCCTGCTTCCTGCTGTCCCAATAATCTTCTAAAATACAGCTTCCTACGGCCTCCTCCTCTATTCTAAATTCTTTGAAGGCCCCTCAAAAGATATTGAAGTAAATAGAAGTACTTTAGTCTGGCATTCAAGGCTTTCCAAAAATATGGTTCCACTCTCCTGTTCTTCTCAACCTATTTCTAATACTGCAGCCAATGATAATAATAATAATAATAAAAATTTTAAAAAATGCCCCACACCCCTGCATTCTTTATTCATGCCTCAATATAGAAAGTTATTTTCTCCTTTTGTCAAAATCCCTCCCAGGCTGTCCACTGTAAGTACTACTTATGTAATTGCAAGTGTTTATCTTATATTGCTTCATATCATAGTTGGGTACTTTGATTCTTTACTAAATCATTAGCTCTTTGAGGGTCAAAGATGAATCTCATATATAATCCCCCAGAAAGCCTATATATTGGAAAGGTCATGAACATTAAGAAAAAAAAGCATGGGCCTGAATTCAGAAAGACTTGGACACAAATTCTGGCTTTACCATTAGATGTATCATTTTGAACAAAATCCCTAAACTCAGTCAGGCTCAGTTTTGTCACATTTAGAATGATGACAATTAGGCTTACTTTCTAAGTTATAAAGATATGATATATAAAGCACCTAACACAATATCTGGCATATAAGAGGTACTCAGTAAATGGAAGCTACTTTCATGGTAGTAGCTATTATTACATTGTAATAAAGAATCAATTCATGTTGGTTAAGCTACACTAAAATTAGCATAATAAATCTTTGTTGCCCCCAGGAAGTTATAATCAAATTGGGAAAAGATGTCACCACAATATGCTAACATAATTAACCATTCTAAGCAAAAAGTAACATGAATGATAATATCAC
This sequence comes from Myotis nattereri, assembly GCF_964212035.1. Classification (NCBI taxonomy): domain Eukaryota; kingdom Metazoa; phylum Chordata; class Mammalia; order Chiroptera; family Vespertilionidae; genus Myotis; species Myotis nattereri. Next base: position 22,365,301 of record NC_138081.1, read on the forward strand.
CAGTAAGTTCCAAGGTTGTCGGAGGAGTAAGACTTCACTTATTTCTGAACTTTTGCAACATGGAACAGGGACAGGAATACGCTTGGTCTGAACAGTAAAGGGTTGCTCTCCTTAAATTTTTCTCTTTCAAAAAGGTTAAACTCATTTTAAATAAGCAATTTATCATTTATTTAGGTCACTAATTACTTAGTTTTTAGATTAACTTTTTATTAAAAGGCATTCTACTATGGAGGGTGGGGAATACTGGCTTGACAGGGAATATATGTCTGGTCTTTAGGCTATATGAAAGCTCTTTTCTCCTGTCAAAACCCCACCATCCAGTCCACTCAGAGGACTGTTTATGTACTTGCAAGTGCTTATCTTATATTGTTTATAAAGGAGTCATTTTTATTTCAGGACCTCCATGATACCAGCCGCAAGTAATAAATTCTGGATATGTTTTCAACAGAAACCTTCTAGGAAACAGTGAGGTGATAAGCCCTGTTTTACAAGAGATTCAAAATCAGGTTCACAGGGTAAAACTAAATGGCCTTTCTCCTTATCATAAACAGACAGAATCGTCTTTCATGCTCACCCTCCTGCACCATTCTTTCCCCAGCATGCATGGTCCTGTTTGGAGGGGGAGAGCTAGGGAATTTACTAACTTTTCCAATTAGCAGGAACTAAGCAGACAGACCAGTGCAGAGTTTAAAGCTATGTAACTATTGACTATGCAAGAGCAGTTCAAGTTTGAGTGGAACAATTTTGAGAGAGATGGATAAATCAATTCTTGAGAATTTTAAATGGTGTTAAATCTACCTCCAAAGTGAATGTAAAAGTAAGAAAGGATAGTTTTAAAAAATTAATGGTGAGCCCAACTGGTGTGGCTCAGTGGTTGAGCATCAACCTTGAAATCAGAAGGTCATCATTCGATTCCTAGTCAGGGCACATGCCCGACTTGTGGGCTGCATCCCCAGTGGAGGGTGTGCAGGAGGCAGCTGATCAATTATTCTCTCTCATCATTGATGTTTCTAACTTTCTTTCCCCACCTCCCTTTCTCTCTGAAGTCAATAAACTATATTTTTTAAAAATAACGGTGAGACATTATTTTTTTATGTTGTGCATATGTGTATGATCAAGAATGATTTAAGAGATTCCAAATAGTTTCCTTCCCTTTTCTCCTTCTTCCTTTTCAAAAGGAGAAAGGGGAAAGAAAATACCTTAAGTCACCAAATATGGATTCATCTCAGAATCTTGGAATCACTAAGTATCTTAGTCCGAATAATGGCCCCAAGAAGTCCATGTGGTAATCATCAGAATCTGTGAATGTTGCCTTGGTGGCAAAGAGACTTTGCAGATGAGATGAAGGATATAAAGATGGGGAAAGTACCTGGGATTATCCAGGTGGGCTCTAAATATCACCATAAGTGTCCTCCTAAGAAGGAGGCTGAGGAAGCGTCAACTACAGAAGAGGAGAAGGCAATGTGACCGTGGAGGCAGAGACTAAAGTGACATAGTGGCCAGGCAAACAGCAAGAGGCAATGTGGGCAGCAAAACATCCCAGTCACTCAGTGAAGAAATGGAAGACAACCTGTAGCTATGAGGTTGTAGGGAGAAAGGGGTCAGAGAGGAGAAATGCTTAGAGTACCTCTCATGCCATATGACTCAGCACTTCTTGGTTGTGGCTTCTCCTCACAGAGAAGTGAGAGTAGGTCCAGGGAGAAGGGGAAGAGGTTCAAAGCTAGTTGGCTCCTGGACAATAGAGGGCCTTCCTCTGACCCGTAAGTTCCTGCTGTGGGAAGAAGCTCTCCCCAGGCCTATGAAGAGACTTCAACTGCACACCTGGTGGCTTCCCCAGCAATGGTTATTGGGATAGGCACCTGGATCTTTTTTAAACAAGGCTAAACAATTGTTCCTTATTTTTAAAAACTTTTCTGTTTCTGTAGCTATTTTTATATCTAAGGCAAATGGAGAGCCAGGTGGAGGCTCAGCAATGGAAACCTTGCCCCTGTTTTGGAAGCCATGTAAGTCAGCATGTCCTTCAAAGGAATTTCCCACCATGTACACCGTTACACTCATATTGTATTTGGAGAAAAGAAGAGGGAAGGAAGGAAGGAAGGAAGGAAGGAAGGAAGGAAGGAAGGAAGGGAGGGAGGGAGGGAGGGAGGGAGGGAGGGAGGGAGGGAGGGAGGGAGGGAGGGAGGGAGGAAAAGTGAAACAGGAGTATGGGGGCAAGAAAGTCCCAGAAAGAAAGAGAGATACCGTCAGTGCTTGTGCATGACTCTCTTTCATATGGAATTAATGGTGGCTTAATGGGGTATGAAAGGATGTTTTACTGGAAACAATGAGGAACAATTGTCTAGCTCACGTTTCATTTCACAGGTCATTATTGCATTAAGAAGTAAATCGACCAAGTCCGGTAAATAACAGTCTGCGTATAGCCGAGAGCTTCAAACCAACAATTTTAGCCATCACCCACTAATATCTCTGTCACTTTAACCCTTGCAGGGTAGTGCTAGGGGGCTAAACAATTACAGTCTTCACCCAGCTCTAGCAGGTGAGCATAATTCATTGCCCCTCTAGTTCCTTCTTCTGCAAAACCCAAGAGGCCATATTTTAGCACTGTTGTTTTGTTGATGAGCCAGCCTGAGCCCACTGCAGCTCTGGTGGCCTTGAACAACAACGCCCAGTTTAGACTGCAGGCAGCTTTAAACAGACTGCTTCCTCTGCAAAATTAATTGCTGCAAATGCTGTGCTCCCTCGTCAAAGCTTCTGCAAGCTCATACTCAGCTATTTGGGGAGGCCAACGAGGTGTCTGCGAGGCCAGGGGAAATGAGTTGCTTTCCTTTATTATAGGAGTTCACATTGGTGTCACTGAGCATCATCAGGCACTGGGCATCCAAGACTTCCTAATGCCTAAATGCTGTTACATGGAACTCAAGGGAGATTGGTTTATGAAGCAAATGCTGGCCATATTTAGAAGCACTAGCATAGCAGATAAATATATCAAAGGTAGTACACAGTACACAATCATATTTAAAATACAGTGTAGGTTTACAGTGATGAGTACATGAAATACAGAGTTTATTATTGTATTATTATTATTTATTAATTATTGTATTGTTTTCCATATGAACAACTGTAAACCTATGTTTGTCTCACCCTGTATATGTAGTAAAGTATATATTTCATTGCATATCAAAATAAGGTATTTTTCTGCTTCAACTTTAACAAAAATAAGACCAAAATCAGGTTAAGATTCATAATGTTACATAATCACATCACATAAACCAGGTCATACTGATAATTTTCCATCAAAACCTGATGTCCAGCCTACAGAGCAGACATGGAACCCTCCGCATTTCTACACTAACTCTGAAACAAGATAAATGGTCTAGCTTGCTTCCCGTGAGAGAAGAAATCTTTCAGTAATAGCATCAGTATTCCAAGTTAGTATTTCTTATTCCATATCCTCTCACCTTCTGCAACTAAAACTTAGGCCTTACAAAGGAGTGTGGTAGGATGATTAACCTCCCAAAGATGCCCATACCCTAATCCTGAACATGTGAATATGGCAAAGGGCTTTGCAGATGTGATCAAGGTTATAGGTCTTAAAGTGGGGAGATTATCAGAGTGGGCCCAATCTAGTACTATAAACCTTTAAAAAGCAGATGCAGTGGAAGAGAAGGCAGGAGAGGTTCTTTAACACAATCTAGGTTGCTGGCTTTGAAGATGAAGGGGGCCATAAGTCCTAGAAGCTGAGCATGACCCCCAGCCTACAACAAGCAAGGGAATGGGGACCTTAGTCCTACAGTCACATGGAACTCAATTCAGAAAAAAATAAAATAAAAAAGTGAGATTGGATGCGAATTCATCCTGAAGACTTCAGAAAGGAATGCAGTCCTGTCAACATCCTAAATATGGCCTGGGGGCACACAAAGCATTGAAACCACCCTAGTATACTAAACTTCTAACCTGCAGAACTGTGAGATAATACATGGATGTTGTTTAAGCTACTAAATTTGTTATGGCAGCAAAACTAATACAAGAACCAGCTCAGATATGATGCTCAAATGTTCAAGTCATTATCCCAGCCAGACCCATGAGAAGTGGGGGCAACAAACTAGTGGTCAGTAGTATTTCACTCATCGCTTATCCCGAGCCAGGTATGGAGCTAAGTATTTTATATGCATTATGTCTTTTATAGCTCTAGGGCAGTGATGGCGAACCCTTTGAGTTCGGCATGTCAGCATTTTGAAAAACCCTAACTTAACTCTGGTGCCGTGTCACATATAGAAATTTTTTGCTATTTGCAACCATAGTAAAACAAAGACTTACAGTTTTGATATTTATTTTATATATTTAAGTGCCATTTAACAAAGAAAAATCAACCAAAAAAATGAGTTTGCATGTCACCTCTGACAAACGTGTCATAGGTTTGCCATCACTGCTCTAGGGTCTGCTCCTTTGCCTCTAAACTTTAGAGTCTAAAGTGTTTAAGCAGAAAGAGAGAACACAGCCTAGGTGAAGAGATAGGCTGGTTTCCACAGGGGCTCTGCTCAAGGGAAGGTGCATCTTGCCAACCTCACCCAAAAGGGAAGAGGTTATTACCCTCAGCCGCATTTAAAAATTCAACTTTGACTCCCTTTCTCCATGGCAATTACTCTCAGGAACTTCTATTCAATTTTTATTAATATTTCTCCTGAGAGGGACCTAAGCAAATTGGAACTGGGTCCTACAGGGAGCCCCTAATTCTGTAGTTGAAAGATTGGCTTCCAGATGTAGGAAAATTTATTTTCCTCTGTCTCTCTTTTCTTGACATGCTTTACATAATAACCAACTCATTTTTCAGGATTCCCACTTGTTACATAAATGAGTTTTACTGTCATTATTCTTATTAAAATAATAACACATACAGATGATTTTCTAAAATGGTAACTTCCCAGTTGATCCCTCTGAGCAGTGGTATTAAAGATCAGGATGGCGACAGGTACAAGGCAGAGCCTTTTCTTTTTTACTGTGTGTTTTACTGTTTCATTTATTCACTCAACCAAAATCTTGAAGGTAATTTCTGAGTCACAAGTATAGGCCATTAGATGGTTGCCTGATGCCAAGAGGCTCCATCAAGTGACCTTCGAGAACAGTTTTTGAGAACAATTTCCCCACATTTTATTGAGATCTGTTCGCATTTGTTGTATGAGAAACAGTAACAGCAGTATTACACAAGCAGGGAAATTTTTGAACACCTGTAACTAAAAGAAATTATTTTACTTTTTGCAATGGCAATATACTGGCCCTCTCTTTTCCCCTTTTCATTTTCTTTCTTTCTCTTTAAAAAATCCCCACCTTATTATTTTTAGGAATTCATGTGTTTTCATTTTTCAAATTTTAATAATAAAGAATCTTTCATTTCATTCTGTTGGCACAGTAGTATTGAAAGATTTAGTAGATAAAAGTTCAAATTTCAACTCATTTTATACCTAAGACAGATAGATGTTGTTTGTCTGTTTGATTATTTTACATTTGTGTGTGTGCATTTTAATGGAAGGGAATACTTAAGCAGCCCCATCAATAAATAAAAAGCTTGTGCCTTACCAATAGGTGCCAAACAAATTCATGAAACCTTCTCATTTCAATTTCATGGTTTTGAAAGATTGATCTAGTTTTCAGCTTATCTCCATATATTTGCATAATCACTAGATATAAAAACTAATGCAATTTTTTGACAATTTGAATGCAATAATTAAAAATATCCTATAAATAGATGGTATAAGAATGAAGCAAAATATTTTTAAAGGTCAGAAATAAATCTAAATGTCTTTGAGAACGTAGTTTATTTTCCCATGTTTTAAATCATGGGAAAATAGAAATTCTTCAATTAATGATGTTGAAGCATTTGACTAGTCACTTAAGGAAAAAAAATATATCTTTTTTCTTCACAGAAATAAATTCTACATGGGTTAAAGAGAAAAAAAAATGAATCATTAGAATTACCAGAAAATATTAATGAAGTTAAATGATCTTAGAGTTGTGAAGATCTTTCTTAGAATACATAAAAATCTAGAAAATATATGAAAAGATTTGAAAAATTTGACTATAAGAATTAAACATGTCTGCAAAGAATATTAAAATCTAAACTAAACTAAAAAACTAGGAAAAATCTTGCAACTCATATGAAAAAGGACTAATTTATACATTTTGGAAAAATCATGGACAAACTAAAGAATATAAAAAATAAGCCAGTCTAAAAAACAATTTGTCATATATTGACTATCAAATGAAATTTGGAATTTTTATGCTTGAAAGAGAAATATTGAATCATTATAAGATTGTTGTTTTATTATCCTTAAATATGGAAAAGGTTGTAATGTGGAAACAATTAGACTTAAAATGTGTCATATTAGAAGAAAAACAAGCTCACTTTGTGGATATCATAGAAGGAAGATCATAAAAAGTAAAATTATTCTAAATATACTAGGAAGCCTTTTAAGAGAGTAGATGTCCACTTCCTGGGAAAAGTAAAGGTAGAGGTCATCCATACATTGAAAGGGAAGTGGAACATATTAGCCTTCAGGGAACCATCCAAATTAAAAATACCGTAAGATTTTTTTTTCAGCTGGCATATATTCCTACCAACTAATATGAATATTTCCCAAAATTCATTCTGAAAATTACACTAATTCCAAGGACCACTAATGTGTAATGTGAACAAGTATTCTTTAGTTAAAAAGTTTAAGAAATACTGCATAACACAAATTTAAATATTATTTTAAAAATTTAATTGCAGGACTTATCAGAACCTTTAATATTTTAATGCACCTGCCGAATCTCCAAAATGGCAACAGAGTTTTCAAAAATGTATTTGGCCATGAACAATCTCCTGAGATTAATGAATATGAAACATTCTTTTCAAATGCTACAAAAAATGTTACATTAAGTAAATCTATAATATTTACTTTGTGAAACAGTTGATTGGCAAACTAAATTTGAATTTTTAAAATTTTCACTCACTTACTAGTATTCATTTATTCATTTAATCCCTCATTCAACAAATATTTACTAAACATGCCTTATGTTCCAGGGATTATACTAAAACTTTAAAGATTTTTGTCTTCAAGGAATGCACAGTCTGATGAGAAGTCAGGGCTTGTAGAATGATGTCAGTAGAGCATGAGATGGGTTATAATAGAATTGAGTGATGGTAAAACAAGGGCATAAAGAGGCAGAGACCCAACTCCCTGTGTGTGGGCGAGGCTTCTGTACTGTCACACAGAGGACAGCCCTGTGCCTGCTGCTTCTAAATACAACTCTTTCCCTTCCCTCTTTCTTATATGTCTTTTGAAGCTTTAACCAATGGTGTAGGCTAATGGAAAATTCTATTTCCTTCTTAAAGCCCTTGTCTATACCCCCAACTATGTGATCTCTCCAATGTACTTTGTGCCAATTTTATAACAACTACTTTTCTGTCGCGTAGCCTGGCCCTCCTGCCCCCCTGCGTGAGGGTGGGAAGGGTTTCTTACCTACCTTGATGCCCCTTTATGATACACCAACAGAAAGTGGTGCTTTGCTCTCACTGGGCACTCAATAAATATTTGTCTAAATAGGAAAACAGAAACAAAAAAAACTACATGAACTCACTGAGGGAAAAAGAAGCTACAGAAAAATTACTATAATAAAATTTTGGCCTGATGACCAAAGCTCATACTACCCTATGAGGTGTCATCACACAACCTCCAGTGGTGAACACTGGCAATGCTTTTCTTGGATGTGACAGGGACTAGTCTGTACATGAAAAATGGTCATATATATGGCCTTTTTGTGGATGTTATTACATTGCCTTTCAAAAATGTTACAATAATTGACAGTTATTTTTAACTAAAAATTCAATTTGCTACCGTGTAAAATGGAAATATGTAAGTTACCCAGTTAAATATATCTCAGTATAGCCCCCCACCATGACTCAGGCCACAAGATGATAATCATCTAGAAGTGGTTGCAAGCCCAGACTTTGGAGTCAGACAAATATAGATAATAAATCTTGGTTCTGCACATTCTAGCCGTGGGACCATGAAAAATGAGTTAACTATTCTAAATCCCTATTTCTTTAGATGCTGAAAAGGAATAACAATCCCTACATGTTAAGGTTGTTGAAAGGATAAATGGGAATGTTTATAAACCACTTACCACAATGCCTGGCACATGGAATCTGCTGGATACATGGTAACTGTTACTATTGCTAGTTGGGAGGGATAATTGCTGGAATAATTGCACATTTTGCTTTGTTCTGTGTAGACAGGACTTTCTGTTTGATAAAAGCTGATAGATCTATAGACGTGATATTGGAGGATGCACAGAAAGAAGGAAGAAATCCTAGAAGGAAGGGGCTGTGTATAATATGAGATAGCAATAAAAACACAGAGTCAGTCCTGACTCTCCCATTAATTAGTTGTATGACTTGGGCAAGTGACCTAATGTCTCTACATCAGTTTCCACAACTACAGGTGGAGGGACTATCTATTTAATAAGATAGATCCTGTTGATGGCATTAAATTACATGAGATAATTCATCTGAAGGTCTTAGCATAGAGTCAGAAACATGGTGACAGTTAACAGGTATTATTTGTTCATGGAAAACTCGAGGAGCAAGACAATCTCAAGGATAAAATGCCTAGACCGAATAAAGAGAAAAAGGAAATCATTCCCATGGATCATATGCCTTTCTGCAACACCCTTTAAAAATAGCACATGAAAAACCATTCCAGTGCACAGCATGGACTATTTTGAAATGCAATTAGAAATGGTTATACCGTTCACTGCCTGGAGACTAGGCAAGTCACGGGAAGGGAGAGTATAAGGTGAAGGAAAGGTGCTCTTTGGGTCTTGCAAAGTATCACTGAGAGCTTTATCCTCCTCTGCTTGGGATAAGAATCCCTGCAGCCACATATTCCAAAGATTCTAATATTTTCTAAGACGCCACTGTGCCTTTATATTTTAATACCCTGACATCTGGAATCCTAAAAGTCTAATGTTTAACCATAAATATCTGCTGAGATTAAAGAGCTATATACCAAGTTTCAATCTTTGGGGCCTATAATTGCTTGGGAAAAGAGAATGGTATTTCCCCCTCTAGCTAGAAGAAAAAGGCCTCGGCGAGCACAGATATTTGCAGACAAATTTCCTAACAACCGTTCCCTCTCTCCATTCTGTCCTCTCATTCCTCCCTCCCTCTCCCTTCTCCCCATTTTATAATACCATCTTGCTGTCATTCCCAGGACAAATGGGAGGAACGAGAAGCCTAGAAAGCTTAAAGAAAAGACACATTTCAAGTTCTAGCAACAAAAGTAGAGAAAATGCCGGCCACTGTCTGTGAAGCCGCCGAGCCTACGTCTGTCTCCACATTACTGAGCTTTCCCATTATTCAGCTGGAAACCTCTTCATCACTCTCCGAGCTGACAGTCAAATGCCAGCTTTATTTTCTTTTTTATCCACCTAATCTTTTATTTTTGATTTGAGGCCAGTCACTTTTAAGGTCTCCACTATGGTTTACAACTTTCTTTCTCAGGAGGCGACCAAGAAGTAACACAATTTGAAAAATGTTTCTTCCCCTCTCACAGTAAAGAATGAGAAACTCACCTGCCCCGCAGGTCAGACCCGGGCACTTTGCTGGGAAGGACGTCAAGGCAAGTGTGGGAAAAGCTTATCATGAATTCCAGTTTTTAATATAATGATTCAATGTAGAATTAAAAAAATAAACTTAGCATGGTACCCATTTTTATCCAGTGATGTGTATGAAAATGGCATTCTGAGGTCACTCAACTCCAATACTAGGAAAAATAATCTATGTTTAAGAAAAGGTTGGTGTTTTTTTCTGTGTGTGTGTGTTTGGTTAATGTTCTTTTCCCTTTTGGAAATATACCCAGTGTGTATATAAGCAAGTATGTTTATGTCTGTTGGTATTTGGCAGAGAAAGCTATTCTTGTTTTTTCATGAGAAATTGAAACTGCCCATTTTTTATATTAATTAAAAGTATTAATTGTCTTCTTAACATCCAGCCTATTACTGCAAAGGCAGCCTATAACTCTATAGTAGTGATTCTGAAACCTTCTCACAGTGGAATCACTTGGGGAGGGTGTGTGTGTGTGTGTGTGTGTGTGTGTGTGTGCGCGCGCGCAAACACAAAGGCTTGGGCCTCACAAACACCTATTGACTCAAAACCCCCTCAACATGGGCATGAATGTTTAATGCCCTAGGTGATAAGCCAGCTTTGGAGACACTTTCCTTAGGACATGAAATGCATCTCCTCAACTGGAGAAAGTTTGGCAGGAGAACAGAGGTTTTTGGTTTGGTTTTGTTTGTTTGTTTTAAAACTTCCAGTCCTTTGTGGACCAATACTTTTAAAAATACAGTATAACTTATCAGACAAATTAGACATACAAAATAAAAGCCTAAGATTTATTTTTTAGATTCAACAGATATAAAACTACTGTCAGGTTGTTGTGTTTCTAAGTGACCTAGTGACAGCTTTCTGTAATTATCTCCCTGTGAACCGGTGCAAGAGTTCATGAGCCAGCACAGGGCCACGCATGGGGTAATGCAACTCTTGGGCCACTGTCTGTGAAGCCGCCAAGCCTACGACTCCGCCAGCTTCCTTAACTTCAGCTTCCTCATGAACTGTCTGCTCCCACCCATTATCCATTCACTCCACAGCACCTTGTCTTTTCAAAGAGTGAATAAAATCCTATAATCACCTTTCTTAAAACCTTCCATCACCATCTTATTAAAGGGCTCTGGCCTAGCTCCTAGCTAGCTCCGATTGTTCTCATTCTCATTCACTACTTACCAGTGGCACCGATCTCCTCCCCACCCCCCACCCCCTTCCAACACATTGAGGCTATTCACATCAGTGTCCTGGTCCTTCTCCCTAGAAGGCCCCTCCCTCTGCTCAGAGCAGTGTGACTCCTCACTCCTCATTCAGGCTCATTGGAAATGTAACTCTATTTCAAATAGCAACTTCCTTACACACACACACACACACACACACACACACACACACACACACACACCTCAATCTACCTCTCTAACCCTATTTCACTTTTTTATAACTCTCATCACTACTGGAATACTTTTATTTATTTGTTCATAAGTTTATTCGAACCTAAGTTTGATGAAAGCAGGAACGTTGCCTTGTTCACAAGGACAGCTCCATCCTTACAAAGGTGCAGGTAGAGTGGTCAACATGAATTCGCTGAATAAATGAAAATGCCGGCTTCAGTGCTTAGCACACTAAACACGCTCAGTTCATCTCCCTCTACCATCCTCATCACGTCTGAGAAATTGTCAAATGCCATAGAAACTAAAGCCCTGATTTTTTTTCCAGTTCAGTGTGCCACATGTATGAACTGGTCTGAGAGGTGATGCTACCTATTTGTTGTCTGAGACTGACAGGAAATGAGTGAGAAGCAAAGTGGAAAGCTTTGATATCTATCTCGTCTTACATAAATGGGATATGAATTTCAAGACTTTGTTTTTCGAAATGATTTTGGATTTTCAGATGATCAGATGCCTCCATAATAAAACTAAATCCTTTCTGGAATAAAATGCAAATGGTTCTCAGAGGATCTGCTTGGGATTAGCTGCCTTGCGCTCTTTGTCACGCATGTTTCAAAGTTGGCTGCAAATGCTAACTTACAGATAAGTACAAACCAAAATTAGCAGCTCACTTTCCCCTGGCTACACACCCTGCATTGCACAGATAAAAAGCCCACTGGCACAGCATTCCTCAGAGCTGACCCACATGGGTAATTTTTGCTCCTGATGCTGGAGAATATGACAATATGAGGGACCTGTGGCTATCTGTCTGAGTGGGTAGTTTTGCAATGTGAACTTATATGTGCAAATAAAATCTGTGTGTGTTTTTTTTCAAGTTAAAACTAAACCTCAAAGGCAATGGATTTCAAGCTGCCAATAAAATTGAGAAAGGCAGTGCCATGTGGAATAAAAGTGAGCGCTGGTTCCCATGGCCCTCATTTTCATCTTTGTGGCACTGCTCTTGCTGTTTTATAGAAGATCATAGATGCTTGTCTTGAAAGAGGAAAATACAAAATAGATAGTCATGCTCTTGAGATTAACTTTGTACTTTTCTCATCCATCAGATTATGAACAGGAAAGCAGCATAGTAGAGAATGGTTTAAAAAATAAAAATGGACTTTAATTAGGGAAGGAGGGGTTCCTTCCTATTTGGGAGTTGAAGGAAAACATTACATTCTGTTCGCTCGCGGAAGGCACCACTTACTATGGGCTGTCTCCTTCCTTCCAAGAGGACACAGATTTTATTTTTAGTGAACAGCAGATTCTACTGTGGGAATCCACGCAGTTGGAACCTATAGCAACCTCATTTAAAATGTTATAAAGCTTTAAACATCAGGAGTTTAAGGTAGTCAGTCATATATACCTCCCTCTATACATTCAGCCACCCACACACATGCTCATGCTTGTCCACACATTGATAGTAAATGGTATGCAATAGTACAATGCATGCTGGGGTTTTACCATCATTGAATCGTGTGTCACATCCAACACAGAGACTAATGGAAATAAAACACACAGCACTGTAACCAGGAGCAAGAGCATGTTGGTGCCTAAACAGTGTAGTTACATCACAAGGTTAGCAACTACCTAAGATTTCATCAAAGAACATTATTATTCACACATGGAGGATTGGACAGATATTTAAGAGCTACACCCAAAAGGCTTTGGCACTCACCTTCACAGATAAAAGACCGCTGCTACAAAACGATGGCTCCCTTTTGAGAAGGGACTTTTCTGGCCATGGGAAAGAGCACAATTGGCCTGTGTTCAGCGAAAGCCAGAGGACTAGGGAGTTAGTGACCCCAACAGCACCCCTCAGCCAGAAATAAATAGAGATTTGAGGTATAACTACCTTAGCTTCGCCAGGACTCAGCTGGGATACTTTGGGTCATGTTCCCTTGGTCTCCTGAAGCTCCCCGCCAAACTTGAGCTCCAGCTGTCCAGAGTGGTAACCAGTTTGACAACACATCCCTGAATGACCTCAGTCCTTTCCCTGGCTCATTTCCCCCTTCCCTGCTTTCCTGAGTTCACCCCTATGTAAACCACTTGGAATCTAAGCCTTGTATCAGGGTCTGCTTCGGAGGCAACTGAAGACACTCTCTTCAGTCCTCATTCTTCTGTGAAATTTAATTTTCACTAAATACTCTGGAACATGTATCCCTTGATACTGATTTCACAGAAAGGGGCTCCTCACCAAAACCTACAAGTTTAGGAAAAACTCACAATTATTCATGTACTTATTTTAAAGTATAAAAGAATGTATTCTCAATTGCATAACACCTATAACAGGGGGATGACTTTTAAAACTAATAAGACAACTTACTACAGAAGCTATTTGAAGCTCTGGCCAGTTAGCTCAGTTGTCTGGAGCATCATCCCAAATGCCAAAGTTTGGGTTCGATCCCTGGTCAGGACACATACAAGAAGCAACCAATGAATACCTAAATAAGTGGAACAGCAAACCTCTCTCTCTCTCTCTCTCTCTCTCTCTCTCTCTCTCTCTCTCTCAAATCAATAAATTATTTTGTTAAGAAAGCTATTTGAATAGGACTGGTGGTAAATGGGAAACTAGCTTCCTATCTTTTTTCCCATTTACTATTCTACACATACTTTCTCAATATGGATGGTTTCCCTGAATTTCATTCTTCTGTGCAATATGTATTTGCTGGTTATATTCAACAGATATAACCAACATATCAAAATGAATATTTACTCAGCATGCTTCATGCACTCAGTAATGACTTTCTAAATCCTACACTATAATCCTCACAGCTTTTCACTCTGTTGCAAAGATAAGCCTTCAACCTATGAAAATTTTTGAGAAAACTATTAAACAGTGTTGAGGCATGAAACTGCATGGTAATTAATGACTTATGTAAAACTTTTCTAAAAGGCAAGTGCTATAAAGTGGTAGTAGTTCAAAAGGAAGAAAAGTGAAAACAAGTAAAGAGATACCTGGACACTTCTTGGTTCCAGGATTCTATATTATACATAAATCCTAAACCAATGACCTGAAGGCCTCAGTTTCTTCTGTATGTTCTTAAATGATATGGGGAAAACGGCATTAATAGTCTCCTTGGTTATCAATAATTCATTCACTTGATCAGTTCATCAACTGACATTTGTTGAGCATCTCCCCCAATATGTAATAGTAAACAGAACAAAATTCTTGCCCTCATGAAGTTTGTACTCTAAAATGGCAAACAGTAAATCCACAAGTAGGCAGGTATATTTATAATATAATTTCAAGTAATGGGACTCTGACAAAAACAAGTAGGGCTAGAGAATAATGGAGGAACATTTGTTTTCAATAGGGTGGTCAGAGATGGCTTCTCTGTGGGGTTATCATTTGAAAGGAAGGAGCCAGCTCTGCAAAGAAGTGAGAATAGGATTTTTCTGGCACAATAGCCACTGCAAAGGCCCTGAGGTAGGTGTAAGTTTACCATGTGAAAGAAAGAACAAGACAATGATAAGTAAAAAGGATGTCACAGAAAGTGAAGTGAGAGGGACGGACAGGAGCCAGATACTACACAGCTTGTAGTGTGGATTTCATTCTGAGGGGGATAGAAAAAACATTGGAAAGTTGAAAGATCACTCTGGCTATCATTGACAAAAAGCCCTTATAGGGTACAGGAGCATAAGAAAGAAGACCAGTTAGAAGGTTATTCCCCTTGTCAGTTGGGAGATGATGATGGTTAGAAGTAGGAGAATTTGGGTTCTGAAAAAAAGAAAAAAAAAGAAGAAATGATTGTTTCTGGATAGTACCAATTACTGAAGTAGAGTTAGCTAGGCAAGAAGCAGGACATGGATGGGCAGAGATGAAGAGTTCCATTTAGGGCAGGTTAAGTCTGAGATGTCAGTTATACTTTCCAATGGAGCTGGATATACCAGACTAAAGTCCAGGATTGAGTCTGGCTGGAGATGTAAATTGGAAGTCTTCAGCACTAAGTGGTATTTCAACCTTGGGCTTAATGATTAGGAAGAGAAAATAAAACGGATCTGAGGATGTAGTTCTGGAACATTCACACATTCAGAAACTTAAAAAGGGAAGAAAGACTAGAAGTCTGAAGCATCAACCACTGAAGCAGGAAAAAAAAAACACAGGGAAAATTTTTTAGATTTACCTGCAGCAGGTTCCACCTGAACTGAAAAGAAAACTTAGTCTCATTGTTTGTGGAAGTAAGAAGGGCAATGATCTCTCTAGGGGTCCAGCTATAAAACTGATAGGTAAGTGGGTTTTGCTTGTATAAGCAAGAAGAAGGAATTTTGATCACAGCTTGGCCTCCCTCCCCCAACACCCTCCCCCCCCCGCCCCCCGCCAACACACACACACACACACACACACACACACACCTCCCAGGGACAATTACAAAAATGGGGAAAAAGAAGGCAAACTGCATGCCATCTACTCTACCACCCTCTCCAGATTGAGAGCCCTTAAGTTCTGGTGATAGAGAAAGATACAGTCAGAAGCCAGAGTTGCTGGTTCTGTGGCTGACACTGCAAAGCTCTGAGCGCTGAGGACGATGCTTCAGGCCCGGGTGACCAAGCTAGTGAGAGTATTGTTCTCACCTGTGCACAGAGTTGGTGTTGGGAATCTGTACCTTTGACATAGGTACACCTTTGGCAACGTCATGGAGGCCACACAGTGATCACAACATCTCTTAGTGACTCAACATTCCTTTGCTACAGGTGAGTTGAGCAGCAGATTAGCACAGGCTCCAACTCCAGAATTCATTTCCTCTGCAGGAGATTTGGTTTCCTGACTAGAGTCGGCAAACTGCGGCTCGCGAGCTACATGCGGCTCTTTGGCCCCTTGAGTGTGGCTCTTCCTAAGCCTCAGGAGTACCCTAATTAAATTAATAACAATGTACCTACCTATATAGTTTAAGTTCAAAAAATTTGGCTCTCAAAAGAAATTTCAATCGTTGTACTGTTGATTTTTGGCTCTGTTGACTAATGAGTTTGCCGACCACTGTCAGTAGACAACACAGCCAAACCAGCTCCTTCATGCATGCGCCCCCTACTGGAGGCATCGAGTTCCTTTATAACCAACCTGTGTTGAAGAAGGATCCAGTCCATTCTGCCTCAGTTTTAGGAAACACAGAAACCGGTGGAGGTAGACCCAGGGCTCTCCCATCGAGATCCTTAAAGAGATATTTTTTTGGACTTTCACAAACGGATTCAGGGCAGACCAGTGTTCCTAAATCTTCCCTGTAAAGACAGACAGAAAGCAACTCTCATTTCATGAGCAACAAAAACGAAAATATATTGAAATTACTGATCTGATGAAAAAGGAATTTATTAGTAGTATTGTGGTACATAGATATTAAATAAAACTCTATAGAAAATATTACTTCTCAGTTATATGGTCAAGAAGAAAGGCATTATTATTATCCAAATACTCTGGATATATCATCTTTAAATAGATTGTAATTTTCTAAGCAGTAAGATACAATAAAATACTCCTAATTTTAATACCTACTGAAAATAATGTAAGCATTTTTTATGGAACTTTGGTACCTTGCAATATTATAAGATTATCATTATAAATTTCAATTATATTTATGCCGTATGCAAACAAGGTAAAAATAGATATTCTCATTTAACAAATATCTATTGAAAACCTACCACTTTTACAGGTTGGGGGGTATAATGGTGATAAATACAGGCATGGTTCCTATACTTTCAGAATTTAGAGTCATATAACCTTAGGAGGTTATATAAACAAATAGTAGACCATTATAACACTGAAATTTAGAAAACTTATTTTATTTCTCCTGGTCTAATACTTTTCAGTACCATCAGTACTAGTGTCAAATATTTGCCTGCTAACCATGTGTTAAGTATTAATAGTACAAAGAATCAGATGCTAGTATTATTAAGCTTTATAATTCTTTCATCCCATAGGTTTACATGAACATAAGGAAAATTGTACAATAGAAGAAAAATGACAAGACAACCCAAATTACATACCTAATGTTTAGGTACCAAAAGTAGCTCAGGAATGGGCATCTTAAAGAGACAGATATTGGGCCAAAAACATAAACTTTCCAATTAGGGTGATTTTTCTTGATTCTTGTCTTCCAACTATAGGAGTTTATCCCAATGTTCTGGAGAAGAAAAGTAGCTCATTTTCCCTGATCCTGATTTTCCTGCTCCCTTTTATGGCAAAAATAGTGCCTTATCGAGTTTTCAGATTCCTGAATGAAACTCTCAGATCATATGGTCCAGAATAGTGGTTACACCTGGTCTGAGCACCAGTATCTATCTAAGCCACATTATTCAACTCAGGGGTTCTTATCATCAGACATGATTTCCTTCTCCCCACCAGTCCCTGCACAAGGGCGCCTAAGGTTCCTTCTGAAGACTAGTGACACCATACTCTATAGAATATACAAGAATTAGGGAAATTTTTTTCCAGTGATTGAAACTATCCCAAAGAAATATCTCTAATAAAGACAAAACAATATCAATAAAAAATTGCCCTGCATCACATCTACACTTTTATTAGCCAGAGAAAGTCACATGGCTGAACCCAGATTCAAGAGAGAGAAACATCCTCTGCTCTTTGGTGAGAGACACTGCAAAAACCATGTAGCAAAGCACTTGGACATGGGAGGCGTAAAGAATGGGGGGCATGCAATTCATCTAGCATACTTTTCAGAAGGGCTTCTTTTTATTTCCATTAATGATTTTATACTTCATGCATAGGGGTTATAAATACTAAAACTGGTACCTGGTTTGTAAAGGAGGAAAGTAGAACTTGTTTTTATCTTTGATCTTTAGCATTTTGGTCCTCTCTGCTGTTATGGGATGAATGATTCCAGTGTTCTCTGCACTGGGCAGAATGCATACATCTAGGTCATTGCTATAGCAACTCTTCACAAAACTAGAAAAGGTAACATCTGAAAAAAAAATTTAAGCATAGCATGGCATTAGATCACGTAAACTACCAACTGCAAATATAGACTACGCAACTAAACAATCTTTGCTACTGTTTGGCCAGAAGTTAATTTAAGCTGTCCAGGCTAGTTCCAGTTTACATAAAGCTTGACTTAAATATCTGTAATTCTTCAAGACATGAGTATTCTTTGCAAAACAGAAGTAGTTCAACACATCAATGTCTTCAGAATGATATGTTTTATCATAGGTTTGATAAAATCCAATGGGGAATGAGTACAATATTACAAAAGAGATCTAATAGAATATTAACTGCATAGGTAGTGATATAATTTGATTTTATTCCTGGCTACCCCACCAACTAGTAAACAATTTCAGTAAGACACAATTTCTGCATCTATATTTCTTCCTTTCTATAATAGGGAAAATAACACCTACCTAAGAGAATTTTCATATAATCAAATTCAATAATTGCTGTGAAAGTTCTTCAACATGTTTAAAGCAGTAACTTTTTAAAGGAATCACTCACTGCTATTATCAACCATCAGTGTGGTTATCAATACGCAGCAGGTGGTCAATTGTGCAACAAGCACTAGACTACACTGTACTCTTTTGTTGATATAATTTCAGAATGCTCTTAAAAATTCTGTGCACAGAGATATGAAACTACATTATTTGGATAAGCCCAAACATCCTACCTTGAAGCTTCATGATTCCTGAAACTGAACGGCCATTTCTCACTTTGTGCCATGGTTCCTGAGGCCACCGATTTGGTTCTGAGGTGAACACTGGCCACAGAATACCAACTCGACCCCCTCTGGGGTTGGAAGGAGCTCGGTCCATTAATGTCCAGTTGGCAGAGCCAGGCTTAACCCTGTCCTGAATGCAGTCAAAAGAGGAGCTAGTGGCCACAATGACTGAATTCTTAAGCACAATCTGCACATTTTCGATTGAAGGCTGTGAAGCAGAAGACACATATACTATCGCCAGAAGACCGATAGCATTGTCCACCAGAGTGACATTCTCTATCTCCACGCTGTTCTCCACATGTAGCATGGCACCGTAGTCAAAGTTCTTGAAAGCCAAAAAGCCAGAGATTCTAGAACAGTTGCCAAGTCCACTTTCCTTATAGAGATGAAGACCGTGAAGGCTTGAGTGGGCCACATTGTCAGACCAGAGAGCTTCAAGAGGGGAACACCTCTGGCCTCGGATGTGAAAGCCAAGTCTCTCCGATCCTGCCACGACATTACCACGGAGGGTGATGTCCTTTGCCTGGTTCACTTTGATGCCTGCCACCCAAACAGTGGACCACGCTGACTGTGTCATCAGAACCACAAGGTTATTAGAGAGAGAATAGGCCTGACCCTCCAAATCAATGCCATGACCAACGGTGCTAAACACTATGTTGTCATTTAAAATGATCCCATGACTGGCAACTGCGCGAATGCCCCCACCGCAGCTGTGGTGCAGAGCAGAAGATATTATCCAGGATCCTGCCGACACATGCGTGAATTCAATGGATGAAAACAATGGTGAGCCAAAGTTCTGAATTTCTACATTTAAAAGTTGAAGGACACCTGTAAACAAAATGCATATCATCAGGTACTTTTTCTTCCCCATGAAAGGCAGGAGGATGGTCCATTTATGGACACCAGAATGTGCAGATTTTTCATTGAAATATAATCATTTCTTCTCAGCACCAGCACAGTATTTTATGCCAGTGAGTTTCACTAACAAAATATGAATCTTTAGAAGGTGACGTTAATGCCTAAAAAGGTTTTGTGTGCAGACTGGAGAGTCTGGTGATAGGATAGAGAACAAGGAAAGGAAAGATAGAGAAAGGAGATGGGCACACGTAGCTTAAAGACTCCCGGCATCTGCCTGCAGGGCTGGGTCAGGAACTGGGTAAGAACAAGGGGATTATGGATTCCTAGGACTCACCTCAGAATCCTGTCTTCCTCTCTGTGTCTCAGTGATCCCCATGTGAAAAGGTCATAGCCATCCCCACAAAGATATTGTATGAAAAAAAATAATGGCTAACTCTATCAATATTTTAAACATTTCTTAAGAGTATGGGATAAGTGAAAATTTTTGAACATATATTTCTGTTCAATATATGCCCCAAACATGATATTCAATAATGTCTCTTGATTAAGACATGGAGGAAATAACATATTTTTAAAATCATTTTCAAATTCTTTACTAGTAAAATTCTGTACGTTTATTTTAGTCATACTATATTATTTTTAATTTTCATAATAATTAGTGTTTTTAATGTCATACGTGCATAATTATAATTCATAGTTTTAAATTCCACAAGTCTGAAAATTAATTCATAGTACACATTTAAAATGTCTTACTCATTTCAACAGAGAATTTAGCAGTGATTTTGTTCACAACTATTTTCCCATTGAAAAGTCACAATTCTGAGTGCAAATTGCTGGATATGTCTCATCAGAAGCAGGAGACTGACAGAGGTCTCCAGTTTAAAAGAAGGAGTTATAAGTTCTGGTCTGCTTTTCTGCCCTATAACCATTGAATACCCATGGATGGCACCCTTGACCAACACCTGCAGATCCCACCCAATCCAGATGCTAGAGTTTGTTACAGAAAAATGTTAAGGGTTTTTTGTTGTTGTTTTTTAACATGTATTTAACACAGTTAATCCTTATAACAACCCTGTGAAGTTTCCATCATTATTCTTGTTTTACAGTTAGAGAGTGAGACCCAGAAGGATTTAGCAATTTATCTTAATTTACATAGTTAATTACAAGTCAGGATTCAAACATGAAAAGTTTGGCTCCAGAATCTATGCATTTAGCCACCCCTGTGAATACCCTTGTTTTACTGATGATGAGACTGAGGCTCATGGGGGCTAAAAAACGTGTTCACAACTACACAGCTAGCAAATGGTGGAGCCAGATTTTGATCCCAACCACCTGGATTTCCCAGCCACGTTACTATCAGTCCAGCTGTGAGTTCAATCCTGAAGAGGCCAAACAGATTTTAGACAGCTCCCCCTCACTCAGAGCCAAGGACAAAAGGGAAGCAATTGATAGTTTACAAACAAACCCACCCACCAAAGTTGTGACAAGCAAAAATGTCTCCAGATATGGACAAATGTCCTTGGGTGTGGGGAGAAGCAAACTCACTTGTGTTGACAACTAATGGAGTGAGAGCTTATGGAGAGAAAGCTTGTTCTATGGACCAGAAATCCCGAACTGTGATGTAAGGTGTAAACACTGGTCTTTATCATACTGGTGAAACAGATGTGCCAGCGAAAAGTGTTCCATGCTCAGGATCTTTGGGAAGTGGTTAGAACCTCTATTCCAGGCTTTCTCAGAGCCTGTATTATATTCGTGTACACAGTGACTTTCTAAGATGGAGCTACAGTGATAGCCTCTCCCAAATTTGACTATGGAACAATGTTGGAATAATATTTAAGGAATACAAGTTGAAGAAATAAAGTGCTAATCGAATAATTTTGCAGTATTCCAAGAGCTAAAACTTGAAAGAAATGAGAGAGAATGAACTGATCCTTAAAGCAGTCTGGAATATGGAAATCACTTTTATTTAAATTTACGCTATTGCTTTATAGCATGAGCTGAGGCCTGCCATCAGATATTGCATGCTACTGAGAAAGAATTATAGAAATTCAGGAAAGAGATAAAACTCAAGTGGTCATTAAATCATCCATAATTTCAAAGCAGAGGAAATTTCACATCTGCTGAAGATGTTTTCTTTGAGGTAAAAATGTGCATATGTGCCAATCGCTAGTATATTATTTTAACATCACACTGATAATTAAGCACAGATTAGAACTGAAAATGCATAGCTACTCAGAGCACAGAGGAGCCATTTAATTTGTACATTTTGTTATATAAAGGACAATTCTCTGTACGTTCCAGAAGAATAGGCTCCAATTGGCAATGCCACTTAACATTCCGTTTACCTGAAAATTCTTCTCTGCTGGACTTCCTGAAGGACCCCACAAGCAGTCTCCCCCTACACAAAGTATCAGACTGGATTTGTATATTTCGGGTCAAAAGTCCAACCGCAGCAGCCAAACGAATGGATGGGCCATCCTCCAGGACGTGTACGCTTCCTGGGGCAAAAGGAGTTGGAGAAGAAACACCTTTAAAAAGCAACTTTAGGAATCACCAGTCTGAGACCCAGGGAATCCGCCAAATGAAAACTCTCCTTTCCCCTCGGAAGTCCTACCAGCATCCAGGCCCGCTTTTCCTCGGGCATCTCCACAAATGTCAGCTGAGAAATGAAAAGCCCCGTTACTTGTGTCTCTCTGGGATTAGAGTGAAAGTGGTTGAGCAAGAATTCATTTCTCCTCCATAACTGTGGCTACTAGGACAGGTTACTGTGCAGGGACAGCAGGGCAGACCTGTCCAATTAGTGGGGTCCCCATCCTTCTTCCTTAATTGCATCAGTGTGAGATGCAGCATTTGGTTGGACATTGTCTGTGGACGTTTTTCATGAGAGTGAGGAATCCCAGAGCAACTGAGGCAGTGACAGAACTAAAGCAGCGATGTATGAGAGTGAAGGGACCAAGGGCAGCAGCAGCGTCCTCCCACAGTGGGTCTCAAGCTCACTGCTGCCTGAGGAGCCTCCTCAGCAGTGGGAGCCGAACAGCCAAGGGCTGGTTTCTGTCACTGCCCTCCACATGGAGCCCTTTACTGACCAGGATCGCTGAAGATTTCTTCTTTGGCCACTTTTTAAAAACAGAAATCATCCTTGGAACTATGATTTAAATGTAGCTTTATATATAATCCTGGTGAAAACATGTATTTCCCTCTCACAAATCACAGACAAAAAGATATTCTCTAACCCAGGGGTGGGCAAACTTTTTGACTCGAGGGCCACAATGGGTTCTTAAACTGGACCGGAGGGCCGGAACAAAAGCATGGATGGAGTGTTTGTGTGAACTAATATAAGTTCAAAGTAAACATCATTACATAAAAGGGTACAGTCTTTTTTTTTTTTTAGTTTTATTCATTTCAAACGGGCCAGATCCGGCCCGCAGGCCGTAGTTTGCCCACGGCTGCTCTAACCTCTCTATTTCCATGTTTTATGACTTATTCGCTGTATCTTCTGTGTTAGATTAGTTTATTCCACAGAAGCAGGAAATGTATGGTTATGGTTATTTATTATTTATGTGCAATATATACTTAACTGTGTATAGTATATAAAAATATTCAGCATATTTTTTAGAAAAGGCATTTGAATATTTTTTGGTAGCAGTAGGAGTCAACACATAATATGAACTTTTTGTCAGGAGGGGTACATTCCTAATTATGAAAAAGAAGTCATTATCCTATCTAATAAAGAGGGAATATGCTAATTGACCCTCATGCCATTGCAAAGATGGCAGTGCCCACAGCCAATAAGGAGGGAATATGCTAATAGACTGCCATGCCCTCAAAGATGGCGGCACCCACACCCACAAGATGGCAGTGCCCAGTCCCTTCAGCCCCGCCGTACGCCTGCCTCCAGAGTCCCCCAGTCCCCTCAGCCCCCCAGCTGCCCAGGGCCCCCTGAGGCTCAGGTAACCAGGGTCGGCAGAGGCTTGTGCTGCCGGAAGTGGCAGCAGCAGAGGTGTGATGGGGGTGTCACCTTCTCCTGATCACCAGGTCGCCTCCCGCCTCTGAGGGCTCCTGGACTGTGAGAGGGGGCAGGCTGGGCTAAGAGACCCCTCTCCAGTGTATGAATTTTCATGCACCGGGCCTCTAGTTTACAATAACTACCACCTTCTAAGTAACTGTGTAATTCAGAGTGCCAGGAAGTGAACTGGAAACTCAGCTCCCATGAGATTTATTCTGGCCTAGACATGAAAATGTCCAGTGACCTTGAACAAGAGCTGTAACCCATCTGCTTGCTTCTAGACTTGTCATTATAAATAAAAGTTTAAAAAATTCGCTCACATCAAAGTATTTTTAATTCTGCAATAAAATGAATGAAGGGATAGAGATAAGCCTTCTAGGAGGAGTCTAGGCAGCAGTAAAGCACTGTCCCTCTCCTCTGGATGGTGATGGATGGTGATGGGATCCAAGGCCCCAGGCAGAACACGTTCTTCCCAGCTCGTTCACCTCCCTTAACCAGCAAAGCAAACCTTACCAATGTGCCGGTGCTTGAGCCGCTCCTGGATCCGAACATGGTGGCCCTTAACTTCTTTCACAGTGAGGACCTCTGCTTCGTGAGGCTCATAGGAAGAGGAGCCAAGCACAATTTTGTCATGGGGTCGCCAATCCACGGCGTCCTCTACTATAATTCTGTAACAGCATAGAGATGTATCAAGCATCTGGCACCGCAACACAGATCACCTACCTGACTCCAGATCGCAAAGGAAACGCACTCAGCCAACAATTCCAGGGAAATTAAAGAAGAAATTCCAAGTCAAGACAGAAACAAATGGCTTTTGCAAAAAGTTTAATGCTAATGGAGCTGATCATCTGGCTTACATGTATACATGTTAAAAATATGATGTCTATATATCATTTTCTGAAATGAAAATCTTCCTCCTCAATAGGCAAGAGTTAAATAATAAAGGTATTTCAGAAGGAATCATTTCTTAAATTTTCTGAAGACTGGCAATACAATTTTGAGACAGTTTATTATCATTCAATAAGGCTCATACCTGTATGGTCAGACAGATACAGTATGAATCCTAGAGGTGCCACTTACTAGCTGTATGATTTTGAGAAGTCACTTAAACTTTTCGGAGTGTCCTATCTTCATTTGACAAGTGGCAATATTTAAATCTTCCCCTCAACATCCCAATGTTACTGTGGGGATAAAAGTATACATGCCTCCACTGTGCTATGTTCTAAATATTGTTTGCACACATATGAAACTATAAGGGTTTTGTTCATTTTTGTTTATTTGTTTGTTTGTTTTACTTCACAGTTAATAAAATTTCTGTTCAGTCTTTCACTACCTCATAGGTTTTCCTAGTGAATATATTTCTGTTTTATCCTCAATTCACAATCATTACTAACTTCAATGGCATATGTTTATTTTAATTACTTGCCTCTTTTGTCAATGTCTACATTTTAGCAAGTTTTGACAATGGATTCTCCTCTACCAGTAAAACGTTCATCCAGGTAACAGGTCTACGTGACAGCCATTCAATCATGCGATATATATTGATTGAGCAACTGGTTTGCACCAGACACTACAGTAGGTGCTAGAAACACAATGGTAAATAAAACATGGCATGGCATTAAAACTTAGATTTTGACCAGTAAACATCCTTAAAAAAGATACCGTGTAAGTGGGAATTCACAGATGTCTAGCATATAGTATCAACACCAAAAACAGAAAGAAGTTTAAAAAGGTCATCTGTGGGCCAAAGATGGTAACTAATTCAAATCTGTGTTCTTGAGGTTAGAGAAAGAGAAAAAGAGAGTCGGAGAGAGAAAAGAAGACTTGTCAATTGATGTCATTTCAATGAAAGAATTTAGTGTTACCTTTGTTCCTACTTTGCTATGACATCCTAGAAAACTCACAGTTACAGAATACCAGAATAACTACTAACTTTTAAAGGCAAGGAAACCAATATCCAGAGAGATTAAATAACAAAACTCAAGAATAGATCAATGAATGGAGTTAGAGGTTGAATTAAGACAAAAGGAAGACTCCTGATCAGGTGAAAATACTTTCATTAAATAACATCAGCCCACCTGTCTGACTCTTAGTTCTCCACCTGCTAAAGAAAAAGCAATACTTCCACATTCTGTAATGATATCATGATAATTCCTAAAATTATTAAAAATCTATAACCCATACAGTGTAAAAAGTACAGTGCAGCAAAACAATGAATTACAAGGGATTCTGCTCATTACATATTGATTGATAAAAGCGGGATATAAAACAATATACACCATTTATTTTTAACAAAAATAACACATGCACAGAAAACAGAAGACAGGAAAGATGCTCATTGAAATGTTAGTTCACTTATGGATAATGGGTTTATTAGTACATTTCATTTAAATATAAATTTTCCAACTTACCAGGTAATATATTGTAGTAAAATATATTTTTTTAAAGAAAAGAAAGCTATGGGTTTAAAGTAACACCAAAATCAAATTAGCAGTATAATTCAAATCAATCCTTTACTTTAGTAATATCAAGATAATATTTTTTGTTGTTAATCCTCAGCTGAGGATATTTTTCTGTTGATTTTTAGAGAGAGGGGAAAGGAGGGAGGGAGAGAGAGAGAGAGAAACATTGATGTGAGAGAGACACATCGATTGGTTACCTCCCACACCACCCCAACCAGAACCAGGGATCGAGCCTGTAACTGAGGTACATGTCCTTGACTGAAATTGAACCCAGTACTCTTCAGTCCACAAGTCAACACCCTATCCACTGAACCAAACCAGCTAGGCCAGTGATGGCGAACCTATGACACGCGTGTCAGAGGTGACACGCGAACTCATTTTTTGGTTGATTTTTCTTTGTTAAATGGCATTTAAATATATAAAATAAATATCAAAAATATAAGTCTTTGTTTTACTATGGTTGCAAAGATCAAAAAATTTCTATATGTGACATGGCACCAGAGTTAAGTTAGGGTTTTTCAAAATGCTGACACGCCGAGCTCAAAAGGTTCGCCATCACTGAGCTAGGACAAGATAACATTTTTAATACTATTTGTATTGCTGAAGAAAGTTTTTTTAGACACTAGGTCAGTATAATGTTCCGAAAGGTCCTTGTGAATATTAGATTAATATTCAATCTAATATTAGATTAAAAGGAGACATATGTAATACTCTTTGTAATACTTTAAGCAATAAAAAAATATTAGAATATTAGATTAAAAGTCAATTTACTGTAGCATCGTCGTCAAGGTTGTGGGTCCCAACCCCAGTTAGGGCACATGTAAGAATCAACCAATGAATGCATAAACAACAAATTAATGTAGTACAAGTACTGATGTTTCTTTCTCTCTCCTTCCCTTCCTCTTTCCCTCTGAAAATCAAAAAAAAAATAAGTTAAAAAATGCATTCCCTATGAAGCACAGGGGATTTTTAGGGCTGTGAAACCATTCTGTATGATTCTATAAGGATAGATACACGTCATTATACATTTGTCAAAATACATAGAATGTATGACCTGAAAAGAAATCTTTAATGTAATATAAAAAATAATAACACCTCGTCCCCTAACTTTCTTACATAAGTCCTCTGCTCCAGACAAGGGAATCTGCTTACTCTCACAAAAAAATAAAAATAAAAAAAAATTGTTATATGTTTCTCAGCTTTCACACAAATTATCATCATTTGTACTCTGCCCTCCAGTCTATTCATTCTTAAAAACTGACTAAAATTCCTTTGCTTTCAAGAAGTCATCCCATGGGAGTCTCTTCTCCACTGAATGCCCAATCCCTGTTTCTCTTCCAACATAAATTTGACCTAATAATAGATATTACTGCCCTGTAACTGATTTTGTACTCATGTCTTCTGTAGCTATTCAACTTTGATATTAATATTTAATGAAATGCTACATAAATGCCACAGTGCCTAGTAATTTTCTAGGGAAAGAGAGAAATAAATTGTTGAAAATATTATTCCAAACTTTATATTATAAATATAAATATAATTGAACTTAAGCTGACCTTGTCCATTAAGTCTTCTAAAACCTTACAGGCTCTTTATCATTTATCTCTCTTCTATATTCCTGAAGCCTTGGGATTCTATACTTCTTTTTTAGAAAAATTTCCCCCACCCAAGAATATTTTTTTCCGTTGATTTTTTTTAGAGAGAGTAGAGGGGAAGGAGGGTACTGTGTGTGTGTGTGTGTGTGTGTGTGTGTGTGTGTGTCTGTGTGTGAAAGAGAGAGCAAGAGAGAGAGTGGGAGAAACATTAATGTGAGAAAGACACGTCAATTGGTTGCCTCCCAAATGCACCCCAACAGGGGCTGGGGATCAAGCCTGCAACTAAGGTATATGCCCTTGATGAGAATCAAACCCACAACCCTTCAGAATGAGGGCCTACACTCTAACCAGAGATAAATTTATATAACAACATTTAACAACAGAGAGTTTTCTAGTCAAATATCCGGCTAAGCTTGCTTTGGTTGTTAGTGTACTAAATGTTTGGGTTTACAAAATTGACATGAAATTTTTCCTCGGAATGTTTCACTCCAATGTATTTCATAAAATAAATCAATTGCAAACAAATTCAGATCACTAATTCTGTTGATGAAAGTTCATAAAGGAGTCCACATGAAATCTACTCCCAGAACAATAGATTGGAAAGACTTACTAAACTGACTTTTAACAAAAAGAAGATTGTCGATAAATGATTAAAGAAATCGCTCGACTAGTCTGTAGTGCAGTTAATATTATACTAATATCAACTTGCTGGATTTGGCAGTGTTCTATGTAAGATATCCTCAGGGAACAGAGTAAAGGACATGTGAGAACTCTATTATATTCACAACTTACTGGGAGTTTTAAATTATTGCACAATTTTTAAAGGTTAAGAAAGGCTATCCAGCCCTAGCCGGTTTGGCTCAGTGGATAGAGCATCGGCCTGCGGACCCAAGGGTCCCGGGTTCAATTCCAGTCAAGGGCACATACCTTGGTTGCAGGCTCCTCCCTGGCCCGGGCCCTGGTCAAGGCTCGTGCAGGAGACAGGCAATCAATGTGTTTCTCTCACATCAATATTTCTCTCTGTCTTTCCCTCTCTCTTCCACTCTCTCTAAAAATCAATGGGAAAATATCCTCAGTGAGGATTTAAAAAAAAAAAAAAGGCTATCCGAAAAAGGAATACATTTGATAATTACACATTATTTACATAAACTAATTAAAGTACTCCTCTGCAGGACTGATACCAAGAGATGCTGTTTTTAATATTTGTAATATATAGAACACAAGGAATAGAATCATACAAACCAGGGTAAAAATCCAGCCTCGGGAACTTAGAGCTTTATGAACTTAGGAAATTTTACTTAACTTCTCTAGCCTCAGTTTTAATGTCTGTGAAATGCAGATAATAATACTTAACTTACAGCATTGAGAGATTTAAATGAGATAATGTATGTAAAATGCTTGGTAGAGGCCTGACATATAGTCAGACTTCATGATAAGAACTCAATAAATGGTAGCTAGTTAATTACCATGGATAGTTTTAATTAATAAAATTGAGTTTCTTTCAAAATAGCCTGTAGCTCAGACTCCGAAGGAGGTTTTTAATACATTCTTATAAGAAAAATCCATTCATGTTGTTCCTGCCAAATTCCAACTTACTAACCTTATAATAACTGAAGTTTCTTATTGATCCCTATTTACCTACCTCACAACGCTTCTTGGGTGTGATATAGGAACGTCAAACTCCACATGACCAAATCTGAACTCATAATCTGCCCCCCCTCCCCAAATGTAGTCCTCATCTAGGTAATGACACCACCATCCAGTTACACAAACCGGAAGCCAAGAAAGCACCGCAAACCCAATACATCTATAGAGTTTGTCTCCTGTTTCTAAATCTGCCCACTTCTTTCCTTTGCCACTTCAGCTCCTGACTACAAGTTTCACTTTCTCTTGATTGGACCTCCTAAATGGTGTCCCTACATCCATGTTTTACCCCTCCTGTTGTCTGCATTTGCCTAGAATGATATTTTAAAGATACAAAAACATGATAAGTGTCACATCCCATCCATACTATCCTCTTAGAAACCTCAAACAGCTGCATGATGCTTTGAGGAGGGTAAACACTAATATTGTTGATATCCCCAGTGAATCTGGCCCTGATCCCTAACTACTCCTTGGAACCCTATTGTGCTCAGTCTCTGCTCTCCACATCAGCCACCTGGCATTCCTTCAAGTCCCTCCTGTTCATCTTTCCTCCCATCACAAATTTTCCTCTCCCACTTCTGCTTCTCAATCACCTGCCATTGACTCCTCCGCTATCAACTTCTAAAAAATTAGGCTAGTCCCAGTCTTCCCATCTCAATACATGTTTCCACCATTCACTAGGTGGCTCTAGCTAAAAGCCTGAAGGACTCCCCCGTCACCTCAGCATTCACCTCACTGGCACTCCCAGCCAGCGCCATCTCTTCTCTCAATCTCCACTGCCTCCTCCATAAAATCCTAGCCACTATGATGTGTAGCCTCAATTGGCCTCCTAATCAATACCCCAACTTCCACTCCTGTCTCCACAATCCATCACCTATATAGCAACCAGAGTCATTTTTGAAGTATAAACCAGATTCCATTAATTTTGCTGCATAAAACATTTCAGTGATTTTCCCTTTGACCTCTCACAGCTAAACAAGGTTCCATGTGACTTGGCATCTGTCATGTCATGCAACTCTCCCCTCTGCTCACTGCTCCAGCTATCATGGCCTCCTGTCTGCCCACCAGCCCCAAAGGCCCCTCAGGAACAATGTTGGATGCCCCTCCTTCATTGAGCACTCTTGTTCATTTCATTGAACAGATGAATGAATCCCACTTACATTCACATCTCAACTCAAATTTCTTTTCTCCAGAGAGACCTTCTCTGTCCATTCAATCTAAAAGGGACCATTCTGTAAAGAACATTCTTTTCTAACAACATCTGAAACTAATACAGAATAACATTTCATGTA
Organism: Myotis nattereri; assembly: GCF_964212035.1. Lineage (NCBI taxonomy): Eukaryota > Metazoa > Chordata > Mammalia > Chiroptera > Vespertilionidae > Myotis > Myotis nattereri. Next base: position 22,395,877 of record NC_138081.1, read on the forward strand.
AACTGTTATTGGGAAAATAATAATTAATAAATAATGCCCAACTATTTTTGGTGCTACCCTGTTTATTTCCTTACTTTTATAATCTGCAACTATGCTGTTTATATTTCTGTATTTGATTATCTATCTTTCTCCACTAAGATGTGAACTCCTAGAAGACAGTGATCTCTTCAAATTTGCCTCTATATCTCCAGTACTTACAACCTGGGACATAGTAAGTACTAAGCAAATTATTTGTTGGATGATTGAATGATGTTTGCTCTGGTTAGGGTCCTCTTTCTACACACATTTGCCCTCACTTTGCTTAATAAAAGCCCACTCATCATTCAGGTCCCACCTCTAAAATCAATCTTCAGGGAAGCCTTCTCTAACTTCCATCACTGCTTCAAGTTCCCACATTTATAATTTTTCAGAATCCCACATAGCCCCCCATCGATAGCATTTATTACATATGCAATTGTACATTTATATTTATTCAACTAATGTTGATGTCAGAGACCATGTTGATTTTTCACTTGTTATTATCTCTAGGCCATAGCTCATTGTTTGACACAGGATAAGATTCGACAAAAATTCTGTTGAATAAATAAGTAACAATAATAAAATAACTATAAAAGTAATAACTACTCAATGAAGAAATTCTGTATATAGAGAAAAGCACATCACAGAAGTACCTATCTATCATCTCACCAGCAGGGATCCACGTGTCCTTCCAGACAATTTCTATCCGCATATATGAATACATAAATATTTTATTTTATATAAAACTAAATCAATATATAATATTATTTCCTACATGAATGCCCAAATCTCCTCCAGTTTGTCAACTTAGAATTCACTCTTTCACCTTTGCCAATGCAAAATTGATAAATGGTATTTGTTTTAATTAATATTTATTTTAATTTCAGTTTTGTTTTGCATTTTTATTTTTATTTATCATTATTATTATTATTATCTTTATTGTTGAGAGTATTACAGATGCTCCCCCACTTATTCCCCCCATTGTCCCCCTCCACCTGGTTTCCACTCTGCCCCAGGCTTTCACTACCTTATTATCTATGTCCATGGGCTTAAGAAAAAATATTTTCCCATATGCTTATTATGCAGATATATGACTTCTTTTGTGGCTCATGTATAAAACACTTTAGCAATTATTCTTCTGGTCTGTTTATGTTGTTTCTTTATATTGCAAATAAAAATATCGGCCTGCCCTAACCGGTTTGGCTCAGTGGATAGAGCATCGGCCTGCGGACTCAAGGGTCCCAGGTTTGATTCCAGTCAAGGGCATGTACCTTGGTTGCGGGCACATCCCCAGTGGGGAGTGTGCAGGAGGCAGCTGAATCAATGTTTCTCTCTCATCGATGTTTCTAACTCTCTATCCCTCTCCCTTCCTCTCTGTAAAAAATCAATCTACACTAATAAAAGAGAAAAATGGTAATTGGCGTACGGCGATACCTTTTTCATTGGCTAATCAGGGATATATGCAAATTAACTGCCAACTAAGATTGGCAGTTAACTGCCAACAAGATGGCGGCTAATTTGCATATGTAGGCACAATGCAGGGAGGCGAAGGGGAAAGCAGGAAGAAGCCCCCTGCCACTGACAGTGATCTGAAACCCAGGGGGGAGCTAAGAGCTGGGGGGCAGGGCCAGATCTGCCCCCCAGCCATGATCTGAGAATCAGGCGCCTTTGCCGCCCTGGCCAGTGATAGCAGGAAGTAGGGATGGAGCCAGCGATGGGAGCTGGGCAAGGTCGAAGCTGGCAGTCCCAGGAGCTAGGGGTCCCTTGCCTGGGCCTAAAGCGAAGCCCATGATCGCGGCGCCCCCCGCTGCCACTGCAGGTCCCCGCTGCCTGGGCCGGACGCCTAGGCCAGAGGCGTTAGGCCTGGGCAGGGGCGGAGCCTGCAACCGCGGGGAGCTGGGGGTCCCCTGCCCAGGCCTGACACCTCTGCCAGAGGCCTCAGGCCTGGTCAAAGGGCCGATCCGGTGATTGGTGATCAGAGGATGATGAGGGTCAACTCCTCTGGCTGAGGCATCAGGCCTGGGTGGGGGGTGGAGCCGGGGATTGGGGGGATATGATGATCCCCTTGCCCAGGCCTGAAGCCTGGGTCAGAGGCGTCAGGCTTGGGCGGGGGGTGGAGCAAGCAATCAGAGGGAGATGGGAGTCCCCTGCCCAGGCATGATTCCTGGGCCAGAGGCCTCAGGCCTGGGCGGGGGCCAGAGCCAGTGATTGGGGGGAGATGGGGGTCCCCTGTCCAAGCCTGACACCTCTGGCAGAGGCGTCAGGCCTGGGCAAGGGGCCGATCAGGCGATCGGAGGGTGATGGGGGTCAATGCCTGAGGGCTCCCAGTATGTGAGAGGGGGCAGGCTGGGCTGAGGGACACTCTCCCCCCTCCCCCCACCCAGTGCACGAATTTCGTGCACCGGGCCCCTAGTAAAATATATTTTTAAAAAAATATCGGGCCTTCATCTGTACTATGATATGTAAATATTTTCTAGTTTGTCACTGGATTTACATTTTGTAATTGATGTGAAAATACTGATTTTAATGTTGTCAAATCTATTACTTCTTGCTCTTGTGGTTTTTGTATTTCTTATTATGATTAAACAGGTCTTTCCTAGCTTGCTACATAATATTTACTTAAATGTTCTTCAAATAATTCATGGTTTCACTTTTTTATATTTAATATTTTAATCTATCTATAATTTATTTTAAAGGGAAGCAATAAAAACCTGATTTTATATTTTTCCAAAGCACTGACCAATTATTTCAGCTCAAGTTTTCAACTAAATTGAAATGCTAATATTCAAAATCTAGGTAATAATACTTCCCTGGGTCAAATGCTAGGCATTGTCTTCTATTCTGGTGGTGCCACTAACAGAAAGTAATTATGTCATTAAAGGTATATATTTTTAAAAATATATACCTGGTTATGCTTGGTTATCTTCAAGTATCCTTTGTTCCAAAAGGCTTAGAATTAATGAATCAGATTCCAAGTGTATATACGTGGCTTGGGATTAAAGTTGCATCAGATTTGACATCTTTATAATATTGAGCCTTTCTATTTACATTACTCATCACCATATATTATAGTCTCCTTTTATGCTTCTCACTAGTGTTTTATTGTTTTGCTTTTAGAGCTCCTATAAATTCTAAGTTTATTTCTAGTATTTTAAATTGACATTTTAAATAGGATTTTACATTATAATTTAAAAATTTATTGCTCACATATTAAAAAAGCTATTGATTTGTGCACTTATTGAATTCAGCTGATAGTTATTCAGGTGGTTCTTTACATTTCTAAAACCAAATGTACATAATCCACACACACACAAAAATGGCAGTTTGGATTTCTTTCAACAGTTCCAACTACTGTCCTTTTTTTATGCAACACATTGACAAAAAATTTAATAACAATATTTAATAATTATTGTAATGCACTGATTTTTAATGTTAGTTTTTCTATAAAACAAAATTTCTGTTTCAGAGAGATTTTTAAATATTTATTTTGTATTAGTATTTAAAGCCGTGATTCTCAACTAATGGCTCAACACCCTAGTAAAAAACATTAATTCAAAGAAAGTTCTTTGCAATCCGAATTTACTGTTTATTCTAAGAATGCAGGCTGAATTTTATAAAACGCATTTGTTTTATACCAAAATGATTATATTCTTAAACTTTATACCTATTGTTTAGATAAATTATATTAATTATTTCAATTTGAGCCATCTCTCTTTACTTGAATGAGTCACACTCAGTCATAATCTTATTTTCTTCTAATAAATTACTAGGTTTCACTTGTTGCTGTTTAAGACTTTTGCATTTTACTTACACTTTGTTGTTGCCTCAGATTTTGTTAGGGTTTTTTGAGTTATCTTTAGCAGGTGTTTAAAAAATTATTTTATGCTTGCCTCCTAAAATTAATTGGAAAGCTTCACATATTTTCCTGTGCTGTGGAATAGATTACACAACATAAAAAGTAGTAGATGTGCCCTAGCGGGTTTGGCTCGGTGGATAGAGTGTCAGACTGAGGACTGAAGGGTCCCAGGTTCGATTCTGGTCAAGGGCATGTACCTTGTTTGTTTGTGGGCACATCCCCAGTAGGGGGTGTGCAGGAGGCAGCTGAATCGATGTTTCTCTCTCATCGATGTTTCTAACTCTCTATCCTTCTCCCTCCCTCTCTGTAAAAAATCAATAAAATATATTTTAAAAAATAAGTAATAGATGAATGATTGAAAAAAACACATCATACATATTTGAACCAAATGTATTTTTGGAAATAAATCTTGGATAACTTTATATCTTTATTATTGGTTCTTCCAATTTTATTCTCCTTTAGGCAATTAATTTATTTCTATATATAACTTTTTAAAATTCAAAATGATGCCATATAGATAGCACATTTTATATTACAATTTTAGTCTCTTTGGTATGTTATATTTGAATTCTCATTTCTGATTTTACAAAATTTTGTATGATTAAAGTTATTAGAAATTAAAACAGTATCTCTAAAAATAAAAAAAAAAATCTAAGTCTACTAATTTCCTACTAATTCACCAATTTCCGTCTTTATCTTGCACCAAATGATTTCATTAGATTTATTAGTCATTTTGTTTCTGGTTTCTCATAATGAAAGCTTAGTTTGTTTATTTTTGTATTTTCTTATTCAACAATACAAGCATTTAATGTGATTGCATGTTTGGCCATGTCTCATGCAACACTCCCAATATTGCTTCTTCCCAAGTATCCTATTGATAAAGTTTTGATCTCTTCTTTGATACAAAAGTTATTTAGGAAAGGGTGGGTTTTTTCCTATTTTTCCATCTTACAAGAAATTAAGATTTGTGATTAAGATAGTATTTTTATCTTTATGTTTATTTTATTATAACCATATTCTATATCATTTCTGTTTATTAAAATTTATTAAGGCTTTAATTATATCTATAATAATAAAAGCATAATATGCTAATTAGACCAGTCAGCTGAATGACCTTCCAGACTTCATTCCAGACATCCTTCCGGACGAAGCCGCAGCAGAGGGGCTGAGGGAGAGGCAGTTAGGCGATCAGGCAGGCAGGTGAGCAGTTACGGGCATCAGGTAGGCAGGCAGAGGGGTTCGGGGTGATCAGGAAGGCAGGCAGAGTGGTTAGGGCAATCAGGCAGGCAAGCAGGTGAGTGTTTAGGAGCCAGCGGTCCCGGATTGTGAGAGGAATGTTCAACTGCCATTTTAGGCCCACAGGATTGGGCCTAAACTGGCAGTCGGACATCCCCTGAGGGGTCCCGGATTGCTAGAGGGTGCAGGCCGGGCTGAGGGGACCCCCTCCACCCCTGTGCACTAATTTCGTGCACTGGGACTCTAATGTAATATATATATACATTAACTTTTCAAAATTACAGAAACAATTAGAATTTTCCTTACTTTAACAATCATATTTGTAGTATTAAATTTACTTCAATGCTTACCTTTAATCTATAAAATATATATACCTTTATATATTTTTTAAAATTTTATTCTTATTCTTGAATTTTATATTCAGTTTAATCTAGGATATACTAGTATATGTACATATACATACAAATCAAATTGCCTTTATTATATTATTCATATTTCTTCATATTTCGTATATTGTTTGTATATTGTTTATATATATGTATATATATATGTATATATATGTACATATACATATATATATGTGTGTGTATATATATATATATGGTAAGGATATACTAGTATATGTACATATACATACAAATCAAATTGCCTTTATTATATTATTCATATTTCTTCATATTTTGTATATTGTTTTTAACCTATATTAAAGATTAAACACTGAAAAAGATAAGTAAATGTATTTCATATCTTTTGTTTCTGTCAATTTCTCCTTATATTACTTAGAGACTTATTCTATACAGTTCTATATTGTTAACTTGTAAAAAACTTTTCTGATATTGGGGTCTCATTGGAGATTGAAATCTTTATTAATATAAAATATATTTATTTGACCAATTGTATATATTTAATTTGATTTTTTCTTTTGAATAATTTTGAGGTTTTTGCTTTCATTTTTTAATTATTCATTTCAATATTTAATTGAAATACATCTCTGCATATATATTATAGATGTGTGTATATATATGTGTATATATAATCAGTATCATCCACAGACACAACGAACTAATATATATATATACACACATATATATAAACCCTGACTAATACATTAACTTTTCAAAATTACAGAAACAATTAGAATTTTCCTTACTTTAACAACCATATTTGTAGTATTAAATTTACTTCAATGCTTACCTTTAATCTATAAAATATATATACCTTTATATATTTTTTAAAATTTTATGCTTATTCTTGAATTTTATATTCAGTTTAATCTCTTTATTAATCTCTTTTGTCCATTTATTTCAGGTCTTGCAAAGCAAACCAGTATCTTTTTTTTTTCTTTTTTTTTCTTTTTTTTTTTAAGCATAGAGTCCAATTCTTTGGTCATAATCTTTTTTTCCTTAAACATATATTGGTTTTGCACCACTATCTTCCTACCTTTAATGATGTAAAAAATTCTATGATTAGCAAGTTTCATGCCTCCTTCTGTTTTTCTTTTACTTTTTCACTCTTTTTTCTTATACTATGAGAATATGTAGCAATCATTGTTCTTGATGTTGCTCTGTTCAAATTAAAGGTAACTATTCCAAAGGTTGCTATGCACATTTCAGTTATAGTTTTCACTATTCTTTCTGTTGTAGTTATTCTGGGCTCTTATTAAAAAGAGCAATTACCTGCATATACTTTCTAATTTCTGTTTTCTATTTCTAATACCTTCTTTTTTTTTCTTTTTTTTTTAATATATATATTTTATTGATTTTTTACAGAGAGGAAGGGAGAGAGATAGAGAGTTAGAAACATCGATGGGAGAGAAACATCGATCAGCCGCCTCCTGCACATCTCCTACTGGGGATGTGCCCGCAACCCAGGTACATGCCCTTGACCGGAATCGAACCTGGGACCTTTCAGTCCGCAGGCCGACGCTCTATCCACTGAGCCAAACCGGTTTCGGCATACCTTCTCTTTTATTATTTTTATCTCTTGACCTTTTATTCTGCATCCAGGTAAATTCCACTGGTGTGTTCTCCACATTACCTCTTTAGTTTGAGGCAGTGATAATTTCATCCTTTACTCCTCCAATATTATTAAATTATATTACTACCTTTTCAATTCTATAATATTCTTAATATGCTTCATCTCACTCTTAATTTATTTTCATCTATCTCTTAATCACCTACCATTTCAATTCAGACTATAATGGTTCCACCTTATACATCATCTATTAACTCATAGAATTGCTATTTTTAAAGATTTGTTGATAGTTGTAAACATGTATTAACTAAAATTCATTCCTTAAATAAACTATGTTCTCCCCTGCCTTTTACTTGTTTTATTTTTTCTCTATTACTTTTCAGAAATTTCCATAATACCTTCTGGTCTCCTTTTTTTTCATTTATTCATCCTTGAATTATAATTATTAATCTAAAATTTAATTTTATGTCATAACAAAACATCAAGCAGAAGCAAACTAAACCAAGAAATGTATTGTAACTGACTCTCATTCCTTACCTCTCATTGCCTGAAGCAATGTCAGCCCCAAGCCGTGTCCAGGATTTCTTAGGATAAGCACTGTGAAGCTGAAGTTTCCCATAAACTCCTGAAAATAAAATAAGCAAAATTCTTCAGATGAATTAAGGAAACATGAGCAAAACTCATTATAGAGGTAATTGGGCAAGATATGTGATATAGAAACTACATATAAAGATGTACACTTATCAGAAAAAGAGTATTTTAGTGCTCTGTTTTTAGCAGGTCAACTGTATCTCACATGGACATGAAACTCGCTCTCTCAAAAGTTATAGAAAAATGCATGCACATCACATCTAGTAATCCAACAGTTGGGAAACAGACCACACTAATGGCTAACTAATTCGATTTCCACCATTAAGTGACTCCACACCATTTGCAATTTGGTTGGAAGTTAACTGGTTTTGATATTTTATGTTACACACTAGATTTTCCAAAAGGCAAGAGTAATTTATTATTTCCTAAGGAAAGAGATTTGGTGCTATTAACTTTGTTTTCAGTGGTTAGACCTCTACTTCTTTATTACAGATATCAAAGAATAGATCTCTAGCTCCTTTGTTTCAAAATATAATTTAAGACTCATAAATTAAAGTCTTGCCAAGGTCTTGCTTGATGCAGTCCAGTTTTATCCCTTCAGGTCTTTTCTCTTATATGTTTTACTACATTTTAAAATTACATGAAGCTCACTCCTCATATCCTAGTGGTGTAAAAATGTTTTGGGCATGAACCCAAGCAGTAACAAAATTATGGTTATATACTCCTAGTGCATGTATATTTACTTAATTAAATATACATATATGTGAGTATATTCATATTTATCTGAATAGGAGTTCTAATCTTTTCTTCAAATATTTTCCAAAGAATTTTATACATACCCCTGTACTGGTGTACCCAATTTTGTTGCAAATTGTGAATCTTGAACTCTAAAGATCGTATAAATTTTAGTAGAAAACATGAATAAAAGAAACAAACACCAGTAAGGTACAAATAACATGTCTTAGGTTTTCATCTTATGTAAAACAAAAAAGTTTCAAATAATGGAAGTTTATGTCAATAAACTGTTTATGTCAATATCCTTAATTTTTTCCATACTCTAATTCAAAGAAAAGCCAAAAGATTATAAAACTAAAACTAGAATTAATTGAAATGTAAAAAACACTCTGAATTTCAGCATATGTCCTGGAATCAATATTTCATAATAATAATCATATGTATATAAAAGTTTTAGAAGATACCATTATCATCATTTTAAAATTCCATCTTTTTCACTATTGGTTAAATATGGTAACCAATTTCTTCAGAAGAAGAAATATGAAGTAATTTAGAGAAATTGCCAACAACAAAAGATTTTAACAACAACCAAAAACAAACAAAAAACGCTAACAGTTTATTTTCTTAAATTTGAATTATCCAAAAAATTTAATTGACCAGAAAAGTAGATTTCTTGATCATTCACAATCATCAAAAGTTTACACATTATGGAACTAAGTTACCAAACTTCAAACTATCCTAACATGTTTGTTTCCATTTTACTGAGTCACTGATATTTTATGCAATTAGTAGACATACAGAGTAAGTGAGAAAATACTAGAAATCTGATAAACAGTCTCTTATAGCTATACCTTAAAACTGAGTTATTGTGTGGCTCTTACAACATGTTATACAAGAACGGTCACAGTTTCTAGGATCTCCTGTAGAGCAATTTTAAAATAAGATTTGGTGTTGTGGCAGTATCAAATGGAGAAACTGTCAATAGTAAATCTTTCTTTGTAATTTATAGATCTCTTAGTTTTAAAAAGTATATCTTCAGTGACCCTATATTTGGCTCCCCCTACCCTTTACTACCCCCAACTCCCATTCCTTCTGGTAAGCACCATACTGTTGTCTGTGTATATGAGCTTTTGTTTTTCTTATCTGTTCATTTGTTGCTTTCAGTTTTCTCTCTCTCATATGAGTGAAATCATATAGTTCTTAACTTGCAATATACCGATCATATGTCATAGAAATGCACACTTGAAACTATGTAATCTTTTTAACCTATGTCACCCCAATACATTTATTAAAAGTAATTTTAAAATTAAAAATGTAATAAAAATATATCAATAATTACATATTATTTACAATTAATAATACAGACAGTCTAGATTTTGGTGTCTGCTCATCTGGATATGATTCTAAATTCTGACACTGTCCAGCTACATGGCCTTTTTCACATATTGTCCATCATTTGTAAAATGGGCACTGCTTACAGAAGAGCTGGTAAATAAAATAAATATAAAGTATCCAAAACAGTGACTGGAATTTAGTAGATGTTCCAATATATGAATGGTGCTTTATCACACAAACACACACATATTTCATTTTTAATAAAAACTTATTTTACTCTTACCGATTGTTCCTGGATCAATATGAATTCCATTGAAACGGTCACAGAAGACTCCCTCTGAGGCTCTAAGGAGAATCAGAAGCTTTTGTTCTTTTTGTAAGGGATTTTCCAAAGTACCTATTTACAAAGAAAAGTATATCTTTTTAAAAAATTTGAAATTAAAAGAGAGAGAGAGGAAGTTGTGATGTAATTTCAGAAATGCAAAATAGATGCTATCGAGTAGACTATATGGAGAAGAGCCAATGGTCACACAGATGAAATAAGGAGGGAAAATGAGATACGGTAAGCTCTGAAGGGGTTTGGCTAACCATTCAGCAAAAATACACTTTTTTTTCCAGTTAGGGCAGAGTATATCTTCCTGACCTACTAGTATTTAGCTTGGTCATGTGATTTGTTTGGGCCAATAAAATTTGTGTGGAGGTGATAGCAATGCCAGTTCTGAATTGATGCTTTAAGTTGCTTGGCAAGTTTTCACCATGAAAGGCATATTCTTTAATTTTTTATTTTTTTTCAGTCTCTAGTACCTGACTGAAAAAAAAAAAAAAACCTAACAGATCTGAAGAGAACACACAAGGTTGAAGCAATTCCAACTCAGTCTAACATTGGTATTTGTTGTGGTATGTCACTTAGGTTCATGGATTATTTCTTACACACTGTCACTACAGCAAAACCTGGCTGGCGAATGTCTATGACTGGCTTTATAGCATTTTAGCATTTAATCTTCACAACAAACCTGAAAAGTATGATTCTTATCTCTATATCAAATATTCATATATAAACGAGGCTTAGCAGTTAAGGGACTTGACCAAATTTATCCAACTGGTAACAGAGTGAGTTTGAACAATAATCTGTTTATGTTAAGTTTCCTATTAAAAAGTAAAAAGCTATTTTCTAAGCCTAAATTCTTTTAGCAGCATAATGACACAATCCATTCAGGCTATAACAGACATCAGTTGGAAATAGCTTCTGACATTATTCCCTTGATGTAAACAGTAGAGTTCATCAGTTTTATAGTATGAGAATTCTTTGGGGGATTTGCTCAAATAGTGGTACTGAGTATGGACCAAACAAATGTTATTTTCTTCTTAGAGTAAAGAAAATATGACAAAAAAATCAGTTTTCTCAAGAAGCACCTGATGAAAAGATAGTCTCCAAACTACACACTGGATCAAACAGGTTTATAAAAGACATCTGCTCTCAAACAAGACTTTCCAGCTAGAAATTCTTGAAAACATAACCAAAAATAAGGTTGCCAAGGACAGTATGAAGTAAGTGGTAAGCTTAAAATTTCTGGGTTGTCATTGTGGTTAAGTGGCCTTTCAGGGGGCATAAAGTCATCTTCCCCAGTTGGCACTTCACATACACCTGGTTAACCACAAGGCTCAATGTGAGTTTGCAGCTTGCTACATACCTATCTTTCTAGCCCAGGAGTGCAGACATTAGTCTACCAGGGACTGCTGAAGGTAAGACTCAGAGAGGGAAGTACATCTGCTTAGAGTTGCACAGTAGGTCCAGGGGCAAGCAAGGGTTAGACCCCACAGCCTGTGTTCCCAATGAGATGCCAAGGAAGCCGCTGTCCATGCAGGTAATGCCAACCCTCAGCCGAGCGACCAGCGTACCCTTTTAGCCAACACCAAGCTGTTCCAGAGCAGACAGAAAGCAAATGGGGGAAGAGGAGAACATTAAGAAAATGCGTGTGGTGTAGCTCTTATCTTGTGGTGATAAGTCTGTCCAGTAAGCCGTTTTCCAACTGTGATTTCATTTATTTCACGGAGGGTAGTTTAGATTCTTAGGGGAAAAACGGCCTAGCACTAAACAGATACCAGAGAGGAAAAAGTAGGGCAGTTTTTGCCCTAGAGAAATGTATGCAGCGTCCCACAAAAGGAGTTCAGCGTTCCTCTAAAATCAGAGATTGAATCAATTATGCAACTCAAAACGGCAGCATATGTGCAGCTTCCACAGAAAGTCTGGGCAAAATTAGTCAGCCCCCCTCACCCCCACCCCGAGATCTTGGGGTATCTCAAATCACCAGAGTTTGGATTTGTTCTGTGATGTGGGGGAGGGGAAAGGTGCAGGATAGGAACTGAGCAGGAAGAAGGCAAGAGTGACCTCAGAGAAGGGAGATATATATAATTTTAACATTAAAATGAAGTGCACCTTAAATTTGTAAAAGCTGGTGAATGGCAAGCCCTGAAGGCTGGCTCCTCATTTTATTCTCAAATCTATCAATCAAAGAAAGGTGAGCGCTCTCTCCAGGTGGGCTTTGCTCCTAAATGAGAGTAGCCACCTCTCACAGAAGGCTCTCAGGATAATGCTGTTCCTCTCTGATTTTCCTTTCTGAAGCTGCCTGGCACTGCTGGAAACCGTAGCAAAAGGCATTTTCAACCTGGACGAATTTAGATATATTCATAATGGAGGGAAAATCGTTGCCATTGTGCTGCAGAGAGGTGCCAGGTGTTTACGCATACATGATTTTATTTAACTCTGACAACCCTGTGATGGATATTGTTGAGGTTTTCATGAGGAAACTGAGGCAAAGAGAGGTTAAGTAACTTATCAGAAATTACACAGCAAATAAGTGGTGAAACTGGGCTTCGACTTAGTAAGTACCGTGTTGGTCACGTGCAAATAGATGAATAGGAATGAAGTAAAGGGAAGTTACCATTACTTAGTATGATGGTGGGCAATGGAGGGGAACAGATTATGTTCCAGATGTAAAATCACCTGGGGGGGTGGAAGAAAATACATTCTGGTATACGACAGATAACCATTATAATGATTTGAGGAATATGCTACAAATGGATTCCTTGAGCTTCAAGGGTAAGAAAAAGGGAAAAGGAGCTTATATTATTTTATTAACTAAACCTTTTTTATAAATTCAGAAATAAACATAGTTTGCATGTAAGCCCACTCTCCCAACATGACTCCCCACACCTTGTAACTAAGCCAATCCACACCCAGTCACTCATGATCCTCTCCGCTCTCTCCTCTGCACATGAGCTGCCCCAGGCTTTGAGGTCCCTCACCTTTGTCCTATCTAAATCAGAATCATCCCTCAAAACGTAGCTTTGCTGTAATTTCTTTCTAAAAGTCTTCTATGATATTGAATCACATGCCCCCTTTTGTGGATAAACAAGCTCGAGCCCCTTGCTGCAGTAATTTTCCTTAAAGGAACTTGTCCTAAAGAAAGAGTGTGGAAGGTAGACAGATGAAGGCCCTAAGTGCCTCACTGCAGTATTATTTTATATGTATAAAAGCCTAAGCGACTAAATGACCAGAAGACCAGTGGCTATGATGCAAACTGACCACCAGGGGACAGACGCTCAATGCACAGGATTACACTCCCTCCTGTCTGGAGCAGGCCTGCGGGGATTGGGCTAAAACTGGCTATCCAACATCCCCCGAGGGGTCTCAGATTTCGAGAGGGCACAGGCCAGGCCAAGGGACCACACCGGTGCATGAATCCGTTCACCGGTCCTCTAGTCTAGTTATAATCACAAACATTTGAAAACACTTTGAAATAGTACACAATTGGAAACAAGTTTGTTTATTTACAACCCTCTTTTTCCCCTACTTCCTGGACATGCTCAATAGATGAGCCACATGATTCCCTAAGCAAGCCCAAACCCACTTCAGACGCCACTCCCTCTGGGACCCTTCCTTGTCAACTAAGTGTGGGTTAGGTGGTCCTCTATGGGCTATCAAAGCATAGTGTGTTTTCGCCCAATACTTCCACACTGTATCATGAGTGCCTTTGACCAGACTGCCTCATTGTCTTCACAGTGAGCTAATGCAGAGAGGTGACTGTGTATTGGCAGCAGTGTTCACTTATTTTATCCCAGAAATGGTGAACTAGGTCACTTTAACCAATTCTCTTGCAGAAAGCAATCAGAAATAATAAAGAGGAATACTGTACAGTTAAAAAGACTCATTTCGCCAATCGATATATATAAAAGCCTAAGCGACCATTACAACCGAATGACCAGAATGACTGAAATGACCAAGCAACCAGTCGCTATGATGCACACTGACCATCAGGGGGCAAATGCTCAATGCAGTAGCTGCCCCCTGGTGGTCAGTGCGCTCCCACAGCCAACCAACCACTACCCCTCCCCCTGGCTGGCCTCCCCATCAGCCCTGATTGGGGGAGGGGGGGAAACTGGCCAACCTCCCCCAGCCGCCCCCGCCGGCCAACCTCCCATGGTCCCTCCTCCCCCCGCCAACTTCCCGTGGTCCCTCCCCCCAGCCAGCTGACACACCCCCGGACAGGCCTCAATTGCCAGCCTGGCCAAGGGACCCCAACCATGCACAAATTCATGCACCAGGGCTCTAGTGCTATAATAATGTTACGCATGGCTATGACTAGCATCATAGCTTTAGAATAAATAAAGCAAAAAAATGACAGAATTTCAATGAAGAAATAGATATATCCACAATAACAGTGGTAAATTAAATACAAGTGTTTATAAAATAAACAAAAATAAAGTTTTGAATAGTACAACTAGCAAACTTGATATCATGCATAATATTCTTTTCAAGCATTCCATAGACTTTCACAAATATTAATTATATGATGACCTTAAAGCTTAATTACATTATGACCCTATGATTCCAATCATTTTAACATATTTAAAATGATTGGAATCATACAGCATATGTTTGCTGACCATTGTTTAGTCAAAGTGCACAACTCATATTTAAAAAGGTTTACAAAATAAACTATTTTAAAATAAAGATTTTTCAATTATTTAGAAATATCATTAAGAGAGTAAAAAGAACAATCTACAGAGTATACAAAAATATTTGTAATACATGTAACAAACAAAAAGTACATTCCAAAACATATAAAACATCTATCACAAAAGGGTAAGAAAATAGCTACTTCACAAAACAATGTGTAAAATTTTAAAACTATTCAATCACATTAGAAATTAGAGAAATGCAAGATAAACCAACAATGAGGCTCCACTATATACCTACTGGAATGGATTTATAGTGTTTAGTTCAGCTATGTATTTTTTAAACTTTTCTGTACATGTGTATCATAGTAACAAAATAATAAAAATTTCTTAACTGATTAGTATATGTTCCAAGGACAGTCTTCAATAGGTATTTGTTGATCAAAAAAATGGAAACTGACCAAAATTATATTTGTTTTTCTGCTTCTCCATGCCATTACATTTGTTCATAGCTTTATTAATTGATATTAAAAAACTGCATACATTTAATCTATACTGACCAAATTTTAAGACACATCACCCTAATAAACTTTTTTGCAGGTCCTGTTCACTAACTCCAAAACAACAGATTGTATCCTATATAATAAAAGCCTAATATGCAAATCAACCGAACAGTGGAATGATGGGCAGAACAACCAGTCACTATGACGTGCACTGACCACCAGGGGGCAGACACTCAATGCAGGAGCTGACCCCAGCCCGCAGGCCCCAGGCCAGCCAAGGCAGTTGCCAGCAGGGGGCCCCTTGATCACCCCACTGGTCACCCCACAGATCGGCCTTGATCTCCAGCCAGGCCTAGGTACCCTACCCATGCACACCAGGTCTCTAGTTGGTAAATAATATGTATTTCTGTCCAAGTTAACCTTGAAATGTAATAAATATCATGATTGCATATGAATGATAGGTTAGGAAATTACCTCCCAAAGTTTAGTTTTATGCATTTTCTCCTGTCCTCAGGAATAGGTTATACAGTAATGACTTTGGAAGTTGAGCTTGTAACTGGAACATAACTATTTTTCTCACGTGGTGCTATAGCTACTTTCTTCAGAGTGGAGATGCCAGAACATCCTTTCTTATCAGACCTAAACTAGCAAATAGTGTTGAACCAGTTAAAATGTGAAGCATATTTTATTTTGAATTAGCTTTTAATTCTCAGTGTGTACCCCAAGACCCACTGATTCCTAAAACACCCCTTCCCAATAGAATCAATCTCATGTGTGTGTGTGGGGGGGGGAGGGGGGGCGGGGGGAGGGGGGAGGATGGAATGGCATTTAACCCAAATGGAATAAAAATATGTTAAAATAATGTCTAATTCAGGCTGACAAATTTTTATCATCAATGAGGCCTTTCAATTTATCAACAATTGATAGAATATGAAGTAACAGTTAATATAATTTATCAATTCACATGCTGGCAAAGATGTATAAAAATTCTTAAAACTTCTTAAGTAAGGTTGAACAAATTCATTTCTGTAAACCTCAGTTTCTGCCAGTATAAAATAGGCATATAGTAGCATCCATTCTATTTTTTTGTGAGAGTTAAGTAATTTAGTGCATGTCAATAATACATGGCACAGTATCTGCATGTAATACCTGTTGTTTTTAAATGCTGGGTCTTAGCCCCAGCGGGTGTGGCTCCGTTGGTTGGAATGCTGCCATCGTATATACAAAAAAGGTGATGGGTTCAATCCCCAGTACGGACCAATGTTTTCCTCATATTGATGTCTCTCTCTCTCTCTCTCCCTCTCTCTCTCTCAAATCAATTTAATTTTTTTAATGTTGGCTTTTAGTAGTAATAATATTTAAAAAATAGTAGTAGTGACAATGAAGAAATAAAACATTCCAAAGTTTAATTTGGAAATGAAGAAAAAGGCAAATTATTTTTAGCAAGTAATATCCTATTCCTAAAGTGCTAAAAACTAGACATTTCAAAAGTAAATATACTAGGTAATCACTTATTTGAATGTCCAGTCCAAGGAACAGCAAGGAAGACAATTAAATTCCTTTCAAACTTAAACACTCTTACAAGAGTTTAATAACCAACAAAACAAATTATACATTCACTCACTTATTCACCTGTTTGCTTAAAATCATTTAGTTTTTTCATGCAAAAATAACTAAGGTTAAAAATTATTTATATATTATATAATTAATCATTTAGTAATTTGAAAATAATAAATTTCTAAGAAATTTTATGTTATTGCGGGAGAAGTTCAAGAGTCCAAAATATAGTTTGGGAAACACTAATTTAGAAAATATTAAAGTAAAGATGATTAATGTAAATGTGTTTGGTAGTCTAACAAGACAGGATTATTTCTTGTGTCCATGTTTTGCTTTATATATATATATATATATATATATATATATATATATAGAGAGAGAGAGAGAGAGAGAGAGAGAGAGAGAGAGAGATATGGATAATATGTCTGTTAGAGAACTAATATCCTTGGGAAAATAAACAGATATTTATATGCTTAATTTTATTTTTGAAATATGTATTACTTGACTATTAGATGCCAGTCTTCTTAGAGACTCACAGAAATGGAATTCAGTGTTTAGTGAACCTGTAAAAACAAAGCTTTTACACGTTTTCACTTATTATTAAAGATGTACAATATTTAAAAGTCACATCCCTTTGATGTCAATATTTGATTTTTTCAGCTAACTAGTGATTTGATTGGAGAACTGTCACTGCAAACAGAAACTGATTTGTTAACTAATGACACACATTAGCTATTTATAAGCCATTTATTTTGCAAATATCTAGGTACACTTGTACTTACACACTAAATACGTGGGTATTTTCTAATTGTTAAACTTGAAAGGCATACTTTTTTGTTTTTTTAACTTAATATATTATTTTTAAACAAACATCACCACAAGATACAAGATTCTCTGGCTACTCAATAAGTCTTACTACTGGGTATTGTGGCTTTAGGCTGGAGGTTATGTTTTAATCTACACTTTTCTCTGGTTTGTCTTCTTATTACTTAATCACCCAATAAGTTTTACAGAATTGTCAGTTTGGAAGGCAATAAACTGTGTATGGATTTTTCCTCTTCTTTAAGATTGAGAAAGTCCCAATCATGGAAGCAATGAAAGAAACTTCCATACACCTAGTACTTCATTTCCTGACAATCAAAGTCATGTGCTAATGATGACCTTAGGCTCCTAGCTGCAAATGCCAGACAGACTGACAAATACTCGTCATTGACTCTGCAAAACAATATGTGACAAGTTTTAGGATAAAAACCCAGTTCCTAGCTAATTACCAAGGGACTGGGCAGCACACCACGTGACCTGGTTA
The DNA here is from genome assembly GCF_964212035.1 of Myotis nattereri. Taxonomy (NCBI): domain Eukaryota; kingdom Metazoa; phylum Chordata; class Mammalia; order Chiroptera; family Vespertilionidae; genus Myotis; species Myotis nattereri. The sequence continues at coordinate 22,413,947 of NC_138081.1, forward strand.
TAACAGGCCACAGGAACACTGAGCTGATGAGTCCTCAGGGACATTGATTTGTGGGGCAGGCATTGCTTGCTTAGGGACCAAGGAGAGTTCTATTTAGCTCTAAAGACACAAATTAATTATTAGTGATTATAGTTCTCTGAAATCCTCCTACAAGCTATCACAAGAGAATTTCCTATTTGCAATTTTAAAAGTATGAGATTAAAACACTCCCCAAGCTGAACATTTGGATCAGTAACATGTTAATATTATTGCTATCAAAGATAGCAAGGAACATATGTTAAAGCATAAAAATGATGGCTTATCTAAGAGACACTAATGAAAAAATGAGTTCAGACAACTATTCATGAACAAAGAAATACAAACATTTAATCATAAATCAATATCTATTGTACAGGATTTGAGTCAGGCATTTTTATGCATTTTTCACTCCTAGAAAGATTAAAAATTGAAAATACTTGGGATTTGTACAAGATCACCAAGTTTTCCAATATGTTTTTACCCTCATTTTGTTCATTTCATACAGGAGCAAAAACACTGTAGTCATTTATATATTAACGCTATAATTCCTTCCTCACAGATGTCCGTGTGTTTTTTTTCTTTATTGATTAAGGTATTACATATGTGTCCTAATCCCCTCCAGTGTCCCCCCTCATGCCCTCACCGCCCCCTCCCTGCCTGGTGTCTGTGTCCATTGGTTATGCTTATATGCATGCATACAAGTCCCTTGGTTGATCTCTCCCCCTCCCCTCCCCCCTCCTCTACCTTCTCTCTGAGGTTTGAGCATCTGATCTATGCTTCTCTGTCTCTGGATCTGTTTTTGTTCATCAATTTATGTTGTTTATTATTCCACAAATGAGTAAGATCATGTGTTATTTATCTTTCTCTGACTTATTTCTCTTAGCATAACACTCTCAAGGTCCATCCATGCTGTTGCAAATGGTAGGAGATCCTTCCTTTTTACATCAGCATAGTATTCCATTGTGTAGATGTACCACTGTTTTTTAATCCACTCATCTGCTGATGAGCACTTAGGCTGTTTCCAAATCTTAGCTATTGTAAATTGTGCTGCTATAAACACAGGGGTGCATATATCCTTTCTGATTGGTGTTTCTGATCTTGCGATATATTTCTAGAAGTGGGATCACTAGGTCAAATGGGAGTTCCATTTTTAATTTTTTGAGGAAACTCCATACTGTTTTGCACAGTGGCTGCACCAGTCTGCATTCTCACCAGCAATGTATAAAGGTTCCTTTTTCTCCACATCCTCACCAGCACTTGTCGTTTGTTGATGATAACCATTCTGACAGGTGTGAGATGGTACCTCATTGTTGTTTTGATTTACATCTCTCGAATGATTAGTGACTGTGAGCATTTTTTTCATATGTCTCTTGTCCTTCTGTATGTCCACTTTCAAGAAGTGTCTATTTAGGTTCGTTGCCCATGTTTTGATTGGATTGTTTATCTTCCTTTTGTTAAGTTGTATGAGTTCCCTATAAATTTTGGAGATTAAACCCTTAGCAGATGTCACATTGGCAAATATGTTCTCCTTGCAGTGGACTTTCTTGTTATTTTGTTGATGGTTTGTTTTTCTGTGCAGAAGCTTTTTATTTTTATGTAGTCCCACTTGTTTATTTTCTCCTTCATTTCCATTGTCCTAGGTCTAGGAGATGTTTCAGTAGACATATTGCTATGAGATATTTCTGATATTTCGCTCCCTGTGGCTTCTTCTAAGATTTTTATGGTTTCCCATCTTACATTTAAGTCTTTTATCCATTTTGAATTTATTTTTGTGTATGGTATAAGTTGGTGGTCTAATTTAATTTTTTTGCATGTATCTGTCCAATTTTCCCAACACCACTTATTGAAGAGACTGTCTTGACTCCATTGTATGCTCTTGCCTCCTTTGTCAAATATTAATTGAGCATAATGGCTTGGGTCCATTTCTGGGTTCTCTGTTCTGTAAGTATAATATTTTTTACTTATCTCTATATTTTATTATTTCATCTATCTTACCCTTATTGTGGAATCCTTTTGGATTCTAATCTTTTCCTCCCAGATTAATACCATTTGCTCATTTGTTTAATATTTTATAATATCCCCATCCAGGTAATTAATAGAAATATTAAATAAAACTGAGCCTTGTTTTTGTTACTAGAAAATTTATTTCAAGCTCACACTTTCCATTGCTATGATTAGACTTTTTTCATTTTTGAAATTATTTATCATTGTAACAAAACCTGTTGCCTGAAAATCTGTACTTTTGAAGAGAAGTGCCACTGTGCCACTGTCCAGTGTTGATTTGTGTATATAAAATCTTATTTTTAAACTTGTCCATTCCCGACTATATTTTTATCCATTACTAGACAATGCTGTATTCTTTTTCTCCCTGCTTTGTCAGGCCTAAAGTTTGATTATTGGAACCCATCTGCTCAATCCTATGTGTATTATGCCTGAAGGAAGACTTTCAACCCATCTGTCCAATTCTACCACACCCCAAAGAAATCCCAACATGAAATAGATAATAACACTAGTTAGTAAGTGAACTTAATAGATGTGGACATTGGTACGAAACACTGCCAGAGTATGTCTACTCTCTGATGCATTTTGATCTAAGTCCCAACATTGTGGAATTATATTTCTTGGTGGTCCTGCTTCTAAGGCAGCTGGTGCTGGCAAAAGGTATCAATTGACTTTTAGTAGAGTATAATAATAATGCTAGCATTAGAAGGGAGGTTTAAGATCAAAGCTTTGCTTAGAGGGCTGCAGCTGTGTCGCAAATGCCAAATTCAATATCATTCTTTGTTCAGTGGTTATCTCATTAGTTTGATGAAACACTTAAGATGAGCTTAAAGTATTTCACTTGTGTGTCCATTCTTTCATTCATCATCTGTTTGTTCACTGCCTACCATGAGGCTGGTGCCATGGGAGAGGTTGAATGTACAGAAATAGAAGTCGTGAGCCTAGCTTTCAAGAGATGTCTCAGTGAAGTAGTGGAGACAAACTGGCAAAAACAGAATTAGAAGCATCATCACTTCCAAACTGGTGGGGCTTAAAGATAAAGGAATAGATCTGAAAAGGCATATATTTGCGGATGAGTATTATGCCTCCAGGAAACGGTAGGGAATGGGAATGTCTGGATTGTAGGATTTATAGAATAGTGATGGCCCATGAAGCTTCTTGGTCTTATACATTATGTGAAGAAATTTGGCTTCTGATAATTTGCTGTGTGACTGGCCAGTGTATACATAAGTGAATGGTCACATATAAATCTGTCTTTCAGCTCAATTCCTTTTTCTTATAACACATTTAGTCTCCCTACACTTAAAACGTGAACATCAAATCTCCTATGTTCATTGGAGCATCATTTACAATAGTCAAGACATAGAAACAACACAAGTGTCCTCCACTGGATGACTGGATAAAAAAGATGTGATACATATATATTGAAATACTACTCAACCACACAAAATATATTGCTATTTTCAACAACATGGATGAATCTTGAGTGAAATAAGTCAGATGGAAAAGGACAAAAACCATATGATTTTAGGATATAAAACAAAAAGCAATAACTGAATAAACAAAATAAATAAAAACCAAGACTCATAGATATAAACAACATAATGGTGGTTACCAGAGGGAAAGGGGGCTTGGGGAGGATGAAAAGGGCAAAGGGTGTCAAATCCAAGGTGACACAGGAGATTTGATTCCAGGTGGCAAGCACATGATAGAGTATACAATTGAATTATAAAATTGTATTATAAAGGTATACACCTGAAATTTATAAAATGTTATTAACCAAAGTTACCCCAACAAATTTTAAAAATATTCCTTAAAAATAGAACAAGTTGGAAAAATTTTCACAGTGATAACAAAGGATCAAAAATATTAACAAACTATACCTGTTAAAGTGCGTGTGTGTGTGTGTGTGTGTGTGTGTGCATGTATTTGTGCACATGTAGGAAAAATTCAAGACAAGACTACAAAATGTTTACTGTGATTATCTTTATATTTGGGAATATGAGTGAATACTTGATTTCTTTTATATAATTTTCTATTGCTCTTCTGTATTTTCCAGTATTGTACAATAGACTGAAAAACATAAAAATTATTTTAAAACACTATAACTAAATAATAATAATGATTAGAGTAACTATTATTTAGCCGTGGTTAAAGTAATAGAAACTGCATAACCTGAAAAACAAAAGATGCAAGAAAATGTGAATAAAGGACTATCGAAGGGAAGGGAATTTGATACTCATCTTATAGGAATCAAGAAAGAACTTGAACCAACAGAAATTAGAGGAAGACAGAATTTGGCTTAATAGTAGGAAAATAATTCTAATGGGATTTTAAAAAGTGGGAGCAGGCTTTCTCAAAAGGTTTTGATTTTATTTATTTATTTATTTATTTATTTAATTTTGTCACCAGAAGAGGCGTGACCACAATTTTTCAAGAATACTCTTAGAGTAATTAAGGTTTGGTAGTTAGGTCTAGAATGCTCTCCCACCAGAAATTTTAAAAACTGGATATTCCCAAACAATGTATCTAAATACTTCCTCACCATCAGAGATTTATTTCTCTGGGGCAAGGTATTATTGTTTCTGGGAATTCTCTTTTAATCTGTTGGAGAGCAAAGTAGAATTCCCCACCAAGTTCAAAAGTAGTTCCTTTGGGGCCAGAGCACATGTCTTTTCACTTCTGTACTCTTATTGCCTACAACAATTCCAAGCATACAGTCTACCTGTACCAGCTCATGTGTTTTGTTTGTTGGAAGAAAGCCAATGTATCCGTCCTGGTTAATACACTACCCCCGATCCATTCCATCCTGCCTGCCCCTCATTCTCAGTAGCAGGCCTCACTTCCCAGCTAAAGGAGCTTCCCAGCACCCACTGAGTGTCTGGGCTCTCCACCGGCTGCATGGGGAGCCACAAACATAGCAAAGAAAGACAGGAGTTCGCTGGTTGTTGGATGGACCAGATGAGTCGTTTGCCTTCTCCCCAGCTTTCTTCCCTGTTGTCCCGAGATGTGCTGGTTCCACAGACGCTTCTCTTAAGGCATATCGCACGGCCAAGCAAATAGTCATGTTTCCTTGAGAAGCTGTGGCCAACTGGTGTTTGATGTCCCCTCTTTTCTCCTTCATTCTGTTCCCTTTACTCCCACTCCAGTGCCAGCTGCCCCAGTAAAGCATCAGCACATAAGCTTTGTTTCAAGTCCGTTTTCCCAAGGATCTGCACTAGGCTAGCAATTGAAATTTTACTGTTGAGCAAAGGATAACAAATCCATCCTATGAGATCTTCTGAAAAAGTGAGTTACTGGTAAATTCTCCTACAAAGAACTAAAGGGAGAATGGATCTGTGGCCTGGAGGAGGACTCTGGGACCAGAAACACAACCTGATGTCAGTGGGTGGACATGAGAGAATGACCAATAAAAGTTACCCGTCTGTGTCAAGATCTTGCCAAAGAAAAGCTTTGCTGGTAAACTCGGTCCTTGCCTTAGCCCCCCCCCCCCCCCCCCCGCCCCCCCAAACTCCATTAAGCAACCGGCTGGATGATGCCATCATTTCCCAAGGCCTTTCTCACAGGGCTTAATTCCCATTGTGCTCCCAATCCTTGTGCCCTTTACTCACCGACTTTCAGTTCCCCGCCTACAATGACCATGCAGGCCACACTCAGAACGTTGCTTCTGTCCACAGGGAACTCTAAAGTCCCCATCACATAGAGGCCTTTGAGGAATGGAAGGTCTGTATCCACAAGGACAGTCCTGTCTGCAGGAGGAAAAGAAATTGTTCAGACATGTAACCAAAATAAGAATTGCCTTCTCTTCTCCAGTGATTTGCTCTGCAGTTCTGGAAATTTGGGAGCTGCTTATGATACTACCTCTTCCAGGACAGGTACAGCACCTGAAGGAACAAACAGTGTTTTAAACATCAGGCCTTCATAAAGAGGCAGGAGGAAAAAAAGAAGGCATGATTAATAAATTCTGCCATTGGTTAACAAACCAAGTGTTATGACCCCAGGGCATTGCTTAGGTCCCAAAGAGCTAGGCCAAGCCTACTTTAGGGCAAATGTACAGATGAGGGCCCTACACTTTCCCCCTATCCCTTAACTTTGGCTCTAGTTCAGAGAGATAGAATCACAGATATGACCTTGACCTCTGAAGTCTGAATATTAGGATGTGAATCCCAGTTCTGCTACTTATTGGCTATGTGAACCAACAACTTTACCTCTCTTGACCTCAGTTATCTAATCCTTGAAATGGGGATAATAACGACCTGCTTTATTCATAGGGATTTGTGAGGGTTAAATGATCTGCTTATACAATACTAATTAGCCATGCACATTGCCCAATTCCCACCACGTAAGCAAAGTGTCTGCTACATGTTCAATACATGTGAATATTTTTATTATTTGTACTATTGTCTATTAGCTTGGCATGCCTGTAGAGCTCACTGGACACTTAAAATCATTATTCTTCATTTTCTCTTTCACAAAGAGTTTCCTTCCAACTTCAGAAGAAAGAATCCTAGAATTTTCACTAAAACAGAAAATACTTTATGTATTCCAAAGTATTGTGTTACTTTCTGAGGCTTAGCAGTAATTTGGCACAAATTAAATATATCAAATAAATATTTCTGCTTAAATTTCAAGTACCATAATCAGTGACACATGTAACTTTTAAAGAAATTTTTTAACATAACCTCATGCTTTATTTCAGGAAACAATGCACACTGCTATGCTTAAGGATCTGCCCCCCAGATTAGCCTCTCATGAGTTGTCTTTTCTAGTCCTGACTACTTTCCTAGCTGTAAGACAACCACGGCTTCCTGTGTCTGTAAGATTGTAAACCAACCACTTCCCTTCTCCTGGGTCAGACCACCTTTTCCAGCTTTCTTTGCAGTTAGATGAAGCCATGTGACTCCATTGTAGTCAATAAAATGGAGGCAGAATTGAAGTGTGGTATCTCTAGGCCTGTTCCATAAATTATCTGGTATGTGCTCTCTCTTTTCCCTTGTTGGACAGAACAGTAGTTCTCAAGGTATGGTCACGATCCAACAACATCAGCACCACCCACTCATCTGTCAGAATCAACCTAAGGTTTAGCTCTGCTAGGAAGCCATTCCCAATCCCACCATCGGATTCACCACTCCCCCATGGGAGTCTCTCTCTCTTTCACTCTCCAATGATAACCCTGTAAATTTCCATAATAGAGCACTAAAATACATTATTATAACTGTATACATATTATTGTATGTAAGGAGGCAACTATCACTGGGTTGGTCTTGGTGTAATTATGTCTTTCTCTACCATTGTCACTTTCTTAAGTGAAGAAACCACCTATTTTTTAAACCCCTAGTTTTTATTGTGACATCAAAAATAAAGATGTTAAGTGAATGTTACCAAAGTCTGTTGAGTTTAGTTCCCTACACACCTTTAAATTCCAGAGTTTATTAGCAACTAACACAAAATGAATAATCAGGCTAAACAGATAGGAATATATATATATATATATATATATATATATATATATATATATATATATAAAATTTCAATTTAATCTCTGATACTTTAAAATATGCAAAAAAAGAGTGAAAAATATAGAGAATGTTCCAGGTTTAGCATACATTTTGGGGTTCATGACTTAACTATGACTTTAAAAGCAAGATAAATTATTTCATCCAAGCACCTCTGAGTTCTATACAAATGGCTTTTATGTCTTTCAACCTATGGCCTTGTCTATCAATGTTTGGCTGTTGAGCCTAATTGTAGAAAACAATTAAATTGCTTCAAAAAATGTTTTCTCTCATCCACATAGTACTCATAGACACATAAAAGCATGATATTAGCCCTCTTCTGAATATACTTTTCAGTTAAATTATGACAATTACATGGAATTTGAAATTTCCCTCTGGTCTTTATCACATACTCCCTTAGGATATATTTTTATTTAATTGCCTTACCCACTCCAAATATACAGGCAATTTCTCACAAATCACAGATAGCCTAACTATTGTAAGTGCTACGAGAATAGAGACCATAGCTTCCAGTCTCACTTTTACTTGCTCAGCACCGTGAACAATACCTATCATAAAGTAAGTGCTCAAAAACACCACCAAAGAACACATGTTCCAGGGCACACACCCACTACATGTAAAGCCCAATAACCATCAGAGGAAAATAATAGAATGAAGAGAAGAGTAGAGGCAATGCTCTTGTTTCCTTCAGTGCCAGCTTCCCTTTGCCATTTCCTAAATCTGCCTATTCAACTTTTCATTTTTCCTCCTTTCTTTCCGTCGTGTGCCATATCTTCTTGAGTAGTGGGAATTCAAAGATGAGTAACATGTTTCCCATCATCAAATGAAGATAAACAAATAAGTACAATACAATATACTTGAAATGATAATATACTTTTTCATTATGTGGAGTTTGATCCTATCTTCATTCCTATCCTAGCAAGTCTATCAATGTGTTTCTTGTAGCAAGATTCTGCTAGAGTAATAAAAAATAAACATATGCCCTAAATTTTTTTATAAAGGAATTCTCCTTTTATCACTGTAACACAGGTTATACCTATCATTGTAAATAGCAAAATAATGAAGCCTAATGCACTCTCCAGAGAGATCAGCTGCGAATTCACATTGGCCAACCCTCAGCTGTAATGGAGGTTTTAGAGCAGTGGTTCTCAGCCTAGGCTGCACATTAGAATCACCTGGGAATCTTTTTAAAATCCTGATTTCTGGGCCTCATCCTCTGGAAATTCTGTTTCTTTGTTACTAATGTTGAGGCCTCACCCCATAACAAAGAAACAGAATTTCCGGAGAATGAGGCCCAGAAATCAGGATTTTAAAAAGATTCCCAGGTGATTCTAATGTGCAGCCAAGGTTGAGAACCACTGTTTTAGAGGATGTCTCTTTGTGCCAGGTGTAGAAAGTTAGAATCAATGTGCCACATTCTCTAGAAGTAGCATTCTTTCCATGAAATTACTCAAGGCATTTCAGAAAAATCACTTCGAAAGTTACTTATACAACCCACTTAAAAATATGAATGAGCCGAAACTGGTTTGGCTCAGTGGATAGAGCGTCGGCCTGCGGACCGAAAGGTCCCGGGTTCGATTCGGTCAAGGGCATGTACCTGGGTTGTGGGCACATCCCCAGTGGGAGATGTGCAGGAGGCAGCTGATTGATGTTTCTCTCTCATCGATGTTTCTAACTATCTCTCTCTCTCCCTTCCTCTCTGTAAAAAATCAATAAAATATATTTTAAAAAAAATATGAATGGTAGAGCACCTGTAAGTTAACTGTGGCCCACTGCTTTTCACCTTGTCTTTACTTGGCCAAGGCTACTCTATCCTATTTTGTCAATGACCAATCTATCCTACTTAAGAGAATGAGCACTGGCATATGGAGGGAACCATCTGGAATATCTGTTGCTCGATGGGAGGCTGATGGGGGAACATATCTGGAAAAAGACTCCAAAAGGAATTCATGAGTACCAGATGTAATTAAAGACTGCTTCCCGCCGCCCCCCTCCCACCCATCCCCCCACCCCCGACCAAGGACCTTAAGACCAGCCATGGAGTGGTGCCTCTTGGTGCCAAAATATACCCTCTTTCCACTTGTTCATCCACCAAGCACTAAATATGCCACCATCTTTATTCTAGTATCATTTGCCAAGAATTGTTTTGTTTTGTTTACAGAAGGGGTTGTATTTTGACAATTAGAAAGATAAAGCTTTAGAGATGATATCTTGAAACTTAAACCTAAAGAGGAATCATCTGAATATCCTCATGTATCAAATGCAACAAAACAACAAAGAGTCTTTAGTTCTTATAAATGCATCATCTGTCCTTAAGACCAGAAAGCCTGAGCCAAATCTAAGGCAGATATCTCTGACAGAGGGCTAGGGCTTCTTTTGTATCAGGGAGAGCCTGACTCCCACAGTTACAAAGCATTCCAGATCATTTCAACACTAGATTTAAACTCAAATTTTCCCCCAGCAAAGTCAGGGAACCAAGGTTACTATTGTGCAGCATTCCAAGGGTCTGACACTTGTCTAAACCCTGTAGAAATGAGATCCAGGGCAAAGGGCACAGATCCTGTTGAATAATGATAGGGTCACATGAACAGGCACAATTTAGGGCAGGCAGACCCACTGCTTGCTTGTATGGTGTTCACTGTATCTGGCCCCATAACTTAGGTGGTGAAGACAGTATCCACTACAACCCTGCTATTGTCAGGAACACAGCCTGCACCCACTTCCGACTTCCGAGGGACAGTGATGGCATGCAAGGGCAGTGCAGGATATACAAGAACATACAAAAACTATTTGTAGGCTTATTATTTCCAATTATGTACCTTCCATGATAAGTGGGATTGTTTCTACATTCAGTCTTGGCCATAATATTTTTCTGTTCATATATGAACCAATGCAAAAGTAAGTTTTAATGCCATTAGAAGCACTAAAGATGCAATCTTCCTTTTTTAAAAAGAATACTTTCAGCTCTAAAGGAACTACTTTAAAGATATATTTTCAGTAATAGTAGGTGGTGTGTGTTTTTCCACTGTAGTCTTGTTTAACTTTTGGTGAATCTAACAATTCATCCAAATAGTCTTATCATAATTTATGGGAAAGATTGTCATAAAAAAACAAAACTACTCCTAAAAAAGGATGGACGTTCTCATACGTAAATCATTCACAGGTATGCAAGGTTAACATGATGGAAAATCAATGTCAGGTAGACTAATTTACAGAGGTGATGGTATGTGTTTACCCAGAAATCATCCTCTAGTAGACAAAGCAGAACAAAGAAGTGCTGGAATATAAGGATGCATTCTTTCCATAACTAAATTCTTATCCATGTGCTGCTAACTTTATGGCCTGCCTTTTTCATCAAAGCCACACAGGTGGTTTCTTTATTCTTTCTGCCTATCTTTCTTTTTACATCCTTGTCTTAAAAATAGGCAGAAGTTGCACTTTTCAAAGTGCCCAGAGGCACATGATTCAAGACTAAAAGCCACTTCCTTAAACCTTGGGGAAAAAACCATCTGCCTGGTGTGTGTGTGTGTGTGTGTGTGTGTGTGTGTGTGTGTGTGTACAGGGGAATGAAGGAAAGGACTCACCTCATGGGAAGAGTCCAATTTAAATTCTGGATAATAAATTTTCATCCCACTCCCCACATTCTCTGTGTCTTTTCCAATCACACAGAGACACACATAATTCCCATAGTAGAAGCAACATTTTAAATTATGATATTTTAATTGATCAATAAAATGTTTAACATACAGTGTTTATCTCTTCCTCTAGTCTATACCATCTGTTCTTCAAAAATATTTAAATCTATTTAATAGGAAGTTCTTTAAGTAAAATTCCCAACTATATCATATCAATCCTCTGAAGCCAAAATTCTGAAAGGAAAAGACCAGAAGGTGCTGCTGTTTTCACAAAAATAGAAAAGAATCGATGCCTTCTTTCATTCTAGGCTCTCTTTGTTTTGTTTTCCAATCTTAAAATGGTATTAAATTATGCTGTTGCTCTCACCAAAAGACCTCAAAGAATTCAGAATGGCCAACTTGGTGTTGCCTTTTTTAAAAAACACCAACTTTAATATTTAAAAATATTGATGAATAATTAACATACAAAAAGCTGTATAGATTTAATGTATACAACTTAATCAGATTGGAGATAAGTATATACCTATGTAACCATCACCACAATCTATGCCATAAACTATCCATCCTCTTCAGAAGTTTCCTCCTGCCTTTTTAATTAGTTAATATTATTAATTATGTGATAAGAACATTTAACATAAGCTCTACACTCTTAGCACATTTGTAAGTATATGGTACATGATTATTTACTATAGGCTCCACAGTGAATAGTGTATCTCTAGAATTTATTCATCTTGCATAACCTAACTTTGTACCTTTTCACCACATTTTCCTATTATCTCCTCATCCCAGCCCCTGGCAACCACTCAATTTGAAAATAGGCAAAGGAACTGAAAACCCATTTCTCCAAAGAAGACATAGAAATGGACAACAGGTATGTGAAAAGATGTTCATCATCACCAATCATTAGGGACATGCAAAGCAATACCACAATAAGGCATCATCTCACACCTGTTAGTGTGACTTTTACCAAAAACAAAACAAAAACCCAAGTGTTTGCAAAGGATGCAGAGGAAAGGGAACCCTGGTACGCTGTTGGTAGGAATGTGAATTGCTTCAGCCACTGTAATAAACAGCATGAAAGTTCCTAAAAATATGAAAAGTAGAACTACTATATGCCCAGTAATCCCACGAGGACCGTGGTCGGCAAACTGCGGCTCGCGAGCCACCTGCGGCTCTTTGGCCCCTTGAGTGTGGCTCTTCCTGAGCCTTAGGAGTACCCTAATTAAGTTAATAACACTGTACCTACCTATATAGTTTAAGTTTAAAAAATTTGGCTCTCAAAAGAAATTTCAATCGTTGTACTGTTGATATTTGGCTCTGTTGATTAATGAGTTTGCCGACCACTGCACTAGGAGATGCTTTAATATTATTATTTTTTTTCTCAATCTTTTCAGTTGTTTCTTCTAACAGAAAAAAGAATTGTTAAATTCCTTAAAAATTATGTACAGTATTGTATGCATGCATAATTGATGCTTAAGAAAAAGTTTGGAATACCTGACTAGTAAATATTGAATACATAATCTCATAAATATCAATGTGTTGCATCAAAACTTATAATTTTTGGAGAAAACTAATCTATATTTTAAAACTTCTAAACTCATAAAGTGATAATACTCTATATAAATTAAAAATTAGTTCTGTAAAGATTTTCAGTGTTCTCAACATTTCTATCATTACATATTTTTAAAATTTCAAAGCCTTAAGAGATTCTTTTAAATTCCAGTAAATTATATTTATTCGATGCAAAAAGTTATTGCTTAGGATTTCCAAAATTAGTCCCTCTCTGCTTGAATTCAAATACTGTACTACAGACCATGAAGGTTCCTAGAATTTTTATTCCCAATTGTAAATTTCTCAATAATATTATCCAGATTTTACAATACCTGCCAAAAGTACCAATACTCTAAAATATTTCTATATTGTTTGGAAGTGATACTGAAATCCTTATCTTTTTAATCCCTCTTTTTAATCCAGGGTGCCTAGAAACCCCCTAGAAAAGTGTCATACATAGAGAAAAGCATTATCCTTGACTAATAAATCTATTCTCCCATCTGTTCATTTATTTAGAAAATATTATCAAGTTTCTATCAAATAATGACATATGCCAAAGAAACTAAATAAAACAAGAAAAGTAAATATTTTGGGGGGATTTACCAGGTGAATTTTTGGAGGAAGAAAGAAGTAGAAGTGAGTCTTTTAGTATTTGCTTCTGATACCAAAATAACCAAAGGCAAAGGCAATATTTTAAAGAAGACAGTATAGTATCTGTTTCTTCCTTCCTTCTAGTGCCCATCCATCCCTGAGAACCCAGTGCCCTCATTTGCTCCTCACTCCCTAACGGTCAGAAGCCTGCTGATGCCTCACTTGCCTACACTCCACTTATATCCAGGGTCTAAGACTCTAAGTACTTTTGTAGTGCCAATTGCCTCTCAACTGAGTCCCCATCCTCTCCAGGCTCCATTCACGGATGCCTGACAAAGAATTAGTGCAGGGCAAACACATTGGCTAATTCATCTATTACTATTTGCCCAAGAAGCAGTTTGGTGCAATAGAATGCTCACCAGGTTAGGATTCTGACAAATCTAAGTTTGAATCCCAAATAAGATATTCTTGGGAAAAACTACTTAGCTTCTCTGGGTTTCTGTTCCCCAAGTGCAAAATACTTCATGGAGGTGATACTAAAACTTAGGTAAAATACTACATATGAAAGTACTGCAATGCCTGGCACATCAGAAGCATGGAAGGGCTCTGGAGTCAGACTCTTGGGTCTAAATTTTGCCTCCCTACCAAGGAGCTTTATGATCTCCAAGTCTCTGCCCTCAGTTGATAAAGAAGGCTAGCAATAGTGCCTCGTAGGGTGGTTATGAGGGTTACAAAGTCAATTCAGTAACAGGTTTGTGATGGAGCCAGACACAAAGTGCTCAATCAATTAATATTTTGAAAAGCTACAATGAGCAATTCACACATTAGAAAGAGCAATGTAATCCCAATTGAGAATAGCAGTTATCCAAGGAAAGGCAAGAAGAAAGGGTTAAAGAATCCTTTGATATTTTGTTCTGTATATCTTTATATTATTTTGGGCAAGAAAGACTTCAGTTATTATTTAAACTTTTTAAAAACAGAAAAAAGTTTCAGAAACCTGGTGTTATTATAAGGATGCCCAGTAGTGGATGAAATTGGATGTAAAAGGCAAGCGAGAAAAGTAATGACCTTTCTTCATCCAGAGCAACATGAAGGAAAGGAGGGACAGCAGGAATGAGACAGATCTGGATTAAAATACGGACTCACTTTTTACTGGCTGTGTGCTAGGGAGTGTTATTCTAAGCCAAGTTTTTTCGAAATCATGGTCCATGGACATCCTACTTCAGTACTAACTGCAGAGTAGTTTCAAAATGCAGATCACTGTTTAAAAATTATCTCAGTTGATTCTTATGCATGCACTAAAGTTTAAGAATTTCTACTCTCAATCTTGGTTTTCTTGTGTGTAAAATACAGTGCCAATGTCACAGCATTTTTATGATAATTTAGTGAGATAAAATAAAAATTAACACAATGCCTGGCACATTTAAAAAAACAGAATTCATATTATCTTATTATATTAATGGGCATATTATGACTAGTAATGCTACTGTTAATACCATATTATAATTATTGTTACTATCATTAAATGAGAAATCTAACTATGCTCAATCTGTCACATCAAAAAATGAAATTTAAATACCTCTACTATTTTCTAGATCATTTCCTATAGAAACTATTTTATGATTTCCACTTTTAACTCAGCCTCTTTGACCAATAGTATTAAAATAATCTGGGGTCTTGAAAGGGCAAGTTCAGCACTTGGTGCTAAAATTCTGGCATGGTCCTTATTAATGTGATGTAATTTGGGTTTGTCTGGGATAAGCCATGATGGAATGAGGATGGGAAAAGAGAAATACTAAAATAGTAAAGTTTATAAAAATCATGGTTAAATTTTTTCTCTCTGAGTGAGAATTAAACTGAGCAAAAACTAAGTTGTCAATATCTTCTATTTTCTGACTACCTACCAGTCTCCCGGTTCTCTTTGTTACCTGAAAATCCTTGGGAGGAAGCTACATGCCCCTGTGGTCCTAGTGCTCCTCCTCCCTGGGGAAAGAAGTGGGCGGGGCCGGAGGTCTGGGTGGTATGAGGTCTGGGGTCACATTTCTTACACTGCTTTTGGGGAGAGACTCAACCATAGTTAATGTATAAAAGCTGTGATTTTCATGCAAACTGCTGCTTTTCTAGAAAAATGCAAAAGTCTTCTTTAGCAGTTTAAAATCCTTTAACTGTTTCCTTTTCTTTCCTCTTGAGCTACAGGGTAAGCTTGCTGTGCCCAAAACTTTCTCTCAACTTATACTTGCAAATGAATAAAATAATTTAAGAAGTATGAGACGCCTTTTTAATTCATTCAGACTCATAAGATATTAAATTCACACCAGGTAATACTCTGGGAGCCTAAAAGGCTTACTGCACGTCTCCTATTCCCTCAGCTACAAATAATTTCCTCACCAGTATTATGATGTAGTTCTTAACTCTTACAAACAGCAAAACCTGGGCCCCTTCGCAGTAGCCAATGTCATAGCTCTAAGGAGGCACCAATATTTTCTCGTTTACACACTTCCTTTGATAGTTTCTCCAAAAAGAAAACAAACAAAAACAGGTGCATCCATACTATGCAAATGAGAAAAGGTAACCTCTGAAACCATTTCACAACAAACAGACGATCCTCAAGCTGCTCGCTAGCTAAAACCACAGGAGGTGTGTCAACTCTAGACGCTAAGCCATGGGAGGCCTGCAGGCTGGGAAGGCAGTAAATCCCGGGTGAGCTCTAAACTCCTGATTGGTAAGCTACACCAGGCCCATCCGTTCCTCAGGTGCTGATCCACAGGAGGCCCATCAACCGCTCAGGTGGAAGGTGCCGGGAGGAGGGAGGGGGCAAGCTGTGTGGGAGAGTAGCTTGAATGTAAGGCCACCAGCTCAACAGGGGAGAAGGGAAATGAGAGGCACCTACTGGGAATACTAAAGTTCAGAGAACTCCATTAAGGAAAAGAAGGAGCCTGCTCTCTCTTGGATAGAGTATCATCTTACCTGTGGGAATCACAACCCACAAAGACTAAGTTTCTGGCCCGGGGATTCTCAATAAATGCTGGTGTTGAATGAGTCCCAGATCACCAGAGCTCCCCAACTAAACGAGCAACCTCCTGGTCAGTTGCAAAGGTTCCTAGGACTCACCATCCTGCACCCCTCCCTGTTTGCTTCAACTCTCAGCATGGCAGTGGCATCTCCTTAGGTTTCCCAAATCCCTAGATTTGCTTTAGCAGAGACTGATGGGACAGCGCCTGCACCTCATTCTTTCATTCACTGGCCCGAGCATTCACTGAGTATCTGTAACATGCCAAATCCTGTGCTGTCCACGAGGGATATAAAAAGCCAGATAAAGTATGGCCTCTGCCCTTAAGGTCATATCCAAGTAAATAATAATTACAGAATAAAGGTATATAATTAAAATATGCCTAAAGTGTTGCAGGAGCACAGGGGAAGGGAAATTACATCAAGTGAAATTTACGGACACTTTCTGGAAGAGGTGACACTAAATTGAGTGTTAAAGGATGAAAAGGAGTAACTAGAAGAGAGTGTTAGGATGGGAAAGGGGCGAGAGAGTTGGGGAAAGTTATAGTTAGGCAGAGAGAATGGAAACTATAAATGACTGAGCAGGAGCAATAGTTGATTCCACCCAAGAACAGTAAGTGGATGAGTGTGATCGGGGAATGAGAAGCACAGGGAAGTGGTGAACGGTGAGGCCACATCACAAAGGACTCTGAAGTCCAAACGAATAAGTTTGAGATTTAACTCACAGAGATGAAAAGTTCTCTGAAAGTGTTGGGAAGCCCCTGAAATATTATACAGCAATGATACACAAGACCAAGGCCTTTAGACACTTAAAACTTGCTGCTTTTGAATGTAAGGTTCTTCAGGTTTACATAAAGATTACCCTACTTTTCAAATTAAAATAGGTTCTTGAAGTTAATTTTCTAATTTTATATTTTTCCAGTCAATTTAAACAACTTATATAAGCCATATACATATAGAATGATGTGTAGCCTATATAGTATATATTTCACTAGCAAATACTTTTTTTGACTTATAAATACTAATGTGGTATTACAATTCAAATAAATGCCAAATATTTCTTCTCTAGTTGACTATAATTTTAGTCATATATTCTCGATGTTATTTACTTATAAATTTATTGATAAATTACATATGCACACCACAATATTAATGTAATAAATATTATCTACATAATAAAACACAGACAAAGAAAAACCTTTCAAAGAATACGCTAAAAGTAAATAAAAATAAAGGTTCTAACATTATCTGCTCTTCAAGGGATTATCTTTCTTACCCCATGTTGGGTGCCACTGGATCAGACAGGTAACAAATACCTAGATCCACCTCCCCTTCACTTGTAAATATATGCATGCAGAGAAAGGTCAGTATGCCATTCATTAAAGCAACTCAACTAAATAAAAAAAATAACAGAGACAAGGAGACTAGCTAAAGATCGTGATGACAGGCTCAAGTCCCGTTCATTGCTATGTAGCTATAAGAGAATGAGGCAATAAATCATGACTCGTTGACAACTTGCACCCTTCCCGCCACTCCCTGGGGTTATTATGAGGGTTAAGGATAACACTAATTATGAAGCAAGCTTTTGATCCCCTTTATAATACAAGAAAAACAAGCTGGGTGAAGTCAGAGTAGCACAGGCAAGATATTTCAGCTGAGGAGTGAGGGGGAGTCATGAGGCTCCCGGGACAGCCTCTGCTCTCCCGTATTAGCAGAACTCGGGGACCTCAGAAGCAGAATTGCATTTCTAGGAGCTAGTTGTCCAGTGGTTCCTCCGGAGGATTTAGGAGTCAGCAATCTGGAAACAGTTGTGCATTAGAGGTATGTGTCTGTATTTACACCTTGTTAAGTTTAAATCCTATTTATAAGATTTGTGCCATCATGGGATCGTGCCCACTTCCCTTTCCACAGGGTTTTAGTAAACACTGCCAGTGTGGTGAGGATTGGAATCACAAACACCTGAACCTGTGAGAGGAGACTGCTCTCTGCACACGTTCTCCTAGATCTCTCTAAAAGAAAGTGCTTCCACACATTATCTCCTCCCCTATGGGGGGCTGAGGGGACAGGGAAGGGGCCTGGTTTATCAGCACCAATGCTCTGATTCAGAACTAAAGCCACGCCCCCAGAGCAGCAACCCCCAGGCATCTGACCTCACTGCGCCAACAATATTCCTGCTGATCTATCACAGGTCCAGAAATTGCACCATCAATAGGATTGGAAGAGAGGAGCTAGAATTTAATTAGCTTTCCATACGATACATCATTCATACATTCATTCATCTACTCACCCACTCACTCAATTCAACAAATACACAAAGAGCATCTTCTCTGTTCTGAAGCTATACTGAACACTGGAAGCATAGAGATGAGAAGTTCTCTGGTACCAGTAATGGACTAGAAACCAGCAGGGCCATGCCTGCCACATGCACTGCTGAGCACAGCCCTGGAACAGTGCCTTTGTGCAAACCCTCTGCATGGACTTTGCAGACACCATCTCCCCACTGAGAAGTGCGGTTAACCCACTGTTGTTAAAGCAGACAAACCCCCCCCCCCCCCCCCCCCGCTCAATCTAGGTAAGAGCAATGATTTTTTTATTCAGACACTAAGTTACCATCAGGTGAGCTATCATGTAAAAAAAAGTGAGGCAAACAGATGGCTTCAGATGGGATTTGGGGCTTGCTTGCAAAGCATCACTGATGTTACAAATGAGGAAAAGCGAGGAGATGCTATTAGACACGGAGCAGGCCCTGGAGAGCACCGCAGCCTGACGGAGTTCTGGTCTAAATAATGTCTACACAGCAAAGCCAGTCCCTCTCCACTGACGGGGTTTTGTTAAGCAAGTGCTATTAATTTCCACGTGTGGGGCTATACCTCTAAGAAACATGTTCCTACCTTTCTCTTAAAATATATTTTACGATGGTGTTATCTGTGTACATCACCATGACCCTGTATATCACAGCCTTTGTAAGGCTCTATTTTCATCCCCCCACATGGTTAAGTAGGGATTCTGTGATGAACTAGAGAGACTCAGGAATGTGGAGGTCTGGATCTGAATCTGTGCTGTCTCTGAGCTCCTTCTTGGTCCTCCTTTTTGGGGACCATTTTCCTCCACTGAAGAAGGAGAGAGAGCTGTGGCAAAGAATACAATTGCCTCTCAGCATTTTTTCTCTCCTTCCTTAGTAACAAAAACTTCCATTTTTAGCTGAACACGGTACAGCGTCACCCAGCCAGAATACTACATTTCCCAGCCTCCTTTCCAGTTAGATATGGCCTTTCAGCTACATTTTGGTCAATAAGAAGTAAAGAGAGCCCTAACCGGTTTGGCTCAGTTGATAAAGTGTTGGCCTGAGGACTGAAGGATCCCAGGTTTGATTCCGGTCGAGGGCATGTACCTTGGTTGTGGGCACATCCCCAGTAGGGGGTGAGCAGGAGGCAGCTGATTGATGTTTCTCACTCATCAATGTTTCTAACTCTCTATCCCCTCTCCCTTCCTCTCTGTAAAAAAATCAATAAAATATATTTTTTTTTAAAAAAAAGAAGTAAGGAGAGGTGTCATGCGGGACATATAGGAAGAATCCTTTCCACTCCCTCCTGCCTAGAATGTGGTCACAGTGGCCGAGCTCCAACAGACACAGTGGACCACAGGGGATTAGGAATGGAAACAGCACATGGTGCACGAGGGGATAAATCGAGTCCAAGTCCCCGATACCGTGAAACTGACTTTTTTCATACAAAGGAGAATATAAACTTTTTCAGGTCTTTATTATTCACAGAAGACCTAACCTTACCTAATTGTTGCAATAAAGCAAGTCCCAATATTTTTGCTGGTGGAGGATCTTGCCTTTTTATTAAAAAAAATTTTTTTAAATGCAACATCTGTGAAGGCAAATAACAATAAAATGAGGTATGCCTGCACTGAGCTCAACTGGCCAGCATGTCCAAGATAGATCACTTACATGGCTGGAAACTGATGTTGGCTACTAGCTAGAGCTTAAAAATGTGGCTTCTCCATGTAATTTGAGATTCCCATAGCCTGAGGGCTCTGTCCCAAAGGGAATATTCCAATAGCAAATAAGACATCCAGGCCAAAAGGTCTTCTTATGCAAGCAAGAGTTATTGTGACCTAGCCCTGGAAGTCCCAGAACATCACTTCTCCAAATTCTATAGGTCAAGCAAGTCACTAAGGCCAGCCCAGATTCATAGAGAAGAGAGTGCGCCCCCCACTTCTCCAGGGGAGGAACAGCCTACGTTTACAGGGAGGAAAGACATTTTTGGCAGCACCTTTAGAAGAATATCTACATCATTTAAATTATTATGGTAATTACAACCAGCACTAGACAGTGTTGTTTAATGCTCTAATAATGAAGCACATGTATTATTATACAGAACTTTATTTTTGCCCTAGCCAGTTGCTCAGTGGTTAGAGCTTCGGCCTGTGGACTGAAGGGTCCTGGATTCCATTCCAGTCAAAGGCATGTACCTTGGTTGCAGGTTTCTCGGCCCTGGTTGAGGTGCGTGTAAGAGGCAACCAACTGATGTGTCTCTCCCTCTCCCTTCTACCCTCTCTAAAAAATCAATGGGAAAATATCCTCCGGTGAGGAATAACAAAAAAACATTTTATTTTTAATATTTTGATCAAAGTACTGGTTCCTTTTATAATTCTATTTTATTTTTATGTATTCAAAGATATTATTCTGAGTGTGGGTCTAGGCTTCACCAGACTGCTACACAGACCTAGGGCATGTGAGAAGTTAAGAACCCCTGGATTGTATAAAAGTGTGGTGACTAAAGGATTGACAGTGAGCCACCTATGCTATTTCTTCCCCTGCTGGCTGGCTTCACCTCTGATCAGCTGCTCATGGGCAAACTTCTTATCTTTAAAGCTCTGCATACAAAGAGACTCAAAGAGCTCCCTCAAGAAAGTATAATCAACTCAAGAAATGGCAGCTAATACAATAATTGGGAAATCATGAATTATTTAATTCTACATTCCAAAAATATCTATATAGAAAACAGACCATAAAGTATAGAGAAAATGAGCTAAATAATTCAATTATAGCAAGTGAAAATGGCCAGCTTATATTAAGGGCCCCACGAGCAGCTGTTTCTTACTTAGCTCATACTTCCCCAGCCCCAACCAGGAGGGCAAAACACATATGCAATCACTCGGTTCCTTCCTTTTGTAAGAAATGCCTGTGTCTCCTCAAAGAATGTTAATTCCATGAGACAAATTTCTTGAGGGAAGAAAACTAGGTAAAATATAAGTTTATGCATTTAAGGCAATGACATTTTTCATTAATTCTCAGCAAATTTGTAGCAATTCACACCATAGAATACGGGGTTGGTAAGAACTTTAAAAGTGATTTCTTAGTAGGGTGGCTAACTTATCCTGGTTTGCCATATATTTTGTAGGTTTTATCGATAAAAGTCCTGTGTCCCAGGAAACCCCTCAGTCATGGATAAACCAGAGAAGTTGGTCACTCTTTTTACTAATGACTTTAACAAAGAGGTTAGTCCCTAATATCAACATAAATATCAATGGATGCTTGTTTCAGCATTTCAAAGTTGAAAGGACTCAAACAATGTACTCTGATGGATTAGTGCTGCTTATTTTAAATATAACCTTCAGTTCTTACTTCCAGAACTGAACTTATTATAAGAATTACACACTATCTTCTAAATCTGTTTTAAAAATATTGATTGCGATGTTTTACATTTTTGTAATACTCTATCTCTTTAGAAAATGACAGTGACATCTTCGAGAATATAATCTCTTCTATTTTCCCAAACGGATTGAGCTGTACAAATTGACCACTTCTGTTGTAATTAACCTATCATATGAGCCTCTGAATTTAGAACACTTAGCAGTGTCCATTGATATTTATTTTTGGGATGTTGATATTAGGCATTAATCTCTTCTAGAATGGCAACCTGGTTGAGAGTGCCCATCTAGAAGTGCTGCTGTCTCATCAGGGAGTAATTGCTTTTAATTTTAACAAAGATACTGGAATCCTTGAAGACATTATTCCCCACAAGGCTTTTCCTAAAGATCCAATGCGGATGTGTGGAACTGTAAGGCAAGGCAAGCATCACATTTTGCATTTGATTTATAGGAGCCTCCAGAGAGTACACAGCTTATTCCCAGGCAATTTCTAAATTACTGTCTTCCTAGTCCTCCTTGGAACATTTACTGCTGCCCACCTCCACCATCTTGGTTTTCCTCCTTTCCATGTTCTGTTGTTCTTATTCTCCTCCTGGTTTCATGATTGCTCTTACCCTGGTTTCTCTTCCAGCCGCTTAAATAAGAATTTCCTCCAAGATGTAATCTCTTACCCTCTCCCCATATCTCTCTGTGATGGTTCTCATGTAGGCTCTAACCTGGGTCAATCCCCAGGGCTTACTTAGTCAACTTGCTGAGGGTTACCAAATCTAAATCCAGACTCCTGGCTGGCTTCCCCTCCCAACTCCTGCTCCACACCTCCTGTTATCGTCCAGGCATCAGCACAGGAAACGTAGTGTATATCTGTCATGGAGTTTATTATCCTCCCTGTTGGACTATTCCTTCCCCTGCATCCTCTATTTCTACTGATGACATTCCTACTCATTCATTCACACACAAACGTCCTGTCATCTTTCAGCCTCATTCTCTTTACCCTTACAATTAATAAAATGCCAAGTCCTGCCAATTCTGATTTCCTATCAAGTTGATGATACATATTTATATTTTTCCATAGCAACCACCAATCTACTTATTGCTACTATGAAGCTGGTAGTTTAGGCTGTTAAGGCCAAAGTACATTTAAAAGTCCTGAGGAAAATAATGCATAGTTCCTTTAAAAAGTAGTTTTAAACTGTGCATGGAAGTGTGCAAAAGTTATGCAGGAGAAAGAAATTGTTATACCAGCAAGAAGCTACACCTATTGCACTGAAGAAAGCACCATACGTGTTTTACATGTATACCTGCTAGGCTCCTGTAGGGGCTAGTACACCAGTGCCCAGAAGGGTCATACTTCTGGGATGCTGGAGTCAGAAGTCTGGAAAGTTAGAAAAGTGGTGATTCTTTATAGGTGGGGCTAAGTACCAAAATAAACTATGGAATGGGTTTCTTACATATTTCACACTTGCCAGTATCTGCTTCTAACCCAAATTCTGACCTGCAAATCCTGGGGAAATATGCCCCCTCCTAAAAAATTGCTATAATACTAATAGACTATCACAGTGAGTATGTTTCTCAGGTGAGTGATGACATAAAAGGATTTGGAAAACACTGAATTAGAGTAAAAACTCTAATTAGTTCCAGCAAATTAGCAAGCCATAAAATGTGTCAGGACCACCATGACTTTGGGTCTCAAGAGAAGAGTCTAAGTGAGTTCTAATTAGCCCAGAAACAAACAACAAACACCATGACTGAGACAAGCAGAGTGACAAATTGAGATTTGAGAAAGGGTATAACCTATTTTAATATATTTTTAAATTATGTTCCTTTTGTCATTTATAGAAAATAAAAATCTCTGCTATTATTTTAACTGAAACAATTTTTATGTGTGTGTGTATGTATATATATATATATATATATATATATATATATATACATACACACACACATTCGAGATTCAAATTCCTGGTTACCCACCCTGGCAAGGGAATTCTGTCACAAGCCTTGGTCAGTGGTTTGGTCAGTGGTTAGGGTCATACTGCTATTAATTTATAAGAAGCCACTTGAGTCATTGTCATTGTAACTAGAAGGACCTCCCCAGTCTCCAAGTGTCCCTCACAGATGTAATTCTATTTCAGGGACATAAATCTAAAACAACAAATAAAGAAACAATATTCCTTCTTATATATTTTAAGAGGCAATCTTGGGTTGAAAACAAGGAGACAAATTTTGCTCTTGTTCATGGTACAAAACATGGCAAATATATGGGCAATCATGTTAATGCATTTCATAGCATTTTACATTTTCTAAAACACTTGCATTACCTTAGTTCATGTTAGTTGGACTAGATAGCCAGTAGGCTCCCTAGCAGCTGTGTATCTATTATTTACATAAATATATGTATGTAAAAACACCCCAAAATAAAACAAATTACTAGGTGATTATTCAGTTCATCAAAGGACTCCACATTGCAAAGGATTTTACACTTAGCTAGCTTTATACTAGTATAGTAAGCTCCCTGTATATTTGCAGTCTGTAGAAGTACCTGCTCCATGGTGCCTGAGAGCCTGGTTTTTCCTTCTTGTGGGAAGGACATGGCCTTAACACCCCTTACCATTAGGCAAAGTTCACAGAGGTCTGTTTTCCCTCTAAGAAACTGCCTAAAAGGGAGGAGATTTACACAGTATCTAAATATCCTTTGATCTTTGGTTTCAGATTTTCTTTTTATTTGTTTATTTTTATTTGATAATAATGCTGGTTAAAGTTTCTGTGTCAAAAGTATCTCTTAATCATATTTGTCTGCTCTTCCCTATAAACACTTTAAAAAAAAAAACTTTCCCATTTATATCCTAAATAACATTAAAGAAAATATTGACTATTGTCCCCCAAAAGAAACAAAATTGCTCTAAATATTTGTGCTCCATTCCTCCCCTTCCCCCACCAGACTCTTTTCTCCCCTATCAGGCTTCTTCTGGTCACAGATGGAGAGATTTGGGCACAGGTTGCAGCCCAAACAGTGTCATCTACCCCATTTCAGAGTGAGCAATCCCAGACTGGGGGCTTAATTATGTTTGGAGGGTTTAAGAATCCCATTTTCAGGCAGTTAAGAGGCAATACAATAACACCAAGCATTACAGGTATTAAAGAATAAAGAAACTAAAATCCTTTGCCCAGTCTGTCTCCTGGTGTTCTTCAATTTCTGACTCTTGTAAGTCAATAGAATCTAATGTCTTCCCAGAGAGGGAAGACAGAACAAATTTAGGAAACCCTGAAACACTCAAACCTTTTGAATTGTCAAGTACATCTGCTCTTAATTACATGTGTGCACACACACTCACACACATAAACACATACGTAGTGGTAGATTAAAGACAGCTGCAAGTTCTTTGCTGTTCTTCCCATTGAGAGTGGAGCCTAATTTTCCTCCTTTGTATCTGAGCTGGCTTTAGTGCCTTGCTTGACCAAGAGAATGTGATGGTTATGATATTCTGATGCAACTAAGCTGGCCCAGAAGGCATGCAGCTTCCACCCAAGTCTCCTGGACTGCAATTCATGGAGGATCTCAATAAGAATGTCCCAGCCTAGCCCAACCCCACAAAATTGTGAACAAAATAAAATATTTGTATGTTACAAACTGTTAAGTTTCTAGGCAGTTTGTTAAGTAGTGACAGATTTCCAGAACACACCGACCAACAGTACCATTCTGATATCACGCATCAGACAAAGGACCCCAGTAACTCAAGCTTAAATGTCTCCCCCATCTCACTTAATAGTGAATCAGAATAAATGGGGTGATGGTTTGTGTGACCAGAATTTTTGAAAACTACTTAAGATACAGAGAGAACACTAATATTTATAATAATTGGTTTCTAATTGATGTTGCAGACCTAAATTTGTGCATTATGTGTATCTTACCCTAAATTAGTTATAATCTCCGGCTATTAAAAAAATTAAATCAAGCTAATACTGCTATATATCTGTAGAAATTCCTCCCCCAAAAAATTACTTCCTGATTGATGATCATCTTACCTTATATCACCAACCTTAATGCCTCGCAACTTCACAAGGAAATGCGTTAAATATTGCCATCTTTGAACATCACATGACTTTGATGAACCTCTTTGCTATTTAAACTACCCGAGTATTGAAAATCAGAACAAACAGAAGAACTATTATAAAAGAAAAACAGGACTCTCTCATTCATTTTCAAATAAGGACAGTTCAAAGTAATTTTTTAAAAAAGGAACACAGGGAATTCTAACACACATACACACATATATGCTGGAGGCTATATGATATCATATCTGTACCCTTCAAAATAGAATCCGATCATTTGAAATTATAACACATTTTCCTTTCATTAAGTCTGCCCTGTGTGAAAAGGGTGTCATTCTGTTGTGGCTGCAACTCTCTGAGAGAGAGCATGGGGGTAGGGAGGGATCTTACGCAGATCCTGTTAGATCAGCTCAGGATAAAACTGAAAGTATACGCTAGCAGGATCATTTTACCCATTGACCAGCTAGCTATTCTTGTGAAGGTTGGAGGCTTTCAAACTTGCAAATTTTTTTGGTTTTGTAAGATTACTAGGATGCATTTAGACCAATCCTTCCAATATTTAGGAGGGAAAGACAATCAGACACACTTGTTTGTATGAAGCTCAGTTATCATAAACTAAAATACGGGAGCAAATTCTTCCTGGTTACCTCAGCTTACTCCATATAATACCACTGAGAAGAATTTACAGCTCTTTCAAAATCCAGTGTCTGCCTGGCTGGTGTGGTCCAGTGGTTGAGTGTCAACCCATGAACCAGGAGGTCATAGTTCAATTCCCGGTCAATGCACAAGCTCGATCCCCAGTGAGGGGCGTGTAGGAGGCACCCAATCAATGATTCTCATCATTGATGTTTCTATCATTGATGTTATATATATATATAAATTCTTTATTGTTTAAAGTATTACCTATGTCCCCTTTTCCCCCCATTATCTCTCTGGCCGATTATATTTTTTAAATCCAATGTTGATCCCGGAGAACCAAGATGGCGGCATAGGTTAACGCCGGAGTTTGCTGCCTTGAACAACTACTTCAAAAGTGAAACTAAAAGACGGAACGGACATCACCCAGAACCACAGGAACACTGGCTGAGTGGAAGTCCTACAACTAGGAGGAAAGAGAAACACATAGGGACACTCAGAGGAGGCGCAGTGCTGAAGTCAAATTCTGAGGTGAGGAGTGTGAGGAGCGGGCTGGCGGCGGAGGGCACGGTTGGCATTTTCAATCGGGAGGGAGTCGCAGACTTTGAGCTCCAGATACGGGCAAGTCTTTAGGGACCCAGACTCAAACGGGAGAAGCAGGACTGTCTGGCTTCGGTCAGAGCGAGTGCAGCTTTCTCTCCGAGGTTTGCAGCGGTCGCTGGGACTCAGAGAGGCAGAGCCCCTGGGGACAGCACTGAGAGCCGCCATAACTGCTCTCTCCGGCCCACCCTGTTGATCCTGTGCGACCCGCCCCGCCCAAGCCCTGCACAGAGGCATTTGCCGGATAGCCTCAGGCAAAGGCTAGATTAGCACCTCCCTAGAAGACAGAAGTTCTCTCACTGCAGACACAGCTGATTCTCATAGCCACTTGGCCTGGAGGTCAAACCCTCCCTGGTATTAGCTACAACAATCAAGGCTTAACTACAAGAGTGCGCACAAAGACCACTAGGGGGTGCACCAAGGAAGCATAACAAAATGGGGAGACAAAGAAACAGGACAAAAATGTCAATGGAAGATATAGAGTTCAGAACCACACTTTTAAGGTCTCTCAAGAACTGTTTAGAAGCCGCCAATAAACTTAATGAGATCTACAAGAAAACTAATGAGACCCTCGATGTTATGTTGGGGAACCAACTAGAAATTAAGCATACACGGACTGAAATAACGAATATTATACAGACTCCCAACAGCAGAACAGAGGAGCGCAAGAATCAAGTCAATGATTTGAAATGCGAGGAAGCAAAAAACACCCAACCGGAAAAGCAAAATGAAAAAAGAATCCAAAAATGTGAGGATAGTGTAAGGAGCCTCTGGGACAGCTTCAAGTGTACCAACATCAGAATTATAGGGGTGCCAGAAGATGAGAGAGAGCAAGATATTGAAAACCTATTTGAAGAAATAATGACAGAAAACTTCCCCCACCTGGTGAAAGAAATGGACTTACAGGTCCAAGAAGCGTGGAGAACCCCAAACAAAAGGAATCCAAAGAGGACCACACCAAGACACATCATAATTAAAATGCCAAGAGCAAAAGATAAAGAGAGAATCTTAAAAACAGCAAGAGAAAGAAACTCAGTTACCTACAAGGGAATACCCATACGACTGTCAACTGATTTCTCAACAGAAACTTTGCAGGCCAGAAGAGAGTGGCAAGAAATATTCAAAGTGATGAATACCAAGAACCTACAACCAAGATTACTTTATCCAGCAAAGCTATCATTCAGAATTGAAGGTCAGATAAAGAGCTTCACAGATAAGGAAAAGCTAAAGGAGTTCATCACCACCAAACCAGGATTATATGAAATGCTGAAAGGTATCCTTTAAGAAGAGGAAGAGGAAGAAAAAGGTAAAGATACAAATTATGAACAACAAATATGCATCTATCAACAAGTGAATCTAACAATCAAGTGAATAAATAATCTGATGAACAGAATGAACTGGTGATTATAATGGAATCAAGGACATAGAAAGGGAATGGACTGACTATTCTTGGGGGGGGAAGGGGTGTGGGAGATTCGGGAAGAGACTGGACAAAAATCGTGCACCTATGGATGAGGACAGTGGGTGGGGAGTGAGGGCGGAGGGTGGGGCAGGAATTGGGAGGAGGGGAGTTATGGGGGGGGGGGAAAGAGGAACAAATGTAATAATCTGAACAATAAATATTTAATTTAAAAAAAATAAAAAATAAAAAAATAAATAAATCTGTCTATAAAGACAGAATGCTTCAAAGGAAAACGGTGCCATACTTAAGACAGTGATATCTTTTATTAGTACAGTAAAGTCCTATTTTTATAAAATAGGATGGGTCTGAGGTCATTCCATAAAATAGATTTCCCAGAGAATGAAAACAGGCAATTTACCCTAAGAATTTTATTGAAAAAAATTATGCTATTCTATTTGAATAATGATGGGAATGTTCTACCCATTTTCTTTATTAATGAATTAAAATACACAAAACACCATAAAATTATATTAGGGGTTCAAAAGTATCACTTAAATCTTCTTTACCAGTCACTTTCATTTTATAAAATCAGCAGTTCCATTAAAATCATATTATGTAAAAATGGGTTTTTACTGTAATAATAGTTATTACCTATTTAGCTCCCAAAGATATTGTGAAAATTAAATAATAAGTCATTGGAAAGCAAATACGAAGTGTCGCTAATAGCAGAGGCCAAGAGGGGCAGCCAGATGGAAAAAATGAAGGAAAGGAGCCCCTGATACATTAAAAATCACAGCTTTCATCCATAATTCCATTATTGCCAATACCCTGCTCAATGTTATGATGTGTTAATTATGGCCCTCATGTTATAGATGAAGGTCAGAAAGGTTTAAAATTTATCCAATATCACACCGTTGGTAAATGTCAGAATCTAAATGTAGACCCAGGTTTATCCTCTTGGACAGCCCTCCTTGTCTCCTGAAGCCTCGCTACCTCCCCAATATGCCCTGGTGCAGTGGTTCTCAACCTATGGGTCGCAACCCCTTTGGCGGTCGAACGACCTTTCACAGGGGTCGCCTAAGACCATCCTGCATATCAGATATTTACATTACGATTCCTAACAGTAGCAACATTACAGTGATGAAGTAGCAACGAAAATAATTTTATGGTTGGGTCACAACATGAGGAACTGTATTGAAAGGGCCAGAAGGTTGAGAACCGCTGCCCTAGTGTCTCAGACTGTCCCTCAGACCGTTATCCCATCTTCCAAGGGCCACTTCAAATGCCTCTCTTCCACCACGACTGTGATTCTAAACACGTCTGCTTTGATTGCAGCTATTTGCTATATTGTTATGTATCATGTGTCTTATTAACCCAGCTGAGGTCACTCGCTGCTTTGAGGTCATGGCTGTATCTGATTTGCCTTTGGAGCCTCAGATCAAGAGCACCTGGTCCAGTGCCTTGAACACCGTGAGTGCTCAGTGAATGTTGGTTAAACTGAATTGGAAAGGAGTGTGACCTTGAATTATAGCTACATTTACTACCAGGTGCTTCTTTCGGAAGTTTCTCCAGTTTTCCTATGGATTGTGCACCTACCGGAGATGTGGTAAGATTGAATTCCTCGAGTAGGGTAAATAATAAAGTTCTCTTCGGTTTAATTCCGCATGAAGGGAACAATGTGAGCAGCCAGCAGAGAAATATGAATTCAGTAAAAAACGTAGTCTGACGTGACTGAAGCATAGCAGGCGGGGATGTGGAGTTTTTAAAAATGATATGATAAAGAGATAGGGCATTGGAATCAAAGTGTCTGATTTCCTGCCCCAGCCTCTTTACTGAATAGCTGGATGAAACTTGCACAGGTTACTTAATCTCTCTGTGTCCCAGATTTCTCATCTATCAAAGGAGGGTAAAAACAGCATCCTCGCATAAAGTAGTTGTGAGACTTAATTGAGGAAATATATGCGGATCACACAGCACAGTGTGTGGCACACATCAAGCACTCGAGTTATAGTGGCAGTTTATCATCATGGTAAAAATCTTAGTTATTAGGAATCTGTTCAAAGGAGAAGACACTATTTTCCACAGACCTGTAAAACTGTATCGGTGTACTATGTCAAACTCAAAGATTTATTTCTGGTATTAAATTATGGATGACAACATTGACGTGTGCCCTTTATTCAAGCAATACTTATTGACTGCCTATTTTGTGCCAGACTTGGGTGAATAAATTGTACTTGATTCAAAGAAGACTAGGAATGAAAGAAACAGGAGAGCCAGGAAAAGGTTAAGAATACACACCACAAATAGAAAGAGGAGGTAAATTAAACCCAAAGTTCCATCAGAGGTCAGAATGCCAAGGTTTGCCAAAAATAAGCAGAGAAAAATTAGCCAGAACAGCTCCTATGTAAGGCTCAAAACTGAACGGAACAATGAATTAAAATGCTGGCCACTAAAAGATGATTTGCTGGAGTTCAAAGAGGGCTTTTTAGAAGAAAGGGGCAACAGGAAAAGAGTAAGGACTTCCCTTATTATGTATTACATATCAGTTTTCATTTGCTTATCTTTACATTTGAAAAGTACAAATAATAAACAATAACTACATGTTTTAAAAGTCTTAACTCCTCTGGTTCTCACAATAATACTAAAGGACGAGAGATGCTCTATGCATCCAATGACTATGCCGCCACCCATCTTTTCCAAAGCACTGATTTGTGCTATTTAAAAGCAATCTTATGGAGAATTCAGGTCCATCTCATTAGCTGACCATGAACAAAAGAATGAGGATGCTGGAGAATGCCAGAGGTTCTAGGCGGCCAGGACACACATGGATACAGTCAACTGCAATGCCAAGCAAGATAGCTAAGATTGCTCCTCACTCAGCATAAAGGTCCCAAAGGATATTAAAAGCTTGGCAACCTTCAAAAGCTTCTCTTGCTTCCGCACAGGGTGGGAGAAACAGCTTGCTCAGTGGGAAAAACCATAGCCCAGGGCCAATCCGCTGGCCAGATTCATCAAAGAGATGGCTGAGACAGAACAGATTTTTTCTTTTCGTATAGGAATGACTCATGAGCTTGTTTACTCAAAAAGTTACATCCTCCATGGAGAGAAGTGGAAGATAGGGGAGTTGGATAATAATAATGATAATTCAAGTTCCTATTGATCAGCCCACTCCCTCCAGCCCCTCAACTCCCTATGCAATTACAGGCACACCACCACTACCCAGAAGATAGTATATTTTGTTGTTGTTTTTCTCTCTCTTTTTAATTGTATTTTACTCTATTTTTTTTCTGCCTTCATTTTTTTGTCATCAATAAAACAAACAACAAAATACTCTCTTTTGTTTACTCTTAGACTTTATATTTTATTTTTTTAATCTTTATTGTTGAAAGTATTACATAAGTCCCTCCTTTCTCCACATTAAACCTCTTCCAGCCCACTCCTGTCCCCTCTCCCCCAGGCCCTTACCACCCATACTCTTAGACTTTTTAGAAGAAGAATGCACTTGATTGGCTAAGAATATGGACTCGGAGTAAGACAGTCTGGGTTAAAATTCTGGCTTTGCTGAACCTCAAACTGTGACCCTGAGCAATTTCTTAACTGCCCTGGCCTCTGTTTCTCTGTCAGTAAGAATAGGGTTAATAATATCACTCATATCACAGAGTTATTATGGGGATTAAATTAGTTAATATATGGAGAATAATTCCATGTTGTTAGTTGTCAACAAATGCTTAATATTACCATTATTACTTCACAGATGACCAGATGTTCACCTTCCAGTACCAATCTTCTTTTATGCAGCATTTACTTAAGTTCAAACCGTAAATGTAGTTAGCTCTTTTAGGGGAAATATATTTGTTCTATTAAAAATATTTTCTTCTCAGGTTGGAGAGACTTTCTGGGAGTTTCAAAAACTACCCATATAGAAAAAATGAATTTTTTAAGTGTGATATGTGTTTCAGTATATCTGAGGAATCATCTTTCTCCTATCTGTTAGTACACAGGGAGGGAGTTCTAGATAGACAGATGGATAGATAGATGATACATATTTTGTTTTTCTATTTTATTAACCTGTTCCTTTTCTAGCATCTTTGGAAAATCATGGCAACAGAAGGGCTTATTTATCATTTTTTTCTCAGACCTATCTGTAAAAACTTCACACAGGCAAAAGATTAAGAGCCATTTTAAAAATTGTTTATTTCCATGTACTCTGCCTTTCAAACACATAAAAAAAATTATCTAGTTAGTCCATAATTTTAAGTCCTCTTGGCATTGTGACTACTTATTCTACCTTTAATGAAGGTTGGCTGAGCTATTTTTTCCAGATTTCACTTATAAGTGCCTACTTATTTCCACATTCTCTACTGTGTCGTACAATAAACTTAAATGACAGATAATCCCCAACTAGACTGGCCTGGTTCAGTCTGTCAGTGATTAATTCAAGAATTGTTTTTACTTACTTGGTAAAATCAGGACGTCATCCCCAGGGCCTGGGATGGTATGGTTGTGTCCTCCCCAGCCCTCTTCAATGCCTGTCCATGATTCAGGGAGGGACCATTTTAAAGCTGATTCAGGCACAGAGGTAGTAGCTAGAAAACAAGAGGGAAGAAGTAAAGAGTAACTGAAAATCTGATTCACTATGATAACTTGCAAATTCTATTATTATTTTAGAATGCTGGTGATATTTTCACCTCCAGAAGTGGCGGCTTTTTAAAATTTTATAAACTTCCAACAAAACTTCTATCAGATACAAAGCAAGTAATTATTCACTCCATTGATTATCTCCACTTCTAGGGAAAATATAATTTACTTTTGTTATTAAATGATTGTGTTTTGCCTTATTATAATTATTATATGAGCTTATCATAAAACAATTGAAAAAGGCAAATATAGAAAGAAAAATCAGAAAATAATAATTGCCTATAATCTCACTACCTAGAGATAACACCATTAACCTTTTATTTGTATTTCCTTCCAGAATTGCTCAGCATTTTTATATAATTGAGATTATATTATATATGTAATTTTATAACCTATTCTTTATTTAGCTTAGTAATTTTTCATATGCATTTTCTCGTGTCATTATAACTCCTTGTAAATATAATGGCTATCTAATCTAATAAAAGAGAAACATGCAAACTGACCGCACCTCTGCTACACCCAAGCCATGCCCACCAGCCAATCAGAGCGACTATATGCAAATTAACCCAAGCAAGATGGCTGCCGGCAGCCATGGAGCTGGAGCAAGCAGGAGGCTTGGTTGTTCCAGCAATGGAGGAAGCCAAGCTTCCCACCTGCCCTGGCAGGCTGTGGCCTCCGCTCAAGGCAACAAAGTTTCAATTATAGAAGACAAATAAATCCCAGATACCTGCTTCCAGCCAGCCTCCACTGGGAGTTTGGGTGGCTGGGGGCTGTGGCCAGCCTGCAAACAGCCATCAGCCCCTCACCTAGGATGGCCCACCCTCATGGGGCGAGGGTCCCCGCTGGGGGGCTTGGCCAGCCTGCGAACAGCCATCAGCCCCTCACCCAGGCGGGCCAGGCACCCCAGCAGAACTCCCGACCCTGAAGGGGCTGTGGCCAGCCTGCAAACATCCATCAGCCCCTCACCCAGGCTGACTAGGCACCCAAGCAGGGACCCC
Organism: Myotis nattereri; assembly: GCF_964212035.1. NCBI lineage: Eukaryota > Metazoa > Chordata > Mammalia > Chiroptera > Vespertilionidae > Myotis > Myotis nattereri. The sequence continues at coordinate 22,448,253 of NC_138081.1, forward strand.
TACCCTAAAGGGGCTGTGGCCAGCCTGAAAACAGCCATCAGCCACCCACCAGGCTGGCCAGGCACCCAGACAGTACCCCCACCCTGATCCAGGACACCCTTCAGGGCAAACCAGCCTGCTCCCATCCATGCACCAGGCCTCTATCCTATATAATAAAGGGGTAATATGCAAATTGACCCTAACAGCAGAACGACTGGGAATGACTGGTCACTATGACACACACTGATCACCAGGGGGCAGACGCTCAATGCAGGAGCTGGCCCCTGGTGGTCAGTGCGCTCTCACAGGGGGAAGCTCTGCTCAGCCACAAGCCAGGCTGACAGCTGCCAGCACAGCGGTGGTGATGGTAGTCTCTCCCGCCTCCTCAGCAGCACTAAGAATACCCGGCTGCAGCTTAGGCCTGCTCCCCGCTGGCAAAGTGGACATCCCCCGAGGGCTCTCGGGCTGCCAGAGGGATGTCTGACTGCCAGCTTAGGCCCAATCCCCCCGGGGAGCAGGCCTAAGCCAGCAGGTTGTCTTCCCCCAAGGGGTCCCAGACTGCAAGAGGGCACAAGCTGGGCTGAGGCCCCCCCCCCCCCCGAGTCCCCCCCCAGAGTGCACAAATTTTTGTGCACCGGGACTCTATTCTATATATATAAAAGGCTAATATACAAAGTGTCCCCTCGGGAGTTCAACCGGGAGACCAGGAGTTCGATTGCTCGCTATAAAGTGTGCTGACCACCAGGTGGCGGCACAGAATGAAGGGAGGCCCCAGCCCGTAGCTGGAAGGCCCCGATTGGCCCTGACCACTGGCCAGGCCTAGTGACCCTACCCGTGTGCACTGGGCCTCTAGTATTTTATATGAAAAGTCCATAGTTTACTTAATTTCTAATATTTGGTATTTAAGCTAATTTCTTCTTAAAATAGAATCACTGAATCAAAAGGTATGATCTCATAGCTCTTAATGGATATTAAAAGCAGGATAATAATTTGGACACCACTCATTGCAATAATTTATATACAGTTCCTATGTTCCAAATGGTTTTTATTGATTCTACCACTGATGATCAACCAGCATTTTCTTTTCAACCCTCCTACTGGCCTCTTCATCAGGGAATTGAAACATAAATCGACTGATTTCCAATGAGGAATGCCCAGCATCACATCACGCACACCATGCTGAATTGTACCCACATGTTCTTTACTGGAATATGATCCCTGCTACAGTCACGGGGCAGAGAAATTGTCTCAGAAAAGGATGAAAAGATTCACAGATGACTAAACATTCTTCTTCCAGCACAGATCTTCTTTTATTCAGTAATATTTTAAGTAGTTCAAATTAAACCACAAATGAAATTAAGTATTATAGAGGGAATACATTTGTTCTATGAAAAATAGTTTCTTCTCACGCTAGAAAAATTTCCTGGGAGTTTCAAGAACTCATATGATGGGGAATCTCACATGATTGGTGGGAGGGGCAGATCTCATTCATTACTTGCTAACTTCATAACCATAAATAATCGATGTCTTCTCTACAGAATTGCCTTAAAAATGTAGGGATACAAAAAGAAATACTACACCACACTTTGCCCCAAGGAGCTAATAGCATATGTAAGTTGTATAAGTAAATATTGGGAGGATAGAGCTCTGAAGGGATTTCTCTTTAATGGTACCAGAGCAAAGGAGGCTTCCTAGGGGGGAAGATCTGGGCTGCATTTGAAAGGCTTGGGAGCTATAAAGGTAAAGGGGGAGTGAGATGTGCTGAGGGTATGTGGTGAGAATCTGCACTCTAGACAGAGGAATGAGCACGAGCAATGGGAAGAAATAAAAGATCAAGTGGAAGAACTATGGGCAGTTTGTAAGGAGGCAAATGAGGCTGCAAAAATAATCAGAGATGAATATGTGAAGAGTAACAAAGATGGAGAAGCCTCTGTATTTCCATCATGGGTGCTGATGGGCAGAGATAGAGATACCCATTAGGATATGTATTAATGAATTCTCTTTTGGCCATATGGAGTTTGGGGTGCCTGTGAGGCCTCCAGGTGAAAATATACAGCAAGCAGGGAATGGATATGAATCTGAAGGATGGAAAAAGGCTCTGAGTCAGAGAGATGGATTTTGATGTTATCAGCCCAAGAGGCCATATTTGAAACTGAGGATATCTGTGATAGTTCCAGAGTCTGTGGTATGAAAAGAGAAAAGCCTATGGCCAGAACCATAAGGAACACCCAATTGTTTTGTCTACCTGAACCCAACTCCCCAGGGTGACATGGTCTACTTAGGGTCCCAGGATAATTACAAAGGATGGATAGATATAGAGGTAGGCAGGTAGGTAGGTAGGTAGGTAGATAGGTAGGTAGGTAGATAGATAGATAATAGATGTCAATTTAATTAGCATAAAACATATCCCATATCATGGGAATCAGTCAATGTCTAGAAACAAGCCTCACTCAGAAGAGGCTCTCTCTATATTTTATAAAAACTAATACTGTAATACGTTCCTAAGTTTCCTCCCAATATTTACTCCTTTCCAATACTACACCCTAAATATTCAAGTGGGGATAGGGTGGGAACATTTGTTGAAATGGCCACTAACTAGAACCACAAGCACCAGAGAAAAAGATGTCCTGAAGCCTTATTTCCAGTGATATTTTAAACAGGCAATGACTAGGTTCTTCAAAACCCTATGCCAAACCTCAAAAACCCATAATTACTTCAATTTTATATTGCAGATGTGGGAAACAAACATTCTTCCCTTTAGTCATCTTCACTCTCATTTATACAAAGGCTAAAAATGTCTTTAATTGAACAAAATAAATCTTAAGGTAGCTGTCCCAAGGGATGTTACTATGAAGGAATTTGATTATTCTATACAATCTATACAGTGAATGGAAAAGGAAACATCTTATCCTCCTGCGTGGTTATTAGATTCCCATACAGTTACTACGTAGCTTCTACATGACTATTATTTAATACAGAAAAGTGAGGAGAGAAAAAGAGCCTCTGACAGTGAAAGAAGAAGCAGTCAGAGGTATTCAGGGAGAACCAGGAGAGAATTTCTTGGAAACCTATGAAATAAATGTCCAAAGGGAAAAATGTGACCTTGTTAATAGCAAATTTCTGATGAGAGAAGGAACAAGAAGTGGCTATTGAACTAGGCGACCAGGGCATGAGTGATCAGGAGGAGAGCAGTCCCAGTGGAGGAGTTCTCAAGGGGGAAAACCACTGTGGATTACAGTGGATTGAGGGACGCAGTGGAGAGAAAAGCAAAGAAGACACTGGGTCAGAATATCCACAGAGCTTACTGAGGAACCTTTAAACTTTGAGACTCTCAGCCTCTGTTCTGTCTTCCCAACCTTTAGATAAGTTAGACTTACCTTGAAACTGGAGTCCATAAATTTTGGTCAGGACCACCATTTAGAATGAAGCCTCACCCTGCTTTCCTCTACAGATCCGTCACTCAACAACCAAAATTTGAGGTGGTTCGACCTCATATCTCAGCTATATATTGCCCTTTCTACCTTAACCCTTCATCTGCCCCAGCTTTTTATGGCTCTGCATAAAGAGGAAGCTACTAGTATTTAGAGAAGTTTGAAGACGAGATATCAACTAGAGAAGGATTAGGTAAGTATTCATACATTTTTTGTTTTGTTTTATTTTAATTGGGAAGCAATACACGAAGGAGCCAGTAAAGAAGGGCAGGTTAACTACACAAGACAAAGTTATTTCCTGAAGGCACAAAGTTCAGAAGGTGCTGGAAGGGATGGGCTGTCTTTAAACAGGAAAAGGGTGACAGATTCTCAGAGACCAGAGAAAAGGAAATAAACTTAGATCTCTGGGACAAGGGTTGGCAAATTTAGGGAGAGAAATCTGATCATCTCAATGTTCTCATATGACTATGGACAGCATTTGAAATTAGCGCCCATTAAAGCAACACGGTTGAGGAAAAGCCTCTTCAGAAATATTTTTATCTTCCATCAAAGTGGTTGCTTCACTTACCCATCCACTTGCCTCCCATCTTTTATAAATCATCATGGGCACTAAGAGGATACCAATAAAGCCTCAGTGTTGGGGGAGCATGAAAGGCCTTCGCTGGGGTATTCAGAAAACTAGGTACCATCCTGACCCAAATTCACATAAATCTGTACCCCAAACCACTAAGTACTCAAACAACAATTTACATCACATCACCTCCTCTGCTCTCCCCATAACTGGCCCATATGTCCCCTAACTTCTGTCTCTAGTTTCCCGTCTATGATTTCCACAGTGACCAGCACAATCTTGTACCCAGAATAAGCCTTTAGTTAAATGACTGAGTTAAGATGCTCTCTGCAGCAGGAAACCTTAACCCAAAATGTTTCGTCTACATTACAACTCTATTGAATCTCTGAATAGGTTAACATATAGATAGAACTCCATGAATTATTCCATTCTTGTATTGGTCAAGAATTTTCGATAATGTTAATTGGTAAAACGTTAATATTGGGGGAAATTAGGTTAAACGTATATGGAAATTCTTTGTACTACTCTTGCAAATTTTCTGTAAGTCTGAAATTAAACAAAAGCTTAAAAATAAATGTTTGCTGGGGAAAAAAGAATTTTCGATACTGCAATAATTTTACTGTTTTTCATAGAGCTATTCATTACACAAAATACACCCATATTTATTTAAATTTTTCCATCTGCATATACCCTAAACTATGGAAATCAGCCTATGTCTGAGAACCACATTAATATCCGAATTTATTTCTAAAGAATGGTAATGTACTAACTCTGTAACTCCCTGCATTTTGGGGTAGTTTTCTGTCCCAGCTTTATAGGCTAGAAAAACTGGCTATATGTAATTGGTTCTGATCTAATTCATAAATTCACATATGCCATAAAAGGGAGTTTAAGTACTTGAGCAAGTATATGGTAAAGCAGAAAGAACATTAGAATGAACTGGGAAACTGAGTTCTCATCCATGTTAACCACTCACTACTGATATGACCAAGTAAACCTTAATCTCTAGGCTCCGATGCTCTCATTCATAAAATGAGGCAATTGGATAGGGCAGCCTATGATGTTTCTTTCCTTATTAAAAGTCTACACTTCCATAAAGCATTGGCTTTCTATTTATTCATCATGTTGTAATTGAGAAATCAAATGAAGCATCTCCCAGTTAAACTGACCCTGCTGAAAAGTCCCTGGATGCTGGCCACCCACAGTGTCCTTCCAAAGAATCCTTCATACAGAAATCTTCATACTAAGTGCTGTGGCCACCCTGGCTACAGCTGGTTGAACCAGGAATGGCCACCATAAATGGCTCAGTATCCTCTGAAGGGTCCTAGCACAAGAGCTTCCCCAATAGCTTCTTTACAAAATAGGGACTGACCTAACTGATCTCATGTCTTTTGGGGGATTCTGAACACAGAACTTTCAGAGAAGAGAGAACTGTAAGATACTTTCCCTTAATAACAGTTATTTTAAAGGAAATTTAGTCAGCCATTTGATTGACATCCCAAGTGACCATAAGACCCCATTAAGTCAAAGACCATTGCCCATTGCTGTCTCCTCTTGTACCTCACATGAGAGGCACTCAATTATTAAGGCTTTTATGAGCCACCTAAACAAAACAGAAACAAACCCATAGATACAGAGAACAAACTGATGGTCGCCAAATGGAAGAGGTGTTAGGAAGATGATAGAAGAAGGTGAAAGGGACTAAGAGGTACAAATTGCCAGTTATGAAAATAATCATGGGGATGTAAAGTACAAAATAGAGAGTATAGTCCGTGATCATGTAATAACCATGTATGGTGCCAGATGGATACCAGATTCACTGGGGGGATCACTTCATACGGTATATAAATGTCTCATCACTATGCTGTACACCTGAAACTAATATGATATTGTACATCAACTATAATTGCAAGATTAATTTTTTAAAATTTAAAAATAGAAAAAGAAGTTGCTTCATGATGAGAATGAATAAAGCCTCTTAGATATTTCAAAAGAAAAGAAAAGAGCAGAAAGAAGGAAAAAAACAAAGGAAGGAAGGAAGGAAGGAAGGAAGGAAGGAAGGAAGGAAGGGGGAAAGGGAGAGAAAGGAAGGAAGAAAGATCGGCTACAAAGATCAAAATGCTATGACAGAGCAGAAATAGTTATGAAAACAAAGAATCACATTTTTTCTAGTCCAATAAGCATGGATTAGCAACCATCAGTACTTCTACTTTATAGTTTTACTTCAATTATTTATTCATTTCAATGGAGGAATTACCATTTTCTGATTAGCATGGCTCCTGCTCTGACCTATGACAAAAATGCCACTGGGAATCAAAGGAAAACTCAGCCTTTGAAAGGATTTCTCCTTGCTGCCAATGTATAGGTAAACTGACTCAGGATAAACAAAAACAAACAATGAAACACATTAGAAGGTGCTTCTGAGTCATTTCATCTTTGAAAATTTGGCTTTTATGAGTTAGAAAGATTTCACAGAACCATCTGACTTTGGGGGATGGTTTGTTTACCCTGATTTCCTGAAATTACTGGGAACAATTAAAGGTTTGAGATACCCTGAATTTTTCTTTCCATTTGTTGGGGGCCTAATGGCCCATCTGCATATCTGGACTCCTGTGTGCACATCTGGTCCATAATTTATAAAATGTGCTTATTTACATCTTTTCATTCTTACTTTCCAATGTTTTGAAACGTTCCTTCGTATATCTTTCTTTAACATGCAGACACATCTTAGCTATAGGGCTGACACAACAGAGAGCAGTTAGGCATAAAACCATTAGGACTGATACTTGCCTCTTTACAAATAATATGATAGGAAGAATTTGTGGAACTATTATTGGAGGACATTGTGATGTGACAGGCACTTCTACTTTGTCGGTTAATACTCACCTGAAATAGTTGGGGGCACACCTTCCTTCACCTGGACAATCACTTGGACTTGACCTTCACCTGAAACTGAAGAGAAAAGCCACAACTTGGATATGATGCAAAGTGTCTTAATACGAAGGATATTCATATGTGAGAAAGGAAGCTTTGTGCTATATTCTCCCCAACATAACGAAATTTTCAAAAAAAAAATCCCTATTAGTTAGTCTAACAATTGATTTCCAACATTTGATTTTCTTTGCTTTTATTTCATTAAACTTAACTGCAGTGAGGTCTCCTAGAGATTTGGCACATAAATAGGCTATAAAAACCTTTAGCCATATGTCCTTTGGAAGCCAATGTTGGGCAGCAGGGCACACCTCATACCCTATTTCCTCTCTGTCATTTTGAAAGCTCAGCTTGTAGAGTTCATGATTTTCAGCAATAGAGTTCAGATCACCCATGAAATGTATTTGCTTTACTTTTATCCAAACAAATTGTCCTTTTAATGAAGGCTTTTCTCCACCCCACCCCCCTTTTCCCTCCCATCTTCCAAACCAACTGAGTACATTTAAAAGGCCTGAGGTTCATTAATTTTAAGTGTTCAATAAATTAGTGGAAATAATCAAAAGGCCTGATTCTTTCTGATAATGACAATTTGATGTCAGTATAAACCAGTAGATTAAGCTGGGAACATATGCTCCTTTGCCAAGAGAGGCTGCTATAATTAAATAGTGAATGCATCTACAAGGTGCTCTCACGCCTGATTAATTAGTAATCAGGTGCCCGAACTCCACTTTTCAGTAACACCTTGTCTCTTATTGGTTAATTACCTTTCTGCCTTATCAGATGTCATGGGAGCCAGCACCTCCCCACCACTGGAGGGCCCGGAGCTGCTGAAGGCTACAGCCTTGAGACCTTTGGCCAAACCCACGCTCTCCGCTGGCCATTCCCTGGGACCTCATTCCTTCCTCCACCACAGAATGAAATAGAACAAGGATCATTCTTCCTAATTATAAAGCATAGGATTTTGAATATTACAAAGAAAATCACCCCCAAAGGAATCTATGATGAGGCCTCTCCTATTCTTCTATTCAGATTTTGATCATTGTTCTCAGTTTAATTTCTTCCCGTTATAAAAGGCATGAGTTTGACAGGTACAACGGCCAGCATGTTCTTTTCCATGTTCTACTTCATCACTACTTCTAAGATCTCACTTACATTGTTTCTCTGTCCTATTGCATAGTTCACCCACTTTTCTGCCTTTAGTAATAATAACAATAAAGCCACTAGCCTAGCATCTTATCTCTTTTTTTATTCTAGAATGTTTAACTTATCCACTTCTGCTCACACTGACCTATGCATTTCCTAAAGTTAAAAAGTGCTTTAAAACGATACTGTGATATTTAGCCTAAGCTAGCTGTCAATGTAGCAAATATTTATCCAGCGCCAACTGTGGTTAATTTAGGATAACAATTGCATCCATTGTTAGTTTGCTTTGTCTTTAAATCTTACAGGAAGATATTTTTCTCATGTACTTTAGGACATTAAACATTGCTGGATACTTAATTTTCATGGACCAATCTAGAAATCCTAAGTTTATAGTGCTCTACCCTGGATACCCAGGACGTAACTGACAATTTCAACAAGTTAAACAAATAAAGGTAGGAAATAATCCTCTTAAGGAACCAAAAAACAAAATACTACAAAAGTTAAGCTCAAACGGAAAGAGAAGCAAAAGAGAATATGAACAAGATGATATCTAAAACCAAGCAAAGGCGGTAACAATAGAATACCCTTCTGAAAAAGGAACTGAAATATTATAACAGAATCAAACTCTAAGAAAGGAAAATGAGAATAAATTCCAGGAATCATTTGGAAAGGGAAGTCAGTTCACTTAGAGATATTATAAAAGTCATCCTTGTGGACAGTTTCCAGGAGGGTGTAGATTTCAGGGCATCCCTGCCCTCTCCCTAAGACCCAGCCACTGAGGTAAGGAAAGCAAACAAGTAAAGTTACCGATAAAGGTGTGTTTCAAGCCATTCTAGTCATTTTATAGATTTATTTAACTTACAAGAGGAATGGGTGGAGGAAGGGTAGAATAGAAACAATTTTCCCCACTAGGTAGGTGATGAAATCTGAAGTAGCGGGAACATAATCAATATATCCAAAGTCCCCTGGTGAAAAAGATACTGTACTTACAGCACATTATAGTTATCATCGTGATGAGTAACCTTAAAACTGAAAAGGCTAACCCTCAACATATCTAACTCCCAACACAGGCTGTCCCATGTCCTTTCATTCACTAAGTCACTTGCCCAGCTCCTGTTCTTGGTCAACCAAGGCTTCCTGGCTCAGGGAGCTCTCACATCTGTAGCTCTGCACCAGCGGCTTCTGAACTGAGTGGCCATTGACCTTGTTCAGCTGCTACACACGCAGCTGAACAAAAGGTTCCCACCTCCTCTAAATCGTCTGCCCCTAAACAGACACTGAAAGGGTACATTGAAGAGCTACTGCTCGCTTCATTCAAGCAAGTGTGTGAATATCATTCAATCTCAGAAAAGTAGTTTCTGTGCCAGTGGAAATGGAGGAAAGTTATCAAAAGTAGAAAAGATTAGAAAAGTCTGGTTTTCTATCCCACCACTACTTATGCATGCCCTTCTGAGGACTGGGTCAGAGCATGTGAGCATGGCTTGGAGGGCAAATTCTTTCCAAATACCATTGCCGCGTCGTGAGAGTGGTGCCATAGAGAGTGTGGGGAAGAAGGTGGATGCTGGAGTTCAAGAGCCTAAATTTGAATTCTGGGTCTTTCAGTTCCTAGATGTGGGCACCTGACAAGTTACTCACGATCTGAACCTCGGTCACTTTCTCTAAAAAATGGGAATAATCCTAGTATCTACCTCAAAAGGTTACTGGGAAGAAAAGATAAAGCAATGTAATATACTTAGTGCAGTGCCTGGCACATAATGGAAAATAAAGTCAGCTATTATCGCCACTGTTATTATGACATGCTTATGATTCTAAGAGCCAGATAACAAAACCCAAGAAATACGCTTTTTATTCTTTTTACAGCTGCGCCTAATCATGATGAGCCATGGTATAGAGCTGTAAGCAATGTAACCAGCTCTGCTAAAATCTGTTAAGTGCTTTGACTCTAAAAAGACAGGGTAAATGTTAAGTGTCATTTCCAATTTGGATAAATATGAAAATCATTTGAGAATAAAGGTATTGTCTCGGAAAGAGTTTAAAAGCATTATACAAGCTGTGATATTGTACATATGTTTTCTCAGTGCTTGATTTCTGATTCTGTGTTTGTAATACGAGAACGGTTAATCTGCTCTGTTTATAAATGGAGACTTACTGCAGTTGATCCTTCCCAGATTGTAAGAATATCTGGTTGGTCCTCAAAAAGAAAAGAAGTATATGGGTCAATTATTGCCAAAGTATGCTGACAAGTGTTATATGATCTGAGCTAGCAAGCTCAGATAGGAGGAAGAGGGAAAAGTGCTAAGAAAATAGCTCCCGGTAAGAGGAAAGAGAACTGCTCAGCTAGAAATGATACCAGTGCTCACCAGAGCTATGTGCTGTGTCTGGCGAATTGTGTCCTCACTGGGGCACTAAGAAAGAGAAAAATGAATAATTCTCTCTTAGAATTTAGAGCGATAAATAGGTACCTACATGGAAAGAAACACATGGCATTTTAGCAGGTTATAGATTCCTTTCCTGTTTTATTCTTTATTTATATTCCCATTCCCACTTTGCCCTTCAGGTTTAGGCACGTATTCGGAGCTCTCATTCAGCCCACATGCACATAGGTGAGTCAGCCACTGCCTACACATGGAGAAAACGCAAAACAGCCACTGTGATCTGTGTCTGCAGATTTGGTCCATTCTCACCCTGGCCCATGCCTTCGCCTTCTCTAGCTGTTGTCGGATTTGGTCCTCTCTCTGCATTTTCAGCTTAGCTTGCCCTGTCCTCTACCACTACCTTTTCCCCCCAGATCTGCCTCACACACCTGCTGTTTCTACCTACCTGAACTGGACCTGGCTCCCCAGACATTAGCCTCCGTTACTTAAACACAGAGAAGGCTGGCTTGCCAGTTGGTCCCTGGGCGGGTTTGGTTCACAAGACCACACTGCTGTCTGATTCCAGCTTTAGAGATAGTCACAGAGTTACCTTGGCCCTTATAACACAGAATCTTTTAAAAACCTTCACAGAAACATTTTATGAAAATTCTGTGATCCCCTTTAATTCCTCTACTATCCCCAGGGACATGCATCCTTGAAAGAGTGATTTTTTTTTTAAGTGTAAGAGTAAAAGAACTTGACCGAGACACCAACAGATAGATAGATCTGCATTAACCACAGTCCTGAGAGTTAGCTCAATTAAATCTTCTTAATTAACTTAGCACACAATAACAATTGTTATTCTGATGCAGATAAATGTTTGCCACTCATGGGGCATCTGTGATTTCCTGGGCCCTGTGCAGACCTATAGAACCAGAACTTAGAGGGATGGGCCTGGTACCATGCATTCCAGCTGTCTGCCCATGAGGCACACTTAGAAGGCACCAAATTGAGGAATTTTACAACTTCTCTCATCCATACTCTCAAAAATGTGGTTTGTTCTCAGAAGCAGGTGTTCTTAACAAGTGAGGAGACCCAAATAAAAGAGAGATCCGTATGTTCACACTTCTTACTTTTTAGCAATTGTACCAAAAGCTTGCAAACCATGTTATATTCCCAAAATATAAGATGTGAGGTGATCATTTTAATGGCCACCTGTGCCTGGCCCTTTGTGAACGAAGGGTAGCTGCCAGTGTCACTAAGCATTAGTTCCTTAATCAGGGATCCCTAGAAAAAGTATTTGATTCTGACTTCTTAGTTTTCCTTCCTTCCTTATTTCTTTCCATTCCTCCCTTTCTTCCTTCCTTTTCCTTTTGAAGAAGTTGCTTGTCATCAAGAGGCAAAATCCCTTCTCACCTTTCCAGCTCCTGTTCCATTCTCTGTATTTTTGCCATGAAGTTTACTGCATTTCCCTGAAGTCAGTTCGCCATATTACCCATAAAAATCCTTGGGGATCTTGGGGGAATGAGTTTTCTATAAGAATGTAAATTAATTTATTAACTAGAATGCTATAGATTGCCTTAGAGGGACACAGCATGGCATGTCTGCAGAGTTTCAAAGAATTACGATTCTGCTCTGCTTATAAAATCCTCCCAAGGAGATCTGGCAGCCAGTTGAGTCAGCTCTCCATCTTAAACCCTAGCAGCATTCCATCCCAAGGAGCAGCACGGGGTCTTCTGGACCAGCTCAAGAGCAGAAGGGTCCAGGCAGCAGCCTGCTCCTGCCTGGTGCCCTTGGCACTCTGAGAAAAGAGAAACCCTAGGCAGTATCCATGATCTTCTAGCCGCAAACTTAGGAAAACATCCCTTATTTTCACAGCTCGCAAGTTAACAGCATCTTTTCCGAGCCTCCTGTGACTTGAGTTCTTCAGGGCACCTGGTGCAGACAATACAGTCCATCTGTCTCCCTACTTCAGCCCTCTTGCCCTCGTGGACAACAGCCCCGGCTTCATGCCAAACGGCCTGCCTTTATCTTGGCGAGGGGGACACTTGGAGACAAGCATTGGCCAGCCTGGCTACACATGTCCCTTTTCAGTCCGATCAGAGAAAGGTGGTACGCAGGAGCCTGTGAGCCTAGCAGGCGGACTCTCTCAGCTGCCGCCCCACACATTGTCCCAGCATCGCGGTGCCGGGGTGAGGGCTGTGTGAACTCAGGAGGGCAGCAGAGAATGGCTCAGCATCTGATATGAATTTATCACCGGCTGCTGGTTGGGTGGGGGGAGAAAGCAAGTGGAAGGGCCTGTGAGTGTTTAATGCACCCTGCCACAACCCAACAGTTTGTCCTGAAGAGCCTTTTACCGATATGAAAGGACAGGGTCAAAAGTAAGTTGACCCCTGACAGAATGTACAATTATGAGCAGAGGGCTGCGCACGAGCAGCTGCTGGAACCCCACTGGTTCCGCATGGGGCTTCCAGGAGTCAGAATATGAATAATCAACTCAAGATTGTTTCCTCCCCCCCCCGTGCACCCCCACCACCTCCCCCCCCCGCCCCCACCTCGTCCCCTGTTTTGAGCAAGTCCTATTCTATTTCTACAGGAAGAAGCCTGGCCCTCCCCAGCAGCTGCAATAATTGTGTTCCTATTGTGAGGAAGACCTCCTCCTGGCCACCCCCTTACAAGTGGCCATTGTTGGTGGAGAGTCGGTGATTACACGCTCCGCCTGATGCTCTGGGGGACCCAGCTGCCTAAGTGCTGACACACGAGTGTGCAGTGTGCGGAAGGCCAGGCAGGGGCTGGTGGAGGTGGAGGCAAGAGGTGGGGGGGAGGCCACGTCTGTGCAATGGGACTCGGACATACCAGACCTTTTGCATAAGTCAAGCCCAGAACAAATGAGGCTTTATCAGGCCCCACGGAAGAGGGGGTCTCATCTCCCTTTGAAGTGGAGCTGAGATGGAGACAAGCAGCTTTTCCTCCTTGGGATCAAGCAAACATCCTTCTTTTGATATGCGACATGCTCATTATCTCTGTCCCATTTAACGATTTTTGATTGAAGGGTGGCGGCTGGGATGCCGAGAAGATCCTGAGAGGGGCTCCGTCCAGCCAAGCCCGCAAGAAAGGCTTTCCTTGTGCCTGGGCCTATATTTGGAATTTCTTAACAGTGTGCGCTTGTTCTTAGAGGCAGATAAGGGCTGAGCGTGAAATTCTTAATTAAGCAATAAATAGAGAGTGGGGTGTCAGCAGATGCAGCCAGTAGCCATGGCAACAGGAATCACATGGGCAAGAGAGCTGAGACTAGATGTAGGCCTCGGGCCTGGGCCTGACTGACAGCTGAAGAATCCTACAAAGCTTGTAAACCAGATTAATTAGCTGACTAATTATTTCATAGCATTAATGTAACTAAAAAATAAAAATAGTTCACCATGAACTGAAACCGCCCTGGAAAACAACAGCAGGGAAAGAGGCAGGGGGAAGCTGGCTGTGTCAGGCAGAGCCAGAAGCTGCCAGGGAATCAAATGGTATAAATGGGGAGATGGGCTTGCTGGCTTTGAGTCTGGCTTTGAAAATGAGAAAGAACACTTGTTCTACAGGCATACCCATCCCAAGCATGGCATAGAGGTTACATCTCGGAACCACCATTCATAATAGTTAATCACATCAAATACTGCCCCTCTGGGTCCTAACACAACCGCAGCACACAGTACTTCACTTGTGGTCTGTTTTATAAGTGGCTCCATGGGCAGCATTCTCAGGGACTTTAGAAAGTCCACCTGAACCAATCTCCTTACAAGATCTCTTTAAATGAGCGAGGTTATCTTATTCTGTGGGTAGCAACTGCTTAAGTGGTATTAAATTTCAATCATGGGAACAATATGTCATATATGTCATATGATCATGAATCTCAGCTCTCTAACAAAATCTAGTCAAGGAAAATAAAATGAGACCCTTTTCAGAAAGGTGATGATGAGTTCAAGGTTTGTGACGTTGTTAATGTTCCGAGGAAATAAAACAAAAATTCTAAAGAAATAATCTCTTGAGAAAATTTTGAGTAAGGTAACATGGCACACTAATCACACCTGAGGATGTTTTGGGTGTTTTGTAGCACAATTCCAAGAGATAAGTCAGTATTCTTAACCTCGCTGTACAGATGAAGTTATTGAGGCATGGAGCATTTATAATTCCAAGCCCCAGGTAAAATAGCCAGCCAGCCACTGATTAAAACCTTAAGCCCTAAGCTCTGGCCATGAGCTTTCCAAAGAACCTGCATTCCATAAAGATGTTTGCGGAACAAAGACAAGACTCGCCTCGGTAGAGAGAGAAATGCAAGGGTCAAAGATATTATATGTACAGGATTCTTTGTCTTTGTCACTGGGGATCAGCGAGAAGTCTTCTCCCATGACCCTGCCCAGCACCCCCAGCACCACCCTTTCTGGTCAGTGATCAATGATTCTTTGGCAGGCAGCACACTCTAGTGGAGGGATCCACAGCCAGGAGCTAGAATGCCTGGGTTCTGATTTCTCCCATTCTTAGCCATGTCTAAGGTTAGTCGGGTATCTTAAATCAAACACATGAAGTAGCCAAATGCAGGAAATGAATATAATTGTGATTTTAAAAAGTTCCTCTCCTGGGGGATGTGGTTAGGTCTCAAACAATACAAAAGACGATCCTCTTAGAAGTGGTCAACAAATGAATGGTCAGTGAAGCAGCACTCTGAGTGAAAGCCAGCCAGGAAAAGGAGCAGGACCCTTCCATCCCTGTCCCCCCTGAAAGTCTGACAGGAAACTCAGGGGACCTGAAGGAGCCCAAGCAGTTTCCCTACGATGACATGAAACTTGTACACACAACTCTGCCGATGACTTTTCATCCAGGAATATGTCCACACAGAACGTGAGGTCTGTACTTGGGCTTCCTTCTTAGATTATATGTATTTTGTGTAAAATAGGCCAATCACAGACTTATAATACCACATGATAAAAAATAAAAAAAATTAAGTAAACTAACCAATATGTGAAATGCATGGCACAGAACTGAAACAGGTACCAGCTGCAACTCCCTCACTGCCATTTAGGCATCATGGCATCCTGAGCCCTCCTAAAGATGCTGTAAACTATGCACAAAGGAGATCAAACCAAATCCATGCAGCCCAAGACAGCTGCATGGGTACCAGTGAGGAGAAGCGAGAGGAGCCTCCGTTCCCCCTGGGTCCTGGTGTCCTCACTGTGCCAGCACAGAAATGGGAACAGACGTGGCTCGGGCCTCCTCTCTACCCCTTATGCTCAGAAGGTACAGGAGGCAAATGACCCTGAGAGCCACTGCTTGGAACCCTGGGAATCCTTTCCAAGGAACAAGGGTCTCCCAGTTCACTAAACATTCAACCAACCCTCTGCAGCTTCCTGTTCCTTTTCCAACTCATATTAATCAAAGGGTGGAAATACCCGGGTATTCTGACAAAGAATTTTGTAAAAATTAATGAAAACTATATACCCAATTAAAATGTTTTACATTAAAATATTTATCGCATCATATATATACAATATACATATGCAGAGGTACATCTATGCATAAATATATATATACTTGTACATACTTATGGCATGTGTATTTATACCATATATGTATATACTAGTATATATAGAATAATAGTTTCACTTACTATTAATTCAATAAGTAATACTATCAAAAGGGAAGAAAATCTGTAACTGTGTGATTTGATTTTATTTTGTCTTTAAGCCCCAAATGTTCCTTTATCATTTTGGCTTATGTGAGAATTCAAATTTGTCCGCAGCTCATGAACAGAATCTGACAATGGACATGTTTGCGAAGAGCACACTAAGTAATAGAACAAGAACCATTTGAAATTAAATTTTGCTCTATAATATATATCAAGTGAATAGTCATAGTTAAAATTAATGGCAGCGATTTGCTCTTGCTACTGGTATTCCCCTCCAGAGTGGTAAACCAGTCACAGGCTCTCTGTCCCTCCTGAGTTTTTATAGCTTTAGGTTACATTTATGAATGTATCAAATCAAAAAGAAAATCTGAACATTACAATTCAGTGCAAGTAAAATATACAACAATCTATTTGGCAAAGATAAAAATACCAGAGAAGTACCATACTCTCCTCTATGGTGCTATTAACATGTCATCATCCCCGGGCTCAAGTGTAGCTCAGACTCAGTGGACATACAGCTAGGCACAAGGGAGAGGGGCCGGGGACTCGGGACAATTGCCCAGCTCTCTACTTCCTTAGGGACAAGACTGGCTTGTAGCAGGGGCTGGGACTTGAGGAGCTGTGAGTTCTCCTGAATCTGACCAGGATCTGTTAAGACTAATTGATAACAAAATTGACATTCTAGAGACCCATTTGGACAGATTCTCCTTACAGACCACACTGAGCTGAGGTTGGTATAAATGGGCATCACAGTGCTAAGAGTGACCAATGCTGACATGGGATAGAACAAGAATATGAGACAAACACCAGGAAGTCAAAAGAAAACTCCTGTGAAACACGCACAATAAGATGATAAAGAAATCCTTCAGCCATCTATTACTCTGCAATCACAGAAGGGTTTTTGGTCCTACAAGATGAGGTTCCTGCATCCTACATCTTTTTGTTTTAATCCTCACGTGAGGATATGTGTATTGTTTTGAGAGAGAGAGAGAGAGAGAGAGAGAGAGAGAGAGAGAGAGAGAGAAATATAGCAGTAGGTTGCCTCCTGTATGCTACATCCTGATGCAAGACAGAGACAGCCCACCCTAGTCCTCAGATTTTCAGATCAGCCCTCCACGCCTCTGCACCTTCCTGGCCTTGGATCCGCTTCCAAGGCTTTCCTCCTCACCTTCCACAGTAACTTCACTCTTCATTCCTCCTCTTTGTAGCTGTCATCTGTCCTCTATGTTGCTCCTAATATCTGTGGCCATAACCAAGCCATCCTGTCTTTCCCATGCACTCGATCTTTCTACAAATATAACAGTGCCTTAAAGTGAATTGAAAATATTAATAACAATGTTTAATAAGCACTTGGTATGGGTTAGGCACTCTGATAAAAAGTTTTACATGTTATCCTTTATATAATTTCCTATCTTTTGAGGTATGTCCTATTATTTCATTTTATAAGTGAGGAGGCTGAGCCTCAAAGAAAAAGAGCAGCTGCTCAGTGTCCCATATCTAGTAAGGCTTGGAGATGGGATTTAAACCCAGGCAGTCTGATTTCAAAGCCCATCCACTTAACCATAACACACAGCTGTTCCCCTCAGTTTCCCATCGTTTCATAGCACAACTGTCTAAAATTCAAGAGTGAGCGGTGGTTTCTTACTACGTGCCCTTAAAAATGCCCATGCAATTATACTTACCCAGATAGGTGAGTTGCCTCAACTGGCTATTGAAGAACCAGTCACAGCCTTGGTCTTTACCAGGCGATGGAAGAGAGGGCAACGACCGCCCCACTTGACTCCCGCACCTTATGAGGATGTCAGGGGAAGGCCACAGGACTGTGTGGACCAGCCGGAGGTAATTCCCAGGAGCAAAGTTGTCAAATGTTGCTGAGTACTTGAAGTGAGAGAAAAATACAATAGAGCTTATTTAGGAAGGAAGACTCCCCTATAAAAAAGAGCTACAAACAGCCCTGACCAGTTTGGCTCGGTGGATAGAGCGTCGGCCTGCAGACTGAAAGGACCTGGGTTCGATTCTGGTCAAGGGCATGCACCTTGGTTGCAGGCACATGCCCAGTAGAGGGTGTGCAGGAGGCAGCTGATCAATGTTTCTCTCTCATCGATGTTTCTGATTCTCTGTACCTCTCCCTTTCTCTCTGTAAAAAAATCAATAAAATATATGTTTTTTAAAAAGCTACAAACAACACTGAGTTGTTTAGAAATAAGGTAGTTTACACCCAGATGACTTTTCTTTTGAATCCACTTCGTAACAAACTCAGAACTAGAGTTTACAAAATCATACCAGGTGAGGACGGAAAGACAAAAGTTTCCTTTTGTTTAACTTCCTTAATTAACACAAGAGAAAACCAAAGCCCAGACAAGTGGATTGATTTGTCCCAGGTCAAATAGCTAGACGAGACAGAGCTAGGTCTGGAATCCCTTTAAAGAGGCAGGCAATGTTGGCAGTACATTCCATTTATAACAGCAATAGCGAACACTGATGTAGCATGTGCTACATCAGTGGTCCTCAACCTTGGCTGCACATTAGAGTCACCTGGGAATCTTTTTAAAATCCTGATTTCTGGGCCTCATCCTCCGGAAATTCTGTTTCTCTGTTACTAATGTTGTGGCCCCACCCCATGACAAAGAAATTGAAGTTCCAGAGGATGAGGCCCAGAAATCAGGATTTTAAAAAGATTCCCAGGTGATTCTAATGTGCAGCCAAGGTTGAGAACCACTGTGCTACATGCTTAAGTACGACTCACATAAAGTCATTCAATCCTTGAAATATCCCCTGTGACTGTTACTGTTCATGCCCCATTTTACAGATGAGGAGAGTGAGGCAGGTAGAGGTTCAGGAAACTTGTCCCATATCACACAGTTGGAGAGTGTGCGCCAGGAGAGAAACCAGTCACCAACCGGCTGCCTTTACCTTATGCAAATTCCATGCAATGTTCTCATGGGAACCTTTAGGGAAGGAAAGAGCTCTCTGCTCTCAGAGAGGTGGTGAGAGGATAAAGACAGATTCTGTTTTGAACTCCTCAGAACTATGGCACACCTAAACCAGCTTCTAGTTCCCTAATACTGCTCTCAGGGCTTCTAGGGAATATAAATATTAGGAGACAGAAAGAAAGAAACGTGTTCAAAGGAAGAAAAGAAGCTTTAGGGAATCCACCAGTTTGCTTGGTGTTGTGTTGTGTTTTTTTTTCCAGAAAATGCACCCACTTCCTACATGACTATTCCTGTGTGTATTCCCCCTAACCATTTGACTCCTAGACCTTCATGTACAAGTTAATCTTTGACCACAAGGTGGCAGTATGCAACATAAAAATGCTTTGTTAAGGCATTTTTCTTGGGTTACAAACACTCCTCTCTGGGTTAAGTTGGTTCTTAACCCATAATATAAAAATACAATTCTATAGATTGCTTAGAAGCTGTTTTTTATTGTATTAATAAACCTAAGAATTCAGGCAGAACCAATCTGCTCTCAAGGTGAAATATATATAAACTTGAAATACATAAATTTGAAAATTTTATTAAACAGATAAAATTTTCAAATACACACACACACACACACACACACACACATTGTATTCAAGTTACAGTCATACATTCATCTGGTCAAAATGCTGCTGCAGTTTTCTTTACCAATACCAAAAGATGCTAATACCTTCGAACTATTATTCTACAGAAGGAGACATCATAAGCACTTGGAAGTGGAACACACCATTGAATAAATTCCCTGCAGAGATCTGTTGGTCCAAGGAGTCTCAAATCGCAGTGAGTAGGTCTCTTGATCCAAGAGCAGAGCCATCCAGCCATCAGGGTTAGACAATGTGTCACGCACATAGTTGACAGTGGTTGTCTTATTTCTGCTGTCAGTCAAGGTTAAGTCATAAGAAACATCCGGAGCATTAGTTCTAGTGTGAATTTAAAAAGAAAAAAAAAATGGGTTTTAAGTTATTTGTTCATCCTGGATCTAATGTACTCTTCTTCCATCAGTTATGACTCATCTTCTATTCTCTCCATGTGTGCTGTAGGCCCCTTCTACTCTGTGTGTCTGTGGAGGTTCCAGCAGTCACTGCATGCGTCAAAACAGCCCAGTGCGAAGCTGTCCTTGCATTGTCTGTGCATGTCACTGGTCTGGTGGATTGGAGTAGTAACGTTCATAATGGATGCCACTAAAATGCCATCTCAATGAATTCACATATACCAGGACTATAGTCTATTATTTTTTAAAAGAAAAGTCCATGACCAGAATTTTGCTGTAGACCAGGTTTCTCCACAGCAGAAAATATATTATATAGTCAGTAGATATCCTTATTGGGAGCAAGAACTGAGAGCCAGAACCTGATGTGCTCTCAGAAGCCCACCTCCCACTGCCCAGCAGGAATGGCATCAGTAGCCTTCCCCAGAGGGAGGACGTAGCCTGGCTCCTCGCTTGTGGGCTTGCACAATGCCCAGTGCTCACACCTACTATAGCACCTCAGTGTTGTTGGGCTTGCTTTTGTGCTTGTTAGCATAGGTTGTGAGATCCTTATGTTAGAGATATTTTATATTTTCTTTTTGCTATCCTGGCACAGGACCCTCACACAATGGGCACTCAAATCATGTCTACTAAATAAAGAAAGAATGCATGGAAGAGCTCGCCCAAAAGCTGGTGCCAATTTCCTAAAGGGTTTCTAGAAGGACTGCATTTTACCAAATGAAGAAACTGAGCCAGAGTGTGGCAAAAGTGTTAGGCAAATGTCACAGGTAGAATTATAAAGTTTTCATTTCCGTAAATGATTTTACACAGCCAATTCCAGAAAGTGGTTTTTAAGATTTCACTAGAACATGAATAGGGTTAGCCACATGCTAAGACCATAAAAGAAAGTCAAAGTGGACAGGAAAAAAATAAAGCAAAATAAAAATCAATACACATTATGACTGTCCTTCCCTCTTTGTTTTAGTTTTCATAAGAACCTTTAACTGTGGCATTTTGCTGCAGGCAGATAATTAAATTCTCAAAGAGGAGGGAAATGAGATGAAGGATGTTGGGTTTTCAAAGTGAGGTGTAGCATGAGCATATCCACAGCCAATTTACAATCCAGTGGCATATGATAAAAGGAAACTGTGTTAGTGCTAAGTGCTTGGGGACTATGGTCAAATGGGTATACACTGGAAATCTGTATCTCATATGTGCTAGGTATAGGAACTTGGGCAAATTACTGACCCTCTTCAAGCTTTCTTTTTTTTTTATTTTTTCAATGGAGACAACAGTAGATTGTATCTCATCTAGCTCCTGGGAAACTTAAAGAGATAACCTATGTAAAGTATTCAGTGACCATTAGCAAGCCAAACAAGATCTATCTACAGCCCATTTAAGAACCTCAGATGGGCCAGGTTTGCCATCCTGTGCTACTTATTTTAATGTCTAGAGGTTTACTTGGTCATTAAAAAACGCACTCAATACTTTTAGTGCTACAGAGCCTTTTTAGGATTACATGTATTTGTTTAATCTGTAAGTTAATGAAAGGGATGAAAAATAATCAGGGCATGGGGAATAAAAGAACTATGCTTTTCTAAGATTTCCCTATGCAGCATTAACGAAATCTTTACAAAGTCTGGGGTGGGGGAGACTTCTTTCTCTCTTTGGGTTTAGGATCCTTAGCATTTGTTTTTTTCACATGTATTTGTTTTTTTCACATTATATCAGAATTTAAATTGGAACTAAAGAACAAGATTGTTGAAGATTCAACTCATGTTCTTAGAATCAGAATGGACATAAAGGTCATCTGTTCTGATTTCAAATCCATTGTAGGAATTTCCTCCATATTTTATTCTGTCCCTTCTTCCAGTCATGGGATATTCACATTCTAAAATTCCTCCTCCATTTATAACATTTATAATTATTAATTAAAGGCCCAATGCATGAAATTCGTGCAAGGGTAGGCCTTCCTTCCCCAGGCTGCAGGCACCAGCTTCCCTCTGGCACCTGAGACCTGAGCTTCCCTCACAGCCCTGGCTTCATCCAGAAGGTCATCCAGAAGGATGTCCGGAAGGACGTCCAGTCTAATTAGCATATTACGCTTTTATTATTATAGATTTATTATAGATTTTTAATCTTTACATAAGCTTTAGAAAGCTTACTTTTCTCCCCTGTATCTCCTACCCATTTGTTCTCAATCATCATGGCTCAGCTTAACAGTTCAACTGGCCCCTTACTGATGTTTCTCCCCAACGGGAAGTCTACCCAGAAAACTGCATGAATGTCAGAGGATTTCATATAAACTTATTAATCAAAGAAGATAAGCATTTTGATCTTAAGTGAACAGAGCTTAATATGGTCAACCTCCATATCAATAGAATATTCGCCAAGAGGACTTAAACACTTACGTTTGGTGGTCAGAAAACCTCTTCTGGGCACCTACAGGCAATCTACACTATTAGTGAGCCCTGGTTTAGGAAAATGCTAAGGTTTTCTTATGGACTTAAATTTCTTATTTTTCCAGTCAACTGCTCTCAATTAAACTACTTTTACAAATAGTTATTTTAAACTATAAACCAAAAGAAGAATTCTGTTATCCACCCATCTGTTTACATTTAATTTCAACCTATATTTTGTCACTCTTTTCTTAAGATATCATGCATACCACCTTGAAAATATTACCTCTATATGTTATAATATAATCTATTGGGTAGATATTTCCAGAAATGCTTTTTAATTCCAACAATGTGGCCCCAAAAATCCTCCTGGTCACTTCAACTAGACTTAGTTACTTCTCAATTTCCATCAGCATCAATTTTCAGGATGTAATTTCTCCTGGTTTAGTTTCTATAAATTGTAACTTTGATTATTGAAGAAGCCATTTTTCAGACCTTACTCTCCAGGTTCAGAAGGCTCTTATAAAACTTACCCCTCTCTTCAAATAAGCAACTGAATCCTAACTCTAATTCATTTCTATTTGTCTTTAGGACTTTTGTACCTTTCTTGTGATGCCATTTCCTTCCAAAGAGCATCTAATAATCTGATGCTAACCCCTTGATCAATCAGAGACCCACCATAGCACATTGTGGTTCTAAAGTATCCTTTCCTCTTGCTTCTTCATGCATTGCCCTAATCCTATCAAGCCACACCATCTCTCTAGCAAGGTTTATTCAGGATGCAATTTCACAGGCACTCACATGCAGCACCAGCTTTCTGTAATGCAATGCAGGTAGAGGAGGTAAAGGTTATCCAATATACCCTTATCACAGCTAGAAGTGGAAAAAATCATAGGACACATTCTGAAAAACAAATCAAAATGTAAAAGACCCATCATCTCTCAGTAGGCAAGATGCCTTGTGTTGACCATCACCCAGGACCAAAAATTCAAATAACTCCCATCCTTCTAGGAAAAATGCTAGCAGAGACAGTGGTGGGCTCTTCTGAAAAGCACCCAAGGAACATCAAGAGTCGAAGAACACCATGAAGAGAATTTACCAACCACAATTGCTACAATTTTCGCTTGTCCTAAATAGCCACCAATTTCCCCATGCCCTAAATAGCCACCAATCTCCCTCTCTTTACTGTTAATGAAGCAAAGGAGCACAAAAGTATTTCTAATTTGGAGGAGCCAAGGGAGTCTGCATGGGCCATTAGCAGCAGAGAGCTTCATTACTAGGGGAAGAAGTCTCTCCCTGAACTTCTCATGGTTTTATGTGCAAGAAATCAGGAGGCAACCAGTCCATTTTAAATGTTAACCCTTCCCTCTGCATCAGCAACAGCTCCTGTGTACAATCAAAAAGACAAAAGAACTACAAACCTTTCCTTTTATCCTCCCTGTTCCATGAGGTGCCTTAATTTTTGTTCTTTTTTTAAATGCCCAAGCTGGTTTTTAATTAAGCAATAGTTTCCTTTAGAAATATAGCACTGTCTGTGCACTTGATAAAACTTCCAGCCTATGTACCAATTTACAATACTAGTTGCATAAACAGTTATGTACTTTAGTGCCCATATACTGTGTGGAACTCTTGAATGGATGCTGCCCAGACAGGATTTGTTAGGCAATCAACAATACCAAGGAGGGCAAATATTAAGACTCTGGTTTGTGTTTACCGTTAGCTTACGTTTCCTGAGGGTCCATATCTCTGTATTAAGACAAACACTGCACTGAGTTCTAAATGCTCTCAAATTTGGAACAATTGTGAAATAAACACTTTGCAATTACACATCTCCTAAGCCAGACACATCATAATAACTAGTCTTAAATGGTGCTGCTAGCATATTCTGGATGTGAGGGCTTGCTGCTGATGCTTTCATCTTTTACTTCCTGAAGAAAACAAAATTGAAATTTGGAGTACAGCCAACAGATTGTTATAACACAGTCTGGGTTGAATGCCCTTTAAAAATACACTGGGCTCATAACAAGTCCTTGTCAGAAAACCAGCATCCTACCTGCAGACCTGCCACCATCCGGTAATATTTTATATGTGTCAGTTAGCTTTTTTTTATATACACTTTTTGATTGAGGTACACTTAAATATATCTCCTTCTGAAAATAAATCTAAAAAGAGGAAAGAAGCCACAACATTCAGTCTTTCTCCTAACCTTTTAATAATCCTTAAATTCACATTTAAAAAAATACAGGACTAGGAGGCAGAGGCAAAAGCCATATGATTTAATAATCCTTGTGTTTCTGACAGGCAAACCCTAAGATCACTCCTCCATGGCTTTGCAGATGTATAATTCACAGGTTATTTTTCAGAGTTGGTTAAAGAGAAAATAGTTTATTATAGAAAAGCCGAAGGCCAGAATCCACCTACCACCTCCTCAAACATAGTCCCTACAGTTTTTGCAACACACTTAGGACAATACTTCTTGCTTATTCTATCTTAATCCATGGAGAGAAGCAACAGATGTCTATCATCCTATCTAACATGATCCTTCCTATACCATTGCATCTCTTCTCTTGAACTATTGAATCTAGTTGGAATGGTTTCTTCAGAACATGAGAAGACCACTATTAAAACTATACACCCAGAAGGTAGACAACTACCTGTCAGGGATATTGAAAAATAATGTTATGCATCAGGCAAGGAATTAGACTAAGAACCTTGTCCTCTCATACACATACACACACACACATGCACATGCACTCTCCACACCAGTGGTTCTCAACCTGTGGGTCGCGACCCCTTTGGCGGTTGAACGACCCTTTCACAGGGGTCGCCTAAGACCACCCTGCATATCAGATATTTACATTACGATTCATAACAGTAGCAACATTACAGTTATGAAGTAGCAACGAAAATAATTTTACGGTTGGGTCACAATATGAGGAACTGTATTTAAAGGGCCAGAAGGTTGAGAACCACTGCTCTACACACATCTGGTGCTATGGAGGAGCTGACTGACACCAGCTCACAAGCTCATTGTCAGCCTCTCTTTCCAAAGCCAAGTTCAGTGACATATTTGAGGATATTCCTCAGTTTGGGGGTTCATTATGATTTTTAAAGATTTGTCTGCCCTAACTGGTTTGGCTCAGTGGACAGAGCGTCAGCCTGTGGACTGAAGGGTCCCAGGTTCGATTCCAGTCAAGGGCATGTACCTTGGTTGTGGGGACATCCCCAGTAGGGGGTGTGCAGGAGGCAGCTGATCGATGTTTCTCTCTCATCGATGTTTCTAACTCTCTATCCCTCTCCCTTCCTCTCTGTAAAAAATCAATAAAATATATTTTAAAAAAAAAAGATTTGTCTGTTTTACTTCTGTAACTTCTGCTGCCAAGAGAGGATGATGCTTCTTGGAATTTTTCTGTCTCACATAGGTTTTTCTTTGTTTGGTTTTTGCTTTTGAGGAATGAACGGATGCCATTAGTGATGCTGTGCCTATTTATCCCTAGGAAGTAGAGTTAGGCGATTATTAAAGGAAAAGGTAGGCCAAAATTTCCATTTGAACTCTTCTTTACTTTTGCATCACAGAGGCAGGGGGTGCCTCATACTTTGAACACTGACACATTAAGAACAGTTATATAGGTAAAAACCGAATGCAAGCACTACAGGAGAGGATATTAAGCAAGATCTAAGAGTCAAGGTGATCAACATGAGCATTAACACTTTCTTTTCCAAGAGAAGCAGGGAAGAAGAAACAGAAAGCTTTGGGTAACAATGAATCAAAGACTATGTCCTGAATTATTCCAGATTCTATAACTACCTGGGAGGTGTACCTGGCGCAGTGTAACATCATGGAACTATACAAAAGTATTCCCTGTTTTTCAAGAATTGGATTAAGGTACAGTTGAGTAAACCTAATTTCTTTGCCAGACATTTGTTTCTCAGAAACATATAATCTCTAGTATTTTATTTAGATAGTAGCATGTTTATATGTTGCTTTGTAAATCACCAAAATAAAATAGAGACTTCTTAAAGACAACATATACTGAGCACTTACTACATGTCAGGCACCAACCACGTGAGATAAATAATACCATTATGCCCATTTTACTGATGTGAGAACTGAAGCAAAAAGAGGTGGAGTAACTTGCCAAAAGACTACACCTATGAAGTTGGGGGAGAGGGAGCTATGTCTTGTACCTACAAATGATTCTTAATTACTTCTCTATTCTTCATATTTAAAAATTTATATCAAATATATGCATATGTCTTGACTTTATTTTATGAACATCCTATAAAAACTCAAAAAGACTGGCTCGCCAACCTACAACATCTTTTAAACTCCTCTAATTCCCCCCACACTCAATATAGTGAATAACTGAAAAAACTGATTCACTGTCATTTTAATAAGTCTATGACAATTGAAGGAGCTAATGAGTACTATAAAGCAATAATAATAATAGTCATAATAATAGTAATTCCCAGATGGTAATTTTGAGGGTTGACTTCTCATTCTCTCCATCAGAAGTCTATGCATCAATACTTCCAGGGCAAGAAAATAATTGCTAATGTAGATTAACTGCTGATTCAACAGGGGTGGGGTAGGAACAAAGTAGAGGAAGAATCAGTTGCTAAATAAATCATCTGGTCAGCTGATAGTCATAGGAAAGCAAACACCCAGAGACATTATGAAATGACAATCTTAAGTATTAGATGTTCCTATGAATTTTAGAAATAAGGACTGGAGATAGCACTTTAATCCTGGGTCTTCTGAAGAAAAGCTGAGTGCCATGGGCTCATTATAAATATGTCCGAAGAGAGAAATGGGCATAAGGGCACTAGAGGAAGAAGGTTTGGGGGAGTCCACAATTTTTTTACTTATATTTATTTGTTCAATACTAATTTTATAGAATCATTATGTTTCAAAATGGTAATAGGTACTATAATCCAAATACACACACACACACAATAGAAACCCTATTCTCACACGGCATACCATCTACAAGAAGAGATGGGAAATTTTTAAAGCTATGTAGGGTCTATGAATATTGGTTAGTGCAAGTATATGGGGCCAGCACACAGCAAGGCTATCGAAACCTGTACAGAAAACTCAGAGAAGTTTACCAGAGACAATGACTTCCATGCTGAGTTCAACGGGAGTTGAACATTATGAATGGAAAAGCACAACGAAGGTGAGTGTGGCCGAGACAAACTGCAAGGAAGGGGGCAGTGTTGAGAGACGATGCTAGAATTATAAACGGGAAGCGGGTCATAAAGGGCTCAGGAGATACTTAAAATGCTGGACTTTCATTTAAAGGCACTGGGAAAACTTTAAAAGTTTCAGACAAGGGAATGAATGAAGAGCAGGACCAGATCTGCAATTATAAAGTTCAAGGACGGGAGCATAGCAAGGTGGCAAGCTAAGAAGCTGTTGTGATTATACAGGTAAGCGGTATGGTGGCCTGGACTAGGGGAGGAAGTTGGGAAGGACATACGTAGAAACACTCAAGAGGAATTTTGGGGAGAAGTAAAATGGACTGTACTTGGTAGATGATTTACGTGTGAAATAAGCATTTCTCAGAATCCCGAGGGAAACTACTTAATGGTAGTTTGACTAGCATAACCAAAGGGTCCTTGCTCCAATATTAATAGGAAATGTATTGTACAAATCCAATAGTTCATGAAATTAACAAGGAAAATGAACTGGAGTGAAGCAACTTTGCAAGTAATAGGAAGGCATCAGCTATTGCTTCCCTAGAGCATATGAACACTTAAAAAGAGCTTGGGGAGAGTAAATATGTGTAAATGGGAATGGACATTATTGGAATTTTTAATAATACTTTTTAAAATATATATTTCTTTATTGATTTCAGAGAGGAAGGGAGGAGAGAGAGATAGAAACATCAATGATGTTTCCCCTCTTTATCCCCCTCCCCTGGGGATAAAGACTGTAAAACTGAGTTTTGGCAAGTCAGGTTTTAGATGCCTATTAAACACTCCAGTAAAAATATTTAAAGCATTGCTGTTCAATAGAAATATAATGCAAATCATTAATGTAAGCCGAAGACATAATCTTAAATTTTATAGTAGCTATATTAAAAAGAAAAAAGGTAAATTATTATAATAATATATTTAGCCCAGTGTATCCAAAATATTATCATTTCAACATAATCAATATAACCAAATTATTAAGATCTTTTACATTCTTTTTTCATAGTGAGTCTTAAAAATGTGGTGTATAATTTAGAATTATGGCACATCTCAATTTTGAATGAGCCATATGTGGCTACATTATTGGACAGTGCCAATCCTAAGGGCAGTTGGATTAGTGGTCTGGAGCTCAGTAGAGATTAAATAAAGAAAACCTGGAAGCATCAATGAATGTTTTTTTTGTTGTTTTTTTTTTTATTAGTTAAGGAGCATCAATGAATGTTAAGTGAAGTGGTGAAATATCCCAGATCATCTGGGAAGAGGATGACTTGAGAGAAAGGAAAGCTCCTCACAGAATCCTAAGAAACACCCAGCACTTAAGAGACGAGGAAAGGAGCTTATAAAGAAGATCTGGAAGGAGCACACAAAAATGCATAGCCCATGGACACAGACCATGGGGTGGTGAAGGCCTGAGGCTGGGGGGAGGGGGGCAGGGGCGGGCTAGAAGAGATCAATGGGGAAAAGGGGGACATAGATAATACTTTCAGTAAAGATTTAAAATAAAATAAAATAATTTTAAAAGAACAGCTCCAACTGACATATAGGAAAAAATATATTATTGGGGATAGTATGCTCATTCCATGTAATTATCCCTGTGTAAAAGCAAACATTTATCTAAGTTTGGGGATGGATAAATCCAAGCACTATGTTAGGCATGTCATCATTATGGAACCTCTGGAGAAAATGAGTCACTGATGTAGTTTTCCGAAATGAAGCTCTGCCTTACATTGGTAGGGCTAACTCCATCCCTGCCTTATCAGGAAGGGTGAGCTGGGCAGATCAGATTGGTAGAAAGAGAAGCTGGGAAAAGAACAGGATCCAGAACACCTGTGGCTCCTAGGAAAGCCTGTTTTAGAACTGGTGAGCGAGGGAGAGAACAATGTAAGCAGCTCTCCTGCATGTCAAGTCTGTTGGCATTTTAACAAAGCGTAAAACTAAACTTTGCCCTATAGAGGTTGACAGTTCTATACAGATGAAATATTTACATGCCTGTCAACCCAACTGCTAGGGTGGAGTCCAAGGAAGCTATAAAACAGGAAGCCTCACAAATGTGGGTACCCATCTGACTTAAAAAAGGTAGTGAGGGGCAGGGACAGAAGGTTGCCAATGCCAAACAAAAAACTAATAGTGAAATGGGACCATGGGGGGGGGGGGGACTTCAAAGGAAGAAATTCCATTCCAATCATTTGGCGGTTTGCAAAAGGAAAATGTGGTGCCTTGTTTACAGAGCTATGCAAGGCCACACTCTGGGACCTCATTGTGAGGGAGGGGGTAAGAGTGGAAAGTGAAGACAGCAGGGTGCTTGTGCCATATCAGATCTCCATCAGCATGCAACCCCAAAAGATCATGACTGTGAGAGCTTTGTAAATCAACTCTTAGGGTGCTTGCTCCAGGGCAAGTAGCACAACAAATTAATCCTGTCTCCCTGAAATGCAGCAAAGTTTGTATCCACGCTGAATTCAAATTGCTCATTAGCTCTGACATATTCCTAATGAGGTTATAATGCTCTGGGACAAAGATCAAGTCACTCAGCACAAATGCGAGGGGTAGAGTCATAGAAGGGTAAGGTTAGAAGGACCTGAGGGCAGTGCTTCTCAAACTTGAATATAAATCACCTGAGGGTCCTGACTCAGGAGGTCTGGGGCGGAGTCTTTGATTCCCTCTTCTAACAGAACCCCGGGGAGGCTGGTGCACTTTGACAAGCAAGTCCCTAGAGACCATCTGATGCAATCACCTTATCCTAGAGGTGGGGACTCCAGAGCCAAGAGACATACCTGACACTTCCCTGGCGCTAACTCGGGATAGTTGGGGATCTGTCCATAGACCTGTGGATCAACCTGAAAATTTGTAATATAATCATAGAGAGTAGAGTGACCAACCATCCTGGTTTTCTCAAGACTGAAGAAGTTTCTAGAACATGAGACTTTCTATTTTAAAACCAGGAAAAGTCCAGACAAACCAAGACAAGTTTTTCACCCTAGTAAAAAAGCCTTTTGAATCAGCTTGGAATAGTGTTTTGGGATTATTATTTTTTTTAACCTTGTCGGTCCCTAAGTGCTGCTAAGGTAAGGACCTGAGTGTCCTGTCCTAAAGCTCTCCAAGAACAGATGCTCAGGAAGATTAGAGCCTTCTCACACCAGCACTAAGTGCCTCTGTAAGAGACAGTGTCCCAAAAGGTTTCAAAATAAGGCATAAAAAAGGAGTATAAAGAACACAGACAAGTGTCATAGAAACACATAATGTTCTCTTTAATTATACGAATCCATTTTAATTTTCCTCATTTGAAAAAAATGCATCTAAGAAATAAATCGGGGGGGGGGGGATGTGTTTCAAATAGGGGAAAAGGAGACATATGTAAAATTAGGCCATAAAAAAATAAATAAATCATTAACTTATAAATATGAAAACACTCATTAAGACACCTTTGGTAAAAATCACTAAAATAACAATAAAACCTGGGATGCATCTGTGAGAATTTTTAAAAAGTCATGCTTTGCACAATCAAAATGATTAAAAATTAAAATATATCCCTCCACACTGCTATTTTACTCACTGGAATTGGACCCATTAACATTACATAGAATAATACACAGTCTGGACAGCAAAAGTAGAAAAATAATTTCAAATTAGTTGATGCTAGCAGTGTTTTACTAAGGCTTTTAAAACAGAATGTCAAAATACTGATTCCATAGGCATTCAAAATGCAGACTGTGCAATACTGACCATAGGGACTTACTCTCTGGACTTTACTGGCTTAAAACAGATGCCAACATGCTCTAGCTGAATCACTTGACTTAGTTAGTATTCCTGCAGTTAAAACACTTAAAAGGAAGGAAGGAAAGAAGTGTGGCTAAATATATACAATGTTTGAAACAGGTAAAAGATAGAACCCCAGACACTCAACAATCATTACCTGGAAATTAAAGAGCGCAGAAGCAATCCTATTATGCATTATAAAGACCCCAGCTGCTGACTTAATGGTAGTTTGACTAGCATAACCAAAGGGTCCTTGCTCCAATATTAATAGGAAATGTATTGTAAAAATCCAATAGTTCATGAAATTAACAAGGAAAATGAACTGGAGTGAAGCAACTTTGCAAGTAAAGCTATTGCTTCCCTGGAGCATATGAACACTTAAAAAGAGCTTGGGGAGAGTAAACATGTGTAGATGAGAATGGACATTATTGGAATTTTTAATAATACTTTTTTAAATATATATTTCTTTATTGATTTCAGAGAGGAAGGGAGAAGGAGAGAGAAATAGAAACATCAATGATGAGAGAGAATCATTGATCGGCTGCCTCCTGCACGCCCCCTACTGGGGCTCGAGCCCACAACCCAGGCATGTGCCCTTGGCCGGAATCGAACCTGGGACCCTTCAGTCCGCAGGCTGATGCTCTATCCACTGAGCCAAGCTGGCTAGAGCTTTAATAATACTTTTAATTTAAGTACATTTCTCCCAGACAGTGTGGCTCAGTAGTTGAGTATCGACCCATGAACCAGGAGGTCACCGTTCAATTCCCAGTCAGGGCACATGCCCAGGTTGTAGGTTGTGGGTCATAGGCGATGTATAGGAGGCAACCAATGGATGTTTCTCTCTCATCATTGTTGTTTCTATCTTTTTCTCCCTCTCCTTTTCCTCTTTGAAATCAATAAAAATATATTAACTTAAATACACGTCAAATTTTCTGTTGGTTGCAAATCTTTTCAAGAGGAAGCTATTAGCTCAAAATGTCAATAAGAGGTCATGGACTATGAGTTCTGGTCCAGTAATATTGAAAGTTAGCTGCCATTTGAATCAGTCTAAAATTACCATAATCATAAATGTATGATTTGACAGCTGTCAAAATTATTCACCATCTCTTATGTAGAACTAAATACTTAAAATAGAATCTAGGAAACAATTTCCCTTTTATAAACCTCAACATCACTTCTCGGCCTTTTGGCTAAGATCAAGTGTATAAATCTTAACAGCCTGAATGATACATGCATGCTCACTGCTAAACTAAAAAGTAAATTCAACTTACAATCCAATAGACATACGATGAAAGAAAACATCTTCTCCACAGACACTTCCAGGGACAATCTGACTGAATCTGGCACTGACCAAACAAGAATCTGAGAGGGTTTCCATGGAAGCAAGAATGTGACTTCCATTTTTCCCAGACAGAGACCCATCCAAGTCTTCCAAAATTGCTGCATGAGGAAATGGAAATGCTACTACGT
The DNA here is from genome assembly GCF_964212035.1 of Myotis nattereri. Taxonomy (NCBI): domain Eukaryota; kingdom Metazoa; phylum Chordata; class Mammalia; order Chiroptera; family Vespertilionidae; genus Myotis; species Myotis nattereri. The sequence continues at coordinate 22,481,102 of NC_138081.1, forward strand.
TGGGAGAGTTTGTAAACTTTAACTGGTTCGTCTTCACAGTAAATCCACCTATAAAATGGAAATAAGAGTGTTACATAAGGCACAGAAGGTTATTATAACAAATGGGAGCTGAATTTGCTGGGATATATTCAGTACTTTAAATTACGTATTTATACAGTTTTGTTCAAGAAAAAAAATCATGAGTGCTTAGTGTATGCCAGGCTCTGTGATATGTACTGGAGAAACAGTGGAAAACAAGAGCAATATGATACTGCCTTCATATAGTCTGTATTTTAGGGCAGTGATTCTCAACCAGGGGTCATTTTGCCCTCCAGGGGACATCTGGCCCTATTTGGAATCATTTGGGGCTGTCACAATTACGTAGATGGCAGTGATATTGACATCTGTTGGGTAGAGGAAGGGATGCTGATTAACTTCCTCAATGCACAAGATAGTCCCCACAACAAAAAACTATCCAGCCCAAAATACTAATAGTGCCAAGGGTGAGAAACCGTTCTAGTGGGAAATAGAGACACGGAACACTAACTTACTAATTACTAACTACTAAAGGTGTCTTGGTTTAGTCTTTCCATCTGTCTGCTCCAGTTTTTCTGTGGTGAGTTTAACCCCACCTCTTCTGAGGGTTATACTTGGAAGATTTACCCTCAAAAGCAACTTTCAATCATGTGGACAAAGAGTAATAGTAACACACTTTTTAAGTATTAGCTCTACCAGTGGTTCTCAACCTTCCTAATGCCGTGACCCTTTAATACAGTTCCTCATGTTGTGGTGACCCCCAATTTCATTGTTACGAATTGAACATAATTAAAGCATAGTGATTAATCACAAAAACAATATGTAATTATATATGTGTTTTCTGATGGTCTTAGGCGACCCCTGTGAAAGGGTGGTTCGACCCCCAAAGGGGTCGCGACCCACAGGTTGAGAACCGATGCTCTAGAGCTATACTTCTCAGCAGTCTGTCTCTCACACCACCTCCATGTGATTTGTCAGAACTGCCACTCGTCTGGTTGCCCAGGAAGGAACTATGGCAGTGGTCTTCTAAATCACACAGCCCTGTCATTGAAATCTTTTCATTAAGCACTTATCTCTCTGTACATATGTGACTATACATCTTCATTATGTATACTGTGAAATAGACAAAAAGGAAAATAAAAAAGAATAAGATACAGAGAAATAGAAGCCCTGATGCTTTCACTCGGCATCCCAGAGGAGTCCATGCAGTGAATTAAGTCCCACATTGAGGACTCCGTGATTAACTTCTGGAAACTTCTAAAGTTCATCTCATACCACAACTACCTGAAACTACAATTCAGTCCTATTGGGATTTTAATTTTTTGCATATGGTATTCTTAATACTTAGAAACTCTTCTTGGCACAGTCTCTCTTGCAAATATCCATTCACCTTTCAAAACCCTGCTTAAGAGTCATCCCTATGGCCCTGGCCGGTGTGGCTCAGTTGGCTGAGCATTATCCCATGCCTCAAAATGCCGTTGATTCAATTCCCAGCCAGGGCACAAGCACAGGTTACTGGCTTGATCCCTGGTAGGGGGCGTGCAGAAGGCATCCAATAGATGTTTCTCTCTCTCCCTCTCACTTCCTTTCTCTCTAAAATCAATTTTTAAAAAATATTTTTTTTAAAGAGTCACTTCTATGAAATCTCACCTGACCTCCTTCCTTGCTCTTTTCACTGACCTTGTTCAGTTTTCTAGGATTGTACTCATCACACTCTAGTACAGAGACTAGATTAAACATTTACTTTTGGGCCTAGATCAAGAGCTCCTGGAAGAGAAGAGCTATGTGTTTTTCATCTTTGCACGCCCCAGTTCCTTAAACAAACCTGGAATAGACAGTTTTGAAACAAACAGTATGACTTAGCAAGATTATGCAGTGAGAAGGAATTAGAGCTCATAAGGAACAGAGTGCTTTTTTCAGTGTCTTATAAATGATATGAAACAATGAAGCTTTAAAGAACTGAAGAGTTGTGATTTGAAGTGAATGTCCTAAGTTATTTTTATTCCTATTATTTACAAATTTAAGTCAGATGCCACCCAAATAAAAACAGTCTTTGGCTCTGCTTATTCAAAAGGAAAAAAAAAAAGTAAAGTGGAGACTTGCTGATTATTCATTTAATTAAAAAAACAAACAATTATCTAAATTGGTGATTCAAACCACAAGAGCATATTTACTTGAATTACTTGGTTTGGCTGTTTACAAAGATCAAATCAACTAGATTGCTCCCCACTCCTTTTCACCTTAGCCCATGAGTCCTCCAAGGTATTCCTCACCACCTCTGAGATGTGGTTAACAATTGAACAAAAATTCCTATGCTTCTCTTTGTGCATACAACAAACCTTGGGCTGCTGAAAACATAAAGTACTAAGTTCTGGCTCCTTCAGTAAAGATTGCATGTATGTTAGTTTATATTCATATGTCTATCCATTCATCTTTATCCATTAATTTAATCAATGAGCCTTTTAGGCACAGGCTACTAGGTACTAATGATAACACTGTCAGAAGAGACATAATCCCGGCCTTTGTGAAGCTCAGAGTCCAGCAGAGACACTAATAATAGGGTGATAGACGAATGGGGAGCTACAGGAGCCCTATTGAGCATACCTGGCCTCCTCTAGGATTTATTTTAGGGGATTTGAGCCGCAGTTTCTACTGATGCAATTTTATAACTGAAAGAAATAATGAGTCACAAGGCTTTGCCTCTATTTATCATATTTACTTGAGTGTTGGCCTTATTTACTGTTTGTCTTATCTGTTCAATCAACTTACCCTGTCCTCGGGAACAGCCCGAACAGGTTCTGATGGACACGCAGCCAGTGAGATCAAAATTAACAAAAGTTGTGTTAGATACCATCAGTTCCCATCTTTTGGGAGTTTTGATCCCTGCTGACATACACAGGCTTCCCTATGATTCACAAGGGGGAAAAGAAGGTAAGAAAAAGAAGAGAACTAGTACAATTTGTAATGCACAAATAGGAACAATTAAGAGAATAAAAAGACAAGCTACAGACTGGGAGAAAATACTTACAAGTCATATACACGACAAAGGATCACCATAAAATACACTGTATTTTTATGAGAATGATAAGTAAAAACTTGTGATGATACCGAATGCTAATGAGGATAAGGAACAACTAAAATTCTCATATATTGCTGGTGGGAGCACAAAATGGCACAGTCACTGTGGCAAATAGTTTGGCAGTTTCTGATCCAGTTAAACATACCCTTATCAAACGGCCTAGTAATTCAACTCCTAGGTGTTTACCTTTGAGAAATGAAAATTATGTTCAAGACTGTCAAACCTGAGAGGGAAGGTAGGGGAGGGTGGAGGAAGGATGTAGAGATCAACCAAAGGGTTTGTATGCATGTATATAAGCATAACCAATAGACACAGACACAAGGCGGGTGAGGGCATGTGCCAAAGGTTTCACACTATCTGGTTCCTTTTAATGATTGTTGAAAAGACAGAGAATAGATGAGTGATTCCCAGGGGCTGATGTGAGAGGAGGACGTGGCTACAAAGATGGAGCTGGAAGGAGTTTATGGGGTTGATGCAATTGTTCTGCATCTTGATTGTGGTGGAGGTGGTTACACCAGTCTATACATATGTTAAAAACCAGACATTGTACATCAAAAAAATGTCCGGCACTCGCTGGTTTGGCTCAGTGGATAGAGTGACGGCCCACAGACTGAAGGGTCCCAGGATCAATTCTGGTCAAGGGCAAGTACCTCAGTTGCAGGCTCCGACCCTGGTCGTGTGCAAGAGGCAACCAATCGATATGTCTCTCTCACATTGATGTTTCTCTCTGTGTGTTTCTCCTCCTCCCTTCTACTCTCTCTAAAAAGTCAGTGGGAAAAATATCCTGGGGTAAGGATTAACGACAACTACAAAAAAGTCATATACATTTTATATTTAATGTATGTTAATATAAAAATTAAAATTTAAAAACCTAAAAAAAAATTGCTTCCAGTATTTAACCACAAAATTTCTTCAGCAAACTCCATCTAATCAAGTTGTTAGTGCTCCACTGTACATTTGAGGATTAGCAGAAATTTTCAGAGACTTCCAACAGGAAAGAGTGATAGAAACAAACAAAAGAAAAACAGTGGAAGAAAAGGGCAGTATAGAAATCAGGAGAAAACTTAAAATATCACCATTAATAACCACAGAGAAATAAATAGACTTTATCCATGAAGCTAGGAGAAGCAGCCAAAGAAAAGGAGGTGGGTGGGAGTCAGAAAGAAAAAGAGAATGAAAACAGGAGCGCAGAAATAACAAATCCAGTAAGAACAAAATGACAAGATAGCCTAGAAAGTAGAATAAAAATACAGTTGGGAAATCAGCGAAACTTAAGAAGATTAGAAAGCCAATTTAGGAGGTCCAATATCCAAATAATGATAGTTTTCAAAAAAGGAAAATAAAGAGGAGAGAATTATAAAATTCTCAAAGAAATAAGACTGAAAGTTCTCATCCAGTGGCTAACACCATGGATAGGACAAAAAGCCACTCAAGGTACATCATATTGAAGTTGCAAAACATCAGGAACAAAGACAAGATCCTAAAAAGATCCAAAAAAGCAACTAAAAGGTTCCACATAAAAGTCCTAGAATTAGCCCAGGAGGTGTGGCAGTGGATTGAGCATCGTCCCATGGCCCAAGGGGTCCCCAGTTGATTCCCGGTCAGGGCACATGCCAGGGTTGCAGCTCAATCCCCAGTAAGGGGCATGCAGGAGGCAGCCACTCAATGTTTCTCCCTCATGAACGTTTCTTCTCTCTCTCCCTCTCCTTTCCTCTATTTAAAAATCAATAAAAACATTTTAAAAAAAAAAAAAAAGACCTAGAATTAGAGGACCTTAAAACTGTTCAACCTCAAAACTAGAAGCTAGAAGATACTGAAACATTGCCTTCAAAATAACAATTCAAAGTGACTTAACCTGGTATTCTATAACCAACAACCTACTAATAAGGGGTTCTCTATTTGTAGCTCAAAACCTTTACCTTCCATGGACCCTTAATTTGTTAAGAAAGTTACTACAGGCTACACTCTAATAGATGAGGAATTACATCAGAAAGGAGGACGATGTGGGAGTGAGGAGCAGTAATGGGGAGATGGAGAAACTAGCCCGGATACTGGTCAAGAGAAATACCAGGACGCAGCTGTGAAACCCCTCTCCCGCATGCGAGTACAAGTGTGAGCACTTGGGACTACTGTTTGGCATTATCCCCTAGGCTGGAGGGACATCCTCTGAGCCAGCAGTTTACAACTTTGCATATATTCAACAGAAGTGCATGCACATATAGAGACACTGACATAACACTTCATCTGTAATGACCCCAAACTGCAAATAATCAAATATCTATCAAGAGCAATATTCCATTTAAAAAAACAACACACACAAAACTGTGGTACAGTCATGAAGTAGAAAACTGCATAGCAATTAGAAGAATAAAGTATGATAACATAAAAAATGAATGAATCTTGTAGACATCGTGTCGTGCCAAAGAAGCCAGACACTACAGAGCTACTTTGCTCTATGATTCCATTTATATAAACTTCAAAAACAGATCTGAAACCAATCTATGTCTATAGGAGTCTGAAAAATGTCCCTCTTCAGGCAGGGGTCTGGGGGTTGGGTTAAATGAGAGGAGGCATGAGGGGCTTCAGAGGAAGTGGTAATGTTCTATTATTGACAGGGTGCTATGCACATGATTTTTGCTTTTTAAAAATCCATTGAGATCTTTGCTTGTGATTTCTGTACCTATCTCCATTAATATGATATTTCTATAAAACTTTTATTTTATTCAGCGGAACAAAATACTACAGAAAAGTAAAACACTAGATGTGAAGGTAAAGAAAGAAAAGTGTTTGAAGTCCTTGCATTGCTCAGGTAAAGTTTAACAGTGCTGATGTAATTTAGATTTTAAGACAAGCAGGCATGTTAAAAATTTAAATCCAATAATGAACATAATTACACAGAATTAATAACTGTAAAATGAGTATATATATGAATGACACTACTCAATGCAAGACAAATCAAGTTTTAAAGTAGAGACAAAGAAAGCACTGCAAACTGAAAGCACAAAATGAGATGGTAGAAATAAATGCAAATGTATGGGAGACATCAGTGTGCGGATGGTAATTGAAATCACTAGAGAAAATGAGATTTCTCCCAGGGAGAGCAAGTACATTGAGAAGAGAAGGGCCCCTACAACAGACTTTAGAGAAATAAAAAAATGAAAGGTCTAAATTGAGGAAGACAAATCCACCAGTGAAAATGGGAAGGGATCCCTAGAGAAATAGGAGGAAAAATTAACTAAGCCCATTAGCATCTGTCTGAATAAGATATTTTTAAAAGTAGTATCATCTGCTCAAATTAATAACAACAAAAAGGCAAGCATCCTACAGATACTTTCAAAAGCAGGGTGAGCATAATATATATCCAAAGCAGAACAGTTTTGAAAGTTTGAAAGGGGGTGCTAGTTGGATAAATGCTAGGACAACCAGTTTAAACCAATTGCACAACCAAACTAGGATGGATAGTATAGTGATGATAGAGTGCATCACTTTGTCTTGTATATTAAAGCCACCCTCACTGGAAATTATTCTACTCATCTCAATATAAAGGTAATGTTGGGTGTGAGAGTACCAACATATACACTAACTAAAGGCCAATGCACAAAATTCGTGGAAGAGTAGGCCTTCCTTCTCCCAGCTGCTGGCACTGGCTTCCCTCTGGCACCCGGGACCCAGGCTTCCCTAGCAGCCCAGGCTTTGTCCGGAAGGACGTCCAGTCTAATTAGCATATTATGCCTTTATTATTATAGATATGCTAGTTAGAGGCCAAAAAATAATAAAATTCTTTCCAATAATAACAAGGCCTTCAGAAACTAGTGTTTGTTTTAGAATATGATTCACTGATAATTGTGTGCCACCAATTATATGTGGGTGGAAGGTCTAAGAATAATAGGCCAAATTCTCAGAAAATCTTAATTCGTAAAGAAATGGCAGGCACAGAAGTTGGAGCCTAACATCAGTTCCACAACAACAGAGGTCAGGTCTCTCTTTTTGTTTAAACAACTGACACAGTTTCTTATGTCAATAAAAGGTTCCCAAATAAATCTAAACATTATTGTGTTAAATAAAGATTCAGAGATATGGCTCTTGTTTGTTTTTCACCCTAGGCTCTGCAGAGCCTTTAATGTGTTAAAATATGATGTGAAATTCAGGGGATGAGAGGTGTGATAAGCAGCATACCCTAACTATTATTAACCTAAGAATTTCCTTTTCTTAGACCCTCTCTTGGGGCTAGCCTTCCATGGAAAACGCATCAGGAAATAATGAAATTGGTACTAATGCATGTCATTGTCAAAGCTATTTTCCATGTGTAACTGAGAAAGTATTTGATCAGAAGTGGAAGGCCATCCAGGTGGTCCCACCTCCACACTACTAGGCATGGATCTTGGGCTTTCACTTGATTTCCTAAAGCCCCTATTTCTTCACCTGTAAATTCAAGAATTCTAACTAGATTAACACTTCGGTAATATTTAGCTCTAAAATGACATGGTTTTAATATTTGGATGCCTAACCAGGATCTAGATCTCCCCTAGAACCGAGTGCTTAACATTTCCCATCCAGGGGCTTTTGTCCTGCACTTACCTGTTAAACGACTTAAGAGGCCCTCAGCTGTAATGCAGTCCCATCTCAGGAATATGATTATTTTTATTATCTCATGATAACCATCCTTCTGTCAAAATTTATATCTTAATTTATGTCACTCACCCATTGATTATGATGTCTACTTAGCATCAATTAAGATGTTGTGACATTAATTTACCAGGACAGTTACTCAGCTTGATGGACATTTGGTTTTTAGCATCTCCTCGAAGGTTATTTTGGAAACATTTAAGAGGCTTTGAACTATGGTATATCAGAATCTAAATCTGAGTCCCATCTTCTGTTGGAAACTATGCAGTCTAAAAAAATCATTTCTCAAGGTGGTAATCCTTTCAGAGAAAAGGAAAAACTGGCAGATATTCCTCATGGAAAGGATGGTTCAAAAGAGATTTAACTACGTTTGAAAACTAAACAAGAAAAATGTAGAAACCAAAGGAATTTTTTAATCTTAATATTTATATCTAGAGCTATGAAGTAATTTCAAAGGGAATTACAAAAGTCAATAATTATCATTTAAATTTCAACTGGCCAAAGCATTCAGGAACAAACTAAAGAGAATGCTCTTTCCTTGGTTCTCAGAAGTACCTTAGTTCCCTTCCATCTGCGATTATTATGGCAATGCATATGCATGTACATCTTTCAAAACAAGGACTGAGGGGCCCCTCTATAGGTCTGAAGCCTTACTGAGATCAATGGGAACCATGGGCTTCTCTGGAGGAGAAGAGGTACTTCTCTTCTGGGAGGAACTCTTTGCCTCATCTACAGTGTGGTATCCTGGCCTTGCAGTGCCACAGACGTGCTCTACAGTCTTTATGTTTATCATGTAGAAATCCACAGTTAAAAAAAGAGAGAGAAAGAGAGACAACAGGCCAAGATGGAGTCACTTCTGCTTAGCCAAGTCACCAAACCAAAGCTAATAATTAACCTAACTGCAGTTTCAGCCTCTCTCAGGAATGGAATGTTAAACCAATCAGTCTGAAGTTTCCTGAGCATCACTGGTGAGGCAAAATCTGCTTGGTAAAACCACTGCCCTTCCCTCCGCCAAAGATGACCTGGTTTAAAAATAATCCTTTCTTTTCCTTTGCTAAGAACTCCCCTGCGTGTGTTGGGAGGGAGGCGGGGTTGATTGAGCAAAAGAAAAAGAGAGAAGAGCCCTAACCGGTTTGTCTCAGTTGATAGAGCGTTGACCTGCGGACTGAAAGGTCCCAGGTTCAATTCTGGTCAAGGGCATGTACCTTGGTTGTGGGCACATCCCCAATAGGAGATGTGCAGGAGGCAGCTGATAGATGTTTCTAACTCTCTGTCCCTTTCCCTTCCTCTCTGCAAAAAAAATCAATAAAAATATATTTTGAGTGAGAGAGAGAGAGAGAGAGAGAGAGAGAGAGAGAGAGAGAGAAAGAGAGAGCACAAGCGCACGCTCATGGACAGGTATAAAGTGGATAAATGGAGATGGGGAAAAAATAAAGTGGAGGGAGGTGGGGGAGAACTCCCCTGCCACACCCTTTTGCCTTTAAAAACCTTGTGTTTTGTACAACCACTCAGAGCTTTCTTTACATAGGATACTTCCCTGTTAATGAATCGATTAATAAAGCCAATTAGATCTTCAAGTTTACTTTGTTGAATTTTGTTCTTTAACACCACACTTAAGGAAGTATTAGGGAGTAACATAAGAGGTAGTACACTATAGTAAACAATGTAAATTTATATTACCTATTTTGGGGGAGGGCACCCTAAATAGAGCAGTAAGGACCCTATGAACAAAATGTTGCTGTAGAACCTTGGCAAACCACGATGCAGAGAGACAATATGAAATCATGCTATTCTATAATTATTGTGAGGTTAGAATAAACTAACTTAAAATTATTAGATGTATTATTTAATTGGTATGGATAATAATGCTATATTGCAACCAAATAAAAATTCTGCAAGCTACTCATGATTTTTATGATTTATATTAACTTATAACATTGAATCCTTGGATATATTTGAATTTTATGATAAATACTGCCACTGTTACAAATAAAAAGCTCCTCTAACTTTTACCAGTTAAATATTAAGATTCACTGAAGAATGCTATTAAAATTACATATCCTGGGTCGCCAGGGAGCCCATCACATAGGATGCTGTTGATGGACAACCTAAAACAACCACACGTAGGTACTTACCTGGTGAGCAAAATGACCAAGGAATAAGCTGTCAGTAAGTAAAGTATTTGCATCACTTTCCAAGATATCAATTCCAAAATCTCTGCATGAATAAACTTGGAAGTTTTTCAGGTGAAGATTGCTAGTTCTGAAAATCTGTTTAAAAAAATCAGTGGATGTTATGGCAAAGTTCTCAGGCTTGGCTTTGCTTGCAGATTTCTGGTAACTTATTAATTAAGTATAAGTAACCATGCTTTTGCCCATCGATATCTGCACAGACATCCCAAAGTTGCCGTGCGGTCAGCACTAACTAGTCCTCTTTAGTAACACCCACTCTATACTTTTCATTTCTCCTCATAATAATTGACACACTAAAAAGGTCAATGTGAATTCTTCACATTTCTAAAATAAACTTGCCATTTCCAAATTACACAAAATTAGTGGAGAAAAATATAGCATCCAAGAACCCCAGTATTTAACATTTTCTTCAGTAGTATATATTAACTAATATTGTCAGAAAATTGTAAATGTGAAATAAGTAATTGAACATGACTACAGACTCAAAATACATTCTGTGAACAAATATTTATGACAGGTTATGTTGGCAGGCCCAAACTGGGATCAAGTATTAACAAAATTAGATTAATAAAGTTGAAAGAATCCCAGTAATTGGTGGTACAGAACCTTTCATTTTCACCTAGCACTGATATTAACGAACTAGGCGATCTTGGAAAAGACATCTAACTTCTCTCTTAGATGTCTTCTTCATTCAACCATCTTTAAACCAGGGTGGAGATCAGGGCTAACAATTAACCTAACAGAATCATTCCTTATTCATTAAATAGGGTCATGGTTGCCTTTATATCTTAAAGTGGAAGTTTCCTATTAATTAAGGCCAAGGTAGCCTTGATTTATCATAGTATTGTGCTTTATGCTAGAATTTTCAAGAATTAAATAGCTTGCATTTCCCTTTCTGAATGCATCAATAACTTTTATAAAAATGATAGATTTTTGAAGATACAAAGCTTTACTTAAGTTAAATAGGTGTGATCTTGTCACAATTGTTACCCAATTACAGGTATCTCAAGTTCTGGCAAATAACTCATATTTAAAAACAGCTAACATCTGGCATTAACTGGAGAACCTGGTAATTACTAATGGAAATCAACACCCAATAGCAAAAAAATGAAAACTATCTAATAATGAAAGTTTAAGAAATTTTAAAACAATGTGCTTCTTATGATGCAGAAGGCACTTCTAAATGTTAGCATTTCCAGAGTCATCATTATTATCAACATCGTTCTATCACCACCCAACACTGCTTATTAACAACAGCTATTATTATACACCCAGAAAGACTGGGGCACTTTTCTAGGCACTTTATATGCAGGCACTTATGTAACTCACAAAACAACCTTATCATTTAGGTTCTATAACTATTTCCATTTTACAAATGAGAAAGAAACAAGGGATTTGCCTAAGGTCACACGGATAGGAAGAGGGAACATTTGAGTTTACATGGCTATGTACAGAAGAGGTTGTTATTTTTTTCTTTTTTAACAGCTTTATTGATATACACACACCATACAATTCACCTATTAAAAGTTTACAATTAAAATGTTTTAGTACATTCACAGATATGTGCAACTATCACCAGACTCAATTTCAGAACATTTTCACTTCAAGAAGAAACACCATATCCTTTAGCCCTAAGCAACCATTAATCCTCTTTCTGTCTCTATAGATTTCTCTCTTCTGGTCTTTCATATGAGTGGAATCACTTAGTATGTGGGCTTTGTGACTGGCTTCTTTCCTCACATAATGTTTTCAAGGTTCATCCATGTTGCAGTATAGTACTTGATTCATTTTATGGCTGATATTATTCCACTGTCTTAAGGTACCACACTATATTTGTCCATTTGTCCACCTTTTGGCTATTATGAATAACACTGCTATAGACATCTGTGTATATGTTTCTGTGAGGATATATGTTTTTATTTTTCTTTGATATATACCTAGGAGTAAAATTAATGGATCATATGGCATCTTTTGTAATCACTTGAGAAACTGCCAGGCTGTTTTCCAAAGCACCTAGACCATTTTAAATTCTCACCAGCAGTGTATGAAGGTTCCGTAGGAAATGGGCCTCTGTGAGCCACCTCTAGCATGGCCGGCTTTTGATGGAAATGGTTGCTGCATTTCCCCAGGGCAAACAGAATGTAGGAAGGGACGAGGATGTAACAGCAAGGAACTGTGGATGTGGGCCAGCATCATGGTGGAGGCAACTAGAAAGGGGCTCAGCCCAATTTTGTTTGAATGGCCCAATGGGAGACAGTAAGACTTAGGCAACGTATGAGGAAACAGGTGACCCCATAGTACTCAGCCCATAATGAACCAGAGGAGGGACTGAATAAATGGGCTGTGTTCACTGTCCCAGATGTGCCTGTACAACTGGATAGACACCTGCTCTTGAGAACGTGTAAGTCTCGTTTTCACCATACTTCTGTCTCTGAGTCTGTTATTTGAATTTAAACAAGTGAGCATTTCTCACAGTTCCAATTTCTCAAAACCTTTGCCAACACTTACCACTTATATTCTAGCCATCAGGGTATGAAGTGGTCGTATCTCACCGTGGTTTTGCATCTCTAATAACTGATCATGTTGAACATATTTTCATATGCATATTGGCCATTTATGAATCGCTGGGGAAATGTCTTTGCTCATTTTTTAATTGGGTTATTTATATTTTTATCAAAAGAGTTCTCTATTTATTTTAGATATAAGCCCTTTTCATATATGACTTGCAGATATTGTTTCCCATTCCATCGGCTGTATTTTCACTTCTTGATGCGATCCATTGAAACATACATTTTTAATTTTGATAAAGTTAAACTTATCTTATTTTCTTTTGTTCCTTATTCTTTTGGTGTCATATCCAAGGATCTGTTGCTTAATCCGACATCATAAAGATTTACTCCTTTGTTTTCTTCTATCAGTTTTATAATTTTTTTTGCTCTCACGTTTAGGTTTTTGGAGCATTTTGAGTTAATTTTTGTTAATAGTATGAGGAAAAGATCCAGTTTCAATCCTTTGCATGTGTCTCTCTATTTGTTCCAGCGCCATTTGTTGAAAAGATTATTATTTCCTCCATTGATTGGTCTTGGCATCCTTGCCAGAAATCAGTTGACCATAGTATGGTTTATTTCTGGACTTAATTCTATTCTATTGAACTATATTTCTATCTTTGTGTCAATACCACATGATCTAAATGTACTATTGCTTTATAGTATGTTTTGAAAAAAGAAAGTGTAAGTCCACCTTATTTTTTTCAGATTGTTCTGAGGGAAGTTACTTTAATTACTTTCCTTTTAATTACTTTCCTTTACTCATAAAAGTGAAGTTTCAAAAGCATTCTTATTATCTGGACTTTTAGTGCACAAGAGTTTAATCTTTAAGGATAGACATTTTTTCATGAATTCAGCACTTTGGTTACAGAACTTGAGAAACTGATTTTAATGATTTCCCTTTAATATTTTTGTTTCATTGGGTTATTTCCTCTAGAACAAAGTTATTCAAGAGCCTGGAAATAGAATTTAAGCTTCTGAAAGGCATGATTGCTTCTCTGCATAAGAGGGCACTCAACAAATGTTTCTACTAGATCAGTGATGGCGAACCTATGACATGCATGTCAGAGGTGACACGCGAACTCATTTTTTGGTTGACTTTTCTTTGTTAAATGGCATTTAAATATATAAAATAAATATCAAAAATATAAATCTTTGCTTTACTATGGTTTCAAATATCAAAAAATTTCTATATGTGACATGGCACCAGAGTTAAGTTAGGGTTTTTCAAAATGCTGACACGCCGAGCTCAAAAGGTTCGCCATCACTATACTAGATTCTCACCCCTACATTTATAGTGCTTATGGAAAACAATGAACACTATAAAATTAAATGAGAATACTAAATATAATTGGCAATCTCTGGGTTAACTACCCTAAATAAATGTTTTGGGGTTTTCCCCATTCAAAATTATCTTCCTCTTGTTGGATATATAAAGTAAATATCTAACGTTTTTATTGTGACTTAATTTTACATTTTTATTGTTTCCTGGGTACCCTGTAAACATATTTCTTCATCTATGTAAGTAGCTTAGGCTCCAGATTTCTAAGTGGCAGAGACCACGTGTATGTAATGTTCTCAGTGTGGCACCAAATAGTGATGCTGGATAATTTTTATATGTCGCCGATAACAATGAACAAGCAAAGCTTACATGTAAGAAATCACTGTGATAATGAAAGATAAATGACTGAATGTGAACTTTTCTCCTTTTGAACAAAATAGAAGAAAATTTGACTCACTGATAAAAGTAAGCAAAGCACTTTGAACTGGAATTTTCGTGTTCCAATGATAAATAGATTATGAAGTTTTTATCTAACAGCTCTCAGCAGTCCTAGGATCTTCTTCTTAGGATTGAAACATGTATTAGCCAAGATATTAGGGTAGCAAATGCACATTTGGAGTCTGGATTCTGTACCTGGTTGTGCCACTAACTGTGTGACCATTAGCAAATTCATTTGCTTTCTGAGCTTTAATTTTTTTTATATCTAAATAGGCATGGTAAGGGAGAAATAGATGACTTTTATGATCCCTCCTGGTGGTAAATCTCGATAGTAATTCTTTTGTTCTCTATTACAGCTGCTTAAAAGTCTCCATAAAGGAAGTCAACTAACCCTGGCTTAGTAACTAGTAATTTGTTCATTCAACAACTATTCCACATACATCTATAATGCTCTTGGTTCCTTAAAACTATGATGATATTACAATGCTTACCTCAGCAGCAACTCATCTCCCTTTATATAGCAAGCTATATATATAAAGGACTAAGTGACTGTCCAACTCAGTGTCCATATGATGTGCACTGACCACCAGGAGGCAGACACTCAATGCAGGAGCTGCCGAGCTGCGGAGACTTGTCAGCGGCGGTTCTTGGGTGACACACCCTGGAACCAGAGAGGAGGGAACCCGATTCCTCATGGGGCAGCACTATTCCACCTTCGGCCATGGGTGCATGAATTAGTGCACCGGGCTACTAGTGTGCAATAAATCAAAATGAGAAAACAACAATTTTCATAAAAAGTTAAAAAACTAAATAAACTTACCTGCACACCACCTGCACTTCCCCAAACCCTGAAGTTTTGTAACAGGGTGGGGCCAGTGTCATTGTCCCAAGGTGGCTGAAACTTAGGGTAGACAAAGAGTCCATATCTAGAAAGTGAAACAAAGAGTGAAATTTAGTCAGTTTCTGTGTTTCAAACACCCTACTTTTTTCTTATTGGAAAATACCAAAGTAAAAGTAAAGAATAAATTCTCCCCCTTGCTAGGAAAGTGGATACTCTCCAACTTTTCTTCTTTCCCCAGAAGTGCCTTACCATTTTAGGGTTCTGTGTACTTTCTTCCCTCAGATCCCAGAACTGATGAGAGCTGCTAGATAGAAGCTTCATAATCTTAATGATAATTTCATAACACGTGTACTAATCCTTGCCTCAGCTTCAACATGGCGTAACAATTGTTCTTAATCCTTCTCATTTTCCATTATAGCACTATTCCTATCCTATTATCATCATAAGTATTTATAGCTTTCAACTATTGAATTCCTACTGTATTCCAGGTGTTCTCTTAGGTTCATTGCATAAGCTCTAATGGGCACATCCAACCTCCAATTTAGATATGTTTCCATTTTACAAATAAGGGATCTGACTCTAAAAAATAAATAAATAAATAAGCAATTCAGTAGAAGTAAAGTCAGGATTTGAATCAGGGTCTGGCTGACTGAAGTTCGTGTTTTTCCCACGATTCTCAAATTCCCTACTCTACCTTGTTTCTCATGCTCTTGACCTTAGTGGATGACATTACCCTCTACATAACAAAGACTTTGGACAGTTCCTTCTCATCTCACAGTGTGCCGGTAACAAGTGAAGAGCCTCTTCTCCAAGAGCCTCTTCCCACTCAGTTCCTGAGCCCAGGCACTCGACCTCCCAGGGACTCTGTGTTACCAGTTGCTTCTTATCTCTTGGAAGTTTAATTATTCTCTCTACTGAATTCTCCTCTGGCCACAAAAGGTACATCTTGTCTTGCTGCCCTCTTAAGTGACTTCCTTCTCCATTTTCCTCCCTTCACCACCAAACTTGTATGATTCAAAATGGTCTGCAGCTGCATCATCAAATCGCATATGAATGTTAAGTTATTCCCTCTCAGGAGTTTTGTACAAAAAAAAAAAAACACAACTAAACCATACGCCTTATACCCAATATGTAAATTAATTTCCCTAAAGTTACCTTGTACAAGAATGTGCAATATTCCCAGTGAAGGAGAGAAGTGGAGCTTGTGATGTTTGGTTGGTCATAAGATGGAAAAAGTAGCCAAAACCAGCAGCACACACCGTGTTTCCCTAGGGAAATTAAGGATAATTAAATAATAGTTACTACACGTACAACAAAGTCAGTGGAAATAAAGTCTCATATACCTGCTCATCCTGATTTTTCTTTCACTTCCTGCTAAAGTATGTTGACATTTTATGGACTCAATTACTCTTTACTCACCCATTCCCCATACTCCCCCAGGAAACAAAAATGTTCTCATTCCTCTTCTTCTAGGCAGCTCAACTAGACTGTAATTTTCCCACCTCAATAACTGGACTCTTAGGTTAAAGTGGAAATGTCCAGTGAGAAATTTAATTACATAATCTAATCCAAGCTCTTTGGTGTATACAAGCATATACATGTTCCACCAGGAAGACCAACACATGTGGGTGCACACACGCTCACACACAATGCACATAGAACCAAGCAAAGTCAATATGGGAGAAAAAATGAAATAAATTGTTTTAAAACCACCAGTACTCAACTCCTGCCTCGTGCGAGAGGGGGAACCAATACCCCAGTGCTCCAATCCCTGGAGGTTGCCAGTCTCTGGGGAAGTGTGAGTACGGGCCAGCACTAAGACTGGAAGCCTGGCCAGCAGGCACCAGCCAGGACCTGATGGGGCAGCCAGCACTTCCTGACATAATCAACAGTGCTGTTTCCTTAGCTTTAGCTGTTTTTCACCGTGGGTCCCAAGGCTTTCTCACCCTGATATTTGTAGTTAGCCAGTCTCTCCTCATTTTCCACTCAGTTATGGAACTATTTTCTTCCTCTGTGGATAAGGGACCCATTTCCTTCTGGATTCTGAACATTTCCCCAATTTTCTGAGGCCATTTTAAATTCTAAACACATGTTTCATCTACCACATTGTATTCAGCAAAAGTGATTTTGGGGTTCCATTGAATGTGAAGGTGAATTACTATTGAAGATCCTAATATGACTTCAAGGAACCAGGGCCATTGCTAAGACTCCACTTATCTTGAGGTGGCATAGTCTAGAGTGGTGGCTGTCAATTGGATGATTTTATTCCTCAGGGAGCATTTGGAAGCCTCTAAAGACATTTTTGGTGGTCACAACTCAGGTAGAGGGAAGCTATTGGCGTTCAGTGAGTTGGGACCAGGGCAGCCTCTCACAACAAAGAATTACATGACCCAAAATGGTGCTACTGCCACAGTGGAGAAACCCTGGTCTACAGTCTAGACTGGAAGTATGTACTCTCAAAATAATTCACACCTACTTTCTAGTATCCCATCTCCAAATTATGATGGAAATACCAACCTAAATATAAAATCATGGCTAATTACAATAAGAATGCTTTGGCAATCTTTACCAGGAGAATATTAATATCTTTTCTTTTTTAAAATGTATCTTTATTGTTGAAAGTATTACATATGTCCCCCTTTTTCCTCATTGACTCCCTCAACCCCACCCCCACCCCCACCCCCAGGCCTTCACCACACTTTTGTCTGTGTCCATGGGTTATACTAGTACATATATGCATATAAGTTCTTTGGTTAATCTCTTCCTGCCCCCCTCCCGCCCCCATTCCCTCTAAGATTCGTCAGTCTGTTCCATGCTTCTATTTTTCTGGATCTATTTTGTTCATCAGTTTATTTTGTTCATTAGACTCCACATATGAGTGAGATCATGTAATACTTGTCTGTCTCTGATTGACTTATTTCGCTTAGCATAAAGACTCCCCAGAAAGAGACACTAAAAAAACAATTCCACTGCAACAAAAATATAGGATATTAATATCCTTTCAAACAACCAAATCCAGCATTAGGCATTCTTTTTATCTCAATTCTTCCCTCATGGTAGGAAAGAGGACACGCACTCATGATTCTTGGCTTCTGGAAGACTTGCTGTCACTAGGTTGGCAAATACAAGTGCCCAATATATCTCTCAAGCCCTCATAGGTACATAAGGAAGTAACATAGCTGTTGATTTTCAGTTATGATTATACAACTGGCAACTTCCTCATGAAATTACAAACAAAGCTCCACCCTCCACATAGCCAGTGTCAAGTGGCTGTGTCTCTGCCATACCTATGAGCTATGGGAAAGGCCTGAGTACATAAAAACTGAGGAATAGGAAACGGGGGCTTCTTAAACACCACCTTCTGTAAGTATTTCAACAATGAGACAGGTGCATAGAGGCTGCAAATAATGATCTCCCTTGGACATACACCTCTATCTCATTACCAGTGAAATGCTAGTTCATAGCTCAGACTTACCCAGAAGGGGCAAGATTCAAACATTTAAAGAATCTTTTGCAAGGGCTACATCCTTATTCATCACCTTTGCCAGACAGAGCGCATATTTTGAACAAATGAATAGATTTGTTGCATCATCTGCCCTAGTGTCATTAGTATTTACGCAGCATCTGGGTGATCATATGTAATGCTTTCCAAGTGCATTCATAGATGGGCAGGATATTCCAACTTCAGTCTTCTGTGAGCTGAGAAAGAGCAGTTTTCTTATAAAAGAAGCACTTGAACAGTCGGATCACATTGCTTCCCAGCCCTTTTCACTCTCCATTGCAATTGGGTATGCTACAAATGATTCATGAGGAAATCCACATATTTATGCAGGCAGCCGGCGGCTTGTGGGGAAGGGTTTAAGGCAAGCAGGGAATTTTGTGTGGAAATCAATTTTTTGCGGAAGTCGCTGTATTATGGACATTCAAGCAAGAGAAATTCCAGAGAGAAATTAACTGCTCAAGTAAGCCAGCTCCTTGAGGTGTGTATCTATAGTTACTAGGGAAAAAAAGTGATTTAACCCTTCAGGCAGCTCTTAAATATACATTAGCTATTGAGTGGGGAGAGTGAGAGAACTGAAACTGGGCCTTTAAATACAGAATTCCTTACAAAATTGATTCACAAACCAGAACAAATCCCCCTCAAATTAAATGGGTGTTTCCAAAGGGTTTGTTTTCAGGGTTTTCCTGTGGGATATCCTAAACAAGAGTCTGGTCATAGGAAATTTCCAACCTCGCCATAAGCATGGGTACTTGGAGCTCTGGAGGTAAGCTGACTCTAGCCTGAGGTTGACTGCAGAGCTGGAGCCTTGGGGCAGATAGCAAGAAACCCTAGAAGGAGTCGAAGATGCAAATGCTGGAGCTGTCAAGGGAAGGCAGCTGGAAATAGAGTGCTCCAGGAGCCGCAGGTGAGGCATGTGGAATCACCGCCAAACCATTTCTGGAAAGCACAAAAATGGCCCGTCTAAGGAGTGGACAGAGGAATATCACAAGTCCCCTGGAGACTCAGGAATATCACGCTTGAGTCTCACTAGCAAGAAAGCACACAGCTCAGGTTTTGCTTCTCCCTGGACTTGGTGTAGCTGCAGCCTGGCAGGGAAGCAGGGAGACCACTTGTGGCTATGAAAACAAAAAATGAATATCGCACTTGAAATTCCCTTGTACCACACAGGGTTAAAGGGAAGTCAACTGTAAAGATGACTGCTTGAACATCAAGGAAAATTCTGTGTGCTGTGGCTATGTGTTTGTTCCTAGATTCTGGGAATAATATCCGACCACAAACCTATTGCAGAGACTTAAGAATTAACTCTGTTTGTTCACTGCCTACCCACCAGGCCAGATATTTCAAAGTCAGACTCATGTATGTGGGAGAGAGTTCAGGCTTTCAGGGTTGGTTGCCCAGGCATTAGGAATAGGTTCATCTCTTCAAATCTAAACAAGGGCTTTAGTTTAGCTGATAGTATTGTCCCAATGTCAATTTCTTGATTTTGTTATTGATCTATGGTGATGGTCATGGTTACATTATCACTGGGGGGAAACTGGGTGAAGGTCACGCAGGAGTGCCATGTTGTATTTCTGCACCTTTTTATGAAGATAAAATTATTTCAGAATTGGAAGTTTAAAATAGAAAAACCCTAATTAATGACAGTAATACCTAGCTTTTAAAAAAATATTTTGCCAGACTTTAAGAAAACTGAAAAACAAGACAGGAGAAGGGGTAAAATAACTCTAAGCACACATAAGGCTTGACTGCATTCTCTTAAGGGTCAGTGTGACTCTAATCCCCTCACAGAGAGGAACATAAACTCACCACCCATACAACATTTCCTCAGAGCAAAGAATGCCCCTTCACTCTAAGAACAACCATGGAAGAAGGTAGTATTGTTATACCACATCTCTTTCTGTTCCACATATCACACACAGACACACACACACACAGACACACACACACACACACACACATCCCATATTGTGCTGTTATGATAGCCTATTATCCCTTTGGAATAAAGGTATATTTCTAAAATATATTTTAATGTACTCTCTGTATTTTCCACATAGGGCACACTTAGTAAATACTAACTTACTGTTTGCTCAATAACTACAATGACCTTCATTGGCCTGAAAGGTCAACAGAAGTTCATAACTTTTAGGTGTTGCCATATATGTCCAGTTATCAACTATGTCCTTGGTAATAGCTCATTCCAGACAACAGAATACAAAAGAGACAGCATAACAGAATACCAGTGGCACAGCTGAGAAACTGGAATGGACTGTGCAGCATTTAACACTGAGAGATGAGTCCCACAGGGTTTAAATGTTGCCACAGATTAAACATCTTATTTTTCAGACATCAAAATGATTGCAGGATCTTGGAATCTATTCCTTACTTTCCTCTTTCTTCCCCCCTCACTCTTTGATAATGTAATGATACCTATATTCATTCATTCATTCATTCATTCATTATATTTAATTCATTTGTATTGAGGAACTACTGTGTTTCAAACTTTGTGTTGGAGTCTAAAAGCTAATAAGCTAAAGAAAAGAGAACTACAGAATTTTAAGCTCATTGAAGAAAATATGTCAGGAACACACCTGATGACTATACTTAATCAATCTACACCGCCGGTTTAAACTGAAACCTCATTCTCAAAATATGTGCATTATACTTTTTTAAATTTTGTAAAGTGGACATAAGAGAATGAAAGTAAAGGAATGGAAATGAAAGTCATTCAATGGAGAACTAACAACTTGCTTTGCCTAAGTTTTTCTATTGCAGACTGAGCATTGTTTCACAGGGTAGACCGAAAACACTCAGGGGACCCATCAGCTTTTTAGATGGCCCTCTAGCTCTCTGCACCTATAGACCTATAGCCAGTTCAGTTCTTCTTGGGGTTGACTAGTGGTCAAAACACCTGTCCAGAGACTACCTACTACCCAATGAAGCAAAGTCAAATGGACAGAACTGCCGGGAGCCGGTCCATCCTTGCTGTTTCAAGGGACCTGGCATATATGGCATACTGTTCTTAATATGTTTGCTCACCTTCTTGGCACTATGTGTTTTAACCAAGGTCACCTCTCTGAGAAAGGTTGTTTCCCCAGGTAGGGATTTTCCCCTGAAGTTAGGGAGGGAATAAAACCCCTTAACTAAGTGCCAGGCGGGTAATTAATCACTTTAACTACGAACAATCATACTTAAGCTACATAATCTTTACTCCCTGGAATGGAGATAAGAAACACCCTAACCTTTGGAATAGAGATTGATAGGATTGGAATCAACTAGTATAAATACAGATGTAACAAGACAACAGGAGACAGAACCTATACTCAGAACCTACACACAGAACCTAGACACAGAACCTAGACTCAGAACCTACACACAGAACCTATACTCAGAACCTACACACAGAACCTAGACATAGAACCTACACAGAACCTAGAGACAGAAGAACTTCGCTGGAGAGAACATGGCAAAAGATCCTGGACAGAAACTGGAAACAGAACCTAGAGACAGAACCTAGCGAGAAAACCTGGCTGAAGAACCTAGAAACAAGAACCTGGCTACAGAACCTGGATAGAACATGGCAGGAGAACCTGACTAGAACCTGGTGACTGAACCTGGCTGGAGAACCTGGACAGAACCTGGTTGGAGAACCTAGCGAGGGAACATGGCTACAGAACCTGGCTGGAGAACCTGGAAAACCTAGCAAGAGAAAATGGACACAGAACCTGGCTGGAGATCCTAACCAGAACTTCGCTGGAGATCCTGACCAGAACTTGGCTAGAGATCCTGGCTAAGCTGCTGATTAACTGAACGCTGTCTCCGTGTCATTCCTTCTTCACCGACTCCATCCACACCTTTGGGGACCCCTGGACCTGCTGGGGTTGGACCCCAGCACAGAACCCCTGGCATTCAATACATTCCAGCTTATCCAAGAAGATGAGCTGGGAAACCCTGAGAGTCTTCACCTCTAGATATTTTAATGCAGTCAAGATACTACTACCCAAGAAAGTATGCAGAAATGTAGTTCTTTAGGCTCCAAAGTTTGCTGCCATAGCTGCACAACCAGATCTATAATCACCAACAAGTTAAATGCTGCTCTAATTGCTTTGGGTCTAAGGTTTGGTTTCCCTCAACCCATGCAGTTCTGCATCCTTTCTCACTGGCATATTAGCTGCCCCCATTAGGTACCTAAAATGGTGTATAAGTGCTGTGCTTGGGAAAAAAATGTAATTAAGAGTCTGGAAGAGGGTTGTGGAGATAACCATGACTTTTTTTTAGGGGTTATTCAGCTTAAAGTAATTGAAAACAGGTTATCAGAGAGAGACAGAGGCATTCATCTCTCAGTTCCTCAGAAACCTGGCATAATAGTGATGATACAGTAGAGGCTCAGAGGAGTGTCCTGGAAGAGTGGGATACCCATGGGATAAAATCATTGGAAATGGGGAAACTAAATGTCCTTCCCACTACTCTGACACAATTCCTCATTCATAGACTCTTGGTTAAGCTGTACTAGAAAATTTAATTTCTTAACATGTTTAGAGAGAAATTTATCAATAAAAAGTAATAAGTTGCACTAAATAATGGGATAAAAAATCTAGTCCATCAGCGTACACTTCATTCATCCTAGAATCTGACATGCCTCCTACACCTCCTGACTTCACTGACCCTCAGTTTTGAACATTCTTAAAGGGCAATAATAGGACCATATGAGTATCGTAAGATAGTAAAGATTAAATAGGTAATTAATACTGGAATTGAAACAAAAAGTGGCACCCCCGCATATAGCTCAGGAAGATATGTTAGTTTGTATCAATTTAAGTAACCAGAAAGAAATCAGCATCTACTTTGCTTAATCCATATAGATATTGCTTCAAAGAGCATTCATAGGACTCTGAGAAATGATTACAGTTATCCTAAAGCACTTGTTTAACACAAAATCATAGTTCCTGAATACCAATATGCAGCAAGTAAACATTTTACCACACCATACCATTGATGACACAACTGCAAATAACTTACCTCTACAACATTGGTGGGGTTGCGGATATAGACACCAGATGGTGTCAACATTTCAGGACTGGAGAGTCCCTCAGCACCAGAAACACTGATGATCACATTGTTTCTTACTGTATTTCCTTGTTCTGACCTGTCTAATTTAAGAAAAGATAAATTAAAGCATTGCAACTCAGAAACATAACTGAAAGTTATATTACCCAACACTCATATTTCTATTAGTACACATTATAATTCACATAATGCAGATACATATGTATATGTGTGTGTATATATATATATATATACACACACACACACACACACACACACACACACACACTAGAGGCCCAGTGCACAGATTCGTGCACTGGTGGGGTCCCTTGGCCTGGCCTGTGGGGATCGGGCTAAAACTGGCTCTCCAACATCCCCCCAAAGGGTCTGTGAGAGGGCAGTTCTCAGGTGACACATCCCAGAATCGGGCTCCCTCCTCTCTGGTTCCAGGTACATCACCAGAGAACTGCAGCTGCCAAGTCACCACAGCTCAGCAGCTCCTGCATTGAGCATCTGGCCCCTGGTGGTCAGTGCGCGTCTTAGCTACCAGTCGGAGTGTCTGTCCCCTGGTGGTCATTGCGTGTCATAGCTACTGGTCAGCCAGTAGGCCAGTCGCTTAGGCATGTATATACAGATACAAAACATTTATTATATTCAACGAATTTAAGCTATCTAGCATTCTTCTATCAGGCCTGTCTATAAAATATACAACTTAAATGGATTGTAATAAATTTTAAACCACTTTAAATATTTACCATTTTTTCTTCCAGGAATAGCCTCCCAAGGAATATATCTTGTCTCCACATGTGTACCTAGGGACAAAAGATCATGTTACCTCAGCACATGTCAGGACAGCCAGGAAAATGAGGGACAGTGCAATACTATTTCTTCTTTAGGGAGTGGCTTGTTTTGATTTTGTTTTTGTGTTTTTATCTAAGAACCAAAGAGATACAGATTATATAGACTTTTTAGTTCTCGAGTATCATGGATCAGAAGTTCACTTTAAATTTTAAAAAGAACAAAGAAATAGACCTACTATTTTACTTCTTTGCAAGAGTCTAAGTGACTGTCTCCACAATTAAATGCCACATGCCCTTGAGTCAGCTCCAGACCCGTCCCTAGCTGTTTAAAGGGCCACCAACTATCTACATGCCCTTCCCTTTCCCTGGAAGATCTGAAATATCCTGGAGAAACAGGCTGGAGAGGACCAGACAGGTGTGAGCTGGGACCCTCACACCTAAACCATAAAGATTTGAAATAGAACAAAATAAAAGCATGGACTATGCTACAGAGAGAAATAGACTAGCCACTTGAGTGGCATCAATAGAAAAAAGGCCCAAAGACACCCAGCCTCACAGACCCGCTCTTTTCTAGCTCTTTAGGTATCTGGGCTTCCTTGTCATTTCTGAGTCTGGATCTGCAAACTGGTTTTGCATGAATTGAGTACTTTATCTATAAGGCATTAATCAGTAAATATTCTAATTCCTTCACCTACACTACAATAGATATCAAGAGCAGCCAATTCACAATATCAAGAACTAAATGCAAAATTCCTCCTGTAGGTTTTCTTCCTTGCCTAGTTAATGTCTAATCCATATATTTGTTTTCTCCTAAGATAATATTGTTAGGGTTCCTTTCTGAATTTTTGCTCCAACTTTCAGCGAAGTTTTCCCTTACATGGATAAAAATAAGGATAAACAAAATTAATCCTCCATCGGTTGGTCTGACTGCCTGTAGCTGTCCTTTTTTAATTAAAAAATTCTCCTGTACCTGGTCACTTCTTTTGTCTAAAGCTCTTTGCCTTTTAGAGTTTAGATATGTTTTAAGGAAAGTTTATATGATCCATATTTTCTCACTAAATAGTTTCCCTCTCAGGATTAGACCCTTTATAGCTTTTATCTTTAACAGATTGTCCTTAAATGAAACAGGCACATTTTCCCACTAATGGTATCACAGAATTAATTTAAATATAAAACACTATTTAGCAAATACAGTTCTAATTTTACTTTCAGTGAAAACCCCGATTCGCTTTTTTATTCTGAAATAACCAAAGACTCTGTTCATTAATTCATTCATTTATTTCAACAACTATAGCTACTACACTCTAGTTAATGTGCTAAATGCTAAGGAAACAGTATTCACATGAAATATAATGGTAAAAACAGACATTAATTTGATTATTTGAAACATGATATGTAATTTTTAATCAATCAATAATGATTGGTGCTAAAAGAACTTAAACACTGAACCTTGCAAAGAAGGATAAGTAATATGAATAGAGGGGGGAAAGCTTGTGCAAAGGTCCTGAGGCAGCAGAAAGTGTAGCCTTTGGAAAGAATTAGAATAAAAGAGATCAGTGTAGCTAAAGTAGAGAGAGAAAAAGGTCAAGAAAAGAGGCAAAATCAGGGAGGGAGTCCTTTAAGCTAGGTTAAGGATTTTGGATTATATTCTAATGGCAATAAGACACTCAAATGGTTTTAAGGAGAGAAGTGATATAATGCAATTTGAGATTTTAAACCATAATTCTGTGTTCTGCAAGGGGAATAAATTTAAGAAGAAAAAAAGTGGATATAGGTGACCAGTTAGAAGGTTTTGAAACATGGGCTTCTTCAGCAAATCACAGGAGCAACTAAGAACAGAATTCAAGATTTTTAACTCCTTGTCCATCATCCAGACTTGAAATTCCATGAGATGCTACAAAAATATATTTATATGACGTATTTATTTGAATTTATTGTGAAAATTGCTGACAGTAAGTCTTAAAACTGACCATTGTATAATTACTAACCTGTACTAAAATATCACCTTTAAATGATATGTTTTCTATTGGTAAAGCTTAGTTAGCCAATCACTAATAACTAAATTTAGAATTTTTAACTATGACTTTTTAGAACATTTAACTATGGCTTATTTCTAATGAGCAAAGGCTAAAGTTTTTATAAATTGGAAATTCAAACTTTGGGATAATTCCTTTTGAAATATTGTGTGTCCTACTCAAAAATAGCAAATTTCACAAGCTCGTTTCACTTACCCACCAGCAGTGCATGGCCTAAAATATCATAGAACACATTACTGTCCACCTTCAGGCCCAAGGTCCCGGACATGCTGAGGCCTCGGCTGAAGGAGCCCCACACGGTGCAGCCCTGTATGTAGGAATCTGAGCAGCGAAGAGTAAGGTAACAATTAGAAGGGAATCTGAAAGGCTCCTCGGATTTCGATCTCTTTGGAGATCATTTCCAAAGCAAGCTATAATATAACTAAGAACATTCTCCCACACAGTGATGGAACTCGGGAAATGAGGATTTGGAATTAGAAATCAAATTTTAAAAATGGGCAACTCTACAAGAATAAGCAGGGTAGAATCCAAGGGTCAAATATGAGAAGACGGTATGGCCAAACCACAGAAGAGTGCATGGCTGTCAAGATTTCCATTGGCCATTATCTTTGGTATTTACTCTCATCACAATATGGTGGACAGCAGCTAAAGAGAAATTAAGGGCCACGTGAAGACTACTGTTATGGACCAACCCTGATCTTTCAAAATTGCATCTGGCATGAAGAGATGTAGTCATTATTTCTTGAGCTATTAAATAATACTTTTAACTTGCTGGGAAATAATATTTAACTTGGCCTAAGATTGCCAGAGAGCCTCTTTTTAAAACAATTAAATTTATATGGGTAACATTGGTAAATAACATTATATCATTTTCAGGTGTACACGATTATAAATTGACATCAGCAAAGCCAGAGGTTGACGTGAGGATCACAAGTCTCACAGTTGCATATGGCGGGTTTCTGAAGCTGAAGGGGTGGTACCAACTATGGTAAAACGAACTGGCATTTAGGAAATTCATCACAATGGCTCCATGGGTATATTTTATGGCCCCTAAATCAACTTATGTGAACTGGATAACAACGAATAAATATTATATATTTCAGGAATTGTGCATTGTGCTGGAGATATAAAGATGAATGAAACTAAATAAATTCAGTAAAGTGGTTTAGGGTCAACGTATGAACCAGGAGGTCTCAGTTCAATTCCCAGTTGTGGGCTCGATCCCCATTGTGGGGCATGCAGGAGGCAGCCAATCAGTGATTCTCTCTCATCATTGATGTTTCAGTCTCTTTCTCCCTCTCCCTTCCTTTCTGAAATCAATGAAAATATATTTTTTTAAATAATAAATTTTTCACTGTCTGATAGAGGAAACTCACATTAAAATAGTAAAAGTATACCATTTGGATAAATAAATTATAACTCCTGGAAAAATGAGTTTTATATTATTCTAGGTAGTGAGAGACATATCAATGTCAAATGTTTAGAATAAAGGTTAGTTAGCCAATTAGAAAAAGTACTTTGGTTAATGGAATAATTTGGCTTTTAAATTGGGACTACCCAGATAATTCTCAACTATCATGTCTCTGTGGGTGGATGGTATCCACCTTCCCTTTGAGCTCAGCTTCCCTGGTACCAGAGGTTCTCACATCACTCACCAAAAGTTAACCCGTCCTACCCACTTATGCAGAAAACCCTGCTGCAGACTTTCCCTGACTCTAAATCACCATAATATTGTGATTGCTACATCTGAACAACCAGTAAGCACTAATGTGTTTATAGAGCTATTATGGGTTAAATTTGGGGATTGGTAAACCTTTAAAAGTAGCAAGCATGCAAGAATTCCAGCACCTTCTAACTCTAGTGGCTGGGGGCAATTGCCCAATGGGTCATGCAGGCCTTCGGGGGCATGAAACAATAAAAGATATTTGGCAAGCATGCCAAAAGTTTATAACCTCTGAGTTAATATGGTGTCCCTTCCTTGGACACACACTTGCATTTTAACAGAGACCTAAAGGGAATAATGTATTAACTTAGTGGTTTTTCAAACATTTTTTAATCACTGAACCTAGCCTATATAATAAAAGCCTAATATGCAAATTGTCCCCTCGGAAGTTCGACCAGGAGCTCGACTACTCGCTATGACATGCACTGACCACCAGAGGGCCATGCAGAACATGGCAAGCGTCGGCGACACGGCACTGTCAGTTGGCAGCAGTGGAGGTGCTACCGGCCCTAATGGGCCCCGACAAGAGCAGGACCGCGGCAGGATGGTGGAACAGGTGAGTGGGTGGCGCCAGGCCAAGGCAGGGTGCCAGGTGGGGCTGCAGGGCTGTGAGGCTGGGAGTGCAAGCTGGGACTGCAAACCTGGGGGCACGAGCTGGGGCCTGATCCCCCAGGCCACCCCAAGGGACCCCACCCATGCACGAATTCATGCACCAGGCCTCTAGTTTTCAAATAAAACCTAATATATAAAAATAAATACATGTGCCCTAACTGGTTTTGCTCAGTGGATAGAGCATCGGCTTGCGGGCTGAATGGTCCCAGGTTCGATTCCAGCCAAGGGCATGTACCTTGGTTGTGGGCACATCCCCAATAGGGGGTGTGCAGGAGGCAGCTGATCGATGTTTCTCTCTCATAGATGTTTCTAACTCTCTATCCCTCTCCCTTCCTCTCTGTAAAAAAAATCAATGAAATATATTTTAAAAATAAATAAATAAATACATGTGCAGCTACTCTGAAGCAGAGGTTAGAGAAGGCAGATTAAGTACATTTTTTAGCAAGGGGGGTTTTAATTATATGTGACTGCTATCCTCGTTTACATTGGAGCTGGCCCCCACATCAAATATTCTGCATCCTTATAAGCACCAGAAGACCAAAAGAGAGAGAGAGAGAGCGAAGGGCACAAAGATACTGATCATCCATTCAGATGTACTAGGGAAATAGCCATGTTAGGAATCATACCTGTAAGTGAATGTCAAAAATAAATAAATAAGGTAGAAGAGAAAATTTAGAGTAAATTAGAACATTAGAATAAATAGACATTCTTAGCATCCAAGTTGATTTGAAATTAGAAAAAAAATATGCTGCTATTGGTTAGCCAGGATTCTGCCTTCAATGACCTTAAAGATTACTCTGTCATTGTCTGTTGAAATCCTAGCACTTTTTTTTAATCCTAGTATTTTTTAAGGCCCACCTGAATCTCTCAATATATCCTAATGTTCTTTGTCAGGCACCACCCCTAGAGCACCTCCCTTTCCAAGGAAGGCAAAGCTTGAATATTGGGTCTTGGAGGTGCTGAGGGGTGGGGAGGATAACGCAGAAATGAAGCTTCTGTCCTCATTACTTAGCATCTGTACTCTAATTCTCTGACTCTGCATGTCAGCTTCTGGCAGTGGGCTTTTGTCCTGGATGCTCCAATTTTGAATTCAGAACCTTCATCAGTTCATGTGTCAATATTCTTCTTTTCTGATTCTAATCTTGTTTTTCACTTAGTGATTCCTACCTTCATTTGATTTTTCCTGCTCCCTTTCTATCTCTTCAGCTCTGGCCAAGATCTGCACACTCTGCCTGCTCTAAGTTCCCAGGAAAAGCACCTTGTTCTCAGCCCATTCTCCCCTATTTTTCTAGGAAGAAGATTCCTCTGAGTTAGTACAACTTCACAGGGAATTGCTCCCTGCTGTGCTGCACTGCCACAGTGTTGATGATTCACACTATTCAATGTCAATATGCCTGTAGTGGCAGGTTTATAACATGGATCGTGTGGTTCAATCCACATCTGTTGTACCTATAGTCATGTTTCTCAAAGTATATTCCTTAGAACACTTGTTCCAGAATCATAATGAAAAATTCAGATTCCCAGGACCACCTCAGACCAGAATTTGTCTTGATAGGCTCCATAATGCTGAATTTTAATAAGCTCCTCAAGGGATTTTTTTTAGGCATACTAAAGTTTGAGAAACATAGATCTAGAGTATAATTATCCATCTCTGACCCCCCACGTTCACATATCACCTATCATTACCCTTGGCATGTATTGCCTTGAACATGGGATAAGAAATGAATATGAGAAGTCATAGACCTGGCCCCCTTACCTCTCATAGCTCCCACCAGAGTCAGAGAGCTCAGATGCTTATGGAAGGCTTGCCCCAAGTTCCGGAACTGCACTCCCTGCAACTGTACCCTGCTGGGCTCCTCTGGGAACGACTGAATGATGATTCTGGCCCCCAGATCCCTGGACCCCAGCATCTTCTCACTCTTGGAATACAAACAGTGCTGCAAATTACCTGAAATACAGAATGCAGTGAGACACATATAGGCCTCTCTCCCAGTTTGAAAGACAAAGCATTATTGCCTATTTCATTTAATAATCTTATTTTCCTTTTACTTTGATTCTCCTTTGTTAATTATTAATTAAAACATCCAATAACTAGGACACGATGTTGCCTTCACTTCTATTATTCCAGAAGCCCCCAACCCCAAATCAATTACCTTAATTACTGTCACAAAGAGGCTGACTGTGGCCCACAAATTCAACCAAAATAGATGTTTATTTCAACCCAAAAGACCAGCTGGAGGAAGTGTGTAATAAAATGACCTTCTCGTGGTTTATAACTATAGGGAACAAGATGTAAATACTGAATGTAATTGTGGCTCTTTTTAGTCTTAAACTGTCCAATGGGCTTCCCATTTACTTTTCTGCTTTTTAGTTTGGTGACAACACTAATGCCACTGAAGAAATAGCCAAGGGCTCCAGCCCCTGCACCAATACCTCCTTCCCAGAGAGGACAGCAAACTGCATGGATGTAGTACACACAGATACCATTGCTACAAAGTGTGGTCACCTCAGGATCCAGGACTCTTTCTGTTGACACATGGCATGTGGTGGTATGAACTAAAAAATCCATCTCCTGAATTGATTCTTTATTGTCCATGTTAACAAACCAAAGCAGACGTGCTACTACAAAATGATGTACAAATCCACAGTAAATAATCCATAGTAAATTACAAAGTCCTGTCACTTGTTAGCACCCAGAGAATAAATATATAAGAGGTGAATGAAGAGCTGTTTTATATGCTTATGATTTATCACAATTTTTTTATATATTTTATTGATTTTTTTACAGAGAGGAAGGGAGAGGGATAGAGAGTTATAAACATCACTGAGAGAGAAACATTGATCAGGTGCCTCCTGCACACCTCCTACTGGGGATGTGCCCTTGAGTCCGCAGGCCAATGCTCTCTCCACTGAGCCAACCCAGTTAGGGCAATTTATCACAATTTTGACGATTTTAGTGGTCCCTAAAATATTTAAGTGGTCGGGATTCATATTATTGTGTTTAGCTACCTCATTCCCACATGTCAGTCCCACAGAAAGAAGAGGTGAGTGACATATGTTTTTAGTGAAGCTATGAATTCTGCTTTACTTTGAGAATTTTGTATTAATGTTAAAGAGTTGTGCTGAAATCAGGGATTTTTTTTTCCCATTTGAAGCTAACAGCTTTATCATGACCTAAACCCAGATGCATGGTCTCACTTGCAGGATGATCAAATGCAATGTTTTGCACAATTTGATCTGAAAATACCTGCATGAGAAACCCTACAGTGTTTGAAAAGAATTCAGATCTCAATTCAGCAGAATTATTAAAGTTGGCAGTCAGTGGATTCTAACCCACTGCATCCAAACATTTTTCGGAATGACACATTTGTGAGCTAAAAGACTGAGGTGGTGGGGAGGTAGGGTCTATGTCCCTCCCTCATGACCACATCCTAACGTTATCGCCACCTGTGTCTATATGTAGATGTGACTCAAATTTTTAACTCCATCTGACATTTCTTCCAGGCTCCAGACACTACCAGATATCTCCATTCTGATGCTGGCCTGGCATCTCAGTCTCGACATGAACAAAATTATACTCATGACTTCCACCCTCCCACCCCAAAATCTGTTCCTCTTCCCAACTCAATAAATAGCCTCATCATCCATCCAGGATGCATGCCTGGGAGTCATCCTTGACACCCACACCGTCCTGGACCAAATTTGACAAATGATATCTTCACAACATGTGAAAGCCTCGTAATCTACAGCCTGAGAAACCAAAACATAACCCACTAAACTAGCCATCCCTGAAATAGATGTTTAATAGGCACATCAGTGTGTTCCAGTGCCTGTTATTCTTCTAGAAGATAAATTGACTTTTTAACCACTTACTTAAAGTACGTGGTAGTTCACTCAGAAAACAAACTCCAAAAGTGGAGGTGGAGGGGAGGGAAGAGGCCAACAAGCCTCATCAGTAAGAATGTGCTGCCTGCATTCCGGACTTGGGCATTGAGCAGTTTTCCTGAGAATTTTAGAAAGTGCTTGGAATCAGAGTTAAGACTAAAATATAACCTCAACCCTCAAATTTTAACTCAACTCTCCAGATTTAATTATTTACCATTTTACTTTCCAAAAGAAATAGCTCATTACTCAAGTCAATAATGTTGTTTACCTCTTTCACGAGGTTGTCGAGGGAAAGAAATCAATTTATCAAGAGCACTGTGAAAACTATAGAATATTATGCACATGCGAAGGTTAAGGGTTTATTCTACTTTGAAAGAAGTCAACAATGCCACATATCATTCGACAGTAAGAACATTCTTTTTCACTCGTTGGACCTCCCCACAAAATACTTCTCTACCTTCTGAAGTGTTAGCCTCCTGGCATGAAGCAAGGAACTTTGTCCTCTCACTGGTGAGATTTCCTCGGATGATAATCCGCCTGCTGAGCAGGGCCACTGTGGTCTTTAGAATATGGTGCTCTCCAGCTACCCAATTCTCTGTGAAGTTGTGAGAATATCTTTCAAAAAAAGAAAGAAAGAAAAAGACACATCTGTAGACACCACTCTGAATCTTATCAGGAATAGTAAGCTACTAGATTCACATAATACCCTATGTGGGGGGTCTATTCTTTTCGAAACTCAAATACAAAAGAGTGAACTATTGGCACAAATAAGTGAAAATTAGGAAACTATGATGACTATTGCTCTGACCACCTAACATGGGAGTTCTAAAGTTTTACAAGAAAAACTTATTTAAGAAATCTAAATCTTCAAAACAGCACATGCTTTGTAATTTTTCTTGTCAAAGCACCTAACATTATTTAATTAAAAAGTTGTCATCATTGAAAGACAAAAAAAAAATGTACAGACACCAGCACAGTTAAGACCTCATCTTCTTCCATCTAAATGGACCCAAGCTGTCACTCAGTACCTCAAGGGTGATCTCAGATACAGGTCTGCATTGTGCACAGTTTCCACAACGACAATCTCTTCCATGGGTTTGGCACCTTCAACACCCACTCCACTGATGATGACAACTTCATCCCCAGAGTGCCAGTCCACAGCATCTTCTAGAGCCAACACTGTGTCATGGGCAGAGGCAGCTGCTTGAAGATGAGTGACAGTTACTTCTGGTAGTGAACCTAAAGCAGTGAAAGGAAAATGTGCCTTCAGACATTCAAATAGTTAATACAAATGTGGTATTACTCAGCCAAAGAATCCTGTGAACAAATGACCTGGGAAAGTAAGTTTCAGGCTCAATAAGCACCAATGCCTTCACTTTTTCATTGTTATTGTTGTTGTTTAATCTGTCACATGGCAGCAATAAAAGTAATCCAGGATTGAGAATGGCATTACAAAAAACACAGGAATTGGAGTCAGACTTACAACTGAATCACAGTATTGCCATATTCTAACCATGTTAACCATGTTCCTTTGGGTAATAAACTCAACAGTGGGCTTCAGTTTCCCCAGTTATAAAGCAGAAGTAGCAAGGTCTTCCCCCAAAGGGTTTTAGGAGGATTAAATAACATAATATTCATGAAACATGTGGTTTGGACTTTATCATATAATAGACCCTCAATACTCTGTGCTCTGAGTATGTAATTTTACCACCTATTTCTTATTCCAAATAGAAACAGATAGCTATTCATACTGAATTTCTAATCTAAAGACTTCAGCTCACTTTACAAATTGTGTTAGTAGAGCACAGAGTCAAAATTATCTCAGATTGTCCTGAACCATGTTGTATTAAATGATCTTTTCAAACTCTAAAATTGGGTGGGTTCCACAGAGGACTGCTATGCAAAATGTTAAGGGTAGCTTGTGTCTCTAGGTACCTTGGTTTCTGTTGGAGTCCACAGCATCCATCCGATCCTCCGATGCCAGTAGGCTACTCCTTCACTGTCAAAGATTCAAGAAGGTAGACTGTCTCCCAGTTTACTCTATTTACTCTGGCCTTTTCCAGCCAGGGTCAAGGCAAAAAAATTTTTCAAGACATTATCTGAAGCAATACTTCAGAAAATACATGGCTAACTCCCAACTCCTTCTTCTTTCCTCAGTACATTTCCTTCCTCCTTTGCAATAGATCATAATTTACCTTTAGCCCACAGCAACTTCCTGTCCTCCCCTATTGCACTACAGTAATATAATAATACTTGAATCTCTAACTACAGGGGTGGCCAACAATAAATCATTTTCAAATCATTTTAGATTTTCCTCTTTATTTATTTGTCTGTGTATGTATGGGCACTTGCACCAATAATGTTGTTTTAGGCTTAAAAAGGTCTCTGGGTTAATGATGTAATTTCTGAAGTTTACTTGGGCAATAATTTTATCTTAAAAAACATTTAGAGTTCAACATGTCTAATTATAGGGCAGGTAAAAATTAAGACATAAATCATCCCAAAAGAAAATAATTTTAATTTTGTTCCTTGTTTGTTTTAACCTTTGGGGTCAACAAAATTAAATAAAGTTTATTTATATGTATATGCACACATATGTGAATTTCTATGATTGGTTCTTCAATGTTTGCACAGGAAAATCTCTAAGGAGCAAAGGAAGTGTTTATCAAAGGCAAAATGCTATTAAAATCTGTGATCAATTGTTCACAATATTCAATATGCAACAAACACCTACTATGCACCTATCAACATGCAAGCTATTCATGGAAGAACCAAGAGTAGGGATAACAAAAATATTTCTCAATTAATCATTCTTAATCAAATAAATAAAAAAAAATCAGAGAATCTTTGAAGTGCATTTTTCATTATTAACATAAATTTATGTCCTTTCAAATGTTGACAGAGCCTCTATAATACAGTAAAATTGTTTCAGAATTTACTCACTCTCATAAAAAATATGACGAGAACATCAAGCCTGCATGCTTCATGTTCGCCAGTTATATTTCTAGCTATGTAGGAGATAGCTATTATCATCATCTCAAATTTGAGAATGTCAAAATTATGATAATCAGCTGAGCTAGATTCTCTGCATCTATCTTTTATTCTTCTGACTATTCTGCATTATTTTTTTAAACTTTGCTAAGTTATTTTAATTACATCCCTTCTTTTTCACTTAACCTACAGCATCTGCCTACAATACTCAGGAACAAAGCACCAAATTCTCTTCCTGACTTTTAAGATTCTCCATAAGTTTACTCTACTTTATAGTCCCTGACTCCTTAATTAAGTCTCCATTCCAGGAAGCCCAGTCTCATTACCTCCTGTCATTTAACAGGATTCCTTCCATCTCTATCCCTTTGCCCATTCTGTCTCTTCCACCTGTGTGCCCAGCCTTCTTCATGTCGCCTATTCTTCCAAAACACAAATCAAGCCCCACCTCTTCCACTGAATTTCAGGCAGCATTTCAGCCCATGCTTATGTCCACCTCCTCCCATAGACATTACAGCGCTGTGGGTCTTCCTTATGCAAAGGCCTGTGTGCATCTGAGATTTAGGCATGCCCAAGCATACCTGGCTAGTTGATGGGCCATTTGTGTGAGTTGTGTTATTAGTGCGGGAGAAGCGTACACGAGGAGCAGGGGAGAGAAAAAGATGACAGAGACAGCATGGGATCTGCCTCAGATACGGATTTTCACTCCTGACCAAATGGACCACTGAACCTGAAGAAAGGAGCTGAAGGAACCCTCCAGATGGATTTTGCACCTGATGCTCCTCTGTTGGGATTTTCATCAACTCTTTCTTCAGAATGATGTTAAACTTAATTCCTCAGAAAAGCCTCTGAGACCGCCC
The DNA here is from genome assembly GCF_964212035.1 of Myotis nattereri. Taxonomy (NCBI): domain Eukaryota; kingdom Metazoa; phylum Chordata; class Mammalia; order Chiroptera; family Vespertilionidae; genus Myotis; species Myotis nattereri. Next base: position 22,517,570 of record NC_138081.1, read on the forward strand.
TAACGGGGTCAAACCCTCCCATCACCATGTTCCTCTCCTTGCCAGCACTGAACACATTGCCATTTGGCCTCTATTAATGCCCTTCTCTATTTGTCTCCCCTATTAAACAGGACAGGAGGAGTTATGCCTATATTTGCTCACCATGATAGCACCAATGCCTACCACAGTGTCTAGCATATACCAGGTGTTTAATAAATATGTACCGAATGAGGAAAATCATGACTGAGTCATGGAGAAACCAGCACTCCAAAGTTTTGGTGTCCAGGTGATTAGGTAGGACCCTGAGTGGCAAAAGAGGAAGTCACCGTGCTTCATCGTGGGACACAGCACACTGTACACCTCAGGGTATGACCACCTGGGCAGCAATGAAAGCCTGCGCCTTGGCACCCATGTGTTCAGGACTCTCATGGCAGGTATAGGCAGCGGGGGCTGGGATGAGGCAGCCCCAAGCACCTCCCTAAATGGAAGACAAGGACCAAGAAAGCCAAAATAGGAAGAATGGTGCATGAAAGATGAGACGGGCTAGTTGATGAACTCATGAAATTCGTCATGAGAATATCTACAGCAAGCAGGCAGAAATGCTGGAAAAGGCTGGAGGTTCTATGAGAGCTAGGAGAGGCAGGCAGTAAAATGTTTATGATCACTACTGAAATATCCCAGGTTGAGCAGGTTCGGAGAGGCCTGGAGAGATTTCAGTTATATAACCCATAGTCAGTACCATATATTTCAATACTAAATTAGTCCGTAATTATTACAATGCATGTGTCTTATCCCCCCATGAGGACAGTCAGCACCTTGGATGCAGGATATTGCCTTATGTTTCTTTTATATGTGTCAGAATTCCAGCATGGTCCTGGGCTCACAATTAGGATTCAACACATAGGGGATTTAAATGAACTATTTTGAATATTGCCTTCCAGATATTTTTCTGCAAATCTCCATCAGATATATACCTAAATGAGTATATAATAGCTAATATGTAAAAATTACTACAAAAACAATTATTAAGCACTTAGAATAAGTTCTATGCTAAGTAGTTTTACTCTAAAGTAATAATTGTTTCTGTTGTTGGTTTTCTTTTAACAGATCATACAGCCTAGAAAGTTGAGATTCTTCAAGGACATGATTACACAGCAATAAGATGTCAGCAGCAAGTTCTGAAACCAGGTCTTCTGGATCCAGAACCAAAGAACTGGACATATAATGGAATTCCTGATCTCTGGAAATATCTACAAATTAACTGTATCCAATCAAATTTGATTCTCAAAACATTATATTCCTTACTTCATAAATATTATTTAAATGCCACACAAGGTGGAACGACTGCTTCTCTGATGAAGAAAGCATTGCACACATTTTGAACATGAGTCATTTCACCTCACAGCTCTTTTAAGAAACCCAGGTTGGGCAGCTGCCTTCCTTTCCCTACCACAAATCAAAAAACATAAAAATGCAGTTTTAAAAGCTCAATAGTTTATGAATATACTTAAATGAAAAAGAGTTATGATCCTAACTTATAATTTAATACACTGTTTAACCACTTTGGGCTTTCAACATTGACCTATTAACCAAACAAACTATTCATTTACTCCCACTAATAACTTCTACTCATAATTGTATTTCCTACAAATTATTGTTCAAGCATTTCAATGCCATCCATCCATAATTACACAGTCACAGAGAGCCATCTTACCAAATGAGCATGAAGAGAAAGAAAATAATCATTGTGGGTCAACACTCTTTAAAATAACTAATTGTCCTCTGTTTATTTTGTAGGACCTCCATCTTTATTCCAAGTAAATAACTGTCAAATCATTTAGAAGACAGAATCATTTCATTAAAAATAATGTTTGGATCAGAATAGACATATAAAAGAAGACACACACACACAAAAAAAAAAAACACCTAGAATTTTTTCCCAAATATTTGCAAATTATTTACCCCTTATCTCCACTTGCAGCTTCCCTATTACCCATAATAAAATAATGAACGTTATATTTTCTTCTTGTAGATAAATATCTGTCAAGAACTAGGAAGACATACATATAGGGGAAAAGAGTCCTCCAGGTCCATGGCCAGCACAGGAAATAGACAAATGTCACAAATGCACCACATTAAGTGTTAAGACAGAGGGGCACCGGGGGTCTGCTGGCACACACACACAGAGCACCTCACACAAAAGAAGGGGTTTTTACGGTAATGGTATCCAGAGAAGAAGATAACTAAGTGGGTCTTGAAGGATAATCCATAGTGGACCAGGTGACAAAATCAGCAGAGCACTCTAGGCAAAGACAGTGGTGTACACAATGGTCTGGGACAAAATGACATATTCGAATAGCTGCTATTTATGTGACCTGGCTTGATTGCAAGTATGTGGGAGCGATGGGGACGTGATGAGAGTCAGCAAAGCTGCACTGGAAAGGTGAGCGGGACCCACCCAGGAAGGGCCTCCCCCAAAGAACTTAGAGTTTATTCCAAATGTGATTTGGAAACCACCAAAGAAATATGTGAGACGATAAATAAGAAATTGTACGGATTTGAGACTGGTGATATTTTAAGACTAGTGATATCAAACTGAGGGGAGAGAATCTTTAGTGAGAACACATGTTTAATGCAGATTGAATCAAGTCCTAAAATGGGCAAGAGTCAAATGGGAACTTAATCTGCTCTAGCAACTGAAAGGAGGTCAGAGTGTCTAGAGCAGTGGTTCTAACCTTGGCTGCACATTAGAATCACCTGGGAATCTTTTTAAAATCCTGGTTTCTGGGCCTCATCCTCCGGAAATTCTGTTTCGTTGTTACTAATGTTGTGGCCCCACCCCATAACAAAGAAACAGACTTTCTGGAAGATGAGGCCCAGAAATCAGAATTTTAAAAAGATTCCTAGGTGATTCTAATGTGCAGCCAAGGTTTAGAACCACTGGTCTAGAGCAAGATGAATGAGATGGCGTGCTATGACTGGGAAAACTAAAGCAGCACCTTATTGGCCTGTTTTAACAAACTTAAAAAATCTTATTCAAAATAGTTACTGATCAAATTTATGTGTTGAAACGTCACTCAATGTGATATGAAGAAGAGATTACAGGAAAGTGAGTGAAAGTAAGACTACATAGAAGACTACTGTAGAGGGCTAATGCAGTAAGTAGCTCAGACATGAAGTTTTGGAAGTTTCAGCAAGGGTTATGCAGTGGATCTGGAGAGAAATATAAAAATTTGAGATTTCTTTTGGACAATCAAGATTGTGAGATTAAATCTACAGGTCAGAAATAACATGTCAATGACACCTCACAGGTCCATAACTGAAGCAAATTGGCAGATAAAGAGAAACACTTGGGGATGAAAATAATAAATCCACTCAATAAATATTTATCGAGCATCTATTACATTGCCGTTCTAGTACTACAAATACAGTAGTGAACAAAACAGTAATAAAAAAAAAAGGAGAAAGAAAGAAAGAAAGAAAGAAGAAAGAAAGAGAAAAAACCCTGCCTTCATGTAGTGGCATTCAGCTTTAGATGACAATTTTAAACAGGTTATGTTTTAGCTAGTAAAGAGAATATACAAGTGAAAAGATAAATCTGTAGCTCAGAAGAGAGGTCCAAGGCAAGATATAAAAGAAACATATCAATAGATGTTACTCCATGAGAATGGGTAGGATTACTTGGGAGAAGTATACAGTTATAAATGAAGTGTACCTGTGACCAAGCCCATGGGAATATGGTCATTTGAAGATTGGGTAGATGAGACAAGATCCTAAGAAGGGCTGTAAAAGGAAGAAAACCAAAAGATGAAGATATGCACAACCATATTTAAACAAAAGAATGCAGTATATCGTATGGTAATGGTATCCAGAACATCATATTTCTCCATGCAATTGCTTGGGGACTCATTCCTCCCCATCTCTTTATTCTTTTTTGTTATTGTTAGGGTCTGGGCATGCTGCCCAGCATCTCTTGTACTTGAGTCCTATTCCTCACTGTTCATTTAATCCTTCTGCCAATGGAAGGTAAGGTGCACAGTAGCAGAATATGAGCTTTAAGGGGAAAGAGATGGAGAGAAAATTCTGCCCTTCTACTATTCTTCATTTCCCTCTTCTTTCCACCAACACCTGGCCCAGATCCTGTGGTCATATACTATCTTTAACAACAGTAGGAGGTGATAAATAACGAGAGGAATTCGAGAAAGGTCAACTATTACAGATCATGCCACTTGCATCTAAGTTGACTCTCTCTACTCCCAGACCCCACAATGTGCCGGAACTCACAACTAGGCCGCAAGGTCAGAGGTACTGAGAATACCATCTGTTACTATTACTCAGGAAAAAATAAACTGAGATAGTAGAAAGCAAATGGAGAGAGATGTGTCCCTGGAATCTCATGTTGGAACTGGAACCTACCTCCTCATACAATTAGTCTAATATTCAGTGGTCAGCTGCTCTACCCCCATTAACGTTATACAATAAGGAGATGTAGGTGAACTAGACTTTTGAAGGCTCACGTAGTTCCTTCACCACAAGATTTATCAGCATTTCTTCGAGAAAAATGTATTCCAAGTTCCAACCAACCAACCCAAACCATTTGTGAACTGGAGGCGATCCAATTTACGGTACTTCAGATGAGAAGACCATGACATTAGCATTAATAGAAGACTATCTGGCAGACCAAAGAGATGGAACGGGAGCATTTTTCACATACCATTTCCCTCTGCCCCTGAGAACCACTTGCTCTGAAAGCTCCCTTGGGTGAAAAGAAAAGCTGGCGGGGAATTCTGCATGAGCTTGCCTCTCTGTGCACTATGAGCCTCTGCATCATTGCAGGGCAATCTCTGGTGGTACCGCCTGAGCAGGGAACAAGTGCCTGCAGGAGGGAGAAGGCTACCAGAGCAATCCTCTAAATATGCAGATGAGCTGGCTGCATCCGCAGCTGATCAGCAGACATTCCCACACTGACGAAAAGGAATTGGGCACAAAGTCTGCTTCCAATGCTGAGAAGTTTGCTATTCTTTTGGCGTAAAGGTTTAAACCAAGGCTAACCAAGGCTATTTGGGTGGTGCAGTGAACCATATTTTGATTAAAGACCTTCTCTAGAGGTAGGAAAGAAAGGCTAACTCTTGTTTCTACCCAATCTGAGCATTACTGTTGCTACAGTGATTAAAAGTAAATGAATGAGAAGAATCAAAAGATAAAGCTCAAAATACCCAGGAGATAGTACATTCATTGTAAGTAAAATATCTGAAACATAGGTCCTAGCTCCTGTGAGGATTTCAGGACAATTCAATAAATGTCATTTTTTTGGCCCTACAGAACTGTAGTGAAAAGTCCTTTACTTGGAGGTGCAAAATCCACTTGGTCAGAGCTTAAGTCTCCTATAGAATGTTCTTAATAGCTACCTTTATTTATTGTGTAAAAAATACATAAAAATTCAGAGATATTTCAGACAAGATAATCATTTTGATAATCATCATTATGATCTACGTTTTGAAGTGGAGGTGACAGTAAGGAGAAAAAGAGCTAATATTCAATAACATAGTTGTTGTTTTTTTAGAAAAGCAATAAATGTATAATGTTTAAAAGAAAAATGTAGACAAGCGAAAAGAAGACAATAAAAACATCCACAATCTTAGTGCAGTATATTAATATATGTTGCTCCTGTCCTTTACCTATGTTCATATGTTGGCAAAATTTCAAATATAAACAAAAATGCTATAATTCTGTACATTGCATTTTTATAAATTCTCTCTTATAAATATACTAGAAACATCCTTCAGCTGTATTATATATTATTGAGCATCATGACAGTATCACAGTATGTATTTAAAATAGATATTTTATATACTAATCCCTTATTTATTCATATTCAGTTTTTTCCTATTATTTTGCTCTGATGAACAATGCAATATACTTGAGCATAATGTGTATGCATAATCATGATCATCTCCTAGAATAAATTCCTGAAAGTATCATATCATTTCCTGATATGACATATCAGGGCATACACCTAGTTTTAAGCCTTCTCATATATTCAGCAAATCTTCTCATAGAACGACTGAATGTACTTCTACACTCACTGGCAGCATATTTTAGTGCCAGTCCTTCAGACTTTCTACTACTGTTTTTTCAGTTTGGGGCAATTTGATTGTGAAAAAAGAAAATCACTTTTGTAATTAATTTGGATTTCTTTGATTCTTAATGTGAAGCTAGAAGAAAAGTCATAAAAAAAAAAAAATCCCTCACCGTGAACACAGAATACTCCCAAAATCTGTACACATACCATCATACTGACTGGACACTTGCATTAATTTTACTGATATATCTATAGCATTGGTCAGATTTTCAATTTGTCCTAAAAAGTTCTTTATTTATAAAGCACATTAACCTATATCTGTAGCAAATAAAATTTTGGTGTATGGTAACAGTAACATTTAAAATTCCCAGGGATATGTTGCTGTATTAGTTTTCTATTACTGCTATAATAAATTATCACAAAATTATTGTCTTAAAACAACACAAACATATTATCCTATAGCTCTGGAGGTGAGAATTATGAAATTGTTTTCCCTGAGCTAAAATCAAGGTGTCAGCAGGATGCCTTCTTCTGAGGACTCAGAAAGAAAAATTCATTTCCTTGCCATTCTCAGCTTCTAGTGGTGCTCGTATTCCTTGGCTTGTAGCTGGTGGGCCTCCCCCTGTTTCAAAGGGCCTCACTCCTATCTCTGCTTCCTTCATCGCATCACCTTGTCCTCTGACTGACTCTTCCTGTGTGCTTCTTACTAGACCCATGTGATTACATGCTTCCACCTAGATAATCCAAGGTAATCTCCCCATTTCAAGATCTTTCATTTCATCACAACTGCAAAGTCCCTTTTGCCAACTAAGGTAAACTTCATGGGCTCCAGGAATTGGGATTATGAACATATTTGGGGTCATTTTTCAGACTCTCACAATTGTATTGTTGAATAAGTAGTGTTGAGTAAATTGACTAGCCAACTGAAAAAAAAATAAACTTACACACTAATTAAAATAAATCGTAGGTGGATTAATGTAGGGCTTGGCAACCCTTTTCTGCAAAGAACTGGATAGGACATAGTTTTGAGTTAGCAGGCCAGGTAGTCTCTGTTGCAACTACTCAACTCTGCCATGGCAGCATGAAGCCACCCTGGGCAACACCATAGATAAGAACTAAACAAATGATCATGGCTGGACTTCGATAAAACTGTGTTTATAAAAAATGCCAATAGGCCAGGTTTGGCCCATGGACCACAGTTTGCAGACTGGATTAAAGGCATTAATGTGAAATTTAAAGAGAGAGAAACAATAAAAGTACCAGAAAACAAATAGGTAAATTTTTATACAGTTTTTGTATAGGCAAGAATTTTCTAAATGTGAAGTCAAAAGCAGAAACCAAAAAGGGACATATTTGTAGCTTTGCCACCGTAGAGATCAGAAAATGCCATAAAAATATGGAAGGTAAATAGCAAACTGGGAAAGTAAGAGGCTCTTTGTGCCCCATCAAGAATGTTATAAAGGGAGCCATTAAGAACGAAGCCCCGCCATGCCAGTGTGCTTCAGTGGTTGAGCATTGACCTATGAACCAGGAGGTCACAGTTTAATTCCTAGTCAAGGCATATGCCCAGGTTACAGGTTCTATTCCCAGTAGGGGGCATGCAGGAGGTAGCCAATCAATGATTCTCTCTCATTACTGATGTTTCCATCTCTCTCTCCCTCTCTCCCTCTCTGAAATCAATAAAAATATATTTTTAAAAAAGAGAAAAAGAATGAAGCCCCACTTGGGATTCCAAAATAACCTGAAAAATTAAAGCTGAGAAGACTTCCAGAAACTTAAAAGGGGCACCTTCTGTTTGCCTTTCCCCCACAAGTAAACACTAGCTGTGTGTACACAAAGTAGACACAAGTTTGTGTGCATTTTAAACCTACAAAGAGGATGGAATGAATATTAATTACCTCTCCTTCTGGGCCCCAGTCTTTACATCTATAAGATGAAAGAAATAATCCCAGTCTTTCCTGCTTCACAGAGTTGTTGTGGGTAAAATAAAGAAAAGAATGGGAAGCAGCTTTGAAAATTATAAAGTGCCAGGATCTAGGTAAAATCCAATTTTAACAAATACTGACTACAATACCCAATTCAATGATACTCCTTCTCCATGACCAGGCTGAACGCAATACTATTAATAGCACTGCTTTGATGATACATAAGGAAGAATTCCCTTTGAAGGGAAAATCACAAGCTCCTGCCTATGTAGCCATCCACTCACTTTACAAAGTTGAATTTCTTTTGGTACTCAAAAGTGTAAAAAAAAAAAAACCTGTAAAATCTAGCCTATATTAACCAATTAATATACTAAAAGAAGTTTACTGAGACCTGGAGCATCTCAGTGGAACAGGCTGGATAACAAGGCAGGCAGTAGGGGCAGAGACTTCAGACAGGACATTATAATCATGTTAGAAATTTTCAACTTTATCCTAGGAACCATCAGAAGCCACTGAAAAGTTTTGAGCAGTGGCATGATATGAACAGATCTGTGTTTTTCAAAGGTCACCTTGGCTACAGGGTAAAGAATGAATTGGAGAGAAACCAAAATGGCAACTCTAAAGGATAAATAGAAAGCTTAAACAACCGTCAGACAGAAGTTGGTGGTGTCATTCACTAAGGTGACAGTAATGGAGGTGGAGAAAAGTAAATGGGCTTATGAGTCATCTAAGAATTAAATCAAGACTTGGTGACGGACACAATACAGGAAACAATAGAGGATATCAAAACTGACAACCAGGTTTCTGGCTGACAGATATACTGGAAAATAATACACCCCATACCACCTTTAGAATAATAATAAAGCAGCTTCATTAAATCAAAATGGTAAGCATAGAAAAGCAACATGACAAAACCTAACATTTATTGAGTAGTTATTCCATGCCTGGCATTGTGCTAAGTGCTTCACATGTTTTATTTTATTTAAACCACGTAACAACTCCATAAGAAGTGTTTAAGAATCAGCTCCATTTTATAAATATGAAGACTGAAACACTAAGGAGATAACTTTTTCAAGGTCAACCAGCTAGATATTTGGACCCAAGCAGCCTACTTTCTCTAACACCCAGCCAGAGGAAGATGAGTAAGTGAATGCTCCATGACTGAGCAAGGTCAAGCTCATCTGGAGAAAATGCAGACTGTGAGCCAAGATTCTTAGTCCTAGCAGGAAAGTGAACTATAGAAATATTGAGAGGAAGTGATGAACCTTGAAGCTAGTTATTCCTCCTTGGGAAGTTTTGTGTCAAGACAAGATTTGATATTTTCATGGATTAGGTGTCCAAGGTATGATAGAGTCAGTTATAGAAAACAGAATCCACTACAGTGACTATGATGGTTATTTTTATGTGTCAACTTCACTATGCTATGGGGTGCCAGACATTGGCCAAACATTATTCTGGGTTGCCTGTGAAGGCATTTCTGTATGAGATTAACATTTGAATCCACAGACTGAGTAAAGTAGATTGCCCTTCCTAGGGTGGGTGGGCCTCATGAAATCCATCCAAGACCCAAAAGGTACAAAGCGCTGAGTACGAAGGAACTCCCCCATGAGCCACTTCCCTGGTCACAGTACCAGTTTCAGTGATGTGCTTTATTACCCAAACAGGGCCAAAGTTAATTCTGAGGCTTTTATTCAAGCTTTTCATTTAGTTATGCACACAACAAATATTTCTTAAAAGCCTACTATGAGTTTAGGCATTGTTGCAGGAAATGGAGATTTTGAAAATGAAAAATGGGGATATCTCTGTGCCTTTGTGATATATGCATTCTACTGGAGGAGACACTAGAATATGTACAATAACTATGATAAATAAGCTTATATAATATGTTATTGTTAAAAGTAAAGGGAATACAACAAAAGAGGGATATGAAATGTTAATGGAAGGGATACTGAAATTTGCTCAAGTCAAATAGCTATTGGAAAAAGGTCATCCTTTCACCTGGACCTGCAAGGACCCATTTCTGCCTCCATAAGGAAAGAGCTTGGTCAAAAATTAAGCCAAGTCAGGGGAAAGCAGAACCAAGAACTGAAGAGGAACAAGTTCTAATGACTTCATCAGAGCACCTGCAATCAATTGTGCCTCAAGTTTTTGCAGTTGTATGAGGTAATAAATGACCTAATTTTTGTTTGAATTGGGTTTTCTGTCACTTGCAACCAAAAGATACCTACCTGACAAATGCCAACACTTTCAGGTATATATAGTAACTTAAAGTATCTTACAATGTATTTCTAAGTGGGGTTCCTGCTGTACTTGGAGTGTTGAATAGCTAGAACTCATTTCTAATTAGCAGGATACATTTACATGTAAACACCAAAAATCCTAAAGGCCTTAAAAACAGCATGTTCACTTCCACACATTTAAACATTAAAGTGTGGCTGAGACTCTTCAGTTAAGGAACACTTTCTTATAGATTGTACCAAGGTCAATCCTCCAGATTGAGCCATTGCAAATTCTAAGTTATCTCACTTTAAAAAGTTTTTACCTGATATGTTTTGGCCATTGTGCATAGAATAGTAGCACTTAGGACATTTTTAAGCATTATTAGAATGGAGAAAATTTCCACCTTACTTTTTGTTGATAGTGTTGGTTATGCTTGGGGGACATGCAGTTAAAGACTGATTCTCACCTTCTCTGAATTGAGAACCATAAGTCCAGTCGTTGGCCATCCTACCATTCTGAGGGTTCCAAGTACACTAGAACCATGCTCACTAGTGCTAACTTGACTACTTGATCTGCAACAACATACTAGTACAAGCTGGACAGAAACCCAAAACTATAATGAAGATTATTTCAATTGAAGATTATAGAAAGCAATGAATAGATTTTAAATTTTCCCAATCCTTCTTCCTCCATTCTTCCCCTTAATTTGATCTTACTCCCTTGCCACCCCTGAATCAAGATAAAATAAAACAAAACACAATAAAACATATACACAAAACAACACAAACAATAAAATCAACAGTTGCTCTCTCTTTTGACACAATGTTCACATATGCAGCAAATTATTGAGCAGACCTTCTTCCCCAAAGCCAACCAAGAAGACCCAAGCAGGGAGCAAAGAAATGGTAAGCACTCCTCTTTGTATGTGAGCCTGGAACAGTTAGGGAGGAGACATTTACTCATTTCCTTGGGGCTTATTAAAAGAAGGCTAATCTAACTCTGTCATTTGAACCATCCCTGGACAGACAGACCCCCACCTCAGGCTATATAAGTGACAGAGAGGGGATTAAAAGGGAATCTCAAAGATGGAGGTGAATCATCAGCCTAAGGGACCTGGCCTTTACCATAGAGCAGCGGGTCTCAACCTGTGGGTCGCGACCCCTTTGGGGGTTGAACGACCCTTTCACAGGGATCACCTAAGACCATTGGAAAACACATATATAATTACATATAACTTTTGTGAATTAATCACTATGCTTTAATTATGTTCAATTTGTAACAATGAAAATACATCCTGCATATCAGATATTTACATTACGATTCATAACAGTAGCAACATTACAGTTATGAAGTAGCAACGAAAATAATTTTATGGTTGGGGGTCACCATAAAATTATTATGTATTACAGGGTCGTGGCATTAGGAAGGTTGAGAACCACTGGTCTACATGAAGCCAGGAAATGCAGTGGCCATATGGAACAAACCCTCAAGCAGTCAGAGCCAGTGAAGCGAGTAGCGAGTCCCAGAAGTGAGAGACGGAGTCCTGATGGCATCTGGACCCTTAGAGGCAGCCATGCCCAAGTCCAGGTGCCTTCTTGCCCATCCTGCAGTTTGATCGAGAAGTGATAAATTTGGGGTTTTGTCTAAGTTTGTTTGCACTGGGTTCCCATCCCTTAAAACCAAATAATTTAAGAGCAGTAAAGCCACATGTAAAAATGCCATGCCATACCCATGATTTATATTTTTGCCCAAAGGAAGCAGACACAGAAAGGAACGAAGACCCCTGGTCTAGAAGAAATGAGTAAAGAACAGGAGCAAGAGGAGATGTTCTGGATGTAAAAGAGATAGGACTAAAATTGCTTGATAGGTGGTAAAGAGCAGAGATCTGAAAATATATTGTCAAATATAGAGGAGCTGCTGTAAGATGAAAATGGGCTCTAAAAATTTTCACCTCACATCAAAGAACAGATGATAGGAATGTCCTCACGCTCCATCACTCTTAGGGAAGGAAGGGATCACACAGAGAGAGGCCCTGATCTCCCTAAAGTGTCTACACATGGCGTTAAAGAGGATGAGCTAGTAGAGTTGCTTTCAATCACTACTTTGGCAATGGAACTATTTTCTTCTAATGAAATGTTACATTGACTGCAAATATAGAATAGAGATAAAAGCAATAAATTGATTACTTGAGCAATTTACACCTTGATTGCTTGACCCCCCACAAAACATCTGAAGCTCCCCTCAGAAACCTTTGGATTTGGGGGAGCACAGTATGGAAACCACTGACCAGGAACACCCTCTTCCACACCTGTGTACACCATGCCCACAATACTGTGCTTTAAGACAGCCTAGAACCAGTTGGCAGCTACAGTAACAGTGCCAGGTACAATCATTTTAAAAGCATGGAATTTGAATACAGATACTAGGTACTTTTAAAAGAAAAATAAACCATATTTAAACATTTCTTTAGACTACTTTGGTCTTATTTATTCCTACCAAATTCTCCTCTTTGTAATGATTGCTCTAGTGCTTTCCCTCAATCATGCCCCCACATACTAGCTTTTCTCAGAAACTTCTATTTATATTTAATGCCCGTATCTTGTAAATTTCTTAAAAAGGACAAAGACAGAGCTCCATTCAAGGCCATAAAACTGCTTTTGCTCCTAAGAAACTGTCAGCCAAATTTCTCAGGGAGGAACTAGAAATGAAGTGAGAGACATTGATAAATTTCCCTGCTGAACAATCAATAAAAGCCCCGCCATGCTGTTCAGACTCCCACTGTGGAAGCAAGGGCCGTAATTACATTGTCAAAAATTCAAGTTGCCCAGGCTGACAGCGACCCCTTGAAAAGTGACATGTGATTGGCACTCGGTTTAGGGTGGTGAACCTGGATTGGCAGACAGAGTGAGGAAGGCAAAAGGCAAGAGTGAAATTTCCTTATTGACTACAACTACCCAAACCCCAGACTGCCCCTCTTGGAGGGATCCTGAGACCCTTTAGTCATATTAAATATCCAAGTGAGTAGTGGACAGAACTCCCTGAGCCACTGAACTCCATGAGAGATTCAGAACACGCCCTGCCCCAATCCACTCCCAAACCCAGAGAAAGAGAGAGAGTGCTGCATGTGGCTGAGTGTTCATGTAGGTGTATGTGTGTGCATGTGCGTGCACATGAATGCATTTTTCTACATTAAAAGAAAAACATGAAATGTGCTTTCAACTCCATCCTTCCTCGTGACAGCTGAACAGCAAAGCCTGTTTGCTTAGCAATTTTAATCTATGATAAAAACCAGCCTGAGCGGAAAGGTTACAGGGGTGGCAATGAAGAATGAGACGGGAAGGAGAAGGTGGGGAAAGCTGTATGACTGACCCGCAGACCCATCTGTGTGATTCTCTAGGACCCGAGCTGGAGTTAAATTGGTCTCCATCAGTCAGGCCTCTTACTGTTGCATGCTAGGAATAAAACGCCAGCAAAACGCTTCACTTGCTCAGCAGTGCTCCGCTTCTGGCTAAACTGAGGAGCATGAAAATGATTTCCAAGAAGCCTTTATTGTAACCACGCCCAGGAATGGTGGTTATTCACTGCTGGGAAACAGCTGCACCAGGAGAGATTACAATCAAAAGGTGTTCTTCACTAGGTGTGGGAACAGAACAGGAGCTGCCTGGGAATGTGGCTGCCTCGTGATCTCCCAAGCTAAAATCCTTCTCTTGCTTAGAAAAAAAGTAGACAGAAATTAACAAGGAGAGAAATCTCTAGGCAGAACTAGCCTCATGCCAAATTTTGAAAGAGAGGTCCCTCCCTGGCCCCTCTAAAAGAAAATGAGATCATTGACATTGGATACTCAGTGGGAGAAAGAAAAAAAAAGAATATAATCAAAATAGCCGTGGCTAACACTGCTTGAGTGTTAGCAAGTACCTGATGCTTCCGAGCAGTTCACAAGCAGTAAGTGTAGGGGGTGAAGATTGTGTTCTCCTGCTTTTAGGGAAATTAACTTGCCCAAGGTCACCGTTGATAAGCGGCAGACCTGCACTAATTTATGATTCCAAAACTATTAACCACTAAAAACAGCACTTCTCCAAGTGCAGTCAGTGGGATACTCCACTCAAATCATCCAAGGGATCCATTGAAGTGCACATTCCTGGGTCATCCTCAGGCCATTGGAGCCAAGCTCTGGGGGTGAGACCCAGAAACCTGCATTGTGGAAACCTCCTGGAGAAGAGTCTTCTAGGCACTAAAGTTGGTGAACCTCTTCACTGAAAGCTGAGTGAACCCTGGGTCATTAGGGACCTTCTGGGTGCCAAGCTGTGAATCAAGTCGCTCCCTGTTTTGCATACTTGACAACCAAAGAAAATTAGTTTCTCCCCAAAGCCCCAGTGTCAGCAGACCCACCTCTGGCCCTGGGAAAAGGCCAGCAAAATTACGTAACGATTTTAACTATGATGTACCGCCATGCCGGAGGGGAAATCTGTTTGAGACCTCAGGTGGTGAGGGAGGAAGGCGAAGGGAGAGGATTGATGAATTCTGTCTGTGACTGGATTCTCTGACTGAGGTTGCGTGGAGGGAGTTCCTCTCCTAGTGGTAAGATCTTTCCCACATCACATTTCTTTCAAATGAGTGAGATGCAGCAGCATCATGTCAGAGTGGAAAACAGCCTGATTTTGCCTGTGTCCGGTGTGCAAGCTCTATGTCTTGGGAGAGATTCCCATCACTCCTATCTTGGTGGGGCTTTGGGGGAACAGTTGTTGATGACAACCTAACCCTGGGAATACAGGGAAGATGGGAGCTGGGGGTTCTGGGGAAAGGTGGAAGAGCAGGGGAGAAGACAGAAACAGGGGAGCAGGCAAAGAGATGTCTACACTCTTAATATCCTGTAACATCACAAGGTTCAAGTAGCAACATTTTTTTTAACTTTCAGAATCTCAAAACATATTAAAAGCATGTACTTTGCTTCAATTTCCCCCTATTGATTGCAAGAAATGACACTCGGGATTTTCTTAACTTGACATCTATTTAAACATAAAAGCTTGGGAGCACAGGGTACATTTAAAATACAGGCACAAAAAGTGTATTTGTTAACTCTTTCACTGGTCCTTCATAATAGTATGTGAAAATGAAAAGCGTTGGGGTAAAAAAGAAAAAAAAAAGGCAGGGTGAAGAATTAGGAGAGTTTTCACTCTTCTCCATTTGAATTTCCATTTCTAGCAAGGATTTTGTCATATGCGTCATAGAGGACAGTGGCTCTCAAACCAGAGGACTGGACCGGAGGGCCGGGACAAAAGCATGGATGGAGTGTTTGTGTGAACTAATATAAATTCAAAGTAAACATCATTACATAAAAGGGTACAGTCTTTTTTTTTTTTTTTTTTTAGTTTTATTCATTTCAAACGGGCCGGATCCGGCCCGCGGGCCGTAGTTTGCCCACGGCTGGTCTATGGGCTGGTAGGAACAGTGATGTGCCCTCTTCTTCTCCAGCTCTGTTTTCTCAGTGGCAAACAGCAACACTTTGGGTGGGTTTCCCAAGTAGCTGTTGGACTAAAGCAAACATCTGAAGACTGTGGCTGATGTGTGAATAGATAGAAGACCCTCATGGATCCTGGGTTACAAGATTAATATAAGCGCTTGCTGATAAAGATAAGAGAAAAAGGTCCTCCTTATTTTGAATGTCTATCCAGGTAGTTATGGGCTTTTCAAACCTGATAAAATGTATCCCCAGTGCCTAGCACTCTGGCTGATCCATAGTCAACACTTAGTGGATACTTAACAAAAAATATTGATTTTGCTTCCTCTCCAAGAAGCCTTGAGACAATGATTGAGGCTCACTGTAATAGACAGGGCTTGACAGAACAAAATGGCAGACTCCTCAGCATAGCTAAATGCCCATGTTTAGAATTATTATTCCGTGACAGAGAATGGGGTTTTATTTGGTTATGCCAGCCCAGGAATGCCAATGCAGACAATATCATGATTCCTAGAGACTGGCTACTATCTGGAGATCATATTTTTCATCTGCCTTTGGCTCATGCTATGTAACCCAAAGTATATAAGTATCCACTAAAAGATAATTAAAACTCATCCTATATAATAAAGAGCTAATATGCAAATGGTTGTCATGCCCTTGTGCCCTCATGGCCTCGCACCAGGACAGGGGGACCTGAGGACAGGCGGGGGGACCTGAGGCCGTGCCCTGCGCCTCGGCGCCAGGCCAGGGGGCCTGAGGCTGCTCCCCCCACCTGGAGGGGCTTGACAGGGGACCTGAGGCTGTGCCCCAGCTCCAGCGCTGAAGCCAGAGGACCTGAGGATGTGCCCCCCCGCCCTGCAGTGCTTGACTAGGGTGGGGCCGGCCAGGTCTGGGTCTTGCATGATTTCGAGGTGCAAGCAGGTGGGTGGGGACTTGACTCTGGGTCCCATGGCAAACCCCAGACTCTGACAAGAGGGAGATTTTCATATACATTTTACTAATTTTCTTTCATCTCTGACACTTCTATTCTAGAGAAAGGCCAAGTAGCAATATTAAAATATTTCCTCTAATTAATTCCCTTTTAATGTGCACGAATTTTGTGCACCGGGCCACTAGTTATTTTATATTTACATTTTCCAGTTGATATTAAGAATTTTCCTGGCACAGTCAGTAATATCCTGAATCTGAAGGAAAATAAAAATGTTCATGTTTCAAAGTGGTAATAATGATCAGAAGGCAAATAAACCTGGCCAGTTGGAGGGCTTAGAAGGGGTCAATGGGGGAGAAAGGGGTACATCTGTATAACTTTCAATAAGAAAGATAAATTTTTAAAAATAAAAATAAAAAGAGGAAATTTCCTCCTTAAAAAAAAGAAGGCAAATAAAATAGGAGCAGAAACACATTGCAGCCTAATCCCCGTTTTCTCTGAGAAATACCCAACACATTTGAACCAAAAATCTAAGAGGAACTCTAACTGAACCCTCTTCACAGGAGATTCAGCCACAACTATAACAAAATGAAATTGTCTCCATTTAGTTCATGATGCCATCAGTGTGTATAGCCATCAGTGTATGTGAAGTAATTGTGTCACTTGGTTTTCACTACATTGGGCTGCAATTACAAACACAAATTTCAGTGGCTTATGACAACCAAGGTTTGTTCCTCACTCACATACATGAGAGCAGGTCATCTGCAGCTGTGCCCCGGTTGTCATTATTCAGAGTCCAATGCTGAGGACAGGCTATTCTCAAACAGAGAACAAAGGGCAAAGCATTGCAACAGCTCTTAAAACTTCTACTTGGCCCTTGCAGTACATCATGTCCACTCACATTCCATTGATTGAAGCAAGTCCATGGCTAAGGCCACGCTCAGTGAGACAGGGAAGTGTGCTCCATGCACAGGAAGGCACTGAAAGCCATCTGACCGTGGGAAGAGGCGTATCATCCTCTTACAGAAAGGGGAGCAAATAATGGAGAATGATAGTGTCCTCTGCCACAGGAATCATGACAGCTAATATTTCTCACTTAAGGAAGTAGTGCCCGCATTCTAACTTTGTCGCCTCAGCAACTAATAACCAAAGATTATAAGTAGTTTAATAATTTTCCCCATTGCCCCCACATTGGCTAGACAAAGCCCTACCTCATTTCCTCTGGTCAGCTGTCCTACTCACCATGCAAGGAAAGAGTTCCATTCCTCACAGCCAGGAATTTGACTCCATATGGAAAAAAGGGGGTAGAGTGGGAACTCCCATACAGTGTGATCTCAGCTTGGCCTTGGAAGGGCTTGTCCTCAGATCCAATCCGGAGCTCTCCACCATCAGAAACAAGGATGGAGTGCGCCCTGAGCTCAATGGTTCCTTGATCCATGAAAATCAGCTTGCCTCCTAATGGCCAACAAAGAAGCTTTTTAGTCTTGTCGACAATTCCAATGTTTGATGAAATCCTCTGTGTTTATATTCTCTTGTAGAAGCACAATTGAGTGTATCAAACACCCAGACCCAGAAGCACTGTATTACCAAGCCAGTTTAGATTAGTTATCACTGTTCATTGCTCCTTTATTTATATTATTTTTAATAACAATAGCCTAAATGTCCAGCAATTTAGGACTGCTTAAATAAGCCATGAGAAAGTCATCATTTTTACCATTTAGCAGCAGATAAAAGCAGCAGATAAAAATTCAGTTAAAACCCTGCCAGGGTATCTCTGTGGTTAGAGCATCAGCCCACACAACAAAGGTTCCTGGGTTCAATTCCTTATCCAGGGCATGTGCCTGGGTTGTAGGCTCCAACCCCGGCCAGGTCAGGGCATGTGCAGGAGGCAACCAATCAATGTGAGAGATGTGTCTCTCTCATATTGATGTTTCTCTCTATCTATCTATCTATCTATCTATCTCCTCCCCACTTCCCTTCCACTTGCTCTGAAAATCAATGGAAAAAAATATCCTCAGGTAAGGATTTAAAAAAAAATCAATTTAAAAAAAAAAACTGGGTAACAAGTGAACAGGAAATAGGAATAGAAGAAAATGTGTGAAAATTATAAGAACTGTGGTAAAAGGAAGTATAATTAGGGTTACCATCATGACATGTGAAACATTTTAGCTGACCAACAACCACTGTACTTTTCATAATAGACTCTAATTTCCTGAAGGATTTGCTCTGCTCTATAGAAAAGAGTTGAGTGGGACTGTCAGTCGTGGTGCCCTATCCTACTTAGCCTGAGTCATGTACCCAGACTTCAAAAGGAAATCTGGAGCAAAGGGAAGAGATGACTGGAAATGCTTAGACCTCAGTAATTCTAGTGGTGATACATAATGAGCCCAAAAAGAGTTCCTACTTCTGAACCCCCCATCTGCCAAGCCCCTCCAAAACTCCCTGAATGCCATTACTTCTACACCTGATTTTTCACACTTCCCATCAATTCTGTAAACTACCCAATACCTTCTCAATAAACTTCCTCGATCTATTTGTTTTTGTTTTTCTTAATTCTTTTCCACTTTCCTATGAGTTTGAATTTCCTATGAATTTTCTATGACTTTTTTTTTGTTTGTTTATTTTGCATTTTAGATTCCACATATAAGTGAAATCATACAATATTTATGCCTTTTAAAAAGATAGTTGCAATCAAATAACCTTAACTGATACAGATACTGTTTTGCTCTAATATTAAAATTTTCTGTAAAATAGGAATGTTATCCTATATAATAAAAATCTAATATGCTAAGTGTCCGGTCATTCAGTTGTCCATTCAACCAATCAAAGCATAATATGCTAATGATAGGCTAAGACCACTCAACCACTCACTAGGATGTGCACTGACCACCAGGGAGAAGACGCTCTGACTGGTAGATGAGCTTGCTGGTAGGGCCCAGCCAATCAGACACCGTGAGACAGGCCGGACATGCCATGGAGCCCTCCTACAGTCCCTCCCCAGCTGTCCAACCTCCCGCATCCCTCCCCAGCCCTGATTGTGCACTGATGGGGTCCCTCAGCCTGGCCTGCACCCTCTTGTAATCCAGGACCCCTCAGGGGATGTCAGAGAGCCAGTTTCTGCCCGATCCCACAGGCCAGGCCGAGGGATTCCCCAGCCCCCAACTGGTGCACAAATATATGCACCATGCCTCTAGTTTTATAATAAAACGAAATTCGTGCACAGAAGGGGGGGGGGGGGTCCCTCAGCCCAGCCTGCACCCTCTCCAATTGGGGACGCCTTGGAGGATGTCTGACTGCCGGCAGTTGGACATCCCTTTCACAATCTGGGACCACTGGCTCCTAACTGCTCACCTGCCTGCCTGCCTGATCACCCCTAACTGCTTCTGCCTGCCTGCCTGATCGCCCTTAACTGCCTCTGCCTGCCTGCCTGATCTCCCCTAACCGTCCTACCCTGCAGGCCTGGTTGCTCCCAACTGCCCTCCCCTGCTGGCCTGATCTCACCCCCAATGGACTTCCCTTGCCGGCCTGATCTTGCCCCCAATGGCCCTGCCCTGCTGTCCTGATCTTGCCCCCAATGGCCCTCCCCTGCTGGTCTGATCTCACCCCCAACTGCCCTCCCCTGCAGGCCTGATCTTTCCCACAACTGCCCTCCTCTGCTGGCCAATTTGGTTCTGATTGGTCAGTTTCTATGCCAGTCAGCGTCAAAAGCTCTCCCTCCTAGGCAGCCATTGGCTCCTCACAGTACCCACATTTGGTTCTGATTGGTCAGTTCCTATGCCAGTCAGCATCAAAAGCTCCACCTCCTAGGCAGCCATTGGTTCTTCACAGCACCCACATTTGGTTCTGATTGGTCAGTTCCTATGCCAATCAATGTCAAAAGCTCTGCCTCCTAGGCAGCCATTCGCTCCTCATAGCACCCAGATTCTGTTCTGATTGGTCGGTTCCTATGCCAGTCAGTGTCTCTGGACCTATCAAGGGGGCCTGATCAGAAAGGCGTGGCTGATCAGCTGCCCCAGTGGAGGCCTGGAGAGAAATGGAGGCATGGCTGCTGGCCAGACTGGGAGAGAAAGAAAGAGGCAAGTGCTAATCAAAAGCTGCCACAGAGGCAATGGATCAGTCTCTGCTTCTCTCTTCAGGCCTCTCTCTGGCCCTGATTCATAGCCCCCTCAGCAGTCAGTGCTGGGTTGCTACAGGACTGACTTCCAGTTGGTCAAGCCTTGGTCATGACCGGTCGTTACGACCCAGGGTGTTTATATATTAGGATTATTTGTATATCATGGAAATAAACACTTAGGATATTAAAACATATTTTCATTATTTTAATACTTCCCTTTAAAAGAATTTAAAATTTTTATATTTTTAGCAGAATTTTTTCAATAGTGTCAAAATAATTAATAATTAAACACTTTAACCTGAATGAGCTATTAAATCTATCTCCCACTTTGTAAGTGATTTGCAAAATCACTGCACTAGACTCTTCTATCCTCTAAAAGTGGTCAGGGTTGCGACTTTACATGGGGAACACCTGGATCTTCTTTTCTGAACCCCATAATAACTTTTTATCTCACTCAGAATAAATAAAGTCCTTACATTGGGCTACAAAAAGCCCCTTTTGATTTGCCACCCCATCTCTGATACACCCGCATCATCATCTTTTAAAACTTACTTTGTGATTCATCTGTTGCAAACACACTGACCTGCTTGTTGGTTCTCAAACAAGTCAGGCTTGTGCATATGTTCTTCCTGCGCCTGGAATGTTCTTCTGCAGATACCCATGTGCCTCACTCCCCCTTGTCTCTACTCAAGGGTTAACTTCTCACTACGGCCATCCTCTCCAGTCTATGTAAAATAGAATGCCCTTACCTCTGACCCAAATATAGTTTTCTTCAGAACATTTAACATGTTTAATGTCTGCCCTCCCCCCACAGGAATGCATGCTTCATGAGAGCACTTATCTGCTTTGTTCACGTCTATATCCTTAGTGTCTAGAACAGTGACCAATCGGTAATTAGCACTTAATGTATCATTGTTGAGTAAATCAATAAATGGTTATATCTTTTTAGAAAATCTGGTTTGTACCTGAATGTATTCCTTTATGGACAAACACACACACACTCCCATTTTCTCAGAAAGGATGTTATTACATTTAATTTATAAGTCCATACATTGTCTTACTGAGCTAAAGATAGGCAAGGATGTGGAGAGGGCCCGGTGTCAGAAATTGCTCAAAATACAGATTCTATTATAACAAGGAAGGTCCTGGTGAGGGCCAGTGAAGGGAAGACACTCTTCCTCTGCCAAAGTCCTAAATCCAAAGTGCCGAATTACTGAGTTAAATTGCTGTTGTTTCCCAGATATGTACTGGAGGAATGAGAGAGAGAGAAGAATAAGACTAAAATGCCTTCAGTCACTTACTTACTAATGTTTACTCCCATTAGTCCACAGATAGTGATCAATAGACATTTGCCCCAACAGTCAACTGTAGAGGCCCTCTCTTCCCCAATTTTCTGTCTAACATTCCTCTTCAGCTTCCCTCAGCCCCTTTCACCAGCCCTTCTAGTCTTCAATCCCAAAGCCCATACCACACTCCATATGTAAAACAGCCACAGGATGTTTGCTTAGACTCAACCTCTTAAAGTGTTCCTTCTTTTCACAATTAAGAACAACACACCCCATGTAGGTATCCAGTTTTTCTGTCTGAAAAATGTAGAGTTCTTCCCTCAGAAAATTACAGTGAGATTTCTTGAAATGATGCTTTCAAGGGACCATTGTTGGTCCCTAGTCTTGGCTCAGATGCTAATAGATAATACAGTGGTGTCTACTCCTATCATCACACGAACCTTTACTTCCCCCACTATTGCCATGACTGCTCTATTTCCACAGCTGCTCCATCACACTAGTACCCCTAGACCACATCCTTCCAACATCCCATTGCTGGGAATCCTGACTTTTCCTTTCAAATATGGAACATAGAGCTTACATACTCTGAGGTAAACTATCCACGAAGCAAGAAACTATCCTTTGGTGATCTGTAGGCTTAAGGTTACAGTGGTACCACCTTGCTTCCCAGACTTTCAAAGGACCAACTTGGAATTTTTACTTTAATTTTCCTTCTCATTGTCATGATGATGACAAGAATAATCATCAGAAATGCAGTAATAATCATGAATCCTGCTGTGAACAAGAAGGAAAAAATGTGACCTGTGGGCACAGGTCATTTTCTTATGTTTACTAAAACCTTTTTTCGCTCACAGCCACATTTGATTAATGTCCCAGCTAATTATCTTCAACTGGTAGACCAAGGATTTGCATGGCAGGACTCCTCCATCATAAATAGTCAGAAAATCTGAACTGAACTTGATGAGTAAGTGGTAGAGGTAGGGTATGGAATTGAGGTTCCTGTACTGACTCCACTGTTGGCCTCTGAATGACCCTCAGGGAGCCCCATAAAATTACTGGGCCTCAGAGGATTACTCAGTTCCCAAACCTGCCTTATTCAGGGCCTAAGGATGGTCCCTTCTCTCAGTGGTGAAGTGGAGAGTAGATGCATGCATTCACTCTAGCTCTGGGACATCTGACATCTACATCTGTAAGAACGCAGTCAGGTGTGTGTTGGGCATTGATAGAAACACAAAACCGATGTTTTCCTGACATCACTTCTGCTGTAGTGAACTTGGAATTTTGATCAAAAGAGATACAACATGCACAGGCAATGATTCAAATAAGACCACAGGGGAAACAAAGGAGCTAACATTTATTAAGAACCTACCATGCGCCAAAATCTTTAGAGACGTTGTCTGAAATGACCTTCAAAATAAGACTATGAGGTCAATATCACCCTCTGTTGGGAGCCGGTCCATGCTTGCTGTTTCAAGGGACCTGGCATATATGGCATACACAGAACCTGGCTGAAGAACCTAGCGAGGGAACATGGACATAGAACCTGGCTGGAGATCCTAAGCAGAACCTCTCTGGAGATCGAGACCAGAACTTGGCTGGAGATCCTGGCTAGGCTGCTGATCAACTGAACGCTGTCTCCGTATCATTCCTTCTTCGCCGACTCCGTCCACACCTTTGGGGACCCCTGGACCTGCTGGGGTTGGACCCCGGCAACCCTCCCTATTTCACAAAACTGGGTGGGCTGCCAGAGAGGCTGTAATTCCTCTTTCAGTCTAGAACTGGCCGAGGAAGCTTTAGCACCTGGGACCACCTGACAGAGACACTCATGTCCTATCTACTTCCGCAAACACTCCCAGGTAGCTCTTTTATTAATTAGGTTTGTTATCAGAGTTACACTTAAGGAAAAACATGTGTTAGCCTAAGTACATTTGCCTTTGGCTTGTTTATATATGATTTCTTTTCATTTTGTTAATGTAGATATACCTTGCCTCATTCCAAAAAGGATTTGAGACAGATTACAAGGATTAGTGGGTAAATATATAAACCTGGCCTTTATCCCTTGTACCATCAAGCAAAATATTAAACACACTGAAACAAATCGATAGTCGTTTTAAAATGTCACGGGAATTAAGAATGACGTTAATGAAGGGAGAAAAGCTCAGCCCAAAGAAAATGAATGATTTGTGTTGGCAACAGTACGATAAACAGGACCAATTAATTAATGTGACCATTGTTATTCTGTGCTACAAAGAATTCCCTCCTCACTTCATCAGTGACAGGTATAATGAAATCGAGGTAAGTTCAGAAGAGGTTTGATAAGGAATTCAGCTATTTTTTATTAAAATAATTGTAAGTGATAACCAAGGTGAAAGCTCCTTGGTGTGA
Organism: Myotis nattereri; assembly: GCF_964212035.1. NCBI lineage: Eukaryota > Metazoa > Chordata > Mammalia > Chiroptera > Vespertilionidae > Myotis > Myotis nattereri. Next base: position 22,541,947 of record NC_138081.1, read on the forward strand.
AAGAATGTAAAGTTTAGTTTTAATCTAGCTTAAACACCAGGACCCCAGGTGTTTCATCGTCACACTTTCATTAGCTTAAAATAAATACACAGGGGGTGGGAGTGGGGGGGCCAGCTTTGAAGGAGAGTCACTGGAAGACAGGAGGGCAGTGGGAGGACTCGAGTTCTCCACTTGATGGAACTCGGATCCATTTCTGAAAGCTGAAATAAAGGGCAAGGCTGAAATCAGCCTTTGGCTGTGACCCTTAAATTGCTTGTTATGATTGTTCATGAAAGCTAAGTATGTCCCACAAGTGACCTTGGGTAATTTTATAAAAATCAATCAACCATCATTATTGTTACTTCCCCTCTAAAATAAATAAATGAACACAACTTTTTACATGTAATCACTTCTTTCCATTAAACCTCTTTCTTATTTCTTTTAAAGGCAAGTAAAGGAGATTTTTAGCAGCTACCTAATGTTTGCAACATACATCAAAACCTGCTTTTGGCTCACCCTACAATTAGCCATCCTCTGTAATACCACAGAAACATTTGTTGTGTGTTTGTGTGCTTTTTAAGAAAAACAAACAACATAGTTTTAGCTATTTTCTCCCTTACAGAAAAATGTAGAGTATAAATATTTTACCATACAATAATAAAACTTCAAAAGAGATGGCTATACTTTATATCTTCAATTTTTTCCCTCCATTCTCTTGAATTTGGGCCTTGCCTGACTACTTCACCAGAACTACAACCACATTGTTGAGTCCAAAGCTCATGCTCACTCCTCACCTTCCCTGAGTGGCCAGCAGCATTGGACACACTTGGTCACACCTTTCTTGAAACTCCTTCCCCTCACTTGCCTAGCACTGTGCCTCCAAGTTTTCCTTCTGCCTCCCAAGCCTTGCCCCAGCCTCCTCTACCTGATTCTTCTTGATTATCCCAAACACTGACACTTGGAGTTCCCGATGACTCAGTCCCTTGACTATTTTTCTCATCAACCTTGGTTGTCTTGATGTTTTAAATATCATCATATGCACACTGCTGATGACTCCCAAATTTGTATCTCCAAAGCCCGCCAATGTCCTCAGATAGAGACTCATACACCCAGCTGCCTACTCAATGTCTCTACTTAGATGTCTTATTGACTTCTCAACGTGGCATATCCAAAACATGACCTCCTCGTCTTGCCACACAGGCCTGCTCACAGTCCTTACCATCCCCATAACTGGCAACTCCATCCCTTCAATTGCTCAGTCTGAAAACTCTAAAGTCAACTTTCACTCCCTCGCACTTTAAGACCAATCTTTCAGGAAATTGTGTGCATTCTTTCTTCAATATTCCTGATCCTACCACTTCTCACCATGCACATGTCTGTTTCTGGCGTCTCTCATCTCATCCTCAGAGTATTATAACAACCCCCTCGCTTAGCTCCTTACTTCTGCCCTTGCCCCAACCCCAAAGTCTGCTCTTAAATCAGCACCCAGTGTGATTTTTATTTGTGTAAATCTTATGTCACTACTTTGTAGAAAGTCCCCAATGCTCCCACCACACTCACTGAAAGCCTACCCAACCCTACAGGGCTGGTCCTCTCTCTGGCCCACTCTCTCTCTCTACTAACCCCTGGCTCACATCCTCCTGCTGCACTACCTTCTTGTTCCCCTGCCCTCACTGCGTGCAAATACCCCAACCACCACCAAACTACCTCGCCACCTTCCCTGCTGCATGTTTCTCCATGCTGCCCAGAAAATCTAACAAAAATTATCATTTTCTTACTTGACTGATTTCCCTATAGAAATAAACTCTACGAGAGCAAGATTTTGGCCTTTTTTGTTCACAGCCATAGCTGCTATACTTAGAATAGTGCCTGGCATATGGGAAACTTGGTAAGTGCTGATTAAATCCTGTTGAATAATAGGAATTGAAGTTATAGAAGTGAATGAGGTCTCCCTAGGAGAATATGTAGAGTGAGAGCAGGACAGGGATAAGGGGAACAAGTTGTCAAATATTAATATTTAAAGACTAGAATATGGAAAAGAAGTAGCAGATGCTTGAATGTGAGTCAAAGAGTTCAGTGAATTAGGAGAAGAATCAAAAGGCTGTACAGACAGACAGCAGGAAGAACTCTTAAGAACTGTGGAGCTGATAGACAAAGCCGGCAAACCCTTAATGTCATTTTCAGGAGGCTCAGGAGAGAAAGGGTGCACGCCAAGAGTGTGCTTCGTGAGGACACCAATGCCAGCAGAGAAAATGAACCAAGTAGAGGGGCTCCAGTTTTAAACAACGGGAAATCCAGAGGTCAGTGAAGGCAAAGCCAGGGAGGGATCCAAGGACCCCAATTAATAGATCAATCCTCATCCCAAACTAGATATTTCATTTGCTCAAAGCTTGACAAACCTAAAATCTTAGATGTAAATTATCTAAATCGATTAGCCTCCATTCAGCTTTTTGTGTCAACCCTAAATAATTCCTTTAAAAGTTTAGAAGCCTGTATCTGGTTACCTTTCTGGTCATTAATCGTCTAATAGATAGGGAAGCCTGTGGAATTCCCTTTCTCTGGGGAATTATAGATCACCATTCCTTCAAGATGGATGGACCCTCCTCTGCCCAACGAAGTGATCCGGGCACAGTTGGGTACACTGCTGTACCCTACTGCACGGTGCTGCCGTGGAAGTGAGCGTCAGGAGGAGGTGAGGAAGAGGGGAGAAGAGTGGCATTGAGGGAAGGCAGCCACAGCCCGAAGCCTGCATCGTGATGGGGATGCACACAGCTTCCTTTGTTGGCAAGATCCGGATTAGACTTGCGCCTGATCCACTGGAGCAGAGCCTGGAAGCCTTCGAGGTGGGCTTGTCCCCGGCCAGAGAGGCGGAAAATCAATTTGGCTGGCAAACGAGAGCCCCCAAGAGCTCAGTGCACGCTCCATAATCCTATCCACTAGCAGCTCGGGAAATAGATGCCTGAGCCCTCACATATTCATGGGGGATGTGAGGCATAAATCAGGCTTTAAGGATTGGGGGCAAAGGGAATGGACTCTCTGGCCGGCTACTAATTAATCAAGCACAGAACACCTACACCTAACAACCTGGGAGCCACACACACAGGCACAGGCGGCGGCGGCTGCTGCTGCTGCTGCTGCTTTTCCTGATTATTTTCTTCATTTCAATTAAAATAGATATCGAATGAAATTTCCCCCTTTAGCTGATGCTGCTTATGCATCCCCCCTGTTCTTCCTTTAATTAAAAAACATGCTTATTGCAATACTTGCCAGAATCACTTTAACGGTATTTTAATTGTAATGTCTCTGCCTGATTAAAAAAAGAAAATATGAACTAGAAAGTGTTAGCAAAAATGTTCTCCGAATGCAGGAAAAGAACCGCACACCTCCCGGAATGCCTGCCACATGCTAATTCCTTAATTAGCCTGGCACTACAGTCAAATGGGCAATGTAGAGGAAAAAACAGATCTGAAATAAAAGCACTGAATCAGAGCCGCAAACAATAGCAGTTGGGAGAACTGTTTTCATCAGCTCGGATTTCCCTGGCAGGAGAGAGAGCTGCAGCGAACGGAGAATGCCTGGCTCGGGAGAGGCCCATCCAGGGTCTCCAGCCAAGTTCCCACTGTTCCTTGCAAAGGGTCGCATAGCCTTTGGGAAAAGTGTAGCTGGGCTGGCTACACTTGCTAGTTAATTGACATCCAGTTCCTTTTATTGTTTTCGGCTAGTGGGGTCTCAAACTTGAGCACCCATCCACACCACCTCAGGGTCTTCAAACACCTTTTGAATAAAGAGATTGCTCAAAGAAGTATATCAAATTGTAGGACTGGTCAAAACTGTGATTGGGTCAATGCTAATTGAACTCGGTAAACCCCCAGAGAGGTTTATTGTGAGGCCAAAAAATGTGTCTCTCTAGCAAGTCCTTTGATGCTGCTGCTGATGGGACCCACACTTTGAGGATCATGGCTCTCAGTAAATTAAGTGATGGCTATAGGTGTCCATAGTCTTGTGAAGTTTGCTACCAGCTCACAGGTTGAGAAATGCAAGGTTGGATTAATTCACTTCACCATTCAACCAATAGTAACTGTTGTTTTCCAGCCCTTCTGCTAGGAGCTAAGATCAAAACATAAAAAGGCAGTCTCCACATCCAGGTCACCGTGGAGTTTAACTGCTACAGGTGAATAGAAATACCCTAGTTTTAGTGAATTAGCCAACTTTACAGATAACTGAGAAAGAAGATAAAGGTTATGACTCAACCTTTTACTTTTTCTATAAAACATAAAACTCAGTAAGTGAACCTTATAAAGGAATTAACTCTATACCAATTACAAAGTGTAAACATATTTGTGGAAGAGAAATTATAAAGAAATATTTAAAGGAACTCAAATACTGAGATATAAATAAATGCCTTTGTCATTAAAACTACTGTTATCAGTTACTGTTTAACTAAACCTTGATTTCCTCCCCATCTCCAGAAAACCATTACTGCCTTTTACCAACAAAACTTCTGGCATGTAAGTGCTCAAGGCCCTCAGCTATTCCACGGATTTCTGGAAATTCACTTAAGACCTCAGAAAGAAAGCTAGTATTTGTAGGGAGAGGCAGGAAAGACAAAACAAGACTTTCTCCAAAGTCTGTATCTGGCAGGTAGAAATCTCCCTGGCTACCAAATTGCTCATTCATTCAAATAATCTCCTTCATTTTATTTATCCAAGTTCAATTAGCACAGACCAAATCACATTTTTGACCAGCCCTACAATTTGATATACTTCTCTGAGCAATTTATTCGAAAGCTTAAGAAAACAGGAGCCAGGTCTTTATTCAAAAGGTTCCAAATATAATTATTCTCTGTATAATATAAATATGATTTTGCTAATAGCATAATGTTTTAGAAATGAAAGGTAATCATTGTGTCCTCACAGTACTTATTTATTTAGAAAATGATAATTCCTCCTACTCCCCACAAGAATATTATAGTACATAAGAAATAATAGTAATAAAATGCTCATTCTCCAATATATTTTAATCTGCCCAAGAATCCCAGATACAAAAGCATCCCAGATATCTAGCTCCACTCCCAATCTTGATTAAAAAGTATGTGGGAGTCATTAACAAATGAGGTAGACAGGTAAGGAGACACCGAGCCCTAAAGGACCTACAAGCCATATTAAGGAGCTTAGACTTGATCTGAAAGGCTAATAGAGAGCCAGTGAAGGGTTTTAAGTAAGGAAGTTTGAAACATTTATCTTTCATTATTGAAAATATTATAGCTTCTGAGCTAGGAAGGGACTGGTCCTTCTCATTAGCATTTTTCATGTTACAATATCGAAGTTGTCAAGACATAAAACTGTAAATTGTCTAATATCTAAATTGTTTAATGTCTGCCTGTCCATCTATTGAAAGCATGTTCCTTCTCACAGCAATGGCTTTTCTTTCATTTAAGGCTAATCAAGTGTGTCTGGGACTGTTCTCTGGAGGTAAATAATGGAAGTCATTGCCTGATTGAGAGAAATAAGGGGTTTCAGAGTCAACTGTCCCCCACATTACAAAACTTTTGTCTCTGATCTCCTGATACACAAATAGTAAATGAAATTGGTCACCATCTGAACCAATCCACTAACATTTGAGGATACCAGGAAGGACTCTGATCATAGAGAAATTTATAGCTAACATTTATCTGCCTCTTCAGGTCAGAAATTCATTCATTGGTTTATTCATTCAATAATTATTTGAATACTTGCCATGTGCCTAGAGATAGAATGGCCCTGGCAATGGAAAGGTAAGCAAAGGCAGACCTGGCTCCTGCTTTCTTAAGCTTGTAGCCAAATTTGCACCTTGCCAAAAAAGATACAGTGAAGGAAAAAAACACATACCCTAATATAAAATTTGTAAATAATTGATATAAAAATTATTCAAGTTCTTAGCTGATTAAAAATTCTATCAATGATACACTTGGCTTTGGACATAGGCAAAAATCACCTCTCATAAAATAATTAACAGTAACTTGTCACCAAGAAAAGATTGACACATAGAGATACACAAGGTAAAAGGATTAAGGGTAGGTTTCAAAAAAACTCAGGTTAATCCTTATGGATCCTAACTTCTTGATCAGGCTTCTCCTTAGATTACTGCCCAGCCCCTTCAGAAGCACCAGGCTTGAAAACATAAGAAAGTTTACTAACTCCTTTACTGTATTTCCTCCACAGGATTGCACAAACAAATACATTAACATCTGTAGAGTTTCAGATAAGCCACTCTCTTCCTATAGAGGGAAGAGAGTCAACACCATTTCCATTTTGTGCATTGATTTGAGGACCAGAGCCTTGCCCAAAACCACAGGAGAGTCTGTAGCTGCCTCAAATATGAACTCAGGCCCCAAGTTCATTGACCAAACTGCTGTGAGTCAACCTTGTTACATTGTCTGTACACAATCATCCCATCCCCTGCCTTGAAGTGTAGCTGTGGTTCAGCTGAGAGAGGAAGCCAGTTGGTCAATCTCCTTTCACAGCCCACTTACAGATAAATTATTTTAACTTGCCTATTTGTGACAAATTTGACCAGCCCACAAGACATGCTGAGCATGACATTATATAGTTACGAGAGAAATATTAATGTAGAATATTTTATTTTTTATCAAAACTCCAGCCTGACTTCAGATGGGTTTCCTTTAAATCCACACACTGGTAGCTGTTAAGTCTTATACCTATAGGCATAAGGTAATCTGCCCAGAGACTCACACAGACCTGATGCACAGAGCACCCCTACATAATATTCTAGGGAAGTCCTATCTCATAACACACCAGCTCATTGCAAGCATGCACCTACTGAAACTGGGGCTGATTGAGTGCTGACTGGAAGGGACCATGTGTATAATCCATTGGATCAAAACGGCTATGCTGGGCACAGCACTTAATACCTCACTCTGGCCCTGGCCAGTGTGGCTCAGTTGCTGAGTGTCATCCCATGTATTGCGAGGTTGCTGGTTCAGTTAGATTCCCAATCAAGGCACATGCTCCAGTTTCTGGTTCTACCAGAGGTAGTCAATCAATGTTTCTCTCTCATCAATGTTTCTATTTCTCTCTCTCCCTACTTCTCCCTCTAAAATCAATAAAAACATATTTTTAAAAATACCTCACTCTGAAATCCTCAAACCCTTTCCAAGAATGAAGAAATTCTACATGGAACTTGGGAGTGGGTCAAAGAGAAGATACCTCATCTCAACAAGCCAAGAATACGCATTTGTACGCCACTGAAATCCTAAAAATAACAGACTAACAAGATCTGAGTGTCCTCAAAATAAAAATTGGAGAAAATGAGACCATATTCCAAACAGCACCAGAGAAACACATTTCCAAGGAGTCAAAATAGCAAGGAGAATGGAGGCAAGCCAATGGATAGACTCAGCTACTTCCTCCTCTGTGTCCTTCCTTCTCTTGCCACAGAAAGAAAAATACTTCAATATGCATTTTGAAGATAACAGAGGCAAAAGCAATCCAAGGACTTCATTACCCAGCTAATTCTTTCAATAACCCAGTTAGCTTTGTATGTAGAAGCAGCCACTATCTGTAAATAAAATTGCAACTTAGGCCTGATAGCCAGCCATCTCTTCTGTTATCCCCATCAGTCAGAAAATAAAAATAAAAAAACTAACATAAATTGAATGCTTACTCTGGACTAGGTCCTACGCTAAGAGCTTTACAAATATTGCCTCATTTAATACTCAAAACATCCATATGAGTTGGACAATACATTGTAGTCTTGTCACGCAGCAGCAAACAATAAATGTTAGCCATCTTGGTCACTATTGCTGTCATTACATGAGGCATGACCCTAATGGGGCGAAATGCGAGGTTTATGCAGGCTATGCAACATGCCCAAGGTCACAGGCAGGTAAGGGACAGAGCCCAGATTCAGACTCAGTTCCTGACACAAAAGCCTGCCAAGCATTTAAGTGCTTTGGTGTACACCAGTAGACCAAGAAATAGAAAAATCAATTTAAAGGAAACCAGTACACCATTAAGCAGCAACAGAGACTGGGAACAAGTTTCTGTGAAGTATTTTAAAGTGATAGCATCGCAATTAATAAGAAACTACAAAATGCCTTCCTTTTGAAAGCCGAGCACCAAGGGAAGAGGCATTTCTAGGGTTTGTGCTCCCCTAATTGGCTCTTTCTTAATCATTATCTCTAGACCACGTCATGTCAAGTTGCTTGACCACCAGAATAGAGATTCATTGTTTCATTATGAAAATATGAATGCTTCCCCAACTGCAGCCACAAGCCCAGGATGCATAATGTCTCTGACATGAGGGCAACATGCCTTCTTTGTTATTATGGTTCATCATAATTACTTGGAATAAAATAATAAATTTTAATTCAGCGATGCCTCTGGCCGTTGGGCATCTTAACATAAAAGAACGAAAAATATAATTAACTAAATCAAGGCAATATGCCTATTTCCAACCCAGCTCATTAGTATTAATTGATTGGGTTAATTCTCTTTTGTGTTTAACAGTACCCCCTAAAAAACAACTTAAAAAAAAAAGGAGTGAGGACAAATGGAGGGAAGAAGTAGAAATGGTAAGTAAATAAAAGTTCTTCATATTTTGCTAATTAGGACAAAATAATATTATAGTCAAAGCTTTTATTATGGTCACAAAATAATCTGCCATTTTTTTCAATAAAGTTCAAAAATCAGTGTATGTAGCATCATAAATAATGGAGAAAACCTTGTCTCTGGTACCACTCCCAATTGCCTCAAAGAAATTTATAATCCTCCTTTCTACTATATAAGTTGTCCTTGTCAGAAAAAGTGTCAATTTTATTTTACAGATGAAAATATAAGTACGGCCCAGAGAGTCCAAGACTCTTGAGGGCCACATGCACAAGTGCTGGTTTTCCTGGTATAGGAGCCTGGTCCTCTAGACACCAGGATGCTGGCTTCCGTGAATGGCAAAATAATACAGAGGGTGCAATATTTTCATGAAGTAGTCCGAAATGTCATTCTTAGGTGACCTATTTTCACTTTTATTTCATACTAATCTTTCCCAACGGTGTACACTATTCATTTAGAAAGCCTTCTGTGTAATATTGTGAAAATGACTGAAAGTACTTCCACTATAACACTTTATATTTTGTTTGATAAAAATTTTTTAAGGAAGTGGGGGGGGTTTGGGGCTTGAAATTTTCCATGCTTTATCTCAGCCTATGTAGGGTATCAGAAAAATAAAGAAATCCCACTCAGCTATTTTTCTGATACTATGAATGGGTATGAAAAGGAAAGACAGTAGCAGACATTGAGAGAGTGACTTGCTGTTGATGAGGAGGAGAATAATGGTTTAGTGCTATACTTGGATAGCTTTTCATTATCCTTCACATACTCTCACACATATTATAGACCAAGAGAAGACATTAGAGGTTTAAGGCTGTGCTATATCAACGAGACACTTGAGAGTTGGTTTCAAATTCCTTTTAGAAACAGAAAAATAACTTACCAATTTTATATTCCTAACAACTCATAAGGACATAGATTTATACATAGGTATATGTATGTATATATGTATGTATATGATGTAAATATGTATATATATATATTTGTGTGTGTGTGTGTGTGTGTGTATATATATATATATATATATATATATATATATATAGTACCTAGTGATAGATATATTAGATATATCAGTCAGAATAATTAAGGACAGTGAAAGTGAATTAGCTAGGAAAAGTGATATTTAAGAGAGCAATAGTTTCAAAATTATACTTCTTAAATTTCACCCAAGACTTGCACCACTTTATTTGTCCATTTATTCAACCATTAACACATATTCTTTGAGTCCTCATTATGTGTCAGGCACTGTCCTAGACACTGAAGAGACAGTAATGAATAAGCTGGTGCAGTCTTTTGCCTTTCTAAGCTTGTTCTAGCAGAGGAAACCGATTTTAAACAACCAAATTTATACTATGTCATGTGGCGATAGGTGCTGTTAAGTAAAGCAAAATAAAAGAATAGAGAGTAATAGGAAGGCATTTTAATTTTAGAAAAGGTGGCCAAACAAGGCCTCTCTGGTAAGCTGACATTTTCTCATGAATTAAATGGGTGAGCCAGCCACATGAATATTTGTAGGAAAGATATTCCAGGCATAGGCCAATATGTGCAAAAGCCCTGAGGCAAGTGTGTTCTTGGTATATTCACAGAAAGCTGGAACAGAGTAAATGAGGAAGATAAGGTCAATGAAAGGATCAGAGTTTGATAATGGTGAGGACTTTAGACTTTATCTCTAATGAGATGAGAAGCCATGGGGTGGGGTTGAGGAAAGAAGTAACAAGCTATGACATATTTTTAAAGGACATGGAAAATAAACTATTGGGGGATATTTTAGCATACAGCATAAAAGTCAAATACCAATGACTTAAACACCTGAAGGCTTGTTTTTCTATCACAAAAAGTAACTTCAAAGGTGAGCAGTCCCAGTTGCCATGACACTATGGAACGCCAAAGTCATCAGGACCTGGGTTTTTTCATTCTTCTACTTCCCCACTCTTTTTTGCTTGTTTGTTTGTTTGTTTGTTTGTTGTGGGGTTTTTTTGTTAATCCTCACCCAAGGTATTTTTCCATTGATTTTTTTAGAGAGAGTGGAAGAGAGGGGCAGAATCGGAGAGAGAGTAACATCAATGTGAGACCACATGAGGAATCAAGCCTGCAACTGAGATATGTACCATTGACTTGAACTGAACCTGGGACACTTAAGTCTGCAGGCCGATGCTCTATCCACTGAGAAAAACTGGGTAGGACTACTTCCCCATTCTTAACAAGTCACCTCATAGACTGAGATGACAGCTGAAAATGGAGCCATGACAATAACATTCCAGGAAGCATGGAAGAGGAAGAAGGACAAATAGAACATGCCTCCTATTGTGTCAGTTCTATTCTAGGAAACTTCCCAGATGTCCTGTACCACACTTCCCCTTGCATCTCATTGGCCAACTCTCAACCACAAAGGAGGCCAGGAATAGATAGCATTTGAGCAAGTTCATTGCTTTCCCAAATAAAAACTGGGGCTCTGCTACCAAGGAAGACAAAGAATCAGAAACATAGGAATCAATTAAGAGGTCATTTGAAATGATCCTGGCTCAAAATTATGTTGATTAAGACTAAGTTTGTACCAATTGAAGTACTGATGTATGCAACACATATTAAAGATTCAGGGATATGAGAAGAAGGAAGTCTAGGACACCTCCAACAGTTCTGGACTGAATCATTAGACAAGTACAATTCCAATAGGTGAGATGGGAAAGTGTATGTTGATATTTACATGATCAAAACTGGTCTCAGACACAAATGATATGCTCTTCACAATCTCTCCACCATCCAACTCTAATCTTACATCCCTGACACTCTCATTACTCTGGAATATATTCTGTGTTACTGCCTGCATCACATATTTTACAACTAGAAATTTTACCCTTTTCTATTTTCTCCTTAATTAGTTTTTCTTTAGTGACAATACACACTCCTAATATTAACTATTATTCTTCATTGTTTTCTCTATCGCATACAGATGTCATAGGCCACTTAACAAGCATTCACAAGTCATCTGTTGAATTGAGTTTGATCTGTGTCCTTTCTCTGTTCTCATTCTTTTTAGACGTTATGACCCATATCTCTATAATAAAAAACTCAGAGTTTCATTCTAGGCAACCCTGCTCCCTGCCAACAATTCTTGTATCCTATCTGTACAGAAACAGGTGTCTACTACTTACCCTCACATTCCTATCAATGGTCCCACTTCCTAAAAGAAAGAGGATACTTCAGATAACAGACCTTCCCTCTGCACAGGATGAGGTTCTGCCCTCCCAAACTGGACTCATTTATTCTAAATAATATGGGAGTGAAATATGGCCAGAACCAGGAATACTAAGGAAAATCATTCTTGGAAGGTGAGAGGGTGGGGCAAGTATTTGGGTTGCTCAGATCTTGAAACTCTGAGAGTGAGAAGCCAACTGCATACTCTGCACGTCCCTGCGTTTCTTTTGCCCTCTATCCCCCCCCTGGAGCTTCTTCTCCATCTTCAGTTCTTGGCCCTATCAACACCGCTCCTGGACTGAACATTTACCTGGAACTAATGGGACATCCAGAGACTCAGGCTAAATCTGAGGACTTCTAGTGGGAAAACTTCTTCCAAATGGTATAAAGCAAGAACACTTAAGTGCCTGAAGGGCATCTCATTCTCCAGCAGATTTGACTCCTTTGAAGAGAGTCCTGGTTAACGGTCTCCAACCAGTATCTTCTCTCTGAGTTGAAGCTTTAGGTCTGTAATTTTCCTTCACCACTGCTAGTCTGCAGACCATAGATGGCTGTCAATAAGTCAACATTCCCCATGGCCACTGGTTATACACACACACCACAAAGGCAAGAGTCTAAATTGACATACCACTTTTCCTAAAGGGTACTAATTAAGTGATTTGCCTGCAAACTTCTCTTTGCTAATACAGAAAAGTAAAACAGCTTCCAGAATATCTACATATATAAAAGGCTAAGCGACCAGTCGACTGGTCACTATGACATGCACTGACCACCAGGGGGCAGACACTCAATGCAGGAGCTGCCCCCTAGTGTTCAGTGCACTCCCACAGCCGGCCAACCTCCCGTGGTCCCTCCCCCACACTGGCTGTGGTTCCTCCCTCAGTTCCTCCCCCTCAGCCAGCAGGCCCCGATAGGCTGTGATTTCCGGCCAGGCCGAGGGACCCCACCCGTGCATGAATTCATGCACCGGACCTCTAGTAGAATGATAAAATGCCATCTGTAAGAGACAAGTATCAAAATGGTATCAGTTAATCTCTTCAAAATATTATATTTGTTCTCATGTAGCCTTGCTCTTACTTTAACAAGAAGAAATCCTTCTGGAACTGTTAAATATATTTCTAGTAAAAAATAGTGTTTTAGTGAAGAGTTTTATAGGTATCTGTTACTAATCACATTTCCCAAGCAATTTTTATTCACCAATGAACAAAGTCACTTTGATAACCATTTGTTATTATCAGCCATTGAAATGGGCAATACTTTTTATTCTCATTTAACATAAGTAAACAAAGAGGCGAAATGACTGAATTAGTCACTTGGTGATGTGGTGAAGGAATTGAAATTTGAATTCTTAGTCTCTTCCAGTTTCCCAGACCCTAGAGCTAAGTGGCTGGTTTTGCAATAAGGAAGCCTATTTATATGACTTTCCATGGGACCAGGAAGTCAAAACCACAACAGGGTAAAAGCAGGAAAACGTCGCCTTTCTGGCAGGGAATTTCAAAGGCGGCAGCATTAACCGATGTCAGAGCATTTTGCTACATTGTGGGGGCTGCCCTGGACAAGCATGACTACAAAGTGCTTGAGTAAGAAAGCATATTCTTTGAGAAAACTGGTAACTTCCTTGTATTTAAAAAATTAAATACAAAGCTCTGTGCTTACAAGAATCCAAAGAAAGAGCTTTCATTTTGAACCCTATGACCACTTCTTCCTTCCATAGCAAAATCTCAATTTGGTCCAAGAATAAATTGTCAACAAGTACTAGAAGTTATCCAAAAAAACTACCCTCCCTCCTTTCCCATAAAAGGGATAGAAATATATATATATATATATATACTGATGTCATCACCCATCTCCAAATTCTACAGACCTTTAACGTGCAGGAAGTTGAGAATGCTTGTGTTGGTGTCTAGCAGGAGCAGTTGGCCATTCTCCACCGTGACATTGTCGCCATCTTGTGGCGCCCGTTCAGGAAACCAGCTGTAAGCCCTTGACCACCTCCGGCAGAAATGAAAGGAAACATTGCCCTGGAAAACAGAGTTTTGTTGTTCTGTTTGTTTTAAAGCTGGATAGAATGAGTGAGCAATCAAAACATAAACTCCTTACACTAAACTTAATTTAAATATAATTTTAAAAGGCTCACTAAACTTAGCCACCCTCTCTTCTGCATACAACTAAATCAAAAAGGGGCAAAGTTATCCTTAAAGCCCCTTTGTGCCTGGTCGCTGGAATTCTCCAGTGACAGGCTTGTAATGTTTTCCTCACCTTTTTTTTTTTGCTAGCATAAGCCCCCTTCTACCTAACAGATGGGGTAAATTCTATTTTTTATTTTTACAGACAACATATTGAGTCTTGGACAAAAAAGTTGCAAATAGCCTGAAATACAGAGAATTAAAATGTTCTGCATGATGGGTGGCATTTTGCTTTATGTAATTGGTATCATTTTTCACTGGCTGTACTGCAAGTGCCTTTTTTATAGGAACATTCTTCTTTCTAAGTGCTCAGATCCATCCTCCCACACTCTACCTGTTCTGGTATTACTGTGTTGTTGCCTTTCCCTCAGTGCTTGGTGCATCGGTGCTGAAAAAGCCCAGACACAGATGAAATGCCAACCGACCTCAGATGATAGCCCAGAACCTTTGAGTGAGGGGCAGGGAGCAAGACATGGAAGAGCCCAGAGGAGGAGGCACCCCCTCCCCATCCAGCCTTTAGGCTCCCTCTCAAAACTTTGGGCTTTCCTATTTATGATCACACTGAAATCATATGTTTTTTTCAAAAGAAAGGTGTTAAAATCACAGAAAGCAATATTTGGCTCATGCGAGAGGCCAAGAATATGTCTAAATGTCTTGTGCAGTTATGGAACCATAATGATGATAAATATAATGAAATCAGAATGGAGAAGGTGATCCCCTAAAGGTAATACACACAACATGTGTATGCCTCTCTCCACACAGTCCTTCTTCCCACATGGATTCCAACCAAATGTGAAGCCTGAGTTCCTATAAAATAACTGCCTAGAAGGTCCTCTCATGAGGTGTTAAAGGCAGATGGGAGAAGATCATTAAGAAGGGGAGGCATGTTTATAATACCAATAACTACACCTACACAGCAAATAGTGCCCTGGAGTGTTTCTGAGAGAGAAAAATAGAAAAATGTGTTGCCAGGAAAACCAGTAGATTTTCCAGGAGTGTGTACTAATACCCAGCTCAATAGTCACAAGTTGTATGCTCAACCCAATCCCCAGTAAGGCTTTGAAATAAGGAAAAGCAGGATCTTTTCATTTTCTATACCTGCAAAGGAGAAAACAAATCAGTGAGTCATCCCAATGTAAGAGAGAAAGTCTTAGGGGGTCAAAGGAAGACCATTCCTTTGGTAACTTCCATTCATTAGTTTGGGAACATTTTGTGACTTAGAATTAGCACTGCCTGCCAAAGCTCTAAGCGAATTTTAAAGACTTTCTCTCTTACTCTGAAACATGTGTATGTATCATTTGCTTCCTTCCTTGTGTTATACCATCTTGGCTTGTCCTGTCAACCTTTTTATTTTTTTTAATATATTTTATTGATTTTTTACAGAGAGGAAGGGAGAGGGGTAGAGAGTCAGAAACATAGATTAGATAGAAACATCGATCAGCTGCCTCTTGCACACCCCCTACTGGGGATGTGCCCGCAACCAAGGTACATGCCCTTGACTGTAATCGAACCTGGGACCCTTCAGTCCGCAGGCAGATGCTCTATCCACTGAGCCAAACCGGTTAGGGCTGTCCTGTCAATCTTCAAACATTGCTATACTCAGCCCCAACCCAGCAGAGAGAAAGGTCGAATATTGTTATGTCTTCTTTACAACTGAGAAAGCAAAGGATCGAAGAGCTTAATTTCTGCGTCAAGAGCCACTGGGGTAGAAACAGACTGGATCATGCAGAGCAAGCTTTTCACTCATGGTGGCCTCTCTGGAACACTCTTCCACAAAGTATCTACATAGCTCACTCTCTTACTTTACTCAGGTCTCTGCTCAAATAACACATCTTTCCCTGTCTCCTTATTAAAATAATACCTCTAATCACTCCTTCTCCCTTAATACTTTCATCCAGGTATTGTATCATAGAATTCCTTATGTATTATCATATATTAAGCTTACTCAAGTAAATAGCAGGTGCTTTGTTTGTTCTGGTCAATGTTATATTCCTAATCACCTAAAAAGTGTCAGGCACATAATAAGTGCACAATAAAAATCAGTTATATAATTTCTTAAATGAATAATCTACCTGTTAACTCCATGTACACATTTATGGATATTACATACGACATATGCCTAAGCACTTTCCAGATACAATAAATAGACAAACAGGTGATAAGGCCTATACTATTTAAAAGTGCTACATCCCCTAGATCTCCTGATTTGTTGGATTCAGCCCACATTCCTTTCTGTTTTCAAACTCTATTTAAATTTAAACCAAATGATGATTGTATCTAAATTAAGCCCAAGATTTAGATTCAGTTTCCCTATGAAATCTTCTACCAATTTTTTCCACTTTAGCTTTCTCTATTCAGTGTGGTAGATGCCAAAAGAATACACATATCAAGCATTAAGTTTCAAAATACCCAAGCTTTCCTGTGCCCAAACTTCTCCTTAGAATAATAAAGGTATCCTGAAATGTATACATTTTTATTGATGATTCATGCTTTAGTACATGATTGATTAAATACAAAAAGTCCTAGAAAATTCATGCAACTATCTAACAGCTACCTGAGGAAGTAGAAGAGCAATGTATCTCCATTACTGCAAGTTGTCAGTGAATCCATGAATGCAAGTATGTGCCATAAGAATTATTTTTAAATATATTTTTTATTGAGAGAGAGAAAAAAACATTGATGTGAAATAGAAACATGGATCAGCTGGCTCCTGCATGCTCCCTACTGTGCCCTGTGCCCTGTGCCCTGTGCCATGTGCCCTGACCAAGAACCAAACCAGCGACATTCAACCAACTAAGCCACACCGGCTTGGGCTGTGCCATAAGAATTTTATCTCTGCTACAATTTCAGAGTTGACACACTTGATAGTATCATTGCTTACACAGGGCAATGCCCCATGAAAACAATGGGGATGGCTCACTTTCCAACATCTTTATCCTCCAATCACTATCACTTTGATCCAAGCAAAGAAGAGTGACAGTACTGATAAAAGATATCTTGTCAATATATTTAAAAGTCTCTGAGCAGATATCAATATGATGTGAAAGCCATGCTCTGTGTCATCAGCCCAGCTTATAGGTCAACGTAGGTTTCACTTTCACCGAAAATGCTTTAAGCTCTTTCCATGCTAGCTCTCAAGGTGCTCAGTGTTTAGCTTTAGTTCCCTTCTTTGAGATAAATGAATCACTCACTACCATTCTGCAGGTGAAGAAAATCATGTCCCCATGGGCATAAGGAGGTGGGTGGAGAAATAGAGATTTAAGAATTATCCAGAACATGCCCTCACCTTTACCTCAGTATATGCAGCCCCAAAAAAACCAGACAAGAAAACATAAGCAAACACTTTCCTGCCTCAGCTAGGAAGCTTATGCAATTTGTTTTCTTCTTACAGCATGTCAGCACTTCTCTGAACTTTAGGGAATGTGCAGCGTCTGCAAATCTCACATGTCACCTTAAATGTATTAGCAACACCACCAGAGTTATCTTGAAAGAAGTCATTGATCAGCAAGTTGCAACAACCAGGCAAAGCAAAGACCTTTTTGTGAGCGCATGTGTTAAGCTGGGATGATGAAGGAGGGAGATAGTGGCAATCTCTCTAGTCATAGGGTCTCCCGATGACAAAGACAAGGAAGAAGTGTTTTGACACCTCACCAGAATGTCTTCTTCAGCATGAAAGCCTTGGAAACAGGAAAAGGCAGGTCCCTGTAACCAACGTTCTCTACACTCCTTACCCTACTCTGTTTCCTCCAAAGCACTTATCATCACTGAAACATGGTATACAGTTATTTATTTATAGTTAGTCAACCCCCAATAGAATGAGAGTTTCATGAGAGCTTCTTGGCTTTCTCTGGTATTCACAGTACATACAACAATGCCTGGTGTACAACAGCTACCCCAAAAGCACATTTGAGTGAATGAATAGTCAACTCTTACTTGGGCTCATAATTACTATGCCATAATTTAAAATATAATTTTAGTAAGTAAAATAACTTGATATGAAGCTGAAATTTGTTTTTTAACCTTTTCAGTGCTCTTTTACATAGAAATGTTTTAATTTTTATAAAAGCAAACATATTTATCTTTTCTTTTGTGGCATCCTCTATTATTTTATGCATATGATACCCTTTTTTCATTCATATATAAACATCATTTCTTGTTTTGTAGATTTTATGTTTGCATGTTAATCCTCACCTAATTAAGAATTTGTGTTGGTGGGAAGTTTTCCATTTTTGTTTTTAGCTTTTGCTTTTTTCCCCCAAATAGTTAACTGTTGACTGTTGTCACACCATTTATTATTAAATAACATTTGCTCTCCCAACTAATACTCTTGGTTATTTAAATAATTGTATCATAATGTTGGGTGATGTTTAAATTGCCAATTAAAATCCAAAACCTGTTATATCTAAACTAATATAAAGACCTCTCTCTCTCTCTCTCTCTCTCTCTCTCTCTCTCTCTCTCTCTCTCGATACATGTGATTTCAGCTTTGTTCTTGAGGTGTTCGTATTATTGTGAAAAAGACAAATATCCAGATAATTAGTATAAAGTGTGATTAATTCAACAATTAAAGGCAAAACCAAGGCGCTATGGGAGTTCAGAAGTTTGGATGGCTGACCCTGGTGGAGACTGCCTTACAGGTGAAATTCAGTGTATTGATCACCTGGTCTTTTTTTAATCTGGACACTACAGATAAATTAGCACAGGCTGAGATTATTTCACTTGATTAAAAAAAAAAATATGCTCATTGTAGAAAAGTCAAACATCTACAAATCCAAGATTACAAATAGAGCCCCTGACCTATAATCTAATAACTCTTTAGGGAACAAAAAGGAAATTCAATTACTTTGGCATAATTTGTTCCTACTGAGCTCATGTGGGCTCTAAGTGATCACTTTCTTTTTTCGGTGCTTATAAACCCTTCACGATTATGAGATAATATGAGAAAGTCCTTCCCTATTTCCCAGCAGTTTGACTACTCAAAGAAATGTCAACATTTGCAAGAGACTTGTGCCCAATTCAAATTTATTCTTTGTCCCCAATTCACTAGCTTAGCCGTCAATTCTATACACATCTTATGCTCTGTGGTTTCTCAAGTAATACTGATATTAGTTCAGACTTTGGTACATGGAAGCTATTGTAGCGCTCCAGCTTCATGAGACTATTAAAGTCTACAAACAGTACAAATTTACAGAGCCTTTCTTTATCTTCTCTATTTGGGTCTTTAAATCTCTTTCAACAATGTCTCTTCTGAATTATAAGCCTGAATATTATTTCACCTGTTGAAGAAAATAATAATAATAATGGCAGCCAGACATTTTACTTATAGCTCACTAGTTCTCACAATTGAAAAATGTACATATTGCCTTCTCTACTTTCAATTTTAAATGCTTTTAATTTTTAAAATTAATAATAATGGCTAACAATTTTTTATTGCACCGAGCAGGTATTATCTCACTTAATAATCACAAACTCTTCTCTTGCCTAGAACTAAGGAAGAAATGGGTCTCTGATTTCAAGAAATGGGTCTCTGAATATTTATTGAGGAACTACTACCTACTAGGCATTGGTCTAGGCACAAAACAAAACAAATCCCTGACTGCATGGAGCTTATATTTTAGAGAGGTAACAGTTCAATACCTAAAACAAACAATGTGCCCCGAGGGGAAAAACAGAGTGAAGTGGCTGACAAGTGCATGGTTGAAAGGAGCTATTCATACTGAATGATCAGGGACTACACCTCTGGCAAAGGTTTGGAGCAGGGACTGGGATGTGAGCCAAAGGCTGTCTGGGGAAGAGCCTGGGGAAGGAGCCCACTTGCTGTGCTGCGGGGTCAGCAAGGAGACAGACAGGAAACCTGACTGACCCAATGTTTTGATTAAAGTTTTATTGGAACATGGCTCCAACCATTCATTTGCTTATTGTTTATAACTGCTTTCAGTTTGTGACAGAGACTGTATTGCCTACAAAACCTAAAATATTTACTGTCTGGATCTTTATAGAAAAAGTCTGCTGGCTCCTGATATGTGTCAATTCATACTATCAGTAAGAAATAATATTGTCTGATTATCTATAATTTGCCCAGAACACTACATCTATACTCCATCAACACTGAAATATGTTCAAAATGAAACTTTCTACAATGAAAAATTGACCATTATAATGCAGCTACCTAAGAGCTTGAGGACTGGCAAGCAAAAACAACTTAGGAAAGGATATACATTGAAATACTAGAAACTGGTTCAATTCTTCTCATTTTCCAGTAAGCAATAAAGCAGGTCTTCGAAGGCTACATAAAGATGATTGGAAATGTGTATGTGTGTGTTCATGCCACACACAGGTGCGCGCACACGTACGCACACAGAGCCAAATCAGGAGATTGACGGATACACGCTAGCCTTTTCCACAGAGCTGACATACTGCCATTTAACCAGCGAGCACAGAGCATGTGTTTCTGTTCCCAGTCACTAGTAAGAGACAAGGTTAACATTTTAAGTGATGGACTACAGCGTGTTATTTCCCCATGCAATGGACCCGTGACTGCACTGCCTTCGAAAACACTTAATTTTAGTGATTGAATACACGGGAGCGCACTCTCCTTGCTATGAACCTTTGACAGCTTCTGTTTCAGACACCAGGGGAACCTTTTTTCCCCTCCTTCTCAAATATGTGGTTGCACAGAGAAAAGGAGGAAGCCCAGAGAATGAAAACCAGTTTATAAGCATCCGCGTATTTTACAGTAGAAGTATGCACTGCCACCTGCTCTAATTACTTTTAATGTTGGGGCCACCATCTTCATACAATAGAAATAATGATCTCCTCAAGGGCAAAAAAAAAAAATTATTTTACAAAAGCAAACAAAACTCGATTACATTTAGCGCCCAGGCTAAAGAAGCATCAAGGTACTTGGTAGTGAACAATCAATTAGAAAAGTGGGCCGGTTTCTGATGAACACAAACAAACTGGGTTCCCCTTAGTGGTTCCCTTACTCCCTTCCTGCCTCTTTGGAGGAATCATGCCCACGGCTCACACAGGCAAGGAGCTGCCTAGACACTTTACTGGGTCTGAAGTGACTCCACACCAATTTCTTACATTTGGATCCAAACCAGACAAAGCCAACTTTTCTCCCAGTCTTTGTATTGGCAGCAGACATGCTCCAGCTTCGAGAAATACTAAATATAGAGATGAATATTCTACCAAGAGTTTAGATCCCCTCCTTTGTGACCTCCCCAGAGGCCACCACAAATCTGAACCTCTAAAACAAAAGCCTAATTAAAGCCTCTAGGAACAGAAGTGATTCAGAGTGTGTCCATTCCTTGGTTCTCCAGGAAAGCCCAGGAATAAGGGAAATATGTAGACTCTGGGAAGACATGGACAGATCACGGCAAGGCCAGCAGAACCTGACCTTTACAAAGGCTGTGTCTAGGGACCTTCTCAGATCCCCAAATGTAAGCATAATTCTGATATACTCCCCAGGATTCCTGGCCTTAGAGTACCTGCCATACACAATCCCTTCCCTTAATTAAGAGCAGAGCCAGGGAACACCATAGGGAATCACTCTCATGATTCGGTTACATTAGAGTGTGGCAATGGTGAAGGAATTTTGTAGGTGTAATTAAGTTCAGAAATCAACTGACTTTAGGTTAACCAAAAGGAAGATGGACTGCTATGGCTTCACAACCTCTCTCTATTTAGGCTGAAGACATACACAGCCTTCCTGATCCTGAGCACAGCCACCACATGTGTCCTCTGGGAGATAGAAACTTTTAAAGCCCAGATTCTGACTCCACTTCTGAGAATGGTTATTTAAATATAATTGGTTTTGCTTGCATTGCTTCCGGAGGAGAAAAAGAAGAGCTAACTTTTTTATTCCCTCACACAACAAAAGAGCAAAGCTTCAATGCTCTGCAAAGGAAACCAAGCTTAGAAACCAGAGAAACCCATCCTGTACCAGGTACCTTCACTGGCCTTGACTAAATAACCCTTCCCTCACGTTTTAAGCTTCAGAGTAAAGATTGATGTTCTTTTTAGGAAGACAAAGGAAATGTTAATTTATATTTTTAGAACTCCCAATATCTAAGTAGCATCATGTCTTACCAGGAAGCATTCATACATATATTGTCTTGTATTTGATGATACAAAATGTTATTTGTTGTAAGGCTAACATCACAAATTGTCAGTCCTACATGAGGAATGAGGAAATCCAGAAAGATTAAATGATGTGTTTCAGAACTGAGAGGAAATCTCAAAAATCTATAATTTGGGGAACTTGCCTGTCCACTGCAGTGCAGATGCCTTTCTTGTAAATACAGGCCGTGTTGATTAAAATCATCACCATCATCTTCGTGAACACTCACTGGGTGCTCACCGGGGGCCAGGCATTGTGGTACCTAGCCCTGGACCATGAATGCGTAATTGAATTTCTAAGCTCTTAGAGCCCAGTTTCAAATGCATTGTCCCCTTTACTCCAAAAGCAGCTGCCACACATTGTCCTTTTTCTGCCAAAACCTGTTTATAGGTTCCAGATGCAATGAATCATCTACTGACTTGAGTGACATTAGAGGTAAACACCAAGGTTAAAATGTAGAGATAATTGAATAACACCAACTACCAGTAACAGCAGTCCAGGCAAGGGAGGAAATAGACCCAGAGATTTCAGATAGGGCAGTCTGATGGAAACCCTCCATTCTCAGGATCAAAACCACATGCCATTTTGACATGATGGAAAATATGTGTTTTATTTTTCCAAATTTTCACATGCCAGTTATTAGTATGGGTAGGAGTGACAAGCAGGTGGTTATGTAATTTAAATATCCCCATGATTTTTTTAAAAATCCAAAAATAAACTGCCATTTATTTAGTATATCAAAGCAGTAGGCTTTAAGCTGTTTTAAAAAATGTTATATCTAATTTATTGCTTGTGATAAATAAGCATTATGGAAAATATACATTTTCCTTTCTAGTAAACTCTTCTTCACAGAAACCCCATAAAGCAAAAATTTTCCAAAGCCCTTCCAAAAATTCATACAGCTCAATATAATTTCCAGATATCAAAACATACTTTAATCATCTACTTTGCCGTCACCTGGAATTCATTGTATAAAATGCATATAATGTATAAACACATGTATATAACATATACACTTAGTTTATACAAACACTTGAAAAACTGTCCTTATTATATGTCTTTAAAGGCAGAAAACTCAGAACCCATGGTGAATACTAAACAATCCAAAGACATGGTTATCACCCAAGTTTAGAAATTTAAAAGCCAGAAAGACTTCTATGTAACAAGCCTTAAAGCAGCAATAATCAACTATTGAGGCACACAAGGATGGATTAATTCAATGATCAATACTGGAGATTTATCAGAGGACAAAACACCTCTCAGAACACAAGCAAAATGCCTTTTTACAGAATTCTCCAAATGTTAGGGGATTATTCCTTTTCTAGAAATGAGTTTCTCAACTTGCTGAAAATTAATTATTCATGTAGCTCTGTTTTGCCTTAAAAAAAAAAAAAAAAGAGAAACTTTCCCATTTTTCCCAATGGGAAGAAGTATAATTCCCAACAAGGCCCTCTACTAATTAGGGGTTAATGAAACTTAGATATATGTTCCAATATCTCATTTCAAAAGTGTGAATTTAAGTCACTGCTACAAGATTATTCAGCAGGCATTCTAGTAGGTATGAACCACATCAGTAGATCCCATGAAAAAGCTATCAAGCTTATGGCACAGCTTTCTATCATCCCCATTTCTTACTACTTGGCATCTTTCTGACATCACCTTCTCCAGATGAAATGTCCCTTGCCTCAGAAATTTTCGGTTTTGTTTTAGAAAATTGAGAGAGATTGTCTATCAATCACATGAAACAGACACATTTTTTTTTTTGCTCCCTCCTCTTTCCCACTATACTCAACTAATTGGAAAGTGTAAAAAGGTATACAAATGGCTAACGGGAGTATGAAAGGATATTCAACATCATTAATTATTAGGAAACTCAAAATCAAAATCACACTGAGAGAGTACTTCACATGTATTAAGATGACTATTATTTAAACAAACAAATAAACAAACAAAAAAAACAAGTGTTGGTGAGAATGTAGAAAAATTGGATTGGAACCCTTTGTACATTTCTGGTAGGAATGTGCAGCCGCTTTGGAAATGGTACAGGAGCTTCTCACAAAATTAAACACAATTACCATCTGACCCAACTATTCCACTTCTGTGTATATATCCAAAAAATTTGAAATCAAGGACTTGAACAGATGTTTGTAAACCCATGTTTATAGCAGCATTAGCAGATCAAGCATCCATCACAGATGAATGGACAAAGTGTGGTACATGCAATGAAATATTGTTCAGCCTTAAAAGGGGAGGAAATTCTGATATCTGCTACAACATGGATGAACCCCAAAGACATTGTGCTAAGAGATATTAAGTCAGTAACAAAAAGACAAATATTGTATGATTCCACTTAGATGAGGTACTTATGTAGTCAAATTCATAGAAACAGAAAATAGAATGGTGGTTGCCAGGGGCTGGGGGCAGGAGAATGGAGAGTTACTACTTAACTAGAGGCCCGGTGCACGAATTCGTGCACAGGTGAGGTCTCACGGCCTAGCCTGTAATTGGGGTTGATCAGGACCAGCCAGACAGGTGGAGGGACTGCGGGAGGTTGGCCGGCATGGGAGGTTGGCTGTGGGAGTGCACTGAACACCAGGGGGCAGCTCCTGCATTGACCGTCTGCCCCTTGTGGTCAGTGCGCATCATAGCTACCAGCCGGTTGTCCAGTCATCTGGTCCTAACAGTCGCTTAGTCTTTTATATATATAGGTGGGTATAAAGTTTCAGTTTGAGAAGGTGAAAGTGTTCTAAAGATTAGACAGTGGCCATGGTTGCACAATGTGAATGTATTTAATGCCACTGAACTGTATAATTAAATATAGTTAAAATGGTAAATTTTATATTAGGCATATTTTACCACAATTAAAAAACTAGAAAACAAAAGATGTTTCTTTGTTTTTACTTAAATGATTAACCTTCTTGGGCTCTTAATTCTCTGGACTAAACCAGCAGATTAAAAATTAAACTTACCCAATTGGCTCAATACTTCTCTGGGGCCTCATTTGGAATTGAAGGATTTTAGAGCATCCAGTCGCCTCATTTTTCAGCTAAGAATACTGGAGCCCAAAGAGGTTAAATGGGTTTTTCAAGTTCCTACTACCAGATAAAGAAAGAAAAACCAACAATGAAGGCAACTCTCTGCATATACAGCTCTCTATTCTCAAGTTTCTGTCCACCTCTCCACTCTACTCGCCTCTTCCTCATGAGATACCAGATACAAATCATCCATCCTTCCCCACACATGCTCTGCTGTTTCACGTCTCCATGCTTTCATTCATGGAAGTTATCAAGTACCTTCGTCTATTCTAGATCTTTCAACCCCATTCTACCAGACAAAAACATGCTCAGTCTTCAAAAGCCACGTCATCTCTCTTTCTCTGGAAGCTTTAACTAGTGTCCCCTCAACCTAAGGCAGAGCTAGCTGTCCCCTCTCCTTCCTTTTCTGCCACTGGGGTTTGCATATATTGCTAAAATACTTATTCCACACAACTTCGCAATGTTTGGTAACTTGTGGTATATTCAATCTCCATTCCCACCTCACCTAAGCCAAATGAGAGGAGATTAAAGAGAACGAATGGGAGAGCTTAATGGAAAAGGCACCAGCACTTGATTCGCACCTTGGAGGTCTAAAGGCAAGAGACTGTGTCTGGAGCTGTCCCTGCCCAGCACCAGAGGGAAAGAGGACACAGCTTGGAAGCAGGCTGGTGTCACTGCTGGAAAAGCCAAGGTGACTGTGAGTCCCCTCACAGGGAACAAACGTGGGGTGATATAAAGAAATTTTTCCCAAGAAGCAGGCTGGGCTATCAGGGAGAGCAAAGCCCCCCACACCAAATAAGCGATGAGCCAGCCAGGTCAGAGAGAGTTGCAGGCCAAGGACCTCAGCGAGGGGATTTCTGATGACCCCACAGACCAGCCCAGGAGGACACTTGTCGCCTTGTTCCTTTACCTGCCACATATGGTGTGTGCTTTTACCCTAACCCTCCCTCCCCCTGGGCCAACTCCTAGAGGAAGTGGGACAGGGGATGGAGAGAAGACAGAAATAACCATTGTCACGACAGGTTTCTGAGCTATCTGGGGGTTAGGGGGTTTTTAAAAATTGAGTAAAAGTTGGAGATTTTGAAATTGCATTGGACTGAAGTGGAGTTAAGTGATTGTTAGAGCCCAGTAAGACGAACACATTCAAAAGCAGGCCATGAGGACTTAAAAGGGAGTTCTTATTTAGTGGGAGGTTACAGGGATCTTGGCCAGGGGCATTTCAGTCCTGAGGGGCTGTCAAAGCCAAGAAGCTGAGGGGAAGGATGGGCCAGAGGTGAGGAACTGGAAACAGCCACCGGTGTTCCTCTTTCAACAAGTGTAGCTGTGAAGGGAAGGAGAAAATTCAAACCACTTTGTAAAAGGAGCCATACGATCGAAGGAAGATTAGGAGAAGTTTGGAGTGCTTTGTTTAAAATTAAACAGTTTATATCCTGAAGGAAATGAGCTAACTGAATAAGAGAGACAGAAAATGAAGAAAAGACAGATGGTCACTGGAGACATCAAGTGCTTCTGAGGTAGGAGGTGAGGGATCTAGAACATATATGAGCAGGGATCAGCATCCTCTTTCATCCCACAAACACTGGCAGTCCTCAAGCGTCCTTATCCTTTCTCATCTGCACATTCTCCCTGGGTAGTCACCACCTCCCTTGGTTTCTATTACCATCTACCATGTAACCACTCTTAAATATATATCGCAAACCCTGAACTTTCTCCTAAACTCTAAATAGCTCATATCTCCATTTGTGTGTTACATGGAGCATTCTGTATATATATATGAAACTGCATTCATTATCTCCCTTCTCACAAACTTAGCTATACTAGTATACCTGAAATATTGCTTAATGACACCACTAGCTACCGAGCTTACAGAGTTACCCAACTCCAAAAATAAAATCACCTACATCACTCCTGTCCTTCACCCCTGACAGCCAATTTCCTCAGCTCTCTCACTCGCTCTCTCTCTGACACACACGGACACTCACACACACACACACACACACACACACACACTTAGAATACACCAGTTTAGAACTTAGAAGAGAGCTGATTCTCTATGCCTAGAGAGTAAAGTCCAAATTTAAATAAGTATATCTAAATTTGGACTTTACCCCCACCCCATATTCAGTCTCCCAACCTCATCTCCCACTCCTCCCCATGCCTCCACTAGGACAGGCACCATTCTCTAGCTATACCAAAAGCTACACTGTCTCCTACACATGTCATGACCATACTTATGCATATCCCCTTCTCTCCTGGGCAATGTAGTCACCTTTCAAGGTCTAACTCCACTTTAAATCTCCCTGTGATGACTTTCTCGGGCCCTTGAGAAGTTACCCTTCCTCAGTGCCTGCCCTGCACTCTGCCCTTACTGCTTTTGTGATCCATATTTATATTGATGTTTCCTCTGCTAAGTTGTGACTTCTACAAGGGCAGGGACTACATGTCAATCATCTGTGTGTTACAAGTTACTAGCACAGTACCTGGCACATGGTGGGCACTTACAAGTTAATTAGACCAAATTAATGAATTAGACCAACCATGTGGAACAGGCAGTCAACACATAGTGGATTACAGTTGCACCATAAAGCTCTCTCTTGTCTGAAATTTTAACAGTTTCTTTATCAAAATTATTTAGTGTTTCTGAAAAAATTGCAGAATATATTTATCAAAGCGTAACTCAAATTGCTGGCACTGTCTGCCAGCAGAGTGACTCCACACCTGCCTCAAGAAATGGACAGCATTTCTTTGTAATTCGCAGCTCCCATTTATTAGAGATGATTAATGTGTTAGAATCCATAAAATTGATTTTCCTCCTAAGTTAAATATTCCACCTACAATATTGTTAGTGTATCAATTAATGAAGTTTACTATATTCAACCAGTAAACATTCATTGAGTCAGGTACTGTGCTAGGCCCAGAAGATAAAATGATAAGTGACATAATTCCTTACTCTCAGGAAGCTAACCGGCTAGAATTGACCAGCATACAAGCCAACGCTTACAATGCCACACATGCTGGCTTCTTTTCCTAGAAGGGCAAAATCTGGTTGTTT
Organism: Myotis nattereri; assembly: GCF_964212035.1. Lineage (NCBI taxonomy): Eukaryota > Metazoa > Chordata > Mammalia > Chiroptera > Vespertilionidae > Myotis > Myotis nattereri. The sequence continues at coordinate 22,570,122 of NC_138081.1, forward strand.
GCAAGAGAAGGTTGAGAAGATAAAAGCTAATCCCAGATTATGTTTCCACCTGCAGAAACATAATCACCTGGCTTTTAAAAAGAAATCATGCCAACTTTTAACACTCTGAACAATGCAGTCTACTCAACATAATCCCACGTCATTAAAACCTTTATCTGTGACCCCAAACTCACTGTAATGAGGTTCCTGTTAATTTCAAGATGGTGAGCAGTTCACAATTAATGTCCTTTGTTTAGCAGAGCAACACTGGCCTAAAGCAATCAGCTTCTTTAAAAATTAAACAAACCATTGGGGAGGGGGGAGCGTATAAAATTTCTTATTTCAATGAAAAGTGGAAGAAAGCCACAGGGCTCATAAACCTCTGCTTGGGACCTATGCTTGCCCCCATGAGGAATGACCATAAATCCTCAGAAGAAACCCCTGCTACAATGCCATCCCCTGACACCCACTCACCCTAAACACTCTTACCACTACACTCCACCTCTACAATGACTGAAGTCACACAAAAATTTCCATGCAATCCAAACTCAAATTCTCCAAGAAAACTGTGGCCACAGAGCCCAGTAAGAGAGACTCTGAGATATCCACAGCCCGACACCTGGAGGCATCTGCCCTGGTTCTTTCAGCCTCTTGCACACAAGCTGGAATCCTGGGCATTCATTACGTGGTGCCCAGCGAGCCTTTGCAAGATTCAGGAGGGCAGAGCAGTAAAGTGTGCTGCTAGCAAAACCCCAAGTCAAAGGGGAGGCCAAGTTGATGCTGAATTTGCATTTGGTAGTTCAATTATTAGTTTGTCATAGAATTGCACAGAGAGGCCAACCCACAGTCACAACTGCACAAATAAATTCAGACCAGGTTAAAAAAAAATCTGTGTTTTCATTGAATTTTCCAGGTAACCACAATGGTGAGAACTGATCAGACTACGAATAATTGGAGTGATTGCTTGTATAAATATTTTAATGTGAAACATCCCTATTGTGGAAACAGAATTTCCTTTTACATTTGTATTCAGACAAGGCTGGGAATAGCATCTGAACCCATAATCATATCACAGTGTGTTTCTCTCGCTCAAAAGCTGAACCTTCTGCCTTCACACTTTCACAGGCTCCTCCAGGCCCGCTTCAAACAGACACAACGCTCCTCCTAAAACTCAAAGAAACATCGCAACACCTTTGTAATAGGCCTATTTCCCAAGGGGGGGATAAAAGGACAAGGCAAATTAAGGGAAATGCTGAGTATAAACTTGAAACCTACTGTCAATAAAACCAAAAACAAACTCGAAGCGGAGGTGAAGAAAGCAGGGGGAAGTAAAGCAATGTTAAATGGTCATCTTTCTTCTCATTTTATTTGAGGAAGTTAAGTTTGCACAGCTCCTTACAAGCTGTCTTTGGCTACAATCACTATTAATGAGCTTTGACTTGAGAAGTTTAACTGAGCACGAGCTAACAGCTTCCAGCACTGCACCACCCAGGAAGGCAACTGGAAATATTTTGCTAGGGCCTTACAGTGTGTTTATTGAAAAGACACAGCTTTCAAGAGAAAGTGTTTATAGCAACCACTTTACCTGCTATCCCTGCCCTGTGATGTCTGTTTGGTTTCAAGGTTTGGGGGGTCCTCTTTAACTCCTTCTCGTCACTGCTCTAATTGTTTTCAAGTCTGGCAGGAAAGTATTCATAAAGTTCTTCGCTCTACAGCAAACTGAATTATGAGGACAGATTTGAAAACTCTGAGTTATGATAAAGGGGCAGGCCAGAAAGGAAAAGAAATAAGCCCATTCAGGTCATTAGAAAGTCAAGATAAAAATACCTTTTGGGACAGGGGGGCAATGCCATTAAAATTGTCTTTTTCAAAATGAGAACACAATAGATCAATGAGGCTAGGAAGGGAAGATGGTATGGATTCTTCTTAGTTAAAATTCTGGTTCCTTGAATGGAAGTGAAGCCATCATTAACCAAGTAGCTTCTCCAAGAGAAAGGCCTAGAAGCAAGTTATTGACTTTACCTCCCACCAAAGAAGGCTTTAGGAACACTGACTTGTTTAAGAAAAGAATGCAGTGAAAGACAGGGAATGACCCTGAATGAAAGGATGCTCCCACACACCCTGTTCACGCACAGCTTGCATGCTGTCAGTTTCCACCTCCATGATTAGTAAACCAAATGGGAGCACCATTCTGAATCTCATGCCATAGTTCTATGAACAATGGTGCTCAGTGATGCTGTGCAGAATCTTGACCTTAAACATGCCTGGATGCCAACCTCCTGCAGCCCCTCCCCCCACCTGGCCCCACCCCAGATCCACCCTCCCATGGCCCCTCCCACGGCCACTGACCCCCCAATCGTCCCCCCCAACCCAATTGGGGGCAGGCCTGCTGGCTAATCGCCCACAGCCCCTCCCCCCAGCTGGCCTGGCCCTGATTGGCCCCGAGGCAGGCCGGCTGACCAACCTCCCGTGTCTCCTCCTCCCAACAGGCCCGGCCCTGATCCACCCGGATTAGGGCCAGACCCCACCAGTTTACAAATTTGTGCACTGAGCCTTTAGTAGAAATAATAATAGTAAACACTGATTGAGCATTTATTAGACACCAGGCACTACGCTAAGACCTTTACTCCCACAACCCTATATAAACCTTGCAACCAGGTGAGGGATCTATCTTATTGGTTCTATTTACAGATGAGAAAACTGGGGCTTGCAGAGACAGAACAGCATGCCCAAAGGCAAAATGCTGGCAAGTGGTGGAGCCAGGACTTCAGAGCTCTGTTTTCAGCTATGAGGCGCCTATGCACCAAAGAACAACCTAGAGCAGCATAAAAGCATGTCTCAAACGTGGTAACGTTTTCAGAAATCTGAAATTATGAGACAAATGGAATCCCATAAACAGGAAGATCTCACATTAGACTCAATCGCCAATAAAAAGTTGTAGAGAAGTTCCTTTTCCTCCGACTTTTCTTTTTTAATGTGAACTTTCAGTATGTCTGATTCTGTGGAGGACACTCAGGTCCCCAAATCATAACAATTGTTCTATTTTCCCAGTTGAAGAAAATAGATTTTACACTCATTAACATCTCAACATCACCACTTACTCACTAAGTAACCTTGATACTCATTTAATTTCTTTGAAGTTCGGTTCCTCATTTATAAAGTGGGGATTTTTCAAGGGCCATTATAATGAGTTAACTAATACGTGTGAGGACTAACTCAGTGCCTGACAAATATTAGGTGCTCAGTAAGTGTCCCTGCCCACTCCTTGTCTTCCCCATAGTTTTCCTTAAACAAAAACAAGGAGAAAATACATTTCTTAGATTCAGATGTTGCATCACCATTTATGGCAAAAAATAAAGCAAAATCAACTTTCTTGGTTAATGAAATGTTCTATATCTTGAAATTTGAGTGTGGGCTTCATAGTCTTACATACGTCAATGAACTATATATACTTCATATCTATGTATTTTTGTTATATGTAATTGATGCCTCAATAAATGAGACAAATTCTTGACAAAATAAACTTTCATTTTAAATTGAGTATTGCAAACATTAATTTTATGAGCAAACCAAATCAGATAGCATATATTTTATGCTGCCCTACTAGAAATCATTAAAAGCCCAAAAAATACACACTACTGTATGTATTTTTCATGGAGTTCTAAAATTTCATTCCTCCACCCTGCTCCCACTGTAAACAATTCTTTTTAAAAAAAATATATTTTATTGATTCTTTTACAGAGAGGAAGGGAGAGGGACAGAGAGTTAGAAACATTGATGAGAGAGAAACATCAATCAGCAGCCTCCTGCACACCCCCTACTGGGGATGTGCCACAACCAAGGTACATGCCCTTGACCGGAATCGAACCTGGGACCCTTCAGTCCGCAGGCCGACTCTCTATCCACTGAGCAAAACAGTGGGTTAGGGCCCACTGTAAACAATTCTATGGAAATTTCCAAGAACACTGTTTCATTCCTCTATTCTGCAAGTATCACATCGCAGTTTTGCAGGCATTTGGCCACATTACAGCCAACCTCCACCACCACACGCCAGTGGAATCCACACTGATGAAAAGGACTGTGGGAGTTGAATAGTGCTTCAGTACTTTCAGAGACTTTTCACACCTGTAGACTCAGTTAAGTCTCAAAACATTGCAGGAAGGTATTGTGAAGCACTGCTGCCATCACATGCATGAGGGACTGTATGGTTCTGAGAAATCAAGCCACAGACCCAGGATCACTTGGTAAGATGGTGTTGTCAGGGACTAGAACTCAAGTCTTCCAGCTTCAAGGCTCATGCTCTTTTCCATACTCTGATGCCTGTGAGAGAGGAGGGGCTGGCAAAGCAAGTCCTCCAACCTGTGCCAAAGGAAGGTGGCCCTGCACAGCACTGGCCAGTGAGGAGGTCCAGGAGTCGCATTGTTAAGTCCTCTGGCTTTAGAAAAGTGTGGGCTCTGCCCAAAATATCCTTCTCTGCTCTTTCCAGAGATGCTTTTGGAGACCAATAGTTTTTAGATCCAACATGATTCTTCTCAAAGAAAGCATTAATGCCATGGATCCACTTCAGCCCTCCGGCCCCTTGCCCTCAAACCAACGTTTTGCCTTCTACAGATACGCTTTGCTGGGCAGGGGAAATATCTAGATTTTCCAGGTCAATTAAAAAAAAATCATACTAATTAAAGCCATAGTCTTTTAGAAAAAAAGAAAAAATGAACTCTATCAGTTTTCCTCCTGCAAAGCTTGTTTCAGGGCTAAAAAGAGCCAATTTAACATTCTATTAACATGACATAGAATTGTTGGTGCAGCAATACTGAATAAAAGCAATTTTATCTCTGTCTTTCCAAACGTGTGCATAGGCACTTGTGAAAGTAACTATGCGTGTGGGTACACTTCTGTGTGTGTGTGTGCATGTGTACACACACATGCACATGGGGAGGAAAACAGGGCAGTTATTACAGAATCTAATTCACATCCCCACCACACATAAATTAATAATGGCATATTATAAAGATATATTTTTCCATTATCTAGTGGAATTTTGTTTTGTAACTTTTACTCTGGAATTATTACTTTACAGACAGATGGGGGTGCTAATTAAGGCCTATAATTTTACCTCTTCTACAGATCTTTTTAAAAAAATCTTAACAATCCCAATCAGACCATTAAAAAAGTTCAAGGGAATAACAAAGAACCTATAGCTACATCTGCTAAATTCCCCAGGAGAGAGAAAGAGAGAGAGAGAGAGAGAGAGAGAGAGAGAGAGAGAGAGAGAGAGAGAGAGGAGAGAGAAGGAAAGAGAGGAAGGAGGACAGACAAAAGGGAAACAGCAATTTTACTTATCCCATCCATGCATCTAGCAGCTGCTGTTATTGTTATTTATTTATTTCCTCCTCTTTTCAGCTAGATCCTTTTTTTCTCATTTACTCCGACAGAGATTGTCCTCCTGGAGTGACCTTTTATTCTTTCCCTTTCCTTCACCCCTCCGGGCTATTGCCCTTGTGCCAGTAACTAGATAACACACTCTATCAAAGATTTTTTTTTAAAAAAATCATTGGGAAGGCACTAGGGCTGATAGTGGCATCAATCGTAGCCTGACACTGGCTGGGGTCAACCATTTATCTCTTCACATAGCCTGTGGTTACTCGCGGCCATCTTGACTTGCTCAGTCTTAACAACGTTGCACAGATGTTGCCACTCCCAGCACTGATAAAACCTGCTCCCGAGTCCTGTCCTCTCCCTGTTTGGCATATTTCTCTGTTTTAATCCAGTGGACATCTTTTCATACAAAATCAGGCTAGGAATGAGTGAAGCCCCTCTCTTCTCGAAGAGCCCTTCCAATTCCCAGGGCCAGGGATGCAACTCTGGGCTGTGAAAGGAATCTTGGTTTTCAAAATAGAATTGAAACACTTTTATTCCTTAGTAAAATACAGCTGTGTCCTTGAAGTTATACTGAATTCACTTAGAATTGCTCCAATTTCACTAGTTTTCAGATTTTATGGAAAAGATATTTTTAGATTAGCTCATTTATTTGCAATTCTGCTTTATTCTTTTCCATCTCATCTTCTTCCCACCCCTGACATGCCACTGGCTATCATTTCTTGTAACTTATTCTGCAGGCAGCACCATGATTAAGGGAAAGTTTAACATTAACCAGACTGCATTTAAACTGCCAGCTCCAACACTATCATGGGACAGAGGGCAAGTCTTTCTACCTGAGAGGTGTCCATTTCCTTACCTGTAAAATGCGGCTAATAATATCTACTCCACAGTGCTGTGAAAACAATGCACACAAAATAGCTATATGCCTTGTACCTGTCACATATAAATGGTCAATATACTATTTATTGCCTTAAAGTTAATGAATAGTCACTTGTTCAGGCAATGAAATTTGATGAGGGACCAAGCACAGCCCAACCCATATACAAAAACTTACCTTTATCCTTAAAATTCCCATTTACAGATTTCCTTTTCAAAGGTAACCTACATAAAAATAGTCTTCAATTAAGGTTTTTTGTTTGTTTGTTTGTTTGTTTTTTAGTAAATAAGTTGATAGCTGTTGAAGGTGAGTGATGGGTACATAGGGTTCATCATGCTATTCTCTTTCCTTTCATGTTTGAAATTATTTAATAAAAGTTAAAGAAAAATAGGCACCAATAAATATATTACCCTAAATAGGCCAATTGCACTGTTCCTCCAATTGTGCCACAGAAGTAAAGAATAAAGTCAAATTCCCATAATGCTGAATGGGACGGTTTCTTAAGATAGAAGTCTTAGCCCAGCTGGTGTAGCTTAGTGGTGGAGCATCGACCTATGAACCAGAAGGTCACCATTCAATTCCCAGTCATGCACATGCCTACATTGCAGGCTCGATGCCCAGTGTGGGACATGCAGGAGGTAGCAGACCAATGATTCTCTCTCATCATTGATATTTCTCTCTCTCTCTCCCTCTCCTTTCCTCTCTGAAATCAATAAAAGCATATTTTTTAAAAAAAGAGAAGTCTTAAATTTGTCTTAATGGTGAATTTTATGAATAGATATATAGTAATAGACATAGATATCTCACCCCATACACTGCCAGCATTAAACATATGACACTTCAAATTTATGCATTCAACATACAGAGAATGTCCTTTAATTACCAAATTGCCAAGCCTGGTATCGTTCATGACCTCACTGGCCAACATTTCACTGAAAGCTAAAATTATGGAGGATCTTTTCTTTTTGCCTGTTTCTATTAAAACTTTTCTATTAAACCTGTTTCTTTTTAAACTTTCTACTCTAAGCACATGTCACCTAAAAGGTGTTTTGTCTTGTATATTAAAGCACTTAAGTGACTTTGTGAAGAGGCTAAGTAGAAAGAGAGAAGCTAAAATTATGGGGCAATTTAATATTGGCAAACACCTAAATGTTATAAAATTTCTGCATCTCCCTCCAGCATCCCTCATCCCTATCTTATAAGATGCATTGCCTCATTCTCCAGAAAATTTAAAAAGGCAGATTAAACCGAACATTTTGGAACTACAGATCTGATCTCCAATTACTTCACTAAAATAATACAGCAAAGTAAATAATGAGGCTCTCTATACTGCAAAATACGTAATTTCTACTAAATATTACACATTATTCAGAGTTAATGAAGGAGTTGAGGAAGATACCATGAAAATCAGCTGTGTCTAAGAAACCTCCACCTCTGCAACCTGCAGGTAAACCAGGTAGCAAATGGCAAAACTTGGTTTTAGAAGCCAAAGGCCTTCCTTTGAAATGTTAAGGCCTTTCTGAATAAGCCACCTTTTGCATAACTTATTTCTCTGGTAAAAGTATGATTCTTTTGTGTTTCCCAATGCACATAGTCTCAATGGCAGTTTCTAAAAGAGACAAAATAAAAGTTTTGAAGCCCTAGCCAGTTTGACTCAGTGGATAGAGCGTCAGCCTATAGACTGAAGGGTCCCAGATTCAATTCCAGTCAAGGGCACATGCCTGGGTTGCAGGCTCAATTCCAGTGTGGGGCGTGCAGGAGGCAGCCGATCAATGACTCTCTCTCTGATCATTGATATTTCTATCTCCCTCTCCATTCCTCTCTGAAATCAATAAAAATAAAAATTTTTAAAAAGTTTTGAAAACTGTTTTCAATCTAGTAATGCTCAATTTTAATTATGTTTATTCATGTGTTTATGCAACAAATCTTCACCCTTGTAGTAGTTACAGAGAAGATATAAATATCAGGCCCCATGCTACACATTATCACCATCCCCAGCATAAACATGGACAGACACACAGGCACACACACACATACACTTCCACTCAAATCACTGCCAGAGTTGAAGGGTAGAGGAAGCAAAAACTCTCCCTGGAAGGATCTAGAACACAGGTGTTAGGACAATTCCCAGAAAAGGCAGGAGCTGGCAGGGCCTGTGGCAGATGAGAGGGGCCAGAGCTAGACCCAGGCTCATAGCTGAAGTTGAAGCGCAAGAGATAAATTTTAATACACGTGCACTTTCTCCACCACCCAGACATCTACTTCCACAAATTTATATTGTAATTTCACATATTGGTCTTGGAGAAATGTTTATAAAAGAGAACAGATTTTCTTCCTTTTTGAAAAAAATTTTCAAAAAAAATTGGCAGTAATAACACTGGCTCTAGAATTCTTCTGTCTCTGAGTCCCTGCTCTGCCACTTACCCACTTACCAGCTGTGGGTCCTGAAACAAGGCACTAACCCTCTCTGAGCAATTTAATGTGTAAACTGGAGATGATGACAGTAACCACTTCAAAGCTTCAGTTTGAGGATTAATGGGTAGTTCAAGCACAGGGCTTCACTCGGCTCCTCACAAGAAGTACCCCTTTCTCTCAGCAGTATCCATGGTGTGTCTTCAGTATTCTCATACCAAAAGTACCTCTCTTCGGTGACATCACAAAAAGACTGAAGTACTCCATTATGTCTTTCCTTTCATTTTTCTCAGTCTTCCCCAAACAGCAATTATATACTTGGTCATGTCATTTTAACGTTTGAAAACTATCGATGTGTCCAGGTGACATGATGAATTCTGTGAGCAGAAAGGATTTAGCAAAGGAATGAAGAATCGCCCTCTTTTGCAGTGGGCCCTGGATTAGATGGCGTACAATGTGAAGATGAATCTGAAGTCTGCAATGAATGGCTCTCTAAGAGATCTCATGCAATCTCCTTTTCAAGAACCTAGCAGTGCAGAAGTTTTGGAAGAATTTTACCGAGACAGAGAACTGGGAATTGTTCCCCGTGTGTTTTCAGGGCTCCCCTCGGGCATGGGCAGTGGGAGCTCCAATCAGTGTGAAGCCAGAGAACTCGAACTGTAGCCCCAATTGCATGGCACATGGCAGAGTGCAGCTTATTCCAGGAGCAGCACATTGTTAGCAAGTCAGAAACATGAATAAATTCCTATCTCAATGTACAGAAACCTCGCACAGTGAAGCAAGCTGTCGTCTCGCTGTACCACTCCAACTCTGAGTTAAGAAGGTACAACTTCCAGGGCTGCTATACAAGGGTCCCAGTTCAAACCTTCAGTCCCTGCCTCCATTAAAATTTAAAACCAGATCCGACCCATCACGGAGTGGCACCAGCGGACTGCAGCTTCACCCAGCACAATTTTTATTAGCCTTGCAATTTCTTAATGGGCTCCCCTGAGGGCCGGCTGGTAGAATCCTGCACTACCAGTCCAGATTTGCTACAGGCAGCTTAATAAACATGGCATCTGCCCCATGACAATTGTCATAACATCCGACCAGGGTGCTGAAGGCAGAGCTAAAGGTTAACATAACCACCACTCAGGTGGCAGGGAGGCGAGTGGGGGAATGTTGGAAATTGGAATCTGAAGGGAAAGGCTACTGGCCAAGTCCACAGTCCTTCCAGCCTGGCCGAGTTCCCGGCCGCCGAGCAGCTGCCTGCTGCCTCCTGCGATCGGCATGTTTTACACGTCTCATCAGTGTCACCACTCCTGACATCTCATTATGCACCAGAGGTGGAAGTGGACAGGTACGGAACACCCGAACTTTTCCTTTTCTTATTATTTCTGTGTTGCACCATGAAGCTGGGAGCTAATTAAGTCCTGTGGGACAGACAATCAGTGTCTTTTTTGCTAGGTTAAATTACATTATATACAGATGCAAAAAAAGCGGAGAGAAAATAATCCCTCAGCTCTTTCCTGGTTAATAGAGTACAATAGAACGATGATGATTCCAAACTGGAAGCTGAAGCCAAGAGCTCCTTAGCATACAAGGTTTCTAATGAAGTCATATGACGAATCCACTGGGGATCTCCTGCCTCAGAGGATCTCAAAGCGCTTTTAAAGATACTGTTAAAGACCTTCTTGCCTCAACTCTGAGAGAAAGTTGATGGTAGTCAAGCCTGTATTATAAGTAAGAAAACTTGCTCAACCAGACTGGAGGAGCAGCCTTCCTTTGGATTTATAAAATCCTAGACTGAGAAAAACCTTTTAGGGGTGATACAGAGAGATGTGAGAGTGGAACTTCTCCCTTAAAATAATCAGCCCAGCCCAGCCGGTGTCGCTCAGTGGTTGAGCACCAATCCATGAATCAGGAGGTTACAGTTTGATTCCCAGTCAGAGCACATGTCCGGATTACGGGCTAGGCAATCAATGATGATTCTCATCATTAATGCTTCTATTTCTGTCTCTCTTTCCCTTCCTCTCTCTAAAAGCCAATTAAAACATACTTTAAAATAATAATAATAATTTAGCCCCAACTGTCCAAAGTGTTCCATGGGGAGCCCATAGATATTGCATGGAAGGAAAATCCTATATGACAGCGGTTCTCAACCTGTGGTTCACGACCCCTCTGGGGGTCAAACAACCCTTTCACAGGGGTCACCTAAGACCATCGGAAAACACATATATAATTACATATTGTTTTTGTGATTAATCACTATGCTTTAATTACGTTCAATTTGTAACAATGAAATTGGGGGTCACCACAACATGAGGAACTGTATTAAAGGGTCGCGGCATTAGGAAGGTTGAGAACCACTGCTATTTAATAAAAGGTTAATATTAAAATCAACCAAACAGCAGAACCACCAGTCGCTATGACACTCAATGCAGGAGCTGCCCCCTGGTGGTCAGTGTGCTCCCACAGGGAGAGCACCACTCAGTCAGAAGCTGGGCTCACAGCTGGTAAGTGCAGCGGTGGTGGCGGGAGCCTCTCCTGCCTCCGCAGCAGTGTTAAGGAGCAGCAAACAGGTAGGTGGTAAGGAGCAAGGGGTCCCAAACTGCGAGAGGAATGTCCAACTGCCGGCTTAGGCCCAATCCCCCAAGGGGTCACGGACTGCAAGAGGGTGCAGGCTGGGCTAAGGGACCCCTCTCTAATGCATGAATTTCAGGCACTGGACCTCTAGTGTATATATATGTATAAAAGGCTAATATGCAAAGTGTCCCCTCAGGAGTTCAACCAAGAGAACAGGAGTTCCATCATTCACTATGACATACGCTAACAACCAGGGGGTGGCACGGAACATGGCGGGCTACCAGCAGCAGTGGCGGGGCACTGAGGGTGAGAGAGCAAGTGAGGGAGGGAGGAGGCAGGGAGACGGGGGGGGGGGGGGGAGGCGGGGGAAACCACGTGGTGGCAGCGCACAGGTGGCAAGGGAAGGAGGAGGCCGGGAGGCGGGGGAACAGCTCTGATCACCAGCCAGGCCTAGGAATCCTACCCATGCATGAATTTCATGCACCGGGTCTCTAGTAAATAAATAAGAGTCTTATGACCAAAGAAGTTTGGGAAAGGCTGAGCTCAGTAGAGTAAAACTGCCTTTCTTTTTGCAGAACTCTAGGACTTTAACATATCACTGGATGGCATGACTCCCAAAGTGGAACTGGACCTGCAGCATATCCCAAACTTATTTGACCACAGACCCATTTTTCTCTAATGGGACATTCTGCATTACTAATTGTCTACAGAGCTCACATTGGAAAACGCTCATTTAGCCCCCTTCCTCATTACAGATAAGGAAACTGAGATTTTTCCGAGGACTTGCCTATCATCATACACTGATTGCCTAATCATACCAAGCCTGGATGACAGGACCCATATCAGCCACTCCTAGACCACTATTTCACACTGCCTCTCTCTACAACCTACTAGCAATCCAAAACACCAGGGAGAATCACATGTGCCTTCTGTCACTAAGTCATTCGGAGCTTCTCCATATAATTCATTCCTATCTTCATCTCTCTCGGCCACAGGCTGAAGATGCCTCATTTCCTTATGCGCTTGCCTCAGCAATGATTTCGTCTACTTGTATCTGAGCTCCATGAGAACAACAGCTATGTGTGTTAGGACCAACTTGAGCCAGACTAGCATTTTGACTCTGATATGAGCCCTAAGGGATATTTCATGAGACAAAGTGGTAGCTATGAGATTTATAAAGCCTCTAAAGCTCTACATGTACTCCTGGGTTAAATCCACACTTCTTAGTTGGACACTCAAGACCACTCAGATTCCCCAAACTTTGTTTCCAGTCACTCTAATCTCCATTACTTCCTTTCATTTCTACACTCCAGCCAAATATAATTACTTATCTATAAACCATGTTTTCCACCTCTGGAACTCTGTAATACTAATCTCTTTACTAGTATGGCTTTGCTCCTTACCTCCCTTCTCTTTGTAATCCTCATAAATTCAGACTCAGACAAAATTCCGCATTCTCCAGGAAATTTCCAAGTGATAACTGTTCCATCTAGGAGATTTCTTGGCCTTCCCTGATTTTCCACAGTAAATTGAAAATAGCTTTATTACTACTTTAGAGGCCCAGTGCATAAAATTTGTGCACTCAGGAGGGTGGGGGGGGGGGCTGTCCCTCAGACCGGCCTGTGCCCTCTCACAGTCCGGGAGCCCTCGGGGGATGTCTAACTGACAGATTAGGCCTGCTCCCCAGAGAGCAGGCCTAAGCCATCAGTCGGACATCCTTAGTGCTGCCACCAAAGTGGGAGAGGCTCCTGCCACCGTTGCTGCCCTCTCCAGCCATGAGCCCAGCTTCTGGATGAGTGGCGCTCCCCTGCTGGAGCGCACTAACCAACAGGGGGCAGTTCCTGCGTTGAGTGGGATCAGGCTGAAACCAGCTCTCCAACGTCCCCTGAGGGGTCCCGGATTGCGAGAGGGTGCAGGCCAGGCCAAGGGATCCCACTGGTGCACGATTGGGACCAGGGAGGGATATGGGAGGTTGGCCAGCCAGGGAGGACCCCAGCAGCAAGCTAACCTACCAGTCAGAGCGTCTGCCCCCTGGTCAGTGCACATCATAGTGATCAGCCTTAGCATATTACGCTTTGATTGGTTGAACAGACAACCGGATGACCAGACACTTAGCACATTAGGCTTTTATGATATAGGATTTTGCTTATAGTACAGTTATTGGGCTTTTATAGCTCCCCTAACAAACAGTTCATTCCAGAAGGCAAGGATTGTATCTTATTTATCTGTAAAATTAACACAACCCTTCCTAAGTTGAACACATAATATTATCCAATTCCTTCATAGCTTTGTAGTTTTCTGTCATCTCTAAAAGTAACCACCTGGAAATCCCATACAGGGATTGATATAATGACTAGCGCCCAGATAGTGATCTGTAAATAATATTTGAGAAGGATTAAAGGATAATAATTTCATTTTCTTGATGCAGGAATAGCATCCCTTTCTGCTGGTCATATTGCTCCCTTCGTTCAATATCTTCATAAGTCAGCAGGTAGTGTCCTTCAAACTCATATTAATCTGTTTCAGGCAGCAACTGAACAAAATATATTTGCTTCTGCTTGGCTGTGCATACTTTTTCCCTCTGGGAAGGGAAAGAAGCTAAATGGCAATGCTCTCAGGTGACTGGTATGGAGCTGTGAGTTGAGGCCCCTGCTTTTTGACATCAATTCAGGAGGGGCCTTGGTCAGTTGACTCCACTGCATTAAAATAGGTATTCATCACACAGGGATGCTGGGAGGTTTAATTAATATTTGTAAATTGTTTGGAAAGATCTATTATGAGAAACAAACACTATAACAGATCTTTTCTTTCCCCAGATTGCTCTTTTCTTCATTATTAGAGGATGGTGGTCTCACATGAAACTGAATGATGAGCAATCCCCATTATAACAACTGTCATTTTGAATCAGGAAGATGCACATCACAAAAGAAACACATTACTGATTTTGAGGTCCTGCAGGCTACTGAAGGTGTATGTTTTATGTATTCATTATGTTTTCTCGTCTGCTTGTTTGTTTGTTTTGTAAAAGCAAACACTCTATTGAATTCTAAGGAACTTTACCAAATCCTTTATTTCCTTTTCACTTAGCCAACCAACTTCCTTATAAAGAAAAGATGCCTCACTTTTACCGCTGTCAAATTTCATGCATCAACTCTCCTGTCTTAATTTCTCAAAAAGGACTAGTGAGGAGGAACAGAAGAAGAGCCTTAGTTTATAGCCATAAAGAAGGAAGTGAGACCACGCCATTGTGGTTAAGTGTTGGCTGACCCCCCAATGTCCATTTCTCCAGCTTTCCTTCATCAACAGCCCCAAGATTTTCCATCCAAGCATTATAACTCTCATATTCTTAGCCAGGTACTGTGGGTATGATTAGTTCTATTCTAAGGTTCACGGTGGACACTAATTGGTCAAAAACAACCAGGAAAGCTTATCACCCTGTGTATAGGGAAATGTAATCAAGGAACTCAGTTTGGACCAATGAGGCATGAGGAGACATGTTTTGGGGGCTTCTGGGAAAGAAACTTCCTATTTTTGAGACCATGCCCATAAGAGATCTTTCATTCTCATGCAATGTAAATAGGGGAACAAGTTGCCTAGGCACTGTTGGCAACCATCTTGTATCCATGGAGAAAGCAGCCATAGGTTGAACCTGACCCTATGGAAGGGAGAGAAAAGATATGGAAAGAGCTACCTCATTCATTAGTGAGCACTGAGCTGCTGGATCAAACCATGTCTATGACTCAAGCTTTCTCATTCTGTGAGTCTCTATTATTTAATTCTATTTGAATTGTGTTTCTTGCCTAGTGACTGAAGGATCTTCATAACAAAAATTTTAAAAGGCAAAATTTAAGGACCAAAACAAGAGATCATGAGTGCATGAAAAAATATCTATAAATAGACTATACAGAGGTATAGATATATAGAGAGACTATAAGTATAAACATATGATCCATTTGAAACAAATTTTCTTTGTGCATATGTTCCATGGTGATTCTTGAGAGAAAATAAAGAGGTAGCACAGGCAGAAATGCCAGAAATAGCCATGTCTCCCAACAAACTCCCACAGTATGCTATAACACTATAAAAGAAGGTGATTAATTTCTCAACACTAGAAAATTTAAGAGGATCTATAGGGCATAGCGATTGTGGGTGAGAATGGGAGCACAGCACCAATGACAGTGGAGGTAAGTAGAACCCAGAGTTTTAGCTGAGGCTGATTTTATCCCCACTAAATTCTATCTGTCCATAATTTCTGCCTAATGATCCCATCTCATAGTCTTTTCACCCCAGCCACCATGAACATAAACCAGGTCATGATTCCATTTGGACTCATAGACAAAAACTAAAGATACCATGAAGAATGCAGTGGATTAGCCACAAGACTAGACTTTAAAGATGCTGTCATTAGTCACTATCTAGATTACCACTAACTAGTCACAGATTATGTGCAATTATATTTTGCTCAAATTCCTCATGGGCACAACACAATATTTCTTGATCACACCAAGTCCACTACAAACGTTGGCAATTCTCCAGGGTACAACTGTTCTCTATAAGTTAATCCCATGCTCTGGGCCATTTAGTAATCATGGCAAAGGAAAAGAGAGGGCATGAGAGTCAAGCCCTCGACATTAAGGCTTCTACCCACATTCTCAGCAAGTCATATGGCCCATAAAACTTCAAAAGGGTGGGGAAGTGCAAAGCTTCCTTGTGCTCAAAATAGAAGGAAACTGGATATTCGAGATGGACACCGCAGAGGGGACTAAGGGCAGAACTGTTATACATTCTCTTAGTTCTGGGAAATCCATTACTCTTAGGAGATCACTAGCCCTTATTTGGAAGTAAGGAAATTCTTCACAATGAGTCCTTCTGTATTATAGCTGCATCTCCCATCAAGAAGAGAACCTGAAGAAACTAGCACAGTGATTATCTGGTCTTAGAAAGACCAGAGATTCCTTTGACAAAACAACAGAATCAAGACATGCTTTTCCTGATTTTGTTTTTTGTTTGTTTGCTTTAATACATTTCCTTTCTCCTTTAGCAAGAACACATTTCCTGTCTGGCCCGTATGGTTCAGTGGTTGAGCATTAACCCATGCACCAAGAGGTTGCCAGTTCAATTCCTGGTCAGGTTACATGCCTGGGTTGTGGGCTTGATCTCCAGTGGGTAGAGTGCAGAAGGCAGCAATCAATGTTTCTCTCTCTCTCCCTTCCTCATTCATTAAAATGAATTTAAAAAACATTTTTTAAAAAAAGAAAAAAAAAACATTTTCTCCAGTTGGGGGAGCAGAGATGATCTCTTGGTATATATTTTATGGAGAAGTTTCCTTCATCCACACATTCTTCCCTTGTCTTGCATTTATGTTGGTTCCAGAGAAAAGGGCAGCCAGAGAGATGCCCTGAACTATTGTTGAGACAAGACATTCCTCCATTAACATTCTGCCAGTAGCCTACCACCAGCTTACTTTAGCCAAGGACAAGTAGGGGCCAGAAGAGATCCTGTCTAACCATCCTTGCAATTGTCAAAGCAGTCCAGGAAGACAGCAGAAAGTCCGTAATGAAATGTACCATCAAGCAGAGTAGGGCATATGCATCCCCCATGCTCTGACCAGTGTTATTAGTTCAGTCTCCTCAAAGCTGAAATGAACCAGTAAGAAAAGAAGAATTCCAAATATTATGCAGAAAAGCCTATGCCCAAGACAACCATTTTATAGACTCAATACTAAGCTAACCTCAATCCACCCATATAAATGATAATACCATAGAGAAAATCTCCATCTCTAACAATTTTTATCAAAAACCAGTTCAACACTCTCTTAATTCTACCCAGTGCTTCTGCTTTTCTCCTCGTTCCCCTTTCTCTTCTTCCTCTAAAACAACCCCGAGAGAAGGAAGCTCTTTCATGTTGAGCTGAATGTTCAATTTGATGAAGTCAATTTCCATAATTCTATCAATGTTGGAACAACTACATCCTCTTTCATTCAAAATGAGATGTTCCTTCTTATTCACTTTTACCCAAATTTCTTCACCCTCGGGGCTCCAGCCGCTACTGCAGCTACCTAATCAGGCTCCCCAGGCTTCTCTCACAAAATGGGCATTTTATGGGCAGTACTGTGGCTCTCTGAAGGGAGAGCAGACTTCTGCCTAGTGATACTAACAGCAAGTACCTTGGAGAGGAAGATGGGTGGCTGAGCCAACAAGATTTAAAAGAGGACATCGCTAGGAAAAGACCCAAGTTTTCCAAATTAACTGAATTGCTATTGTATTTCAAGACTGAGATGGTTGCTTGTTGTTTAAAATAGAAATGCTATATGTATTAGACTCAAAAAATGTTTAACACGTCTAGTAGAAAACCACATATCCACTTAGAAAACTCATACTGCTCTTTCTTCCAACACAAATACAACAGCACCATTACCACCACACACACACACACATACACACACACACACACACACACACACACGTAGAACTACATCTAATTTCTGAACCCATTTAACATATATCTGAGACCCTTCATGCCTAGGAAGGGAGCCTACTCAGTTAGGTGTTCTTAATTTTCCACCAAGTATCCTGGAGGTGATTTACTATATGGTCACCAGGAAATGAATGAATAGACCTCTGAAAAGCAAGCTTTTCTCTCACTTAGAGAATTAAATATACTGAAAATACACATACTCACATATCACAGTTTCCACATTCCATTGCTAAAGATTTTCGTAAAATCCTTCTATGTCACCGATGGGGAAACTGAGGCATGGATTATAAAACATAGTTGTCCAAGTCATCCCAGAGTCAACAAACTAACTATTCCTGATTCTTCACTCACCAAGCCTCATCTCTACAGAATCAAAAGAACCCTAATATGGATCTACCACCAAAGTAATCTCACTGCACTCACGCCTATCTGCAGGCTAGCTAGACTCTCATATGTGGAAAGGATCAGAAGAAATCTGATCATTATATCCCCATAATCAGACCCACATATTTCTGCATACTATTAGCTTTCACTGGAAAAAAAAAATCCACACAATATTTATTTAGACCAGGATGGCTTCAATTTACAAAACGATACTTCAGAAGGAAATAATCCTGTCATGTCCCAATGGAACTGCCCTCTGCCTGTCACTAATAGAGTTGCTATCCCAGGGCTAATACAGCTCGCTGTTTTCCACTATGGACAAAAACTATTATTTTTAAGTTAAAAATTAAAAGCAGTTTACCTGAGATGACTCAAACTCATGTATGGTAATGTAATAATTACTCGGTGATTTTATAATAATGAGGAGTGATAAGAATTTCCTGACTGGGAATCGAACCCTGACCTCCTGGTTCATGGGGCCGATGCTCAATTACTGAGCCATGTCGGCTGGGCTATCCACTTCTTTATGTATTGTCTTCCTTTTTCCCAAAGCTGGGAGGCGGTAGTACTAACCTTAAGCAATTGAAAGGTTAAGTGACTTAACACACACTCGTAGTCACACAGGGTCATTGGTAGAACTAGAAGCCAGGCCCAGAACTCCTGTTCACCATGAATCCTATTTGCATCTACTACCTGCCTAATTATCCTAAGGGGGTAAAGTCCCTTCCAGATAGGAAACCACCTGACTTCTCAAGTCCCCCTGCCCTCACCGTAGGTAACTGGTATATATTAGGAGCCTCAATTCACACAGAAAATACAGGCACAGGGACTCAGTAAGTCTCCTCAGGATCAGAGGGCAATAGCTGAGTTCCTATATCATAGGTCCCTGCCCTAACTATCAGCTCAACCCTGCTTTGAACAGCACCTCCTCCACAGGCACGCAACCTGCAGAGCCACTCTGATCAAAAGAGGTGGTTTAAAGGGAAGAAGAGGGAGAAGAGAGAGAAGATAGGAAGGGGAAGGAAAAAGAGAGGAGGACAGAGCAAGGAAGGGCAAGGGAAGGGGAAGGGAAAGGGGAAGGGGGAGGAGAAGGAAGGGAAGGAGAGGGGAGGGGAAGAGAGGGGAGGGGAGGGGAGGGGAGGGGAAAACAGGAGGAAGGAAAAACTAAAAGGAAGGAAAGGAAAGGAGAGGAAAGCGAAAAAGTGTTTTTTAGATTTCAGTAATCAGAGGAACAAAATCAATTAGAGAACGGAAAGTAGTTTCAAATTAGCCTCTAACTAGCTATACACATTATAAAGACAATGTAAAATTCTTCATCGAGCTGCATTGCACCAATTTTCTAGGAGAATCTCCTTAAACAACAAGCAGGGATTAAATTAAGCAGTGTGGTTTTGCTCTTTTTAACAGTAATTCAAGCACTGGAGAGAAAAAGTGAGTTTGAAAATGTAAATATTTCTAAAAGAAAAGGTGCCGATTTAGCGTGACTTGTGTCCGAAAGAAGTTTCGGAATCACAGACGAATGAATGGGGTGAGGGAACTACGGAGTCCCCCTCGTCTCAAACCCAGTAACACCCTTGGAAACCAGCTTTAATCAAAGCCCCTTTAAGATAAGAAACCACCCCCAGCGCTCATGACAGTGAGCATGGGTATCAGGAGCGCCGCCCAACCACGAGACTGCATCCTTTCTCTTCCTACCGTGATCTATACCAGATGCCTGCGTTTATGTGCCACTCACTTACTCCTTCACCCCAAAACATTTGGTTTTTCTCCTCACTAATGCTGTCCTGCAGCCTAAGTATCAGTAAGAACTTCCTGCTCGCAGCCCTTCTGCTGTGCCTCACCACGCCTTCCTTCCATCTCTCTCCTCCCCTGGGTTCCAGGATACTGCACCAGATTTTCAAACAAATTTTAGCAGTAGAACCCTCTTTCAAACAAGATCTTGACTAGAACTCCTATTGATTCCAGAGCTTTATAATAAACCTTGACATCAGTCCTCAAAGTTCATTCCTTTACCCGGTAATTTTGGCTATTTGAGGCAAGTCCATATATTTTTTTAATCAGCCTGGCATTTTTTACCAAAAACAAGCAAACAAATAAAAATGCCTGTTGGGTGGTTTGTTTGTTTTTAACTGCATTGACTCTCAATATTAATGTAGATTTGCAGTCTTAACTGGAAAAACTGACACCTTCACATTGTTGGGAACGCATACAGAGGATAAACTGATGGTTGCCAGATAGAAGGGGGCTAAGGGACTGGGTGAAAAAGGGGAAGGGGTTAAAAAGTACAAAATGGCAATTGCAAAATAGTCATGAGGATGTACGGGGTGGGCAAAAGTTGCCTTCAACTCTGTTGAACTGTGGTGGGGGTGGGAGGAGAAGCAGTGGAAATCAGGAGTTTCAATTTAGAACCTGTTAGATCAAAGGTGTCCCCTTCAATATCCAAGTGAAGATATCAGCAGGCCATGAGGTTCAGGAATCTAAAGCTCAGCAGAGGTCTGGGCTGGAAATTATAATTTGGGAGTCATGAGCACAAAGATTTTTTTTTTCTCACAAATTTGAAAAGTCAGCATATAATTTTCTTACCTACCTCATCTAATTTTCCATATCTTTGAACACTTTATCTAACACAAGTTGTCAAGTGTCTACTATTGTGTGTGTCCCCTCCTCTCCATTCCCTCTGCCACCTCCCTAATTCAATTATATCTTGCTACAGAGGCAGAGCTGCCTCAAACAGATTGTCAAACTGCAGCGGGAAGGCCGGGGAGGGTTGGGGGGCAGGAGGGAGGGGGGTAAGAGATCAACTGAAGGACTTGTATGCATGCATATAAGCATAACCAATGGACATAAGACACTGGGGGGTAGGGGAGGCCAGGGTATTGTCAAGTGTGGGGGGGGGGAAAAGGACACATATATAATACCCTTTGTAATACTTTAAGCAATAAAATAAAATTAAATTAAAATTAAAAAAAAAATTATATCTTGCCTGGTTGAAATGCTCCTGCCTTTCTTGGGTTTCCCAAGGCATCTCCACCCAGGCACCAGATCAATGTGTCTCAAGACACTTCCATCATGCAGCGACTCCTCAAGGATGACTTGTCGCCCAATGAATTAAAGAACTAAACACTTAACCTGCAATCACAATCCAATCCCAGCCTACCTTCCCAAGCCTGCAACTCACACGACCCTTCACACACACCATGTTCTTTGCACTCTCCCTGTGGACTCTTGTGTCGATTTCTTGTGCCTACCAGTACCTCCACCAGAAGTCTCTTTCCTCTACAGCCCTGAAATGTCTGTACCCTGCTCATTCTTTGTAGCACGATACAACCACCTGCTTCGGTAGAATTCCGTTGACTGCCCTATCTGAAGATGACCTTTCCCACCTCTGAAATTCACATTATGCAGTCACCTATTGAATGTTCTCACAGGCCCTTTGGTGAAATATATATATAATTTTGTTTAACCCAGCTTTCATAGATGTACTTGACTATGAACCCTTTTATCACAGAATACTTACGAACATTCTGTGAAACTGCTGTTCCAAGGTTCTCACTTAATACTTGGAACTAGAGACCTGACTTCTAGTTTCGATTAGGCAGCTTTCAATGCTGGTTTTCCCCAGGCCCAGCCCAGATTAGGAACTAGGCATCCTAACCCAGGTGACATGTCCGCAGGCCGAAACAGGAAAAGCAGACACCCTAAGATCTCTAGGGTCACAAGACATCCCAGGATCAGACTCTCCTAGACACTGGCAAGAGCCTAGGAGGTGTTGTCGGACACCTGGCTTCTGAAGAGTAAATGGCTTACTTCCCCACAATGCTGAAGACGGCATGTGTTATGATGCAAAACTAGTAGCTGTGGCCTTTTTCAGGTCTTTCTTTATGTAGCTCAGTTAACTCTTCTCACCAATGAATGGACTGGTCCAGATGGCATCCAACATTTCATCCAGCTGTGATGAATCGACACTGTGTGTCCTTTGAAGGTTACCTACTTGCATGCATGGCCTCTCTTCCCTACTATCCCCTGAAGGTGGGGTCTCTTTCCATGTCATTTGTTTTTTTGTTTTGTTTTAAATTATCTTTATTGTTGAAAGTAACCACGTTACTTTTGCCTCCTTCAGAGTATGGCAGAGGACCTTGAACATGGTTAGAACTCAATAAATGCATACTGAATAAATATTTAAAGATGGCTGAGGCATTTAGGCCTCAAAAATTCAAAATTAGCCTTTGAGACAGTGAAAAAAATAGATAGAATCTAACACATGAAGTGATCTGGTCAAAATGGCAAACACTACAGAAAAATAATTCTGCATCATTTTCTAGAACTGCTTCTAGCAAACTAGCACAGTCAATAATGGCTAACAGACATTTTTAAATGGCGTTTGGTGTAATTCTCAGTGGCAAAGGCTCTTGTGTTAGAATCCTCACACCAAGCCTATTAAGGGTGTGCTATTCTTACCCCACTTTACAGATGAGAAGACTGAAGCACAGAGGGGTTCCGTAACTTACCTACAGTTACTCAGATAAGTGATACATTCAAACCCAGCAGTCTCGTTCCAAAGCCCACACTTCACCACTGTGCAACCCCCTCTTCCTCCCTTTCACTGGCGTTTGCTCACGTGAGCATCCCAACAACACCAGGTCATGAACCAGGTGGAAACTGAGACCCCACAAGGTCTAAAGATTGCTCAGTGTCCCACAGCTCGTCTTGAGCCCACAACTCTCTTTCCACACACAACACAGCACCGATTCAGCAGTCCCCCTCACTCCAACAAACCTTCCAGCCATCCCTGACAGTCACCTGACGAACAGGGGCACAGGGTGAAGTGGAGACTGCAATTAGAGCACCATCGTGCTGGAGATGAAGAATTAAATTTGGCAATGAATTAAAAGGAAGAGGTGTATTGGGTTGGGGGACACAAGGAAATAGTGACAGCCCTGTGAAGGGAGAAGGGAAAAGGGAAGGGAAAGGAAGGGAAGGAAAGGAAGGGAAGGGAAGGCAAGGGGCATGAGAAGCCCGGGGAGGTGATAAAATGGGAAGGGAGACTCCAGAGGGAAGGGAAGACAGACAGGAAACAGTTTAGAAAAGACAGAAAAATTACTTGTAATTTTATACATTTTCAGCACCAGTCCAAAAGCTATAGAAAAAACATGCCTTACAAACTCAAGAAGTATAGCTTAGAATTTAGAAGATTGAACTGAAGCAGCTTTCGCAAGAGAATCTGCTATCATGTGTGGCACATAATAGGCATTCAATAAATGTTTGTTCCCAATAAAAGAGACAAAAAAGAGAAAAATGTGGGAATTGCTTTCATAAAGAGGAAGGCACCTAAGGGAGTAGGTGCTCAAGAAATGTTATATTTTATAGGTGTGCCGTGAGAAGCCTGGGGAGCTGTGAAAGATAATCTGATGTATTTCCAAAGAGCTCTTAGTCTGATTTCAGTTCACAAAAATCCCTGGGGAAGCTGTGGACTCTCTCACTGGGGACTTTTAAGACGGTATCTTGGAGAGGCCCTTGAAGGGGGTGGTTTAGATGATTTCAGAAAGGATAAACTGAGGTAGAGAAGACAGACGAAATGACCTGGTAGAACTTTTCCATTTTAATTTGCATGTAATTTCCTCAAAAGCTGAAATTTCCACTCTATTCTCCACAGAACAGAGATGAACTGGATGGACCAGCAGACAGGGGGGGATGGCTGAATGATTTGGAAATCTTCCAGAAGCACTTGGTTAAATTGTAAGCCATTTATTTCATGAGGAAATAAGCCACAGAAAGCCCCTTTTGAGCATGCACCCAGAAAGCAGGACAAAATGCTGAGATTATCTGTTCAGAATTTGTTTTAAGAGAACCCAGGCAGCATTCATTTATTTTTGAGAAAATATATGATTAACTATAGTTAACTATGAATTCAGATGTTGTGCATTAGAGCAGCTCCTCAAAGTTTGAGAGCATTTAATATTATATATTGCTGCCATTTGGACTAAATTGTTTTTTTAATGTACACAATATTACAAATTAAATTTGAGCTGTTTGAATCAGTCTGTAAAAAAGATTTGATTATACCTGAGTGTTCTGGCCCCGGCTTTTCCGTATCTCAGTAATCTTGGCGGTAATTGGCTGATTAGGCGTCTCACACTCCATCTTTGCCTCAGTTTCCATGGTAATGTTACAGGAGCTATTATAGATGAGAACTTCATCTCTTTCCACTTTAGGGCTGAAACGAGAGGGGAGGTTAAATGGGGTGTCATCAATCTTAATGAAATGCAATTATTTTTACTCTTATTAATCATTGCGAGCCATTAGCTTGTGGCAACTACAGGCCGCCATTTGTCAAATTTTGCAAATTTCTGTAATTTTGTTTCCATTATTTTATTGTTTATTTGTTTTCCCTTTATCTGCACACCCTGCAATGAAAATGCACGTGGTAAATATCTTTCAGCCTTTCTTTTTCCAAACCTATCAGGAACATTAGCAAAAGCTTCTCCAAGCCCAACTTAACAAGCAATGTGCAAACAATGCTTCCAGTTCCAAAAATGGAAGCAAATGTTAGGGAGGTGTGTGTGTGTGTGTGTGTTTTTTCTTTTCCCCTTCCCTCTTCCTGTTCTTACTCACACTTAGTGTTGGGGGAGTGAATTGCCTGAATCCCCCGAGGGCAGATGGAGAAATTGGAAAACCCACACAACTGGCTAACTGGTCCCTAATTCCAACTGTGAAAAAATGAGCTCATTTAGGCTTTCAATTCCCTCTCCCCAGCTGATGGCAATGAGGCTCTGTTGCTAGCAGTGGAACATTAACTTAGTAAATTAATTAAACTTACTTAACAGCCCAGACTAAGGAGATTCGATATATGTGCCAGTTATACTACCAGCCACTTGCTTTAAAAGTCCTCTTGCTTTAAGGAGAGAAACCAGACTGCATTTAAAATGAAAAACAGCATTGCAGAAAGTCTAAAAATATGCACTCTAAGGGAGTTGAGCGCATGGATATTGCAGGGCATTGTCCCCAACAGGTGTGATATTTATTCAACAATAATCCTGGCTTTAGGCATTGTTACAACTAACTCAAAGATTATTAATGCGTGATATTTTAAACTTTTCAACAATTTCACATGTATGATCTCATTTCAGCCAGTAAAGTAAGGAGAAGTATAAAAAATATAACCCAAAATGATCAGGGGATTTGCATAAAGCCAATCATAAAAGTATGGCAGCTCTGAGATTAGAACCTATGTGTACTGTCTCCTAGAGCAGTATTCTAAGGTTCTGAGATGCTGATTGAACGTCAGCCATGAAGACAGATTGCATGGGAAGACCAGGAAGAGCAGTAGAAAGGGCAAGAGGTCACTGCTTGAGAAACTAAATCATGTCAGACTAGAGCATCTTTTTTCAAATCAATGTCAAAACGGTTGCTCCCACAATTTGCTAAAAATAATGAGCAGGATAACTACCATGTCTACTTAATCTTTTCTTTCTGCTAAAACATTCCCAGCTCCCTATCCCCCCCAAGACGTGATTTCCATGCCCACTCTCCTCTAACCTACCATAGATTGTCAGTATGTTAACATCTTGGGGCCCAGAACTGAACACACATGGTTTGGGCTGACCACTGAGGCTGTGGGCTCCCTTTATCTGAGCCCTCCCTGTTGATTTGGTAGCCCCATGCCTAAATTAAGATGGTGGTAAACTCAAAGTCTCAGAGTGGCAACTGCCTGAGGATGTACCATGCTGTACTTGTCCACCTGATTTTCTGAAAAGCATCTGCATGCAGAAGCTAAGCTTGGGAGCAGACCAGCTAGAATTGAATCCCCAAGCATATAGTTACTATCTATAGGACACTGTGAAGATATGACCCTCTAAGCTTTGGTTTGTAAAAGGGAGATCCTAATTACTGTGTGCCTATTTTATAAAAGTGTTGAGGGAATGGAGCAAAATGGCGCCTACAGTATGACTTGCACAGAATCTGGCACACATTAAATGTCAGATAAGGCCACTGACGCTATACTGGTAATTGTGCTGGTAGTATTTTTGTTAAAGTATAAATGTGTGAATTTACATTCATTATTGGTACATGTCATCTCCATTATGTGGAGCCATTGCTCAAATATGTTTTGAATCTGGAGCGTATAATGTAGCTACAAATACATTTAGCTGAGTCATCATCCAGGGTTAGACAGAACCATGGGATAAATACAGCATTTGCTCCTGGAGTGTCGGTTGTACTCTAAGAATCAGAACGAAAAAAAATGGTAATTTAACTTTTAAATTAAAATGTAATGTAATATTTGGATGAATATGGAAATAGGATGGAGTAGAATGCAAAATTCACTTGGACTGTTCAAATAAAACATATAACTTCAAACCAACTGGCTGCTTGTGTCCTTGGGCTTTATGGCTAGAACCTCTCCTTTGCTACTGGGGGTAGAGAGGGTATTTGGAACAGTTTGAGAAGAAAATGAAGTTGGTCCACCACACCATCACATTCCTTGTGAGTTGATTCCCAGATAGCTACTTCCCTTTCTGAAGGCTCACAAACCATCTGATGAATAATTCATTCTAGAAATCCATCAGGGATAATCAAGCTTAGTTGTCTAACTATCCAGAACTCCCCTTTTTCCCTTTTTAATCAAATAAAAGAATATTTGCCCATCAGC
Organism: Myotis nattereri; assembly: GCF_964212035.1. Lineage (NCBI taxonomy): Eukaryota > Metazoa > Chordata > Mammalia > Chiroptera > Vespertilionidae > Myotis > Myotis nattereri. Next base: position 22,596,845 of record NC_138081.1, read on the forward strand.
TCTCTCTGTTGTGTGCCCTCCTGTCACATTGATTACCAATCATATGACATAGGTCTTTGTTCTCAGTATAGGGATGATCTGGCATACCGACACGAACTCAAGGAAAGCAGTGACCAACTTCCTTCACAACTTTCTTGGTCTTTGGCTTCCACCCTCCCGATGAGCTTTCTCTGCCTTTCTAGCTCTTTGTCAGTTACTTCTCCCTCCTTTCATTTGCCTGTAGCAACGCACTGTCTTCCCTAATCAGGTTCTTCTTGCTCCAAAAAAGTTAAAACTCTTTTCTGTTAGCTTAGACTTCTTTTTACAAGCTTTAGTTCATATTTCTTTTTGTATTTGTTCCTAATTATCTCACTAGAGATTTTTTTTCATTAAAAAGCCATCATCAAAATTAGCAGAAACTCCAGGATATTAAAAATAATCTAACATCTACAAAATTTCTAAGTTTCTTAATAGCTACTATTCCATGTTTTCTGTCATAATAATTCTATGAATTAAGTAGTGCAGTTGGTGAGATTTAAATATAAGTATAAACATGTGTATAGATAGAGATACATGGATATAAATTATATAGATGTGCATGCACATATACACATATATTTATTGTGAGGGAACATGATACAAATTTTTGGTCCAAATGATAGCACAGAAAGTTCTAAGTTTTCTGACCACTAGCCTATTGCTCTTTCAGTTGGTCCGATCGGATCCAAAAGTAACCCCGTTATCTTCCTGTATGCACTCTTTAGGATAGGCAATAAAAAGCACTTGCATCATTCTATCTTCCTCACTTAGCCTGAAATTGCTTCCTATGGCTCTGAAATCTCATTGAACCCACGCAGTCCAGCCAACTGCTAACGGCAGGGCCTTGTGCTAAGCACACTGTGAGTCAGAAGCCTTGGGTTCCGGTCCTGGCACTGCCGAGGCTTGTCTCCATGACTTTGGAAAGATACTTAATTAACTTAATCTGTTCTTCGAATAGAATCTAAGTTCCTTTTATGGCGTTCAAGGCCTTACAGGTCTCCCTGAGCTCATGTAGAGCCACTTTCCTTCCTCCCCACTCTACTGCTGTTTGTCCTCTGACAGTTCACAAAACTTGATGGGTCCTTTGCATTTGCTACCCCCACTGCCTGACTCTGCATAATGACACCTTCTTCCCCTTAGTCCAGCACTTAAGGCACTTCTTCAGAGCAGCATCCTCTGAGCACATCATATAAAGTAGCCCCTACCATTTTCCATCACTTTATAGTCCTTATCACAAGATGGGATCGTATCGTTTATTGTCTGGCTTTCTCTTCTACCCTTAAGGGCAGGGACTTTGAAGCCTTCTTCACCATGGAGTGACCAGCTCCTGACACAGTACCTAAAACATAGTGGGAACTTGGTAAGTGGGTGGGCGAGTGGATGGATGGATGGATGGACAGACGGATGAACTAGGCATATTTCACCACAGATATGCATGTCTACCTTTGTCAATTGACATCAAATCCATAGTGGTAGTGACTGGCAGGGGGATAAAGCATTTCATGGAAATGGGTCCCCTGCTAAGATCCTAGAAAGTAGTTCTCTGGCTTCACAGGCATAATCTTAAGAGAAACCAAGGTAAGCTATTTGGCACATGACTTTCTTAATGTCCCTTGTATAATTTAGAGTATGTTTTCTGGTTTTTAAATTAGTACATGTTCACTGAAAAAAAATACATAAAAACTCAATGACTAAAATAAACATGACCAGCGCTACAGCCACCCAAGAATAGGCACTCTCAATGTTGTAGAATATATCCTTCCAGTCTTTTTTCTAATCACCTATTATAGGGAAGCACGGGACTTGGTTGGAATGTCTGTAAGAAGGATTCTCCGAAAGGTGGAGGCCTCTGAGGGGAACTTGCCGAAGGTGGCAGTCCCTGCCTTGACTTTTCCAAACAAGTCTGAGCCCCTGGGTGTTTACTTAGACATGGCCTTGCTTAAAGGACAGGACAGACACATATGCTTTCTCAAGAATACTTACCCTGCTAATTGTATCTAATAGTTAATTTTAGTTCAAACTATTATGACAATAAAAGGCTAATAAGGCAGGTAATCAAGGCTTTTTTAGCTCCTAATGCCAACTAGTCCCTTAGCTTCTCTTTCACAGAAACGTGTGTCAAAGTAAAGTAATCATTTATCGGTCATTCAAAGTCTGCTGGTCAGCCCAGCAACCTATCACATGCATATATAAATATATGCATTATATACACCATTAGGAATAGATAGTACACTATTTTGTGACTTGTGCCTTTCACTTTCCAATATATTGTAAGCATGTCCCTCTTTAGTTAAATACTCTACAACATGATTTTCAAAGGTTTCTTAGTATATTATCATTTGAATGCATTCTTTATTATTGAACACTTATTTCATTTCAAATTTTTATGATACTTAAAACTTCAAAGAACATGTTTTCATAAATATTACATACTTCAAACTGCTTTCTTAAAATAAAATCCTAGTAGTGAAATTGCTGAGTCTCCAAATACAAAGAATTTTAAGGTTATTAGTGCATATTGTCCAAATGATCTCTGTAGATTGTTCTAACTTTCCTTCTCATGGCAGCAAAGAGCAGTGCTGGTTCCCCTCACCCTCAACACTAAGTATACACTTTGTTTAACTCACAACACTTACATTCATTCTAACTCAAGAAAACACACCCACTTTTGCCTGCTGTGATATCAAGAACATTGAGTAGCACTTTCAAAATGATATTGATAAGGGCATAAATTTTAATGGGGTCTGAAGCTCAGTAGCCTCAGCCACCTCCTAGAGTGAGGAGGGAGAACATAGAATAACTCCAAAGGAATAGCTCTGGGGATCTAGGTCAAGTCCGCCAATTCTATGGAGCCAGGGGCAGTGACATGTACATCTTGGTGTCCAGCAGCAGTGAGTTCTGAAATCCGGTCTCCCCTGAGTATAACCTCTAGGACCCCATTTCCTATGTGACCTAAACAGAGTTCTTCATGCTCTTCTAAAAAGCAACCAGCCAATTCCTTGACTAAACACAAACCTCCGGTGGCAAATTCATGCTAAATCACAGTCTCAAGACATGGAATGGTAGGATGGCCATGAAAAGAACCAGTCACCTCTTTCATGCTGGGTAATTGATCTTGTATAGTTTTCTTTTTTAAAATGGGAAAATAGGCCTTCATACACTATCAGATGTAACCACTCCATCCAGATAAGAAGTTAGGAAGGATACAGGGCCATGCTCAGCAATGAAAAGTCCCACCACACAGGAAAGAAACTGCTTGTGGAAATTAAGGCCATACAGAGTTACCAACATGGTCACACCTGTTTTATTAAACTTCTTTAAGAAAGGGGATTTACCTGGAAAGTTGTGGTATTTGTTTATTTGTTTCTTAAGTTCAAAAAATCCTGATAAGCTATGGCTTCGAAATCCTAGATCTACAATCATCCTGCCTGTGCATCCTCCCTGCTTTTGAGTAAATATTGTGCAATCTGCTGGATTTCTCCATGACTTTTTGTCATACTTGTGAATCTGTTTGGAAAGAAAAGAAAAAGGAAAGGGGAAAAGAGCCTTCTGTTTTTCATAATGTCTAATCTCTTTCCCCATTGGCATTCACCAGATGTTGCTTTGGATCGGAAGATAAATATTAAAATCTGAGCAAGAACAAAGCAGGCTGTTTACTGGGCAGATTTTTCAGATGTTCTCCTGAACACTTGAAAAGACAAGCGATGCTTTGATATGCAGACTGGAATCCACAATGGAACAGTTCCTCTAACAAGAGTGCTGGGGCCCCAGAGCCACCTCCACCCAGCCTGCAGTCTCTGACGCCTCATCAGTCCATTGGCCATGCATTCGTGGGGAAGGTCAGGGAGGGAGAGCACAGGGTTACCTGATGAAGAGGCCTGAGAACAATGGAAAGGCTGATTCTGTCCAGTGGCAATCGGAACTTTCTTCGCAAATGTAGAGGTAAGGCCATGATTCAGACAGTCTCTCTGTCCCCACAGTGACAGTCAAATCACACTGCACGTAGGTGTGACTGGCAGCTTCACAGCTCTCCTGCTCATGCTTCAGGTCACACAGGGAAGCCAGGGACACTGCAGGAAATGGTCACCGTTAGGTTAGGTAATAACCACGGAAAGAACTGGAGGCCTCACATTGTTATGTAAATGAAGTTCATGTGTTATCCGTTAAGGAAGAGGAAAATAATCAGTTTACTTCTTTAAAAATGTATTATGTGTACATAATACCCACAGAATAATATAAGTAAAACTTTTTATAAAATATGAAACAACGTAAGAAAAATTCATATGAATCTGCCAGCCAACACAAAATCTAAAAGAGTTGTGATACACTCAAATCTGGATGCTCCTCACCAAGTAAACCCTCTTCCTCTTCATTCTCAGAAACAACCACTTGCGTTTTTAAAACAGTTTTCTCACGTGGCTTTCTATTCGCAAACAAAAGATTATTGGGTTATACCTGTTTTTGAATTTTATAAAATAGAATATGTGACATAGTATTCTTGGACCTGATTTTTTCACTCAGTATTATACTTCCAGGTTTATTTATATTATCACATGTAAATGTTGTCCATACTTTCTTTTCTTTTTTAAAATTCTTTATAAGTATTACATATGTCTCCTTTTCCCCCCATTGACCTTGTCAATTACATTTTCACTGCTGTTCAATACTATACTGTGTGAATATATAATATGGTTTTCATTTCTCTTACTAATAGACTTTTGGATATTTCCTAGTCTTTGCTTCTACAAACATGTACAAAGTTTTTTCTGGGGTATATGCCTTCAAAGTGCTTGTTTATACGGTAGGTGCAAGTTCAACTTTACAAGATAGAGCCACATTGTTTTCAAAGTGGTTGTGTCATGTTACATTCCTACTAGCAATAATTTTGAGTTCCTGCTACTCCACATAATTGTCAGCACTTGGGATTATCAGACTCTTAATTTTGGCCAGTCCAGTGAGTGTATAATGGCACCTCATTGCAGCCTTAAATTGCATTTTTATCAATTTTTTTATCAAACAACTTTTATAAGTTTAGTAATAACGTGTTTTCTCTTCTACGAAACTCCTATTTCTGTCATTTGTCCTTTTCTCTATTGGAATGTTTCTTTTCTTATTATTTTGTGTTCTTTATATATTCTGAGTACTAAACCTATGGAGGTTATATAGCTACTGATACCTTCTCCAGGTTTGTGGCTAAAGTTTTCATTCTCTTTATGGGATCTCTTGATTAAAAGAAGTCCTTGATTTTCCTATAATTATGATTATTAACCTTTTGTAGAGAAGAAAAGCAATTATTTGAAGCCCTTTGACCCCTAGGCTATTTCTTTTCAGGTCATAAGACACAATGTTTATAGCATCAACAAGGCAGATTGGCAATAACCTTAAACAGGAAGATTAAGCTCTACACAAGATGGTTTTGGAGCAGCTCTATCTAAAAACCTGAATGAAATAAAGAAGAAATAAGAAAATTTTTCTCTAGCCTTCTACCTCTACAGATAGTCTGTCCATGCAGGTACACGACAAATATTATCAGGAACTGTGGGCTTGAACCTAAGACCTGTCTCCATCACACTGCTGCATGAAACAGGGACAAATGAGATAAGTCCATGTGAGAGGGTTTGCACTTATGCAATCACATGCACATATTATTATTGTTGTTGTTATATTCCAAAGCATCCGCCACATAGCAGATTGTCTGTGAATGTGTCCTGAATGAATCACAGCCATTGAAATGGCTGGCAAGTACTAGTAAGACTCCTATGGGTAGAGGAAACATGAGAACTTCCAGTTAGTAAGCCCTAGGGCAAATAAAAACAGGTTCAACACCTATAAAATAATGAACTCATTATGGGTGATTAGGTGGATGCAAATTAACAACGTGGATGATGAAAAGTTACCCAGGGCTGGGATCAGAATCTATGGATTTTACTCAAGGTTCGGGCCACTAAATAGTGGTGTAACCTTAATAACTTTAGCTTTTCCTGCCTCATGGAAAAGTTAAAGTTTCCATGAAAACATCATGTAGTATAATTCAAGGTACAAGAGCAAAAAAGCAAAAGATCAAACATCTTGCTGATTTTATAAATACAAAGTACCAGTTTCACCTGACAAGATGTTTTAGAAGCCCATCACAAGAACAAAATAAAATTCTTTTTATGTTAGAAGCACAGTTTGGGAGAAAGGCAAAGAGAGAGAATACCAAAAGTAGCAACAACAAAAACAAAAACACCTTTTTAGAGAGGCACCTTTAAACCCCCTGCTCTACTGATGAAAAGAAAACACATTTGTGCTGTGGTATCAGAATAAGCAAAACAATAATTAGGAAAGTTTGGGTTCTAAGCCATCATCTGCATCCCAGAATCTGAAACATTGCTTTCTTCATTATGCAAAGTCAAACTAAGAAACAGAACTCAAAGCAAGGGTCAGAATTCAAAGTGACCTTAGCAAATTAGAGAAGTTAAGAGAAATAAACAAAAAGACTAAATGAAAATAGTAAGGCAGTAAACCACAGGAAAAAAAAAAGAAATTATATAAATATAAGATGAGGAAATTCCAGCTGTGCACAGTTATGTTACAAAGAAAGAAAAAAAACACACACACCTTGGAATAATAGTAACAGAGAGATTATAAACCAGCAAAGCAGCAGTGTAATTTTTAAAACAAATATGAGACCAGATTATATGTAGGCATCTTATGATGCTACCCAATATTGTCAGAACTTGCTTACACAGAGGAGTTACCTAGTTTGGAGCTTCAAATTAGGAAAGAATGTCAGAATTCAGAGGGAGCTCAGAAGTGAAATACCAAAATAGCTACTTGTTGGAATGTTTCAAATCCAGTGGGTTTCATGAATTTGCATTTCTAACAAATTCCCAGGTGATGCTGCTGTTACTGCTCCAGCAAAAACAATAGCAATGTTATTATTCTCATCTAGAGGCCCAGTGCACAAATTCATGCACGGGTGGGGTCCCTCCACCTGGCTGAGATTGGGGCCATCAGGCTGGTGGCTGAGGAGGGACTGCGGAAGGGGCTGCGGGAGGGCTCCAGGGCATGTCCTGCCCCATCTCACCCAGTCCCAATGGTCTGAACCCCAGCAGCAAGCTAACCTACCGGTTGGAGCATCTGCCCCCTAGTGGTCAGTGCACATCATAGCTGCTTGTGAAACAGTCCTCTACAAAATTTTTAAATATAACATAAATTTATATAAAAATATAAAATGATTACACGCAATCTTATCTGCAAGTAGAGAAATTATTAGTACCTTCTAATAATTTGTGAGAGACACTCCCTTTGACTATTTCATGTCCATTATAGACCTATTTGCATAGGAAAAAATATTCACAATCATATACTCAAAATGTTTTCACCAGTTTCAGGGAGTTGATAGAATCCCCAAATACCACACTGGATCTCAAGTAAAGAAGCAATGGAGTTGGTTTTTATCAGTTCCTCTCCATCTTTGGATACTGTCATTAAGAGTGGGGTTTTTCTACCTTTTATTTTTCTTTTCATGAAAGAAGAAAGTAAGTCCATTTCCCTAGAGTAAATTAGCAGCTCTTGCACAATCAATGAGTGTTTGGTGACACCTAGTGACAATGATAAGAGTTACAGCTTCCAACTCGTTTTCCTCTTTTAAAAATGCAGAATGTTAAGTCCTTTTCTAACTTCATTAAATCTTTTAAAATAAAAATAATTTCTATTATTTCTCCTGTAGGAGTTGTCACACTTTCAATACCACAATTTACCTGGCACTGGAACCTCGGTGGTTTTTATCTTGGACTTCTAGTTGAAATCAAATGTCTTTAAATAATGCCACAGGGCTTTAAAAAGTTAATTAATTTAAGCAGTGTATATATGAAAGCCTTTTTTAAAAAGTTAGCATTTTTATTAAATATTAAAACCTAAAAATGTGGAGTCTTGATTTTCTGTTCCCATGGTTTCTTAATTCCTTCATTTATTCCTTTATCAAGCATTGATTGTGCACATGCATTGTGCCAGCACTATTCTATGCATAGAAGGTAAAGTGAAAAAAATGATACAGAAAACATCTTAAACTTAAATCTTTTACTGTATCTTAAGTTTCCCACTGTGGAATTAAATTTATTTGGCTTCCTACTGTAGAATTTTAAGTAGCATAGGTCTCCTCCACAACGTTCTGCTTATATACTATATGATGATATAGAAACTCAATTTCTAACATTTTAAGTAAGAATGGTTTCTTCTTTTCTTTTTTCCTGCTCCTCTTCCTCCTTCTTGTGTAAGACAACCCAATGCAAACCGGCATCACAATATTATCCATCTTAGAATTTTTTCTCAAGCTCAGATGAAACAATGCTTTGTAAAACCTGCATGGCATTCAAGGTACAGACACATGCTAGGAATGTAACTTATAGCACTATACAGAGAGCAGGTGTAAAAATGGCTTTTCAGTTCATAGGTACAATAGCTATGATTACTCAAATAAGATAACCACCTGGCTAAGCTGTTCCTGTAGTGACAATGACAATTTCTTCCCTTTGTCTTTTTTTTTTTTTGTAAAGCTCAGTGGGTAAATACCCTGTGTTGTAAAGCCCTATCATGGGACTATCAAAGCTTTGCACCTTCCTAAGAAGCTTAAAGCAGTGAGAGATCATGATGTTTTACTGAGTAAGGGCCCAAGTAATTGCCTGAACATTGCAGCATAAGAGGATGATGTTAATGTTGGCTCTTTTGCCTATAATAAGAATTCAAGAACTCAGCCATTAGGCAAATATGCGAGAAATAGCTTGATGACCTGATCCCTTCTCTAGTACCTGGAATAACCAGATGTTTTTAACAGCCCCACCCCAGACAGAGACCAAGAGATTGTTTTCTCCATGATACTTAAGGCTGTCATTGAAACCAATATCTAGAACTCCAAATTACTTTCTCCATCATCATATGACTGCAATCAAGAACATAGGTGATCAATTTTTGTTGCTATTAATATGACAAAACTTACTATGAACCATTTTAATACAAGGTCCTTGATTGTAGCTACCGTTTTAGATGGGAAGTAGAGAAATTCTTTTTCCAGGAATACAGAAAAATTAGAGGTGCACACAGCGTTAATCACAAAAATGGGGCTAACCAAAGAATATCATTCTCATATATACTCTCTTAAAAACATACGGCATTTTACTGACCATCCAGGGGAAGAACCAAGCAGCTGAAGGCAGACACTGTAGCGTTAGCCAGGATTTGGCAGGGAGCACCACACACGGCAGCTGAGATGTTCCCTGGAGAAAATCCTGCTCCAAACACATGCACAAGCCGTCCACCCAGGCAGCCTTCAAAACACAAGCACAAATGCACGATCACAGAGGCAGATCTCTTTCTTTACTTAACTCGCAATTCAAATTCACACTTCCTTGCTGCCCCTCACTCTTTTTACACCCCCAGAACCCACACAGCTGGCTTCGGGCCCCTGACAGCCTCCCTCAGCTTATATTCACTAAGCCAGAGTCCTTGTCTGTCTGACCCCAATCATAGTCAACAACCTATAAAAATGTAATAAATTTCATATAGAAAAGTAATGCTTCTTTTGTTGTTGTTGTTAATCTTCACCCTAGGATATTTTTCCATTGATTTTTAGGAGTGGAAAGGAAGGGGAGAGATAGAGAGAAACATTGATGTGAGAGAGACACATCCATTGGTTTCCTCCCGCATGCACCCCGACCAGGGCCGGGGATTGAGACTGCAACGGAGATATGTGCCCTTGACCAGAATCGAACCCGGGACCTTCCATCCATAAGTCGATGCTCTATCCACTGAGCCAAACTGGCTAGGGCAGTAATGCTTCTTTATAGTTCTTTAAGTTTTTATACAAAAAAGTATAAAAAATAAAGTAAAAGTTTCCCTAATCACCTATCTCACTCACTAGAAGTAGCTATGTATATTCTTGTGAATCCTTCTAGAATTTTCTAAGCATACATATTTTTTATTCAAAGGATCTTTCTATACATATTTTTATATAACCTGTTTTATAAAGGAATAGCATAGACATTTTTCCAAGTCTATATATAGGACTTAACTCATCACTTTAATAGCTATTTAGAATTTCATCATATGATTATGCCATAATTTATTCAGCAATCTTCCTATTGATTGATACTTCCATTATTTATCCTTTCTTGCTATAATTCACGTGCTGCAATGAACAGTACACTTATTTAAATAAAATTATTGCAAATTCTTAGAAGTGGAATTTCTATGTCAGAAGAAACGTAAATTTTTAGTTTTAATGGATATTCCCATATTTTTCTCCAAAATAATGTTGCATGAGTTTACACTTCTACAGCACTGTATGACAGTGCCTGTCTCTAATGGGTAAAAGTTTGACAATTGTCAACAGACACGTTTTGCTTCAGTTTGAGAAGCAATAAAGGTAAATGTCACCAGGACACTCAGACACGTGCAATGTCTAGTCCATGCTGAGAAAGAGTTCGAGTTTCTACTGCCTTCATAGCAAGCCTAGGTGGTACTTACACAGCCACCTGGTAAACTCAAGAACAACACTTTGCTTATCATGCCTTTCATACCTCTGCTTTCTCGCTATAAAAATCATGGAATCTTAGAGAGAAGAAAGGGGAACCAGGGAGCATCCAACCCAAATCCCTTTTTCAAATAAGGAAGCTGAAGCTTAGAAGGTTGCCCAGCTAAGTTACTGACATACTAGGGATCAAAATCCCAATCCCCATAGCATCCCACCCAGCTGAAGCCGGACAAATTGGTTCTAAGAAAAGGCTTGGCTAGAACGGCATCAGTCAAAGTTCCAGCTCCCACAATCTCCTCTATACTTTCTGCAGCCCAATCAAATTGGAGCTATCCCAAGTGCATTAAGGCTTTACGTGAACAGAAGTCAAAACCATCCTTAGAAGAAAAGGCAAGGCAAACTTCAGTTCATCTAAAAGGAGAAAAAAGTTCAACCAATGTGATCATAGTAGGCAGTTGGCCTAATATTAGTGGAGTATTAATTCATCTGTAAAATATATAAAATGCTAAAAATTAATCACATTTAATAAGTTTAAAATAATTCAAATTGACACATAGGCATTTATGTTCTACTTAAAAGATCAAATTATGAGCTCTTATAAATGGTCTTATTTAATTTAACACACAAATTCAATTGTGTAAAATCATCCAATTAAAATACAATCACACACTTAGAGAATAGGCACAATTTTTTGGATGAAAAATATAATCTCACACATGCAGCTTTCGGAGGAAACTGGGACTGTAAGAGGCCAAGCAGGCTTCTCTCTCCTGTCATTCAGATAGATGTCTCCTACCTTTTAGAGCAGCGATTAACCCACTTACATAAAGAAAGCATTCTGTCTGATTTGCCTGGCTTACCAAAGCTCTCGGTCACTGCCGTGACAGTAACTCTCGATGTGAACACCAGGACGGATGAGGCCCACCCTCTTATGTGGTCATAACCTCTGACTTGGTACTCCCCGGCAGCAAGGACTGGGACCACGCATTGGAGAACCGTGCAGTTGCCAGAGACACCCACACAGGGTGATACCCCGATAAAAATGTCAACGTTCTCAGCTCCTGAGATCCGGGCCACCACAAAGGTTAAGACGTCACCAGTGTGAGAAACAGACAGCAATTCCGGGGTGAAGGTGCTGCTATAATCAATGACTCCCATCTGGTATGAACATCCATCCACCTCTATGTCCAGGACAGCAGAGCCATTCCCTGCAGGAACAGTGCACTGGATGAGCTCCGCGCTGATGGTCACCGTCAGGCAGGCCCGCTGCCCAATGTAGACCAACGTGCTGTTCTGCCCTCTTAGGGCGGTGCCCTCTAAGGTCAAAAGGCCCCCGCCATGTGTGCTGAAATTCTTGGGGAAATAATCCAACACCTGAGGCAAAATGGAGAAGTGTCTAGAAACGTTACCAGAACAAGCATACCCATTTCTTGAATGAACAACTGATAGGTAGTGGAGTCCCGGGCTCAAGTCACTTATCCAGCATGTGATGTGGCTTGCATTAAAGAAGGTTACAGTACAAGGAAGATGATCATCCAAATACACCACTGGCTCATCGGCTGTGGTGCCTAACCTCTGACCTCTAATTAGCACTGAAGTCAGAGACCCACTGATGTTAGTGGTCAAGGCATCCACGACAGGAGTTGTCTCTTCGCTCAAGGAAAGAGTGCAATTACCCTGGCACTCGCTGGGGAGCCCATTGACCAGGACTGAGACGTTCAGGGTGAAGGAAGCACCAGGCAAGGAGTCGCCCAGCAGGTCAACCTGGCACAGGATTGTCTGGTCCCCCAAGCTCAAAGTCGCACAAGTAACGGGACCCAAAAGATCCACCTGAACCGACTTCCTCCTGGAGTTGAGAGCCAACCCGCTCACCGTGAGTACCGTCCCACCACAAGCAGAACCCTTGGCTGGCGAGATGGCCATTATCTGCGGTGTCACCACAAATTGCTGGGGCACTGCAGACATGTTAGCAAAGCCCATCTGCTTGTGACGTACTCGAAGGGGATAGACACCGGCCTCCAAACCGTGGAGAGGAAAGGAGCACCCGGACAGGCTCACGTTGTTTCCGAAAGACTGTGTCTCTAGGTCAAAGTTCAAGTCCCCCAGAAGCATCACTGAGTTGGAGAGGTTATTTCCTTCCACATAGAGGCTCAGGCTGCTATTTGTGAATTCTCCTCGCACGGCAGTGACCACTGGCGTTGTTGCCACCTCGTACGTGAAGGTGAAGCCCTTCCCCACCAGGTGTGGTCCAGGTGCCTGGGAGAAGGACCTGTTGCCAGCCCAGACCTCCACAGGGGCTGGGACAGTGAGGTCGTGTGCCTCAGGTGGCAGGAGAGTGGGCGTCTCACACCAGACGTTTGTCTCTGTTAAGTTCACAATGTCACAGGACCGATTGCCCACAAGCACCCAAATTAAAGCTGGGTCCCTGCTGAACCCTGCTCCTGCGATGCTGAGGATGGTTCCACCTAAAGTGTGAATACCAAAAACAAAATATTAAGGCTGATATTCAGAACCAGGAACTCACAACACCCATGTAAGCCCCAGAGCGATTAACTGGAGGGTGGGGTGTTCGGGATACCTCAATGATACCACCTCACCCCATCAATGTTAAATTTGTGAATTCATCAATGTTAAATTCATTTTTGCAGGAATCAGATGGGCTGAAATTCACACACAGTAAAACAATATAAACTGTTATAAAGGAAGAACATTTTAATATTTAAGACAGCATTTTCAAGTATATTGATACCATCCTAGGAACCACCACTTCTATCAACTTATACACTACTAAAAAAATCAAAGTTCTTAAAGTGTTCTTGTCATCTGCTATATTATCTGGCATGTTAGTCTATATTATCATGTTATGTAGAGAGAGTGTATGTATATTTTATATAAACCTAGATACAATTGATATATTAATGAAAAACCAAATTCCTTAGTTTATCATCTGCCATACTATCTGACATTATTTCATATTATTCTATATGTTGTTTTGTGAAGTATATGCATTATTGTGTAAGTTGAATTCTATATATTCAACTTACACAATAATGAAACATCAAATCTCTTGAAGTCTTCTATTTACCATCTATATTATCCTATATAATATTTTAGTATTCCATATATTATAGGGTTGTGTGTGTGTGTGACATATCAGGAGCCACTGAACATTCTTGTGAATTTACTGCTATATTTATAGACTTCATCTTGCACTCCAGCTGAGGGACAATCAAACCATCTTCAGGATAGGAGTTGGAGCAATACACCCCATATCATTACCAAATCTGTAGTATACTAGTAGCCCAGTAGCTTTTAAAAGGATTTTACTATACTCAAAAAGGATAATGTGCTATTTCATACACTATTGCAATGATTATTTACATGCACACATATAGCTCTCCATTTTGGGGGGAAAATAATTTGCTAGGTTTCTCTGTTTGCCTTGTTCTCATATCTCCCATGTTGGGATTTGTGTTTCTGGCTACTTCTGGGTCTTTCATTTGCATCCCTAGATAAAAGTGAAGACACCAAACCTCATGCCTCTTCTTCTTATATGTGCAGGATCTAAAGGATGAATGCAGGAAGCTATTGCCTTATTTGTCTAATATCCAATCAAGACGTGCTACCCATTAGATGTTTTATCCTCTTTCTATTAGGAAAAGAAAGCCAGGCACATCTCCTTTTCCTAAAAACTCTTCAATTTCCTGAGCTTGCTGAGATAAGGATGCCCGAGTTTTCACAGCCTTCATAGTATACCACCCAGTTCCTGGAGCACAGGGAAAACTCCTCTCCCTGTTGCTCATTTCTAATCTCACTGGTTAATGAATTCAGGAATGAAATCTGAGTATCCAGTGAATTATACACTCTGGATAAATGGTACCAGTCATGTCACAGCCACTCACCCAGGAGGGACCCACAGCAAGGCTCGATGCTGAAAACTTCTGTGATGTACTGGATGTGAAGATCCACCCTATAGAAGAAAATGGGAGACTGCTATGAAATAACTGAGAGGCTTAGAAAAGGACTTAGAAAGGAAGGAGCAGGACAGAAGCAGTGTATGTATTTGGAAGAGAAGAGAGCGGTGATGGAGAGCAAGTGTGAATACATTGCCTAACAGTGAAGTAAAGAAATGGTAGGGAAAAGATGTTTGGTGGGACATTTTCCTGGGCCAGTATCATGTGGTGACATCAGTCCCATGCAGTTTAGCTAACTTCCTGGAATGAGGAGACAGAACTTCTGGAGAAATACTGGGCAGAGGGACTTCAGGGCACAGTGGATATGAATATGGTTTGTGTAATAATTATAAGCCATGTATTCAAAGCCCAAGACATAATCTTGTTAAAGGTCTTAGTTAAATACACATCCTTATTAAAGCAGAGGATCTTCTTCCTTCCTATATAGATGCCCACCCCTCCTAAGAGCCATGATATCTTAGTTCTAGAAAGTTCTCTGCTCCCAAACTAGTAAGCCAAAAGTTTCCCCTGAATTGGTCTTGAGAGTGAACTCTCCTGTAGGGTTTCTAAGATTTTTTCAAATTTTATGATTCTCATGTGTTTATTTCCCAACTTCAGAAGAATAAAAATTAAAGTCCTAACTCAAAACTAGAATTCCTCAACTAAATCACTAGACCATCAAACAGACCTAAAATTAACGGCAAGTGTTGACCTCACCCTTGTGCACGAATGCTGACCCCGTTGATGGAGACTGAGATTCTGTGGAGGCCAGCCGGCAGCGGGGGCAGCACCACCTCCAGGCCCTGGGCAGTCTCCGCATGAACCCGAGCCAAGGAATCCTGGATGTGGACTTCCACATGCAAATCCAAGCAGTCCACCGGCAGCGCCACGCCGATGAAAAGGGTCTCACCTCCTGTATGAAAAGCATTCCTTAGCCCCTGTGATGTGGGTCTGTGTCCTCAGCCACCTCTTCAATTCTAAAATTGTCTTTTATTATTCGATACATGGTCAGCCCTGTGCATCGTACCACAATTAAAGAGTTTTAATGCCAACCTAATTTTTTTCATGAAACTTCTAACAATTCTTTTATAGAGCTAAAGGTATAATCTCAAAGTTGTCAGGACAATTGTACTCAAGAGGCAAACTAATTTGTCTTCACGCAGAGGCAAATCGAGAAATAGTTTGGCAGGTGGATGGCCTTCATAACCAACAAATAGTACCCTATGTCCTTTTTTTTAACTTCTACTTTTCTACTGATAGAAGTCTAAAGCTGTATCTTTAGAGTGCCCTGGACCTCATACTAATGCTGTATGTGAGTACAGTACTTAGAGTTCACAGAGCATTTTCACGTGTGTTATCCCATTTGATCTCACACTATCCTGATGAGATAGATGGAGCTGTTAGTAGGACTGGCATTTAGCTTTTGAGGAAACTAAGGTTCGGCAACCAAGGTTTCATGCTTAATTAATGGAAATGTCAAGGCCTGAGCCCAGTCTCCTTACATTTAGATGCATTTAGTTTAATTAGCAACTCTACCGAAATGCTCTGTATATTATGGACACACTAATTCAATGCCTTCCTTTTACTTCAAATATCATTGAGTGCCAAGATTAACATGTCACAGGGGCACAAAAATAAGTTGCGCATAGACCCTGCCCTCAAAAAGGCCTCAAAGATGGGAAAATAGGTGCCAAAAGAGCCTCAGTTGTATCACCTCCCATCCAGAGGTGACAATTAAGCAGTGGGTTGTTCAAGTGAGGTCAGTGTTCAAAATATCAAGAAAGGCCTCATGGGCAAGAGAGTGCTTGAAATTCAATTTGAAAGCTAAATCCCAAGAGGCCAATATAAACAAGAAGGGATTTACAATTCAATTCTAAAAACTTCACAAGTTTACTCCAAGTCTTTGTAACACTTTCACATTCCATTATCCAGTGGCTGTGAGAGAAGGAATGAGATGTGGGTGACTTTCTGGAAGACCAGACGCATGTATGTACAGTTAGGGACTCTACTAGGGTAGGCCAAGTTGACGGTGGTTTTATGGCTGAAGATAAAGCCTATCCTAAGGGTTCTCTATTTAATCCATTGGACAGTAGAGGCCTCCACAGTTTTCTATGCAAAGAAAGAATATGATTAAAGCTATTATTCCAATTTATAAGATCAGTTAAAAAGACATGGGAGGGGAAACCCACTCCTCAGACAACTGGAGTCTTAACAAAAGCTAGAAATCAAGCATACAATGGCAGAAGGCAAAATACATAAATATGCCTTTCCCAATTCTTGGTGTGTCCATAGAGACACAGCTAGAGCTAAAGAAAGCATCTCTTAAGCTCCTTGAGCTGCTAATGTTTGAGAACCACTATAGGGCTGGCATCTATAGGACACCACAGCCAATTAGAGGAGGACATTTACTTGAAAGAGAAATGTCAAAAAGGAGGGGTTGTGGCTTGTTGAGTATTTAAAGCCTTACTCTTGCATTTAACCGCCTGTGTGACTCACTTCCGGCTCTCAAAGCCTTGGATGTTTCATCATTAAGATAGTAACAGAGCCCACCCCATGTTGTTTGTTTTAAGGATTAAGTTAGATGTCCCAGGAAAGCCTCTGGTGTAGTACAGTATTCAAAAGCCCTCAGTTAACTTCATCCACATCCTCTTTACTTCTTCATGTCTTCCCAGCCTTGTTTATACTGTGAAGTCTGAAGCCTCACTATAGTGAGTTTAGTGAGTTCAAGGAATTTCAGGGTTGAGAAAGAAAAAAGACATGACCACAAGGTGGCAGAGCACAGAAAAATGAGTTGTATATGGGTGGTGCTTTGACAGGGTCACATAAATGCAGAAATCTCAGAGGCAATAATAAGGGACCACCAGCCAGAAGGGGAGGGCGGCAAGGGAAGTCCTGGGGGAAAGGGTGATCAGAAAGGGGTTTACGTGTCTACATGATGTCACCCAGCAGTGTGGTGGGAAGTCTTTGGGTCAAAGAGCTCCTAAGGGCATCAGTGGTTTAGAGTTCTTTATAGCTCCCAGGTTTATCTTATCTATATCTAGCAGATGTTGTGTGTAGTTTTATAGAGTATGTGAAGTAGGCCAACTCTAAAAAGCTAAAAAACTACCTTGGGGTACTATATACACACACACACACACACACACACACGCACACGTATATATACATATACATATATATAGGTAATATGCAAATTAGGCCAGGATGCCATAATGGGACACGACCAAACAGGAGGAGGTTGAGCGTGCAGGTGAGGCCCCGAGCGGACAGACACAGGGGGGGCCTGCCAGAGCCAGCGCGGCGGCTCCGGTGGGCCCAGAGCAGACACAGGCAGGGGGGGCTGGGAAGGCCTGGGGCAGAAGTCAGGCGCGGGTCCAGCCTGACTCCAGCAGCAGCCCCCAGGGTGCCTCCTCACACAGGGGAGGCGGGGCGCCTCCTCACGCGATCGCGTGCTGGGCCTCTAGTACTGAAAATAACTGGGTATGTCAAAATTTGGGCTTGACATTGGCAGTCTTGAACTAATGGCTCCCAACCTGCTGTGAAAAAGTAAACAACATTAGGGCCCCTATGCAGAGGCCGTCTTTGGCTCATGGACATAACACAGTATCTGGCAGAATGACGGCATTCTCTGTAACAGAGCATTGAGTGCTTACTCCATGTCAGCTCCTGGACGAGGGACTCTTACCTACTTTACTCCAACTTTATAATAACTTGGAAAGAATTATTCCCACCTAACAATTAAAGGAACTAAAGGTAAAGGAAGTTACATATCTTGCCCATGGAATGGTTGAACTAGGATTCATTCATATCTAGAGCTGACTGACTAAAAATCCACCCTAGTGGTCCTCTACATCAAATTATCTGGCCCCATCCCCACCCCTCTCCCTCTCTTTCTTTGATTTCATCTTGGCTTCAATGTCACCATCAACATAATCATCTCCTGGATGAAGATATGTCACACTCCAACTTTCAAAGAGACCTTCCCAACAGATTACCACTCTTTGTGGATTTTATAGCATGTTCCTTTTACTGCCTGTAGAAAGATTTGAATGCAAGTGCAAATTCTGCAAAGAACACATCATGTTGTATATATCAATAACAAGAACTCCTTGGGCTCCTGGTCAATTGTCAAGCTAATCCTAGATGCCTTTCAGGCACTGATGCAATGTATTTATTCTTTTCATTATAGGTAGGAAATTTTATTAAAAGCCAAAATCACTGAAATCTGAATAGAACACAAAGCTCTCTCCTCCCTTTTCTACTTCCTTGGGAAGAATCTATACCACTAAAGAATTTTACGCACTTTGGTGGCCTGAGGCAGCAAATTCTTCTTCTGCACTATCTGAGCTGAATAATATTGAGAGCTAAAGGACACTTCCCTTTATTTATGAACTCTTGAGCAATGGAGAATGAAAATAGTACCAGAAAAAAATTGATTTCAGGCATTTTTTAGGGGAGCAGGGGTATATTTGATGGTCTTTTATAATACACATATATGGCTTCCATAAACCTTCTAGTATCTGGCATTTGATTAACCAGAAAGGTGTGTTACCTGTACTTTCCCAAATCTATATGGTCTGACATGATAATAAATTATTATATTTCTATCCTGTCATCTGAATTACCAAAGAAAGATGACACTGTTTATTATTGTTGTGTGCTAAAGAATTCATTATTTTTATATATAGTATGTATCAATGAACAAGAATTCTTGGCTAATCAGAATACCCTATTCTTTAATCATATCAAATAACTGCTATAATAGAATATGACACCCAAAACAGTATTTTATAGTAAATTATATAAGTGGCTAACTGCCTGGAATCTGCAACCAGACAGCTTGGTTCAAATCCCAGCTCTTTTACTTACTAAAGATGACATCTTAGACAAGTTACTTACTCTTTTTGTTCCTTCGTTTCCTTTCTGATAAATGGAGGCTAATAATTGTGTAAATTAGTGACAGTAAGTAAAATCTGCTATAGTAGGTGCTCAATAAATATTTATTGAATTGTCACTTCTAAATTCCCATGTCATTATCATATTGGAAATGTTCACAATTTTACAGAATGAAAATATACATAAGGAGATTTATTCAATGATGACTAAAATGAGAATACCAGTCTCCTAGTTTTCAGAAAAGTAACTTCCATACCAAATATCCTATATAATAAAAAGCTAATATGCAAATAGACCAAATGGCGCAGGGGTCCTCAAACTATGGCCTGCGGGCCACATGCAAATACAAATATTGTATTTGTTCCCGTTTTGTTTTTTTACTTCAAAATAAGGTATGTGCAGTGTGCATAGGAATTTGTTCATAGTTTTTTTTTTTAAGCTATAGTCCAGACCTCCAACGGTCAGAGGGACAGTGAACTGGCCCCCTGTTTAAAAAGTTTGAGGACCCCTGGAATGGCGGAACAACCAAACAACCGGTTGCTATGACATGCACTGACCAGCGGGGGGTATGTGTGAAACATGGCAGGCATTGGCCACGGTGGGATGGTGGAGCAGGTGAGCAGGGGCACCCGGCCAAGGTGGGGCACCAGTCACTGTCATTGGGGCGAGTCTCTGGTGGTTACTTAAAATTCTTTGCTCCCACGCACCGCAGTCCCACCCGGCGTGGTCCTGACCAACATTCGCACCTACTGCTGGTGCCGGCCCTGCTCACACCTGCTGCTGGGGTTCAGTACTGGTCCCAATCACTCAGCGCCATCAGCGGGTGCAAGCGGCGGCTGCCAGCCCTGATCACTGCTGAGGGCTTCTCCACCTCCCTCTGCTCCTGAGGGGCGAATGGGGCAGCAGCCACCGCTCACACCGCTGACGGCGCCAGCCCCACTCACACCCGCTGCTGGCGCCAGCCCCAATCGCTCCATGCCAACAGCAGGTGCAAGCGGGGCCAGCACCGCTGCCAGCAGATAGGGGACCGGGGGCCGCGGCAGGAGGGGCCAGGCGGGGGCGTGGAGGATGGGCTGAGACCTACCCCTGTGTCTACTGTAGCCTCGCGGCCCACAGTTCCTTTCAAGGTGCACAAATTCATCCACTGGGCCCCTAGCCTATAATAATAAAAGCATAATATGCAAATCGACCGAACAGCCAAACAGCAGAATGACTGTCCGGATGACCTTCCAGACGAGGCCAGGGCTGTGAGGGCCTAGGCAGCCAGGGCTGCAAAGGCCTAACCTTGCACGAATTTTGTGCATCGGGCCTCTAGTAACACTAAACAAAGCTCAATAAAATGTAGAAGTCATTGTTTTCCCTTTTATGGGATTAAAAACCTAATAATAAAAGATTCTTCCATATCATGTATTTTACCTGCTATGTTACTTTTGTTTCTGCTCAGAGACATGATCACTGGGTTTAAAGAAGGGACATATGTAAATGCCATGGAAAGTACTGCAGAATGGTCCCCTCTGATCACCGTCACATCCACAATGGATCCGTCTTTCCCCTGAAAAAACAATTTTTAAAATTAAACTTCTTTAAATAAGACTGACTTGAGAGAAGTTCATATAGAATTAATTTAAAAAGTTATTTCATGAAAATTATTTTTAAAGAATATATTTGCTGTTTTCAAGTCTCTCACGCACTTGCACACAGTGACAAGTGCTTATAATGGACACGTGAAGCATCCAACTAATTAAAGAATAAATAATAATTATTTTCAATTAACACACAAATTTGATCTGCAAGAAAATGGCAATTTCAAATAAACACCCATACCTAGCTAAACTATCCATCAAGTGTGAGAATATTTTTACACATGTAAGTACTCAGAAAACTTCCCTCTGACATATTCTTTCTTAGGATGTTTCTTAAGGCTATGACCTCATTGAATAAACAATAGCCAAAAAGAGAAAGATATGTACTCCAAGAAATGACTCTACACAGGCAAGCAATCAAGAAAAGTGCTAGGGCCCTAGCCAGTATGGATCAGTGGATAGAGCATCGGTCTGTGGACTGAAGGGTCCCAAGTTCAATTCTGGTCAAGAGCACATGCTTGGGTTGCAGGCTCAATCCCCAGTGCGGGGCATGCGGGAGGCAGCCGATCAATACTTCTCTCTCATCATTGATGCTTCTATCTCTTCCTCTCCCTTACTCTCTGAAATCAATAAAGATATATTTTTTTAAAAAAGAAAGAAAAGTGCTAGGATAATATTTATAGAATAAATCTAAACAACATCAAGTTTATTTGAAGTAGAAAAAACAGAGAGCTTCAAAGAAAAGCAACTGATATGATGGAATATTTTCCTTAAAATAAAGGATTTTTATTACAAGGAAGATGTCTAAAAAAATCTAAGGGAAAAAAAATTAACTATATAAGAAAAAAATTTTTTTTCTGATTCTAACAGCTTCATTTAAATAGTTATACTAATGTAAGCATGGATTATTGATTTAAAAATAATGGTATTATAACTATATTCAAAAGAATTAAAAGTGGTTGTTTCAGAAAGGGGGGACTTGAAGAAGGGTGAGAGATGGTAGGAGAGCAGGATTGTTTTACTATTTTCTTTTTAAATTTTGCATGTGTTACTTTGATCAAAATTAAAAGGGTTGTGGGCTTTTTTAGTGTTTATTCTCTTTAGTGAAAGAAATCCAAACAGTATAAAATTTAGCCATTAAAATGTAAATATATATTAAAGTGATAATCCAGTGTTGGTCAAACACCAGAAATCAAACACTTATACAGTGATAGTAAGAGTATAAATTAAAAAGGAATTTCAGACAACTGGATGCTATATATCCTGAGAAAAGTAAATATGGCCAAAACTATAGTTAATGGGATGATGAAAGCTCTGTTGTTTAAAATAGGAAATTTTGGAAATTAGCTTAATGTCCACTAATAAGGAATAGTTAAACAAATTATAATACAACCATGTATTGGAACTGCATTCAGTTTAGACATAAAAGCTAACATTTCATAATATTTGAGTAACTGAATACGATAAAAAATGTGGGACCAGAGATCAAAGATTATTTTGAACCCTCTCTTTTAGAGGTCTTTATTTGTTCAGAACACAGTCATCTTTTGGGGTCATGGATGTGCTAGGAATGTTGATGACACTGAAGTCAACTCTGAATAGGAAGTTCAGCCTCAGCTGTGAGCATGACGCTCGCTAAAAGCAGCAGGGAAGGACCCAGAGACTCAAAGCTCTTAATACGGTTATGAGAGAGAACTAACTGAAGGGGGAGGGGGGGGGAAGAGGACAGCTAAGGAACTTGTTTTTAAGCAAAAAAGGAAGCAGTCGGAAATAACTAAGAAGATGTCTTATAGCAGTGATGGCGAACCTATGACACGCGTGTCAGAGGTGACACGCAAACTCATTTTTTTGGTTGATTTTTCTTTGTTAAATGGCATTTAAATATATAAAATAAATATCAAAAATATAAATCTCTGTTTTACTATGGTTGCAAATATCAAAAAATTTCTATATGTGACATGGCACCAGAGTTAAGTTAGAGTTTTTCAAAATGCTGACACACCGAGCTCAAAAGGTTCGCCATCACTGGCTTATAGGAACAAAATAGCCTAGAAGTGTCTAAATTCTACCATTCACATCTAGCCCAGAAAACAAAATTGCTGGAGCAAACTAAGTTTTTTGTTGTTTGCTTAAGACTACAAGATATATAAGTTTTTAAAAACAACACCCAGAATGTTCACTAGATAAACTTATTTATATTGTGGCACTAATACTTATTAAGCATGGGACTTCCTTCTTTGTCTTCTTTTAAAGAAAAAGACTCAAAAAAATAAAAATAAAGAAAAAGACTCCATTGGTGGAGTCAGCGTCCCACTTCATAGGAGAACAGGCAATATAAACAACATAAGCATTCTCTCATATGAAAAGATCACCCACACAGAGAGAAGGAGACGCCGAAGATTTCCACTTACTCTGGGTGGAACTTGGCATTGAATTCTCCGTGAATTGCTTGTGGTGACATTGATGGCACAAGACTGAGATCCAAATAAAACGAGGCTGACATCTTCCAAACTGGAGCCTCGGATAGTGGCCCAGAGCCCTCCTGTAACAAATATAGCATTTTCATATGGGATATACAGCCATACAGACAGACAGAATTAATTATTTGCAAGAGATAAATAAAATTAAAATATGAAGCTCCTCGCCGAAACCGGTTTGGCTCAGTGGATAGAGCGTCGGCCTGTGGACTGAAAGGTCCCAGGTTCGATTCCGGTCAAGGGCATGTACATGGGTTGCGGGCATATCCCCAGTAGGAGGTGTGCAGGAGGCAGCTGGTCGATGTTTCTCTCTCATTGATGTTTCTGACTCTCTATCCCTCTCCCTTCCTCTCTGTAAAAAATCAATAAAATATATTTTAAAAAAAATATGAAGCTCCTTAGTCAAAATACATTCTCAAATTGCAGAAATGAGTGAAATTAAATATATAAACTACTGGATAGGGAAGTAGCAATGGAGACTAGAGGGGAAAGAGAGGTAGAAATGCAGCCTGGAGTTACAATACTGCCACAGGTCTGAGAAGGGAAGTAGATGGTCTCTGAAAAACCCTTCCTGCCCTAGATTGTTAAATATCGTCCCTGACAATCCTATAAAACATATTTGTTTCTGGAATTATCAAGTATAAGAGAGCATCATGGCAGAAGGAGCAGTGAGCCCAGAGTCAGGGCCACAGATTGCTCTGCCACTTAAAGCAGATCATTTGGAGTATTGCCCCTGCGCTCACTGGTTCTCACTTGCCTCATCTTTAAAAAACAACCCTTCCAGCCCTACCCAGTTTGGCTCAGTGGATAGAGCGTCAGCCTGCGGACTGAAAGGTCCCAGATTCGACTCCGGTCAAGGGCATGTACCTTGGTTGCAGGCAAATCCCCAGTAGGGGGTGGGTGTGCGGGAGGCAGCTGATCGATGCTTCTCTCTCATCAATGTTTCTAACTCTCTATCCCTCTCCCTTCCTCTCTGTAAAAAATCAATAAGACATATTTTTTTTAAAAAAGAAGAAGTTTTATGCCCCAAAAATCATACATTAACATATATATATGCATGAGTATTCCTAAGAATTCTTGCAATCTGGTTGGGTTGTTTTTAACTGTCATGTTCCTCAGAAGAGATCCTTGGTTTTCATGAACCCAGTCCACCAGGCTGACACTGACAAGATCCACTGCCCTTTGCATACCCCACTATTCGAATGCTAGTTGGCTTTGCATGCTAGCCAAGTATCTAAGTGTATATCAGTTTACAACATTTGTGAGCACCCACTGTATGCAAGGCTTCTAGTGGGCAAGACCTGTGCATCGCACATGCAAATGCTTTTACTTTTCAAAGGACTTTCCCACCTGTTGACTCATTTTAATCTCATACAAAACTAAGAGGCCTATAAGTTAAGCATCATTAGGCTCATTATATAACTAAGACAGCATGGCACGCAAAAGCAGCAGGAGTCTTGGCATCTGACAATCCCAGTTTGCATCCTAAATCCACCTCTTTCTATTGGAAAGCCCGGGGCAAGTCACTGTTCTCACAGAACCACCATTATCTCATCTGAACAATGTGGAGAATATCTCCATCTTCCAGGCGGCGGTAAGCATTTAGGGTATGTGACTACCTAAGCAGAGATGCTTCTTAAGTAACACGATGACTACCATCATCTGTATTAGGAAACTAAGTCCCCTAAAAGTAACTGACATTTCTTAGGTCACACATCTGATTTTGGCATCACGGAAACCCCAGCACATATGTCCTAACACCCAATCTGGTGTTGTTTCCACTAAACCAAATAATCCTGGTGACTCAGTGACTGACCCAATCGTGCCTAGTACCACAGCCAAACTATGTAGCAAGCGAGTTCATTTAAGGGCTCAAATATCTGTTGCTCATTAGAAGAAATTCTGATGGCAGAAAACAAAAAGCTGTGAATCATAGTGGGTACAGAATTGATTACACAGCAGGAGTAGGTTCCTGCATATCATCAAGAATGCTACCTTCAGAGGGTCAGATGCAGTGTGGGGTCCTCCCCATATTACCGATCTCTGCAGCTCTTGGAGGCTCCACAGCGTCCAGTCTGGGTTCCACATTCAGGAAGAGGCCTCCTCCACTGGCATTGATGGCACGACCCGAGGGTCTCACCAGCACTGAGATCTGATACACTCCGACAGGTAGCAGGTCTGTCTGGCAGACCACATCTGTTTGGTTTGAGAAAATAACTTTGCAACTTGTTTTATTCACTGTAATCTGCAAGGCCTGGGAGTCCCCCGAGAAACTAGTTCCAGTAATATAAACCAGTAGGTCCATGTCACCATCTTAAAGGAGGAAAGAAATTAAAAGAACAAAATCATCTCTCAGGGATATCATTCCATTTCAGATAACTCTAACATCAAATGATCCTTTCCTTTCATCTTCCCCTCTCATCTTCAGATTCAAGGAGTTGCATGCTGACTCAAATACTGGACATTGACATTTATCATTGTAAGCATACAGCCCCCATCTTAAATGGTCTCAAAGTAGTAATGAGAGAAGACTAGTCAATAAAAATGGGGGGAAATCAAAGTAAAGAATATTTCAAAACAAGAAATAAAGAAAATAAAGCATTTTAAATCATCAAAAATCCACTTGTCTCCATTTTCAATCATAACAATACCAGTTACATTGGCCAAAAAAATACACTTTCTGTTGCATCACTAAACATCCACTCCATAAACTGATGCACCTCCTACCCACCCATCACCGGTACATGGCCGCTGACAAATCACTCTGAGCCTAAAGTTCATGAACATCTCAATGCCCAGTCACAAATCTTACCAAGGGAATACCACACAGAGTGGACTTGGGGAGTTGACCCTTTAAGATACTGGAAAGAACAGGAACCTGAGCAATGAGCTAGTATGTCATTCACTTGCACAACTACCTGAAAAAAGGCAAAAGAAAGAAACCCAAATGTATGCACTTCATGTACTCAGTAGTATTCATACAGTACTTGTGAAATTTGTCCAAATTAAAATGTGTTCATGATTCACTTATTTTCTTTCTTCTATTTCCCAGTAATACGCCCTAAATTGTAATGAATGGCTCAAAATATGTCAGACTCTTAAACTGATGGCAAACATGCTAAAACATCACATTTCTACAATTAAATGTGCTACATCTTGAATAAATATCCTCTCTGTCATATAAAACTAAATTTAATAAAATTCAAACTGCACAAGGACTTTTTATCACTTTCTATTTTCAAATAGGTAGATATTTCCTGTGAAAAGCCCTTTCTTTGTTGGTAAATGCCAAAAAAGTAGGCAACTTCCTTCCACCATTTCTACATGGGTATATAACTAAAAATTGGAGTATTTGGACACTTGGTTTGGGGTATTTTTTGTCCTAGAATAGTAGGACCCCAAGAAGAGACCATAGTTGACCCTTGAACAACATGGATAAATGTATTTTTTATAAATACTATAAATGTATTTTCTCTTATTCTACTCTTAATAATACTATAAATGTATTATACTTTTTATAAATACTATAAATATATTTTCTCTTATTATTTTAATATTTTAATATTTTAATATTAATTTAATATTTTAATATTTTAATATTTTCTTTTCTCTAACTGCTTTATTGTATACAGTATAAAATACATATAACATATGAAATATGTTGTTAATTCACTGTTTATGTAATCAGCTACTAGTAGTTAAGATTTGGGGCAGTCGAAAGTTACATACAGACTTTTTACTATGAGGGTGTCAGTGCCCCTAACTCCTAACTGTTCAAGAGTTAGCCTGTACATGTCTTTCCCTTGTACTGGAAGTAATGTTAATCTAATAGAATCCTACAATAGTTGGAGATGAGAAAAGATGTGCTCACTGGACTCTCTACATAGGAAATATGGATAAAAGTACATACACTGTATTTTATGATAGTGTTTTCTTATGGAGGAAAAGGGTATTGGGATAGCATAAAGGCATAGTTGATAAAGAACACTTTGATTTTATCTGTTTTATTTTATCCATAAATACAAAAACATTAAATATATCAACATGTTGATGATTATTAATCCTCAGTTTAGGTACCCTGGTTTTGGTTATATTATTCTTTATAGTTTGGTATTTTAAATTTTTCTCAAATTAAAAGCAGATGACTTATAACAGGATTATGGGCAGATGGGAAAGAGGAAAAGACATTTTAAAGAGAAAAGGAGTTGACTTAGCTCATTTACTTTTCAATACCAATGTGTGGAAGTATAAACCATATGTACTCACAGAGGTTCTCTATTTTTTATACCATAATAATAGCATCAATAATTATAATAACAGGATGTTGTGTTTACAAAGCACTTAAGTTTTCAGAGTCCTTTCCATACCCTGTGGAAGTAGAAAGCGGACAGCCATAACTGTCTCTGTGTTATGGGTTATAAAACTTCTCCTTGGGATTGGTCCACATTACACACTAGGGAGGGGCTGAGACAGATGTAAAATTAGTACTTGCATTTGGAGTGGCCCATCTACTCTCACCTGAGTGTGCTGGTTGGCAGTAACCAACATGTCTCCAAATATGGGTGCAAGAAAAACTCCACCATCATATACCACACGAGTGGTTGCAGCAGGGTTCACTCCGGTTAGATTTTCATCAGAGACCTAAGACGATCACATTTCTGGTGAATTCTGTCATGGAATAGCACTCTAGTCTTGATTTAAACAAATAATAAAAGGTCTTTTCACATTCTGTTTAAGATAATCTGATAGCTAGAAAGTGAACATGGAGTGGCCGGGGATTGAAAACTAGAAACCTGACATAAGTAATGACCAATGAAAGGCCCAGTAAATTAGAGGGATATTTATTTGCACATGGAGTTCTACAAAAATTATTTCTCTAAGTCTTGTGATGTTTTCGTTTCTATTTTGTATGTTTGCAATCCAAAATATTACAATAAAATGTAAGGAAACAAGTGCTATGAGATGACTCCTGTCCTTCCTCTATCTCCACCCAAGTATTTTGTTTGAAAACCAGATGACCCACACCACCATATAACAGGGATCAAATTCCATCTTGGATTTCATTTTATAATAACCAAATGCTAGATGATCATTAGATTATTTTTAAAACCCTAAATATGCAAGAGCATCTGGCTTTGTCATTACCCAAAGACAGCAAATCCTTTTCTAAAATTCCTTCTGCTGTGCCATCTGCCTCCCTCATAATCTAAGTCAATCACATCTGCTTAAATTATCCAATAACAGATGCAGAACTGGTGTAAGGTGGACACTGACCAACAACGTCTCTACCTACACTGAGTTAGGAAAGGAGACATTGGTTCAAATTGCTTTATCAGAGATATGAGACACAAAATATGTCTTGAAAACTTCCAGAAAGCAAGATAATTGAGCCCCTTTATTTGAATATTCCAATAAAATTAATAATTCATGACGGTTTTAGTTTATGTCATTCTGATATTTTTCTTTACAAAATTGTTCCAGGGCACAAACCCTATACCACCAAAAGGGATACCATACATACCCAGATGAAATTGGGCAAATCCCCAACCTGGGTGGACCAGGAGAGAGTCCATACATGTTCGTAGCAAGACTTCAGATCCTCCTTCACAGTGAAGTCACTGACATTGAGATACCTGGATGTGACGTCATCAGCATTGTTCTGTAAGAGCTTGCGAAGGTGACTAGCTGAAATACGTACAGGAACATCTGTGGGGAAAGGTTGTGATATACAAAATATAAGACATAAATTACTCTACCTCATAAGGTCTCATCATGAAGATAACAGAGAATAAAGGTCAAGATACCTTCTAAATATGCAGGAGACTCTCATGTTCAAAATATAGCTTCAAGAGGAGCCCCAGCCCAGTTAAACCATTTTTTTCCTAAGGTAAATACGAGTAGATGCCCCCTTTTTATATCGTGATACCTTTAGTCAGTATCACATCTCAAATTCCAAGCAGAGAGCACAGTCACATCAGACAAAACTATCTCAACTGTCAACTCAAAATACAGATTCCAGACACCCTGGTAATGCCTGAAAGTCTAATTAAATGTTGAGTTTTCCTGGGGGAAAAAAAAAATGTAGCTGGCTCTGTGAACAGAGAAAAGTTGGCCACCTTTCACAGGGGTGGGAGAGGCACACAGCAGCTGACATTCATAAAACATAGCCAGCCCAGCTGAGGAATGCTGACATTTAACTTTGGTTTCTCTATTAGAATTTCCTTTAAGCCCAACCACCTGCTTCCCCATTCCACATCGCCATAGCATAGAGCAATAACACTGGGTGTTTCAAGTCCTCCTTGAGTTTGAACTGTTTCATGCTTTACCAAAAGTTTCCATTTCATTAGCCACTCTCATCAGCTCTGGGAGGTGGGTCATTTGGGTACCCTAATGCCTCCTTTAGAGATGAAGAAAATGAAAACTAAGAAGATTCAGAAGCTTGCCAACCAAGTGAGGAAGGTTTATATTAAAATCCAGCCCTAGCCAGCTTGGCTCAGTGGATAGAGCGTCGGCCTGCAGACTGAAGGGTCCCAGGTTCGATTCTGGCCAAGGGCACATGCCTGGGTTGCGGGCTCGATCCCCAGTACGGGGTGTGCAGGAGGCAGCCAATCAATGATTCTCTGTCATCATTGATGTTTCTATCTCTCTCTCCTTCTCCCTTCCTCTCTGAAATCAATAAAGAAATATATATATTTTTTTAAAAATCCAGTTGCCTTCTACCTATTCAAGTCTTCCTCTTAAATCCCACACTGCCTTGGAGTGTTAATAAAATACAACTATATTTCTAAAATGCAAACAAAATTCTCATCCTTTTTAAAAAAGATGATTCTACATTTGCATAACTTGGGGCCCTCGCTGTTTCAAAAGGCCAGGTGAAGGCTGGCTTCCCCTGTGGTTCTGCAGGCAATGATGTGAGGAGCATCAGAATAGAAGGCAGTGGCAGGAAGAGTCTGTCTACGCTCGCACGGGCGGCAGCTGTCTCATTACTGATAAGGGAAACAGCACAGTGATGGACTTCACAGGGGCAGGGCACCGCTGGCACTGATTCACCCACTTATCAAACTCTAGTAGCCATAGAGTCCAGTAACCTAAGGACCTTCAACTTTCCCTAAGTTGCCCTATTAGAGTAAAAACACCACTGCATTCTTCCCACTGAAGAAGGTTTATTGCAAGTACCACATCTTTCTGCCTGGGAGGGCAGAAGATTTGGGGACCATGCACCAATTTTTACACGGCCACTCTTGAGTTCTCCTGAGCCTCCTTTCTGATTCCCCGATGTTTATACCAACTGAATCACAAACTATACTCATTTACAATCCTTATCCTTTGTGAACTGTGTGTGTTATGGAAGATTTAGAAACTACTCTCATCGCATCTGAAAGTTCCGTCTACCTTTGTTATGATCACTACTGTCCTTAAGAGCATATGGCGTCATCGTGGAGTTTAATTCAAAAGAACCATGGCTACCTGCCGGGAGCCGGTCCATCCTTGCTGTTTCAAAGGACCTGGCATATATGGCATACTGTTCTTAATATGTTTGCTCACCTTCTAGGCACTATGTGTTTTAACCAAGGTCACCTCTCCGAGAAAGGTTGAATCCCCAGGTAGGGATTTTCCCCTGAAGTTAGGGAGGGAATAAAACCTCTTAACTAAGTGCCAGGTGGGTAATTAATCACTTTAACTACGAACAATCATGCTTAAGCTACATAATCTTTACTCCTTGGAATGGAGATAAGAAACGCCCTAACCTTTGGAATAGAGATTGATAGGATTGGAATCAACTGGTATAAATACAGATGTAAGAAGACAGAAGAGAGACAGAACCTAGGCACAGAACCTACACAGAGCGTTCTCTGGGGACAGAAGAACTTCGCTGGAGAGAACATGGCAAGGGATCCTGGACAGAGACTGGCCTCAGAGCCTAGAGACGGAACCTAGCGAGAGAACATGGCAAAAGATCCTGGACTGAACCTGACTACAGAAATTGGCAAAAGAACCTGACTAGAACCTGGTGACTGAACCTGGCTGGAGAACCTGGACAGAACCTGGCTGAAGAACCTAGTGAGGGAACATGGCTACAGAGCCTGGCTGGAGAACCTGGAGAACCTAGCAAGAGAACATGGACACAGAACCTGGCTGGAGATCCTAACCAGAACTTCGCTGGAGATCCAGACCAGAACTTCGCTGGAGATCCAGACCAGAACTTGGCTGGAGATCCTGGCTAGAGATCCTGGCTAGGCTGCTGATCAACTGAACCCTATCTCTGCGTCATTCCTTCTTCGCCGACTCCGTCCACACCTTTGGGGACCCCTGGACCCGCTGGGGTTGGACCCCAGCAGCTACCATGGATCTTGGCCTAGGAAACACCAGAGAGAAGAGGACATCAACTATCTGTATGATCTTTGGGCAAACCTCAGTGTAGTGGGCTGAATGGTGGCCCTCCAAAAGATATGTCGCCTTGGCTGGTGGTGCTCAATGGTTAGAGCGGCAGCCTGCCCAGTGAAGGGTTGCAGATTCAATTCCCAATCAAGGTCACTACCTAGGTTGCAGGTTCGATCCCTGGCTCAGCCACATTGATGTCTCTCTCTCTCTCTTAAGCCCCCCCTACCTTCCATTCTCTCTAAAAACCAATGGAAAAAATATCCTTGGGTGAGGATTAAAAAAAAAAAAAAAAGCTATGTCAATTTCCTAATCCCCAGAACCTGGTGTGACTAAGTCAAAGATCCTGAGAAGAGTTTACCTTGGATTGTCAGGGTGGGCCCTGGGTCACATATATCCTTATGAGAGAGGCGGCGGGAGCTCAGAGACAGAAGAGAAAGAGACAAAGTGAGCACAGAGACAGGGGGTGGAGTCACAGCCACGGGCAGCCACCAGATGCTGGAAAAGGCAGGAAATGGACTCTCCCCATGAGCCTTCAGGAAAAGTGTAGCCCAGCCAACAATTTGATTTTGGACTTCTGGCCTCGACTGTGAGAGAATAAATGTCTGTTGTTTTAAGCCACAGAGTTGTGGTCATTTGTTATGACAGCCCCAAGATGCTGAACCACTGTTTCCACATCTATAAAGCTAAAAGTTTGGGATTACATTAGCAATGATAGTGTTATTGTCTAAGTATTTAATAAGATCATTTTCAGACCCTGGAAAATAAACAAAATAGCATTCAGACTGTCCCCATGCCTGACAATCTCACAGGAGGTTGCCTGCCAAGGAATGCCCCTCAACATGGAAATAATAAATGCTGCACCACCACCACCACCCCATTACCCCTTTACCAGGAATCACTGTATTAGAAAGGTGGATGCGAAAGTGTCCTCCTAAAGGTGGACTTGTTCTCTGAAGCCTCTGCGTTGCCACCTGGACCAACCCGGATCCTTCTTCTGCTCCTTCGGTGGGCACAGCGCTGTGGCATATCAAACACCAAGCATTAACCACAGTGACCTTCCAGAATGCTGCTCTAGGCAGAACATAGCTCCTTCTCAAAGACTAGCTAGCCCCCCACGGTTCCAGACCACCCTAAGCTCAGGTTCCCAAATACCTGGTGCCCCTCTCCTATCACAGTAGAAAAAGTATGCTGTAAATATTAGGATTTTTTAAGAATGTCCATCCTTCCCCTTCACTGGGTTCCAGAGGGATGACACTGGCCTCCATGGCTCTGGTCCCCAACACAGAGTAGAGGGAGAACTTGGTATTCTCAACAGCATTTGCATAGTTAAATGCACAGGCAGTGACAGAAACTTCCCCATGCGGTATCTGCAGCTGAAACACAGGCCACTGCAGCTGGCCAAGTTCTTCTCTAATACCTGCACACAAACACACCGACTGCCTGACGCTGCTCTGAATACCATAAAAATGGGTCGACTGAATTGTGACACACCATGAGATGGAATACCGTTCACCCATTAAAAACAGTATTTTAGAGGAATGTTTAATGAAATGAGGAAAATTTTAAGTTATACCATTAGGTGAAAAGAGCATGTTACAAATAGAGTATGTTATTTTTGGTCCTAATAAGAGGTTTAAAAGTACATATACACACGTATATATGTATGTAAAAACGGCTGGAGGAAATAGGCAGCCAGAATATGGATTCAATATGTTAATAGAAGTTATGCCTGAGCAGACAGAGTGATTTTTATCGTCTCCTACGTGTTTTTCTATATATTCCCAATTTTCAACAATAAACATATCTAATTTCTGTCAATAACAGTATTCGGTTTTTTCATATTGACGTGGGTACATACAACCAGACTGAAGCAGTCAGACAAAGTGACACTACGGGTGTTGGAAGATGAATCTCGGAGAGGCCAGACTGAAGGCTGCCCTGTCTTGCGCAGGCTGGAGGCTACCAGGAGTGAAAGGACTTGAGGAAAAATCAGCAGGTAAGGTTGTGAGGACCCTCTAAGAGTGGGCCTGTTCAAAACAACCTAAATTAGCCCTATCGATTCAGGGTTAATAGCTGTGACATCTGGGGCACAGGACTGCAGGTTGGCGGGTGCGGCTGCTCCCTCCCCACCACCAAAGAGCTTGTACTTTTTCATTCTGTTGATGGATTTCACTTCTTTCCTGCCCAGAGGACCAGGTCAAGGAAAGAGGAGAGCAAAGTCAATCACTGCACCTGTCACTAATACACTGTCTGAAGCATGGTGTAAGTGTGAGAACTAATTTTGGAACATATTAGAAAGAGATGGGGGTATGGGGGGATTGTAAAGGCCGAGCTTCTCAATTCTTCCTGTCCTACTGGGGTTTTGGAATCTGCATGGTTTTATTAACCAACCAGTCACTCCAATAAATTCAATAAAATTTAAAAAATAAGTAAAAACAAAAAGAATGAATTAGAGCCTACACATGTTCCAGGAGCTTAGAGGAAGAGCCTGCTCTTTAGTTACTGCTTTGTAAATTTGGCTGGGAAGTTTGACTAGTTCAAGACAAGAGATGCTTATGGGGCTCTAGTGCCATCTGGTGGTGAGTTCTTAAACATAGCTGTGTTTGTTCTATAGCAGTGGTTCTCAACCTTGGCTGCACATTAGAATCGCCTGGGAATCTTTTTTAAATCCTGATTTCTGGGCCTCATCCTCCGGAAATTCTGTTTCTTTGTTACTAATGTTGTGGCCCCACCCCATAACAAAGAAACAGAATTTCCAGAGGATGAGGCCCAGAAATCAGGATTTAAAAAAGATTCCCAGGTGATTCTAATGTGCAGCCAAGGTTGAGAACCACTGTTCTATAGACTTGCATTTAGCCTCAAATAATTCCAATAATATTAATGTATGAGAAATGGAAGGAGGGGTGTGAACAGAAAATGGAGGCAATGTGAGCCTCTGAAGAGCATAAACACACAACTACTTTTAAACAAAGTCTCTAGGAACTAGTTCTTGAAGTGTAGTCCCCAGACCAGTAAAATCAGCATTGCCTGGGAACCCACTGAGAATGCAAATTCTCAGACCCTGCCCAATACCCAGTGAATTAAAGATGGTGGGATTAGGGCTGTGATTTATGTTTTAGCAAGACCTCCAGGTGTCTGATACTGCATTCTTAAGACTAAGAAGCATTGCTTTAAGCAACAAGATGGGTGACTTTTCCTAATAAAAGTCCCACCTTTGTGTCCTCCAGGACCAACTAGCAATCGTAAGGAGCGACCGGTGAACAAAGACAGCTCCTTACCTTGCAATGATGAGTGGGAGCTCTGAGCCACACCCTGCTAACCAGGAGGTTACATTGTAGACTGGAGGGGATCCCACCACAGAGAGTGATTCCACCAGATTCCCGCCCGGGCGAGCTGTTCCAGAATCAGCCTGGGAAACTGGAGAGCAACGATCCAATTATTACCAAGTAACTCAAGGTGGGAGACCAGCTGTGAGGAAAGGCCCCGCTGGCGATGCTGAGTTACTTAGATCTCAGCACACACTCACAGCTGAGATTCCCGCCCTCTGCTGGATGCAGAGCACAGTGAGAAGAGGCAGGAGTTTAGTAGCAACAAAAAATTGCAAGGTCATGGTGTAAGGAGACAGAGTCTGATTTCACAAAGTTCAAGGAGACATAAGCCAAACATCACTCCCTGTGCCACAGGAGGATCCTCACACAGGTAATCTATTACAGTGTGGATGGCCGCCCTTTCCTCCTTTCTTTTCCCTGGCAACTCCAGGAATGCCCAGCAGATCCTCCTTAGGAAGACTGAACACACGAGGCCCGTACTGGGGGTACCTACCATTTATCCACAGTGTAGAGTCAGCACATGAGCAGGAAAAGTGCACACTTTGAGACAGACCACTGTTGAAATCCTGATTTTCCACCTCTCTTGGATTACCATTTGGCTAATCAAACTAACCTAAGACATTTTCTCATTTCTAAAATGGGAATCATGACATATACCAACCTGCGCAGCAGGGAGAGTTTCGTGAGATGGCAGATTTAAATGACCAGCACAATGTAATTTAATATTCTCCTCCCCTCCTACTAGGCACTGTGTAAAACATAGCTTCTTCCCCAAGACAGTACAATGAGACAGGAAACAGTTTAAAGGCAGTATGCTTGCATACCCGATGCTTAGCACAGCACCAGGCACAGAGTGGTGCTCAGTAAATGTGGATTCACTCAGCTGGGTATGGAGTCAGTGAAGTTTTGGCTTTGGTATCAATGATCTCAGGGTTCCAGGGTTGCCCATGTCCTGGCTATGGATTTGGAGCAAGATATTCAGCCCCTCTTAGCTTTGCTTTTGTCATCTATTGGGTGGGGATACTAGGACCATCTCATGGGGTTCTAAGAAGTAAATGAGAAATAAATGGTAGCTACCATTAGATGAGAAAAACTTCCATAGAGGACATTTGGATGGGAGAATATAATCATGTTAAATTGATCAGATAAATGTTGGACAATTAACTCTGGATATTGAGCCCAATTGTATCAAGTTTATGTTGCCATTAAAAAATCCTCAAAGCAAAGTTGTTACCAGCAGGCTAACTAGCCAAAGCAGGAAACATGGTTTTACCCAAGCCACCCATGCTCTTTCTTGTCTCTGCCCTCTTCCTCTCTGCTTCCCTCCTCACCTCACTCCTAGGATGGATCCAGATAGCAGAGCATTTGGTGGCAGAGAGGTGGGGGCAATGAGAAAGTGCTCTGGATCTTGCACTTTGAAGGTTTGTAGGTATAAGATAGCATTTAAAGGAGAAGAGGAAAAAAAAAGGAAAAGGCAACTATTATCTAAACCTGAGTTTCCCTATCACGGAGTTCAAGTGTCTGAAATATTGAGACCCTCAGCCTCCAGGAATCTGGGCAGCACTTGAGGGTCGCAAAAGGCCCAGCTCAGTATCTTAGGCACCAAGAATTCAGGCAGTTACCCAAGCACACCATCTGAATATTATTTTCCGTGTGCCAGAACATAAGCAAGGTTGAAAATAAGCAGTGACACAGTCTGACCCAGATGCCCTCAAAACACTGAAACCACTAAAACAAATAAGAGGCAGAATTTTGATGAGTTCAAATACAACGTAATTTCAGGGCTAAAGGAGAGACCTTTGCCATGCACCCCCAAGTTCCCCTGCCCTCAGCTTTGCAATGTTACAGCCAAAAGGCTGAAAACTTGCACATTTTATAAATCAAATGTAAATGACTGCGTCCTCCCCTTCCCCTGGGTGAGAGCAGCTACTTAAAGCAGGAAAGCTGAGCCCCAAAGTCACAAGGATGTGATGGGAAATGGAGAATAAAAAGAACTTGGACGCCTGGAGGCCCTGGGAGCAGTGGCACCATCCGCCTGGCGGCTTCCCTTCTCCGGTGTGTGCAGTCTCCGGGGCCAGTCTAAAGTCCCCTGGTGAGCACTTTGTGGACAAGCAAAGCCCAGTGAGATCACTGTGCCTAAGGAAGGACAAAGGACTTGGTGGAGAAATAGGCCCGGCCTGAACCCTAACTGACAAGGGGAGGAATCTAGGTGGGCAGAAGGAAGGACAAGACAAGGCTATTCTCATGAGGGCCTGGTTACCCTCTAGCTCTCACTGAGTCTGTCATAAATCAGAACTTTAGTCCCTTTATATGGCCAGATATTGCTGTGTTCTTCCAGCACTTTGTATGACAGATATTAACTGAAAGAGAGATCAAGAAATCCTTCTGGACTTCTTATTAACAGTAATAATAATGTTAATAAGTACTAATAATTGCTCATGTTTATTGAGCACTGACTATGGTCAGGACCTGTGATGAGTACTTTCCATTACACTTCAGTTAATCTTTGCAGGTAATCCAATGAGGCAGGGACCTCAATATGACCATTTTATGGATGAGGAAACCAAGGCTTCTCAGCAAGGAAGGAGTAAAATCAGGACAACAGCACAACCACCAGAAGCAGGAGCAAGCACTGCAGGGAATAGGAAAAAAGAGGAGCCAGCTGGAGAAATACAGGGGCCAAGGGCACACAATACCAACCCCATCTTCTCGCTAGAAAAAGGCAGGCAAGATGGAGAATCACCTGTTCCCTCTTCATTAAAAATAACAGCAGCCCCTAGCAGAAAAGTTTAAGGTCAGCCTTTGACGGACAGGTCCATGGAAGAGAGTGGATTCGATGATCACCTGTTAGGTTTGTGTCTGCAATAATAACTTCATCCACACAGAACACGCCCGTCTCCAGAGCCAGAGGGAAGAGGTCAATTCGATGAACCAGCACCGGGGAGTTTGCCAGAGGTCTCTGGAGATGCGTGGAGCGATGCACACAAGTCTTCCAGAGGTTAGTGCAAGTGAATCGCCAGCTGTAAAACAAGCACACAGCAGAAATGGGCCTGTTCCTGTGCATCCACAGTCCCCTCCCATTAGAGCCCTCGTTCTCCAACCAGGGGGTCTGAGGACTGTGTAGCCAGGAGAGGGACCCCGTGAACCCCCAGCACCCAAACAGTCTTGTGTGCCTTGGGTACAACATCCAAGGCAGGCTGTTAAGCTGAACTTGTGCTATCACACTAGTGAATCACATTTTAAGGCAATCATTCATTCCTGACATGGAGTCTTTTTCAAATCCTATATAATAAAAGCCTAATATGCTAAGTATCTGGTCAACCTGTCAGCCATTCAACCAAAGTGTAATATGCTAATGATATGCTAAGGCCGCTCAACTGCTCACTATGATGTGCACTGACCACCAGGAGGCAGACGCTCCAACCAGTAGGTCAGCTTGCTGCTGGGGTCCAGCTGATTGGACAGGCCGGACCGGACATGCCCTGGAGCCCTCCTGCAGTCCTGATTGGACAGGCCAGACCGAACATGCCCTGGAGCCCTCCTGCAGTCCCTCCCTGGCTGGCCAACCTCCGGAGTCTCTC
This sequence comes from Myotis nattereri, assembly GCF_964212035.1. Classification (NCBI taxonomy): domain Eukaryota; kingdom Metazoa; phylum Chordata; class Mammalia; order Chiroptera; family Vespertilionidae; genus Myotis; species Myotis nattereri. The sequence continues at coordinate 22,635,574 of NC_138081.1, forward strand.
CCCGGCCCTGACTGTGCACTGGTGGGGTCCCTCAGCCTGGCCTGCGCCCTCTCACAATCCAGGATCTCTCGGGGGATGTTGGAGAACCAGTTTTGGCCCAATCCCACAGGCCAAGCCGAATTGGTGCACCGGGCCTCTAGATACAATATAAGTGTGTGTCTCAGGCAGATAGTATGTTAGGCTTTAATGACAAGGAAGATTAATACTCCTGGACATTACAGGACTATTTAGTTTAAAACCACTTACAAAACCCATAAGAGATCTCTGGAAAGAGCACTGAGTCAAGGCATCGAGATGCTTGAATTTTATTCCAGAATCTTGTTCATTTGCCGAATTTTGGTGAATCACCAAATGGGGTGAATCGCCAACCCATTTTTCTCATCAGTAATGTCAAGGAATATTTTCTAAAGCCTCTTCCAAATAATATGTTCTGTGACTCTATGAGAAATGTCAGACTCCTTTTAGAAAGATTATATTCCTCACAACTAACTGTTTTTACATCAAACTTCTCCAGGCTCCATTTTTTCCACATCTGTGTTCAGAGCCCCAAGTTAGCTTGTATCTGAGGCACTGTCCCCGAGAGAGCTAATCATCCCAGTTGGCAGAATTCCCACAGCTCCCCACAGGTTATCTACCTTTCGGGACTGGTTCCGATGAGACTCCAGTCACAGGTGATGTTCTTAATGATGTTTTGAAGATCGATTGTGAAAGACACGGTCACCTTCAGGGTCTTATTCATGTGGCCTTTGTATGCAATGCACAGCTGTGGACACCAGATAAGTGCTTCAGCTCCATCAGTGCAGGAAGCAGCCATTCAAACAATGTGTGGTGAGGTGAGTCCACCTCTCTAGAGCCCTGCCTCATGCTGTGAGAGAGTCAGCCGAGTTCCTGCCCTCCCGGAACTCACTAGTCTAGCAGGAGAGACAAATCATTTAGAGTAAATTGTTATTTTCCCAAAAAGTTATTAAGTGCACTGTGTTTGGCAATGACAATTTTAAAGGATCTCTATTAGAAAACCGCTGTTCTGACCCGGTTACCTGTGCAACCTTGAGCAAGTCACTTAACCTCTCTGAGCTGCAGTTCCTTGACTCTAACTCCCCAGCATCCCTGGTTTCTAACTCTGAGTTAAGTAAAATTATTTGACTCAGAAAGTCTTTAGAGCAGAATTTTTTTACTTCAGCACTATTGACATTTTGGATTGGATTTTTTTTTTCTGTGAGGTGTCTAGTCTACACAATGTACATATTTAGCAACATTGCTGAGATCTATCCAGTGGATGCCAGTAGCAATGACCCAGTTGTGGCAACCAAATATGTCCTCATAAATTGCCAACTCTCCCCTAGGAGGCAAAATTATGCCCACTGGGAGCCTCTGCTGTGTGGGAAGTGCTTCTGAGAGATGGGTGGTGCTCCAACCTGAACCATTCAGTCCCATTCCCACTGCCGTTCAACTAGGCCAGGACAAAACCACTGCCATGAGCTCAGCTGCCCCAGCAAGGCTCACCCTGGTTCCCACAGGGCAAATGGGCTTCATTTGAAGAACTGCAGAGCCACTGACACAAAGGATGTAAGAGGGATTCAAGAAATGGGTCAGTCAATGCATCAATAATAATAACTATAATAAAAAAAAAAATAGCTAGCCTCTGCTGAGTCCTAACCACTGCACAGGTACTTCAGTGGATTACCTCATTTAATCTTCCCCCAAATCCTGAGAGAGAGACATTATTACCCATTTTTCAGATGTGAAAAGTAAGGCGTTGAGGGCACAAGGGTATAGAGTCAGAATTCAAAACCAGAAAATCTGATTACAGATCTGCACTGATACCTAAAAAGCAAAGAAAATAAAGGGGACTGGGGGGCGGGGGGGAGGGCAAAAGTCAGTTTAGAGTTGTTATTATGGAAACTAATACAATAATCAATAAATAATAAACTTTCTGTTTGGCATACTCACAACTGTAGACCGACTTTTGCCCACCCCTGTACAAAGCATATGAACATTCCCATAGGTCTCCCACAAATACAAAGGCATTTCTATGTAACAAGTAGCTAATGGAGGACTGGAGGCATCTGTTCATACCTGAAACAGCATTTAAGAAACCAAGAACCTCAGCCCGAAATGTGTTAGGCAAATCACAGCAAACACAGCAATCACTCGTTTGTGCTTCTGTTTCTCCATCTCAACCCCCGAGAGTAAGACCAATGCCTCGCTGGAAGCATGAGGGCTGCTCCGTACCTGTGTGTACTGACCCAGCTGGTAGCCCCGCTGGGCAGCAGGGGGTGTGAGGACAAGGTGTCGAGGCTGACAGAGGCTGAACCTCCCACAGAAGGGCTCTGTCCCACTGGTGAGGTCCCCATCAAAGCTGGAAGCTTCTGGGCCTGAATTCAGTTCAAAAAAAATGAAAAGACAGGGTAGATGTTAAAAAGACAGAGCTTCCCAATATGTGTGCAGGGCATGAGCTATGGGTTCCCCAGGATATTGGTCCCCCAGCCCTCCGGTGAGCTGGGCAGGGCTTAGGGTGCCCTGCAGCCCCCCGTTTGCAGGCTCCAGCTATGAAAAATCCATTCTGTCACCCCTAGAGCATCAAAAATATACGTAGTCCCCCCCTTACTATGGTTTCACTTCCACAGTTTCAGTTACCAGCAGTCAACTGTGGTCCAAAAATATTAAATGGAAAATTCCAGAAATAAACAACTCATAGGTTTTTGATTGTACGCCGCTCTGAATAGCGTGATGAAATCTCACGCAGTCCCTAGCTTAGATGCTCCCCACCGGCAGTCACCTAGTAGCTCTCTGGGTTCTCAGATCCCAGTGCTTGTGTTCAAGTAACCCTGTTTTACTTAATAATGGCCCCAAAGTGCAGGAGTAGTGATGCTGGTCATTCCGATATGCCAAAGAGAAGCCGGAAAGTGATGGTTAAGTAAAGTATCAATACGGTCAACAGTAGCCTAATGTTCTGTCATAATGCAGACATTATTCACCGCCCTTCATCTCATCACCTAGGCATTTTATCATCTTGCATCATTACAAAAAAAGAATAAGGGTGAGTACAGTATAAGATATTTTGAGAGAGAGAGGGAGACACGCCACATTCCCATAACTTTCATTATAGTATGTTGTTATGACTGTTCTATTTTATTATTAGTTATGGCTGTTAATCTCTTCCTTGCTGAATTTATAAATAAACTTTATCAGAGGTATGTATGTATAGGAAAAAAACATGGTATATCCAAGGTTTCATGTACTCACTGGGGGTTTGCATAAAGGGGGACTACCATTTCCATGTGTACCCAGACACAGAAAATTGTTGAGAAGTAAAAAGATAAGGAGTGTCAATTGCAACTTAATTCGCCTTAGTATTTTTAAAATAAACCATTTCATTTTTATAATTTGTTAAGACTACTGTTTTATGTAATAATTCCTTTACTCAAGATGCAATTTAAATAACAAGATTTGTACTGTCTTGCCGCTTCCCACCTATATCTTTTGCAAGTCTTTTCCCACTGTGATCCTTAACTCTGACTCCCCAGCACCCTCGGCTTCTCATCAGACAGCTCAGGAGGACACCACACCAAGCAGCTCCCTCCCAAGCAAGCAGCCACTCCTTTGGCCGCTCAGTGTCCAAATCCAGTTTCCGTGTCTTCCTTGACTCTATTAGCACCTTGGAGAGGAAATGAAGATTGTTCCCATTTTACGAGAAAGAGAGAGAAGGAGACAGAGAGAGGGGGGGAGGGGGGGAGGGAGAGGGAGAGAATGATGGAGAAGAGGGTCACAATCTGCCAAGCCAGGGACAGCACCTTCTTCAAATCCAACGCGGAGTAGGATGTTAGCCGAAAAGGGTTCCAGCTGGCATTTGACTGCAAGTAACTCTTCAATGGCTGTTTGCATCTGCAGAAAAGAAAAGCTACCAGGAGTTTATACCGTGGACATGAAGACCACCCCTGGCTCCCCCGCCTCTCCGTGTTTGAAGGAGGTTCCCACCTGATGGGCTGTGGCATTTGCAGGGATAGGCTGGCTAGAGACACTGTCCCAAGTAAGGAAGAAGTTCCCACTTCCAGACACAGTCAGCATCTAAAAAATCAAGAGTAACAGGACTTACTGACATGTGCTAATCAAGCCACAGAGGTCATCTAAGAACATACTTCTTGGCTTGCTATTTTCTTATTAAAATTTCCATTTTTAAACTATCATCTAGAAATATCTGGAGAACACAAGTGTTATCTCCTAATGAAAACTCGCCTTGGAATAATGCGCACGTCTGTCTCCCAATTTATCTTTGCTACTCCCTCCCTCCACACACACATTGCCCCTGAATGGCCCGCTTTCCTCTCTTCTCCCCAAGCACTCTCTCTCTCCCAGGGGCCTGGCAGGCAGAAGCAGCCACATGGCATGTCACACTCTCAGAGGCTTACTCCATCTCGGCTTGGCTTCCAATACATTCCCTGCCAGGCACCTTACACTTTCATTATGGAGTAAGACCTATCATCTTATATCACTTGTTATTTTTAACTGCTTATATCACTTGTGACTTTATTTTCTTGTGGCTATTTATATACATGTGGTGTTTTTTTTCCGACGAGAGTGTAAGCTTAAAAAGCAGAGTCCATAGTGACTCATCCTGGTACACCAAAAAGTGAACAACAAAAATACACCAAAATTATTCAACGAAAGTATGGGGCACAACTGAGGGACCCAAAGGCCTTGACCTTTACAAAGTAGACTCAGAAAACACAGCCAATAGGGAAGACATAGTCAAAAGGCTATGAAATCTCGGGTGCACATGCTTTAGCGTGCACACGTGGGTGTGGGTGTGGGTGTTCAGAGGACCTCATCTCTTCTCTAAGGAGTAAGTTTCCAAAAGAATATTTATCTGGACCTTAAATTTCTGAAACTAAGTCCATGAATAAAGTCATCTCAATAACAAGACTTTGCATTTTTTTAAACGTCCTCACAACCCTGTTGGATACATATCCTTTTTCTCTGGCAGCAGAGTGGTAATTACAACGCAAATTTTCTGCTCCCAGGCAGTGATCCTCCCACTAGGCCACATTATATCCCTTCCGGAACTCAGGCCCTGACCCTACGTCCATGGGACGGGGAAGGGATGCAGACCTGGATCTCTGGAAGTCTCCGAGCACGGATTCGGATCTGATGCTTCTCCCGCAGGTAGGTGCTGACCACATCGGGATTCAGCCAGGTGTTGTGGATCTGGACACCAATTCTCATGCCCCCGCTGGGGGCTCTCCCACGCTGCTCTGCCTCCAGGTAGTACCTGGCTCCCCCGAGCAGCTCCAACTTAGGGGACTTCCGTTGCCAGGTGCCTTCATCATTCCCATTCTCCCAGGAGTCAAACCAGTCAGCGGTGCCCACCCTGACGGAGGCCACCTTCACCTGTGCCCCAATAAACATATCACGATCAGCACTGTGGAGCTTCTGAGTATTTCCTTCTCCAACAGCAAGCGTCTGGTCAGCTATTAACAAGGACCTGAGGACTGGTCTGCCTTTTCCAACTAGTTAGCCAAGCCACAGTGAGGCTTGTGGCTGTTTATGCTTCTGCACCCCTCTTTCCCCCTCTTTTTCTCAATTGAATAGTATTGAGGAGAGGCTGCATGGGCCCCCTTTAGAGCAGGAACAGCCAGTCTGAGACCCTGTGTTTAGGTGATGCTGTGGATAAAGCACTACCAAGCCCTTCAAGAAATGTAGAAGGGCTGAAACCGGTTTGGCTCGGTGGATAGAGTGTCGGCCTGCGGACTGAAAGGTCCCAGGTTTGATTCCGGTCAAGGGCATGTATCTGGGTTGCGGGCACATCCCCAGTGGGAGATGTGCAGGAGGCAGCTGATTGATGTTTCTAACTCTCTATCTCTCTCCCTTCCTCTCTGTAAAAAATCAATAAAATATATTTTTTAAAAAAAATGTAGAAGGAGTGATCACATCAAAATCTATAATGTTCCTCTAGCCAACTAGCAATTAATATGCTTAATTTAATAGAAGCATATTAATAACTTGAAAAGAGATCTTTTGGTTCCTTATCAATAGCACTAGTGAATTTGGCTGTTTGTTAAAATCAACTCTTCTTACCCTTCAAAACTGATGGGGAAATTCCTACAGAAGACTGATTATATCCCTACCCAAAATTAGGGGGCAAGGCACAAACTTTGGAGTCAGAAAAAATCGGGGTTTGAATCCTAAATACGGCTCTTATGATCCTAAGTGGCCCTGGATTGACCATACAACCCTTCTAAATCCCAATTTCCTTATCTGAAAAATAGAAATAAATAGACATAGCTCACAGAAATGCTGTGAAAATTAGAGACAAGGCATATAAAAAATGTAGCATAATGCCCAGCCTACAGTAAGTGCTCAATAAACAGTAGATGCCAACACATTCAACCAAATTTGTTTTCAACAATTAAAGGCATGTCAATTATATCTCAATTAAAAACGTTTCTAATGAACCCCGCCCCCCCCCCCCCATCAAAAAGACTCTATATTTGCCTATGGTGTGTTACAACTATTTGTAGAACATGAGAGTTTTAGTTTTAGATTTTTTATTTTTTATTTTTTTATGAGTGAAGGACTGGGGACAGGAAAAGGAAAATGAGAAGAAGGCAAATACCTTGGTCCTAGGATCCTCTGACAGACTGAAATGCAGGGAAGCTTGGCTGTCCGCCTGGATCCAGAAAGTGTAATTATTTGTTTCTGGAGCCACAAAGAACCCACTGAGCCGTGCTCTGTAACGCAGAGGAACACAGGGTCAAGCGAAGCAACCAAGGCCCGAATCGCTGACCCAGCGAGTGGTTCCACCTGTACTTTGTTCTTCTTTATGGTAATGAGGAGGAAACACTTGACTTTTGTGCCACAGGATTGGCCACTGTACTCTGGAAACAGCTGTGGCGCCCAACGAGTCTCAATATCTCAACCCATCCTTTCACACCAGCCACAGCTCCTCTGCGGTCACATCCTCTTTGGGAAAGTGGAAGCCCCAGCATCAGGCTGTCTGGAGGCTTCGCAGAGAACCTACCTCACGCAGCAGTGCAGGGTCTGGTCCCTGGTAGGAGCTCAATCAATAGTAAACATTATGCTTATTATTAGAAAGAAAGGGAGCTCACTGATCAGGAATTGCTCTGACTTGATCTGGAACCCTTGTTCCTTGTCTCCATCTCTAGCACATTCATATGTCAGAAGCTATATTAGATCATCCCTCTGGCTGAAGTCACACATTAGCCACCTTACATTCAGTCTGTGCAGCTGTCCGTGTATGGGGATAATCATACATTAGCTAGAATGTTTCCTCCCAAATAATCTTGACTTCTAGATGACACTGTGCATTTCTTTATGAGTAAAGTGATAGACCTGAAATGGCCCAAAATGATAGATATCGAGAGGGACTTCGCTCCATTTCCTCTCCCTCGTGCAGACATTAACTTCCTAGAAACAGGTGTTCGTTTATGTAGGGTTTGACATTCAAGTGTGTCCTTTTAAAAACCATATTCCCATGGGGAAAGAGGGACATGTGCCCTAATGTGGCTGAGGTGAATTTAGGGAGAAATTATAGGCCTTGAAGTCAGAAAAATTCATAACTTGGTTCTGCCACTTGATAATTGTGCAATATTAGAAAAACCACTTTACCTACTGGAGACCACAGTTCCTCATCTGCAAACTAACTCTGAAATACTTCCTCAGTGTTGTGTCTCATGAAGTCATTGATCCTAGAAGGCCTGGGACATGGCAATACCTCAATATGTATCAAGTGAACTGAATGAGAAGATCAGGACACACACGTGGGTACACTGAGGAATTTCAGTGCGTGCCGTCTTGCCTTGCTCTTTGGCTGTACATGTGCGTGACAAGGGTGGTCACTCCGCAAGGATGATGACCTTGTTCTAGACCTTCTAACACTCACAGTACTGAATCTAGGTGGTCAGTAAATTGTTTTCAATTGTTTGGGGGTTTACTAATTAGGTAATATTTCACACACAAAACCAAAAGTATTTGCTCTGAGTTTACCAGATACCCCAATACCCGCAAAGAGTCTTTTTTTCCCAATTTAAAAGGCTACTGTCCACAGAGAAGAGTCAATTGAACATGTTAGCGATCTCAAATTAGAATACATCAGATTGCAAGCAATGTTACAATGTTTAATATATGGATAAGAGAATTATTACACTACCCCAATAAATATCAAGAATATTTTCTGAGCCCAGGCAGCATGGCTAAGTGGTTGAGCGTCAACCTATGAACCAGGAGGTCACAGTTCGATTCCTGGTCAGGGCATTTGCCCAGGTTGCAGGCTTGATGCCTGGTATGGGGCAAGCAGGAGGCAGAAGATCAATGATTCTCTCTCATCATTGATGTTTCTCTCTCCCTCTCCCTTCCTCTCTGAAATCAATAAAAAATATATATTATTTAAAGTATATTCTGAAATAGTTTTGAAAATAACTATTTTAAAGGTCCATCAATATAATTAATTTATCAATTAATAACTATTCCAATTCTTAACATTTTTGAATTTTAAAGAAATTAATGACATAAAAGAAGAGTTACTCTCTGGTTTATGGCTCCTCAAAATAGCAGTTAAAGAGACATACCCTATAGGTCGTCTTTTGAGGTGGTTTGACTCTTTCCTTACCACTCCACACAGTAACTATAGTTAAAAGGTTTCCTTTGAACATCATTGATGGGCCTCAAAAAGGATAACAAAGATGAATTAGGTGCCATAAAGGACCACAAATTATTGCTACTTTAAAACCATATATTGGTGGTTAAATACCTAGTTAGTAAGACTTCCAGGACAACAGAAACTCTATTCTGTTCACAGATTTCCCTCCTACTTGGCTTCTTCAATGTCTGAAATTCCCTGAACAGGAAAACGCTTTTCATTCCACAATTGAATTAACAATGAAAATGGCCAAATCCTTGGAGGAGCTCACAGAATGGCTCCAACTCACACTCAGGGTCATGACCAGCCTCTCTCAAAAGATAAAGGATAACACAGTAAGGATCTATGCTTCTATATATACATTGGGAGTACATTAAGGAAACAGTGTGTCTAAGAAATTCTCATTTTTTTATACTTTTAAGCCCACTTTGGAGAACCAGAAATTTCGGCAATATCCTTGCAGGGGTTAAAAAGATTCAAAGCCACAATCACATTGCAGTCACTACTACTGAAACAATGTCTCCTAGGCTCCAGCCTTTGCTCCCTCATATGACCAATGGGCAAATGCTGGCATCTTTCTTCTGCATCATCCGAATGTGAGTTTCATGTCTTAACCACGTACCCGCTCTCGCTTAAGTCTCTTAGCCTACTCAACTCAATATGCCAATTAATGGTCATCTCCAAATCAAATTGTAAACTAAGTTGTATCAAGTATGAAATTTATCTATTGTTCAAAATTTAGCATGCACCTGCCCAACCTGCGTGGCTCAGTGGTTGAGCGTCAACCTATGAACCAGGAGGTCATAGTTCGATTCCCAGTCAGGGTACATGCCCAGGTTGTGGGCTCAATCCCTGGTGTGGGGCATGCAGGAGGCAGATGATCAATGATTCTCTCTCATCACTGATGTTTCTTTCTCTCTCTCCCTCTCCCTTCCTCTCTGAAATCAATAAAAATATATTTCTTTAAATTTAACATGTACCTATAAAAGACCTGCAGTACATTAGTATGACCAATTCCAGTAAATAACAATGATCAAACTCTGTTGTGAAATTGGTGGACATTATAAATTTTATCCTGAAAACCTCATAGTTTACTTATCTGTCTCCTAAAGATGCTTTTGACACGGACTCTCACTTTTCCCACAACATACCTGAAAGGCTGCCCTTCCTTTGACCAAAATCCAAACGGAGAACTGGCATTAGGAACAATCTGCCGCCTGTACCCAGGGGTGGCTTCAGTCAGGTCTAAGCCCTCAGCAGCATCTCCAACCTCAAAAAGAAGCCCCCGGTTGCCTGGAAGACAGGTATACTTCATAAACACCCAAACTGAGGAACTGCTTTACTGCATACAACGGAGTAAAGATGATCCAGGTACTAACTAGAGAGGTGAGTCAACTGAGACCCAGGTGGGAAGGGCATGGAAGAGGTCCTATAGGTGATACTAATGTTCTGCAAAGCAGTAAATACTGCTTGGGGTGGGATTTTGCCTCTTGGAGAGAGGGTGGATGAGGAACGGTAAGGGGATATACTTTTAGAGGACCAGAGAAGAGTAGGGAGTCTTTTTTAATGAGAGTGTCTGGAGAAGAGGCCCGAGTCCTAGAGAAAATGTAAATAAGCAAACTGGGGTGGAGTAAAGGGGAAGATGTGATTGTGTACTTGGGACCTGACAGTTGCGGAGCGGATTCAGCATCTTTTTTTTTTTTTTTTTTTTTTAAAAATATATTTTATTGATTTTTTACAGAGAGGAAGGGAGAGAGATAGAGAGTTAGAAACATCGATGGGAGAGAAACATAGACCAGCCGCCTCCTGCACATCTCCCACAGGGGATGTGCCCGCAGCCCAGGTACATGCCCTTGACCGGAATCGAACCTGGGACCCCTCAGTCCGCAGGCCGACGCTCTATCCACTGAGCCAAACCGGTTTCGGCGGATTCAGCATCTTTTAATGTCCAATCCAGCTTGGGAGTTGTATTCCCTGAGATCTTTTTATTCCTCAGAAAATTGGCAACCCTTACATTTTTCTCATGTCATGGCCTCAGTTTGTGAATCTGCACATAGAACAAATCATGTGGCATGCAGCTATTAAGAGACATTTTCAATGATGTTGTACTCATTAATTTGTGTTTTATTTTAAGCGAACACCAAGACCAAAGGCCCATGTGTAATCAATATTGGATACAAACTTGGATTGAGGGTAAAGGCTTGGGAATCACATATTTGTGGGTTCAGATGCCAGCTCTGCCACCTATTAAATGTGCAGCTTTGAGCAAACTGCTTGATGCCTCCATTTTCTCATGGATAGGGCCAATAATAAATAGAGATAGTGTAGAAAAGACTAATGAAGCTTGAGTTATATGTAAATTATATCTTAATAAAGCTTGGGAGGAAACTGGGTAAATTGACAATTCTGGCCAAAAAAAAAAGACTAAGAGTGCTTGAACTATATACACAAAGAGTCTAAAATATACTGAGTACTCAATAAAGGACAGTGACAGTAGTTATTATTTTAAATTACTACTATTACTCCTCATTAATCTTTAAAAGGGGAAATGATAAGGAATAAGTAGAAAAATAAGAGCATATTTTGATATATTCCTTGAGGTTTCTCAACCTCAGCACTTTGGGCTGGATAACTGGGTGTTGGGGGTCCTGTGCATTGAAGGATGTTTAGTAGCACCACCACCACCTTCCCAGTTGTAACTGCCAGGCATTACCAAACGTCCCCTGCGGACCATTGAGAACCGCTGCATTACATAATAGTCTGCTCTACTTCCACAGAAGAAACTTCCAAGCATCTTCATAAAGGGCACTGTTGATCCTCAAAAAGAGCTGCATTCAGGAAATTATCCTACCATTACCCAAGTAGCTAAGGCAGGAACCCCTCAAAGAGGGGACAGTTCTCCATTTCCTGACAAAGGACACATTCTCTCCAGCACCTGCTTCGGTGGTTTCCCTGGGTGGGAGCTTTCCCTGAGTACAAACTGCAGATCTGGGACCTGGAGAAGGCCCAGCCAAAGCTTTGCATGCATTTTCACACCCAAATGGCCTTCCTTTAGAAAGGTTTCTCCACCTTCTGCCTTCTAAAGGCTGAGATCCTGGAAGTGAGTTCACTGCCTGGAGTTTAACCAGGAAGTCAGCCATTCGGGGCAGGTGAGGAATACAGGCGGCAGCTTGCCATTCCGGGCTGCGTAAGACGCCAGCTGCCTCCATCCCTAGCTACAGTTGAGCCTCCAGTCCTAATGCTTCCCAGAAAAGTGCCCCAGTTGTGTGCTTTCCATTTGTAGCCATGAGGCGGAAGCTTTAAACAGAGAAGGACAGGTGGGACTTCGCCTTCTTCATTTCTGCCCACTTCAACCATAACTTGGTGGCAATGGCACAGCACAGCCCTACTTTTCAGTCACAGGCAGGTGCCTCAGAGAAGAAACACCATTTAAGTGCACCCACGGTGCCCCACTCTCTGGCCTGAGCAAGCTCTAATGCTCCCGGATAACAATGACTTGATTGCAGTTATGCTTCTGGGATCGTGGTCTCCACTGAACCCCATTGGCAGTCCATCTGGCTGAGGCCAGGAGTGCAATGTTGATGAGAATCTGAATAAAGCTAAGAGCCACTCTGAGAGGAAAGCCCTGACAGTGGTATCATGGACCCAGAGCTCACTGAGCTAACCAGTCAAAAGCTGAGACAGAACGCCAACACTTTCATTCCTACTTCCAAGCCCATCCTGGCTAAAATGTAACCGAAGGTCACTGACCAGCCCTGGTGGCCTCCTTACCTGCCTGCGGAGCAGTGAGCCTTGCACCTTCTTCCAGGGCCCTAGTGGTGCACGCAATCCTCGTGGGAGACACGTGTCTAACATCACATGGAATGCCTGAGGAGAATTTTTAAAATTAGATATACTTATAGGTTAGAGAGATAGATACATAGAATTTGATGGCAAGCCCACAGGACCACACTGAAGTAGCCAGGCTCCTATTCTAAGGCACAGGGCTGAATGTAAATAGTATAGCAAAACTTGTCACCCCCACTGAAGGAGGCCAGGAAAGGGAGAGTACAGGGCAGTAGAGAACAGGGCAGCTTATAAAAATCCGAAAGAAAGCAACGCAGTGCCATCCACTGAGGGTGTACTGACCCCTCAGCTGAGCTTGGGGAGGTATGTGTGACGTGAGAGTGTAAGGGCATTTTCCTGCATCTTGGTGTCACCACCTAGAGGAACATCCACCTGGCATAACTAAAGGTTCTAGATAGGTTCCACACACGGGTTTGCCATAGGGCATTCCAGAACGATCTGCAGAGCAATTTCCTGCCCACTCCAGCCTGTCCACGCAGAGAGGGCTAAGTAGGGAGAAGGGGAAGGGTTGCCTATTAGTAGGTGCAGACCTTTGTGAAGAGGCAGCTATACGTTTTTCTCTCCCTTCACTCCCAAGATGGGGACACCCGAGGGAATTGCCCATGAATTGTGAGTGTGTCTGAGGACATCCTATTCCTGTTACGTGTAGCAGAGCTGCAGGATCATGATCTCAACCAAACACAGGTATAATATGAGAGCGGGGTGGCACGATGAGTCAGAAGAGACAAAGATTGCTTCCCCCATACCCTCTCCATGCCCTAAGAGACAGACACATAATCTCCGACAGCATTTAAAACTGTGAACTATTTTCAGCCATTTCAACTTAGGTACCTGCAATGGTGACCTGGGCAGGGATGTCAAAGAAGTCTCCTGTAATTGTGATGTCTGTTTTTCCCCCAAGGCTCCCAGTTTCTGGAAACACAGACAGTATTTCTGCAAGAGAAAAAAAAAAAAGGTAAGCTTCCAAATACAGACCAGGATGTGACCCAGATAATAATATAACAGAAACTATCAATAATTTATGCCCTACCGTAACTTTCTAAGACTAAGAAACAGTTGAAATCTTTTCTAGTAATAGTCATTTTAAAATGCAGAAAATAAAAAAGGACTCACACATAATAATATGTATGATAACATATATTATACAGGAGCAATATTTGAAAGGAAAGGGAAATGCAGTCACTCAGGCTCTGAGCTAAAATGCCTACATACCATGATGCTTTCTTAGGAAATCTCTCTCCCAGCCTCAAGCCACAAAACAGGAGGTTATACTTTGTGGAGGAATCACCTTTGGATGCACCATGCAAGGCCTCAGTTTAACCATGAGTCTGAATTTGCTCTAAGCAAAGGAACGGATCACACTGTCTTCAGTATCCTTGCACTCCTCCCCTTACTGCATGTCCCGAACCCATCCCCTCACCTCCCTACCCCCTTACTCCCCGCACTTACCACCTCACACCCATTTTCATGCTGTCTCCTGATTGCTTCAAAACCCTACAGGAACATGTCACATATCCCTAGGAGTTTCACGTTCCCTGATCCTTTGCTCTTCTATGATCAAACTTGGACAGTTCTAAAGTTTATTCCCTCAAGGGGAAAGAGGAGCCATGATCTATGATAAATTGAAAGTACCACTTCCAAATATGAATTTTATCAGGGCATCTCCTAGATAACACTTTGGTCCATGAGACAAAGCAGAGGAGATATATGGGGGCAAAGATGGATCTCCACACTCAAGTATCAAAATTCAACACTAATAACCTCCTTCTTTTCATCTACTATTTTATAATTCTTTTCAACATTCACAGAGCACATATGATGCAGCACAAGGAATATAAAGATGAATACAAAATAGTCCCCATCCTCAAGGAGATCAAAAGAATAAGGAAGGGCAGGTACACAAAAGTATAATTATTATATCTTGGGCTAGTGAAATTAGAGGGAGAATAGGAAAGTGCCCAGGAGAGAGTTACGTGAGGGGAGAGGGTATGGTAGAGTAGAAAGTGAATGTTAAAGGACGAATTAGAACTGGCCAAGTGAAGGGGTGCACAGTGCATTTAAGAGTTGCTGGAAAGAGAGAGAGAGAGATCGAGAGAGAGAGAGAGAGAGAGAGAGAGAGAGAGAGAGAGAGAGATGGAGAAACAGACAAGGAAGAGGTCAGAGTATGAGAAGCCTTTGGAGGTGGATGGTAAGCAGGGGAGAGGCATCAGATGTGTGAACGGTGGTGGCTATGCAGAGCATGGATCAGCAGGGACAAATGGCAGGTCAGGGCCCCTTAGGAACTACTGCAGCATGCCAGGCAAGAAATGATGGAATCCTGAATTAAGGCAATGGTTGTAGAGACAGAGTGAATACGTCATATTTAAGAAATATATGGCAGATAAAATTGGTAGAAATTGGTGATTGAATTGATGTGGAGATGAGAGAATCCCAAACTCATCTGCTTCATCAACAATTTATGGAGTTAGAAGGACAAACACCATCCTGCCCACTTTATAGATGTTTGTTTGGGGTTCAGAAAGGCTAAATGACTTAACCAAACTCAACTAGTAATTTAATGCCAGCGACAGAGGAGGTCAGCCTTGGGCTTTTTGCATAACAGCCTGCTCTGCTATGAGGAAGTTCTGGCCTGAGAGTCCACATCCCAAGAAGATATTGGTGCTGGAAATATGAAATAGGTATGTGATCAGAGATACCTGCCAGCCTATCTGATAATCAAGGTTCAATATTGATGGGCCGACTCACATATAAGCTTGGGGTGGGTGGCAAGGAGAGTATACTTCCCATAGTATATTAATTACACGCATAAGATTTAGAATTAGACCTGCACTTTCTAGCACTAAGAACTTTGGAAGGAGGGCCCACGATTCAGTGAGGTGTGAGGGAAGGAGTGAGGAGTATAGCGTGAAGGGACTAGTACCTGAGTATGTCTGATACAGGAAAAGGTCCTGTTTAGCACTGATGAGCCATGCATTCTTATGGACCATTGACCTTTAAAAAAGACAAAATTGTGTTTTAGATGAATAGAGCATCTGAAATGGCATATTTTTTTTTGATTGGCCGCCTAAAAGGAAGATTGTGAACTAACCTCCAATAATCTTTAGAACAGTTTAAATAT
Source organism: Myotis nattereri (assembly GCF_964212035.1). NCBI lineage: Eukaryota > Metazoa > Chordata > Mammalia > Chiroptera > Vespertilionidae > Myotis > Myotis nattereri. The sequence continues at coordinate 22,651,194 of NC_138081.1, forward strand.
CAGCTCCTTTTGATGACTAGAGAATTATACCAACGGGGCAAAGTATTCTGATCTAGAAAGTGACTGTATGAGAAGAATAATACCAATTTCACAGAGTATTGAGAGCATGAAATGAAATGATGAATGTGAAAGGGCTTGATATGGAGCTGGCCTATAGGAGATACTCAATGAATATTAATTTTATTCCTTCCTAACTTAGAGAGAGAGAGACAGAGAGAGACAGAGAATACCCATACTTTGGACTGTGTAGCTGAGAGTAACATGTCACCATCATCACAATGAAATCAACATTATTTAGACAATGTGTTTTTAAGGAAAATACCTGCCAAATTATATAGTGACAGAACATGAGGTAAGTCATGCAGAAAGAAATTTAAAATTTTAATTTATCTCTCCATACCTCTATGAAATTTGTACCCTTCCCATCATGAAATTCCTGAATGGCACAATGTATTTAAAATTTTGTGTACTATCTTAAATTTGCAGTGCTATAAGATTACTCATGAGGTAATTCCCAAAATTCTGACCATCATCACATTAAAATATTTACATTATTTCAAGATGAGTGCAAAGGAATCAATTTTATCTACCCAAATAAAAGAGATCAAGTGGGTACACATGGTTTTATCATTCTATTCTGTTCATGTATGTTTGAAAATTTTTATACAAGGTTAAAGAAAGGAAGCAAGACAAGAGAAAGATAATACAAATGATGATAAATTTGGTTCCTCCCAGTTACTTACTTGCCTTTGTTAAATACTGAGAAACTAACATTCTGGGAACCTGTAACAAACAAACAAAAACAGACATTAATACAGGAATCTGCATGAATCACCTGGGCCAGGCCATTGCTGTCATTACCCCAAGGACTCCAGATATCATCAAGCCATGACCCAAACCAGTAATTTCCTCAATGGTGCCCAAAATATACACATCGCATCTCTGCTCCATCAGCAACATCCACCAATAAAAGGAGAAATGTATTAGCGGGTGGCAGGTAAGAGTTCAGGCTTAAAGTCAGACCAACTGAGAAATCCTACTCCACTGATTACTACCTTCACTTTATCACCTTTAAAGTGAAAATAGTTCCACCAATCTCACAGGTTTATTGTGAGGATGATATTAGTTTATATTAAAACTTCTTTACATATGGTTTTTGTTTTGTTTTTATTGTTTTCAGAGAGGAAGGGAGAGGAAGATAGTGACAGAAACAGCAACAATGAGAGAGAATCATAACTGACTGGCCCCTACTAGGGATCGAGTCGGCAACCCGGGCATGTGTCCTGACCAGGAATCGAATCATGACCTCCTGGTTCATAGGTCGATGATCAACCACTGAGCCACACCGACCGGGAATCTATATAGGGTTTGTAGGGAGTTCTCAACAATGGTAGTTACTATTATCATCCTCATGAGAACCAATGCTTGAAGTAGTTTTTTTCCCCATATAGAGAAAGAAATGAATAAGACTTTAAAGCCAATACTTCGCAAACATACCAATATAGTTGCCTTCCACACGGCACTGCAGAGTGCCAAGACCATGGTCTTCCTGAAGGGGGTAGCTAGGGAAAGAACCAAACACCTGAGGTGACAATTCCCAGACAACTCAGTTCAGAAGTTCTAACTCTTTAGTCATAAAAGTAAAGCAATAATAATAATAATAATAATAATAATAGCAAATTAGCCAGAGAAAGTTGGTAGATATTAAAAGCATAACGAAGTCATTGGGACAGATGCTTAGAGCACCACTAACTAGGTTTGTCATCTCATGTGCCACCAGTCAAAAACACAGTGTGAGAGACGTTTTACTTACTCCCTCCATTCAGTCCTGTCTTTCCAAAATCTCTTTTATGACAAGGATAGCAAAATTCTTAGTTTAAAAAATCTATTAGCAGGAGTGAACTCAAAAAAGGACAATCCTGGGCAGACAAATTTAAGACACCAGGAAGAAACCACATTATAGAATTTGGCTCTACTAAATGCTATTCCAAAAAGCTACGCCATAGAGTATAATTTTTGTGATGACCTCAAAGGGAGGTTAATCCATTTAGTCTAGAGCAGTGGTTCTCAACCTTCTGGCCCTTTAAATACAGTTCCTCATGTTGTGACCCAACCATAAAATTATTTTCGTTGCTACTTCATAACTGTAATGTTGCTACGGTTATGAATCATAATGTAAATATCTGATATGCAGGATGGTCTTAGGCAACCCCTGTGAAAGGGTCGTTCGACTGCCAAAGGGGTCGCGACCCACAGGTTGAGAACCGCTGGTCTAGAGTAAAGTGAAAATCCAGCAAAGATGTTGGTTATCTGGACTGTAAGTATGTAGACACACATTTTAAAAATAGTCATTGAAATAAATAAATATATATAGTAGTTGCTTTCTTTAGCTGGTCATTACAGTATAGTGGTTAAGAGCACGAACTCTAGAGGCTGGTTAGCCAGCCAGAGTTCAAATCCTACCTTTGCCACTTTCTCTTTGTGAGACATTGGGCAAGTTACTTAACCTCTCTGTGCCTCAGTTTCCTTAGCTATCAAGTGAGACTAATAACTATATTTACTCACGAGGTTCTGAGTGGCTTAAACGTAAAGCATTGGAGCAGGGCATGGCCTACAGTAAGCACTAGGAAGAGTAGCTATTGTTTTCAAGAAAGGTTTCAGAATCACTTCAATTTGCGTTTTGAATTAATTACTAAAGAGTCTAAAGACAAAGCATTCCACAATTATGGGCATTTGTATTTAAAAATAGTTGTGTGTGTGTGTGTGTGTGTGTGTGTGTTCTACCCAGGTGGAAGAACCTAAAAGCATATATACTGGCAAGAAAAACACTCACCGGCTTCCAGTCTGCCTATTTACAAGAGAGCAAGGAGTGACCCAGTAGTCTCCTTGAGCTTCCAAGATCAATGGGCTGGAAAAAAGGGGGGTTGGGGGCAGACAAGAGACAATAGTATGCAATGCTTCCAGCAAGCATTCCAGGCAAAACTCAGACAAAACATTGTTGTGAACATTCTCCTGTGGACTTATGGAGTATTCCTGCAGGTGGGTGAAGTCTGTCCCCTGAGGACATGTTGAACCAAGTTCTCAGCCTGAAGGTAGGGGTGCACACCACTGTCTCATGGTTCGTCCTCTCACATTGCAGAGGGAGCATTTCTTCTCCCCCGAAAAATCTTCATCATCTCCACTTTGGCTACAGTGGGTCTACATAAAGCTATAGAGGAGTTTATGCCTTTGCTCCCGCTTTCAAAGACTGCTTCCCAGACCAAGGCTAAAATGGAACCACCAAGTAGTGAATAAGGCATATTGCCAATGGTGTGCTTTGGGCTTCTATCTTCCACAGGAAAATTAATTTCCTTTCAAGACAAGTTGACCATTACTGAATGCCAGAAATGTAAATCTTGAGAGTACTCGAGTCCCGTTCTCTTCAACCAGGGAAGAATCAAACAGAGGAAGCGGAACAGAGGAGGATGGCCCACCCTGTCCAGGGGGTGAAGGAAAAACTAGACACAGTATACAGAATCGACTCAGCCGAGCACATAGTAAGATTATGTGCCTTCTACTTTGTAAACTCTCACTGTAATTGCTTCATAGGTTAAATAACCACCTTCAACGCTCCCCTCTTATTCTCCCCTCTTTCTGGTATGTATTACTTAGTAGTATCACATTCCATTTTTTTTAAAACTTCCAATAGAAAAAGTCATGTTGACATCCTAATCACTCCCAGAAAACATTAAAGACTCAATGGCTTGCAGTACCTTCTTCCGTATTTCCTCTGATCACACTAATAGAATTTCTAAATGCACAAATGGAGAGCAACCAAGCAAGGAAGTTAATGGTCTTTTGGGTTCACACATCATTTTATAAAGAATTTAGTTCATCCTGAGGAACAAAACGGGGAAGGGGAAGAATGGAAAAAGAAAATCCACAGATGCAATTACAGTATAATTCACACTGAGCCCAGAGTGACTAGTTGTCAGTAAATAAATGGACAAACTTAATCGACCAGTCGCAATTACATTAGCAAAGTTTGCTGAAGCCCAGCTCACCAGGGACCATAAACTGCAAAGAGGGAAAATAGCAATTCTGTGCCAACTGCTTACAATTTATTGCTATCAGGGAAGTCGGCCCCAGGAAGCAATACAGCATATTTGTAACTAGTCGTACGTCAAAAGAAACACATGCTTACCTATCAATGTACTCAGCATTAAAATCAAAGGTTTCCAATCGTCCAGTGATAATCCAGCCATGCACATGTATTAGTTGTCCTGTTTAGTAGAGAAGATTTTTAAAAATTGGATATACTTAGCTCAAACTCTAAAAGAATAACATAAACTGTATTTTTTATACATTTCAATATGGCCAAGTTGGTCATGATTCAGAATATTTACTTCTTTATAAACTGTACAACAGGAAAGGATCATGATCCTTTGATTGATATTACTGATTAGAAAGGCTAAAATAACCACGGATTGCAATTATAGTTTAATGGTCTATGTATCTTGCATAGAAGGAATAGTGGGCCTTCCTCACAGTCTCATGAAGCATGAAGCTTTCAAGAGGAGCAGCCGGTTTCTGTACATGGCTCCTTTCTACTTGCTTGCCTGTGTGTAGGCCATCTTCCCAATGTGGGATTGAAGAACAGCATGCCTCGGGCTGCTCCATGCTTCATGAGACTTTCCTCTGGACACTTGCTAATATGAACTCCTGTGATATGAGGAGGCTCCTATCACCTGGATGGGTACTCAGGGATACTAAACTTTTTTTTCATATCTCAGAGTACAAAAGATAAATATCATGTTTGACCCAAATTGACAGGAACTAAAAGAAAGGGCATGAGATGGCAGCAGAATTATGGACAGTCACATGTCTTGTTCATTTCATTAATGTGCTCATGTTCAAGTAGGGTAATTTGGGGATCCACAAACAGCTGGTGTGTGCCTTGCCTGCTGAAACATGGGTGACGTCTGCCAGGTTCCCTCTATGTGACTTGCAGGGTTTTCCATTGGGTATTAAGTTTTTTCTTAATACTCCCCACTGTTGAGTTCATAAGATGAATGAAGATACAGGCATCAGCGGTCTCCTTTCAGCAAGGCACACTTCAGTACAACCCCTAGCCCCTCTGCTTCTAGGAGTAGGGGAAGAAATCTAAAGTAGCCCCTTCTCAGAAAGAGCTCAGGGGCCCTACATGAGCTGGTCACTTCCATAGTTGAAAAACAGCTAAACTCAGTTCTGTGGACCTGCAGGAGGCAACTTTTAAGCAAATACATCACAGCGAGGTTATGATGTTAAATAAAGATCACCACGCAACCCCCAACCTGGAAGAATGTGCCTTTCAAAGAATTACAGAATTTAACCACCGATGCTGTCATCTTTCATCATCACCTACCATGTTTACACATGAGCGACGTGTTGGGTCGGGAGGTAAAACTTCTAAAATAGAAAAGAGAAGGGCACCTATGTTGAGGTCACTGAATTCAGAGGACTTCCGTGGCCTTGAAAGAACATTACCACGTAATTGTCACCTTCACAGTAGATGACTGTATTGAAACAATGAGAACCTTCCAGGAAGTATTACCGCCACTTCACAGGTGAATGGGTAGAAAGAGAGGAAACCTAATGACTTAGGCAAAGGTCAGAGAGCTGGCAAAAGCCTATTGTCTGAAGGTCTCTGCTACTGCCAACAACTGGCAAAATAATTCTCCTTCATTTTAGTAGGGCTCAATTACCGATGTCCTGACTTTGGTGGACATGATTTCTAGCTTTGATGAGCATAATTTTAAAAACTACTAACAGGCTGTAGAAGTTAAGAATTCTTGTGAGTTTCTGTTTTATTTCTAAACAGAGAAAGAAAGACCAACCGAATCTGACAAATGGCTAAGCCAGACTGTGAGGCTGGAGGATTCTGCGTCACAGTGAACGACTGTTAACCACATACAGAAATTCAACTGCTCATAAAACATCGACTCTCCTGTCCCCACCGCCTCCCCCATCTCCCTGGCTGCTACTCTGGGCAGCCTTCCCAAATGAAATGAGAGTAATCGTGTGGAAAGTGATTTCAAAGATGCAGCCGGGTGGATCCTGCCCAGAGGGACCACTCCAAGCAGGTCAGTCACCAATTGTTCCCCCAGAAGGTGGAGGAGACAGTGTGTGGAAGTCAAACTCAGTGGGAGAAATGGGCTTGACAGATCTGGGTACCAGCTGACATCCCATTTCACACTTCTAAGGGCTGGCTCCTTCCTCATGCCTCACCCTAACAAGACTTCTTCTGCCATCTAAACAGGCCTTTCTAAACCCAGAGCAGCAGGAATCCAAATGTCTGCATGTGATTTTCATAGACCACATCTCTTTTTAATAAAACATTATCATGTGCTGATTATTCAGACAAATGGAAATAAACAAATCTGTGAATAAACTGCATTAATAAGGTAAAGCTGAAACTGTGCCTATATATACACACACAGATGTACAAACACTTTTTAGTAACTCAGATGCTCATTTTGGCATTCTTGAGCAGTCAAGCCATTCAAAACAACCAGTTAGTTTATGCATTTAGGCACAACCACACATAAAAATTTGGCAACTTGTATTCCCATCTGGAAACCCTGAACAAATTTAAAAAACCTAAAATACATGTAAGGCTTTGCCAAGAATCAAACAGCAAATTATATATAATCCTAGCTATGTTTACGATTTCGTTTGAAAGCAGGTTTAGCGGTTCCTGAATCTCTTGGTTGCAATCACTTCTTTAATGTTAATCCCCCAGCTTTCTCACCTTCTCTCCTAGCCTCTTGGCCTTTGCATATCTGTGAGCTAACTCATGCACAAACCCCCAGGATAAGGGATCAGGGTTAATGATCTTCATGTGGTATCCAACATTGCTCAACACAGGACAAAATGTTGGGCATATGGGCCCAGTCTGGTTTCTGACTATCTAGGTTCCAATCTCAGCTGTACACTTATTAGCAGGATGACTTTAGGCAAGTGACTTAACCTCTTGGTATCTATTTCCTCATTTGAAAAATGGGAATAACAACAGTTCCTACAGCATCAGGTTCTTGTGAGGATATAATAATGTAATATATGCCAAAAGCTTGAACAGAACCTGGTTCACAGTAAGTTTCAATAAAGCTTTGCTATTATGTGGTGAGTTACAAAGTCACAGCAATGAAGATTTCCATTTCCTCCATTCTCTGGCAGCACCTGGTTTGATTTTGCTGCCTCTCTTTTCGTGTTGGGATTCCTTTCGTTATCAGTGAACTAATAGAGCAAAAGTGCCCAGAGGTGAAAACAAACCAGGTTAAAAATAAACCAGAGACCAACACTTATTTTCAAAACAGCATCACAGAAGAAGCTGGAATTTCCCATTTAGGGAGACCACCCACCTGAATAGAGGAATTTGCAACAGGTATTGGCAAAGGGATTCACAAGTATTCCTATTTTAATAGGAGATGTCTTACCTGGAACTCCGCTTGGTGGACTCACTTGGTAAACAATGGGTGTCTGTGCCCTGGAAAACTGTTCAGAAAATGTTATCACAAGTGAGCAATACATTAGAATCTCACCACCACAAGCACAAGTCATTCCTCACAGAGCGTCCAGCTAAGGTAGTAAGTGGTATATTTCCTCAAACCACCTTAAATCTAGCTCTTTTTATCTTTGTAATATTTCTGTAAAACGGGAGTGGCAGATATCATTACAGCTCTTCCATGGATGAGGTAAAGGAATTCAATAAAAGTCATATAAGAGCGCACCTTTGTACCATGTTGCCCAAACTTTGGCAAGAGTGTTACTACCTGTCAGACTCAGGAGCACGTTCTGCCAGAAGGAAAGGTAGGCAGCCCACACTTTTAAATACCAACCTTTTCATTCCATTATTGTAACTTTTGGAGCCTTGAAAGGTTGTGTGTTTTTTTTCCTACACAATAATTTGTTTATTTAAGTGGAAAGAATTGCAACTTAAACTATTACCAGCCAGCATTATGGTAGGGAATTAGCAAACTACGAAAAATTGGAAGCTGGAGATGCACACAAGCAAGGTAGTTTTTGGGAATATGGAAGGTGCCTGTTGGGAGGAAAATGGCTCAACTGATTCAAGGAATGGGAAGCAACATTACTCTTCAAGGAGGGAAAAGCACGGATGGAGAGGTGGGAGCTTGTGAAAGCCCCGTACCTGGCAGTGCCTCCAAAGCACTTCATCTGCTTACCATAAACCTCACACATGAGGTACAATGCCTGGCTCAGTCACTGTCGTATTCCTGTGCACAGCCTGGTAGGTAGAAGATGTTCAAATTTTTGTGAGTGAATGGATAGGCCCCATCTGAGATGATGGATATACTGTCTAAGCCAGTGGTTCTCAACCTTCCTAATGCCGTGACCCTTTAATACAGTTCCTCATGTTGTGGTGACCCCCAATTTCATTGTTACAAATTGAACATAATTAAAGCATAGTGATTAATCACAAAAATAATATGTAATTACATATGTGTTTTCCGATGGTCTTAGGCGACCCCTGTAAAAGGGTCGTTTGCCCCCCAAAGCGGCCGCGACCCACAGATTGAGAACCGCTGGAAGCAGAGCGAATGAGACAATTCCAGGAGTTCTAGCTTGCCTACAGGCATCTGACTTAGTCCCAGATCAATGTGTTTCACAGTCAGGGCCAGTGATAAGAAGTGATAAGCATTAAGAATGGACTGACCAGGCCAAGGTGTGACTATGAGACTCTCCCAGAATGAGACCAGTTCTCCCAAACTCCTCTATCTGCCTAAACCACCAGGATCGCTCCCCACAGTCTGCAGTGCTTCCCTGCTTTCCCTTTGCAAAACAAAGACAGCAAATTGTTTTGCCTGGAGTGCTTCCAGCACCCCAGGAGTCCACCTTCCCGAGGAGAATGTTACCAAAGAGTAATCCCTCATTAATCAACAGCCCTAATCAGACATCAAGAATCAACAGACACTTCCACAAAGCTGCTGAAGGCTTGGCAAGTGCAATTTTAGGTATTGATCCACACAGCTGTGCCGTTTGCCATCAAGACTAATTTTCTCCCTTTCTAAAGGAAAGAGTTAGAAAATAGTTCACAGAAAATATGTAGAGTCAGGGGTCAAAATAAGAATGCAGTGACCTCACAGGTTGGGAGCTGGCTCCATCTCACCAAAGATAAAGATTAATGTTAATTCCACATACACCTGCCAAGCACATAATCCCCACCACCGCCTCCCAACCTCTTCCTGCACTCAGGCCCTCAACTCCCACCGGTTTTCCCTTCATACCATCGTCACTTCCATTGGGACTATATCATAGGAGCCTCATGAAATAGACGAATGGTCATTGTTCCTCACGGATGTTAGAAACTGAGGCAAATGGAACAACCAAGTCCAAATCAACTAAGGAAACATAACTCTTGATTTCCAACTTGAGATATTAAAATCTACCACTTAGACTATAAGCCTTCCACCAGAAGCTGGGGGAGAAGGGGGACGGGTAGAGCAATTCCTTCATCACCCCCTCTCAATTCCCCAAACACGGTGGGGCAGGCTCAGAGTTCAACCTCCAAAAACTCTTCAGCTGTGATTCTCTCTGAGCTGACACAACATAAAATGGTACATTTCTATGAGAAACAAGCCCCTGGTCACCCACCAAGCTAGAGACATGACAACGTGAAAAATTAATGAGCTTCCAAATCCAGCTGACCACATGCTGATCCTTGAGACTAAATCAGATCATCAGCGAGGTGGGGGACAGGGGAGGGAAAGGAAAGGCAGGGGATTAGAATGTCAAAGCCACAGCCACCAGCTGCTTGATAAACCTGTGAGTTGTTGAACCTGTCAGTGCCTACAGCAGGCTCTTTGGAGTGGACCGGCGAGGTAGGATTAATTTTTAATACTCACGGTTCCCCCAGTCCCAATCCCAAAACAAAAAGACCCCCGTGTTTTATTTAGCTCTCATTAACTGCACCCCCCGGTGAGTTTTCATCAACCCGCCAAGCTGGTTGGACCAGTGAAGGACTTATTTTCTTCAATGTGCAATTTTAGGCACTGTTTCTCTTCTTTCCCCTTTTGCTTCTTTCCAAGCTTTAATAAGTAGGAAAACTACTAGCTGGGGTGAAAGCCCAAGCAGTATGGTGACTGAGGAGCCTGCTCCGCCATCTCTTTTCTGTTAGAGTCACTAAGACAGTCTAGAGGTGGTGATGCGGGTCTTAATAAGAGGGAATGCTTTTTTCCTTTCTGTGCCTATGTGCAGAAGCAAAATTCTGGAAAGGAAGATTCTCTTGGAGTGAGAAACAAGTTGGTAAATGTGAATTGACAGCAAATTCCAAAATTGAAAAATGAATTGCCTATATCGAATGTGGGTCACATTCGAGGAGAATTTAGAGGATGAAGTCTTGCTCTAAAGGAGCACTGAGGAATGACTGAATTGTACTTTCATAAACAGAGGCTCCCAATGAGGAGGACATGTAAAAGGAACACTGCCAAAGCTCTGTCTTTTATGAGAAGTCTGGGACCTATATTTCAGGGTCTATTTTGGTGTAAAACTAATCTGAAATGGACAGTACACTGAACCAAACAGAACATGAAGCCCCAGTGTGCATATTGAGTCTCTAAAATAAGTCAAGCATTAGCTCATAAATTCTTCCTCTCTCCCTCTCTCACTCTCTCCCTCCCTGTTTCCTTTCAGCTCTGAGCTTAAAGGAGAAACTTTCACTCTAGGGCAATGGTTCTCAACCTTCTGGCCCTTTATTTATTTATTTATTTATTTATTTATTTATTTATTATTTTTTTAAATATATTTCATTGATTTTTTACAGAGAGGAAGGGAGAGAGATAGAAAGTTAGAAACATCGATGAGAGAGTAACATCGATCAGCTGCCTCCTGCACATCTCCTACTGGGGATATGCCCGCAACCCAGGTACATGACCTTGACCGGAATCGAACCTGGACCTTTCAGTCCGCAGGCCGACGCTCTATCCACTGAGCCAAACCGGTTTCGCCCTTCTGGCCCTTTAAATACAGTTCCTCATGTTGTGACCCAACCATAAAATTAATTTATTTGCTACTTCATAACTGTAATGTTGTTACTGTTATGAATCATAATGTAAATATCTGATATGCAGGATGGTCTTAGGCGACCCCTGTGAAAGGGTCATTCAACCGCCAAAGGGGTCACGACCCACAGGTTGAGAACCGCTGCTCTAGGGTTAGAAAGAGTATAGAAATCAATCGTGAGGTAGAGAGGAAGGTAGAATTTGGGTTCCTGGGTGCCTTCACCACGTTGAGACTCCAAGTGCTGGGAGCTGTACAATGAAATGCTGATGCACACTGGTGATCTTTGTGGCTCCTCTGAGCTTCAGTTTAGGCGCAGATCAGAGTCAGATGCAGGTTCAAATCCTAGTTCTGCCATTTAAAGCTAGGCAAATTTTTTATGACATGGGCAAATTATTTAATCCCCCTAAGCCTCACGTTGCCCATCTATAAAATCAGGATAATAAATAGCTACCCCATAAAATTGCTGTGATCATTAAATTATCGTGCATAAAGATATACAGCACTCAATACTTATCTTTCATTAGTGTAGTCTCAGAAACCTTGTAACTATCATCCACCTTTCCTCTTACCCTGGCAAAGCAGGTTCCCTGCCTCATTTATAACTTGCTTGTCAATAGCACAAGCACACCCTCAGACCAGGCAAACACTTCTCCGTCCTTAGAACCCACCTTGAAAGAACAGCTGTCTGGCAGTCCTGCAGTTGGGCTGCCTACCACCTGTCCCCCAGAGTGCACTTCCAGGTGGTACATGCCCTCATGTACTTGGGACAGCAGAGACCTGAGGACAGACAGTGGAAATCCTTGTGAATCAAACACTCTGAATTGTCAAAACTAGCAGCCCCATCTGACCACTTCAAATCTCCTCCCTGCCCCTGTGCAGCAGAGCTAACCTGAGAAAGCTAAAAGGCTAATTCCAATGTAACCCTGATATTTGGGCGGGCTAGCAATCTGAATCTGTGCCAGCAATCTAATGTACATTCTTGATAACCTATAATTAAGTCACTGCCCCTTTCCTCTACAAACTGGTCTTGTAAGACCTGTTACCTAAATGCTCACATTTTACAGAGGCCATAAACCATGAACACTACACAACCCCCAGAGGGGTGTTTATCAGCGCTGGCACCAGGCCAGGCCCTTAGATATGATCTCAAGACCCCCATCCCAACCCACAGGGCTTTTTGCAAAGCCCACAAAAGGTCCAGAAGTCCCCATCCAGATCTGGGGGACAAAGAAACCAAAAGGGGGTAAAAGAAGGGCTTCCACCATATTGGTTTGTTCAGACTTTGGAGGCAACTCCCAACTCCTCTGAGACCGCCAGCAGAATAAAACTGTGTAACTCCATTTCTCTAAGTGTCGCTTGGGTTTCTTCGGTCTTCTACAATAAACCAAGGATTCCTGTATTCTATTTTTGACCTCCTATATCCACTCACCCACTAGACTCTAAAGGTTGAATCCTTCAGCAGAAGAGGTTATGATTTTTTAATTGAAAGTAACTTAAATTTTAAAAAAGTCCTAAAAAGGTTGGAAGAGACATTGCTAGTTTCCACTTTTTTTAAAAAAAGACAGTTCCAATTAGATGAAGAGATTATGTGTGTGAACACAGCAGGTTAAGGACAAAGTGGGGCTTGAATTCTAGGCTCTTTATGATAAAAGGCATTGATTATACCTTTTGCCAAAAAAATTATTGACTTCATAATCATCTAAGCATCCCATACACACTTCACATCTCCATCAGGAGAATCCCAGCCTGGCAGACGTGGCTCAGTGGTTGAGCAACAAACTATGAACCAGGAGGTCATGGTTTGATTCCCGGTCAGAGCACATGCCCGGGGTTGTGGGCTTGATCTCTAGTGTAGGGCGTGCAGGAGGCAGCTGATCAATGATTCTCTCCCATCATTGATGTTTCTATCTCTCTCCCTCTCCTTCCTCTCTGAAATCAATAAAAATCTTTAAAAAGAGAGAGAGAGAGAATCCCAGACCTTCTCTCCTAATTTCATGAGTATCACAGTAATTTCTTTGCCTCTTTGAGGCTGCCATTTATGTTGACTTGTATAAGGGGAAATATGATGAATAAGAAGCTAGCTTTATGAAGTGCCTCCCTTGCAAACCTTCTCATCAAAAATCTTTTAGTATGACCTTAAATATTTAAATTTGCACTGTCCAATGCGTTGGCCACTAGGCACAAGTGTTTATTGAGCTCTTAAAATGTGGCTAATCCCAACTAAGATGTGCTCTATGTAAATTACACACTGGATTTTGAAGATTGAATATGCAAAAAAAAGAATATACAGTATCTCATTAATAATTTATATATTGACTCATATGAAATGACAATATTTTGGATATGTTGAGTTATTAAAATTCATTTTACTTGTTTCTTTTGACTTTTTTATGTGGCCACTAGAAAATCTTAAATTATATCTGTGTCTTATGTTACATTTTGATTAGGCAGTGCTGATTTAGATGTTATAATGCCTGTTTTGTGAGAGCAGATAAGTCTTTTCATGATAATGAGTGTGACAGTACTTCATTGATCATACAATATGTATTTTACACTTGAATGGTAATTGAACTTGACAGTCATCTTCCAATGAATGAGTACATTGAAAAAAACTAGTACTTCTTTTTCTCTAAAAAGATGGTATAAAATGAATGGTACATTATTTATATGTTAGGACTGACAAGATTAAACAAGTGAATCTTCTGAGCTTTGACTTATTTCAAAGCAAGTTCTTGCAGGAATATACATGCTCAAATATATCATAAAACCTATGGGAAATATAAAGCCCAGTGTTAAAACCAATAGTAGTGCTATAAGATTTCAGTTCAACAGACATCTATTAAGCATCTTCAACTTGTAAGGTATTGGGCTAAGCACCATAAGGATTCCAAAGTGGGGTTAAACACACCCCCTGTCCTCAAAGGACTTGATTCTATACGGATGAATCAGACAAGTGGGCAACTGACATCAGTATCAGAGAAACATAGAGCTGAAGAAAGGGGCTACTAGGGCAACACATGCTATGCTTTTGTGTAAATTATAAAAATATTCCCCTTCACAAAAAGATTTACACACACACACACCTTGTGGATGAATTACTAAAAGATGCTCCTTTCTCAAAGCTGTTGCAACCACAGCCTGGATTTCAGCCCTTAATTGTCCCCTTTTCAATGAAAGGAAAGATTACACTCAATTGGATGATCAGGGAAAAGGTGGCATTTGGAGTATGGTTGATTAGGATTTCAATAAGGAGAGATGGAAGAGGAGGAAGGAACACAAGATGAAAGGAAATGACCATTTTTTTTCCTCTCTACCAATGACCCACTTTTATGAAGCATCTCTAAGACATGAGAAGAGAAAGAATGAACTAGTATAAACTTCATAGGTCAACACAAACTTGAGTAGAACAATAGATTACCTGGAATGCTATACAAACTCAGCAAACACACTGAGAGGATTAAAGCAACTTTCCTTTCTAGCTGGTTTTGGGTTTATGCACAGTCATTAAAATTATGCCTATTTCAAAAGATGGATTCTTTAGACAGTAAAATGGAACCACTTATTGAAATCCTACTAGTATTAAATATAGAGCTTCTTGCAAAAAAAAAAAAAAATTAAATAGCTGGAAACCCAATCTAGCTCCTTCTTATAAATATCTCAAAATTCTCCACCATATTCTCACCCTCCTTTAAGCCTTGATAAGGACCTTTTAAGAAGCATATTCACAGAGAACATTTTAAAAGACTATAGCAAATAATTGCAGCCACAGCAGGAGTGGCTCTCATTTGCCACCAAAATACTACTGAGATAAGCAAAGCACTTGTCCTGTCTGATCTTATTTCGGGGAGTTATACCTGGTCTTGCACATCACCACCGGCAAATCCAAGAAGACAGGGGAGACATCACAGGGAATGCTGGGCAGTGCAGGCACAGCCACATTCACCAGGTGTATTTCCAGCTGAGAACCATTGGTGGGATAAAGGAGACTGGACTCCAAATCTAAGCATAAGGAAAAGAGGGATCTCAGGCTGAGCAGAGTCATAACCCACACAGGAGAATATAAAAACATGGCCACATGGGGGCAATGTGAGACACTGAGTTCGCCTAAGGATTAAATCAATGCTCCGCATCCCAAAGGCATTTATGACTGCTATGTAAATGAGTGTTCATTTGTAAATTTATATTAAATGTTTTATCTCTTCAAGTTGATCTACCTAAACCAGGAAAGAATATTTCAACCCTCAAAATTACTCTCTACTGTGGAAGGGATGGATACATAAGCCATGGTTAGAAGCTCCCATGTACTGAATGACCTACAAGGAAGATAAACAAGATTCTGGGGGGAACACATTGCCAAGTACTATGTATGTCAAGTGCTTCCATACCTCACTGAGGATCCCTAGAGTCCCATCCACCCCACAGGTGGGATGAGAAAGTGGACATGGGCTGGTATGGCTCCATGGTTCAGCGTCAACCTATGAACCAGGAGATCATGGTTCCATTCCCGGGCAAAGCACATGCTCAGGTTGGGTGCAGGAGGCAACGGATTGATGATTCTCTCTCATCATTGATGTTTCTAACTCTTTCTCCCCCTCCCTCTCCCTTCCTCTCTGAAATCAATAAAAATATTAAATTAAAAAAATAAAAGAAAGTGGACACAGCTTATAAGGAGCTCTGCTTCTGGGACATTAGCATGTGAGCATCTGGAAACACAGAAGCTGGTCAGTTGGACCGTCTCCCTTCAGGCCCTTTCACACCTGTCCTTAGACAAGGAAAAACACCACAGACTCATATTCTTTAGAATTCTTTAGATTAATAATTAAGAAACTTGTATTTGGTAAGACACAAACCTACCATCAAAAATGACTGTGATCCACGTTCCCCCTGCAATGCTACCTTCTTCAGGTTCAATGTGGAAACTCAGGCAAGGCACTATAAATAAGTGAGAAAAACACTGCTTTTGAAGGTCAGATTCAATCCACCAGCTTCCCCGGTGTTATGAAGCAAAATTGAACATTAGTCAGAATCTCCAAAAGGGCTTGACAAAGCAGAGATTGCTGGGCCCCACCCTAGAGTTTCTGATTCAGTATGTTCGGGACAGGGCCCAAGATTTTACATTGCTGACCAGGTGCTGTTGGTCTAGGGACCACACCTTCAGAACTCCCATTTGAAGGAAAGTTCTGACTGATTCTCTCATCTTAGGCAACCAAAAACCCAGTATTCATCAGAACAATCCTGAATTTCTGCTTCCTCTGGAAAGAGCCTCAAGGTCACCTTTAGTACCTAATTCAACCCATAATAGCTCTTATCTCTCTTTCTCACTCTTTAATAAGGCAGTTGTATTTAATTGTAAAGTCACCACTTATTTCTTGTATTTCCACTTCCCAGAGAAGAGGAGAAACTTCAAGATGCTGTCCTAATTTGAATCCACCTACTCAGTATCCACCCTCTGCTTTCCCCCTAGTTTTGAATACATGATCCGAATGACTCTCCAAATAAAAATTCTCTAGATTTTTTGCCTTGCCTATACAGAAAAGGACTGAAGCATGGATCACTGCTGAATTTCCTTAAAATAAGATTAAAAAACACTATACACTTCACATGCTAGGCTAGATTGGGTTCTCCCACAGAAACCTTTGGCTGAACATAACCTTATTAATCCCTCATCTTTGAAAATGCTCCTGAACATTCTTTGGCCAAGTAAAGCCAATTCAAGGAAGCCACAAAAAGCAGTCAGCTACTTGGTGAGGTCAACAGGAAAAGTGTTATCTACAGAACACTTCAGTTTCTATATCAAGAACATTAAATGATAATCCAGGTCTCCCTAAAGCTGGCTAGCCTAGGGCTTCCATGTACAGGTTTACAGATGGTACACTGTACAACCAAGGGTGATGAAATCATTCACATCTAAACAGTCATTCATCGCAACCCCCGGAGGACCAGTCCATGCTTACACCTCCAAGGTGCATAAGATAGTTCTACCTAAAGAAAACCAAAAACAAATGCCATAAAATGACACAGGATAATCAGTTTCACAGAGACAGAGACGTAATTTGAAAAAAGGAGATTTTAATACAAGTAGTCATTAATCACTAAGACAAGATAAGTTACTCCCTTTGGGAAGATAAAACAATAAAACCTAAAAAAGAATTACATCATCTGACCCAAAAAGCAATTATAAAAGGAAAGTTATAATTAAAAGCTCTAGACTATCAAAGCAGCCTACACTGGTCATTAAAAATTGATGTATATATTCATAACTATTTAATATATAACCTCAACTACTAAGCAGAAAAAAAAATTATTATTAAGCAGAGAAAATTTAAACCCAGAGCAGATACTTCAACACTTCCCCCCAATAATATTTAAGTATCCTTAAACTAGTTCTGAAGGTAATCTGTCATGTTCTATCTATTAATTCCTTCAAAACACATCCTACTTACCTGCCAAAAGTAGCATTTCAATACTTCTCAGAGAGATCAGCCAAGCAATCATCTCATCCACTTAAGTCAATCCTCTCAAAGTTGCTCAGACACAGAAAAGCATTTTCAGTTTTGATTGGAGCAGCATAGCTTTTGCGCTCTATAAAAAATAAAATTAAAAATTACTATATTATTTTGCTTAAAAACTGTTACTGCGCTATGTTAAAAGTTGGGAAATTAAAGAAGTGATACCAATATAACCACAGAATACTCAAAGGGACCCACCATCTTCTGAAACTATGGTGAAAAATATAATCTATGAACTTTATTTTTTTTTAATATATTTTATTGATTTTTTACAGAGAGGAAGGGAGAGGGATAGAGAGTTAGAAACATCGATGAGAGGGAAACATCGATCAGCTGCCTCCTGTGCTGGGGTCCAACCCCAGCAGGTCCAGGGGTCCCCAAAGGTGTAGATGGAGTCGGAGAAGAAGAAAAGACACGGAGACAGCGTTCAGTTGATCAGCAGCCTAGCCAGGATCTCCAGCCAAGTTCTGGTTTGGATCTCCAGCCAAGTTCTGTTCAGGATCTCCAGTGAAGTTCTGGTTAGGATCTCCAGCCAGGTTCTGTGTCCATGTTCTCTTACTAGGTTCTCCAGCCAGGTTCTCCAGGTTCTCCAGCCAGGTTCTGTCCAGGTTCTCTAGCCAGGTTCAGTCACCAGGTTCTAGTCAGGTTCTCTTGTCATGTTCTATCCAGGTTCTGTAGCCAGTTTCTGTGCAGGATCTTTTGCCATGTTCTCTCCAGCGAAGTTCTTCTGTCTCTAGGTTCTGTGTAGGTTCTGTGTCTAGGTTCGGTTCTCTTGGTTCTGTCTTCTAAGTTCTGTGTCCTGTTGTCTTGTTACATCTGTATTTATACCAGTTGATTCCAATCCTATCAATCTCTATTCCAAAGGTTAGGGCATTTCTTATCTCCATTCCAGGGAGTAAAGATTATGTAGCTTAAGCATGATTGTTCGTAGTTAAAGTGATTAATTACCCGCCTGGCATTTAGTTAAGGGGTTTTATTCCCTCCCTAACTTCAGGGGAAAATCCCTACCTGGGGAAACAACCTTTCTCAGAGAGGTGACCTTGGTTAAAACACATAGTGCCAAGAAGGTGAGCAAACATATTAAGAACAGTATGCCATATATGCCAGGTCCCTTGAAACAGCAAGGATGGACCGGCTCCCGGCACTCCTGCACACCCCCTACTAGGGATGTGCCTGCAACCTAGGTACATGCCCTTGACCAGAACTGAACCCGGGACCCTTAAGTCCGCAGGCCGACGCTCTATCCACTGAGCCAAACCAGTTAGGGCATCTATGAACTTTATATAAAACATCACTATTTCACCCATCCCCTTATCCCACCAACTTACTGTATGCATGTTTGAGTTGGATAAATAATAACATCTCTGATTAACTCATTATTATACAAAAGCTTAATTTTGAAAAATAAATAAATTCTAGATATCTATTATATCTAGATGTGAATAAATACTAGTTAACGGTGGTTTGGGGAGAGGGTTTTGTTTGTTTGTTTTGTTTGTTTGTCAGTCCTCTAGAAAAATATCAACCCTAAAAAGTGAAGACTTTAGCAAGGTAAATGTTAAGTATGGTAATGGGTTGAAAAACGGTACTAATGGGAATTGAGGGAAAATTGTGTTATCCTCACAGTAGAAGAGTAAGGGAGGAAAGAAACAGAGAAAGGAAAAGCTGGACCCTCTGCGCCTCATCCCACAATGCCCAGTGTGCCAGACCTACCTTCCTTAAATACTGTCTTCATTGTGCTCTTCTTCTGCCTTGTGGATGAAAGGGGCTAGTCTGACTAACTTAGGGAAGGCCTGTGTGGTGGCCTTGCAAACTCATAAACCTAAAGTAACCACAAAGGATGGTCTGAAATTACAGTAACACCTTCCCATTAAAAAGCAGTTTATAGTGGGTAGTCATATCCTAGGACGGTATCTTCTCCAACAAAGATCAAACTTTGATCTTTACTGAGCCTACTGTCCTTTTGTATTCTTGTGAAATGTCAGGGTAACTTGTAACTTCCCTTTTTCCAGACCTCTCAGGGCACAACCTAATATGCCAGGCAGAGACCACAAATTCCTTCATTGTTATTGTTATCACCTTAATTGTTGACTGTTAACTATCCCGTACCCTCCTATGGGAAAGAGGTATGTGTCTATCATATTTTTTATCCAATCCCAGAAGTTTCCCACTTTGCTCCCACTTCCCTTTGCTTTCTTCCGCCTCCTTAATCTATCACCAGTAGATTTCAAGTAACCCACTTAAGTCTCCTCCTTTGATTGTAATGCACAAAACAAGGCAAAAACTGCCATTCTTCGGAGCACTATCTCAATACCTTTGGATTCTGCCTCTTCGATTCTGCCTCCTGGCAATTGTCGACCTTTTGGCTCAAATAAACTCACAAAAACTTTACAGGTTTGAATGTTTTTTACTAACAGCTTAAAGCTTTTTAATTCAATGCAAAACCTCCATCACTGGTAAAATGATAAGAATACTCCTTAGGATTTGTTTCAAGATGAACTGAAGTGATATATACATAAAGAAATGAACACAGGGCCTGGCACAAAGGGGCAGCCCAACAAAAGTTAGCTTTTCTTTCATTGGACCTTTCAGTACCTTCCCAACTGACCCTCGCGTGGCTCCCCAGTATGAACCCTGCACTGCAGCCAGGCAGTTCTCCCACCGCCTCTCAGACAGGCCTTCCACGTGTCAGCCTCCGCCTTGGCTCCCACTAGCTGCTTCCTAGATTCCCCAAACTCCTGCACTGCCCAGCTTAGGAGCCGCTTCATCCACAGAACCCATCCCTGGTGTTGGGTCATAAACTGAGGCCCGAACCCAGAGGGCAAGGAGAGATGGAAGAAACAGACAGACATTCCAAATTGGTAGGCGGCAGGTTTAGTCAGCAAGGGGACTTACATACAGGCTTGTCTTGGTGGCAGCAAGATGAGTAGAGTTCTCTGCACCCACCCACAAGAATCTTAAAAGTTTATATAGAGACCTTAACTGGGTTCAGTCACATGTACCATCCAGATGGTTTCAACATCATCTTACTTTCTGAAGTAAGGTGTCCTAAGAATTATTTGTGCCTCCTCTACAGATTTCCAGGGTATGACAGGCCTACGGAGATTACCCTCATTGCCTGCTCTGTAGGGCAAGAATAATCCAATCTATAAGGAAGGGGGATCCTTGAACCCCACCTCCTTCTCCACCGTGCAGACTCTGCCAGAGGGCGGGGTATGTGGTGATGTTTCTTTCTTTCTTTCTTTTTTTTTTTTTTTTTTTTTTTTTTTTGCCTCCTGCCAGATCAGAAAAGTGCCACCATCACCACCACCCAACCCCCAGTCTTTAGCTGCACTAATCACACCTGAATACTTTCCTTGGGCTTCTACTGGAACTTGGTAGCTATATCAGTAAGCTCAGAAGGAATATATTCTCTCATCACGCACTTTTCCTCAGTTGGGGGCTGCCCACTTGACTTAGGCTGTTGTTACTGTGCTTTTGCTTCCCTCAGTACTAGACAGCATGAGGCATTTCCTCCCTTTCACTGTCAATCACCACAACAGCCTCCCCTTCATTCCCCTCACTTTCCCAGGGATTCTGCATCTTAGCGCCCCAATCGGGCTTTGTCACAGAGTTCAGATCTTAAGGCAGCCTGGTCGCCCTAGCTTTGCAAGACAGCATGCTGAGCTCTCCAACTTATTATCCTGCTCGCACACCTTGTCTGCTAGCCCCAGTGTGGACAACTGCAAGTCCTTCTCTAACCTCAGCTTGTCTTCCTACTTTCTAACTGGAGTTCCAGCCTCTAGATGGGCATCAGTGCCCAACAATACATTCCAAGGACAGCAGAGGTTGAAAAGCTTCTGATTGCCAGGCCCAACGAGGTGGTCAGCCTGCAGTCACATCCTCCCTAACACCCAGCCATTCCAGCTGTCCTTGCCCTTTCCTCCCTGAACCTCTAGCTTGTGCCTGTGCAGCCTGGACCAGATGGTGCAGGGCCACACATACATGCCTCTTCTTGTAGCCCGTCCATTCCTCTGAGAGGACTTGTATTTCCACAACCCTCTTAGTGCCAAGGCCCCACACAGCACTCAGCCAATTCCAACTGGTGAATAGATATTTAAATAGTAGCCTGGGTTCACCTAATCTGAAATAACCTACACATACACGGACGAAGCCTGGCTGAAAAGCCAGATGCCTTAGATAACACCCTGCTGCCTGCTCTGGAAAGGCTGCTAAGCGACTCCCTGGCACCCCCGAGTCAGAGGGCACGAATATAATACTATGAAAAATACTGGCTCTAGCCCTAGCTGGTTTGGCTTAGTGGATAGAGTATCGGCCTGCGGACTAAAAGGTCCCAGGTTTGATTCCGGTCAAGGGCACATGCCCGGGTTGTGGGCTCGGTCCCGGGTTGGGGGTGTGCAGGAGGCAGCTGACCAATGATTCTCTCTCATCATTGATGTTTCTATTTCTCTATCCCTCTCCCTTCCTCTATGAAATCAATAAAAATATATTTTTAAAAGATACTGGCTCTAAAACTTTCTGAAAGTTTAAAAAATTAACAGAATTAAATACATATACATGCCACTAAAGATACATTTAATTTTTAAGAAAACACTAAGACTAGCAAAAATAGTTACTCCATTTCAGAAAATATAAAAACCACAATAAATGCCCAGAAAACATATTTGGAAAATAAATCTTAGAATTAACTTATAGATATGTCCTGATTAAGATAGTCCAATACCATATAAAATCATCTATATTTAATTCAAATCCACAAACTTTTATTATATGCCTAATAGACCCTGGGCACTGTGCTAGGAGCTGAAAAAACAGACAAATAAAACTGATTTTAAAAAAAAACAAAAAACAAACAGCTGTTCCTTTAAACTTCAATAGTCCCTAAATGCTTACATCTATTTGGAATGGAATTCATTTTTAAAACAATGAATTTTAAGAAAGACCCCTACTGCATAGAGGAAGGTACTCAGTAGTATTTGCTACCTAGTCCCAAAGCACAGGATCTAACTTACTTGTTCCACCCAACAGAATATCCCCAACACAGGAGTTTATTTTTAATCTGGCTGTACAAATTTAACATGTCATTTCAGCAATTACTCCCAAGCTTAGAACAATGGAAGTAGATATTCACACACTGGTTTTCTTAAAGCCTTATGTTCAGATTTGCATCTTTTCCTCTTGAATAGAGCAAATCAATAATGAACGCAATTTTTCTTAATATGGTTAATCCACAAGTTCTTCCTAAGTATAAATTCAGCCTCCACTTAAATTCTTTAGGCCAGGAAATTTTCAACCAGAGGACAGCCGTGTGCATTTGGTCTAATATTCTCTCTCTCTTCTCTCTCTTCTCCATTTTCTTCATCCTCTTTTCCTCCCTCCCCTTATAGTCTTTCTTTGGGAACTTTGCAAAACGGAGCTGCAAGGTTATTACTACAGATGCCCATTTCCTTTTGTTCCCCACAACATTGGCAAGAGAGGCAATACTTAGAAAACAGAGAGCAGAGACATTTTTGATCAAACAGTACCTTTTTTCAGTTTCTTTCTCGTTGTGACTCAAGGGAGAAATTATCTTTCTTCTCCAAATGATCTTATTCCTCTCTGCCAAGAAACGGTGGCCTTGTTATCTGGTTAGAGCCCAGCCCGCAGCTACCATGCAGGTAACTCACTCATGCTGGACTGTAACTCACCTAACTTGTTTGTCCTGGCCAAACGTGCGCCAAAGTAAAAGTTCAGAGCCAACTCTAGGGCAAGTTTAATGATTAACACAAACTATTTAGGATTTTTCCTCAGGTTTTTTTTTACTAATGACCAAACAAAGGATGACTTACATTTTTCTCCACTTATTGCATATGCCACAGACAAGAATTTTAAGTAAAAGTCCAGCCAGTAACACAAACAGGCATTCCTGAGGACCAGCAGCTTTGGGATTTTGGGGGTGGGTAATATGAGAATGCCCCTCACAGGTCTCCAGTTATGGGAAGAATAATTGACTAAGGGCCTAGCTGCTGTACTCTGAAATTCATCACCACATGTGGACCAAGGCCACACTTCTACAGGCTGCTCCCAACCAAAGACTGAAGATGGCAGGGCCAGGGCAGTTTCATCCAGAGGAGACACAGGACTCTTCTGACCGTGGCTTCAGCTTAAAGACTCCCTGACAACCTTATGAACCTTCCTCAGAACTACATGGCAGGCCAGGATGTGTCTATCCCTCTCTCCTTCATTCAGGGTCAGTCTGATGGCTCTCTCAACCTTCCCAGCTTCATCCCCCGCTTCTCTTTTAGGCACTTCCACTAATAAATCCTTGCACTTTTAATCCTGTCTTAGCATCTGCTTCTTAGATGACTCAGACTAGCACAAGTACATTGGAAGAGAACACTACTAGAAGGGCTATGGAGTCTTATTGATTTTTTTAGAGAGAAGGGAGAGAGATAGAGAGATGAAAACATCTATGAGAGACAAACATCAATTGGCTGCCTCCTGCTTGCCCCTTTCTAGGGATCAAGCCCAAAACCTGGGAATGTGTCCTGATCGAGAATCGGACCGGGAACCTCTTGGTTGATGGGTCGATGTTCAACCACTGAGGCACACTGGCCAGGCAGGACTATGGACTTTTTTATCAGTGGCCCCATGAGTAGCAGCTTTAATGAAGATCCTTTAGATAGCTTTGCAGGTCATGGATATTAAACAAAGGAAGCCAGAATAGAAGAGGAAGAACAGAATCTAAGGAACTCTCTGAAATCAGTGTGCTTGACATCTTCTATTTGACCCTCCAGACCTACTCTCCACTCTTCTGCACTCTGTTGTGTGCCCTGGAATGGTGACCTGTGTAGACTATACCAGTGGGCTTCCTTGCCCATAGGCCTCTGGTTGGTTTCACAAGTAGCAGACACCACTAGGTGCTCAGGAGGTGGTGCAGAGGGGCAAAATGTGATTTGGATATTTTTCCCATGGTTTCAACCCTACTCATCTCAGCTTCTCACAAGGGACCCTTTCCATATAGCACACTCTCTTGCTCTCTCCCTCTCTTGCTCTCTCTACAAGTTCTGGTAACCTTCCTCTCTCTGCTCCTTCATGCCCACAGGTAACAGTTCCTGTTGCTGCTAGTTTGCATGTACTGCACCATCACTTATTGGCCCCTGGGTGGTTCAGGTAAAATAATTTGCAAACCCCAAGTGCTTGGAAGCAACATTGAACTACAGCTAGTTCCTCATTTGGATGAGCAGAGCTCATTATATAGTCTAAGGGCATATGGTGCTCTAAGCCCCAATCATCCTGAAGACATCATTGAATTGCAACGTTCAGCATAGCTGGGTTCACACCAACACACAGAGTCAAGAAAACAGTGAAATTAAGCTCATATTTAACTGTAAGGTAACCAACTGTCCCAGTCTACCCTGACTAGAGCTTTCCCAGGACATAGGACTTTCAGTGCTGAAACAGGACAAGTTCCAAGTAAACCAGAATAGTTGGTCACCCTATATCTAAGAAAACAGGGGAATGTGCGTAATGCACCTTAGATAGATCTATCTCATTCCAGAAAGTTTAAAACATTTTCTAAAACTCCAAGGCAGTAGACTTCAGTTGCTCATAAAATTCACGTACATGGAATAATGATTTCTGCCATGTCAGATAAAATAGATGTTGCAATGTCCAATGTTTTCCGACCACAGAAACATCCTTTTCTTCGAATTTGGAGCAACTGATTACTGATGCAGTATTGAACTCTGTATGTGTCATTACTGATGTAGGTTAAATGGATTTATATTTCTCTGATCACTGGCTTCAACCATGCTCATCAAATCTTTTTTTTTTTTTATCTCAGGCAAATCTCATAACTTGCAGCTTACTTCTATTGGCTAAAACAAATCTAGTCCCGATGAAATGTTAGTAAGGTGTGCAGTTGAGTTAACAGTATGATATCAATGTCAATTTCCTGGTTTTATAAGGCACTGTGGATATACAGGTTGCAACCTTAGGGAAAATAGTTTGCTTGGCTCTGTATTCTGTAATTAATTGCCTGACACCAGTAGCATCACCTTGAGAAATGAAGGATTTCTCCATATCTTTCTAGGTTAGATATTGATGCACCAATTTGGATCCCCAAATAATTTGAACAACTTGATTTCATTGTCGAGTGGAAAGAGAGCCTGGGTAGATTCAAAATAGGCAAGATTCTGATCACTACAGAATAATCTCCAAACTGTTAATATTTAAAAAGCAAACAAGCAAATAAGCCTTAATCAGGTAAGACACTCAGTAGATTATTTTAAGTGAAAACAAGTGGAACTTCAGAGAAAGTAGAGTCTATGACATGGTAACATGTTTCAAACCCAGAATTGAAAGCAGAGTTCTTAGTCTCAATATCCTGGCTTTCAGACAGTCCCTCAGAAGGAGACTATATATATATATATATATATATATATATATATATATATATATACACACACACACACACATACATATAAATATATATATATATATATATATATATATATATATATATATATATTTAAGGAATCTGGAATCAAGAATCAGCAAACACAGATTACAATCTATGACTTGCTAGCCTTACAGTCTTGGACAAGTGTGGGTGTGCCCTCTTCAGGACACAGGTAAGTGGTACCTGAAACAGCTGGAGACTAAGGCCCATCACCTCCACCTTGAGCAGCTCTATCAGTTTATCTCAGGGTAAAGTTCTAATATTATTTTCTATGTACATCTAGAAGTAAAAAAAAAAAAATTAGGGAAAGTGCTACATAACTTCTCTACAGCCCTAGTTCCCCATCTATGAAATGGAAATTCTTATATGAGTACTCCATCTCCAGGGGGCAGTCATGAGGATGAGGTGAGATAACCGAACACAGTAGAGTCAAGAATGAGCCCCAGTAAATGTAGTTATCACTAGTGTTACCACCAGGGGCGTGGGGAGGGATGTCCAGGAAAGTCTGAATTGATGTGGGCTCCTGGGATCTTATCCAAATGCTTCTTTCTTTCTTCTTCTTTCTTGTTAAAGGGAAGCAAGAAAGAGTCTGTTGAGTGTGATACAGCTGATTATTTTCTCTGGGGCCTTCATGTATTTTCTACATGAAGTTGAAAGTGGAAGGATTGAGTAGAGGTAGGGGGAAAAGAATGAAACCAGGATGTAACGCTAACATTGTCCTATATTCTCTGTGTTCTTGTAAGTGCCCTTCATCTCAGAACTTTGGTGGCACTGGGCATGACTTATTTATAGACAACAATTGCTACAGGACTTCAAAGGGGAACACAGCCAAGCCAGAGACATGGAGGGAACATTTTGAAGGGCTATCTTCTCAAATGCAGAATGGAAAGGATGGTACACAACAGCTTCTGGGATCTAGCTCTCAACCACGCCAAGAATGCCCAATTGTCACCAGTGCAGTAGATGGCCAAATCCTTCTACAAGTGGGCTTTATACTTTCTACCACTAACTGACACACTCCCATATTTACCAGGCCTTTAAATACCATGAGTTCCAGAAAATAAACACTTAATTCTCACCTTAAATTCTTTAAAGAGAGAGAAATAGAGAAGGAAGGAAGGAAGGAAGGAAGGAAGGAAGGAAGGAAGGAAGGAAGGAAGGAAGGAAAGAAAGAAAGAAAAGGAAGGAAGGAAGGAAGGAAGGAAGGAAGGAAGGAAGGAAGGAAGAAAGAAAGAAAGAAAGAAAGAAAGAAAGAAAGAAAGAAAGAAAGAAAGAAAGAAAGAGGGAGGGAAGAAAGGAAGGAAGAAAGAAAGAAAGAAGAAAGAAAGAAAGAAAGAAAGAAAGAAAGAAAGAAAGAAAGAAAGAAAGAAAGAAAGAAAGAAAGAAATCAGTGTGGTAGACTAAAGAACCGCCCTCCCAAAGACTCCTAATCCTCAGAACATGTGAATTTATTACCTTACACGGTAAAAGGGACTTTGGCAGATGTGATTAAATTACACATTCTGAGATGGGGAGATTATTCTGGATTATCTAGGTGGTCCCAATATAGTCACAAGGGTCTATTTTATTTTATTTTATATTTTTATTGATTCCAGAGAGGAAAAAAGGAGATGGAAACATCAACAATGAGAATCATTGATTGGCTGCCTCCTGCATGCCCCCCACTGGGGATCGAGCCTACAGCCCAGGCATGTGCCCTTGACCGGAATCGAACCCGGGACCCTTCAGTCCACAGGCCCAAGCTCTATCCACTGAGCCAAACCAGCTAGGACAGTCACAAGGGTCTTAATAAGAGGGAGGCAGGAGAATCAGAGTCAGTAGTAGATGTGATGACAGAAGCCAAAGTCTAATGTCATACAAGAAAGGGCCACAAGCCAAGGAATGCAAGTGGCCTTGAGAAGCTGAAAAAGGCAAGAACAGATCTTTTTATTTCAGAACCTCCACTAGGAACCAGCCCTGTTAACACCTGGACAGTGCCTGTGAGACTGATTTTGGGTTTCTGATCCCTGGAACTGTAAGACCAGACATCATGTTATTTAAACACCTAGGTTTGTGGTACTGTGTCACTGGAGCCACAGGACTAACACAGCCGGGAAATGTCAGCGCCATTAAAGTGCATATGTTCCTCCTGGAAAACACTAGAGCAATTAACCATGAAACATAACGGGTTACTTAGCTCCTAAGTTGCTCCTTTAATACTTCACACTCTCTCTCCTGCCTCCTTCCAAGGGACCAAAAATACTCAAGGAGAGGGTTCTTAATTGAGGTTCAGATGAAATGAACAACAACAACAAAAAGGCTGGAAAAACATTTTAGGGGCAGGGAAGGTATGAACTTTTATGTACATGTGTAAATAAAATAGACTGAAAGTTTATACATATTGAAATTATAATAGTTAACGGTTGGCCAGTAAGTTTATGGGTTAGTTTTTATTATTTTGATTACCTTTATTTTCTCACTCCAAAACAAACACATATTATTGTGTCATAAAGGTTTTTAGTTGATATAATGTATTATAATAATATTATCTATTTTTGTAACCTTAAAAGGTTTTATTTTTTAGGAACTGCCAAGGTCAACAGTATGGAGTTTCCTCAAAAAATTAAATATGGATCTGCCATTTGACCCAGTGATCCCACTTCTAGGAATATATCCTAAGAAACCCAATGCTCCAATCAGAAAGAATGTATGCACCCCTATGTTCATAGCAGCACAATTTACAATAGCTAAGATCTGGAAACAGCCCAAATGCCCCTCAGTAGATGAGTGGATAAAAAAGCTGTGGTACATTTATATCATGGAATTCACATGATCACACTCATATGTGGAATCCAAGTAACAAAATCAACTGATGGACGGAGTGGATCCAGAGACATGGAAGCATGGAACTGAGTGCAGAATCTCAGAGGGAAGGCAGGGAAGGGTGGGTGGGTGGGAGTAATCAACTTGACCTTGAATGCACATATGCATAATCCATGGATACAGATAATAGGTGCTGAAGGCCTGGGCCAGGAAGGGGGGGGGATGGTAGTGGGCTGGAGGTGGTCCATGGGGGAAAAGGGGAGACATATGTAACAGTTTCAACAATAAAGAATTATTTAGGAGGGAAGGAAGGAAGGAAGGAAGGAAGGAAGGAAGGAAGGAAGGAAGGAAGGAAGGGCCAAGGTCATCTCTCAAGTTTAGGATAACTGCACAGAAAATTCAGGATCTGACTGTACCCACGAGGGGGCAATATTGAGCCATTGAAGATAAACACAGAACCAGACTGCTGTAAGCAAATACTACTTAAGAGAAGATAGCTATTCAAAATGTAAAATCTCAGGCGCCTCAGTGCCCAACCTGGCCCAAACTACCTCCCCATCAATCAACTTCGCAGAGTAGCATTAGAGCAACTTCTTTCCCTTGAATGGATTTTTAAAAGTATATTCCATGCAACTCAATAATTTAGAAAGATATCCACCCTTCCCCGCCTTCCCTCTGAGATTCTGCACTCTGTTCCATGCTGCCATGTCTCTGGATCCACTCTGTCCATGAAAAAACAAGTTCTGTAGCCACACAAAGTTTGAAAATGCTAAGAGCTATTCCCTTCCTTGGAGACTTACAAAGCACACTGGTTTATTAAAGTCTCTGAGAAGCCCTACAGAAAGGAACCCTATTTAAGTTTGTTGAAGTATTTTCCCAAACACTTCATCACAGATCCATCATTTTGATTGGAACTAGTGTTTCTGAACATTCTTTGGGAGACTCCGTTGTAATACTGTGATTTTTAGTAAGAAATATACATTTAATCTTTGTCCCATTTCTGTCACTGAGCTCCAAAAATCCTTGAAATTTCCTAAGTGATAAGAGCAATAAAGATGAATTTTTATATTCATAATAACCCTCTTTCAATTACACTTGAGTGTATATTAATAAGTTAACTTCCGTAAAGTACCTAAGGATGGGTGCTGGTTTCCAGGAGAACCAACCACATGATTTGAAGGTTGAAACTTTCAACCCCACCCACACAACCTCCAGAGAAGAGAGGGGGGCTGGAAGTTGAGTTCAATCACAATGGCCAATAATTTAATCAGTTGTGCCTATGCAGTTAAATCTCCATTAAAACCCAAAAGGATGGGTTTAGAAAACTTTTGAGTTGATGGAGATTGGGGGAAGTGAGATGCAGGGCATGAAAGCTCTGCCCTCTTCCCATATGCCTTGACTTACGCATCTCTTTCATTTAGCTGTTTGTGAGTCATGTCCTTTTATAACAAACTAGTGGCCCAGTGCATGGATTCGTGCACATTGAAAGGAAATTAATTAGAAGAAATATTTTAATATCACTATTCGCCCTTTCTCTATAATAGAAGTGTCAACCAAATTCACCATCAACAATGACAGATCAAAACACACGCGTGCGACTGGTGCTGTGAGAGCTTTATATGTATTGCACATGTGCGAGTCAACTTAGCTTTATATATATATAGAATAAACCTGCCTAATTAGACCTGATTTCTGATTTAGCTAAACTTTTTCCAGCCCAGTAAAGCACCCCAACTTCTCTTTCAGGTAATTGTCAGCAACATAGCAGTAAATATCAATATGAAGTAGATTATTATTATAGATCATGCAGTGAGAACAAAGGGTAAAGTATTTAACGCAGCAGTGTTTGACTATATTCTGCGCAGTGAGAAAACCTGAAGTCATTTTCAAGGTCCATCATTTCTTCTTTTCAGTCCGGTCAAGTTTCTAAGCTTTCTAAATCTCTATTTTCTAGCTAATGAAAAGAAAACAGAATTCTACTGAGTCTCCTATCTACCTACTCCAGGACTTCTGTGAGGATCAAATGAGATGAGGCATGGGAAAACGCTTCACAGACATTTGGTTAAAGTGTGAAATGTTTGCACCTGGCTATATATCAAGTCCTGTTCCTGGGCTGAAGAAACTGCAAGGAGGCTAATCGCTAGGGAGAGGAAGCTGGGCGTTGCTATGTGACATCATTACCTGGTGCCCACAGCCACTGTTTCCAGGCTAGGCTGGGCTGTGGGCCGCATTTTGTGCCATGGGGTCTCACAGCGATTTGGTGGGCTGTCACTCCGGGGTGGTGGCAGGGCCTGTGTCCCACTTCGGGGAAGCCGAGTGTTGCTTTGTTGGTGCCAGGTCTGCAGTGACATTTCTTTGTAAATGGCCAGTGCGGGTCACGGCAGCTCCTGCGTTGAGCATCTGCCCCCTGGTGGTCAGTGCACGTCATAGCAACCAGTCGGACAGTGGAGGGACACTTAGCATATTAGCCTTTTAAAAAAAAAATATATATATATATATATAATCATAATCTAATAAAATATTTCTGAGTTCTGTGAGCCACTCTAGCTAATTAACTGAACCCCTGAGGAGGAGGTCATGGGAACCTCTGATTTATAGCGTGTCAGAAGTACTGGTAACCACCTAGACTTGTGATTGGCATCTGCAGTTGGGGCAGTCTCATGGGACTGAGCCCTTAAGTTTGTGGGATCTGACACTATTTCTGGATAGATAGTGTCAGAATTTAGTCGCATTGTAGGACAGCCCACTGGTATAGCAGAATCGCTTATATGTGAAAAGCCCAGATATCTGGTGTCAAAGTGAAGTAGTAGTGTAGTATTGAGAGTAAAGTAAACAGCCAGGAGAGTGGGTGGTGTATTTTTATTTGTTTGTTTGGGGGGGGGGGGGCGGGGAGGTTGTTGTCACTTCTGGTTTTGAGAGTTGAATGCAAAAAAACTCAATATGTTACCTGAAAGAAGCAACATAGTCCATAAACACCATTTGGGACTTCAGAAATTGATTTTTGAAATAGTTTGGTAAACTGTGATCATTTCTAGAGGAACTAGCTACCTGGGCCATGAAGTTTACCCTTCTGACTGTTAGTGTTACCTTTTATTTACCTAAGAACTTGTGAGACGGGCTTGGAGCAGAGAGATTTGATCTTAAAAGGTCTGGCATGTAGGACCAATGAAAGAGCTAAGGGACACTCTGAGAAGTAAGCAAGGACACCACTGTTCCCTACAAATAGGACTTTTCTTATGGAACTCTGAACTCGGGGGAGCCCACATGCTTAAACATGCTTCTATAAAGAAGTGACCAAATAAAGGTGTGTGTGTCTCCACTCCGATGTGTGTTTTCATATGGTCCGTTTCAGTCACATGGGGCAAACCGAGGCATCTTAGCAAAGTCATGACCACCAGATAGCCCATTAGCAGGATCCATGGGGGGTTAGGACTGGAAGAGGAACAGTGTGTAGCTGGATAGATCTATATGGGTGAGGAGTAGGAGGGAAAGGGAGCCTGGGAAAGGATGGTGGGGTTTGCAAAGAGTCTTTAGAAGCAGAGTAGTGACATCTCATTGCTTCATGTCCTTGCTGATTTCCTGGGCTGGCCCACTGCACCTTAACTTTACCTTAAATGGGTCTCCTTCCCTACCAGAGGCATTTGACAATGGAAAACTCTGAGGCACATTGTATGCAAGTTTTCTTGCCTCCTTTTACAAACCTAAGTCTCTGTTTACACCATGTCCATGTTTTAGGCATGTGTCCTTTCCCCTAGGGACAATGAGAGTTAATTCTAGTAGTTTAAATGTTGGAGGAGGGAACAGACGGTGATGAAACCAAGGCCCCTCACCTCATACCCAGCTAAACCCCAAAGGATGGAGTCCAGGTAAGGTTGGCCCCCTTTAATAGAGAGCAAGGCCCAGGACAAGTAAATCTCTTAGATTTGCCCTCATTACCCCAAAGTCTCCCTAACAATATGTGTATGCAGGTGAAATATGAATAAAATGTGTTCTAATTAGTGACTTAATACCTCAAAGACACAAAATAGCACTCAAGGGGAATGGGTGGAAATGGAGAGAAGCCATCTCACTTGGTTGGTTTACCTTGGTTGGCTTCACAGGGTGAGGAAAAGAAGGAGAGCTGTAGGTGTGGAATATTTATATCATTCCCAGAGTGTGTTGCCTGTGTGTTTTATTGTTAAACTCTAGTGGCTGCCTCCTTGAATCCCTAGACATCCCCTTAGTCACCAAATCAATGCACCCTCTCCCTCCTCCCTCCCACAGGTGTGGGATCTAAGAAAGTCATTTGAGGGGAGTGACTGTAACAGGGTGAGGAGCCACACAAAGCCCCCTCCAATTTCTACATTAGGAACTAGATCAGATTTGCTTTCTGACCTGCCACCTCCCACTTTCTCTCTCTTCCTCCATCTCTCTTGGCCCACACCTGCTCTAGAAAAGTCTGCCAGTGAAGGCTGTTCTCCCAGGGTCTTTCAAAAGATATGCAGATATGTGTCATTAGCTGAGACCCTTCTAGTAAAAGACCTCCTTCTCCTCCATCCCACTGTCTCTGTGACCCCCCTGGAGTCTGGTCCTCTGCTCTGTGCACCTCACACGGAGGCGGGGAAGCTAACGGAGAGGAAATAGAAGGTCCTGCTTGGATTCCTGCTTCAGCATGAACATAGACAAGTGTCTCAGGCTCTCTTTCAGATTCTTCCTGTGCCAGATGGAGAAGGTAATTTCTGTTTCTTCTGAAGACTAGATGAGAGGATAATTGTGAATACACTTTGTAAACTGTAAAGTGCCCTCAAACATTGGTGTTATTTCAGTATTTTACTAAGATGCATTCATGCGTAACGTGTGATTTAAAAGGATAGAGATGGATGGTGCTAGGAATGAGGTATGAATGATATGTTTCAATTAAATGACAATAAGAGAAAATGAGTCTACACTAACCTTATTATGTGTTTGATAAATTTTAATAAACTACTAAATTTAAATAGGTTTTTATAACTGAAATTATGAAATAATTCCATAATTATTATTTTTTTATACTTATGGAATATTTGTTACACTTCATAATTTAAATATATTCCACACATGTTTAATTGGATTGGAAACTGAATTGAAACGAAAAAGTTACAATAAAAAGGGAATTAAGATGAAATAAAATGAATAATTTCTTAAAGTATAAGTTATTTTGATAATTCAGTTCCATGAAAGTTGAAAAAAGCTGACCGCTCTTCACCCCCCGACCCCCACCCCTCCAGAAGGCCCCCTGTCCCCGCTCACCTTCCCCCTCCTCTTCCAGTGCCTCCTGACTCATCACCTCTCTATGGAGCCTTTCTACCCCCTACTGCACACTTGACAGCCATCTCACGAATTCTCAAGGGCAACAGGAGATTCCTGAAATGTGATCCCAGCTGGCTGTCCCAGGGACAGTTGTTCGCAGTGGAAAATTCTCCCAGTGGTATTCAGCCTGATTGGCAGCCTCTGCTGAGGAAGGGGAAATCTGCAAGGGATTTGGTGGCATGTGGCCTCTTGCCCCACCTGCTCCCTCTTCTCCCAAAGGGAGGCAGCTGCGTGTCCTGAGAGCATGACATCTCCGGCCCAAAGGTTGAAAGGTCTGACTGTACTCCCAGGTGCTTTGCAGTCAAAAGCTGCCTGCGGAAGCTGAACAGAAGACCCCAGCACAAGCAAGATATTCATTCATGACAAACAGCTGCTACGAGGAAACCTGAGTGGACGGAACAAGAGTGAATCATGCTAAGGCTAAACCCAACCAAATTTGAACGTAAAACAAAATTGAACAGGAGAGTCTATTGAACCAGTTTTAAGAGGGGGAGAAAGGGAGAGAAGGAAAAGAACCTGTGTGTTTCACTTACACCTTTCTACACTGAACTGTATAATAAATACATTTTTAAAATATATATATATATATAAATAGAGAGGAAAAAACAAGCCAAAAATAAATGTATGACTTCCTACAACTATTAAGAATAAAACTAAGATAGAAAGCTATCAACATATTTATGAAACAATACCAACATCTTTGTTCAACTTAAGGTACTTCTATTAGTCCTGCACCCTCCTTTTATTATTATTATTATTATTATTATTATTATTATTATTGATTTTAGACAGAGAGAGAGATTTGTTGTTCTGTTCATTCATGGATTCGATGGTTGATTCTTGTATGTCCTGACCGGGGATTGAACCCACAACCTTGGTACTGGGAGGACGCTCTAACCAACTGAGCTACCTAGCCAGGGGCCTCTTTATTTCTTGAGCTACCTTCCCCCCTATCGCATGTAACACTGAATGAGCATGGTCTGAGCACAGGTCCAAAAGCTTCAGGAAAAAAACTGCTCCCTTCTGAAGCTGGCTTAAGTCATTGTCACCATCCCCTCACACCTTCTTCACAGCCAGGTAGGTTGTTGGGGAAGACTCAGGGGTGAGAGGCAGAAGCGAAACCCGAAAACAGAAGCCAGTCGAAAGACAGAGTTGCAATAATGTCCAAAATAACCCTGATGGGAGGGCTGCGTGTTGGACTCAACAGAAAGCTGAAGGTTCCAGTTGGAGATTGTGAGTACTCTGACACCCGATATGGGAGTGATTTAGCAAATGAGTCTTCCCAGAGAGAAATAACCATAAAAATGTTGGATGAATTTTGGTCTCACAGGTGCAACCTGATACCTTTCATCATTTCCATGGCCTCATGTACTATCTATGTGTTGATGACTCTAATCTTTTGAGTTCCTGACCTGAGTATCCAACAGGCAACACAGTATTTCCACTCAGCTATTTCTCAGACACTCGAAACTCAGCAAGTTCGAAGACTTTGAGACCTTCATCTTCTGCCTGAAATCTCTTCCTCGTCCAGTGTTTTCTGTCCCTGGAAATAGAACAACCATTCGTCCAGATATGCATACTAGAAACCTCAGATTTGTTCTTAACACAGCTTAGCTTCCCATTTCTAATCAATCACCACATCTTATACATTCAGCCTCTTAACTGTCTCAAATCCACCCCCTTTCTCCGTCCCCACTGCCACATCTCTAATCAAGGATACCACTCTCTCCCCCAAACTATCAGAAGATCCTCCTGTGGTTATTGCTACTCAGTAGCCACACCTACTCTCCCAATCCATTTGTCCTACGTCTCCAAAGCAATCTTTTTTCCGTGCGAAACTGACTGCATTTTTCTCCTTAAACTCATTCAATGGCTTCCCTAAAGTTCAGAATATGTAATGGGACCCACCAGGCTCTCCCTCATTTTTCTTTTATTTGATAAAGATTTACTGAAAATCACTGTGTGCCAGGCACAGTTCAAGCACTGAAATATAATAGTGGGGGGGGGGGGGGAACATATTAAAAAAAAAACAAAAACCCTACCCTCATAGAACCTACAGTCTAGATGAAGAAAGGGAAATTAAATAAGAAAATTAAGTAAAATACATGACAGTTTAGATTGTGCTAAGTGCCAAGGAAAAATAAAGGAAGGAAATGTCAGGGTGGGGACTAAGATTTGTGATAAGGAAGTGAAGAAAGTCCTCAGATGAAAACATGACAGCATGAAGGACAAGCCCACAGATAGCTCAGGTGAGAGAGTCCCAGGCAGGGCGACAGGAAGCGCAAAGTCCTAAGAGAGGCATCTGCTTGGCACGTTCAACGTTTACTGAGCAGGCCAGTGTGACCAGAGTGGCGTAGAAAGATGAGCTTAGAGAGGTGGTGGTCTGGCACAGGAAGGTGTAGCAGATTGTGTAGGATCTTATAGGTCAGTGGTTCTCAACCTTCCGAATGCCGCGACCCTTTAATACAGTTCCTCATGTTGTGGTGACCCCAACCATAAAATTATTTTCGTTGCTACTTCATAACTGTAATTTTGCTACTGTTATGAATCGTAATGTAAATATCTGATATGCAGGATGTATTTTCATTGTTATAAATTGAACATAATTAAAGCATAGTGATTAATCACAAAAACAATATGTAATTATATATGTGTTTTCCGATGGTCTTAGGCGACCCCTGTGAAAGGGTCGTTCGACCCCCGAAGGGGTCGCGACTCACAGGTTGAGAACCGCTGTTGTAGGTCATCAAAATGACAAGACCTCGACTCAGCTTAAGATGGGAAGAGGTAAAGCGTCATTAGCAGAGGATTAACTTGTGAACAACCACTATATGCCATTGTAAGGCATGGGGGACTGAGCATTAAATAAGGCAGTTAAAATCTGTTTCCATGAAGCTTATATCCTTGTAGAGGAAGACAGGCAATATACAAGTAAATAATAAATGAAAAAGAGTATTTCAGATAGTGAGAAGCACTAATAAAATATAAAATGATGATGTACTGGGATAACAAGGTTGCCTCGCCTCTTTAGATGTTCAAGGAAAGCCATTCTGAAGCAATGAAGTGTCAGCGGAGACCAGATGTTCAGAGGGAGATAGCCGTGTGAATGTCTGGGGACAGAGGACTCCACACAGGGAGCGGCAAGTGCAGAGAGCCTGAAGTGGGCATGAGCAGGGCTGTCTAATGAGTAGGAGGGCGGTCACTGTGGCGGGAGAATAGAGCATTGGCGGAAGTGACAACACTTGACACGAGAGAAGCTGACAGGGTTCACATAATTTATGGAGGGAGGTCACAGTAAGGGTTTTAGATTTTATTTTAAATAAAATGGAACTCTATTAGAGGGTTTTAAACCATAAAATAAAATGACATGAATTGTGTTTTTATGGCCAATTAGGTACAAATTGATCGAAGGGAAGCAATAGTGGTCATGGCCCACACAAGAAATACTGGTGGCTTAGAACAAGGTGGTGATGGACTGGAGGAGACAGATATGGAATATATTTGGGAAGAGTTGCTGAAAGACTGAATGTGCAGAGTGAAGAAAACAAGCAATCAAAGATGATACATACCGGGAAGGGAGGGAGGGAGGGAGGGAGGGAGGGAGGGAGGGAGGGAGGGAAGTGGGGCTACCGCCCCCCCTCCCCCCCCCCCCGCCCAAAGAATTATGTAAGAGGTAAGACTGCTGCCTTTATCATAGCTCTATTGACCAGTGTGAGTTTCTGCATGCCTTTGTTCTTTAAAACTCTTCTGTAACAGGAAGTAAACTAAAGCACTGTTAAAATTCAAACTTATTAATAACCCACCCCTTCTCAACATACACACATATACACTATCCACACGAAACAGAATTTGTGTATGGTATATGGCCCTCTCCTGGAGACAGGCAGGAAACCCCCACTTGACTGGTCAAGGTTTTTATTTGTAATCTGCAAGGGAAGTAGAGACAAACTCACAGGATTTCTTTCCCTCGCATGCAAAAAGACATGTATGATGCCATAAAGACCAGCCAGAGGCCAAGCCCCTAGAAGGCCTAAAGAAGGTATGCTTTGTTACTGACCTCACAAGGGGGAGATTCTCCAATGATCACTTGAGAAGGAAAGTCAGGCCAGTGATAGAACCACCCACCAGGGTGCTGGAGCTTGCCTGCCTACCCTGACTAAGGGCATCTAAAGGGAAATACAGCCCATGGGTTTTTGTCTGCAGAAAGAACCTGGAATCCTGCAGCTCAGAGCTGGATAAAGAAACCAGAGAGAAATCTATCCTGACGGTAGCTGCTCCTGTTTCACTCCCTCCCCCTGGAAAGCCACTGGGTCTGCTTCTATGAGCAATTTATGGCTCACGCAGCTGCTCTGACAACAGGTTTGGGGCTTCTTTGGTTTCAGCCATCAGCTCAGCCCCGTGCTGCCTTAGGAGTGTGCTACCAGCCACCCTCATCATAGGGCAACAGATGTTCTGCATGTAGGGAGGGGTGAAACGAATGGTTCTCTCCCTCTCTCTCCTTGCCAGCCAACCAGGATGGAGAATCAATGTTGACTTTCTGCTGGTCTGGTCAGAAATAAGCTAGGAAATGGGCTTACACCACTCAGTAGCATATATAGTGCTCCTTGCACTTTTGTTTATACTGTAACAGAGGTGTACGGAAGAAGAGAGGACCAGCCAACTTCTTTGCCTTATAGTAAAGCAAAGATGTTACCGATTCCTAAATATTCAACTTCAATCAAGTTCTCTGTGTGTGTGTCACGATTCAAACCATTTACTAAGCATACTACTGCATATCATCACAACATGCTAAAACTCAACCTATAATCTACCCTCACAACCCCCCACTCTCACCAAGTGGGCACCTTCCTAACTCCTCCCTCCCCTCCAAAGTCCCCACAGTAGCCAAGTCTATAAAGTCCTCTCCAGGCTCCCTCAAACCCAGCCACCTCTCACCTTCTCAGGCACCATCACCTTTTGTCTGATTTACCTTCTCTGTCTCCTAACTGGTCTCACTTCCTCAAGCCTTGTCCCCTTTCAACACTTCTCACCCTGCAGGCAGTGTGGTCTTTTTAAAGCAAAGATAAGATCTGGGTCCCCCCAGCTCCAACCTTGTAACAGCTCCCCAGAGCCCTCCGGTTGAAGACCACTTTTTCCCAAAGTGGCACATTTGCATTCCCCATTAGGACTTTGCCTGCACTTTCTGTCTGGAATTTTTATTTTCCCACTCTCTTCTCTGTAACTGGCTAATTCCTACTTACCTTTTAGTTCTCTGCTTAGATATCACTTCCCTGTCCCTCTGAGGCCTAACATCCTTCCTATGTCCACCCTTAGTATTCTCCACTCCCACTGTCTCTGTACTTATCAGACTCTCATAATCTCCTATTTACATGTCTATAAACCCAACAACCAGCACAGAGCAAAATGGACAAAATATTTCTTAGGTGAATAAGTGAATTAACTAGTCTACTTATTCTCTAAAACCAGAGAGTCAGCAAAACATGCTCATCCATCTGTCTACCACCCTTCTGGTCAAAGCTCAGCAAAAACAAAAAGAGTACAGAAATACAGCAATATCACAGCACCTGAAAACACCTTCATAAAGCCCCAAAGTGGCATCGTATCTTCTCCCTGTGCTCTTAATCCCACAGGCTCCCACCTCCTCATGGCTTCCTGATTTTGTAGTACCTGTGTTTGTCCTCAACCTGACTTCCTCTCTGTAAATAATCCCTTCAGTAAATTCTTCTTCACTGAAATCTTTGAGTAAGCCACTGTTTTTTGCTGGGACCTGAACTGATACAAAAACCTTTTCCTGTTTTTACATTGTAGTCTTCACTATATTATTGATTTGTAAATGCTTTTTATATATTATGGATATTTTATATCTTTGCTGATATGTTATAAATATTTTATCCCAATCTGCAATTTTTTAAGTTTATATTTGTATTTCTCTATCATGAGTATTTTTTTTATTTTTTTCCCTCTAGGTTTAGCTTAATGGTTGTAGCACTAAACCTAAACACATCCTAAATTACTTCCAGATTTTATTAGAAAACTTCTTTATATACCATTCTAAATTCTTTTTCTTTTTTTTTTTTAATATATATATTTTATTGATTTTTTTACAGAGAGGAGAGAGGGATAGAGAGTTAGAAACATCGATGAGAGAGAAACATCAATCAGTTGCCTCTTGCACACCCCTACTGGGGATGTGCCCACAACCAAGGTACATGCCGTTGATTAGAATCGAACCTGGGACCCTTCAGTCCACAGGCCGACGCTCTATCCACTGAGCCAAACCGGTTAGGGCTCTAAATTTTTTTTCTATAGTCAGGTTAGATTTCTCCTGGAGTTAATATAACCTTGATTACATCATAAATAGCATCTACTTTCCCTATAAACCTTTAGAAATAAAATGCATGGTGAAAGCACATGAGGGGAGGGGGCAGTCAGACTTCACTTGCAGATCATTTACGTACCTTGTAGCAAATATCCCGATAGACTATACAATTGGAATTTCATCCCCTTTTCTTCATCTTAAAACTATACAGGTAGCTCCCCTTTGGAAGGGGTACATGTAGGAATCTGGGTAGCTAAAACAGGAGGCAGGAATGCTATCAGTTAGAAAAAAGGGTAGAGTCAGCTTATAGTTGATTTTTACTGGGAAAAGGCTAAGATCAGGAGCAAGAGAGACATAAGCTGGCGGGTACAGGAACAGTGCACTGGGAAAGCAACCACTGTATGAGGCGCCCATGTGCCCAGAAGCCTTAGCAGACTGTCCATCCCATCATAGGAGTTGAGCCATGCATTTAGTAAACACTGTTCTAATCAACAAGGATACACCCATTAACAAAACGTGGACTTTATATTTTAGTCATCATCTTTTCTATGCACAAAACTCTGGCCTATCCACTCTCCAGGCATTGCCTATGTGGAAACATGACTGTACAGGTAAAGTCCTCCAGTAGCTACTCATGTGTCTACCTGTGGGGTCAACCCTTTATAAGCCCCAGACATTTATTTTTTTATTTTTTTTAAAATATATTTTATTGATTTTTTACAGAGAGGAAGGGAGAGAGATAGAGAGTCAGAAACATCGATGAGAGAGAAACATCGATCAGCTGCCTCCTGCACATCTCCTACTGGGGATGTGCCCGCAACCCAGGTACATGCCCTTGACCGGAATCGAACCCGGGACCCTTCAGTCCGCAGGCCGACACTCTATCCACTGAGCCAAACCGGTTTCGGCAAAGACATTTATAATCCCTAAGGGAACCACCTCTAAACATCTAGCAGAGCAGAGAAGGGGGGTGCCCCTGAAGGGTCTGCTAGGGCACCCCAAGCTGGGGGTGAAGGGGTGTAGACACTCCTCTTACATGTTCTTTCAGTCTTATCAAATAATTCAAAATAAAATATTGTTTATTTCAGTAGAATCCTCCATCACCACCTCTTCTCCAGATCACAGGCTGAATGTCAAACATTGACTTGTTTCTCTTCTCTTGTTGCTCACATTTAATCAAAATTCCAAAACATTCTTTCAGTGTAGTTAGGGGTGGTTAATGATTGCCTTATCACAAAGAAAGCTGAGAGGACGGCCCTTCTCAGAAACCACTCAGATGCACTCTTCCATTGAATGCCCAGCTATACTATAGACCCACCTCATGGCCAACCTTGTGGCTGGTTTGGGTTCAAAGGGCTCAAAACCCTCTTTTGAGCACATTGGTATCCAGAGCCCACTGATCTCAGTGGACTCACCTTGCCCTAAAATTCTAGGCCCTTCATCAACACTTTCCCCCTCAACCTAAATGCTAATAGTATTCTCCTGTGAGGAGGGAGCTTCAGTGCCATCTCACCAAATATTATTTGAGATAACACATCTCGCATCCTCTTGCTGGGTGAGATTTCCAAGGGAGTTTTGACACGAAGGCTTTCTGTGCTGTGGGGGATTTCTTTCTGTTCAACAGGTTTTTGTTTTAAACATTAACTAGGCAACTTGCCAGCCTTGGGCTTGGAGGGCAGGGCTAAGCCGGGGAACAGGTGGGAGTGCTGGTTTCTGTGGGTGGAGGGAAGCCAGGCGGTTTGCACTCATCGTTCTCCTGTCACCCCTGCGAGGAACACCCTCTCATTCTCCTTCAAATGATTCCTCGGAGGCCTGGGGCTCTGTCTCCCCTAGCCCATCAAAGGGCTCGGACAGGAGATTCCAGTTTTTGGTTTGGAAAAAAGGAAGATGTACTTCAACCAGAATCATGCAGAAACAGCCTAGACTTTTGTGGAAAGGGGGTGGGTACAGGAGGTGGTAATTCAGAGGCAGCTGACAGGGAAGAAGGAAAGAGTATCACTGGTTGATGCTCAAAAAGCACTGAGGTTTTAATTTTTATTTTTTAAATATATTTTTATTGATTTCAGAGAGGAAGGGAGTGGGAGAGAGAGATAGAAACATCAATGATGAGAGGGAATCATTGATCGGCTGCCTCCTGCACGCTCCGCACAGGGGATCAAGCCCGCAGCCTGGCATGTGCCCCTTGACCGGAATCAAAACTAGGAGGCTTCAGTCCTTAGGCCGACGCTCTATCCACTGAGCCAAACCAGCCAGAGCCAGCATGAAGGTTTTTATATGTAACCTGAGTTTCCACTGGACCCTGTCATACATTGGAATGTGGTGACAAATGGAGTGTCATTAACCCAAATGTCATGGCACTTGCCCTTATCTAAGTGCTCAGTGGGTATTTAGCTTCCTACGATTCTCTCCCAAATATGTCAAAATTTCCAAGACTCCTCAGGGTGGCTTTTATTTATTCACAAAGAAGTGCACCAGCTACCAGGGGCCTCTGCTCAGTATGACTGACACTTCCCTGGTGCTGCAGGCCAAAGGATTGATGTCACACTACTGTGAGTGCCATATACAGTACTACACACCCCCTCTGACTGAACCATTCTCCAAACTTAATTTGTATCCATCTTACAGACTAGCACATTAAATATTAATAAAATGCACATATACATAGAAACATGGCTCATTTACACTTGCTTGGTACGTCTCCCAGATGGAATTAGTGATATATGAAACTATCACTCCATTACTAAAAAAGTGTAATTTAAAAAATGGAATCCAATCTGATGTTTTTAAATAAAGTAGATTTTTTTGTTGTTGTGAGTGAACTATGAAAAGGCATGCAAAGACTCCTAGTTTTATAAATGGGAAAGTGATTTTCAAATGTTCCTACTCTGTGTGTGTGTGTGTGTGTGTGTGTGTGTGTGTGTGTGTGTGTGTCTTTTGAATGGGCTTTGGTTGAGGAGAGTGAATAGGATTGTCTGCCTGTGGAGCTTCTGCAATGCCTTGGCACAGGAGGGGCTTCTTTGCTCAGATTTATGTCTTAGACCTTAATGAAACCCTGTTTTATTCATGAATAGGCTTGAGGTGCCAAAAGATTAAGTCTGAATTGACACAGAACACTGGATGATGTCTTTAAGATGGCAAATGCTACAAAGTTAGGGGCACTGGATTCTGTCTTTCTGAGGTATTTGAGATGTTTGGAGTAATACCCATTTATTGGTATTAGCAATACTGGACCAATTGCCACAATTAAGTCATTCATTGGGCCATGGTAATGCCTTCTTGATATTCTTCCCAGAAATTAAAAACATAAATAGGGCAGGTTCTGTGAAGGATCTGGGATTCTTATTCTACTTGAAACCTAATAAACTAGTCTGTTAAGGTATCATGGATGCAGGCAAAAGACATAAAACTCACGGCCAGAGATATGACCTTTGCTACTCTTGGCACAGCAAGAAGCTTGAGCGTGATACTGCTTTGCATTGGTTTCCTATGTCCTCCAACTCCCACAGGGACAATGAAAGTAGATGTATGGACATATAGATACCATCTACACTGTGGGTTTGGGGGGATTCAACACTCAGCAAGCAGAAGCAAGCCTGGTCTCTGTCTGGGGAGAGAGGCGACCTCATCTCAAGGATGCTTGCGGCTCTGAGAAATGACCCAGATAAAAAGCAGCAAGAGCCTTGCATTATGGGTATCGTCAGCAAGAATGTGCAGGGACATTCAGGGCCCAGGGCGGGTTACCGCTCCCAGCAAAATGCTCTCATAACTGGGCAACAGGTTCTTCTGAAAGTTATGTAGTCCCCATTTCTTAGCTTTCAACAAATCTGAAGAAGAATCTCATCAAGTTCTTTAATTGAGGATGACAAATACTTTCTTCACTGAGGCCATGAAATTCGAGAGTCACAGATCATTAACAATAATTTTGATAATAGAATACTATATAATTTCTGGCATAAAATTCAGATGTGGGCCAAAGAATTTGAGAAATTGCCATCATAAAATTCCTTCCATGCCCATCTTACTTAGGTGAACA
This sequence comes from Myotis nattereri, assembly GCF_964212035.1. Classification (NCBI taxonomy): domain Eukaryota; kingdom Metazoa; phylum Chordata; class Mammalia; order Chiroptera; family Vespertilionidae; genus Myotis; species Myotis nattereri. Next base: position 22,695,665 of record NC_138081.1, read on the forward strand.
AGTGCTCTCAGTGGTCATATCTTTCAATGAAAAAAAGAAGAGAGTCGATGCCAAACCTCCACCCGAACAATCAGTAATATCCATCCACGATGGATGAGCTCATGCAAAAAATGTTAAAGCCCTATCAGTCTCATAAGAGTTATGTTTCCAATAAGTATTAATTTTTATATTTAGTAATTATTAGTTGCAACATATTTATGCTATTTTGAGTAAATGTGTACTAGTAATAATTGTAAAGATAATTCAATTAAAAATTATAACACTTAGCCCTGTAGTCACAAGAAATTAAAACAATTTTTATTTTTAATTTTAATTAGAACACTTTTATCTTTAATTTCTATCTTTGTACATTCATTTGTGGTAGTGAAATCTGATAGGGCAATAAATAAACCTTTCAAACATAATGCACTCATTAGGATATGATTTTTTTGTGCAAAATAAGATGGAGTAACGCAGGTCCCAGGGGGAAAAAGGGAACACTACAAAATTCCAACTGTTTAGAAGAGATTGCTTTCATATTCCTTTAATGAAAGATGATGAGTGTCAAATTGCTATAGATCAAGTTTCATTAAATGCATTTAGAAGGATGATATAATATTTAAACTTAAAATGACAATTTGTATAATATACCAAAAATTGTCTTTCAAATAATTATAATTTAAAAACCCAAATGTAAACATTTGAATGTGTTAGGGAATATGTCCTTTTCCAAAATTATGAGTGGTACACAGACAAAAGGTAGGCTACATTTTTTAAAAATAATAATCTAAATGCAGAAAGCTGCGACAAATGTTTTTGAAAGAAAGGAGAAGAAGAAAGAAGAAGAAAGAAGAAGAAGAAGAAGACCCATGCCATTAAAGAGTTTAGCATCTATTGGAGTAAACAGCAGTTTTGTGAGGATTAAATGAGAAAATGTGTGTGAAAGCATGGAGCTGTCCCAGGCCATGGGACTGATAAAACTTAGTTTCCCGCACCTTTAACTTTTTTTTTCCTGCATTAAATTCACATATCCACTTATTAAAGAACAGGGAGAAAAATCACATGGCTGGTAATCAACTTTTATCTAATACTAGAGGCCCGGTGCACAGACTGTTCTCCAGTGGGGTCCCTCAGCCGGGCCTGCGCCCTCTCACGATCTGGGACCCCTCGGGGGATGTAGCAGTTCGTGAAGCAGCGGGCAGCCAGGGAGGAGCCCAAGCCCGGGCCGCTCCCGCTCACCCTGGGCCCCGCTGCACCTGCTGCTGCTGCCACCGGGAGCTTGCTGCCATGGAGGTGGGAGAGGCTTGTGCTGCCGCAGCGGCGCTCACCATCCGTGAGCCCAGTGTCTGGCGCCCATCAGTCAGCTGAGCAGCACTCCCGCTGTGGGAGCCCACTAACCACCAGGGGGCAGCTCCTGCGTTGAGCGTCTGCCCCCTGGTGGTCAGTGTGCATCATAGCGACCAGTCAAATGCTCATTCAGTTGTTCGGTCACTTAGGCTTTTATATATATAGATATGTATAGCCCATGGACATAGACAATAGTGTGGTGAAGGCCTGGGAGAGGCAGGTGAGAGGTGGAGGTGGTCAATGGGGGAAAAACAAAAAGAAAGGGGGACATCTGTAATACTTTCAACAATAAAAATAAATTAAAAAATAAATTAAAAAGGACAAGAAAAGGAGGAGAGGAAGAGAGAGAGAGAAAAGAAGGAGGAGGAAAGAAGGGGGAAAAAACCTTTTAAACACTACATCACTATACTTGCCAACCAAGCTACTGGGAGAACTTCTGTGGAGATTTAAGCATGCATTTAACCAAATGAATTTTCCATTGTTCCCACCTGTTTCCCAAATAGCTTCAACTGTTCTGCCTTTGACCTGCTTTGGCTCAATTCTACATGGAATCTGCGCTCTCAGAATACCCCACTCCCGGGCTCCTCCACCACAGAGCTGCCTTGGCAGCAGCTGGGAAAACCTCCAGGGAACAGCTGGTGCCCAAGGCCCCACATTTCTGCCATCTCTGAGGGTCAAGAGTAGTTTCCTGCAATAATGGTATTTACCGGACACATTTCATTAAAAGAACACCTTACATTTATGTGTGTGGGGTTTTTTCCATTGACAGATAACTCTCACAGTCATTATCTCATTTGGTTCCACTTGGTCTTCAGAACAAGCCTGGCAGACTGTGAACATAATGAATCGAGAGCCAAAGCCCTGGCCTGGGTTCTGGCCCTTGCTCTGATGCTCACCCCATGGATGACAGTGGATGGGGGCAAAACCCACCTTAACTCTCAGGACTCCATTTCCTTGCTCCAAAATGAGAAGACTAGAGTAGATGATCTCCCCTTAAAATTGACATTTTTGGACAAAGGCCTCAAGCAACCTTTCCCCAGTTAACTCTATCCACTGCTGAATGAAATTCAAACTGGTCCGTTACCTTTATCACACCATTTACTGTTTACCCACTCAGATACGACTAAAATAAACCCAAAGCGGCTTGGGTTGTGTCATAGCAAATAAGCTACTTCGTTTAATCCTCCCAACAAATCCTAACTTCAGGTATTATTACCTCTAGTTTTCAGATGAGGTAACTGAGTGAGAATGAGTGATTTCTGGCAATCACACAGTAGGTAGCAAGGTTCTACCTTCTAGTTCTGTGGAAACCAAACCACCTTGGAAATGAAAAACACTACCTTCATGGCATCCAGCTTCACAATGATGACAATTGTCAACCGTTTGGTTGAAAAGCATATAATCAACTAGGACACAGGATACTAATTTGACCTCTGATCCATGCAAGCCATGGGGCCATGAGTGCCTTCATGTCAAACAATGTTTTAAGCACACTTTCAACTTGCTAATTCCTTAAGGGTAGACGGAGATGGTGTCTAAATGAAAACCTTCACCTCGGAGTGCCTGTGTCCTGTGTGTGCCCTGAACTTCCTTGTTGATTTGTTTCCCCTCTGTCGGGTGGGTCTCTCCTTGACAACTGGGGGCCACATTTAGCCAAGCAGCTGCCCACTGGCGTCTAAAGCCTGCAATATGTAGTTCTGGCAGCATCTCAAAGGATTTATTATTATCATCCCATGATTTCATTATTATTATTATCATCCTTGTGGAATTGGGTAGCTGAGCCCACTACAAAGCATTAAGCCCTAGTTGAACATGAAACCGTCTGTTTTCTGCATTCCCTCCGCAGCTGAGGGATCCCCCTGTCCCTCAGTTTCTGCTCACTGTCAGAGGGCTCTAAGAGGTGGCCTGCAGTCACGGACAAGTCAGCCTGAGTGTTACTTCCCCCGCCCCCCACCCCCCGCAACCTCCCCCCTTCCCCACTGCCCTGTCCCAGTGCCTCTTTGAGGAGAAGCAGGCTCTCAAGGGGCTCTTTACCAAATCGAAGATGATTACAATGTGATCGGAAGAGAACCGAGCCGGGGGCAGGAGATGCAGGTTCTGCAACCAAGGATAAGTCTCTTTGCTAACTTGGACCTCGGTTTCCTCATATAGTAAGTGAGGCAACCAAGTGAGATTATTTTGGTGCTTAATCTCAAAATAGTATTGCTCAGACAAGCTCTAATGGACCCTTTTCCTGGCTTCTGGAGATTCCCACAGGGAAGAACACCTTGTAGGAAAGATCTCAGAGAAAGACCCTCCTACTCCTCACCTCTACTCTACTTCACCCAAAACCAGCCTGGTTTACACAAGACTTTACAGAAAACAAAAGCAGCTCTTTAGCAGGGAAATCAGAATTCCTCCCCTAAAATGTGCCAAGGTTAAAAAAAAATAAAAAGGAATTGATTAGGAGTCCTAAGACTTAGATTTCATCCCAGCTTTTTTTATAACTAGCCATGTAGCCCTCGGCAAGTACCTCCTGTACCTCTGATAGTTCATCTTCCTAATTCAAACATCAATACTTCTTTGACTTACCCTACCTACCCCAAAAAATCTTTGAGGATCATAAGAAAATGTGGCTTGAAAATGTCAGGTATAACCCTATATATAGATAAGTTATTAAATTAAGGTCACTTCCTTCCTTTGACCCTAGATAAATCTCAGGAAAACTGTAAGATTGATAAAACATTATAAAATGCTTATCTTCCTATTAGTGGGATAGCTGATAGGTTTAAATTTTGTTGTCGAATTTTAAAATATGTAATTTTAGAGAGAGAGAAAGGAAGAGGGATAGAGAGGGATAGAGAGATAGAAACATCAATAAGAAAGAAACACAATGATTGCCTGATTGCAGGCTCCCTACTGAGGATGGAGCCCAAAACCCGGCCATGTGCCCTGACCAGGAGTCAAACTGGTAACTTCTTGGTTCATGGGTTGATGCTTAACCACTGAGCAAAACTGGCTGGGCTTGTTGTCAAGTTTTAGCAAATCTCCTTCCAGTTTGATTTAACAAATATTTATTAGGAGTGTGCCTTATATTGTTCTGGAGACAAAAGAAGATACTAAAAGGAAGTATAAACTTGACCTCCAGGAGTTTACAGTCTTGTGAATACAAAGAAACTGTGAATTAATTTTAAAACAGTATAATGGCATGTTAAAGTGTATGTAAACATATAACAAATGTTCAATCCACCCAAGTTGGGGTCTGAGCCTTCAGCAGAGGGGTAGACCGGTGTTGGCCCAAGTCTGGAGCAGGCTGCATGAAGGAGACCGAACTGGAGACAGACTGTGAATAACTGGAACTAGCAGTTTTCTACATTTATAATAGCAAAGCATCAATAATGAATGCCAGAATTAAATAAGAAAAAGAAGTTTAATATTGGTGATTAGAGAGAAATGTCTTATTTCTCTATATTCAAAAGCGACAGATTTCAGACCATAATTTTTTAGATGATAATTGTGAAAGAATCCAAAGTCCTATTTATTTAGGATGTAGAAATCATAGCACTACATGGTTACATATAAATGTGAAGTCTCAAGGAACTCTTTTTAAAAACTGAGATTCTCCTGCTATGAATATATTTTCTCAAAATGGCTGCTTTGTGTCCAAAGCCTTCCCCGGTGACCCCTTCACAAAGCACTGAATCAGCCACAGGTTAATTAGTGCTTCCGGAACATGCTCTGCACACTCCTGCTTCTGTCCCTTTGCTCAAGCCATTCCTCGCTCTGGGCAAGTCCTTCCCTCACCTCTCCAGGTGTGTGAGCCCTGCCTATCTTTAGGACCCAGCTGAAACCCAACGTCCTCCATGAAGCTTTTACTACCTGGTCCACCACTTATCAATCTGCTTCTGATGCCAAAAGTGCTTATTTTCTGAACTATCAATTTTGCAATGTTTTGTTCTATATATTTTTTCCAGACTCAGGTCCTATCCCCAAAAGAACCTGTTTAAGTCTCTGAAGGCAGGGAACACAGTCACTTTTTGTATTTCCGTATTTCATATGGCACCCCACAATGTGGCAGGCCCTCACTGAACATATATTATTGAGCATCTACCTAGTCAAGTCCCAAACTAGCCATGTTTTCCATAACTCCACCACAACTACCCTCCCATTTGAAAAACTGGCCAAAATATGTTAGAGATGAGCTAAAAGCATTGTATATTAGGTAATACATAGTGACATAACCTAAAAAAAAAAAAATACCCTTGAAAAAACTTAATTTTTTTACTCTTTAAAAATAATGCATGCATTATTACAGTGTATACTCCATAAACAGAAGCATTAATATAGATTTGCCTATCTGAAAAAGGATTTAGCAAAGGGCATTTCTCCTAGCAATGAGACAGCTGAAGAGGTGTAATTTAACAGCTTGCAGAGGCCCGTCACTGTGCTGATTGAGGTGGACAGAAGGCATAGACATGACCAAGGCCCTTAAAAGACACAAACAGGTGGGAGCGTGTGCTGGGGGTGGGCACCGGGCTGCAGAGTACAAAAAGGAGGAAGCTCGCCTTCGGAGACCAGAGACTAGAGAAGGCAGGGAGCGAGACTGTCCGAGGACTGGGAGGGGAGGAGACGAGAGAAGAGGAGATCTGAGGCGAGGTCACATCTAGACAGGACGCAGTAAGAAGTAAAGCTAGAACAAAGACAAGTGAGAGGCCAGGGCACAACTAGGGAGAACGGATGGACTCGCAGGACAGGGGATGCACGTAAAGGAAAGACAGATGATTTCTCTGTGTGACCAGAGGGATAGCGATTAAAAAGGTAAGAATGACAGGAAAGGAAGGAAAAGGGAATAAGTTAGGGGACAAAGTAAGTGCACAAGTACTAGTTCATGCTTAGCAAATCACCCGGCAGTTAGGCTGAGCTGGAAAGAGAGCCACAGCCATACCCGAGAGGGGACCATCAGAAAGGGGAGGCAGGCCATGTAAGTAACTAGCTACTGAGGCAAAAAAGGAAAAGAAGAAAAAAAAAAAAGAAAGAAAGAAAAGAAGAAGATGGAAAAGGTGAGAAGCAGGAGAGGGAACACCCTAAGGAGACACTGGCCCAGAAACCTTTTTAACTTTCTGTAAAAATCTTCAAGGCCCCAAACTAGGCCAAGATTCTGACTGACATTTCTGAGCTCACCAGCTGCTGTTTCCTTGAGAGAATTCTGACAGGAAGGCATAGAAACGCAAGCCAACGCTGGCAGCTCTGGAAAAAATAATCATACGAACACTCCGTGCTCTAAACACCTCACTGGGACTCACGCCTCCCATGGAAGAAGGCGCACAGAGGAGGAGGGACTTGCCCACAACTTTCCCCAGGTAAGCGCTGCTCCCCCGCGCTGCTCTCCCCTCTAGCTGTCCTCTGGCCCTTCCTGCCTTGCCCATCTGTCTTCCTTTCTTTGTGCATTTTTGGGGAAGCCCTGCGGGGGATCTGCTTCTGTCATCTGAAGCCAGCACCGCGGTATCTGTAGGAGCAGGTGACGCACCACATCCTGTGTTCTGCGTCTCGCACAGATTGGGGAGGACCGCTAGAATTCAGAGCCAACAGGCAGAGCTAGGGGAGGGGAAGTAAATGGGAGAAATCACCCCTACCCACATTATCAGTGCGTGGGGATGACTTGTGGGCTAGTATTGACAATGGACTTGTTTCTGTATGCTGAGGCTTGGAGCAAAGGCAGAGGGGAAGGGTGGGTGTGGAAGACAGAGGGACAATAAAAGGCAGGGGCTCTTGCAAGGTAGGGGCTGGTCAGTTACCTAAAGAAGAGCTAGGGTTGGAGGAGTGATGGATGAGAATTTGACAGCATATGACCTTGAACTTGGGACTTGTCCTTCTAGTGTTTTGGTAAGATATTTTGAATGCACGTTGAAATTTTCTTCAGAGCAACTCAAAGGAATTTATTTCAAATAAGAAATGTATCTCAAATATGCAATCATTGAATGGGAGTGGTTCCTTCAGATAACCCCACAGACTTCCCCACTAAGACAATGTGAAGTGTTACATCTTTTTTAAAAAAAAAAAAAAAAAACTAAGAAACTAAGTTCCCCTGCAATGTATTTCTTTGGAAAACTAGGACAAGAACCAGATTCTCTGACTTGTTCTCTGGACCTTAAGCAATTCTTAATTCTCACTCAATGCACTAGGTTCACACACACACAAAAAGTAAGATTTTGGAGCTAAAGAGCTTTATCATTATTCTGTATTTATATGTTATCTTACATTACATTATCAATATGATCCCTCTGCCAATATAACATGAGGTCCTGTGAGTCAGTGCACCCTCTGCTGGTCTATCTTCTCAAGAAAAACAATCGCCTCATTTTATACTCTCTTTTCACCAAACCCCACCGAAGGCTTATTGGTAAGAATTGGAAGCCAAAGGAGGTGATTCCCTGTAGTGTAAACCCCTCAAGCTGAAGACTCTTAGAAACTCCACAGACAGGTTCCCCCTCTCTGCACCCTCATATGTGAAAGCTCCTACTGCCACACCCTTGAAGAGCCACCTTCCTGGCTTTTGTTTGGCTTTACTCCACTTCCTCACCGCCTCACGATTAGGAGCTCCGAGTGTGAGGGCCAGTTTCTTGCCCTTGAACTACTGAGTGTCAGAAACACTGAGCTAGTGCAGTGGTTCTCAAAGTGTAGTCCCCCAGATAAGCAGCATTAGAACCGCCTGGGAATTGGTTAGAAACGGGGGTGCGGCCTGGCAATCTGTGATTCAGCAAGCCCTCCAGGTGACTTTAATACACTGAATTAGACAATGAAGATTTGTTTTAAAGGGCTCTTTCCTGAACCACAGAGCTCAGATCTCTTTACAGGTGTGACTGGTCTTCCGCAGCTTCTAAAGGAGACCTTTCCCCAAACCACAATCTCTCAGAGCCTGTGTCCTTTATCTGTATAAAAAGGATATTTATAATGCCAGCCACTTGTTACAGCACTGAGAACTGTGCCCGCACACAGTAGGTGCTCTAAGCGTGCTGATGGTGGTAGCGGCAGCTTTATCTACTGCACCCTTACTATGTAAAAGCTCTTCACAAAAGCAATAGGCGGTGTGGGAAATAAAAAATGAAGCTGTCGGGACCCCAGCCCTTGTGAGAGGAGATGCATGCATTACAGGCACACAAGGAATCAAGCAGCCAGTAAGATGTGCCTGTGCCTGTGTACAGGTACCAACAACAGGAGCTGAGAAGAGGAAGAGCTACAAGTGGGAGAAAACTTGGTGAAGAAAGTGTCCTTTGAACTGATCCTTAAAGAGAGTAATTGTAATCAATGAAGATGGGCAAAAGGAAAAGAGCATTCCGGGTAGAAGGTGAGCACAGGGAACACTGCAAAGAGAAGACATTAGCGGTCAGGGGTGTTCAAGAGTGCCTGCTCCCCTTTCTGTTACTAATACGTGAACTGCTCACGGGTGGAGAGGGGTCGCCCACTTGTCACCAGGATTGCTGGAATTCCTCTTTTAACCCAAATTAATGATTTTTCTTAGACTACTGTAAAATGAGTCTTTTCCGGTACCGATTTCATTAATGAGCACTCAGATTTCTCTGTCTTGTTTATTGTTAGAGCCATGTTTTTCAAAGTCCTCTGCTCACTGGTAACGGAATACATGGAGAATGGTGGCACAAATGCCGATTCCTGGGCCCTGGCCCAGGTGGCTATTTCAGCATCTTTGAGAGCAAGTCAGAAAAATCTTCATTTTAACAAGTTCCCTTCTGACTCTAATATTTACTCAAGTTTGAGAGCAACTCTCATAGAGCTGTTGTTTCCCCCAAATTTGCTGAGCATAGAAATCACCTGGGAGTGCTTGTTAAAAGTATGGCTACCTGGCCAATCCCTCAGAGATTTCAGTTCCATGGCCCCTGGAGTGGGGTGTATGGGAGAGGAGTTTTAATAAGTGCTTTTGTGGCACTAAGAATCAGGCAAGTTTGGGAAATCGAGTGTATTAGAGTGAATTGGGTTAGCGAAATGCTTCAAGTTATAGGTCAGCCATACTAGCTGTGTGACTTGGGTGAGTTTCTTAACTACTCTAGTTCTCCAAATTACTTAACCTGCTGGAGATGATTTCATCCTGTGTAATAAAATGTACTTCGCAGAATTGCTGGAAGTGTAAATAGGTACTGGTAAACGCTTAGGACAATGTTGGCTCCACCTCCTTGCCCCTTCCTCCCTTGAAGTCCCAGCTCCAGCTCTCCGGCTCTGATGAGGGGCAGGGCAAGGACATCAGGGATGACAAAATGCCACCGAAACTCCCCTCTTCTGAGCAAGGCGGCGGGATGCTGCAGGGGGAGAAGACGGGCTCTTGGAGCTGCCTTGCTCTTGGCTGCTCCTGGGGAGTTAAAATGGGACTCATGTCTATGATTGAATCAACATTCAGAGCTGACCAGTCCTCTAAAAATAGCAAGATGTTCTGGCTGAGCCTTAGGAAAAATAAGGTGCTATCCCGACATACTACCCCACGCTTGCCTTAAAAGGAGGGGCCGTTGCTTTATTTCCTATCTCCTCGGCCAGACAAGGGTAAGCCCCACATAACCTGGCTTGTATCTGGTGAGCCCCAGAATAGCCTGTTTCAGAGAACACCAGCAGAGATAAGAGTGCATAAGGTTACAAATGCTTAGATTTGGGGGTGGATACCTCTGTGCAGACCACTCCTCCTGCAGACACTAGCAGGGTCCTAATCCCCATAAAAGTATGCAATTCTGATTACATTTTAAGAAACTATTATCTATTGTTTTAAATTTCTAAGCCTGACTGTGGGTCAGGAAAGGGACTAGGAGACCTAAGCTGCCTATGATAGAAATTCAGAGAGCAAGATTCAGGTGATTTTCTGCAGAAAGCTCTGGTTTCCTCTTCTTACCCAGCAAAGGCCTGGCTGAGTAAGGTCAGGTCTGTTATCAGAAGCAAAGTCTAGTGGTCAAGAAAGAGACAATCTGAGTATCTTACCATATATATCTTTTTATAAGGGCCCTGAAAATGAGACTGGGCCCCAGATATTCAGAACTTTAAATGATTCTTGTCAGAAAGGACACTGATGAATCCCTTTCCTTAAAAAAATCCTTTGCAAGCATACTAAACTAGTAAAAATAGTTTTCTTAAAATGTGAAAGTATTTTTTATACAATCTAAGCTTTTCCACGTATTTTAGAACCACCCCTTGTATAACAATTGTCATGTGAATGAAACTGTAGATCAAATATAAGGACTTCCATGCAATGAGCAGTTTCAGTTGCTGTATAAATATTAAATATACATTAAATAATAGAAATAATAGTAACAGAGACCATTTATTAAACTTCTAATACTGTGTTCACAGAACCTTACATAAATCTATATCCTTAAAGCCTCCTGTTGAGTAAACATTATTCTCACTTTATAGGTGAGGAAACTGAGGCTCAGGGAGGTTAAGTAGTCAGCTCAAGGTCAGGAAGCCAGAAGGCACAGATGCCTAAGCCAAGCTCTTCCTCCCTACACCCCTCTGCTTCCAATAACCTTGAAGATGGTATTGTTAGCCTATAATTCAGACTTCTCCCTGTCTTAACCATCCTTGATTTTCCCCTAATTAGAGAGCCTTTCTGAGGACCACTAATGGATAATCACATTCTCATCTCTCTGTCATGCTGTGTCTGAGTGATTTATGTTCAAATCCTGCCCTACTCGGTGAAAGAAATAGGAAAAGAATGGTGCTGGCTGTTTATGCGTGTGATGGTACCTTTACTGTTACTTACTTCTCAATGCTTTAATATGGCCCTTGTTTCTCAGGAATAAGGGAAGGACAATTTATTAATTAAGACTTTTGAAAAATTGTCTGACTACAGGGCAAAGAGAGGGAAAAACAAATCTTGTTTTCAATAACATGTTGAATGACATTTTGTATTGCCATCAGCCTGTTCCAAGAAATTCATGGTCCTCGCATGAGTGTTACCTCATTAATCTTCAGCTCACCCTGTGGTAGGCAGCGTGGTTACACAACCACCACAGGGATGAGGAAAAGAAAGGTGGTGATCTTGCCAATACCACACAGCACACAAGTGGCCAGGTGACACCTCATACCTTCCCACTCTTCCTATTAACACCACCTGCCCAATTCAGAAGATTTGGGCAGGTAAGAAACTAAATAAGTAATCTGGAAAAAAACGTACATCCAATGGTGGTATGAATGCTCTTGGCCTTGTGCAAAACTCAGAAGAACATGCCTTTATATCTCCCCTCCTATAATTTTCCCTTTCATTTATGCCTGGTATGAAATATTTGATGTCATTGTAGTTTTCTTTTGTTTGTTTGTTTTGTTTGGGGTTTTTTTTGGCCTACCTCTCACTCCATTTTCTAACCTGTTCCCTGTATCTCCTTCCTGGCATATTAAGTTAGATGACCAGAGAAAGTAGGAGGAGACTCAAAAGCAATCAAACTATTAGTTATTAAAAGTTTTCCTTCCTTCCTTCCTTCCTTCCTTCCTTCCTTCCTTCCTTCCTTCCTTCCTTCCTTCCTTCTGTTGTTTTCCCTGCAGATTTTGAAGAAAACTTTTAAGTGGCCTTTGACCATGTGAGGTCGGATTTGACAGAAAGACAAAACCATTCACACCCAAATGATGGGTGCAATCTCCTGGAATGGTTAGCACTGTCTTGGTTATCTTATAGCACTTTTTTTCCTGTTTCTTTTGTATTCTTACATGAATTGATCACTTTCTGGAAGCTGGCTCTTTCTAGATCTCTGGACCAAATAATTTGGGGGAGGGGGTGTCTCTTGTCTAAGCAAACCCTCATTTCTGAAACTCACATGCCAAACACTTTGGAGAGCTTGTTCTGACAGATTTAACCAGCTAACTTTTACTCAGCTCATAAGTCCCCCGGTTCATTGGAAGAGATAGATATTCTCACCTTCTCAGAGTCTCAGCCACATCTTCTCCTTGGCACACTGCCTCCCTCCCCATCAGCCTTCACTTTTGACAGATCACAGCCCCCAGATGTGGGGGAGAAAAGGCAGCCCCACATCCTCACTGACCCAAAGCTTGCACTTGACAATAGGGAGGACTGCGTTTTCACAGAAGCTTATTTAGCAATTGGGTTGGATTAAATGAGCTACTAGATGATTCCCAAAGTCAGATTTGGCTGGAGTGCCAAGAACATTTCCCTATTTTCCTGAGAAAAAGTGTGGTGCCTCAACCATCACCACCTAGGGGACCCCTAGGGCACAGCTACAGAGGAATAGATGTCAGGGTAAATCCTACAGTGTTCCCTTCCTTCCTTCTCAACTCTTACATTCTACACCTTTCGCTAAGGGTTGATTCAAGACCATCCCTCTAACCTGATTAGTTTTTTTTAAAGAATTACTATTTACATATATGTAGACCTGTTCATTTCTATGACCCTCATCTGTAAAACCAGGTAAAAATAATAGCTGCTTCATAGAGTAGTGGATGTAAGTAGCTTGTATAGGCAAAGCACTGAAAGTGATCCCTGTCATAGAGAGAAAGCTTGAAAAAATTTTCACTCTTCTTTTTAATACTTTTATCATTAGATTTCATTAAGCCCTCGTCAGTGCTGTGAGCCTCAAACCTTCTTTGGGGTGCAGTTTTTCTGTTGTCATACTCCCTGTTTTCTGGTAGTGAATTAAATAAAGGTCATGAAGCTGAAATCCCCACTGCCCTTTAGCCGGGGTGGCCTGTCCAGACCCCAGTGGCCCGACAGCTGCCAGCGTCCCTCACTCTTCCGTGGCTCCGGCCTCACAGCTTGTGGGGCAGGTGATGGGCTGGGGGAGCAGAAGCCGAACAGTGAAATCCTTCCCACAATGAACAATCGCGCTTGGAATGCTGCCCCGGCAGCTGCAGGCCTCACCACGCGCACAGCAGACATACAGTAGGAAACCCAGGAGGGCTTGGCTCTGTTTCTAAGCGGGATTTGTTCTTCATGCATATGCAGAATGCCTCTCTGTTGAATTTCCTCTCTTTTTAAAAAATGTTCCCTTCATGGGAATTCAAACATTAAAATCCTACTCAAATGTGTAAAGCAGCAGCTATTAACTTAATGAATAGTGATAACAAAGATTATAGCTGCACCAAAATAAGCCGGTGAAACTTGGGTGCTGTTTATTTCTGAACAAACAGCAGGGGAGAAATAGGGTCCCCCAAAGCACTGCCATTCCTCACAGATACTTCCAAGATGGTTTTTGGGGCGGGGGGGGGGGGCAGGGGGGAGGGTCCTAGTGGTCCTGCCCTCTAAGCGCTTCCCAGCTAGAGGAGGAGAGAGGTGAGAGTGGCCCACAGCTGAGATCCTGGCCGCATCTGGAAGGTGGACAAAGCCTGGGCCAAAACTGCTTCCCGAGGCCACATGCTTCTTTATATCCCCATACGATTACTTTACTATGGAATGTAAGGAAGTGTGTGGTTTCGGGGAGCGCCTCTTCGCTGGTCCCATGGTCCTAACCAGAGAACAGGTTTGACCCTCCTCCTCACCAGGGCTTTGTGGCACAGGCGTCTCCCTCACCAATGGAGAGAGAGCCTCCGCACCTGTCTGGCTGCTCTCCCACGGGCCCTTCTCTCGCAGAGGTCCCATCACTCAGCCCCAGAACCCCGCACGCAGCTGTGGTCCCAGCCTCAGACCTCAGGCCTCCTGGGCAGGGAGAGGCCATATCACCTAAAGGTGTTTCACAGAATCAGCCCGGCCCTCCAAGCTCCTTCCTCCAGCCATTCTGCTCCTGAAAGGAGATGTTTCCAATAATAACCAAATTGAACTGTGATTCTTCTAGATCTGTCCTTTCCTTTATAATCATCTGTGTCCATGGCAGTTTGCGCATTTCCTAGGGCTCTCACTGCAGTTAGAATGGCAGGGGCTCTGAGCCCAGGAGGCCACAGCCTCTGGTCACAGAGTCAGGCCCCTGACCCTGCTCTGCTATCATTTTCACTAGGCCCTGTGGCCAAGCAGAACCTTAGGATGAGACTGTTAGGGGGAAAGGGTGAGGTGCTAAAATGGTGATTCACTCAAATGGTGATTCACTCATCTAATTGGCTAAGCCCCTCTCCCTCCTCCTCCCTGATCCCCTGTGTTCCCAGCCCCGACCTGAAAGGGCTGAGCCCACACCAAGAAGGAGGTGCAGATGGACTTAGGGAGAGAAGCTCTGAGCAGAAGGAGAAACTGCAGTCACCCATGGTGCAGGCCATCCCCTGCCCCAGCGTCTTGGAATGAGGGAGGGGGCTGCAGGGGTCTCCCTCCCTCATTAACCCCAGCTCCAGGCTGGCTGCCCACAGGCCACAGCTCGGCTTTCTTGCTGCAGCGTGAGTGTGTGAGGGAAGGGCCCACATTAAAATGTATATGCGGAGCTCTTAAGCAGAGCCATGAAAAGAGACACATGAAAAGGTGTGATTCAAAGTGTACAGGAGGAGGCTATAAAAGAACTGAGACGCAGCAAAAAGAGGACATGGGATGAGGAGGAAAGGGACGGACAAAGGGAGGATGCACATGTATGTATTTATATAGAGAGCAGACAGCAGATAGATGCACAGTGGCCGGAGATGAAGGGTGCCTTTCCCTCAGGTGAGGGCCTTCAGAGTACAAGGGGCCACACCCCTCAGCAGGCTGCAGCAACACAGGGGACAGCACCCACCTACCTCATCCAGACACCAGCAGCTGCCTATTGACCTTCAAGGACATGCTAACCTGTACTCCTTGGGGAATGAGAACTTGAAAGAATGTGGGAGAATGACTAGAGATGGAGCAGTTATAAGACTGAACCCAGAAACTGGGAGCTTTACATCAGTGGTGGTTAATTGGAGGTGATTTTGCCCCCAGGGCACATTTGGCTAAGTCTGGGGACATTCCTAGTTGTGACAGCCAGGGGTACTACTGGCCTCTAATGGGTACTGATCACAGATGCAGCTGCACACCCTACAATGTACCAGGACAGCTCTCCATAGCCAAGACTCGACTGACCCCAAGGTCAACACACCAAGGTTGAGAAACCCTGCTTTAGAGGGCTGTGCTTTGAATGAATAAGGTTTCTGACATCAGCATATTGTGACTTATTATCTTCCGAAGAAAATTACTGTCTTTGCTTTATGAATACTCATGCCTGGAAACTAGGCAGCTGCCTCAAAATTCTGCTTCTTTCCGATGACAACCCTTCCCTTTTCTAAATCATACCTGCTCTAAAGATAGCTTTCCCTTTGTTACCCTGGAGGTTGATTGCATGTCATCTGCTCAGAAATCGGGGTGGGGAGTGGGGTTCTGTGTGAGCAGGGCAGGATGTGAGTAAAGAAGAAAGAGATGATGAAGAGAAATGTCCTGATTGAAGAAATTAAGAGGCATGACGTTCTGACTGACGAGCTGGACCTACACACTCTTTCCATCCTGATTTCAGACTGGGTGGCTGACCTGCACCCCATGGCTGCCTACTCCCTTGTTCCCCAGGAGGACCTGAGGAAGGATGGCTGGGCTAGGGCAAGGTTAGCCACAGGAAGAACTGAACTGCCGTCTTAAGACCCCCCCTGTCATTGGTAGGAGAAGGAGGGTGAAGGTAAGATGCCTGGTGCTGAGCCAGCGGGATGCGTGCCAAGAAAGAGGAGACTCCGCACGAGAAAGAAGCCTCAACATCACCCTGCCCGGACATCCTAGAACCCATGCTTTCCCGCCACCACCATCCCAGTGTGCTTCCAACTAGCTGTTGTTTCTACAGTGCCTTGCTGGGTTCTTTGATTTCTGGAATATCTTATTCCGGACAGAGCTCCCAAGAGGGGTCCATCTGGCAGATGTCTGTCTGGTTGGTTAAACCAGTTCTGCTTTGCCTGAAGTGGTTTCCAACTTCATAGATGACATAAACATACCTGTGCTGACGGAAGGAATATACATGAAGGACAGGTTGGCGTTGAGAGTGAAACTCTTGGCCTCAAAAACAGTCAGAATTGTTTCTAAGACTCCCCGACCCCAGAGAGGGTGAGTCCATCGTGCCCACTGGGGACTTGGTGCTGGCCCCCTTTCCTTGGTTTTAACTAGGCCTTGCAACAGCTCGGCAAGGCAGCTACCCTCCCCAACTACGCAGATGTGAAACTGAGGTTTAAAGATGTGACGTAACTTCCTAAGAGCAAATCACTAAATAAAATGTAGAGCCAGGAAGCAAGTGGTATTTGAAATCACGTAAGTGCGACACCAAGACCACAGGCTTTCTACTCAATTACACTTCTCTTCATCGGGGAGAAAAAATAAAAGGGCAGGTAACCCCTACCCCGAGGGCAGTTCTGGCATCATTTAAACTATCCTTCCTTCCTTCCTCTTTCCCCACCTGTTCAAATAGATCATGCAGGTAGCCAGGCTGCCTTACTAGGGAGAGTCTCCTGCTTAATCACCTCCCTACCCACTTGATCACACTCAGAAATAGGAAGACACCAGTAGGTACCTCTCCAGTCCAGTGGTTCTCAAACTTTAGCTGCATCCGAATCATTTGAAGAGCAGGTTACAACATAAATGTCTGGCTCTACCCCCACATGTTGCTTCTCTTTTGCAAGGTTGCCCCATAAGTTCTTTCACACTGGAATCCAGATTTCTCCTTTAAAATCTACAAGAATCAAAGTTTTCCATGTCACACATTTGTCAAACCAAACAACTTTAATGTCTATTGCCGAAAAAATAATTACTCAATAAAATGTAGTGCGTTCACATATTAGAAAACTATAAAGCAATAAAAATGAATAAACTGCAGCTGCCAATCACTATAGGGGAAGGTTACATTTGAACTGAAAATAACAAGTCGCAAAACAATGCCTATGGTATGATGCCATTATATTAAAAAATGAGCAAGATGTTATTTAGGAATATATGCATAAATGGTAAAAACTATATTTTTAAAAGGAACTCAGAATAATAGTTACCTCTGAGGAGAAATTAAAGAACTAAATTGGGAAAAGCATTCTAGAAGCCTCATAATATTGGTAAGGTTCTCTTTCTAAGTAGATGATTGTTTGTGGATATTGGTTTTATCATTATGTGTCACAACTTACATATGTATTACATATATTCTTCTATATATGTATCCCATTTGAACAAAAAAACCTAATTTTTAATTTACTAGTATTATAAGAATTAAAATGTAAGATATTCAAATAATATAAACCAAAATGTTAAATTTATTTTGGAAGATGGGAGGAGAGAGAATTATGAGAAACTTTTGTTTTCCACATTCTACAATTTTCTGTATCTTTTTAGTTCTTCATGATGTTTATATTTGAAAAAATAATAAGGATCAAAGAAAGGAAATAAAACAAAGTCATGCAATTCAAAATAAAAATTATGTATGGTATTCACAAATCCCGTGAGAGGATGTTCTGGGCAAGGCAATCCACTGGGATCTGATTCATGCTAATGCTGGTTCTCTCTGTGTTGCAGGCTTGGACCAATGATGCTTGCGATATACCAAGGAATCCTCACACTAGCGGTTGCCTGCAGCCACTCCCGATGGAGCTGCCTCCTGCTCTGGCTGGTCAAACGGAACCAAGTCCGTCTTCCTGAGAGGTTTGGTCCCCTTCAACCAGCTACAGCAGGGCTGGCCATGCCCAGTCCTTGGAGGAACAGAAGAGACCCGCCTGTGGCTGAAATTACATACTAACGCTTCCCTTAAGAAAACGACTCTGCTTTTATCATATACCCTTATGTTCCCAGGAAGGGAGAAAAGAGGAGCCCTGGGTTCAAAAGTCAGCAATATTTTCACACTTGACACACAGAGTTCTGTGGCTTTACACCTGACACACACAGTCCGTAAAGATTCTGAGGAGGGAATTTTTGCCAGCTCTGGTCCAGCCAGGGTAAGAGTGAGACCACAGAGACAGGACTTCTGTTCACAGGGACTAACAGTCTAAGATAAGAAACTGGATGTATGAATATGGCACAATTAAATGGAATTGCAAGTCGGAGCATGGCTAGTTCCGAACATAATACTTCTTACATAGCACACCATACATGCCTGGCACATTGTGTACCACCAAGGCTTTATTGACCCTTTCAGCCCAAGATATCTATTCACTAAGCAATATACATGGGACTCAGTTTCCTGGTCTGTAGAAGGGTGATAACAATCATAGCACCTATCACATAGGATTGTGTGTGGAATGAAATGAGAACACATGTAAAGGAGTTAAAAAAGCTCTCAATAATTCTTACCTCACCGGTCCTTCCAATTTCTCTTTCAAAATGGTGTATCTTTGACAGTGGACCAAGGAGTATGCCCAAAACTTAGCTAGTGCTCAATAACACTTGTTTGATTTCCAGAGGTACATGTGTGCACCTGCTGGACTCTGACATAATGTGGTCTCATGATGCCCAGAGTCCACCAAGCCTACGGAGGGTGTGGCGCTCATCTGCACATGCCTTGGGATCAGGGAGACCTGGGTTTGAATCCTGCCCTTCTCATTTATTAGCTCTGATATGTCCTCTCCGACCTCAGTTACATTATATAAACTTCAGTTTCCTCTTCTGTAAAATAACAACAATACTTAAAGTTGATTTAGGAACTTAAAAAGATAATGCGTCTAAAGAGCTAGCTATAATCCCTCAATAAATGGTAGCTGTTGTTTTTCTATTGTACATGGCCACAACTCAAGGCCAAATTTGTGTCCACAGACACCAGAAAGGTGAAAGACCAAATTAAAAAAAAAAAACAACAACACACAACAAAAAACTAAAAATAAACAAAGCCTCATTATAGGGTATATTTATGCTCCAACTACAAATACTACAACCAAGCAGCATGCATTCATACTTGTATGTGTTACCAGTATGTAATAAATTTCACTAAAAATAAATGTTTGAGTATCATCTTAAAGAAATATCCTGCCAAGAAAACTTTCATTTGTGAGTGCTGCTGAAATGCTAGCCTGTAACCACATGTCCTCCTGAGCACGTGAAGGTCCACTGAGCATGAAACCCAAGGTGTGGAGCTTAGATACAGGCACTGGAGCCTGACTGTGTGGGACCCCAGCTCCCCAGACTCCAACCAGCTGTGCCATTTGGGCAACTTGCTTGACCTCTTTGGGCCTGAGTTTCCTCATATGTAGAATGAGGATATTAACAGGAGTATCTCCCTCACAGGTCTTTCATGAGAATGAAATGAAAATGCATGTATAGGTCTAAAACTAGGACTGGGTACATATTAAGCTTGTAAAACTTTTTATCTTTGACAATGGATCTGAGATGTTCTGAAAACTAAATTGGTGTTCAATAAAACCTATTTAATAAATGACCACCTTCTCTGTATTTTTATTCTAAACACAAACTATGGGACCAAATACTTCGGCCTGTCTCCTTAAATACAGCACACGGGTGCAAACCGACAGTCAGGGGCAGGGTGCTGTCAGGGGCAGGGGGCCGCCAGCTTCTCTCTGCCTCCCAGTTCCACCGTGTGATGGATAAAGCTTCCCTGAGAGCTGGACGTGTGCCTCTGGAGTAGAGGCAGGGTGTCCTGAGGCACACCAACAGAGCTCCCAGGCAGGCACCAGGCTCAGCCACGTGAAAACCATGATGATGGTGTGGATGAAAAAGTAGCCACACACTAAACCTGCCAAGCTCAGGGAGGCCTACATGGTGGCATTACAAACTCAAGGACCTAAAGTAACCACATAGGATGGTCTGAAATTAAAGCTTTCTAACAAGAGCGGTTCATGGCAGGTAGTCATGTCCTAGGCTGGTATTTTTTCCCTAAGCAAGGTCAATCTTTACCTTAACTGAGCCAGTCGTCTTTTTCACCTAAAGTAACATACCTGATAATGTAATCTTTGGAACGTCAGAGTAATCTCCTTCTCCAAACCCCTCAGGGCACAACTTCCACAGAAGAGCAGGAGTCCAGGAACCCCTCATGGTTCTTTTGTTCCCCCAACACCATCTCTAGGTGCTTGCTGTAAATGTTCATTGTGGACATCCTGTACCCACCAAGGTAAATTAAGTATCTCTCCATTTTACTCTTTATCCAATCTCCCTAATCTATCACCAATAAATTTTATGTGAGTAACCCCCTTATATCTTCCTCTTTGATTCTGATGTATAAAATAAGTGGTAGAGGTGCCATTTTCTCAATCCATTGAGATTTTGCTTTATAGCAATTATCATCAATTTGGCTCAAATAAACTCACAAAAATTCTTACAGGTTTGGATGTTTTTTTACATTGGCACTGGTCAAAAAATACATGTATTTTACAAGGAGGGCCATTTTCCATCTGAGAGAGCAGAGGTCATGTGGGTGAAGATTAGATGAACAGTGGCAGGTGCACGCTAGGGGACTAGCGAAAAGGTCACTTTCACATTTGGGATTTTATGGCTAAAACACCCGATGAAAACAGGTTAGAGTTAGACCATATAAGTCGAAGATTAAATAGTGTTAAGAAAAAGGCAGCCCACACACAGCTTGACTTGACAGATATCAGCCACTCCCACATAACTGGGTGGTTTTGGAAGCAACTCCATACCTGTGACAGGCCCCCGGACTTGGGTAAATATTACCCTCCAAATTCCCCCATCCTTGCCCTTGACCACCCCCCCCCGCCCCCATCTTTGAGGGTCACAGGATGGAAGCAGTTCTAGCCACAGCCTGCATCCAAATTTGAGATACCGTACTGGTCCCTCATACTCAAGTTTCCATATGATTTGCATAAAACCATGTCAACGTAAGAACCATTCAGACCTGTAGAGAATTTGTGTGAGTTTATTTGAGCCAAACTGATGACAATTGCCAGGAAGCAGAATCTCAACAGATTGAGAAAATGCTCCAGAGAATGGCAGTTTTGCAGCTTATTTTACACATTACAATCAAAGGAGGAGGTGTAAGGGGGTTATATGAAATCCATTTGCGATAGATTAGGGAAGTGGGAGAAGGCAAAATGGGGAATCTCTGGGATTGGATAAAAAATAAAACAAATAGACATGTACTTATGTTACAGAGGTTGTTATAAGGTAGTTAACAGTCAACAATTAACACGATAATAATGAGGGGATTTGTGGTCTCTGCTCTGGTGTGGGGGTTGTGCCCTGGCTGAGGGGCCTGGGGGGGAAAGAGGAAATTACCCTGAAATTCCTAAGGTATGGTATTCTAAATGCAAAAAGGCAATAGACAGGCTCATTTAAGGTAAAGATTGACCTTGGTCAAGAAAGATACCGGCCTAGGACATGACAACCCACCATGTCTCCCTTTTACCTAGAAAGTTTTAATTTCAGACCATCCTATGTGGTTACTTTGGGTCTCAGAGTTTGTAAGGCTGTCATACAGGCCTCCACTGAGCTTGTCAGGGTTAGTATGTGGCCCCTTTTTCATCCACAACTAGAAGAGGAGCAGATGCACCCCTGCTCCCACTAGCCACTAAGAAGAAAGGCAGAACCCTTAAGAAAACATGTTTTCTGGTAAGGTTAAAGGGTCCTGGTATCTTTGTCCAAAAGTCCCCCAAGACCCAAGTCTGCATTTTAGTAGAGTCAAGTTCAGTCAGACTTCTCTTGCTCATCCTGCCACAGTCCCTTTTCGGGGCAGAAATCTAGGTTAGGCCACCCAGCGGGGCATGTGGTTTTGCTGTTGCTGCTGTGTCCCCTCATGTGTGTTCTTGTATAATCATCATTCCTGTGCCAGGAAGAGGCAGCACATGATGTCACAATGGTCAAAACTGACAACTCTGGGTCACCTTCAAAATGGATCCCACCCCCACATCGGGAAACACTATCAGTGAGAGGGAGAACATAACACGAAAGTGCGGATGGGGTTCTTCCCGGAAGCATTAATGGAAAACAGTGCTGGGCTATCCGTTTTGCAGAAAGTCAGGAAAAAAAAAAACAACAAAAAAAACACAAGTAAATCCCATTGAACAAATTAACCAAAGATTTTCTTTTATACTAGAGGCCTGATGCATGAAATTTGTGCAAGAGGCTCTGCCCTTGCAGCTGCTGCGGCTTGCCTCAGCCCTTGCAGCCCTGGCTTCGTCAGTAAGGTCGTCCATAAGGACGTCCGGAAGGTCATTTGGCTGTCCAGTCTAATTAGCATATTATGCTTTTATTATGATAGATGATAATTCCAGTGCTGGCAAGACTGTTGGAAAACAGGCAGCTCACACACTGCTCCAGGGAGTGAATATCGATATATATTCTCTGGAGCACTATTTATCAACACATATTCATTGAGGATGCTCTTATTTTCTCTGCCCTGAATCCTCCCTTTCTCTGTTAACAGCTTGGTCCCCTTTCCTGGGCCATTCTTCTTAAAAGTCTTTCTCCAATTGAAATTCTTCCTCCATTTAAAATTCTTCCTCCACTCCATTCACCAGGTTTGTACAAGAATCTTTCACAACCACAAGGGGCTAGCAGTGGTTCTCAACCTTCTGGCCCTTTAAATACAGTTCCTTATGTTGTGAACCAACCATAAAATTATTTTCGTTGCTACTGCATAACTGTAATGTTGCTACTGTGATGAATCGTAATGTAAATATCTGATATGCAGGATGGTCTTAGGCAACCCCTGTGAAAGGGTCGTTCGACCGCCAAAGGGGTCGCGACCCACAGGTTGAGAACCGCTGTGCTAGAGGATCTAAGCAATCCTAGTGAGCCCTTTGGTGGTCTATAAAACTCAGGGATTTATCTCCTCAGAGAGCTAAAATGGGAAGTTGTAAAACTCTACAACCAGTCCTAGTATTTCCCACCAATGTTCAGTAAAAGAGAATAATGAACCAATTACATAAAAAGAAACCAAAGAGAGAAGAGGCTCAGAGAGCTGGAGGCATTAAGTTCTGGAATCCACTTATTCCCACTGCCGTTTCTATATCCTGTCCCCTTTTTACCTAAAGTGCTTAACCCTGAAATGCTGGCACTTAGAAGCAAAGGGTCCTAAGTCCTATAGTATCAAATGTATATCCTTTGACTTAGGATTTTGTTATAAAGCTATATTAAGTAACAAAAGCAAAATGTTATTACATGATCCATTTTTGTTTTAAAAATATATCTATGAAAAAAATACATCTATGTATATGTCGAGAAAATATGGAAGAACCTAGAACAAAGGTCAATAGTAAATACGTATTTCTGGATGGTGCATCTTGGAGAAAGTTCTCTGAATTTTCTAAATTTTTCCCATTGAGTATGTATTAAAGCATTCCCCCACTTATCCAGGGTTTTGCCATCCGAAGTTTCAGTTACCCACCATCAACTATGGTCCAAAAATATTAAATAGAAAATTCCAGAAATCAAAAATTCTTAAGTTTTAAATTGCACCGAGTAACATGCTAAAATCTCTCACCCAGGTCGTGAGTCATCCCATTGTCCAGCATATTCATGCTGCATACACTACCTACCCATTCGTCTTGGATAGCGAATCAACACTCTTGATATCACAGTGCATGTGCTCAAATAACCCTTATTTTACTTAGTAATTGCCCCAAAGTGCAATTCAGATATGCCAAAGAGGAGCCATAAAGTGCTTCCTTTAAGTAAAAAAGTCCATATTTACAGGAGAAAAAAACAGTAAATATGGGGTACGGTACTATCCATGGTTTCAGGCATCCACTGGGGCTTTTGGAATGTATCCCCCTAGGGCCTAGGCTGAGAGGAGACTACCACTGTACTTCTATAACAAAAAAGAAGTAGCAGAGATTTAAAAAATATTTTTCTCAAAGCTATACATGTACAAAGTTTAGATTTTTTAAGCTTTTTTTTTTTTTTTTTTTAAGAATAGTTCATTGATTTTTAGAGAGAGGGGAAGGGAGCAGAGAGAAACATCGATGTGAGAGCACACTGATCGGCTGCCTCCTACACACCTCCCACCGGGGATGAGCCAGAAACCCAGGCATGTACCCTGACTGGGAATGGAACAGCAACTTTCTGTGCAGGGATGACGTCCAATTGAGCTACACTGGACAGGGCAATTTTTAAAGCTTTTAATGAAAAATTGTAGCCCTCTGCCCCATCCCCAGTTTCCACTCCCCAGTGGTATCCACATTTAAAACAATAGAAATATTGAGGAGAGAACGTAGGCCAGAATTGGACATGCAGTTGGGGGATCTACTGTAAGTGAGGACATGTCATTCTTGCTCTAAACATGAGCATTACGTAGGGTAAAAGCCTCATGGCTCTTTGAAAGGTAGGGCTGCATTCTGACACCAACTCCACCACCATGGAGGACCCCCCACACACCCCAATCTCTGCAAGCAGAGGGTGGGGCAGGGGTATGTGTGTCACTGCAGAGGCCACTCTGTTCATTGCCCAGTGTGAACCCGGCTAACCATCCTCCACCCCAAGGAGAGACGCTTCATACACAGACTAGACAGATCCTTGCTGGTGTCATCTCTCCTGTTTGCCCACATAAATCCCCTACTGCTATGTAAGCCAATGTCCTCCTGAGTTTTACTCTCAAGAAACCAATAATAGCTCCATTTTCTTCCACCACCTCTCCCTCCCACCCCCAATTTTCCATTCTTTTTTCATAGGAGGCCAATAAGTGGATCTCACGTACTTATGGAATTTTCAACTTCAATATCAGGAATTCTTGGTCTCTAAAAGGAAAAACATTGTTATGACATTGTCAAAGTAAAAAAGAAAAATGTATTGTTACAGATTAAAAGTGCACTATGGAATCACACTTACAAAATACAGAAGCACATGTGTGCATACCCCAAACGCCCCGATATCCCACAGCTTGACTAAAGGGAACACGCTCAAGTATTTAAATTTTCTTCCCCCCAAACTTAAATGCTTTCCTGGGCTTTTCTTTTCCTTAGCAAAAAAAGCAAAGCAGTTTATTTTCTCATAATTCTAGGAATGGGGGGGGGGGCGTTGGGGGAGAGCAATGTGAGAGAAATAACTTTATGTATCTGAATGTTGCTGTTTAAAATGTCTTTACTTCTCCCTTTCTCCCATGTTAGCCTAAGTGTCTAACATTTTTTGTTGCCACTTTGGCCAAGCTGTTTTTACCTCAGTGATGTTTGGACATTTCAGGATTCTTTGAAAACAAATCACTAAACGTTCAACCTTTTCTTAATACCAAGTTACATGTACCACATGGCTTCTACAGAATATTTAGGATATATATTAATAATATGCTTAAAATATCACAGAGATCTTTGACCATGGAGCGAACCTAAGGGGAAGGCTGTTTTAGATTTGGAATAGGATACAGATTTACAGGTACTTTTACTGAAACATCTTTTAAAGCTTTTTCTTTGGAGGGGGGGTCTAGGTTTAATTCAATAGAAGCAGAAAAGAAACAAAGAAAATCATGCACTATTCGTCTTAATGTTTGCAGCAAACTTTTTTTTACTAACAAAACTGCATTAAGCCCTAACCGGTTTGGCTCAGAGGATAGCGCATCAGCCTGCCTACTCAAGGGTCCCAGGTTCGATTCTGGTCAAGGGCATGTACCTTGTTGCGGGCACGTACCTTGTTGTGGGCACATCCCCAGTGGGGAGTGTGCAGGAGGCAGCTGATCAATGTTTCTCTCTCATCGATGTTTCTAACTCTCTATCACTCTCCCTTCCTCTCTGTAAAAAATCAATAAAAAATATTTTTAAAAATGCATTAATAATTACAGGCATGTTTATATCTTACTTTATTTTATACCAGAGGCCTGCTGCACAAAATTCATGCAAGGGGCTTGGCCCTCACAGCCATGGCAGCTTGCCTCGGCCGCCCTGGTAGCCCTGGCTTTATCTGGAAGGACATCCAGAAGATCGTTCTGCTGTCCGGCTAATTAGCATATTACGCTTTTATTATTATAGATTATATTGGCTCAATGATGCTACACTTGGGTTGCTTAGAAGATATACATTCTGTGGAAGTTTTGGCCCTGGGTGGTAGATTTTTACCTCAAATATTGAAATCTGTGCCCATTCCTACCACAGAGCCTAGTGCATGGACGATGTCCAGTAGCCATTGAAGGAATATTGCTGTCCTTGCACAAAGGAACATGCTACATTGGAAACCACCCAACTTAATTCTTTGGTTTGGGGGCTTCTGAATATTTATTGGCTTATAAAAATTTTTTCATTTACTGGTTTCCCATATTTGATAGATATAGAAACTGAGGCCAAGAAAATTACATTGTTCCAATGTGGTATGGACATCAATCAAAGAGAACTCGACCCTACATTTTCCTGATGGCTCTGTCAGCTCTCCAGAAAGTCAATTTCCTGAAAGCGAATTCATTACTTGATCAATGCACCACACTTACAGTTTTGGGTGACCTACCTTCATAGCTGTGTTTTAAGGAATGTTAAATTCTCTTGCCCCAACTCCTGCTGCTGCAGTTGGATGCTGAGAGGTGGTACAAGGTGGGGTGGTCATGGCTTATCCTATATAATAAAAGCGCAAATGCAAATCGACCAAATGGCAGAAGGACCGCTAGCTATGACGTGCACTGACCACCAGGGGGCAGATGCTCAATGCAGGAGTGAGGGGTCCTGGACTGGGAGAGGGCACAGGCCGGGCTGAGGGACAACTCCCCCCACCCCCCCCACCCCCGCTGCCAGTGCATTAATCTTGTGCACCGGGCCTCTAGTTCACAATAAAAAGACTGTAAGGAAACCTTTACTTTCAAGAATATATTCATGATTATTCTTTCTTTGGATCATAGGAGTCTCAATTTATTAAATATTATTATTGGTTAATTCAAAGCCTTTCTCTCTCTCTCTTTCATTTTATTCCCACTTCCTCTTCTCATCTTCCCCCACCCCATCCAAGGCAAGCATTAAAATGAGCTTAATGTGTAACTTTTTGCTTGTATGTGTTCTTGCATAATGGACAGTATTTGTGCACATGTGTTTTCAACTTAACCTAATGATACTGGGTTATAGATCTCATTCCTTTTCTTACCCAGTTCACTCAGAACACTCTTATAAGGGCCATCCAAGTTGTTATGAGCACACCTTAACCATTGTTTCTGACCCCAAGGTAGACACACTCCACATTTTAGCCTCTCTCCCAGGGATGGACGCCAGCTTACAACCAACTCCGCCCTGCATCAATAAATATCCTGCCAAAAATATCCTCGTACAAGCTCTTCTACAGACCTGCTGGGAATTTCTTGGGGCTCTATACCTAGGAGCAGAAATTCTGTCACCAGGTACAGTCATATCTGCTTTACCAAGACTTGCCAGATCCTACTTTAGCCTTCCCCTCTTCCAGAAGAACATGAGAGCTCCTATATCCCACTCCAAAAGTTTTGCAAACCTAACGTGCTGAGTCATACCACACTGTTTTCATTAGCACGTCTCTGATTACTAATAACTTTGAACATCTCTTTTTTAGGCTTGCTGACCTTTCAATTTCTTCAGTTGATTGCTGAATGTATATTATAATGTACTTCTATATCATAAATATTAGTTGTTTAGACTTGCAATGCCTGTTTTGTACTTTGTGGAACACTTTGCTGAATTTATTATCTATTTGTTAATGTTTCCGTGCTTTCCCTCACTGAAGAGAAATTCCATACTTTTGATGCAATCGAATTCACACACCACTCCCTGTCTCTTCTTGCTTTATGCTTTGACATTTTGTTTAAGTACTTCCCTCTCCTAGGTTTCAAGAGCGGTAGCCTATATTTTCTTCTATTGACCCTAGAGCTTTCCTTTTAGCATTTAAATCTTTAATCTACCTGGAGTCTACCTCCAGGTAGAAATCCAATTTTATTTATTTTTATAAAATGAGTCAGTCTTCTCTACACCATCTTCTAAATACTCCATCTTTTTGAAACTATTTTTTTCCCTATGTTGCTGGGTCTGTCTCTAAGCTCTCTAATCTATTTCATTCATTTATTTTTCTGTTTTACATCAATATTACACTAAACTAACAACATGGTAGCATTCTGACGTTATTTTCCACCCTTCAGCTTTATTAAGATATAAATGACATACAACATTATGTAAGTTTAAGGTGTATAACATGATGATTTGATATATGTGTACATTGTGAAATTATTATCACAATAAGGTTAGTTACCACATCCATCACCTAACAGTAAACATGTGTGTATGTGGTGAGAACATTTTAAGATTCACTCTATTAGCAACTTTCAAGTATATGATATAGTATTGTTAACTATAGTCATCATGCTGTAAATGACGTTCTCAGAACTTATTCATCTTACAACTGAAAAATTGTACCATTTAACCAACATCACCCCATTCCCCCACCTCCACTCCTAGCAACCACCAATCTACTCTCGGTTTCTGTAAGTTCAGTCTGATAGGTCCTCATATCTAGTGGGGCAAGATACCTATCTTGACTTTTAGGTTGACTTAACCAGCTGTTAATAATTATTCCCTCATTAATTTTTCACTGAATGTAATTGGTTCCTTAAAAAATTTAATTCAAGTGTAATTTCATTCAATGTACAGGCAAAAATTTAATGCCTGGGGTATTGGGGGAGGGATTGAGAAAAAAGAGAGCTCATGGACAAGAACAACAGTGTGATGATTGCTGGTGGGGCAGAGTAGGGGTAGAAGAGGGTACAGGGAAGATAAATGGTGATGAGGGAGAGAAAAATGTGATTTTTTAAAAAGTTTAATGCCTGACTACAGGGACCATCATTTCCCAACTCCCATGCACACATTTCAGATCACACTCTCTGACTCTGTTTAAGTGCTCTAGAATCTTTGAGATTACCTAGATCTCAAATACCTGACTTAGCATTTGATTTTGTAGTTTCATCATCTTAAAGTGAAGATGAAGACACCGTGTCACTGTGTTGTTGTGATGAGAGCCTCCAGAGCTGAGGGATGGATGGATGGCAGGCCGCTGGTGCTCACTCTCTTCCTTAATGACTCACTTCCTCACACCAGCCTCCACGGGAGCACAGACTCCTGTCTCAGCCAAATTATAAATGACTGCGTCATGGGCTTTTAGAGTCAAAACTGCAAATGCTAAGGGTCTACTTGTGGGGGGAAGTAGGAGAGGCATCAAGGATTAGCAGACGCCTATCCCTATTGAGAGCCATGGGGCCTCTGCTAAACACCCAACTAATGCTCTTCTCAGCTCTCGCCCCCAGGACGTCCTGGGCTTTTCCTGGTTCAGCCTGATTCGTCCTCCTTCCCCTGCAAGCTGATGCAGAGGGAAGGCTTGCTGGCTTACTTCCACTACTGCAGTCACCTTGAAGCTTAGCAGCTCTGGCTTGGGGAACTCAGTGAT
Source organism: Myotis nattereri (assembly GCF_964212035.1). NCBI lineage: Eukaryota > Metazoa > Chordata > Mammalia > Chiroptera > Vespertilionidae > Myotis > Myotis nattereri. The sequence continues at coordinate 22,725,114 of NC_138081.1, forward strand.
GTTTCTGCAAATCACTGAAGGGGAGGGCTTGGTGGCTCCCCAGGGGGTGACACTCATAGACTCATCCCCACAAGAAGAGACTGGACCCTGGTAGGATGTGCAGAATTAAGGCGAGGGCCTCCCAGGGAGCAAGGGGAACACAACAGGCAGGAAGCAGGGAGGGACGAAGAGAAGCGAGAAGCAAAGAGAAGCAAATCAAGTAAGGGAGAGAAATATCTGAATGCTTTAGTGTTGACTCTCTTCATTGGGTTTTTCTTTCTAAATGTCTGCTTCTTCGTAATTCTCCAAGTCAGTACCCCTAGAGACCATTCTGAAAGCCTTCTTCTTCAGCAGCACCTCTGTGGGTTTGATAAAAATAGCGCTACATTGGTGCAGTCTGAGAACTGGAATTTGAAAAGGAGTCATCACCTCCTATTTAGAAACTTCCCAACTTGCAGCAACTTACTAGTATGTGGAAGTTACAGAATTCAGGAATACAGTATTTGCTCTCATTATTTAAAATAAAATCCCCTTCTTTTTCCCTCCACACTCTCTCCATCTTTTTTTCTTTACTCTTTTGCACCTCTTTTCACACTCTCCTGTCCCGCACAACCCATTCCTCACACACGCATGGGTGGTGATGAATAAGGCACACTGATATGCTTCAATGCAGAGGGACTGAAGGTGCCATTTGCCAGTGGAAAGGCTGGGAGCCCAAGGGATGTCTGTAACACAAGAAGTTTATGTTTTAAAGGATTCCGTCTCTTCCCTTCTCTGGACTCTATTTCCCTGTGTGTGAGTGTGTGTGTGTGTGAGAGAGAGTGTGTGTGTGTGTGTGTGTGAGTGTGAGTGTGTGTGTGTGTGTGTGTGTGAGTGTGAGAGTATGAGTGTGTGTGTGAGTGTGTGTGTGTGTGTGAGTGTGTGTGTGAGTGCGAGTGTGTGTGTGTGTGCGAGTGTGTGTGTGTGAGTGTGTGAGTGTGTGACTGTGTGTGTGTGTGCGAGTGTGTGTGTGTGAGTGTGTGAGTGTGTGACTGTGTGTGTGACTGTGTGTGTGTGTGTGTGAGTGCGAGTGTGTGTGTGTGTGCGAGTGTGTGTGTGTGAGTGTGTGAGTGTGTGACTGTGTGTGTGACTGTGTGTGTGTGAGTGTGTGTGCGAGTGTGTGTGTGTGAGAGTGTGTGTGTGTGTGTGTGAGTGTGTGTGAGTGTGTGTGTGTGAGTGTGTGTGTGTGTGTATGACACCCACTGCCACAGGCAGGAGAGCGGTTCCCTTTGTTGTAGAGTGCAAGTGCTTTCTTTTGGCATGTGGCCCTTGCCACTGTGGAACATTCCAGCTTGGACAAGCCAAGGAGACCAGTTGGGTCACTGGCCAGCAAACTCCACTGAGTGCCCTTGGGTGGGGGTGGCCTGAAGCCCAGGAAAAGCCAGTTGGTGGGTGGCTGTTTTTCTGGGATGGCATGCTTTCGTTTCTCTGAGATGTCAAAGTTGCTGCCCGAGGAAGAGGATACGAAGGCAGGGGGTGGGAGGGGAGACAAAGGCTGTAAGGACTGTCACATATGCTGAACAGCTGGGTCCAGCAGGGACAAGGCCATCTCTGTGAGCTTAGGCCACTGGGTGGAATTTCTCTGGCAAGTAGTCCTTCTCTGTAAAGCCTCTGAAAGGAAAACGTGTGCAAATTCCTTAGGGTGCCACTATTCATTTCACTTGATCTCCAAGGCCTACCAAACACACTGAGACCTCTACCTTCAGGTACCTCCTGGGCCCTGGGCCTCAACCTAAGCTTTCAGGTGTGGTGACTGAAGGAATATTTTAAAAAGCCATTGTGGTGTGGCTACTGCTATATTTCAATGAGAAGTGAAAAAGGAGCCATGAACCTTTAGGTCTTTTTTTATTTTTTTTTTATTTTTATTTTTTAAATATATTTTTTTAGTTGATTTCAGAGAGGAAAGGAGGAGAGAGCGAGATAGAAACATCAATGATGAGAGAGAATCATTGATTGGCTGCCTCCTGGGCATGTGCCCTTGGCCAGAATCAAACCTGGGACCCTTCACTCCTCAGGCTGATACTCTATACGCTGAGCCAAACCGGCTAGGGCTAGGTCTTTTTTTATAAAGGCAAGTTACCAAGTAACCTGCCCACATCACCTTCACTGCATCCCTTTTCCACATGGGGTCAGAAGTCTGGAGTTGGAGGAAATTAGGGAGTGGGTGAGACTTGGGGTAGATGAAGGCCTAGAAAGGGGTGAGTATGGATATACATACAGGGGTCCCCAAAAAATGTATACACACTTTGAAAGCTGATAGCTCAACGTTGAAAATGAAATAGATTTTAATCAACACTGACTTTATAATTATTCAAAGTGTGTGTATGCATCTGTTGGGGGCAGCCTATATTTCAGAATGCAAGGCTAGCACCACTTACACAGGAATGGAGCTTTTATCGCTTCTCTCCTGAAGATCAGAGAACCTCTTTCTTGGTGACTCTCCCTCCGACAACTGTCTAGGCGTGTTCTCTCCACCACGTATTCCTGGGAGACCCCAGGAGAGTCCGGCCCTGTTGTTTCTGAATTTTCTTTTAGCTATTACATCATTCATAGAACCAAAACTTTAATGAGAAGAATGCCATGTAGAAGTGAAGGAGCAGCATTGGTAGGAGTGAGGGTCCCCAGCACCCCTCTCTCACTGGCCCCAGGTATGTGAAACCACTAGCACATCACAAATCCCAGCTTGAAAACTAGTGATCCTGTCCAAGTTCATGATTTTACAGGAGAAAAGAGGGAATCCAGAAAGGGGGAAGATGACCAAAGTCAGACATGTGCTGATGGGGTTCATTTTTGGAACGAAGAGTTATTATTAAACAGGATGCAGTCGAACTAAAATTCACACCCAGCCTGGCCAGTGTGACTCAGTAGTTGAACACTGACTATGAACCAGGAGGCCATGGTTCGATTCCTGGTCAGGGCACATGCCCAGGTTTTGGGCTCGATCACCAGTAGGGAACGTGCAGGAGGCAGTTGATCAATGATTCTCTCTCATCATTGATGTTTCTCTCTCTCTTTCCCTCTCCCTTCCTCTCTGAAATCAATAAAAAATATATTTAAAAAAATTCACACCCACATCTCCCACTTCCAGTGTGTTCTCCCTGGTGGGCATCTTAGCTTAAGTGTCCATTGTAAAGCAGTGGTTAAGAGCGTGGGCACAGGAATTGGGTCTCTTGGATTACAATTCTGGTTCTACCATTTATCAACAGTGTGATTTGAGTGAATTATTCCACCTGTAGGGGCCTCAATGGGAGAAAATGACAATGATAATGATATCTACCTCATAGAATCCTCATAAATATTAAACAAGATGTTCCATGTAAAACACTTAAAATAGGTCCTGGTGTTTAATACACTTTCAAGAAATATTGGTTATTATTATTATAACTTGAAGAAATATGGCCTAAGGTGTTGGTTTATAATAAATGCTAGCTTTGTCAAGAATCTCTTAATTTGCTCGAATGCTAGAGGCAAACACAGTGAAAATGATCCACTTTGCTGGACATAAGAGGTAATTACTACTATGCATACACGGAAGGTTTCTGCTCTTCTTCCAATCTGCCACCAGATGGCAGCAGCAGATAACAGGAAACAGTTCAGGTGAGGCATTGAGTAATGAATGCTTCCTCCGTTTGAAAGGAGAAACATTAGTTAACAGCCTTATGGATCACAGATCTTTACAAAGCCCTGTTAAGGAGGACAATTCCTTTCCTCTCTAGAACTTCTAAAATGTATGCTGACAAGAAGGGTTTAAACATACAAGAACACACTCTTATACATGAAAATACTGAGCATTTTGAGAAAACAATGTTAATAAATATTTTAAAATTATAGGATTTACAATAAACCAAATGTTCACAATGAATAAGCTATGCCCAAGCAAAGAAGCAGTTGTTCACAAAGTGAGATCCAAAAGCATCTAAAAAGAAGTGCTGATTCCAGTCCCGGTTCACTTTTTTAAAAAAAATTGATTTCAGAGAGGAAGGGAGAGGGATAGAGAAATAGAAACATCAGTGATGAGAATCATTGATTGGCTTCCTCCTACACCCCCTTTACTGGGGATCAAGCCTACAACCTGGGCAAGTGCCCTGACCGGGAATCAAATCATGACCACTTGGTTCATAGGTCAATGCTCAACCACTGAGCCACACCGTCCAGGCTCGGTTCACTTGTGAGTGAAGCACTGCAGAGTCTGTGTAGGACAGATTGTTGTATGTGTCTGATTGAATCTGAAGAACTAATCTTGCTTAGTCCTTCCGGCCCAAATTTGGTGGAGAGTGAGACAGAAAGTGCCAGAGGGATTGCTTCAGAAGGTTCGTAAAAATTAGCCTCCTGAGTCCGTGGACCAGAAATGAGGAATTTTAATCTAACAGGTTCAAGGTTCTGCTGGAGGAACCATTGATAGAGTGTCCACTCTGGATGGTCCACTGAGTGTATGAGCTCAGGGTCAGACAAGATGGGCTCAAATTCTGGCTCTGCCATTTGCTATTTGGTCATCTTTGTAGAATTTATTTCACCTCCTAAGCCTTACTCTTCTGATTTATGGAATGAAAATAATAGCAGCTTCCTCAAAAACTTATAATTGAGGGCTCTGGCCAAATGGCTCAGTTGGTTGGAGTGGCATCCCATGCACCAAAAGGTTGTGGGTTTGATTTCCAGTCAGGGCACATACTTAGTTTGTGGGTTCCATCCCTGGTCGGGGCACATACAGGAGGCAATTGATCAATGTTTCTTTCTTTCTTTCTTTCTTTCTTTCTTTCTTTCTTTCTTTCTTTCTCTCTCTCTCTCTCTCTCTCTCTCTCTCTCTCTCTCTCTCTCTCATCAATGTAAAAACATATCCTTGGGTGAGGATTTTTTTAAAAAAAAAACATTATAATTCAGGATTATGTGAACTTTAATTATGGAGGGCTCAGTAAATGTTAGCTATTACTAGTATTAGGTTTTTTTAATATATTTTATTGAGTTTTTACAGCGAGGAAGGGAGAGGGATAGAGAGAAACATCGATGAGAGAGAAACATCGACCAGCTGCCCCCTGCACACCCTCTTCTGGGGATGTGCCCGCAACCAAGGCACATGCCCCTGACCAGAATCGAACGTGGGACCCTTCAGTCCACAGGCCAATGCTCTATCCACTGAGCCAAACCGGTCAGGGCTACTAGTATTATTTTTAATCACTTCACAAATATATGCCACTCTGAGGATCAATGGAGAACAAAGTAGAGATATACCTTCACAGGTCAGATAGAGACAAGCAAATAAGCACATACTGAGTGAGAAGGGTTATGAAAGGGAGAGGGTAGGGCCTGAGAAATAAGGGAAGGCTTCCCTTGGAGAAGTGAAATCTAAACTGGAAACTAAAGGATGATAGCCTTATCCAGGCGGAGTGTCTGCAGCAGAGGGAACAGCACCAACTAAGCCCTGAATTTCAGAGACTGCATTTAGCTTGTGATTAATAATAATAATTGCTAACACTGTCTTGTCTGAGAGCTTAGTATGTGCCAAGCGCCTTTATAAGTACATTATATGTATAAATGTATTTATTCCTCATAATAACCTATATAAAGTCCCATCACAATCCCCATTTTATAGATAAGAAGACTCAGGCAAAAAGAGATTAGGTCACATGCTCAAGGTCATCTATTTATATAAAAACCCTGGGTGTAACGCCCATCACATCAGAGGCTCAACCAATCGCAAGGAAGTCAGTCCTGCAGGGGTTGCCTAGGCAATGGCTGTGCCCTCCCCAGCTGTTTCCTGCGAGGGTGAGGTTTGAGGCAGGAACTGGCCCTTGGAGCATGGAGACATATCTTTATAAAGTTTTAATGCATTATATTAGAGGTCGTGGAGGTACTGTTTTACCTACAGCATCTACAGGAATTGCTGCAAATTTACTTCTCGGTAGAAGAATCTTCCATTCCCAATATAAATTAACAATTCCATTAAATGAAACTTCAATTTCTAGACTCGATATAAACAGTGAAGTTGCTAAAACTATTAAAAAAGCCCAACTTCTCACAATTGATGAATGCACCATGGCATCCAGTCATGCTATAAACGCCATAGACAGATTACTAAGAGAAATAATGAATCTGAATGTTGTATCTGGTGGGAAAGTTTTCCTTCTTGGAGGGGATTTTCGACAATGTCTCAGTATTGTACCACATGCTATGCGATTGGCCATAGTACAAATGAGTTTAAAGTACTGTAATGTTTGGGGATGTTTCAGAAAGTTGTCTTACAACAAATAGGAGATCAGAGGATTCTACTTATAGTGAACTAGAGGCCCGGTGCACAAAAATTTGTGCACTCGGGGGGCATCCCTCAGCCCAGCCTGCCCCCTCTAACAGTCTGGGAGCCCTCACAGGATGTCCTACTGATGTCCCTGTGGGGAGCAGGCCTAAGCCGCAGTCTGGCCTCCCTCTGTGGAAGGCAACTGGCCGATCAGGTATATAGATACTTTCTGAAGGCAGCACAGACTCCTTCCTTATTTCTTTACTCTGTGGTTGGAGAATAGGGGACTAAAAGGTGGAGACAGAGCTGTGGCTGGGCCTGGGGCTCTTGTAGGCAGCAGAAAGAAGGAGCGGGCTGGGGAAAGTCTAGACACCGTTTTCTTCAATTGTCCTCCCTTCCTCCCGGCCCCTCACTCTGTTCTTTCCTTGTCATGGTGGACGCTTGGGCCTCGGACTGACAGGAGCCCAGCGACGGTGGAGTTCAGCCCCCTCGCTTCTCAGCTGAACATACAAATGCCTCATATTCCAAGTGGAGCTGTTTTCAAGTGGCTAAAGTGCTGGCAATTCATGCCTCCCGGCCTTTCCCCTCTCGGGTTTCCTCCTTGGGTCAGTTGCAAACTTCACCGAGACACAGAAGCAACCCTGCCCTGGTAGTTCTGCACCGGCCCCTGCCAGGGCCCGGCCGGGCACTCTTCCTTGAGGTCTCTGGGTCCACAGTCTGAGCTCAGGGAGGTCACCCAGAGCCCGTTCCCCCCGGACAGGTGGGGCAGGGGGGCTAGCTTGAAGAGCTGGAGGAAGATGGCAGAGTAAGAGTTGGTCTGAACCAGCACCTGCTTAGCCAGACTTCCTAAGCTCCCCACCAGGCCCAGGCTGGGCCCCTTCCCCACACCAGGAGGATCCCAGCTGAGGTCCCCTCCCTGCACCCAGCGCTCTCCTCCCTGTTCTACCACTGGGGGAAGGGAGCAGCTCACCTGCTCTGGACCCTGCCAACCTGGCAGGCTGAGGCACAGGTGGTGCAGCCTAGGGTGCTGGTGGCTGCGAGCCTTCTCCCCCTCCCTGAAGTGTGGGGTGGGGTGGCAGTAGCTCACAGCCGCCCCTGGGCACCATGCATGGAGACACCGCTCTCCACTGAGGCACCACCCGCCGGGGACCTGTGGGGGTTGGGGTGGCCTTGGGCTCCCACTGGCCCCACTGAAGCCAGACTCAGCTTGGCCGGCCGCCCAAGGGCTGCGCATGCCCCACGGGCCTCATCGCCCTCATGAATCACTGTGGTCCGGCCGTCCCATCCCAGTAAGTGGCCATCCCGATTGCCATGGCTCACTCCCCGGTGCAGTTGGGCCTGCCCAGAAAGCATGTAGGCAGGAGCTGGGCCTCTGAAGGGAAGGAGGAGGGATGCGCGGGCCAGGGCAGAAGTGGGGAACTTGGCGGTGTAAACACAGCCCCCCCCCACGTTGTGATGGCCCCTTGTGCTGCATTCCCGAACCCCTGGGTGTCCCTGCCCAGCACTGTGCTCTCGGGCCTGGGGTGGGGGTGAGGGACCTGGAGCTACGGCCTGAAGGCAGCCCTCGCTGGCTTGGAATCACAGTGGTCGATCAGGGAGAGATGCGGGGTGCCAAATTCCCTCTCTCTCTCTCTCTCTCTCTCTCTCTCTCTCTCTCTCAGAGGGCCCCATGTCCCCGGCAGGCAGGCGGGGGCTCAGACGATGGAAAGCGATGCCAATCGCCTTGCCTAAGCCCCCGCTCGCCCCTGGGTCGCACACTGGGGCCTGGATGGCGGCTCGCACTGTCCCGCCCTGCCTGCAGTATGCAAATTAGCTGCCATCTTTGTTGGCGGTTAATTTGCACATCACTCTGATCAGCCAATGGAGGGCATAGCGAAGGTACAGTCAATTACCATGTTTGTCTATTATTAGTGTAGATGGTTAGTAAAACTTGGAGATGGCAAACTTGATAGCAGTTTTCATTTAGGAATGGATATTAGTGAAATCCCCTGTGAAATGATTTGTAATGGGTCTATTATTGAAGCTACCTTTGGAAATACTATATCTATAGATAACATTAAAAATATATCTAAACGTGCAATTCTTTGTCCAAAAAATGAACACGTTCAAAAATTAAATGAAGACATTGTTGATATCCTCGATGGAGATTTTCACACATATTTGAGTGATGATTTCATTGATTCAACAGATGATGCTGAAAGGGAAAATTTTGCCATCAAAATTTTTTTTAAATATATTTTATTGATTTTTACAGAGGGGAAGGGAGAGGGATAGAGAGTTAGAAATACCGATGAGAGAGAAATATCCATCAGCTGCCTCCAGCACACACCCCACTGGGGATGTGCCCGCAACCAAGGTACATGTCGTTGACTGGAACTGAACCCAGAACCCTTCAGTCCGCAGGCCGATGCTCCATCCACTGAGCCAAACCGGCCAGGGCTCAAATTTCTTAATAGTATTACTCCTTCGGGAATGCCGTGTCATAAATTAAAATTGAAAGTAGGTGCAATCATCATGCTATTGAGAAATCTTAATAATAAATGGGGTCTTTGTAATGGTACAAGATTTATTATCAAAAGATTACAACCTAACATTATCGAAGCTGAAGTATTAACAGGATCTGCAGAGGGAGAGGTTGTTCTGATTCCAAGAATTGATTTGTCCCCATCTGACACTGGCCTCCCATTTAACTTGATTCGACGACAGTTTCCCGTGATGCCAGCATTTGCAATGACTATTAATAAATCACAAGGACAAACTCTAGACAGAGTAGGTATATTCCTACCTGAACCCATTTTTGCACATGGTCAGTTATATGTTGCTTTCTTTTGAGTTTGAAGAGCATGTGACGTTAAAGTTCTAAATACTTTATCACAAGGGAAATTAGTTAAGCACTCTAAAAGTTTTCACTCTTAATGTGGTGTACAGGGAGATATTAGAATAAGTTTAATCACTTTATCAGTCATTGTTTGTATCACTATTGTTTTTATATCATGTTTTTGTTGTTTTCATATCATGTTTTTGTGGTTTTTATATCATGCCTCTGTTGTTATATCTTTTTGTTACTGTTTATTGATAAATTTATATATTATTTCCATATACATTTTAATAATTTCCTTTCATCTCTCACACTATTATAGAGAAAGGGCAAATCACAATATTAAAATATTTCCTCTAATTAATTCCCTTTTAATGTGCACAAATTTCATGCATCGGGCCACTAGTATATCCAATAAGTGGCATAGCCAGGATTTGGATCCTAAAACTTGAGTTTCAAGGAATTACTAGGCTCTATTGCTAGAAAGAACAAACTACAGCAGAGTTTTCTCTAAAGTAAATTTGGAGAGATCTCAAAAAGACTCACACAAACTAAACAACAGATCTCCAACCCATCAGACAGCGCTCAAGAATCAATGTTAACGCCCTGAATTCCTCAGGTCTGAGAATGAACCAGGGATTGCCCACAACCCCTGGGAGGTCGCCACATCAGATTAGCCAGCCCCAAAGGAAATGACAAGAGCCAGCTAACACCACAAAGACCTCTTGCAGGAGGAACTGAATCTTTAAAAAAAAATTTAAATTACATGTGTGGTTCACATGATATCTCTATTTCACAATGCTGATGTAGGAGCCTAGAGGGTACAGAGTCATCATGTTATCAGGGAAGAGTCTGATAGAGACATAATCTGTACCTCACTTACACTCCTTAGTGCTATGTCCTTGTACTTTGAATGTGTGAGTTCCTTGAGCTTGAACTAGAACAAGACACAAAAAGTGGCTTAAATTTCTTAACACCACTGATTAAAGCCATGTGTTGCAATAACAACAGTGCTGACTGGGGAGTCAGATGGCAGGAAGCTCATAAACTAGCCTTTGCCTTAACCAAATTCTTTAATCTCCTCACACCTGCTTCCTCACTCTCAGGGAGGCGGGGGGGGCGGGGGGGGGGGCTAGATGCTTCCTAAGATCAGTTGACACTACGATGTCATGATTAAATCAGGGTAGTGGATCCATTCTGCTTCCCGCCAGAGAAATGACAGTCTATGCCACAGATTCAGCAAGGTAACATCAAGAATAAGCCCTTGGCGACAGAGGAGAAGAGTGTGGACAGAGTGTGGGAGGACCAGAACAGCACCTTCACCTTCGGGAAGGCGAAAGCTTGCAGCCCATCCACTTGGTTGCTCACATACCACCACCACCCCCCACCTCCCCACCCCCGCCTCACTTCCAGTTATATAACCACACACAGATATCTACCTGGCCCCCAAACCGCACTAAAAAGATGATACTAATGTATCATAGGTACATGATACCACTAGATGCTGGGGATAAGATGTTAGTAAGACTACAAAAATGCCTGGATGGATGGATGGATGGAGAGATGTTTAATGAACTAGGACAACCAGTGGGCAATATATTTCTGCTGAGATTCAGCCTCCCCAAAAACATAAAAGCATTTCTACAGCCTTCCTATGGATACAGTGGGGCCTTGACTTACGAGTTTAATTCGTTCTGAGACTGAGCTTGTTAAGGAGCTCGTTAACTCAAATTACTCTATCAACTCAATGCAAAAAATCGGCCGAGAGACAGATGGTATCTCAAAAAACTCGTTAGTCGGGACACTCATAAGTCAAGGCCCCACTGTATACCACTCACCCTGCTGAAGTATCTCTTCTGGCAGCAAGCATAAAGGCAGATGGGTGAGTTTCTCACCTCGGGCAACCACTTCCTTGATGGCTGTTTACATGTCTAGGAGATGCTGTGTTCAACTCACACAGGACCCTGGTTCCCTGTCTCTCACTTTCAGGTGTTAAGCTCACCACCTTTGATTTTCTTTCTTTATGCAGCAGATGTTACCAAAGAAAAATTTTAAAACTGCATAGGTTCAGCAGGATCCATATAAACCTATATAAAACATACAACTACTTTAAAAAGTAACAGATATGGGTTCATAGCTAGTCTTGTCAGACAAAAAAAATGTTAAAAAGATAATAAACAGGTACCATATATGCTTTGTACAATGCTAAGAACTGTAACTTAATACATTTTAACTCTAGTGAAGACACAAAAAAATTGTATGTAAATATATGGATACATACAGGGTGTCCCAAAAGAATGTATACACACTTGAACAACTGATAGCTCAATTTTAAAAATGAAATAGATTTTAATAAACACTGCTTTTATAATTATTCAAGGTATGTTCATACATTTTTGGGGGATACCCTATATATATATACACATTACACATATAAATTATATAATAAACACAATTGTATATACATTATATACATATACATATTTCAAATATGCCATCAACAAAATATAAATAATCATATCAACCACGTTTAGGTAGAATAATAAAGCTCAGAGAGCTAGAGGTATCCTTGTCAAGATTTGACAGGTTGGAGGAAAGAAAGTGCTTTGCTACCTTCATATTTGTTTTTCTCTTAGAGTAGGAAATTAACTTAGAGTACACACACCATTTAGAGTACACACCCCAACCCACACTCTTGTTCTCCGAGAACAGGGCTAAATTAGCCACAAGGCTGGACCTTTAGCAGTCCAGTTTGTACTACAAGATCCTCTCAACCAAAGCTGATTGGTCATGTGACTCAAGTCAAGCCAGTCAGGCTCTCCTGAATCCATGGCTTGGAACTAAGAAATGCCTATCAGTGGACCTGAGACTCTGTGAACAGGGAGAGCCAGAAGCACAGAGAAAAGGAATCCACGGAGAGAGCAATGGCATAGTTCAGGGAAGAGGGAATTGGAGACACTGAGGAAGCAAATGTTCGACTTCCGTTTGTTGTTCGCTCTTGCTCTAGTATTCCTGAATTCGTGCTGTCATGCTACCCTTGGTTTCCTTGAACTATCTTTAAATCTTTATAATTAATTCCACATTTTTGCTTAAGCTAGCAAAAATGAGTTTCTATTACAAAGAAATGATATAATCTTCAAAACTTCTTAGTAAAATATAGACAACAATACAAAAACCCTTATATGTCCTATCATAAGAATATGTGTTTGACCAAATACCTAATTAATAAGATATTTATCACTGTTGATTAATAGGGAATAGTTTGAAATTAATTTGAAATGCATTAATAGGAGACTAAATAAATAAATGATGGCATATACATACAATTAAATTCTTAACAAATATTTTAAAATAATATTTATATCAGATAATTTTCAAAGTTAATGGCTTTTCAACTATTATCATCTTACAGTTAGTATTAGGTTCGTGAGGTTTAACTCAATACTGAGCTAACATTTAAAACCCTGAATTCTGCAGTTTTTCTCCATAGCTAAAATGCATTATGACTGTAATGTCCTACTTCTTCAGATCAAACACAAAACCGATCTGATTCATAGCCATGATATAATATTCCCCTAGATGATTCTCATGCTTAAAGTCTGCTTCTTCCAACCTCCCCCTTTGTTTTAGAAAAAAAAAAAAAAAGCAAAAGAAAAGGTTACTGATTCTAATTCAGCAAGGAAATTGAGCACTAATCCTATTACATCAATGCTCAGTGAAAGAGACATATAGACACCTCTCTCTACCCTTCCTTATTTTTGTGGAAATCTCCACTTCGAGAGGATCACAAAATAACTACATGTTGGGTATGTCTTAGTCTAGACACAGCCACAGCACTAGACAAAGAGGGATTGTCAATAAAACAAAGATAATGGCCAATAAAACCAAGTAAATGAAAGAGGTAATACCTTCAAATTCTATATATATAAAAGCCTAAGCGACCATTACGACCGTTATGACCAGACGACCGGCCAGTAGCTATGATGTACCCTGACCACCAAAAATATCAGAAAGTCAACTTTAGAAAGTTGGAAACTCAATTGCAAAATAAGTTTTTAAAGTATTTTCAATATCAGTGTTTGTCACAGTGAAAAGACCATAGACTTGAGAATCAGATATATTTGCAATCCATCTCAAGGCTGCCACCAGTCACCTCAACGACCTTGGACAAGTTACTGCAACCTGCCAAACCTTCGTTTCCTTTTCTGTAAATTTTGATAAATGTAACCTGTAGGATTATTATAGAGATCAAACAAAATAAATGAACGGATAAATACAAAACAAGTCTTGCTCTATGACACTACAAAATGTGTATCATTCACATTTGACACCTACCATATGGTAGGACATTTTTTATACCTTCATAGACCTTTCTGTTGTACATTTTTTGTTGTTGTTAATCCTCACCCGAGGATATTTTTCTATTGATTTTTCAGAGAGAGTGTAAGGGAGAGGGAGAGACACAGAGAGAGGAACATCCATTGGAGAGAGACACAGTGATTGGTTGCCTCCTGCACGCACCCTGGCTGGTGGGACTGGGGATTGAGCAACCATGGTACATGCCCTTGGCCAGAATCAAACCTGGAACCCTTAAATCTGCAGACTGATGCTCTATCGACTGAGTCAAACTGGCTAGGGCTGTTGTAAATATTTTTGTTGATGTCTTTAATGTCACTTGCCCTTGTAATAACACTAACTAGAATTATTAAAAAGCTTCAAAGGTCTCTGTCAATTTTTTATTTTTTTATATATATTTTAAAATTTATTTCAGAGAGGAAGGGAAAGGGAGAGATAGAAACATTAATGATGAGAGAACCATTGATCACCTGTCTCCTGCATGCCCCACACTGAGGACTGAGCCCACAATTTGGGTATGTGCCCTGACCGGGAATCGAACCGAGTCCTCCTGGTTCATAGGTCAATGCTCAACCACTGAGCCACACTAGCCAGACTCTCAATTTATCTAAAGCATTATTTTTATTATTATATTTGATTGTCATGCATCTGTGAATAGGTTACAGTACATTATATTTATGATCTTGTGGATGAGATAGCATATTTTCCTTAATAAAGCTATTGACATCATCACAATTTCTATTTATTCTTACCAAGCAAAAATTGGTAGGGAAGTATTTGAACCAAATACTTCTATGCACTATGGCAATGGTCGGCAAACTGCGGCTCGCAAGCTACATGTGGCTCTTAGGCCCCTTGAGTGTGGCTCTTCCACAAGATACCGATTTCTGTGCATGGGACACAAAGCTTCAATTGCTCTGTATGTGCGTGCCTGCACATGGTATTTTGTGGAAGAGCCACACTTAAGGGGCCAAAGAGCCGCATGTGGCTTGCGAGCCACAGTTTGCCGACCACTGTCCTAAACCATTCTGTTGGGCCTTCTTTCTAACTTTTTATGTGTTTCTTTTTCTTCTTTAACTCTTGAGTTGGAGTTGCTTCCTTCTGAGTCAAGCCATCATGAAAAACAGTTATAACTTCCATTGTTATGAACTTATACAACCAAGCATATATAACTCCACCAATCTTTCTCTTCCTTTGCTTTCATGTCTTGACATACTGCCCTTCAGCCAAATTCAGTCACTTTGCAAATGTAGAACTCTTCAATAATTCTGCTGAGCACCCATGTATTAGAATTGTTACTGCTTTGGGAGCATGGCATACAGAAATCAAACAGATCTTGAAAACTTGAAAGCAATCAAAATATTTAACCATAGGCAATTGGTTAAATGGTCTGCTGTTCATCTATTTCTCAAGATGTTAGGTAGACAATCTGTTTCAAACATACAGGGTGGGGCAAAAGTAGAATTACAGTTGTTTGTATGGAAAATAATACAATAATCAGTAAATAATAATACAAAATAAACTGTGTTTTGCATACTCAGAACTGTAAGTCTACTTTTGCCCCACCCTGATCACCAAAACACACACAAATAAAAAGTTTTTAAAAAGTAAAATGTTTAGAATATATTATAAGGTAAAAAAACAGGTTGCAAAACAGTATTACAATATGGTCCAATTTTATACAATAAAATACTGTCCTGGCCTGTTTTCTCAGTGGTTAGAGCATTCCCCTGCAGACTGAAGGGTTGTGGGTTCAATTCCTGGTCAAGGGCACTTTCCTCAGTTGCAGGTTCCCCAGCCCCAGTAGGGGTGCATGTGGGAGGCAATCAATGGATGTGTCTCTCTCACGTCAATGTTTCTCTTTCTCTCCCTTGTTCCTCCCTCCCTTCCACTCTCTCTAGAAATCAGTGGAAAAAATATCCTCGGGTGAGGATTTAAAAAAATAATAATAATAAATAAAATAAAATAGTTATAGTTTTTTGTTTGGTTGGTTGGTTTTTAAATATATTTTTATTGATTTTTTTACAGAGAGCAAGGGAGAGGGTTAGAGAGTTAGAAACACTGATGAGAGAGAAAAATCGATCAGCTGCCTCCTGCACACCCCCTACTGAGGATGTGCCCACAACCAAGGTACATGCCCTCGACCGGAATCGAACCTGGGACCCTTCAGTCCACAGGCCGACGCTCTATCCACTGAGCCAAACCGGTTAGGGCTAGTTATAGTTTTTTAATGTATTTTTAAGACCTAGAACAACACTTAAAATGATCCCAATTTTGTAAAATAACAGCAGTATAATCCAAAAGCTTATTTCTACGTACCAGTATTTGGATTAATTTTGCTCTTTTGCTTTTCTCACCTACCTTATACCCCATTATTTTGTATAACAAATGAGCAGCATGTATCACTTCCATGGTAAACAGAATAAATGTATTTTTGTGTGTGTGTGCATATATATGTGTGCAGACAGATAGAGATATATGAAATACATACAGACACATATCTGAGTGGCAGTTCTGAGTTAAATTCAATACAATATATGGAAAACCTTGAAATATCTTCATTTTCAGTGTAATAATAATATATAAACCAGAAGGACAAATTAATAATTTATAACTATACTTATAAATAATCAATAATTTGGGACTACCCTTTCCACTAATCAGAATGTCTGTTTACTCTCCAGGTCACTGGTTTATAGATTATCTAAGAATCTAAGAAGCCTAGTTCATTATCAGCAGTTTGGTAAACACAGAATAGGAATGAAGAGCCTGGATTGCACTGAATCTCAGCTCCTTGAAAGTAGGGCCTTGTCTTGTACCTTCCATACCCCCAGAGCTTACCACAGTGCCTGGTACATAACAGGTGCATAAGAAACTTTTGTTGAATGAATGGTTATTTCATCCAGGCCATGTGGAACCTGAAGTAATCTCCTTACTTCGTCAGAGAGTAGACACAAAGTGAAAAAATCACTAGTATTCCTCGATCCTAGGTCTCTTCTAAAAAAGACTGACAAACTCTGACAAATTCTCATGCCCTGGCATACCCATAAAAGTTAATTTATCAACATTAATTAAGCATGCAATACATGCCAAACCACATGTATTACTTAACTTACTCCTCACAATTATCGGTGAGTCACATTCTCTACTTTCCATTTTGTAGACGCGGAAACTGAGACATCGGTGATATAATTTACCCAAGGGCACACAGCAGCTGAAGTAGAGCTGAGATGTGATTATGGGAATGTCTGACGCCAAAAATTGGTCCGTAATCAATATACTAAACAGGAGCCCTTTATAAGTCCTTACTTCAAACTGTAGTGATAGGAAAAACTCCATCTCCTCTACTGGCATTAGTTAGCTTCTTCCTTTCTGATAACAAGAACTACGTAACTGAGCATACCTATTTTTTTCTTTGGCTACCAGGAAGTTCAGAGACAAATGTAAACCTCAACTACAGCAACTACATTGGTCTTAACTTTTGCTTCTATGTTCTCTAGGCCTGATTCATATTTTTACATCTACTTCTTGGTAAAAATCATCTCAAATTTTAGAATAAAATCTTTATTTTGGAATAAAGGCATACAGCATTATTATGTATTCATTTTACTATATTTCTAATTCATGAAGCAGCCACCTAACCATAGCATCCTCTATATTGACTAGAGAAGAAAAACCAATTAGCAATTTGTTCCAGGTTCATATGCTATTATTGCTCCTTTTAATTACGTTCTGTGGTTGTCTCTAGACTATATTAACTCAAAATCGCTGAAAAGAAGATAAAGCTGATAACATGATAGCCCAAACTTAGTGTGTGGTTTGGTTTGCTTGTTTAATTTTAGACCTTACTTTTCAGTGACATCCGTTCAGACTTGAAACGTCAGTCATTTGTTGACCTTAATTCTCAGGGTATCAGATGAGGTCAGCATTATCAAAGAGAAGGCCACCCGTAAAACAAATTTGCATGTGCCTGCTAACGTATAGGTATAAAATTCTAAACTTATTTGTTTGAAAAAATGGAAAGTTTTCTGACCCACTTTAAATCAGTGTTTCAGTAAAAGGCTAGTGAGAAACCCAACTGAGAAAAAGGCTTGGTTTCCAGGAGGTTAGTAGTTATTACTCAAAGGAGAAACTGACATACTCATGTGATGGTGGATTTTAATGTAGGGATGGGGAAAACACTGATGGACTGCGGTTGTTTTATGAAAGATGACATGATGTTATTAGGGGAAGAAATAGGATAGTCTAATACTGTTTCATAATAATAGTAATAATAATGATATACAATCTTTTGGTCAAACAAGTCTGACAACCTTCCCAGAGTTTGAATTTTAAGAAACTTTTTCTTGACCTAAAGTTGGCTTTTGATCATTTCAATAGGCCCTGGAATGCCTCAAAGATGTGTTTTCTCTTCTTATGAAGGAAAATTTTTTACTTAAGATAATGACTTTGTCAAATAAATAACAACTATATTCTATTTACATATGCATATTATTAAAATAGATGTCCTGGAGATTACATAAACATCTCTAGGAGACTATAAATTCTGATATACTTTCATTTATAACTCTACTTGTTATTCTGGAATATTGTATTTTGCAGAAAGAAAAGGATTCCATGTCAACTGCATTATAATCAAATCCATAACCACATCATTTCAAATTTCTTTTTGTCATTTAGAGACAGTCACTGTTTTATTACAATGCATTTGCAAAAATGTTTACATCTTCTGAGGGACCTATGGAAAGAACTCTGACATTTTAAATCACATATTTCTGAGAATACATTTTCAGATCATCCCCTTCAAACTGGATGAAAATTATTATAACTCAGTAGAGTATCTGGATTTATAGAGGTATTGGCAAGAAAAATCAGGAGAAACAAAAATTGATTATGGGGTGAATGAACTGAAAATAATTATAGTTTTTGTAATTTTTTGTTGAAAGAATTGCTTATTTTTAAACATTTTGTTTTCATACATAACGAAACTTATTTATTTTCTTCAAGCAATTTGGTAAATTATATCTTTTTCTCTCTACCTGATCAAAATTATGTTTTTCTCCCTACCTTATCCCTCCAGAATTTGGCAATTCTTAATGAGTAATGTAATGGCAATACATTTCTTCTCACAGCCGTGGCACCGGACTGCAACAATATTCACCTGTGGAGCCCTGCTGAATATATTGCTTTACCATTTTTGTCATGCCAATAATGGTAGGCTCCCTTAATGTAGAAGTGACCCAGCTAGCCTATAGCATGGGAAAGCCCTGAATGCCACTTCCAGGGCTCAACATGGGATAAATCAAGACTTGAGCCAGAACAGGGAGGCACACTTTTAAAGAATCATGCAGCAGTGGTGTATTTGCTATTGAAGCATGATCACAGAAGTGAAGAATTCAAAGGAATGTACTGCTTTGATCTTTCTGACAATTCTCAATTGATAGAAAACAACATTCAACAAATCAGAGAAACCATCTCCAAGCTAATACAATGAGAAGGATTTTTTTGGATTTTTACTTATCCAAGTTAACCTCTTGGCTACCCAGCCTGTCTAGGTTGCGGGAATTCTTTTAAATTTTTATCCTATTTATTTCTTTTTAAAATATATTTTTATTGATTTCAGAGAGGAAGGGAGAGGGAGAGAGAGAAAGAAAGATCAATGATGAGAAAGAAGCATTGATTGGCTGCCTCCTGCATGTCCCCTGCTGGGGATCAAGCCCACAACCCGGGCATGTGCCCTTGACTGGAATCAAACCTGGGACCCTTCAGTCCACAGGCTGACGCTCTATCCACTGAGCCAAACCAGCTAGGGTGTCCTATTTGTTTTTTGTAATCTGATTGCTTTCTGCTGTACTTAATGTATTCCCCTTTTTAGATCCTGCATTCACTGTATTCTATCCCTGTGAATTGCTTTCAAGGCAGAAGCAAATGCAGTCCAGCAGGATGAGGCTTTTCACCTAAAATTAATCTCACAGATACGAGATGATAGAAATAGCAGTTGGGAATGTTAGGGGCAGAAATAGAGTAGTGGGGACTAGCTAATAGTTGTAAGAAATGTTAATCATGATTTCTCTGTTCTGATTGGATAAAGCACATTCTAACCTGGCTGAGAGTTGTATGCCCTGGGACATGGGAGTTAACCTCAGAATGCGGTCCATTCTCCTTTTCCAAGAACTGCCTATCATCATACAAAAATTAACAACCTTGTTACTGAAACAACCTGGTCCCAGATGTGCCCACCCTGGGTGCCTGCACTGCCAGTAACCTGTAACCATTATACCTTGCCTACTTCCCCATGCCTGTAATTCTTACTTTCTCATGTAATCTTTGTCCTTCTACACAATATAGGCAGCTGGCTTATCAAGCAGATTTTCATAGATAACCTGCTGCTCTCCCATACTGCCAGAATTATTGGAATAAGCGCTCATATATGATTCAACACTGCCTCTGCTTAATTGTCTCAAGTAGTGACAAGCAGCCCGAACCCATTCATTGTCTAGTTTCAATGTGACATGTCTTCATTTTTGCATGGCTTGCTCTCTTACACAGCTTCCAGGCATTATCTCAGTGCTTTGGGTCTGGGAAAGATGTTAAAAGCAAGCCTCAATTCACCAAATGATAAAGGTATTATGTACTATATGAAAGTCACCAGGAACAAAATGCCTTTCAATCCAATATATCACATAATGTAATAGCTGTTCAATATCCTTTTGACCATATAGGTTAGGTATGTTTTTTAAAGAAGTCCAAACAGTTTTGTGATATGATCCTATCAGGTAAAAATAACTTAGTCTGGATTAGGTAAAGGCAGCATAAAAAACATGTAGTAGAAGAAAAAAAATCAGTTACTCAAACGAGCTGTTCAGAGAGGCTCTTCATCAACCCTCATTCTTTCAAGGCAACAGCTTGAATCTCAGGGCTGAGCCTCTGGTACATAATGTCATTAACATTTTGAAGTTGGAGGTAGATGATCTAGATCTTGATAAATTGGATCTAAATCTGGATCTCAGTAAAATCCTGATTTATCAGTTCCCCAAGGCCTTCTACATGACTCTCTATTGCAAACATTCTCCCCCACTTAATTTCATGTCTTCCATTTAAGCATCTGACATTGCTTCTTATATGCTGGCCTATTTTCAAAATGTTAGCCCCAAGAGAATTCTCTGCTACTCATTACCGCCCTATGTTAGAGCAAAAACAAGAGTAAAGGAGTCTTACTGGTGATGTGCACAGCATTAAATAAAATGTCATTCACTTCTCTGAACTGGCCATTGGCTTTAAATTAATCACTGATGATGGTACAGTACCTCCCCCTGGGAAAGAGAGGAGGGGGCAGGCTAGAGGGGCTCAATGGGGGGAAAAAGGAAATACATGTAATACTTCCAACAATAAAGGTATTTCTTAAAGTCTGTAGAATAGAAATAAAAATACAGTAGTATATCAATCATAACACCGCCTAAGCAAAAAAAATATTTTAATTAGATTATTTATTTATTTTTATTATTATTAGTTAAGGTATTACAAATGTGTCCTCATCCCCCCCATTAACCTCCATATATTTTTTTAATTCATGTTTTCATTTATTTTAGAGTGAAAGGAAGGGAGGGGGAGAGAGAAACATTGATGAGTGAGAAATATCTATCAGCTGCCTTCTGCCCCCCTGCTGGGGATTGAGCCAGAGACCGGGGCCTATAGCCTGACTGGGAATCGAACCTATGACCTCTTGGTTCATGGGCTGATGCTCAACCATTGACCCACACCGGTGAGGCTTCTTTTCTTTTTTTTTTTTTTTAACAGCAATCTTAATTTTTTACCACATTAAAACAAAAGACTCCATAATGCTCTCTCCCAGATACATAAGAAAAAATTTTTTCTTCTATCTCTTGTATTATTCTCTACTGTAAATAGGCATGATACTGTTTGGTGAACTAATACTGTCAAGAAGCCTTGAAAATCATTTTTCTAATCATCCTTGAAATGCATCGTTGACTTCTAGGAATATTTCCCAGTCTGAATGGCTCATCCCTCCTCCACACCCAGCTCCCAACTGCCAATATGTAGTTCCTCATTACTTGTGGATATCTGTTTCCAAAGCCTTCAGAGAAGAATAATTGATAAACCTAAGGAAATTCACTAAGCAAAGCAATCAGCCCTAACTTACTGCCCCTG
Organism: Myotis nattereri; assembly: GCF_964212035.1. Lineage (NCBI taxonomy): Eukaryota > Metazoa > Chordata > Mammalia > Chiroptera > Vespertilionidae > Myotis > Myotis nattereri. Next base: position 22,746,704 of record NC_138081.1, read on the forward strand.
TTTTTTCTTAAAAAAAAAAAAAAATAATCATAAATAGCAAAGATTACCTGGTGTCAAAACTCATTTATTTTTAATTTTGTGTTTTTTGTTTCAATTACAGTTCACATTTAATATTATTTTATACTAGAGGCCTGGTGCACAACATTCGTGCATTGGGTGGGGGAGGTCCCTCACTCCGGCCTGTGCCCTCTCACAATCTGGGACCCCTTGGGGGATGTCCAACTGCTTGCTTAGGCCCGCTCCCCGGGATCCTAGTGGCTGCTGGCTGCCAACTGCGTACTCCCTTCCCCCCGTGACCTGCCACCACCACCGCCGCCAGCCGGGACCTCCCTCCCTCAGGCCAGCCCGCCCCCTGGTCCAACTCCTGGAAGAACTCTGGTCGAGGGAACAATTTGCATACTATGCTTTTATTATATAGGATTATTGACAGTCTTATGGGAGCTCTCTTACAGGTTACTAACTGCTTTTTTCTTGCTGTAGTTACATTCTTTCTTTGTCTTTAATCTTTGCCATTTTAACTGTGATGTGTCCTGGTGTGGGCCTCTTTGGATTCATCTTGTTTGGGACTCTGTGCTTCTTGGATTTGTATGTCCTTTTCCCTTGTCCAGGTTAGAGAAGTTTTCAGTCATATTTCTGCAAATAAGTTTTCAATTCCTTTCTCTCTCTTCTACTTCTAGTAGCCCTGTGATGCGAATGTTCTTATACGTGATATTGTCACAAAGATCCCTTAAACTATTCTCATTTTTTAATATATATATTTTATTGATTTTTTACAGAGAGAAGGGAGAGGGATAGAGAGTTAGAAACAATGATGAGAGAGAAACATCGATCAGCTGCCTCCTGAACATCCCCTACTGGGGATGTGCCCACAACCAAGGTACATGCCTTTGACCAGAATCGAACCTGGGACCCTTCAGTCAGCAGGCCGACATTCTACCCACTGAGCCAAAATGGTTAGGGTAAACTATTCTCATTTTTAAAAATTCTTTTTTCTGTATAAGTACCGCACGCTAACCGACTGCGCCACTGGAGCTCTGGGGGGGGGGGGGGGGGAGAGACCTCTATAGTTGAGATATTTCCTTCTGATTCTCAACCACCACACATGGGTACAGGGCCAGCCAGATAAGCATCTTCTGCCAGTCTCCATGTGGCTTCTTTTTTATATTCTGTGATAAGACTTCTGTTAAGCTAGTCTTCATATAATTCTCCAGGTTGATTTTTCTATAATTTAGTTGTAATTTTGATGTGGTCATGGGAGGAGGTAAGTACAGCTGCCACCTACTTCACCATCTTGACTAAAACACTCAAAATTCAAAAACTCATTTTATAAAGAGGGAAACTGAGCCTCAAAAACATGAAGTACCCAAGGTCATGGGTAGTTAATGGCAGATCTACAATGAAAACAAAAGTGCCCTCTCATCCAGTGTTCTAGACACCCTAATTTTTAATCCAGCATTCCTTCTTTCTTAGCAGACTGGGACCCAAACCTGAGCCAGCTGTCTCTGTAGACAGACTCAGAGGAAGACCCCCACACCCTCTTTCTGTTTCTGACTATTCCTCCAGAAGGAACAGGTGTCCAGCTCAAGTGTGCATCTGGGAAACTAGTCCTACTCGAGAGAACACAGCCAGCTTTGACCACCACTTCAATATTATCATTTTTACACTTTTGTGAAAACCCGCCTTATATCTCCATTCTTATTTTAAAGCAAGGTTTGATATTTCAAAGTATGGAACACAGGCTAGATTTCATTGGCATGGAAGGCAAGCACAGGCAGATCAGCTAGAGTCAGCTTTTCCTCCTTAGCCATCAATCAAAAGAACTGGTAGCAAACACATTCTCTTCCACCTCATCCTTGTCAGAAAGCAACAACAAGGAACTCTTTTCTCCACTACAGATGGTCCAAAATAGACTAAAACTTTGTCACACTACTTTTAAAGTGGCCAGGATAGAGAGTCATGATATTACAATACTCAATATAGTCATTGGAATGCAACTGGATTCCAAAAAGAATATTCAAGATTCTGAACTACCCAAATAACATTATTCATACTGTCAATCAGTAAAAAATATTGAGCAGTTACTATTTATTAGACATTATGTGAGGTGATACAAAGACTAATAAGACGGCTACCTCTCTCTAGGTAGCTCCCAGTCTAGCAAAAAATAAAATGAAATCAGATATGTAAACAAATACCATGCAATACACTAGAAATATGCACAAACAGCTGGATATCAGAGAGAAATCAACAACATGAAAAGCAATCTGTAAAGACCTTTGTTGCAAGAAGCTTGACATTAGGCACCTCGGGAGTTACAAAGATGAACAACACACTGGCTTTGAAGGATTACAGTAAAATCTAAAAATGGAAATAGATGTATATCTTAAACATACTTTTTCCTACTAAATAAATGAAGCAAAAGTTACTAGGGAGGGAGATATAAGCTACATGTTATGGGAGCTGATCATTCCAACTAAAATAATCAGGAGAGACTTCCAGATATAAAAGACATTTGAACAGGACCTGGAAGGCCAAGTAGCATTTTGATAAACTGACGATGGGGAAGGGCATTTCAGAGACAGTACCTTAACAAAAGCTGTATGGGCATTAGAAGGAGGGTAATCAGGACCCATGATCCCAGGTCATGGATCATGATAGGAGATGAAGCTAGAAAGGTTGCAGATCTCAAATGGTAACTCAAATACCAATTCAAATGCTAAGAGTTTTGCATTTTGTACTGTAAACAAACTAATGGGACATGAAGGCACAATCAAAGCCATGCGTTGAGAATCATTATTGCAGGAATGTCAAAGGTGGGTGGAAGGCAGCAATTGGGAAGAGCAAAGGTGGCTATTAAAACAGTCCAAGTGGATAACAGTGTAAGTTAGGGAATGGTAGTAAGTATGGGAATAGGTAACAGATTGAGAGACACAGCAGCTTCTAAGATTGTTACCTGATCATAGGTAGAGGAGGGACAGGAGAGCTCATAGTGACTCCATGTCTTCAAGGATAGATAGTGATGTCAACACCAGAACTAGGGGAATCATAAGAGGCTGCATTTTACTTTCTTTTCCATCGGAATCTGCTTTGCCATCAAGATCATCTACCATCACCCCTGAGATTCAGCTGCTCATGGCCTTCCTCACTAATCAGTCAAGATACAGTCTAGCCAGTAAAGCAGAAGTCACTTTAGGCATTTGCAATACAGGAAATTTAATGCAAGGAACTGATTGAGATTGGCATCAGCAAGAGGCTACTACCATCCCACAAAAGGAGTTAGCAGTGCTCTAGGAGATAGTGAGGAAGCCCCTTATATCCATCCCCTTCCTTCTCGCCACTCCCACTCTCCTTCCCTCTGATTAAATATCCTTCTGGCTGAACACAGTTAAAAGCCAGCTGACCAGGGAGTCTGAGAAAGCAGCTTGAAGGGTCAGTTTTCTGAGATAGAGTAGATCAGGACAAGGAGGAATGCATCTCAGGACGAACACACCCAAGATTTAGCCAACTTCTTATATATCCTAATTATTGAGGTAGAACTGCTAGTTAGACTCCTGAATTACATGAGATACTATCCTCATAAATAATATTAGATACCAGCTGAGAGGACATGGGAGCCATGCTCACCTCACTGAGGAGAAGGGGCAGAGAGAAGGTAATAAGTGGCCAACCACATCTATATCCACTCACCCATCACCTTTATCATCCTTGAGCTGGTCCTCAGAGTTCCTAAGGTGGAACTATTCTCAAAGACCTGAAATCAAAGTTCATCTCACTTAAACAATGGACAGAAAAGGAAAGAGAAAACCATATCCTTCTCTCTTAGCTGCTTATCTCTTTCATTCCTCCTCTGCCTTCTTATTTTGTCATTCTCTTCTATTCATTACCCTCTTTTGCTCTACCTCCATCACATTTCTCCAATCTCTACATTTCCAATTCCTTCCATTGCCTGTCTACATCTCCTCCCTCCACCTCCAACTCATTCCTCCTGAGGAACTGCATGAGTTAACAAGTTGCTTGTTAGACATATTTTTAATCCTAAATCTCATGTCTCTTGAAGCTAGGTATTAGTTCCTTAACAGAATAAACATTCAACAAAGCAGGTGTCAATTCAATAAAATGATATATTCTACATCATTAAACTATTTATTTATTTTTTGTTTGTTTATATGGTGAGATTCTGAGTAGTTTCTAAAATGGCCTTTATAACATCAGTTAAGGAATATGATAAGGAAAGGAATTATCAAATGGGAAATCAAGTTGCATGACACTAGAAAACTTGAACATTATGTCAAACTTGTATTTTCCTATGAGCCATTAAAATAAAGCATAGCTCTCATAGCAGCTTCATATATGGCCATAAATGAATTAATATCAGCTCATAAGTAGAGCACCTTTACTCAGCTTTGCTGACTAATAGTTCCTTGAAGAATGAAGAGAGGAAATAGTCTTTAGAAACATAAATTTCTGTCCTTCCAATTTTCCTTCATGATATGAAGCAGGTATGAAGAGGAGGTTCTTCTCTGACCTCATTTGAGGATGGAACTTTTAACCAAAATGGTGTCACCCCAACACGCCAACGTAAGTGACCACAGAAGGATCAAAGTCCTATAAAAAGAGAGAAGATAGTGTAACACTTCATCCATCTCACAGCAGGCACAAGCTCATCCATCTCCAGTGAATCAAGAGAAACTACAATGGCTTCTGTGAGAACTTCCTCCATGGTGAGTCCTGCACTAACGTGCAATGCTCTTATTGATTTGGACCAGATGATACTTCTGGTCCTTGGGCATGAAATTCTGGATTCTGACTATGGAGATCATGTAGAATAGGAAATGAAAGCTTTGGTAGATACTTGTCATTGTATAGCATGTTCAAGAACTGGTACTCATCAGTTTGAAAGATGAGATTAAAACTGAAAGATAGCTATATTGGGGCTAAATCATGCAAAGAAGTGTCATATAATGCCGTGCAGTAAGAAAGAATGTTTATTGAAAATCTACTCTTCTGAGTACAAGTGATTTAATATAATTCTCCCACAGCATTTTTCTTTAATCCAAAATAAAATGGATCACAATCCTTGAGGATTTAATTACTTGTGGCAATAACTTTTCTTTCCATTATCCTATTATTATACTGAAGTCTTGGTTCACCAAACCATTTATTATCATCAGATACAGTATAACTGTGGTTTAGAGTAAATGGCTTTTATATTCTTAAAATATCTCTTTTGAAATGTAATTTGATTATAGAATCAATATATGTAAATTTAGAAAACTGTAAAATATACCTAAGAAAACATAAGGAAAATCCAGTTTTTGGTTGGATGTTTGCCAATGGTACTAATAGCATTTCTAATACAAATACTGATACCACCTGGATTTTCTATGGCCGTTTCTTAAGGGCACATTTGCCTTCACATAGGGTTTCACACAATGACAAGACAGAGCACCAAGGCACAGGAAGACATTTCCTCCTAAAAATCAAGGTCAATATTATCCCAATGACCTGGCAGTGATGGATGTACTGACAGTATGATGACTTGTCATTTTTACTAAAATTAGCGCCAGCCAATAAATAATGTGCCTTTCCTAATTCAAAAGATGAATGTTTAGAACTGGTAAAAACTCTGTGGTCTTATTATTTTAGTCACCTAACCAGGTTTTTATTTAACTGATCTGAAAATTTAGAATAGATTGTCCTGGAATATAGTATGTTGTCTATGATTAGCAATACAATTGTTATCACAATTTGTTAACAAAAACCATTTACTAATCCAATCTCCCACCTCTCTTTCTCCTTTCCCATTCAGTTCCAGTCACTGCTACTGCTGCTGAGTCTGGTGGCTATAGTGAAGGCAGCAAGAGTAATTCCACGAAATCCAAAATGCCCAAATACTGAGGACAAGAACTTCCCTCAGAGCGTGAGAGTCAACCTAAATATCCATAATCCGAATGCAAATTCTAGAAGGCCCTCAGATTACTACAACCGGTCCACCTCACCTTGGAATCTCCAGTACGTAAGGGCCTTAGATAAAACCTGTTTTCTTCTACATTTTATGCATCAGACTGCCAGTTAAATCACTTGGAGGGAAAATTTTACTCACTCAGAATCATCAGTCAAACCTGGAAGGGCCATTGTGCAAAACAATGGTTCTCAAACTTTCATGCTACAAACTTATTTGCTAGAGCACAAGACGACCCCACCCCCAATACCCATCCTATTAGATTTCGTTGTCACTGACACCAAAAACTCACCCCAATTTGTGTTGTCTGCATTTTAATATTTATGATACCCCAAGTCTATTTTTTATTTAATCTTAGGGATTAATGCTTGAATTCTCTTTCTTTACAAGGGTCTCCATTGAGAAGATTTCTTGTAAATTACTAGTAATTAATGGGTATTTTTATGCACTTTTTTTGTCTTATTAGAACTTGGAAAATATAGCTTGAATTTCAGTGGAGGAAGAAGTATCATCTTGGGTATTGCCACCCCTTTTTAGGTTAGATAGCCTTGGTCTACATCCCAACAGATCTATATTTGATGTGTCCTTAATACATCTAGTATTTAGACCCCCATGAAGAATTAAATTTAAAAATATATTCTGATAATTTGATTTTATGCAAATAAGCCTCAATTATGTGGCACCTACAGATTCACCTGACTGTGGAGTTTTTTCTCCTCTTCCAATTACTAAGAATAGTTTAAGTACATCAATTAAAATTCAAAGCAGCCAGCTTGGTATGGCTTAGTTGTTCAGGGTGGACGATGAACTAAGAGGTCACTGATTTGATTCCTTGTCTGGGCACATGTAGGGGTTTCAGGCTCGATCCCCAGTAGGGGGTGTGTAGGAGGCAGCCAATTGATGTTTCTTTCTCATTAATGTTTTTATCTCTTTATCTCTCTCCCTTCTCTATCTCTAAAATCAATAAAAACCTATTTTAAAAAATAAATTTAAAAAATATCAGAGGAAGTCATCAACTCAGCTGGAGGAGAGAGGAAATTAAGGGTTATAGAGTGGCTTAAAGTTTTGTTTCTAGCCCTTCTAATCAGCTCTGGGCTCTGTTCCAGGAATGTGTTGTCAGATAAAATTTTGATGCATTCCATGTTCAAACTTCATTAAGTCAGATTAACAACTATTTTATTCCTAGATGATTCCCTTGGTCTTTATCCATCTATCGAATGTACCCTAATAAAAGTATCCTCATGTCAAACTTAAATCCCTTCTATAGTCTCAGTCATCTTTGTTCAGTTTTCAAAGAGATTTGAAGATCATTGCCTTTTCTCCATAATATTTCATGTGCTTAAAAATCCACCCCTGGTTTTCCTGAAACTACTTCTTTTTCAGACTAACAGCCCTTAGAGAATGTGCAATGACTATAGTTTGTCATCCTTTGAATTTGTCTTCCTTCAATTATTCCTGTTTGATTTCCTTCCTGCTTTACCAGGAATTCACTTTCTTCCTGGCTTTTGTCTCTCCCTGTAGCCGCAATGAGGACCCTGAGAGATATCCCTCTGTGATCTGGGAGGCAAAGTGCCGCCACTTGTTCTGTGTCAATCCTGAAGGGAAGATGGACCACCACCTGAACTCCGTCCCCATCCAGCAGGAGATCCTGGTCTTGCGTAGGGAGCCTCGGCACTGCCCCCACTCCTTCCGACTGGAGAAGATACTCATCACTGTGGGCTGCACCTGTGTCACCCCCATTGTCCACCACGTGGCTTAAGAGTTTCCAGTCTGATCCCAGCTCTCTGAATCTGTTAGGCTTTCTGGGGAGTAGACCTAGCCCCATTTCTGACCAACTCACTAGGGTTCTTAAATGAGTTCATTCAACTGAAATTTCATAGATAACACTTGGGTTCAGAGATTGACTTTGAATCATCTTTCCATCTCCCCAAGAAGGAAGGTTTAAACTGAGTACAATTTTGCTTCTTACTTGCTTTTCTAAGGGCTTTAAGTTATTTATGTATTTAAAAGGCACTGAGACAATTTTGGGGTGTAAGATTCCATTTTAATGAGTTACAGGCCTCATTTTATTTTATTTTTTTTAAGAAGACAGTATCCCAAACTTGGAAATTTTATTATTTAAAAGGTAAAACCTATATTTATATGGCTATTTATGGATCTATTTATGTTTGTTAAGTCTTTAGAGAAAGGTGAAATAGTGTGATTGTTCTGCCTAGAAAATCCTAGATAGAAATAAATGGCAGGTGAAAATTTCTGAGTTTGTACTACATATAGATACAGGATTTTCTCCTCTTTGTTTCTTAGGAGTGCATAACATGGCTGGGGGAAAAAAGATTATACCTAATTTCATATTTATTAATTTAATTTTTTAAATTGTTGAGGTTTCACAAGAGACAGCAAGTCTAATTCTCTGCTCTGTTAAACCCTTATAATAAAAACAATTTATAATAATAAAGTTTGGGAAGAAAATTTGTTTTCTTATTCTTTCTCATTAAAAGTACTTTGGCCAGCTCTTCCGTATTTGAAAAAGAATGCAAATTTGAGAGCAAAACAAAGTATGCCTTTGAGTAACAATACCCTGGACCCAAACAAGTCTAAGTTCTCAGTTTTACATGCCTTCGAGACATTAAGGGACCAGCTTCTCATAGTATTAACCAATGCTGCGAACACAAGCATTCCAAAATGAATTAAGCAAATAAAATGATGGCCCTGGGAAAGTGGCATGTTGTTATTAAAAATCATACAGGAAAAAGGAGGAACCCTCCCCAAAATGGGCCCTGAGGTTTGACAGGAAGGGGAAAGTTCTGGGAGAAGACATAGTATTCAGACTAGAATAGTCAGTCTCTCCTCAAACTCAGGCTTCTTTTGAAGATAAATGCCAACCAGAGATCTAGAAACATTCTTCTCTTCCTCTGACCACATCCCTAGGATGACCGCTCCTTTTCTGGGCCTCTGTTCCAACGCATCCCAGGACACAGAGAAGAGCCACTGAGCCAAAACGAACTTGAAGTATGAGAAAAGTTCAGTCCAAGTAAAATAAAAACTGAATCACATTCAATTCCAGACTAGTGTCAAGTTTCGAGTCAACCATTTTTTCCATGCTGTGGCCCAACATGCTGTCTTGCCCTACTTCTCAGGCCCCTGGAAGTCCTCAGGCTGGTTCCACAGGCTCCCTGATTCTTTGAGTAACCACTTTCTGCACATGTTCATTCTCCTGCATGCTCCAGCCTCACTCAGAGGCTATGACTTTTCTCTGCTTCTTCTCCAATTCCAAACCCGGGGTCCACTTCTCCAGGCGCTCTGCTTTCACTGTCATTTGTGTGCTTTCATCTTGATTCTCATGATAATTTCCTGTCACAGTCTTTCAACAAGATTTTCATAGGCAGTTTCTCACAGCCTCCATGCTTCAAAACCTCTCACTAAAATCCTGCCACTCAGTTCCCAATTTTCCCTGAGTGGTGGTGGTGAAAATAAAAATTGGGTTTTGTTTTGAGATGGAGGGCAAAAGAGGGCATATATATCCATAGTTCTGAATCATTACTTCCCACTAAATTGTATATCTGGGAATTCTGTGGTGGGAAGAGACAGTTGCCTTCCATGTCTCCCCTCCTTTTATATGCACGGCTTTTGTTCTATCTTTATTTTCCCTAGTCAGCACCATTATCCACCAGTCATCTATGCTAGATATCTCTGAGGCATCCCTGACTCTTCTCTTTCTCTTCCTCACTCCTAACACCTATACATCCCCAAGCTCATTAATTTTCACTCTCTGAAAGTTCTCAAATTAACCCCCTCCCTGTCCAAGTTTGGGACTTCATCTTTTCTCATTTCTCTACTCAGTTACAGCGACAGGGTGCTACCAGTAGTACACTTAACATGCATTTTACCTAGGTACAGAGCATGAACAATCTATTAGAGACAGGCAGGATATAAGAGAGTAGGGAGATTGTGAAAAAATATTCTAAATATTTTGAGAAAGTTGGAGCAGTGAAACACTGAAATGCTTGTTTTCAATTCTGGCTCCTTAAGTTCTGGGGATTTAGATATTTTCATGTTTTTAAAAAAATGAGATATAATTGACATATACATTATATTAGTTTTAGGCATGTAACATGATTTTATATATGTATCCTATATAATAAAAGTATAATATGCAAATTGACCAAACAGCTGAACAGCAGGACAATCATCCGGACAACCATCTGGGACCATGCTATAACACCCACTGGCACCAGGCCAGACAAGGCGGGTGGGATGCGGTTGGTTGGGGGCCCGGCCATCGCCCCATGATCGCCCTGCAGAGGGAGACCCAGGCCACTGTCCAGTGGGCTGCGGCAGGTGGGCGGGGCCTTCCTCTGCGAGGAAAGCCCAGGTCCTGAGTGCCAGTGGCCAAAGGGAAGGCAGGCCTACTCTTGCACGAATTTTGTGCATCGGGCCTCTAATATATTATAAAATGATTAGCACAATAAATTTCATTAACATCCATTACCACACATAGTTATAACTTTCTTTCCTTATGATGAGAACTTTTAAGATAGACTCTCTTAGCAACTTTCAAATATTCAATTGTTAACTATCATCGCCATGCTGTACCTTGCATCCCCAGGACTTTTTATAGTGAAACCTCGGTTCTCGACCAAGTTGTTCCCAGAAAAAATGTCTCTGTTTTCAAACAAAATGTCAGTTCTTTGCCTGACAACCCTTTCAGCTTGACAAGAAGTGTCTCTCAGGCCACAAAGGAGAAAAAGCAAGTCAGTTTACCGCTAAACCTCGCATCATATACATCTCCGGAAATCCTGCTGTGAATATTTTCAGGTTTTTGGGGGGGTTTATTTTTGTTGCTGGTAAAATGAACAATTAGCACAATTTTAAAATATAAAGAGGCCATCAAGAGTGCTGATGTTGCTAAGGGTGTATGAAGAAGTAGAATAACTGTTATTGATTTGGATGCATGAAAAGCAGTTAGCCAGGGACAGCATTTTGGAGGCAATGATGTTATGAAAAAGCGAAGATGCTGCATACTGACCTCCTGAAAAACTTCTCCTGAAACAAGTGCTAAAAGTGATTCGTTTAAGGCTAGTGGAGAGTGGGTCAGTAAATTTAAGAAAAGAAATGCTTGTTTATAGATTAAACCTCTCACAAAGCTCCAAACCACATTAAGGACTTGGCCTATGCTTCTTGTTTACCTGGAATTTCCATTTCTCATTTTCCTTAAATGAGTGTAAATACCCCTGGAGAGCAGTAACAAGCTCAGGGGGTGACTGTGGTGCATTCTGTCTGACAATCACAGACAGAGCTCTTGGAGAGGACTAACTTGAGAATGTTCTCTGGAATGCAGATGAAAAGTAGCAAAGAAATAAATGGATGGTAAGTATAAGCTGATAGTAGATATAAAAGATAGGTAGCAGAGATGAAATATGTGGAAGACAGAAAATTCAAATAAGAAACCTGAATACATTCAAGGGATACAATAAAGTTGTAATAGGAAAAAAGATTCCTGGTTTGGGGAAATTATATTTTGTAAGTGAATGTGAAAACTAGGTTTAGACCAAACTAATTTTAAAAGACCATATTTAAATATATTGACCCTTTTTTAACAATAAAGAAAATATAAGACTCCCAGAAGGAAAACATAAGACACTAAATCAGGAGCCAAAATTATATTGATGTAAGACTTTTCCACCAGAAAGTTAAAAAAAAAAAGGCACTGAAGAGAAAGTACAGGTCAGACACCAGCTGCTCAAGCAAATCATCTTGACCAACAATTTGACATTTGTTAAGTTGCATTGAGTTGTGCGCTTAGGGGTTGCACATTTCCTTGTATGTATGTAATGGCTCAACAAAAATTTTGCTTAAGAGAAAATAGCAATGTTTAACACATGTAGGTTCTCAATATTTGTTGAATGAAACAATAAATGATTCACCAAAAATTCCCTGTCCCTTAACATTCTGTAAAGTCAACAGAAAGACTTTCCCAGGCATGTGAGAAAGGAGAAAATGCTATGTGGGCACCCTTCTTTGTAAAAACAATATTCACAGATATACTTTAGCTGACTGAGAGATGAATCAAAGCTGAGAATTCAATACTGGGCACCTTATTCCTTATACACCTTATTTCCTGGAACTTCTGTGAGAATTGAAACTTGTTATACATGGAACTATGTTTAAATAATGGCTATAAATGCCTTTTAAATAAACGCAAAAACTGCTCTAGCTGGTTTGGCTCAGTGGATACAGCATCGGCCTGAGGACTAAAGGGTCTCGGGTTTAATTCCTGGTCAAAGGCACGTTCCTCAGTTGCAGGTTCAGGAACCAATCGATGCGTCTCTCTCACATTGATGTTTCTCTCTCACCCCCCCTCCCTTCCACTCTCTAAAAATCAATGGAAAAAAATATCCTCAGGTGATGATTAATAAAAAAATAAAGAAATAAGGAAATGAAAAAACTAAAAGAAATTGTGAAAAAAGGGAGATATCAAAAAATGAGCCAATAATACAATAATCAGCATTGAGAGAATGAGCATCCAAAATTAGATGATCTAGCTAATCATCATTATGTATACATGCAATCCAAGATTCAATAAGCCAAGTAGAAAGACACAAAATTCCTCAGCTTTATTAAAGTAAAGTCAAAGTTGTCACTCTATTCTTGGCTTTGATAAGTAGATAATTTAAAGGTCACCTAATTTGGTAAACAGGCTAAAATTTAAAGTTAAATATCAATAGATGTAAAACAAAATATAAGCCTTTTAAGACTCTGCAAAAGATAAAAGACAAACCAGTTAAGGTTAAGATAAAAGGAGTAGGTACACAGCGCTGTCCTACTCCCATGACCACCCCAAAATTATGACTAAATTAAAAAACAATCAACCTGGAGAACGATTTGAAGAGTACCTGAACAGAAGTCCTATAAATAAGTATATAAAGAAGGAACCACCACAAGACTGGAGGAGGGGTAGAGACGTGAAACAGGCTGGCCCCACACCCACATGTGGTGGTTGAGAATCCAAAGGGATATCTCAGCTGTGTAGGACCTCCAGGAGAGTGACGGGGTCTCAGCCCCACACCAGGCTTCCCACCACAGAGCACCAGTGCCAGGAAGAAGAGCCACCACAACATCTGGCTATGAAAATCAGTGGGGATTCAGTGTATCTGGGTGAAATGGAAGGCGTCTGGAAATCCAGGCACCCTCTTAAAGGGCCCACACACAGGCTCACTACCTCACAGGCATTCACCCTGGGCTCCAGCAGAAGGACAGCAGTTTTTGGAGCACCAGAGACATGCAGGGAGTAACTGAGTTGTGTGACTTCAGGGTAAGGGCCAGAGAAACAGATGCCATTGTCTCTGGGTCGAGAACCCCTCACCCCCAACAAAGCAGGCAGGCAGGCACCCTCTTTGATGGGTTGAGGCCTCCCTCCACACAGCCAAATCTGAATCAGCATTAGCCTGGTGAACACCACTACACCAGTAGCCCCACCCTGGCAAATCCCTGAGACCTCCCTGCAGCCAACTCACATATTGCCCAAGGCTCTTGTAGTGGCTACGACTTATGGGTACCCAGCATGCAGTGGCAGGCCTCTGGATGGCCTCTTGCTGAACAGTCCCTGGCCAAATGCGGGTGGCAGTGGCCTCGGGTTCGTGGTGTGGCTTCTCCACACTCTTCCAGACCTAGCACAGCAGCTACCAATCGCCAATCACTTTGTAGCTCTTACCAGGTAGTAAAGGACAGTCACGGGAAGCAGCAGAGAGTCCCAAACAAGATGAACCCAAAGGGGCTCACACCAAGACATATCACAGTAAAAATGGCAAAAGTTAAAGATGAAAAAGGGAGTGGGCAAAGGAGAGATCAGGTTATTCACAAAATGCAACTTTAAAGTAGAAGCCAAGGCAAAAATACATGATTTATGAAAATAAAAGTAATCATTTAAACAGATGTAACAATATTATCCTTAATTTTCATACATGAGCATCATATAACTAGAAAACCCAAGAGATTCATCTAAAATATTATTGGAATTTCTATAAGAGGACAGGAGAGTAGTTGAATTCAAGATAACATTTTAGTTTTCCTGAACATCCAGCAATGAGCTTGAAAATATAATGAAAAGGCCACAAACAATTTAAAATAATACAAGTCACTGAATAACTCCAAAATTAACATGTAAAATCTATATAAAAATGACAAAATAGCCAATAAAAAAGAAAAGTGAAAATATAAAAATATCAACTGTTCCTAAGGAGCGCATAGCATTAATGTAATTACAGTAATAATTTCAGTAAAAGGTGTGTTTTTTTCTTTTAAACCTGGCAAAGTTAATTTAAAATATAACTAGAAGAACAAATGTGTAAGAAGGACTAAAGTAATTTTGAAGAGAATTGAGAGGAAGTTGCTTTGCTAGGAATTAAAATTTATTTGCAAATGGCCATAATTCAACAGTGTGATACTTCCACAAGAATGAAAAATAAATGAAACCTAACAGAGTAACCTGAGACAGACATGTGTATGCTTATGTGTATGCATATGTGTGCATGTATAAAAAATTAATAATAAAATCAAGAAAGGTAGTAAAAAAAAAAAAAAGACAAAGGGAGAATCTTAAAAGAGCAAGAGAAAGGTAGTTAGTTACCTACAAGGGAGCTCCCATAAAACTGTCAGCTGATTTCTCAATAGTAACTTTACAGGCCAGAAGGAAATGACACGAAATATTTAAAGTGATGAAAAGTAAGGACCTACAACCAACATTACTCTACCCAGCAAGGCTATCATTTAGAATTGAGGACAGATAAAGATAAAGATAAGAAAATGTTAAAGGAATTCATCACCACAAATCAGTATTATAAGAAATTTTAAAGGGACTTCTTTAAGAAGTATAAGGGGGGAAATAACCTAAGTATGAATAATAAAGTGGCAATAACTACTTACCTTTCAATAATCACCTTAAATGTAAATGGATTCAACACTCCAATAAAAAGAAAATGGATAAGAAAGTAAGACTCGTACATATGCTGTACACTTCAGATCAAAAGACGCACACAGACTGAAAGTAAAGAGATGGAAAAATATATTTTATGCAAATGGAGAAAAATGATGGGGTAGCAATACTTATATCAGACAAAAAAAACAACAACCTCTAAAACAAAGACTATAAGAGACAAGCAATATTTCATAATGATAAAAGGATCAATCCAACAAGAAGATATAATCCTTGTAAACATTTATGGACCCAACATAGAGGCACCTAAACACATAAAGCAAATATTGGTGGACCTAAAGGGAGAGATTGACAGTAATGCAGTCATAAAAGGAGACTTTAACACCTTATTGATATCAATGGATAGATCTTCCAGACAGAAAATCAGCAAGGAAACAGTAGCCTTAAATGATACATCAGACCAGATAAATTTATTTCATATTTTTGGAACATTTCATTCTAAAGCAGCAGGATATATATTGTTTTCAAGTATGCATGGAACCAGCATTATTTATAACTCAATGCACGAGAGGCTTGGTGCACGAGATTTGTGCACTTGACTGGGTTCTCAGCCTGGCCTGCGCCCTCTCACAGTCCAGGAGCCCTCAGGGAGCAGGGCTAAGCCGTCAGTCGGACATCCTTAGCGCTGCTGTGGAGGTGGGAGAGGCTCCCACCACCACCACTGCACTGGCCAGCCGTAAGCCCTGAGGCCGGCTTCTGGCTGAGCAGCGCTCCCCCGGTGTAGCTGTCCCCTGGTGGTCAGTGTGCATCCTAGCGACCAGTTGTTCTGCCATTCGGTTGATTTGCAATATTACCCTTTAATTATATAGGATTGCCAAGATATGAAACAAACTATGTGCTCATCAATGGATTATGGGACAAAGATGTGTTAAATATATACAATGGAATGTTACTTGGCCATAAAAGAGAATGAAATCTTAGCATTTGGGACAACATGGATGGACCTAGAGAGTATTATGCTAAGTGAAATAAGTCAGAGAAAGACAGATAGCATATGATTTTGCTTATATGTGGAATCCTAAGAACAAAATAAATGAACAAACAAAACAGAAATAGAATCACAGATACAGACAACAGGCTGATCACCAGATAGAGGGGGTGGGGGGATGCTGTGTGAAAAAGGTAAAGAGATTAAGAAGTGAAAATTGGTAGTTACAAAATAGTCACGGCAATGTAAAGTAAAGCCAGGGAAAATAGTCAATAATATTATAATAACTATGTATCTTGCCAGGTGGGAACTAGAACTATCAAGGGGATCACTTCATAAATTATATAAATGTCCAACCATTATGCTATACACCTGAAACTGATATTAAATACTATAAAATATCAATTGTAATTAAAAAATAAAATTAAAATAAAATAAAAAAGACTAAATACTGATTCAAAAGCAAAATTTAAAAGCAAGAGAAATAGGAAATTATCAGAAAAAAACACATGCTGAGACATGTGTTTTTTTTTTAATATTATTATTTAATATTGTCTGTGCAGCAATAAAACAAATGTTGGAGAAGAAAACACAAAATCCTTATTTGTAGAGGGTAAATTACATACCAAGAAAAAAAAAACCAAATCAATAGGAAACCCCTTAGCTGTAATAAGACTGCTCAGAAACTGGCTAGCTACACAATACATATTTTAAAAATAGAAGTCCCATCTATTGGCAATTAGTCTAAAATAATTTAAAAAATTCTGAAGGAAAATAATTCCTGACACAAAATTTCAGCGTGAAGGTGTGTTATGAAGGAAGAAAAAAAGACATTACCAGATATGCAAGACCTCAAATAATATGCCTCCCATGCAACCTTTCTCAAGAAACTATTTAAAGGTGTGCTCCATCAAAAAAAGAGAGTATACCAAGACACAGGAAGATACAGAGTACAGAAAAGAAGGAGTCATATAGGAAAGACACATTCCTGGCAGGATGTGAAAGGAGATCCCAGGATGACAGCTGTGCACCAGGGCTAGAGGGTGCACCTAGTCTAGGTTGGAGCCATATGATTCAAGAGACAGACACATTGAAGATGGCTATCAGAAACATCTCCACTACCACTGAGCTCTCTTTTAATAATCAAGGCAGATTCTTACTTGTATTTGGCTTCTCTTGGCTATGAGCTAATGAATTTTCTCATCTCCTTGCCCTGCTTCCTGACTTCATTTAAGAAACCCATTTCCAGAGTGACTGTTTTGGCCTGCCTTTGAAAACTGGAAATTGGACATACCAGACTGAGAAACAAAAAATACAGAGCAGCTTGTTCACCTTGACTGTATTTCTGCAGGATATCAAGAACTTGCAGTATCAGTTAAGGTAGGCTAAATAGCTGAAGAATAGGTCCAAAATGTATAATGGCAGATCAGAAGTTTATTTTTCACTCACATGCTACAGATTGAATGAAACAAAAATTTAAATGAAGGAAAAAAAATTTAAACCTAATTCCTAGTGTGATAATATTTGGAAGTGGAAACTTTGGGAGGTGTTAAGGTCATGAGGGGAGCTCTCGTGGGATTAACGCCCTTGTAAAAGAGGCCCCAGAGAGTTCACGTACCCTTTCTGCCATGTGAGGACACTGCAAGAAGGTAACTGCCTATGAACCAGGAACTATTCCTTTGCCACACCTTGACCTTGGTCTGCCCAAGCTCCAGAGTTGTAAGAAATAAACTTCTGTTGTTTATAAGCCACCTAATCTCTGGTGTCTATATATATAAAAGCCTAAGTGACCGAACAACTGAACGACCGAATGACCAGTTGACCAGTCGCTATGAGGTGCAGACGCTCAATGCAGGAGCTGCCCCCTGGTGATCAGTGTGCTCCCACAGCCAACCTCCTGCTGCCAGTCAACCTCCCACAGTCTCTCCAGCTGGCTGGCCCCAATCAGCCTGATAGGGCCAGCTGGCCAACCTCCTGTGGCCCCTCCCCCCAGCCAACCTCCCGCAGCCCCGATTGGCCCCAATTGTCAGCCAAGCTGAGGGACCCTACCAATGCACAAATTCATGCACCAAACCTCTAGTTCTATTATAACAGCCCAGACTAAAACATCACAAAACATTTCAAATAAGGTGTTCCTGGTCAGTGGGAATGTCTCCTCTATGTGGAGATTCAGGAAACTAGTCCCCTTTTCAACTCATATATGTAAGGGGTGCTGGGAAATGAGATCTCTGGATGAGTAGATGCATTGCAAATACAGATCTGCACCAGATTCTAGGGGCAGCCAGCCTCA
Source organism: Myotis nattereri (assembly GCF_964212035.1). NCBI lineage: Eukaryota > Metazoa > Chordata > Mammalia > Chiroptera > Vespertilionidae > Myotis > Myotis nattereri. Next base: position 22,764,876 of record NC_138081.1, read on the forward strand.
CCGCACACCTCTCAGGTTTCCCAGGTCTCACTCCTGCCCTCCCCAGGTGCACTTGCAAACTCTCAGGGAAGCTGAAGGCAGACTGCAACAGAGATAAAGGATTCAACTGGGCTCCTGGGGCCTCCCCAAGCAATTGAAGTGTTGTTCCTCCTTATCATCGAGGTTTGTGTTTACCACTTGGTTTCTCAAAACTAAGTAATATACCATTTAAGGGTAAAAATGTAAGTGTGATACAACTATAGAGAAAAGCAAGAGAAGGATGAACACTAAAGTCAGGATAGTGGTCCCTTCTGGAGGGGAGGGAGGAGCACCAGGCTTAGAGTCCCAGCAGTGTTTCACTTCTTAACTTGGTAGCCTGGTTTGGGGTGTTTGGACTTTGTTTTAATTTCATTCTTTAAATTGTACGCATACATTTTGTTCATTCTTTTGCACATATGATACATTTCGCAATTAAAAGTTTTTAAAAGATACAGGGGGAAAAACACAAAAGAAAAAAGTGATAGATTCACCTACAGAAAATTGTAAATCCTCTATATGTTAAAATATTCAACCAAAAGGCAAACAACTGAGAAAATATGTGTCACAAATACTGGAAGAGTCTAATACCTAGATTATTAACCTGAATACTAGACACAGTCCCACCTCTGGGCCTTTGCCCTTACTGTTCCGTCCACCTGCTACACTCTTCCACAGTAGATAGCCTCAGGAACTTCCCTCCCTTATTTGAGTCTTTGGGCAAATGTCATCTCCTCACTGAAGGCTTCTCTGACCACCCTGGTACTCCCTCTTCAACTTCCTTGATTTATTTTACTCCCTGGCATTCATCCCCTTCTCATTTACTATTTCACTTACTTACTCTGCTTTTGTCTATATATCCTCACTAGAACGAAAGCTTCTTCTGGGTAGGAATTGGTCTGTGTTGTTCATTGCTCTATCCCCAGTGCCTAGAACAATGTCTGGCACCTTGTAGGTGCTTAATAGACATTTGTTGACTGAATGAATATGAAAGGCTGATGTTAAATGATAAGACAAGCATTAAGAACATCTGCTCAAAGGACAGAAAATATAAACTAACAGTGTAATAAGACATCAAAATGTCTTTGAAACACATGCAAAAATATTTACTATACTAATAAATTCATATTAAATAATTATCTACATTTGGCCTATCAAATTAGAAGTTTGCTTTTTTAACTATAACAGAAAGTGTTGGAAAGAATGTGCTAAAATGAGAAATTATTCACTGCTAATAAATGTAAATGGGCAGAATATTCTGACAATTTTATAATTTAACTCAAGAACCTGCCGAAACCGGTTTGGCTCAGTGGATAGAGCGTCGGCCTGCGGATTGAAAGGTCCCAGGTTCGATTCCGGTCAAGGGCATGTACCTGGGTTGCGGGCACATCCCCAGTAGGAGATGTGCAGGAGGCAGCTGATCGGTGTATCTCTCACATCGATGTTTCTAACTCTCTATCTCTCTCCCTTCCTCTCTGTAAAAAAATCAATAAAATATATTTAAAAAAAAAAAAAAAAAAGAACCTTAAAAACATTCATGTTCTTTGGACTAGTAACTACACTTTCAGAAAGTTATCAGAGCCAAATAATGCAAAAGTATATAAACTAAACTCTGTGTACAAAACTATTATAGCTTATCATAAAATACTAGTGGCCCGGTGCATGAAATTCATGCACATTAAAAGGGAATTAGAGGAAATATTTTAATATTGCTATTTGCCCTTTATAATAGAAGTGTCAGAGATGAAAAAAAATTAGTAAAATGTGTATGAAAATCTTCCTCCTGTCAGAGTCTGGAGCACGCCATGGGACCCAGAGTCAAGTCCCAGCCCACCCACGTGCACCTCGATATTGCACGAGACCCAGACCCGGCCAGCCCCACCCCCATTGGGCTAGATCCAGACACGGCCGGCCCCATCCCAGTCAAGCCCCACCAGGAGGGGGATGCAGCCTCAGGTCCTCCAGCCCAAAGCCAGGCATGGGGCGCAGCCTCAGGTCCCCCGTCAAGCCCTGCCATGTAGGAGGTGCAGCTTCAGGTCCCCTGGCGCACCCTCAGGTCCCCCAGCCTGGCACCAGGGCGGGAAGTGCAGGCTGAGGTCCCCCACCCCGGCGCCGGGGCAACGGGCATGGCCTCAGGTCCCCCAGCCCAGAGCTGGGGTTGGGGGGTGCAGCCTGAGGCCCCCCAGCCTGGCACTGGGGCAGGGGGTGCAGCCTGAGCTTCCCCAGCCCGGCGCCAGGGCAGGGGTCGTGGCCTGAGGTCCCCCATCAAGCCCCACCAGGCAGGGGGCGCAGCCTGAGGTCCCCTGTGAAGCCCCACCAGGCGGGGGGTGCAGCCTCAGGTCCCCCATCCCGGCCCAGCGCCACGTAGCCTCAGGTCCCTACTGATCGCTCGTTAAGGCTCATTATGGGAACCCCATCTCCACTGTGGGCACAGCCATACTGTGTTACGGGAACCCTGCCTCTGCTGTGGGCACAGCCATCTTGTGACGGCATGGTGGAGTGAGCGTCAGTTTGCATATTACCGCTTTATTATATAGGATTCTGAAACCTTTTTAAATGCTTAAAATGTAGCAGAAATACTTAGGTAAAAATCAGATGAGGAAGATAAAACAATTAAACTTTTTGAAATAAGGCATTTGCAAATAGGAAGAAAGTACGTAAAGATAGTAACAGGAATTACTTTGGGTCATGGGAGTAGATAATTTTAATGTTTTCTTTATAATTTCTGATTGTAAATGAACATCTATTTCATTTTCAGTGGGTGCCTTTATGATCTGAAAATTGGCAACTTTAAAAATAATGGTTGTTTGCAGTGCCAGATAGAGGGAGTTTGGGGAGCTGTTTCAGAAAGGTGAAGGGATTAAGAAGTATAAATTGGTAGTTATAGAATAGTAATGGGGATATAGAGTACAGCATAGGAAATACAGTCAATAATATTATAAGAACTACACATGGTTGGAGGCTAATGGGGGGGATGAGGACACATTTGTAATACCTTAACTAATAAAAAAAATGTAAAAAAAAAAAAGAACTACACATGGTGTCAGATAGGTACTAGATTTATCGGGGTGATCACTTCTTAAGTGATATAAATGTCTAATCACTAGGTTGTATACCTGAAACTAATACAATATTATATATCAACTGTAATATGAAAATTAAAAGTTATTGAAAAAAACACAAACACAAATGGTTGTTTGCTAATTTGAAAAAGCCATATATATATATATATATATATATATATATATATATATAATTTTTTTTTACTGATTTCAGAGAGGAAGGGAGAGGGACAGAGAAACAGAAACATGAATGATAAGAGAGAATCATTGATCAGCTGCTTCCTGCATGCCCCCGACTGGGGATCAGCCCACAACCCTGGCATGTGCCCTGACCTGGAATTGAACCATGCCCTCCAGGTTCATAGGTCAATGCTCAACCACTGAGCATGCTGACCGGGCTATTTACATTTTTAATGAAGTATGTAATGAATGGATAATATGAGATTAAATGAAAATGGCTCTAAGAAAGAGTCAATATCTGAAAACCCGGAACCTGAAGCTAGAAGAAAAGTTCAGGCCACGGTGGTTAGGGCTTATTGCACCCTCTTGTGGCAGCATGTACAAGCAGAGAAACAGTAAGGTAAGAATCCACTCAAGCTGGGAAAACTACAAAATCTAGCAAATAATTCACTCTAAAAGCTTCAAATTCAAACCATCAGAAAAAATATCTCACCCACAAAAAGAAATACTGAAATAAACATGCATTCATCCTTATATTGTATCAGTACCCTAAAGACCTGCAGCCATATATTGTGTCTATACCAGCACAGGCGCCATTCGAGATGAAGGGGGCTCAATTAGCCTACTTTGGGGCATAAATTATCCCAATGCACTATTTATCTTGATCAAGTCAGGTCATCACTGCCACATCTCCATCCATGGCATCTCTGATAAAAAATAAATTCAACAGATTAAAAACGAGTGATGATGGCCATTTAGGCAGAGGTAGAGAAACAGGAGAAGACTGTTTTCAGAAGCTTTCAAATATCAAAATGTCACAAACTGAAATGCTAAGATAGTAATAATAGTTTCCACCTCTCACATTGGGAAATACTTTAAAATATTACACACGCTTATCAAGGCTCTCCCCCAACCCAAAACATTTCCTGTCACCAACACTGTTGCCAAGTTCCAATGGTATTTCTCAGTCCTCATCTTAGTCCACCTATCAGCAACATTTACTACAAATGAACATTTTCTCCTCCTGTGTCTTTTTCTCCAGCTCCCACTCCAGGCTGACCTTCCTGCAAGTAAGTTTTCTTCAGGTGTAAAAGCACTATGACTACAACATGAAGGACACGTGGAAAGATAAAATAACACAGTTCCACATACATATGCCCCTTCTATGTGCCAGGCAAGTGCCAAGGTTGCTCCTTGAGTTCGCACATTTAGTTCTCACAACTGCCCTTCCTCCATCTTCAATGTCAAGAAATTCATCTTTGCTGTGGATACTTGAGTTACGGACCTAGCCAACCTTGCCCTCAGACTTCCACGTTAGGCTGCACTGTTGAGCTCCTTATGGTGTTAGTCAAGTCTGAGCTAATTTCTCAGGAGGAAAGCAAAGCTCCCACTTTGAACCTAGTCCCACAAATCTAGGAAAATTCATACACCCCACATTCCTGTGTCTTAGAAGCTTTCCTGCACTCCACCCTACCTTAAATGTGGCTCATAATCTCACCTGTTAACCCAAGGCACTGGGCTGGACCTCCTGTTGGAAGGAACACCTGCATGCCTGGAGTGTCTGTTGTCAGTTATCTTGGGCTCTGAAAGGTGCTCCAAGTGTCTACCAAGAAGCCCTATTTGTAGGCCCACAGCTGGCCTGCCCTGGACAAAATTGTGAATGAGATGAAATCTGGTTTCCCCTCGGTCTGTTCATGATCCGTTTCTCCAGCTGCTTTAGAATAGGCCCCAACTGCAGTTCCCTGTGCAGACTGTGACCGCATTTCCAAAGGGAAAATACATCAAGACATGAGGTCTCAAAATAGATCTGTGTGCCACTTCTGTGTGGAAGAAGACCTTGGGATGAAGAAGTGTAAACTTCAATGTGTTGACATTTTCAGGATAGATTTCATGATTTGGGGAGCAATGGGAAGAATATTTAAAATTCAAACTGAGACAAATGGAGGCTCTTTCTATGTTCAAAAGTATCCCCTTGTTTCCCTCTCAACAAATCTATTTTTTCTCTATCCTTTTCTGAGCAGCCTTCTAAGAGGAGTTTCTAACCCATACTGAAATATGAGTGATACACATTGTGTGGATGTTTTATTTCATCTCCCTGTTAACGCAAAAGGATTGCGCAAATGGTGGGACTCAGGCTGCGCAGCAAGTGCAGCAAAGAAGCCTTTCTCACTCACCAAAATCCAGAGGCAGCAGAGCATCCGATTACAAGCATGGACTTGCTTTTGACAGCTCTGCTCGGCACCTGACCTCAGCTTTAGTAATTTTGTCCCTTCAATCAATTTTTTGGATGTCCCTACACCTTGATTTTACATCTGGGAAATGAGCATAATAACGGAAACAACCTGCATGCTTGTTCCGAGTGTTAAATGAGATCGTGCTCACTATGCTATTAGCACGGCGATAGTGCCTGCGTGTAGGAAAGCTTCAATAAACTTGTGTTTGTTATTGTGCTTGTTGTTTTTTATCTGCTAGGCAACTGGCTATACTATGTATAAACATGGCCAAGAGGAAATCCTGAGTCACTACTAAGCCACCACTAACATCATGGTGGATGGAGTAGGAGCAGAGAGAGGACCAAACTAAGAGAGAGCCGAGTCATCATGGGCCGCCTACGTTTGGTCTTGTTACTGGGGAGGGCTTTCCTCTTTTGCTGCAAAGGCCTCTCCGCTCCTTCTGCTTGGATTCAGATGGATAAATGAATGGCATTCTCAGCATGAAGGAAGATCTACTTTTCCTGAGAGAGAGAATAAGTAATGGCAGTAGAAATGGTGAGAGGGGGGGAAATTTGAGAAATATTAAGGATAAAATCATTAAGACTTGATGGGGAAGTAATGGGGGAAGAAAACAAGTGAAGAAAAGCCAGGATGGCTTCCATATTTCAGACTTGGTTAATAGGATAGATGGCAATGTCCTTCAGTATGGTAAGAAATGGAAAAAAGAAAAATCCAGTGGACTCTTGGTTCTCATACCTAATTCGTTCTGGAAAACTATTTACGAAGCAATTTGTTTGAAAACTGAATCATTTTTTCCCATTAGAAATAATGTAAATTGAATTAATCCGTTCCAGACCCCTCCCCAATGATTCCCTGTTTTAACCTTTCTTATATATGGTATATGTCTAATGTACTGTTTAATCTATAAATAAACACCTCTTTTCTTAAATTTATCAAACCACCCTGCACTAGCCTTACACTAATTTTTCATGTATCACTGCCTCCAAAATACTATCACCTGCTAACTGCTTTTTGTTTATCCAATCAACAACAGGCTGAGGGTTTAGGCCTGGGCTGGGGCACCCCCAGCTCCCTGCAGCCGCCTCCGCATCAACGATCGCTGGCTCATGATCGCTGGCTGGCTCCTCCCCGGCCCAAGCCTAAAGCCTCCGGCTGAGGTGTTAGGCCTGGGCCGGGGCACCCCCAGCTCCCTGCCGCTGCCGCCATCAAGCATAGCTGGCTGGCTCCGCCCGGTTCCCTGACGCTGCAGCCATCAATGATCGCTGCCTGGCTCCTCTCTGGCCCAAGCCTAAAGCCTCTGGCTGAGGTGTTAGGCCTGGGCCGGGGTACCCCCAGCTCCCTGCCGCTGTCGCCATCAAGCATAGCTGGCTGGCTCCGCCCGGTTCCCTGACGCTGCAGCCATCAATGATCGCTGCCTGGCTCCTCTCTGGCCCAAGCCTAAAGCCTCTGGCTGAGGCGTTAGGCCTGGGCCGGGGCACCACCAGCTTCCCCCAGCCAATCGCTGGCTGGCTCCGCCCAGGCCCCAGTCTAAAGCCTCAGTCCAAGGCTTGGGGCTGACACATGCAAATTAACCGCCATCTTGGCTGTCGATTAATTTGCATATCTCGCTGATTAGCCAATGGGAAGGGTAGCGGTTGTACGGCTAATTACCATGTTTCTCTTTTATTAGATAGAATATGGGATGCCCCTATTTCCCCCCTTCTGCCCCCTCTACCCAGGTCTTGCCCCCACTTCTCTCTGGCCATCACCATACTGTTGTCTGTGTCCATGGGTTGTGTATATATTTTCTTTGGCTAATCCCTTCTTTAAATTCACTTATTTAAATTTTTATTTTCAGATAAGTGCTTATAACTGCACTATTATATATTTTCTATTATATCATTTAGAATTAAGATATTTTTTAATTGAACCCTTGTAAATTCTAGCACAATTTAATAAATTATGTTAGAAGCAATAGATTTTTCATGTAATGCAGACACATTTCAATTAATATTTTATTAATTTTTAATTTTTTAATATTTTAATTTGAAATAATCTCATACATGTAAAAAAAACTATAAAATACTACAGCATATTATATGTAGCCTTCACCCAATTTCTTAGGTGTTAATAATTTAAACATAACCATTATACAACTAACAAAATTTGGAATATATTTTTCTTATAATCTCTTTAATGTTACTTAATCCATTTACTTTGTTTTTGTTAATCTTCACCCAAGGATATTTTCCCATTGAATTTTAGAGAGAGTGAAGGGAAAGGGAGAGACACATTGATTGGTTGCCTCCTGCACATGCTTTGATAGGAACTGGGGATCAAGCCAGCAACTGAGGTACATGCCCTTGACTGGAATCAAACCTGGGACCCTTCAGTCCACGGACTAATGCTCTATCCACTGAGCAAAACAGGCTGCAGCTTAATTCATTTACTTTTAATCTATATGTGTCTTTATATTTAAAGTGGGTTTTGTTTTTGATTCACCCTCATAATCTTTTAATTGGTGGATTTATGCCACTAACTTTCAGAGTGCTTACTGATAGAGTTACTACCATATCAGGTGGCTGCTGGGGCTTTCTGTGGTGGGCATGCCTTGCCGCCCCAGGACCTGCCCATCTCAGGCGGCAAGGCACAGCCGGCTGCTGGGGCTTTCTGGGACACGCTGGCAGTTGGCGCAGTCCTGCCCTGCCTGCAGTATGCAAATTAGCCACCATCTTTGTTGGCAGTTAATTTGCATATCACACTGATTAGCCAATGGGCGGCGTAGTGAAGGTACGGTCAATTGCCATGTTTGTCTATTATTAGATAGGATCCCTGTGATATGATTTCAGTTGTCCAGGACTCTGTTGTTCAGGCCTCCATCCTAAGATATTTGTTTAAAATGGAGCAGGTGAATCAGAATCACTGGGCATTATTGTGTGTAGCACCAAATAAGTAAGGGGAACCAGTGATAAATGACCAAAGTTTTCAATAAATGACTATAGTGGAGTGACTGTGGCACAACCATGAAAGCCAACAAAACCCAGTATCACCTGGCATGAGTTCAAAATACAGATGAGCCCTAGCTGGTTTTCTCAGTGGTTAGAGCATCTGCCTGTGGACTGAAAGGTCCCAGATTCGATTCCAGTCAAGGGCACATGCCCAGGTTGCAGGCTGAGCAATGATTCTCTCTCATCATTGATATTTCTGTCTCTCTCTCCCTCTCCCTTCCTCTCTAAAATCAATAAAAATATATTTAAGAAAAAAAAAAGAATAGAGATGCATGTCAATCTACCAGGAGATGAAGAAAGGTAAAATGTGGACTCATACAAATGAAAGATAACTGGAACCAGATTACTCATTAAAGGACACATGACAAGATACCACATATTCTGTGAAGAGAGGCTCAAAGGAACCCCCACAAGATCAGGACAAGTTGGCATAAAAAGACAGGTGAAAATCAACTTTTCAGATAAAGCATTGCTGATCCATGGGACTGGCCACTTGAACATGTAGACTTCAAATAGTAACAACTAAATGAAGGGACAGAGCTCTTTGATTCACAAATGTTTAAATCAATATAATAGGACATGCAAATTAAAAGCACACTGAGACCAGTGATTCCACTTCTGGGAATATATCCTAAGAAGCCCAAAAATCCAATATATATATCCCTATGTTTATAGCAGCATTATTTACAACAGCTAAGATCTGTAAATAGCCCAAGTGACCAGCAGTAGATGAGTGGATAAAGAAATTGTAGTACATTTACACCATGGAATACTATGCAGCTATAAGAATGAAGGATCTCTTACCTTTTGAGACAGCATGGATAGACCTGAAAATTATTATGCTAAGCAAAATAAGCTAGTCAGAGAAAGACAAATATCACATGATCTCACTTATATGTGGAATCTAATGAACAAAATAAACTGACAAACAAAATAGGTGCAGAGAGATAAAAGCATAGAACGTGCTGACAGATCTGAGAGGGAAGAGGGAAAGGGAGGCAGGAAGACATTAAGGAAAGAAGTTATATGCATACTAGAGGCCCAATGCACGAAATTTGTGCAAGAGTAGGCCTTCCTTCCCCTGGCTGCCGGCACTGGCTTCCCTCTGGCACCTGGGACCTGGGCTTCCCTCTGGCCCCCAGAAGACATTCAGGACCCAGGCTTCCCTCTGCCACAGTCCAATGGTTGGTCGCAGCTGCGGCAGCTTGACTTGGCCCTCACAGCCGCAACAGCTTGCCTCAGCCCTCACAGTACCAGCTTCATCTGGAAGGTCGTCTGGAAGGATGTCTGAAAGGTTGTTCAGCTGTCCAATCTAATTAGCATATTACACTTTTATTATTATAGATATGCACAACCCACAGACACAGATAACAGTGAGGTGAAGGCCTGGGATGAGATGAGATGGGATGGGAGCCAGGTGGAAGTAGGCAAAGGGGGGAAGGTGGGGAAATCTGTAATACTCTCAACAATAAAAATAAATTTTTTAGCCATAGCTGGTTTGGCTTAGTGGATAGAGTATCAGCCTGCGGACTGAAGGGTCCCTGGTTCAATTCTAGTCAAGGGCACATGCCTGGGTTGTGGGCTCAATTTCTGGTGGGGGACGTGCAGGAGACAGCCAATCAATGATTCTCTCTCATCATTGATGTTTCAACCTCTCTCTCCCTCTCTCTTCCTCGCTGAAATCAATAAAAATATATTTTAAAAATTATAATAAAATAAAAATAAATAAATTTTTTAAAAAGCACATTAAGATACTTTTCTTCACCCACTAGAGCAGTGGTTCTCAACCTTCCTAATGCCGTGACATTTTAATACAGTTCCCCATGTTGTGGTGATCCCCAACCATAAAATTATTTTCGTTGCTACTTCATAACTGTAATTTTGCTACTGTTATGAATCGTAATGTAAATATCTGATATGCAGGATGTATTCAGGCGACCCCTGTGAAAGGGTCGTTCAACCCCCAAAGCGGTCGCGACCCACAGGTTGAGAACCGCTGCACTAGAGTGACTAAAATTTAAAAACAGGCAATACCAAGAGCTAGCAAAGATGTGAGAGCAACTAGAATTCCCATATGTCTCTGATGGGAATGCAAAATGACATGCTCACTTTGGAAAATAGTTTGGCAGTTAAATGTACACTTATTATAAGCCCACACCATTCTGCCCCTAGGTGTTTACCCAAGAGAAACAAAAACATATATCCACACAAAAACCTATACATAAATTTCTAGTCACAATAGCCCAAAACTGCAAAGAATTCAAATGCCCATAAACTGGTGTAGGAATAAATAAATTTTAGGCACATCTGTGCAACTATCCTATATAATAAAAGCCTAATATGCAAATTTTCCCCTCGATTGGGAGTTCGACCAGGGACCAGGCCAGCTGGCCAACTGCAGGAAAGGAGGCCCTGGCCAGCGGCACCAGCACGCAGCTGGGGGAAGGGAGGCCCTGGCGGGCAGCCGGGAGACACTAGGAACCCTAACCACGCACAAATTTTGTACACTGGGCCTCTAGTTTAACAGTAAAAAGGAACAGACCACTGACACCCACCAACATGAGTGAATCTTAAAAGCATTATCCTAACATGAAAGAAGCCAATTGCTAGAAAATATAACCTCAAACTACCTGCTACTCAAAAAGAAACTTAGAAATTGAACAATTTTTATGTAACCAACCCACAGATCAAGATATAAAACATTTTTAGCATCCTTAAACACTTCCTCATGCCCCTTTTCAGTCAAACCTATCCTTTTCAAAAAAGAATTCTAACTTTTTAAAATATTTTAATTATAGTTTATGTACAATATTATATTAGTTTCCTTGTACAACCCAGTGATTAGACATTTATATAACTTATGAAATGACCACCCCAATAAATCTAGTACCCCTCTGACACCATACATAGTTATTATAATACTAGAGGCCCAGTGCATGAATTCATGCACCAGTCCCTCAGCCTGGCCTGTGAGATCCAGTGGAAATGGCTCTCCGACATTCCCCAAGGGTTCCCGGATTGCAAGAGGGTGCAGGCCAGGCCAAGGGACCCCATCAGTGCACAATTGGGGCCAGGGAGGGATGCAGGAGGACTCCAGGGCATGTCCAGCCCATCTCACTCAGTCCTGATCGGTTGGACTTCAGCAGCAAGCTAACCTACCAGTTGGAGCGTCTGCCCCCTGGTGGTCAGTGCACATCATAGTGACCAGTAGACCTGTCAACTATATGCCCGGTGGTGGTCAGTGCACATCATAGCGAGCAGTTGAGCGGCCTCAGCATATCATTAGCATATTACACTTTGATTGGCTGAAGGGATGATTGGATGACCGGACACTTAGCATATTAGGCTTTTATTATATAAGACTAGAGGCCCGGTGCACAAAAATTTGTGCACTCGGGGGGGAGGGGGGGCCCCCTCAGCCCGGCCTGTCCCCTCTTGCAGTCTGGGACCCCTTGGGAGATAACAACCTGCTGGCTTAGGCCTACTCCCGGGTGGCAGGGGGCAGGCCCAATCCCTAGGTGCAGAACCCTCGTCGGGCTCAGAGTAGGGCTGATTGGGGAGTTGGGGCACCGCCCCCTGTCATGCACAGAGCAGGGCGGATCGGGAGGTTGCGATGCCACCCTCAGTCACGCTCAGGGTAGTGCCGATTGGGGGGTTGGGACTCCGCCCCGTCACACTCAAGGCAGGGTCGATGGGGAAGTTGCGGCGCCACCCCCTGTCACCCACAGAGCAGGGCCAATGAGGGGGTTGGGGCGCTGCCCCCTGTCACTCACAGAGCAGGGCCCATCAGGGGGGTTGGGCCTCCGTACCCTGTCACACACAGAGCAGGGTCGATCAGGGGGTTGGGGAGCTCCCCCGTCATGCACAGAGCAGGGCCCATCAGGGGGTTGGGGAGCTCCCCGCTGTCACTCACAGAGTAGGACCCATAGGGGAGTTGGGGCGCCGCCCCCTGTCACACACAGAGCAGGGCGGATCAGGGGGTTGGGGCGCCTTCCCCTGTCATGAACAGAGCAGGGCAGATAGGGAGGTTGTGGCCCCGCCCCCTGTCACACACAGAGCCGCAGGGCGATCAGGGGGTTTGGGCACTGCCCCCGTCATGCTGATCCCGGTGCTGGGAGGCCTTGCGGCTCTGCTGATCCCGGTGCTGGTGCTGGGAGGCATATTACCCTTTTACTATATAGGATAGAGGCCTGGTGCATGGGTGGGGGCTGGCTGGTTTGCCCTGAAGGGTGTCCTGGATCAGGGTGGGGGGCCCCACTGGGGTGCCTGGCCAGCCTGAATGAGGGGATGATGGCTGTTTGGAGCTGGTCACACACCCTTCAGGGTGGGGACATTGGGGTGCCTGGCCAGTCTGGGTGAGGGGCTGAGGGCGGTTTTCAGGCTGGCGGGTGACTGAAGCTCCCAACCACTCCTTTTTTTTCTTTTTTCTTTTTATTCTGAGCCAGCTTTATTTATTTATTTTTTCTGTTCATCAGATTATTTATTCACTTGATTCTTAGATTCACTTGTTGATAGATGCATATTTGTTGTTCATAATTTGTATCTTTACCTTTTTCTTCTTCCTCTTCTTAAAGGATACCTTTCAGCATTTCATATAATACTGGTTTGGTGGTGATGAACTCCTTTAGCTTTTCCTTATCTGTGAAGCTCTTTATCTGACCTTCAATTCTGAATGATAGCTTTGCTGGATAAAGTAATCTTGGTTGTAGGTTCTTGGCATTCATCACTTTGAATATTTCTTGCCACTCCCTTCTGGCCTGCAAAGTTTCTGTTGAGAAATCAGCTGACAGTCGTATGGGTACTCCCTTGTAGGTAACTGAGTTTCTTTCTCTTGCTGCTCTTAAGAGTCTCTCTTTGTCTTTTACTCTTGGCATTTTAATTATGATGTGTCTTGGTGTGGTCCTCTTTGGATTCCTTTTGTTTGGGGTTCTCTGCGCTTCCTGGACCTGTAAGTCTATTTCTCTCACCAGGTGGGGGAAGTTTTCTGTCATTATTTCTTCAAATAGGTTTTCAATATCTTGGTCTCTCTCATCTTCTGGCACCCCTATAATTCTGATGTTGGTACGCTTGAAGCTGTCCCAGAGGCTCCTTACACTATCTTCGTATTTTCGGATTCTTTTTTCATTTTGCTTTTCTGGTTGGGTGTTTTTTGCTTCTTCGCATTTCAAATCTTTGCCTTGATTCTTGGGCTCCTCTGGTCTGCTGTTGGGAGTCTGTATAATATTCGTTATTTCAGTCCGTGTATGCTTAATTTCTAGTTGGTTCTTTATCACAACATCGACGGTCTCATTAGATTTCTTGAGGATCTCAATAACTTTATCGGCGGCTTCTAGACAGTTCTTGAGAGACCTTAAAAGTGTGGTTCTGAACTCAATATCCTCCATTGACAGTTTTGTCCTGTTTCTTTGTCTCCGCATTTTTTTATGTTTTCTTGGTGCTCCCCCTAGTGGTCTTTGTGCGCAGTCTTGTTGTAGTTAAGCCTTGATTGTTGTAGTTAATACTAGGGGGATTTGACCTCCAGGCCAACTGGCTGTGAGAATCAGCTGTGTCTGCAGTGGGAAAACTTCTGTCCTCTAGGGAGGTGCTAATCTAGCCTTTGCCTGAGGCTATCTGGCAAATGGCTCTGCGCAGGGCTTGGGCGGGGTGGGGCGCACAGGATCAACAGAGCTGGTGGAGGGAGCAGTTATGGCTGCTCTCAGTCCCATCCCCAGAGGCTCTGCCTCTCAGAGTCCCAGAAACCGCTGCAAACCTCGGAGAGAAAGCTGCCCTCGTGTTCCGACTGATGCCAGGCAGTCCCGCTTCTCCCGTTTGAGTCTGGGTCCCTAGAGACTTGCCCAGAACTGGAGCTCAGAATCTGAGACTCCCTCTCAATTGAAAACGACAACCGCGGCCTCAGCCGCCAGCCCGCTCCGCGCGTACCTCCGCACCTTTGTATTTTCCACACTGCGCCTCCTCTGAGTCTCGTATGCTGTTCTCTTTCCTTCTAGTTGACGAATTTCCCCTCAGCCAGTCTTCCTGTGGTTCTGGGCGATATCCGTTTCATCTTTTAGTTGTATTTGTGAAGTGGTTGTTCGAGGCAGCTAACTCCGGTGTTTACCTATGCCGCCATCTTGGTTTTTTTCCTATTTCTTTTCTTAATAAAAGACCACATGTCATTTTGGTTTGAGAACACGACTTTAAACAGGGATGGGGTTTCCTCTTGATGTTTTGTACTTTCCTCCTGTTCTTGCTTTCTTCTACTGTTTGTTTCTTTAGTAAAAAGTAATCATTCAAAAACAGCGTCTCAAATAAATTGTTTTTTTCTTCTTATGCCTAGGCTGCATATAGTTGTCCAAGGTCCTGAAGCACTGCTTACAGCAGTGATTTTCAACCTTTTTCATCTCATGGCACACATAATGGAATCACTATTCTGGGCCAGCTTTAGCTCTGAGACTTGGCTCCAGCTCTTAGGCCTCCACTGCTGAAAGCAGGTATCTGGTTCGTTTCGGTTCTATAATCGAAACACTGTTTCAACTCCAGCTCTGAGATCCCAGCTGGCTGAAAGCAGGTTTCTGGGGTTTTGTTTAGCTTCTATATTTGTAACAATGTTTCAAACTGCAAGCTCAGAGGCTGGCAAGGCAGGCGGGGAACGTTGGTTTCCTCCGTCACTGAAGCAAGCAAGCCTCATGTTCAATTCAAGTTGCCTGGCTGCCGGCAGCCATCTTGGCTGGCAATTAATTTGCATATTGCTCTGACTAGCCAATGGGAAGAGTAGCGGATGTACGGCTAATTACCATGTTTCTCTTTTATTAGATAGGATTATTGGCTATATTCCCCATGCTGTACTTTACATCCCCATGAGTATTATGTAACTACCAATTTCTACTTCTTAATCCCTTCACCTTTCACTCACTCTCCCTCCCAACTACCCTCCCACCTGGCAACCATTAAAATGTTCTCTGTTTCTATGAGTCTGTTACTGTTCTGCTTGTTTGTTTTTATATTCCACATGTAAGTGAAATAATCTGGCATTTGTCTTTCTCTGTCTGACTTATTTCACTCAGCATAATACCCTCTAGATCCATCCATGTTGTTGCAAATGTCCAGATTTCATTCTTTTTTATGGTTAAGTCATATATGCACCATTGTATATATGCACCACATCTTCTTTATCCATTCATCTATTTATAGACAGTTATGTTCCTTCCATATCTTGGCCATCTACACTAATAAAAGACAAACATGTAAACTGACAGTACCTTCGCTACGCCTTAAGCCATGCCCACCAGCCAATCAGAGTGACTATATGCAAATTAACTCAACCAAGATGGCGGTCGGCAGCCATGGAGCTGGAGTGAGCAGGAGGCTTGGTTGCCCCAATGATGGAGGAAGCCAAGCTTCCCAGCTGCCATGGCAGCTCTGAGCTCCACTCAAAGCAACAAAGTTTCAATTATAGAAGGTAAATAAACCCCAGAATAAAAAAGAAAAAGAAAAAAAGGAGAGGCTGGGAGCTTCTGTCGCCGGGGCGCTTGGCCAGCCTGAAAACGGCCCTCAGTCCCTCACTCAGATTGGCCAGGCACCCCAGTGGGGACCCCCCACCCTAAAGGGGGTGTGGCCAGCCTGAAAACAGCCATCAGCCCCTCCAGGCTGGCCAAACCTCCATGGGGTGAGGGTCCCCACAGGGGGTGGTGCTTGACCAGCCTGCAAATAGCCATCAGCCCCTCATCCAGGCTGGCCAGGCACCCCAATGGGGACCCCCACCCTGAAGGGGGTGTGACCAGCTGCAAACAGCCATCAGCCCCTCACCCAGGCTGGCCAGGCACCCCAGCAGGACCCCCACCTTGACCAGGGACACCCTTCAGGGCAAACCAGCCAGCCTCCACCCATGCACCAGGCCTTTATCCTATATAATAAAAGGGTAATATGCAAACTGACCCTAACAGCAGAACGACTGGGAGTGACTGGTCACTATGACACACACTGACCACCAGGGGGCAGACGCTCAATATAGGAGCTGCCCCCTGGTGGTCAGTGCGCTCCTACAGGGGGAGCTCTGCTCAGCCCCAAGCCAGGCTAATGGCTGCCAGTACAGCAGTGGGAGCCTCTCCCGCCTCCTCAGCAGCGCTAAGGATGTCCGACTGCAGCTTAGGCCTGCTCCCCGCTGGCAAGTGGACATCCCCCGAGGGCTGCCGTGTTGCCAGAGGGATGTCTGACTGCCAGCTTGGGCCCGATCCCTCAGGGAGCGGGCCTAAGCCAGCAGGTGAACATCCTCTGAGGGGTCCCAGACTGCAAGAGGGCATAGGCCAGGGTGAGGGACGCCCCCCGCCCCCCCGCCCCGAGTGCACAAATTTTTGTGCACCGGGCCTCTAGTTGTACATAATGTTGCAATGAACATATTAATGCACAATAATTTGGTGTTTGGGCTTTCTTTGGATAAATACCCAGAAGTACAACTCCTGCTGCTCAAATTTAGCAAAACCTTTGTTATAAGAAATTATATTTATAATTGAAAACAATACATTCATTCTACCATGTCATGATATCAGTGTGATGAGCAAATAATTTTGCCCAAGGGAAAGTTCCAGAAAAAAGAACAAATGTACTTGCAGGCTACAATTTTAGCCTATGTTTATATGTTTCTATCAGGAGTTTATATGTTTCTATCAGGAGGTTGCGTATTTGCAACTTGGGTATAAGCATTTGTTTAATATTTTTATATGTTTCTATCAGGAGGTTGCGTACCCTATGTTTATATGTTTCTATCAGGAGGTTGCGTATTTGCAACTTGGGTATAAGCATTTGTTTAATATTTCTTTAATGAGGGATTTCAGGTTATTTGCCAAAGGTTTTGAAATGACAGAGGAGCACATAATACAGTAGCTTATTTTAACTTTTGCTCTTGAATAGATGTTGTTGTTGAGTAAAGTATTCGTGAAGCTCATCACTGTCCCAGATAGCCTAACCTCTATCTCTGTGTCACATCCAACTTAGCTTCCACAAACCCTCTCCTTTCTAGACTCTAAGCAAGCCATGTGGTTAACCAGACTGTCTGCAGCCTCTCAACTAGTTGATGGCTCACCATGGTGATGCTTACAGCAAAAATGTAATAACCCTGTCTCTCAGATCCAGAGAGAAAAAAGGAAGAAAAGAACTAATGTGCTTTTCATTTCAATGAAGGAGAAATTCTGATTTGAATAATAAAATGAGTGAATTCAGTACAAGGAGAAAGAGAGCTACTCCAATCTCTCTTTGGAGATTCTTCCCCTTCCTTCTAAGGCCCTCTGTGGGCCCTCAGCATCAGCTTCAAGATCAGGACTAAAGAAACATTAAGCAGAGCAAACATTTCTCTATTTACAGAAAGAGTAAAATATTCAAGGTGGTCATGGCTCAAACTGAAATGCCCCTGAGTTGTTGCTGTGGTTGTAATTTTCCTAAATTTGTTCAAACCCTGACAGATCAGCAAGTCCAAATGAGTTGTAAGAAGGAAGGAAGGAGGGAAGAAAGGAAGGGAGGGAGGAAGGGAGAGAGGGGAGGAGAGGGGAGGGGAGGGGAGGAGGGAGAGAGGGAAAGAAAGAGAGAGAGAGAAAGAAAGAAGGGGGGAGGAAGGGAGAGAGGGAAGGAAGGGGAAAGGAGAGAAGGCAGGGAGAGAAAAGAGAAGGAAAAAGAATTCTATGGAGAAACTACTGCTCAGCAAACATGATATTTCTAAATGTTCATTTTGAGTTACTCCTGCTGAATACTCAGATGTGAATAAAAGAATTAATGAGTTCAATCATCCATGTTTACCTCAATAGCACACATTTAGAAATCTGGGTGCATCCATCGTAAGTATGAGTGTGAGTTGGCCACAACGTCCTTCCACTCTTTCATTTCTATTCAGATCAGTAGTAATCTATATATATAAATGGCTAAGCAACTGTCTGACCGTCCAACTGGTAGCTATGATGCACAAAGACCACCAGAGGGCAGACGCTCTGACCAGTAGCTATGACGCACACTGACCACCAGGGGGCAGACACTCAACGTAGGAGCTGCAGAGCTGAGATGACTTGGCAGTGGTGGTTCTCAGATGACACACCCTGGAACCAGAGAGGAGGGAGCCCAATTCTGTGGTGTGTCACCTGAGAACTGCCCTCTCACAATCCAGGACCCCGAGGGCAGTGGTTGGCAAACTGCGGCCCCTTCAGTGTGGCTCTTCCACAAAATACCACGTGCGGGCGCTCATGTACAGTGCGATTGAAACTTCGTGGCCACACTCAAGGGGCCAAAGAGCCGCAAGTGGCTTGTGAGCCGCAGTTTGCCGACCAATGCCCTAGGGAGATGTCGGAGAGCCAGTTGGGGCTCAATCCCTGCAGGCCAGGCCGAGGGACCCCCCCCTCCCCGCCAGAGGGACCCCACTCACTTCACAGACACCCTTCGAGCCACGGCGCTGCCCCAGGTGCGGCCCACCAGGGAGGGACCGTGGGAGGTTGGCTCCAGGGCATGTCTGGCCCATCTCGCCCAGTCCCACCCCACCGGCCACCTTCTAATTAATTTCCTTTCAATGTGCACGAATCTGTGCACTGGGGCACTAGTCAAATATAAAGGGCAAATCTCATGCCTCATCTTACAGAGTGATTTTTAATGGACAAGTGCAAATGATTGTATGTTGTTTTTATAGCATCTAAATTAAACCAAACATAGTATCTAAACAATGTAAACTTAAAATAGGATTTAGAGGGCACTTTACCTACTAAATTTCCATAAACAAAGACCCAGGCTGACTAGAGTAATATTGGCTGGCTTTTTTCTGTCTCCCCTTCTAGTTCATGAACATCACAGTAGAGAGAACGGCACCTTATTGATCTTTGATTCCCCTGCTGACACAGTGCTAGAACCTTATAAAGAGTGTTTTCGGAGAATCTCTGGAAAATTGAATCCACTTCACCAGCTCAATTGTGTCAACCTCCTGGAGCTATGCATTTTCCCCAAAAGCCCTGAAAAGTGACATTTCAAAGAGAAGATTTCAGCAAAGTACAAAGATATACCTCAGGGGCAGAGTTCCTTCCCAGTGCCCTGCAAACCCTATCACATAGAAAATGGTCTGTTTTGCTGAGTTTGAGGCCCAGCCATAGGTGACTTCCTGGAAGAATCCCAAATGAGGATGGCCACAAAGAGTGAAAGGCCCCAGAAGTGAAGGAGGCAGCTTTTCCTAGAAAACAGCACTCCCAGGAAGAAAAGCAATTACCTGCTCAACTTTTTTGCCTTATTGCCTTTAATATATCAAATTCAAAGAATTTGATGAAGACAAAGGATTTCAAACACTCTTTACCTCAAATAGGACTGCCGTGCAATGTTTACTTTTATGCATTTAACCTTGAGCTGCTGGGAGTAAATAAAGGTCATTTTGGAGGCTGAAAATGTAGGTCAGACATCTGGTTTAAGTTCGTGGAAGGAGCACTCCACCAACACTGACTTCCTTCCCCTGAGGTTACTGTAAGAAGTTGCCTGTTTTGGTCAGATGATGAGAAGCCAGCTTTGGGTCCCACAATGCTCTCTGTATGTCTCCCACACAGGGCACACCACAGTCAAACTGAAACAGCATCCTTCTGCTCCTGTCAGACCCACCAGAGGGGTGAGTCAGAGCATTTCCCAGCCCGCACTCCTGCTGTCACCAGAGATGTTCTTCCACTGGGCTGGTCACCAGATAAAGCAAATTGTCCTGAAGGATAGAAAGGGGGCCTGAAAATAGACCGAAATTACTGTTCTGCAGCAGGGACAGTGGCCCAGAGATTAGAAATGAGCAGATCATGCCTGATAATTCCTAGAGTGGATGCTCTTCCCAGGAGTACAATGCTCAGGCTGATCCAATATCCAAGCTGATGAGGAGTTACCCATGCCAGATTTTCAAAAACAATCAGATACACACAGCACTTGATTTTTTTCCCTAACACAGCTATAACAGACTACCACAAATTGGTGACTTCTTCTATCTCCGGGGCAGATTACTCCAACCTCCGCTTTCAGTCCTCACATCATGCTATCCTCTTCTGTCATCAAAGCTTCCTCTGCCTCCCTCTTATAAAGACACGTGTGACTACATTTAGGGTCTACCATAATAGTCCAGGATAATGTCCCATCCCAATAGCCTTTATTTAATCATATGGACAATGGCTCTTTGCCATTTAAGGTAACACTCACAGGTTCCAGGAATTAGGGCCTAAATATCATTAAGGGTCATTATTCAGCCGACTACCCCCCACAAGAAAGATTTTTAAAGAAGAAAACAATCAGACAGACTCTATAGCACTCTAAAAACAATGGGATGTTATAGTCTCTTGATTACTGAGAAAAGAATTTCTGAGGTCGTTCTCGTTTTGAACATGACGTCATCGCCGTTTTCTAGTAGCACAGAGTGCTTATGAACAAGAGCTCGGGCAAATAAGTGAAATCAGAGATTCAGCTCTATTCGGCTTCAGAATAATTACAAGGCATGAGATCATTTTCATTCAGTAAGAGTGCCCAATAATCTTTGAAACTTAATAGTAGAATTTAAAATGTACATTTCCAAGAAGCATTTTTCTTGCCTTGCATTATATATCTTAAAATTTCCTACTTTTTTTTTTTTCTGAGAAATGCACAGTTGGGCCCTATAATTATATAAATATAGGGGTTGGCAAAAGTAGGTTTACAATTGTGTGTATGTGAATCAGAGTTTATTTTTTTATTATTTATTATTGTATTATTATTATTAAATTACTTTTGCCCACCCCTGTATAGAGTGGAGCAATCTGGGAAGCTGCAGTTCCTGAGGATTAAATTGCTTTGTAAAAGGTGATTTTAATGGCCGAAACCGGTTTGGCTCAGTGGATAGAGCGTCGGCCTGCGGACTGAAAGGTCCCCGGTTCGATTCCGGTCAAGGGCATGTACCTGGGTTGCGGGCACATCCCCAGTAGGGGGTGTGCAGGAGGCAGCTGATCGATGTTTCTCTCTCATCGATGTTTCTAACTCTCTATCTCTCTCCCTTCCTCTCTGTAAAAAATCAATAAAAATATTTTTAAAAAAAAAGGTGATTTTAATGGTCATTTATACTGTAGGCAGAGCTGCATCTCTGCAGACAATGTCTTCATAGAAAAACTAGAAGCCTGATGCACAATTTTGTGCATGGGTGGGGTCTGGCCGGCCAGCCCAAGGGGGGCCCATCGAGCCGGGCTGGCAGTGGGGAGGGGCCACGGGCAGTTGGCCAGCTGGCCCCGCCCCTGATTGGAGGGGGGCGAGTGGGGACAGGGCCAGCTCAGGGGAGGGGCCACAGGTGGTTGGCCAGCTGGCCCCACCCCCAGTCAAGGTGTTGGGGGCCAATCGGGCCTGGATCAGGCTGGTTGGCTGCCGCAGTGCGCGTCACAACCATGGGTCATTCCGGTCGTTCTGGTCATCCCATCACTCCAGTCACATTTCATAGATAGATAGATAGATAGATAGATAGATGCCTTTCTAACTCTCAAGGATATAGAGGCCTCTCAAAATATTAAACATAGAATATTAAACATATGATCCAGCAATTCCACTTCTGGGTATATCTGAAGGAAATGAAATTACTACCTAGAAGAGATACCTGTACACCCATGTTTACTGTGCATTATTTACAATAGCCGAGACACAGAAGCAATCTAATTGTTCATTGACAGATGAATAGATGCAGAAACTATGGTACATATATAATGGAATATTATTCATCCATAAGAAAAGAAGGAAACCCTGCCATTAGTGGACAAGATGGATTAATCTTAAGGGCATTCTGCTAAATGAAATCAATCACAGAAAAATGAAAATACCATCTGATGTCACATGTGAAACGTAAAAAAATTTTTTTTAATTAAAAACTCAAACTCATAAAAGCAGAGAACAGATTGGTGGATGCCAGGGTGACGTATGGGGGGGAGGGGCAAAAGTACAAACTTCCAGTGATAAAATAAATAAACTATGGGGATGTAATATGTCATGGTGACTATCCTATATAACAAAAGGGCAATATGCAAAAAATCGACCAAACGACCAGTTGCTATGATGCGCATTGACCACCAGGGGACAGATGCTCAATGCAGGAGCTGCCCCCTTGTGGTCAGTGCTCTCCCACTGAGGGAGTGCTGCTCAGCCAGAAGTCAGGTTCACGGCTGGCGAGTGCAGCGGCGGTGGTGGGAGCCTCTCCCGCCTCCATGGCAGCACTAAGGATGTCCAACTGATGACTTAGGCCTGCTCCCCACAGGCCTAAGCCATCAGTCAGACATCCCTCGAGGGCTCTAGGACTGCAAGAGGGTGCAGGCTGGGCTGAGGGACTACCCCACCCCCCGAGTGCACAACTTTCTTGCACCAGGCCTCTAGTTGTTAATAATTCTGTACTGCATATTTGAAAGTAGCTAGGAGAGTAAATCTTAGAAGTTCTCATCATAAAAAAAATATTGTAGCTATGCATGGTGATAGAGGGTAAATAAAATTACTATGATGATCACTTTGCAATATTTTTAAATACCAAATCATTATGTTGATGATTTAGTCACTAATACAGTGTTATACGTCAGTTATGCCTCAATTTTTTAAAAAGGTACCAACCTCTAGTTATATAGATAGATAAGTTCTGGGGATCTAATGTACAGCATGGTGACTACAGTTAACAACACCGTATTATATATTTGAAAGTTGCTAAGATAGTAAATCTTAAAAATTCTTATGACAAGAAAAAAACGTCACTTTATGAGGTGATGGGAGTTAACTAAACTTATTGTGGTAGTCACTTCACAATATACATATATCAAATCACTATGTTGTACACTTTACACCTATACAATTGTATATGTTAATAACATCTCAATAAAACTTGAAAAAAGTAAAACAACCATTTTATTTTTATCACAAAAAATGGGGAAAGGCTCAGCTGAGCAGTTCTCTCATGGGCTCTCTTGAGTGGGCTGGCTTCATGGGTGTACAACCTGGGCAGTCTCATAGGGCCCTGTGCTTAAATGGGTCCTATGCTTGACATTCCTAATAACTTTTGACAAGAAATTACACACTTTAATTTTTCACAAGGTCCCACAAATTATGTAGCCAATCTTGCTCTTGAGGTTGTATTCAGATATAGGTTAGGGCTACATTCAACTGAAGTCCCTACTAGGCTGAGTGTGCAGAATGTTTTCCTCACTTGGCGGTCGATGGGGAGCTCACCGAGAACTCCCAAGGAGAGCATCTACTCATGGCCTTCCCAGCAGGGCAGTTGGCTTCCCCTAAGAGCACCCCAGTGAACCAGGTGGAAGCTGCATAACCTTTTGTAACCTAGCCTTGAAAATCATAGAGCCGGACAGAAATTAGCAGGCCTCCACCTGCAGGTGGCTAAATGGAGCAGGGATTGGTTGTTCAAAACCAGACAGTTGCTCAGTGAATAGAACGCACTGACCACCGGTTTGGCTCAGTGAATAGAGCGTCGGCCTGTGAACTAAAGGGTCGCGGGTTCGATTCTGGTTAAGGGCATGTACCTCAGTTGCAGGCTCCTCCATGGACCTGGGGCCCTGGTCAGAGCTCATGCAGGAGGCAACCAATCGATGTGCTTCTCTCAAATATATAGTTTCTCTCTGTCTTTCCCTTTCTCTTCCACTCTCTCTGAAAATCAATGGAAAAATATTCTCGGATGAGGATTCAAAACAAACAAGCAAACAAAAACACAGACAGTCAACCAAGGTAGTGAGCAACCTTAGGAAAAACTGGAGGGAAATTGAGTATGTTGCTCAGAGATTTCCAGAAACCTGTGGGTAACAGAGTCTGGTAAAGGACTGGACTTCTATACATAAGGCAAGGTGAAGGCCATTACAATCTGCAGTGTTTATGGAAGTGGTGAAGTCAAGGACCTATTGGTTACATTTCCAATGAGCTTTTCATAAAACTTAAAATTATAATTGTAGAATTATGCAAATATCAAAGTTAATGTACTCTCTCTGACCACTCACAGAGAGACTGATCCTTAGAGAAGATTCCATGGTTCAGAGATTCTAGTCCAGGCAAGTGACTCCTGACCGATCTCCACAGAGAGGCCATGTGGCTCGGTGATGAAAGGCAGGTTTCTACCACCAGATGACTACTGTAACCTCAAGAAAAGTACAAACTCAGTTTCACCCATACCATGACATGAATTAGCAGATCCTAAATCACAGATATATGACAACTGAATGACTGAATGCATGCAAGTCAGAAGACTGTCTACTGTGTTGTAACCATTAAACAAGTACTGGCTTTCATTACAAAGGGTTCCAGCCTTAATGAAAATAATAGGAAATCCCTTGGTATTCACCTTCTGTATAATAGGAGTAATTAAATAATTTCTTTCCCTTGTAAACACATATGACAAGAACTTCAACTAAACTCTTAAACCCAAATCATAATACTTAGCAGATTTCAAAAGCTAAGCAACATAGTTCCAAAATATATGTTTCTTTTATACTAAATTGCATTGTCTATGTGTGTTTTCAAATACACTAACCAGAAGTCTGGCATCCCATACACACGTAGGGGACTGAGCCCACAAACTGGGCATATGCCCTTGACCGGAATCGAACCTGGGACCCTTTAGTCCGCAGGCTGAATTGAAGCTCTATCCACTAAGCCAAACCCGCTAAGGTCAAACCTTGTTTTCTTAATGGAATCTCACTTGAGGTTTGAGATGACCGCAGAAGGAAATCAGGCATTTGACAAGTGGTCTGTGGGAGAGCTGGGGTTTTTCTCTTAGGTGTTGAAAAGCCAGGGAGTGTGGAATCAGCAGATGCCTAGGACACCAGGAAACTCTTGCCCGATGGACTACTATTTTTAAGATTTTTCTGTGAGCACCGTGTCCCGTCTGGGGAGGCCAGTCACACTCAGATCCCACTCCAGCATTCAGCCCATGCAGCCTATCCAGAGCTGGGCCTCCCAGGTCTGGTTTCTGTCATTCATGAGGCTGTGGTTGTGGGAAATGGTTACATGGCTTCTGCTGTTGTCACCACCATAAACAAGGTTGGTCCTTGCCTGTAGGCCATGCAAAGGGCTGTGATAGTTCACTACAGACAGCATGTAAGGAAACCACAGAGGTAAGCCAGGGGAGTAGGAAGTCTTCAAGTTTTGTGATAGCCCCAACCCCAGAACAACTCATTAATCCATATTTGTCTGATGCATTGATTTACATGACTTTGAAAACAAGAATTAGAAGGTGGAAGCATTTGTCCATAGGCCCCACTTGAGGTGGCCTATGAAACTAGTGAGTAACAACTGGGCAGAACTTGGCACTGTTCTAATGCCTGACATTCATTATTCCTTTTAATCCGCACCACAACCCTATGAGGGTAGTTGAAGAAACTGAGGTCAGAGATACTAAGTACCTTATCCAATAGACTACAGATAGGAAAACACACAGACAGAGAAGCTTAACATGGAAGGCAGCTGTACATATATAGAGATAACCTCTTATTTACATTATATAGTTCACAGTAAAGTAACCAAAACCTCTATAAGAATTATCTACTTTTTATAAGTAGAGATAATTAAAGGTCCAAATATAAAGGAATAACTAAATAAATGCTGGTTCCTCAACTTGAAAGGATAGTATCTAGTCACTAAAAATTATTGAGAACAGTATGTGGAAACACAGACTATTACATTAAATATAATGTTACGTTAAAAAAGTTACCAAATACAGATTGCATGTATGCTACGATTGCAGCCATATAAAGCATGTATCTATGAGACAGATGAGCAGAAGAGAAAGAAAAATAATAAGAAGTTATAGGATATTGTAAGGGGATAGTGGATGACTTTTCTGTTTTTTAATGCACTAAACTATACACTCACCATGTCGGGTGCTATTCTAAGCACCTTAGATACATTATCTTATTCTAGCCTATCAAAAACTCTGTGAAGTAGGAACTCTTGTCCTCCCCATTTAACCATAGAGAAAAGGGAGGTTAGGTGACTTGCTTGTGATCATTAGTAACGGGTGCAGTTAGTAAGTGCCAGAGCTGGCATTTTACCTTGGCACCTGGCTCCCTCAGCCACATGCGTAGTGATCTCTGATAATGCTATGGTGTTTGTACAGTTTAAGAGAAGAGATAACCATTTTGTAGGCAAGAACATCTTCATACTCAAATCTAAGTCACTTTTTTTTTTTACCTTAGTTTCAAACTATTTACTCTCCACTACTGAGCAAAATTCTCAAAATCATGTCCACTAGTGAGCCAGCAGTAGGAGATCACAATTTCTAAAGCACACACTTGACATAACCCCTATTATAAAGTTACAAGACCAAGCACCTGGTACTAGTAAATAGAGAGTGTTTCTGGAAGGGTAGTGAGTGGTGGGTTTCCAGTGCTCTTTGTAGATCAAGAGTTAATCCTGAGAACCTCCAGTGATTTATGTAAGAAACATTTTAATCATTCTTCATTTTCAGACAGGAAAATAGTCGGGTGAAGAAATATTAGATACCTCTCCAACTCTGTGCAAATGTACTCATTAGATAATCAAGCAACAGGGGGTCTGCCATCCACGAGACCAGAATTTAAACCTTAAGGCTAATATTTACTAGCTCTTGTGACTTTGGGCAAGTGATAAATCCTCATTTCTTTCATCTGTAATCCTATATAGTAAAAGGCTAATATGCAAATAGGCGGAACAACCGAACAACCAGTCACCATGACATGCGCTGACCACCAGGGGGCGTGCATGGAACATGGTGGGCATCGGTCGCGGCGGGATGGTGGAGCAGGTGAGCGGGAGCACCAGACCATGGCAGGATGCCAGTTGCTGTTATTGAGGCAAGCCTCTGGTGGTTACTAAAAAGTCTTTGCTCCTGCGCTCCGCAGTCCCACCTGGCGTTTGCACCACTGCCAGCACCTGGCAACGTTCTGATTGCTCGGCGCTGTCAGTGGGTGAGAGTGGTGGCTGATGGCCTCAATTGTCCCTCAAGAGCTTCTGCAGCGGGTGCAAGCCGTGGCTCTGGTGCCAGCTGGGGGTGCAAGCCGAGCTAGCGCCGTCAGCACGTGGGAGCTGCGGAAGCAGGAGCAGGGCTGCTGGCAGAGCGGGAGCTGGGGGGCCACGGCAGGAGGGGTCGGGCAGGGGAGCAGAGGATGGGCTGAGACACACCCCTGTGCCCACCGCAGCCTCATGGCCCACAGTTCCTTTCAAGGTGCACTAATTCTTGCACTGGGCCCCTAGTATGGGGATAATAATCTTTTCAAACTCATGGCATTGTTGTGAGAACTAAGATGCACATAAAAGTAGCACAGTGCCTGACACACATAGCCAACACTCAATGCATATGAGCTTCTATTACTACTGTTATCATTTCTGTTATTCAACCCTCAGTGGAGTTGTTATTGAGTTTAGCTCCTTGGATCACATTAATACTCCAAGGTTCTGCTGCAAATGCAATTTAATTCTATTGCAAATATAAGAAGATGCAGAATTATTACTTGGGAAGTCATAACCTCCCTGATTATCAGAATCACAAATATAAGAAACATATGAAGGAAAAACCTTCCATACATAAAGGTTTCTTCCACCCTCCCACACTTGATCTCACTCACTGCCCAAAGAAATTCTGTTTTCCTGGGTACCCTTAAAAAAAAAAAAAAGAATGTTTTTTTATAGTCTTTTTTTTATATTGGACATGCATAAGCAAGGTTTAGAGCTCATCTGCTTCGGAAGCTATCTTTTATCCAATGATTTTTTTCCTTGGCACCAAACAGGTTGCCAAAAAATATATCTCAGTGCTTGAAAAAACGTTTGTGTTCCTTTTTACCCAAGGGGAGTCCAACTGAACATGTACCACCTCTGTGAATTACTGAACTTAAAATATTTCCTTCCCATTTACAGCAGTGAAATAGGCTAGACTGTTTGGGGCCCCAGAGGGATTTTTTTTTAATGTATGAAAGCTATAGTTTCCTTCACTCTTTCCAAATTAAAGTGATTTAAGCAAAATATCTACATAATAATAACATATCGACAATATATAGATCATTTATTTAAACTGCCTTAAATTCCAATAGTCCCCCCCACACACACACCTTATCATGGGGGATATGGTCCAAGACCCCCAGCAGGTGCCTGAAACTGTGGATTGTACCAAATCCTAGGTGTGCTATGTTTTTTTCCTATACACACATACTTATAATAAAGTTTAATGTATAAATTAGGCACAGTAAGAGATTAACAACAAACTAGTTTAAAAATAGAACACTTACAACAATATGCTCTAATGCAGAGGTTCTCAACCTGTGGGTCGCGACCCCTTTGGGGGCCAAACGACCCTTTCACAGGGGTCGCCTAAGCCCATCGGAAAACACATATATAACTACATATTGTTTTGTGATTAATCACTATGCTTTAACGATGTTCGATTTGTAACAATGAAATTGGGGGTCACCACAACATGAGGAACTGTATGAAAGGGTCGCGGCATTAGGAAGGTTGAGAACCACTGTTCTAATCAAAGTGACGTGA
The DNA here is from genome assembly GCF_964212035.1 of Myotis nattereri. Classification (NCBI taxonomy): domain Eukaryota; kingdom Metazoa; phylum Chordata; class Mammalia; order Chiroptera; family Vespertilionidae; genus Myotis; species Myotis nattereri. The sequence goes on from NC_138081.1 coordinate 22,793,820, forward strand.
ATGTGACCTCTGCTCTCTCAACATACTGTGTTGTACTGTCCTCACCTTTTCACTTAAAGGAAGCACCTTGCAGCTTCTCTTCGGCATATCCGCATCGCCAGCACCGCGACTCTTGCACTTTGGGGCCATTATTAAGTAAAATAAGAGTTACTTGAACACAAGCCCTTCGGTACCTCGATGCTGACCTAGGAACGCGGAGGGCTACCAAGTGCCTGCGGGGCCAGAGCGTCTAAGCGTGGGGACGCTCCGCAAAGGGATGACGCACCTCTCGCGAGGGACCGCGCGCGAGATTTCATCACGCTCTTCAGTGGCGCGCAATTTAAAACTTATGAGTTGCTTTCTTATGGAATTTTCCCTTTTAATATTTTCGGACTGCAGTTGACCCCAGGTAACTGAAAAGATGAAAAGCAAACCCACATATAAGGGGGCGAGAGAGTATATACATTTGTATGCAGAGAGTAAATGGTGAGCGTAAATTTCATAACCATGAGGAATATTACAGCTCTAGCGTTTAAGCATAAAACGTGGTGGTGAGTTTCCTGGGGCCAAGCAAAACCGGACCCTGGGGATCTGTGCCTCCTGGGACAATGACTACCAGCCACAACGTGAATGTCATTTCCTGGCTACTGCATTAAGTCTTGCACAGTTTTATTTCAATTACACACTACTCTTTTAAAATAGATATTATCCCCCATTTACATACAAGGAAGTCACGTTTCACTCAGAGGGACTAAATTGCCTAAATCCATAAAACCATAAAATGGTAGAACCAGAGTTCAAAGCCAAGAGCTGTCTAAATATTAAATGCCTTTTTGCAAGGGGAGGTGGGGGGAGTGTGGTTGGGGAGAGATTAACTGGGGAACTAATATGCATATAGACATAGCCCATGGACACAGACAATAGTGTGGTGAAGGCCTGGGAGGGGCGGGTGCAGGGTCAATGGGAAAAAACACACAAAGGGGACATCAGTAATACTTTTAACAATAGGTAAATTAAAAAATGCATTTTCTACCTCTCTTATTAGAAACAAAAAAAAAGCAAACCTATCTAATACCCATTTTTCTCACTGTAAATTACAAGTGAAAATTCTCTCATGAGATGTGGAAAGAGAGGACTAGGGTAGGGAGGGTGGGAGAGAGAGTAAGAATATGATTTTCCCCACAGCCAAGCCTTCATAAATAAGAACAGATATCAGAAGAGAAGGCTATGTGCTTTCAAGTTTCCATGTGGAAAGAGAAGTTCCTCTGTCCACACGTTATGAAGGTGGTGTAATATCTGAACGTGTGAACCACGCAACTTAGACCATTTCTCCTATAGGCAAAGCAAGGAACTGCTGAGTGCCTGAAAACAGCTTGCTCATTCAGCCGCAGCCGAGTCCGAAGTGGCTGCTGAAGAAGATAGAGTCCCCACAAGGGAACTATTTGTAACCTCACGGGAACAAGTGGGCACCGTGTATCACCTTGTGAAGGGGAGTCTGCAATTCCTGAATAACAGCCAGCCCTCAGCTCAAGCTGGGGAAGGAAGCCATAACTCAGGGCCCCAGACTCTGGGGGAACCATGTACAATGCATTTGGAAATGTGGGATGTGTAGGTACGCTGCACCTGCTCCCAGGGCCAGCCCTAAGCCACATAGAGCAGTGACTAAAATGGGTCTTTATTGAAAATAAAGTCAATATATATAAAAAGTCATGCACTTGAAGTCAGTGAACCTATTTCAACCACTACCTACCCAAGTGACCTTGAGCAAGTCACCTAATTCCTCTGGCCCTCATCTGCCAATGAGCAAGATTGACCAGGTGATTGACAGGGGCCTATTCAGCTCTAACAATGTGTGATCATAGGGGAGAAGTTGCCTTCTTTGTTATCTTCTAACTGGCCTTCAGGTTTTCAACCCCTTTTGCATATCACCACCAAAAGTATCTTATGAACTACAGCTGTGTTCTTATCACATCTGCAATAGTGCATACAATACCATCCACAAGTGGGCCATTTCCCTCCTGACAAGTTAATTCAATCATCATTTCAAGAAATATTACTTTTAAAAAATATTCTTTTATTGATTTCAGAGAGGAAGGAAGAGGAAGAGAAAGAGATAGAAACATCAGTGATGAGAGAGAATCATTGATTGGCTGCTTCCTGCACGCCCCACATTGGGGATTGAGCCTGCAACCCAGGCATGTCCCCTAACCGGGAACCCAACGGTGACCTCCTGGTTCATAGGTCAACACTCAATCGATGCTCAACCACTGTGCTACGCTGGTTGGGCAAGAAATATTTCTTATGTATCCCTCACTGTATTCATGTCTACATTATCCCAGGCACATGGAATGACTGGCTGCTCCCCTAACACACCAAGCTTTTTGGACCTCTGTTGCTTTTGCTTATACTATTCCCTTTGCTAGAAATGCCTTTCCCCCATTTTTCTCTAAAGCAACTCATATTCATCTCACTGCAAATGTCATCTCCTTTCTGAAATCTCCCGGTGAGCTATCATCCTCTATATCTTCTCAACATTTCAGACCTTGACTATAGTACTTAGCACATTGTTTTGAAATTACACATGTACATGTGTAACAAGACAATATCTTGATACACTCAGGGGTGTAATTTTTTTCCTCTGCAATTTCCTTCATCTGTATACTTCTGCTACTCAGACAGGGGCTTTTCATATGTACTACCCTCCGGCCAGGGCTATTACTGCCAAAATGAACAGAGAAAGGAACACACATCGCATAGTCTCGAGCATCTAAATGAACTTGGGAGATTCACGGCAAGCATGAAGCTGACAGCTATGAGAGAAAACGTTTTTTAGATTTCAAGAGCCTGAACATTTTAAGTATAAATACCAATGTTCATCCCATAAGCAAAAGATTCTGAAGCAAAGAGATGAAGAGCCAGCCTACCAAACTACTCCATACCCACCCTCACCAATAGATAAAAGTTCTCCACACTAAAGAATTAAAAGTGGGGCCAGGCTCCTGCCACTTGCCTATCCTCAAGCAAAGTTGCAGGTGGGGTGAGAAGTTATGCCCTACTGCCTCTCTGCAACGTGGAAGACAGCAGCAATGCAGATGTGCTCTGAGCCAGTGGTATGGCAGCAGTAAAGGAGAAAATGTGGTGTGCCATATCTGGGCAAGAGAGGGATAGGAGAACCTTCTGAATGTCATGGAGACCAGAATATGGAAGCTCCAGTATCCCCAAGAAGCATTAGAGATGGATGAAAGACAACCAGTGACCCCAAAGAAGTCAGAACAAGGCAAATGCAATACTGTGGCCCTTCCATACGCATTCCTTACTTTTCTTTGTATCTCTGGTGGCTAGCACAGTAGCCAATAAATGCTCACTTTGTAAAATAATGTAGCTAGGAAGATGGACCAGTAAAGAGTTACCAGGGAACATGGTAACTGTACCATTTTCCCTATTTCTCCATATATACTTCATGATCCATTAATAATAAAATAACTCTCCAACTCATAGAGACAAAGAGCAGATTGGTGGTTACCAGGAGCTGGGGAGGGGGAAGTGGGGAGATGTTGGACAAAAGGTATCAGTTATAAGGTGAATGAGTTCTGGGATGTAATGTATAGCATAGTGCTGTATTGTAGATTTGAAATTTGCTAAGAGTTCACCTTTAATGTTCTTATTACAGATAAAAAGGTAACTCTATGATGGAATGGAGGTGTTAACTAACCTTATTGTGGTAATCATTTCATATACTAGTATATTTGTGTATCAAATCATCACATTGTACACATCAAACTTATATCCTGTTATTTATCAATTATATCTCCATAAAGCTGAAAAAACTAATATCACCAAGCTTCCACACACAAAATAATAATAATAAAATAATTCTAACACTAGTGCTCTGATGAGAAAATATGAAAAACAAATGACAGGTATATAGAATTTCAACATTTTTAGGGCTACAAGGTCTATGAGTACAATGTGAAATGAACACCAAAAGTATTTTTAAACCATTAATATTTTATTATATTAGTACTTGATATATTAATTTTTCTCCTAAAAGTTTATATAATCAATACATCATAAATACATGAACAATTTCCTTGCAAATATAAATATCAGGCCAACCTCATCTATATTTAGCAAATGCTCAATATACATAACTTAGATCCTTACCCCCATCCTTTCCACCCACCCCAGCCTGCACAGCTCCTCCCACACTCTTATGTTGTAGCTATATTTTCTGCGTTTTCATCCACATGGAACAGAGGTCCATTTTACCAACAAAGCTCCCAGGGAATGGTGCCACATCCCAGCAACTGCATGGCTGGTCACCACACATGATTGTGTGGTAGTCATCCCAGCACATGAACAGAGTGGACCAAGGGCTCCTTCGTTCGCCATTCATTTTCAGGGGTTTGGGACATTGGAACATCTCAGGATAACATTAGCATTCGGAAGCACCGCAGAAAATTAACACTATATCTAATACAAAGCTTTGAGAATTCCATGCAAACCACACTAAGAGAGAATCGGGGACCACTCAGGACTTGATGCAGGAGGAGGAGTGGCACTTCTACAGCTTCTTCAGCTAAGTTGAGGGGCAACTCTCAGGCCACGTGCATGGCGGACGATGGGGGTGACACAAGTGCAGCCAACAGTAACCCTCAACTTCTCCAGCCGGAAGGAATGAGTGCAACCCTGGGGCTCCCTCCGGAGGACCAGGACCTCTTGCTGGATGGGAACGGAGTTCAGAGAGCTGTCTTCCTTCCCCTCGGCATTGATGCAGCCCGAGTGCCTGCACTGGGCCTCTGCAATCTCGGAGGGGAACCGGTGAGGGTCTCTGGTGATGCTGCAGGAGGAGCAGGCAGATGCAGGTGGTGAGACAGGGAGGGGACATGGACAAAGGATGCGAGCCCTGCAGCCCTGCATGCACCTGCAGGGAGGTGGTTCTGAGTAACTCTGTGCTGCAGCGCAGGCTGTGGGTCAGACAGTCTGGACTCATACACAGCCCTCTGGCAGGTGCTTAACTCCCGAAGCCTCAGTTTCCTCAGCTTTGAAATGGGGATTCTCATATCTCTCTCTCATGGAATTGTTGAGAACATTCAGTGATACAAATGCATAGGAAATGGTACACTGTAAATGTTAGCATTCACTACATGTTAGATCTTTTAGTTTATTTTTCTATACAGTGTGATTATAATAATTATTATTTATCCTTTGCTTAGAGACTAAAATCACCAGTAGGTCTCCCACTATATGGTCTACAAAGCTTACTGCTTAGAAAAGAAAACCAAAGCCCCTGAGGTTTGTAAACCCAATGGCTTCTCTCAATTTCTCCCTCAACAGCCGCCTCTGCCAAGAAGATAAAGGCAGCCAAGCCAATCCAGCCAACTTGCCAGTTGTATACATTCCCTCATGTGGAAGCAAGACAAGCAGCCCAGCAGTACATCTCATTATCCCTGGAATTGGTTTTCATACTTAATAATGGGAGAATATAGAGGAGTGCTTGATATTGTAGGGCCCTGCACATCAGACAAAGTTACAAGACTGTCCCCTGAACATCCTGCCTAGGATCCCACTTCCCAAAAGGTTTTGCCCCTCCACTGGGCTCTCTTCCCCACTCCTTGAAAACCAGTGTCTAATCTGAGTGGATCTCTCGAAACTTGACCTTTTTTGGTTCCCACTTATTCCTATGCAGAGATCATTGTGTGGGTTGCTTTAAAGAGACCTCTCTTCCAACGCAGAAAGTTTGTCAAGTCCAATCTATGGCCCCATGAAGCAGGAAAGGGCAGAATCAATGAAAAGTTGGAAACAAAATTGTAAGACTTTGGATCACTTAGAGTAGACCAAAACAGCAAGAAAACTGTGTGCTCCCAGGTAAAGTGGGATTTCTGTTTTTTTAAGAGTATATGTGAGGGCTTTAGTTTTTCTAAATTTTCTACTTTCTGATTAGAATAAATGCACATATAGTTCCAAAGCATGTGAAGATCCATTTCCTTTGCACTTACTTGTAATCCCAGGGGGAGCTCGAGCGGTTCTGCAGGCCATGTGAGATGGAAACAGCCCGGTTTTGACTGAGGATGCGAATGTCAACCCTCACACTGTTGTCCTCCAGAGGAGGACAAAGGGCAGTATCCTCTGTTTGGGGGTTTTTCTGAGCTGCCCCCTCCCTCAGGAGAGTGAGCCCCAACATCAACAGCAGCAGACACTTGACCTGGAAAATAGAGGAGGTTTCAGTTGGTTAGGGACTGTGGTGTCACTTGCTAGCAAGAGACATACCATGCTTTACCTGAACTCAGCATTCCTGATCATCAAATAGTGGCTGGCAAACTTGTGGCTCGGCAAACCGCAGCTCGTGTGCCACATGCAGTTCTTTGGCCCCTTGAGTGTGGCGGTATTTTGTGGAAGACCCACACTCAAGGGGCCAAAGAGCCACATGTGGCTCACGAGCCACGGTTTGCCGACCACGTATCTATGAGATCAGGACTTCTCTCTGAACCTCAGAGCCTCACCTAGAAATAGGAACAGTCATACATGAAGACATCAGGGTACCAACTGAGAACTAAACTTGGTAGCCTGGTGACTGGGCCTCCACGGTGTGAGACAGAGAGGCAACAGGATTTGGGACTGGGTGTAAATCTTGACCCAGTGTCCTCCTGAGCCTCTGACTGAGCCTCTGATTTCTCTCCTTTCCAACTGGATTATAACACTGGCTTTATAATAGTATTCACAAGATTAAATGAAATGTTCTATGTAAAGCTCCTGTCCATCTAACAAAAACAGAGGCTTACTAAATGATAGCTCTAGTTTTTCTTTCCAAGATCCCATAAACCTTCCACAACATCCTTCCTCCCAGCCATTCCTTCATCTAGAATACATTGCCCACCTCGATCTTTCCAATTCCTATCCTTTCATCAAGACCCCACTTGGGCATGGTCTCCTCCAGAAACTGTCCCTAAAGTAGTTCATTTAGGAGTATGTTAATTATCCTTAAATCATGAAGTTTTTACCATACACCACTCAAGCAGCATTTCTTTACTGAATGAAAATGTAGTGTTTGTGTTCATGTCAGATCTATGCCTGTTAGACTATAAATTCCTGCAGGAGAACGTGTCATACATAGAACAGGTGTTCCATAAATACTTTCTGGATGGACAAAAAGTGGGTGAGTGAATGGATAAACAAAAGAATACAGTTAAATTAACAATATAGTTAATTTCCCACAATCAATGAATTAAGAAAAATGCTAAAGCAAAGTTTCAAGTATCCATGCTAATTGAAAGAAGCAGGGACACTAATGATGCCCAACAACAGAGTTATGGAAACTATTTCTTTTTAACCTTTATATTGAAATATTGGTTTATCTGGTGTTGCAGGAATGCACACAGAAAGAGGGTGCTCTGTGAAGACCTAACTAAAAAAAGAACTAAAAATCTCTCCAGCTTCCCTTTGTCACAAATGTGCTTTGTTCACCTCACCATCACCACTGACCCTTACTGGGGATGGACAAAGCCCATCACTGACTCTCAACATGATGCAGAACAAGAGCTGAGGTTCAGTTGCTTTCATTCTCTGGGCTCAGTGTTGTCAGGCTCACACTTCCCATGAATTAAGGTAGGTAAGGCAACCAGACATGTTAGTTAGAAGGACCTCCGTTTTATATTTTGCAGGTAGTGGAGGGAAGAAATTATAAGAGTAAACAAAGAGGTTATGGTGCCAACGTGCTGTACCAAGGTAACTGATACTAAAAAGAAGTTGAAAGCGAGATTGACCTAGATAAGCCCGAATGAGGTTGATTTGCCTTCAGATAACCAGCAGCCATTTACTTTCATCTCCCACAATCATTCATTCATTCACCAACTTTTTTTGTCTCTGTTGTGTGGTGATTTAGGACATGGGCTCTGGAATCAGATGTCCTGGGCCCATAACTCAGTTCCTAGACACTTACTAGCTATGACTCAATTTCCTCCACCACAAAATGTGAAGATTAAATGATATGGCCCATATAAGGCATGACGAGCACGGCCAGCACATGTAAATATTCAGCACAGGTGACTATTGTTAAGTCGACATTGTGCTGATGATACACAGTAGACAGGAAAGATGTGAAATTTGTCCTCACGCATCTTCCCTCTAGACGTAACATTATGACATTTTAAAAAGTAAAAGGATGCCCACTTCGATTGCTTCTCAGGCCCATCAGTAACTTCCTTAGATTTATTACATAAATTCCTCCTTTATGTTTTTTCTTCTGTAGCATACTTACTAAATCACTTTTACATCTAATTATCAAGGCTTTAAAATAACTGTTCCTTGAGGTGATATGATTTAGCAAAAATTGCCATGCTTCTAATAAGTCATTATTATATTTGCTTATATTCTTTGAGTATTTTAGAAAACACTATTATATCTCTTTAAACATTGGATTCTCACAACTTTCTTATGGGGTCGGAAGAGCTAGTATTAATTATCCTCATTAGACAGGTGAAGGAGTTGTGTCTGAGAAGCAACAAATAAACTTGGTTAGGTTCACCAACCTGTCAATGCCAGTCTGGGGACTCAACCCTAGCGGTCAGTGGCCAGTGCTATTGTTATTGAAGATCCTTATTACTGTCACCAACACGTAGCCACTCACCATATCTCATCTTAGCTTTGTCCCACCCAAGTAGCCAAGCAGTTTAAGCACTGTGACAGCTGTGTCGGGAATACATGAGTGTTGTAAGTTACGTGGCCCTTTATCCGAAAATCAGATGCTGTCTGCAAATTCCTCTAGTTTGCTTCACAAAGCTGTGGTTCTGAAACTGTAGATTTTAGTAGTTATGCAGTTAAGAGAAGGAGCTCTGACAAGGCTCTTGCTGGTTCTTAAAAACAATGTCTACAACACTTCTTCTTTAGGAGGTTCAAAATCTTGCATCTGAACCATTCAAAAAGAAGAATAGTGTACTTGGAGCCATTAAACCTAGACCCATGTCCCAGTTCTTGTGTGTATATTACTCCATGATGTTAAATCACTTAACTTGAGCCATTGTTCACGTGTATAATGGGAAAAGTGGTTCCCTACCTACTTCATTGGGTCAATGAGAGTCTCAGAGGTAAAAGCAATATTATTAATATTAACACTTATTTAATGCTTTCTCTGTCTTTATTGATTGTTACATTTAAAATGGCCAGGTTAACTAAAAACTACGCATACAGCCCTAACTGGCTTGTCTCAGTGGATAGAACATCGGCCTGCGGACTGAAAGGTCCCAGGTTCGATTCCAGTCAAGGGCATGTACCTTGGTTGTGGGCACATCCCCAGTAGGGGGTGTGCAGGAGGCAGCTGGTCGATGTTTCTCTCTCATCAATGTTTCTAACTCTCTATCCCTCTCCCTTCCTCTCTGTAAAAAAATCAATAAAATACATTTTTTTTAAAAAAAGAAGCCATATCCCTGATGTTCCCCAGCATCTTTAAAAAAAAAAACCAACTACGCATACATAGATATATTTCAGAGTATAGCTTTAGTCATTTGCAATGATATCAATTAATCCCCCCAAAAATCCCACGAGGAAGATGCCATTATTATTGCCCTATACTGAAAAGAGAATAATAATGCACAAGTGATTAAAAACTTACCCCAAATCCCACATTGAGTAAGCAATGGAGCCCGGTCTGACTCCAGAGCCTACCCCCCAATGCTGCACTTTGCTACATTTCTTGTCATCTCTAAACCAACATGTAAGTATATTATAGTATTATCATCACCATATGAAATGCCGTTTTTATGAAACCCAAGCTTTTTTAAGTTGCATGGCTTATACACAAAGAACAAAAGAGATGATTTAAGCCAATAACATGGTGAATGATTTCCCAAGCCCTATTTTCATGCTTTCCCCAGGTCTTACCTGACTGCTGCCAGGCAAGAGTCTAGACCCAGGGGAGGTAAATTTCCATCACACTAACATCTCTCTCTCCTCAAAGAGGAATGAGAAGATGCAAAAAATAATCAGCCATCAGAGACATGGCAAATGTCCCTCCTCTAGGAGCTGTCCAAAGTTCATCCCTGGGTTGTTCACTTCCTCCATCCAGGGCACTCCTTCTCTACCTGTAGTCTTGGGGAGATCATTAAGCTCTTGGGACGCCAACTTCCTCGGTTAATAAAGATATATAGGTAGGGGAGGCCAGGGGATTGTCAAGGGCAGGGGGAAAAAAGAAGGACACATATGTAATACCCTTTGCAATACTTTAAGCAATAAAAAAAAAAGAAAATATGAACACTATAAAAAAAAAGATATATAGAACATATAGATGCTAAAGGGCTGGCTAAGCTCCCGCATGAAATTAGATTTTTAAGCCAGTTTAACTCTACAGTGGTGACTACAGGCGAGATAATGTAGTTCATGACCAAGAGCTAAGCAAGCTAACACCAACTACACAAAAACCATCAGGTGAAGAGCTAGCTTACACCCCATAATAACTTCTAGTTATTTTTTCTTTTTCTCCACCAGACGTGGGTCAGAATTAAAGTCAGCTCTGTTTTTAAAAGAAATAACCCCAATTGAGCCTACTTCCTGAGAAATCTGCTTTTCTGAATTCCTAGGGAATGACTCTACCTAAACAAAAGTCATTATTATTACTCACCATGGCTGCGGGATGTTGGGTGGTCATTGTCCTTTTGCTCTGGTTGCCTGCTTCGTGCAGTAAGCTCTTTCTGTGCATGCCCTGTGTGTGCCTGTGTGTGTCAATGAGAGTACCTGTCGATTTTATAGCAATCAGGTTGACCCGCTTACCATCTTAAGACGTGGTTGCCCCAGAGTGACTGACGAATGTAGTTGTTTTTTTTCCTATTCCACTTCCTGAAGGGGAATCAAAGGGGGATCCTCAAAAGGGATGACGAGAAAACGACCAACCCTTCCTTTTCTTCTACCCCCATTTACCTCAAATCACAGCAAAATTCTTAACTAAGTTGCTACATAGACAAGCCAAGTTGCAATCTGCTGTCATGATCTTTTTATGGTCTTCCACTAACAGCTAAGGACTGTTGACACGCATTGTATGTTCTATTTTCCAGTCATGCAATATGAACCATGATTTAAGTGGGAGATAAGTCACCCTCAGAGGAGCCCTGGTATTAAATGGCAGGCCTCTCTTGTGTTCCATTTTATGAATGGGAAAATAAAACCAAAGAAATGAGTGACATTAGTGAGAGATTCTGAAATTACATCCCCAGGTAGTTTTGTGGTAACCTGAATTTATTCTATTTTAACTCTTACTGACACTTAATAATCATTATTCATACAACATATAAACGACCACTATCTTGGCTATCTCTGATTAAGGATGATTTTTTTTTAACCAAAATGGATTACTGTGGTGTGTAATTTTAAATAACCTGTGGAAAGTTAATTTATCTCAGTTAACTTCAGGTCAGCAAACATTTTTCTTTCTTTCTTTCTTTTTTTAAGAAGTACTAATTGGCCGAAACCGGTTTGGCTCAGTGGATAGAGTGTCGGCCTGCGGACTGAAAGGTCCCAGGTTCGATTCCGGTCAAGGGCATGTACCTGGGTTGCGGGCATATCCCCAGTAGGAGATGTGCAGGAGGCAGCTAATCGATGTTTCTCTCTCATCGATGTTTCTAACTCTCTATCTCTCTCCCTTCCTCTCTGTAAAAAATCAATAAAATATATTTTTAAAAAAAGAAGTACTAATTGGTACTCACAAAATAGTCATGGGGAAGTAAAGCACAGCATCAGTAATATAGCCAATAATATTGTGATAACTATGTATGAAACCATATGGGTACTGGAAATATCAGAGGGATCACTTTGTAAAGTACCTGAGTGTCTAATCTCTAAGCTGTACACTTGAAACTAATACAAAATACTATTAAATGTAAACTATAATCGAAAAATAAATTTATAAAAAGAATTTTTATGTTCACTTAAAAAAAGGTGAATCTAATTAAGATATGCTGCCATAACCTAACAGTGTATATGTAGATACAGAAATTGATGCCTAGAAGTGAGTTGCTACCATATCAAAAGGCTGAAAGAGTGGCATTGTCAACAGAGGTCATGTGTATGACAATGAAATTACAGACTAGATAAATGATGACCCACACTATGCAATGGCAAAACATTTGGTAAAATTATTGCCTGCAATAACTTAAGAGGTAGCTATAGCACCTAGCAGTACAGAAACTCAACAGGAAAAGACTGGCAAACAGAATGACAGCTGTGTGTGTTGGATGCGATTGTCTGGATTTGGCAAGGTAATACACTTTCTTGTATTACCTTGAGCTCAGGAAAGATTTGGCAAGTTTGCAAACCAAAAGGAGAGAATGCAGAGAGTCCAGAAATTCAGAGCTTGCAAGATTAAAACAACAACAATTTATATCCCCCAAAAGTGAAAGATAAATTTAAAAAAACCTTTGAGGGAGAAATGCCCAGTAAAATCTTTCAACCAAATACATTTCCTATGGGCAAAAATCACAATGAAGCAGCTGGTACAACCTTTTTAATTGAATAAAAAGACCCAGAATAAAAAGTGTAAATGTGCCCTACCCGGTTTGGCTCACTGGATAGAGCATCAGCCTGGGGACTGAAGGGTCTCAGGTTTGATTCTGGTCAAGGGCATGTACCTTGGTTGCAGGCACATCCCCAGTATGGGGTGTGCAGGAGGCAGCTGATCAATTTTTCTCTCTCATCAATGTTTCTAACTCTCTATCCCTCTCCCTTCCTCTATATAAAATATATATATTTTTAAAAAGTGTAAATGTATAGTTCTAGTAAACAACCATCAAGGAGAGAGAGAGAGAGAGAGAGAGAGAGAGAGAGAGAGAGAGAGAGAGAGAGAGAGAATTATGGAAATGAAAAGCTAGAAATAGAGATATTCTGGAAATTGTGCCACCAGAAGAACCAATTTAAGTGAGAAGTTTACTAATTTTTGAGAGAGCTCTTGAAATTAATCATGAACCAACCCTCATTCCTCTTAGTTTCTTCAGAGCAGGAACTAAGGCACCAAGGAAGGTCTATTTGCCGACAACATTTCAGACATGGCAAAGAGATTACTGGAGGGAAATTTCCTGCCAGGGGTTGGAGCCAGGGACCACAAAAAGTCCCCAGGAGTTGGGCACCTTTTGAAAAGCAGAATCTGGGTCTGATCAAAGAACATTCCATATGCCCTGGCTAAGACATCCCCATAATCAGCCAAGCAGGATTTCAAGTTGCTACAGATCAAACTACTGTGCTAAACCATTCTTTCTTTTTCCAAATGGAAGTATATATTGCTAGTTTCCTGCTCTATTCTACACATTCAGACCTTATGTAATGAACTATAGTATACCATTTACAAATTTGAGATATTGAGCTACACCTCTGATAGGATGGGACTTTGGGGTGCTCTCCCTTAGTGAGGGGGTGAAGATACTGTGTAGGCAAGGAGAGTAAACCAAGTATTTGGTGAACAGAAGGGTAGACTATGGTAGAAACAGTGATCACAAAAATCACTGTGCTTCTCTACTGAAAATGACACTTCTTTGCCTCCTCGCTATGGGATTTGCTTTGGCCAAAGAAATGTGAGTGGAAGTGAAGTATTTCACTTCTAGGCAGAACAATCTAATTTGTCATTCTCCGTGACTTCTCCTCCCCTGCCTCGGATTTATGGTAACATTGGGGGAAATGATGGCATAGTAAGAGAATCTGGGTCCCTGAGTGGGTACAGTGAGCTGAGCCTCCCTGCTAACCTACATTGGAACATGCAAGCGCCATCAAGAAATAAGCCTTTGTTCTTGGAGACCATCGTAATTTAGAGATTGCTACTATGGCATATCCTAGTCTAAACTCACTGATAGAGACATTAAATGATTTTATAGGCTTTTCTGTTTATTTTTACTTTTGATCAGAACTCTGACCCCTCATTAAAATATCCAGTTAAACAGTATTTGGTTTGGATATTTATAAGGTATTAAATGCAAAAAGAAAAAAAGACTGTCATTCACTATCTTATTCACTATCAAAAGCTATTTGTATATAATTTACTTTACCCCAGTGTTATCTCCAAATACTATGAAAACACTTTTAATTTCCCTGAACACTTATTTATGTTAGGGTCAGACCTTCCGAATAAGGGTTATGAACAATAAGTCAGAATGGCCTCAAAAGCTTTCATTCCCAACCTTCAAGCCCCTTGCAGCTCTTTTTCTCCTCGAGCATAAGCATTCTTCCTCTGCTTAGGCTACTCAAACCTTCCCAGTGAGGCTCCCTAGATGCATGGCATTTTCGGAAACTGAGGAACTGAGAGTCAAGTATTCCTAAAAGTGACTGGAATAAGGAACGGGAGCCTTAACTCTCACAGCTGAGAGCCATATCTGTTCTCCCACTGGAGGGTTCCCTGGCAAGGCAACAATAGGAAAGTGGGGTTGTTTCCATGTCAAAATTCAGCAGCAGTCACTTTGGGTTGGCATAGCCGAGCTACCCACAGGCTAGCGGCAGGCAAATCAAGGTTCCGTGCAGACCTTCACTTACTCAGCAGCCATGCTGATTTCCTGCATCAAGAGGGATGGAATTAGTCACCATTACCGGGTGCAGGTGCCTGGGGAAAGCCTGTGGGAGGGTCTGTCAAACACTGCTGAATTTCCTGGCTTCCTCTCACCAAAATCTCTCTGAGCTTGTTTCTGCCTGGCCACTCAGGAATTGCTGATCAGCTACCTTTGCTCCTGGCCTGTCTTCATACTGACAACCTGCCAAGTTCCAGGGTGGTGAACTGGGGTGGCCAGTCTAGCCCCAGAAAGATGACCTCACACTCCATTCTCGCCTCTAGATGAAATGACCAGTCCCTTGCACGTTGGCCCAACTCTAATGCGTGGCCCCAGCCCAGTTTATTAAAGAAAGTTACCATCCCAAACCTTTCACATAAACTTATTCTTCAGCACGTGCTCCACAAAATGCTTTGTATTTCTGAGGCCTCATCCTCTCCAAACCAGTTCCTTTTCCCTGGAATGACCATTTCTGTTCTCTCTCGTCATTTAGGTTCCATCCAAATGCCTGGCCATCTCCTCTGACTGGCAGCTCACTGCGTCTCTGCCTCTCCTGAACTCTCCGTTAACTCTCATGACACCTCACTTAGCAATGCCTTTCCTGCTGTCCACTCGAATGACTATTTGTGTGTGCTTGCTTTTTAAGTGTTCATGTGCTTATTCCTAATCGGCTCTCTGGCTCAAACTCCACTTTGAGTTTATGTACCTACCACGCCTACATCCCCAGACAGTTATCCTACCCACAGCTGATGCTCAGGGAATATTTATTCAATTAATTTGACTTATTTGATATGGATACTTGTTAATTTCTTCTTCCACCTGGTTTCTTGCTAATAAGAGGATCAGAGTATGCTACTACAACATACACCTCTTGGACATAAGGACAATTTTAAGCTAAAGGCAATGAGAAACAGCAGACTCGGGGAAGGCTGCCCTCCCCCTTTCTGCCTAAAAGCAGGGCATACCTTCTCTTTGTAAAGGTAACATAAATTTCCATTTGTAAAGGTATCTCCTTCTCTGCTATTAGAAAGGATGATGAGATTAATAACAGGAGAGGGAGAACTCTTATCAATGGAGTGGGCACCAACTTAAGTCTGCATAACAAATCCTACGAAATAACCCTTAGCTTCTATTAGTTTCCCCCATAGATTTCCCTTCCTATACTATACTTCTGCTAGAAGTTCAAATCCCTCTCCTTCCTCTGTCTGGTTACTTCTGAGAGTCCGTGGGTGCATGTGTGGGGGTGGGGGAGGACCAGAGAGCGAGGAGACTCCACTCCTCTGAGAAGTGGGTCACTTTCACTCCTGCAGGGGTCTGACTCAGTATGCTAAGTCAACAAAGAGAGGTGCACCCCACTTATCCGGGCTCATCCCACTGCTCTCTGCTGCATCTGACCCCAGGGGAGATCACACAGGTGGCTGGGAAAGGCCTTCGAGGAAAAAATAATGACTGTGAGAAGGTTCTTGGCAGCATAGACCCCAGCACTTAGTTACGTGGGAGAGAAAGCTTCCTGTAGATTGCACACATTTATGTCCATTACGCAGTTTTGTGCTGAGTAAATTACCCAGAGGAGAATGCCACCGCTGACTTTTTTATACCATGACACCTCTCACACCCTACAGGTCCAAAGCACCCTGTCACCTGGCACCCAAACTAGCCATTACGGCAGAGTAGACTTCTGTCACCTTTGCTCCATCATAGATTTCAGGAGCTGCACAGGTCTTTAGAGATAATCTGGCCCAGCCCTCTCAGCTGATGATGGGGTTTGAATGGCTTTCCTAGCCTGGACCGGGGGCCTTTTGATTCCCTCTAGTCTCCATCTGCAGATAAGGGGGTCCCTCTCTCTAAGTCTTCCAGGGCCATATTTCTCTCTAACAAAGTGCTGCCAAGGGAAGAAAATGATTATATATCAGTAGCCTTACATTGTAGATGAAGCCACACAGCTCACAAAACATTTTCATAGACATTATTGTATTTGATTCTCACAATCCCATGAGACAAAGACAAGTCTCTCCATTTCACAGATGAAGAAATGGAGGCGTAAAGAGTGCCTGGAAACTGTCCAAAGCCACACAGCTATTAAACAGCTGAGCTGACAAGCCCAGAGGAGAAGAAACAACTTCCCCCAGATGCAGGCTGGAGAATATTTGAAACAAAGATGCACAGGGGGTGGTGGAAAGGTGATGGTTGTCAGAGATCAGACTTACAGAGCGAGCAATGGGCTCTACGTTGTCTGGACTGGAGTCAGGACACCTGGGTGGCTCGGACTGTTCTCTGAAGGTTGTGATTTTTGGCGAAAAGGGCCCCATGCTAACCTGACTAGCTCAGGGAAGGCCTGTGTGGCAGCCTTACAAACTCAGAGACCTACAAGTAACCAGAAAGGATGGTCTGAAATTAAAACTTTTTAATTAAAAAGTAGCTTATGGTGGGTAGTCATACCTAGGCCAGTATTTTCCCTGACAACGGTCAATCTTTACCTTAACTGAGCCTATTGTCTTTTTGCCTCTACTAACATATCTTTGGAATGTCAAAGTAATTTTCCTTTCCTGAGACCCCTCAAAATATAGGTACCACTCTGTGGAGACCACAAATCTCCTCTTTGTTATTAATTATAAACTGTTTGATTGTAATGTATAAAACAAGGTGTAAAACTGCCATTCTCTGGCCCTCGCTGGTTTGGCTCAGTGGATAGAGTGTCAGCCTGTGGACCGAAGGGTCCTGGGTTCAATTTTGGTCAAGGGTATATGCTCAGGTTGTGGGCTCAATTCCCAGTAGGGGGTGTGCAGAAGGCAGCCAATCAGTGATTCTCTCTCATCATTGATGTTTCTCTGTCTCTCTTCCTCTCTGAAATCAATAAAAATATTTTTTAAAAAAATAAAACTGCCATTCTCTGGAGCATTATCTCAATATGTTGAGATTCTGCTTCCTGGCAATTGTCCACAGTTTGGCTCAAATAAACTCACAAACATTCTTTACAGGTTTGAATGTTTCTTATGTTAACACTAGTGGCCCAGTGCATGAAATTTGTGCACATTAAAAGGGAATTAATTAGAGGAAATATTTTAATATTGCTATTTGCCCTTTCTCTATAATAAAAGTGTCAGAGATGAAAGAAAATTAGTAAAATGTATATGAAAATCTCCCTCCTGTCAGATTCTGGGGTGCACCGCAGGACCCAGAGTCAAGTCCCTGCCCACCCGCGTGTGCCTCGAAATCACACGAGACCAAGACCCGGCCAGCCACACCCCCGTCAAGCCCCACCGGGCGGGGGGTGGGGGTGGGGGGTGTAGAGCTTCAGGTCCCCCGGCAAGCCCTGCCAGGTGGGGGCGGGGCACAGCATCAGGTCTCCCGGCCTGGAGCCAGGGCGGGGGGGGGGGGGGGGGAACGGCCTCAGGTCCCCTGGCCTGGCACCAGGGTAGGGGGCGCAGCTTCAAGTCCCCTGGCCCCAGTGTGAGGGCGCGAGGGCGCGAAGACGTGGGGGCGCGAGGGCATGGGGGTGCGACAACCATTTGCATATTAGCTCTTTATTATATAGGATGAGAAATGAAACCATGTTATTCTGAACCCTTTCTAGCCTTTTAAATGATCTTATGTACATTTATCTATGTATTAAAAGACAAATAGAGATAAGATCTGGCCAGATGGTTTCGAAGACAACTCCACCAACGTGTCACCTCCAGCTCTTGAAGATTACATATGGTGGGAAGTTGCCTGTTCTGCACCTGCTGTGTTCACCATAGGAAGAATGTGTAAACCACTTCCACAACTCTGCACATACTAATGAAGGTACCGTGTGAGAAGTATGTGGTATGAGATCTTAAAAATAAACTTAAAATCTTAACCAGACCAACTCTGGCAATTGTAAAAAGGAAGAGATAGAGACAGAGATGATATCAAGTGTTAGCAAGGATGTAGGACAGAGAGCATCCTTACATGTACATGTGGGGATATAATTTTGGAATTTAGGAAAATATACCTAAAACTTGAATAATGCTCCTATTTTTGGTCTAGCAAGTACACTCCTAGGAAATTATCCCAAGGAAGTAAATAAGCAGGTGCCAACCATATACACACGTACATAAATGTATCAGGAGAAAAACCAAGATATATTTTCTCTGATAGCCAGATTATAGGTGTTTCTATTTACTTCTTATGGTTATTTTCTAGTGCTTCTCTCATGAAAAAATAGTTTTTGTAATAAGAAAAACTATATTTGAATTTTTTTTATTTTAAACAGGTTCCAAGAGTGTAGTTTCCTGGTAACTATGGTGCCCACCAAGCACACGCTTTGTGGGATGATAACCTGTCATTGCCAAGTAAGTTTCTTGGCCTTTGGGGCAAATCGCTGAGATTACGCAGGGAGCATTACCCATCATGGGAGGTCTTTGATTTCACCTCTGCACACTGGCAACCACAGACCTTATCACCCCAGGCTCACTCATCGATGTAGCTCTGACTACCTCCAGCTCCCAAAACAATCTCAGCACTTTGAAGTCCTATAAAGGAAACAGCACAGTGCGGTGGTTAGAACACGATAGTTAAGAATAAAGATAACCCTGAGTTTGGATCCAGATAACCCCGAATAGCTATGAAACCCTAGGAAAATTATCTTACCTATGCCTATTTCCTCTTCTATAAAGTTGGGAAAATAAAACCCACCTCATAAAATTACAGGGAAGATTTAATGAGATGATTTATAGGATGCTTAGGACTTAAATGATGGCTACTAGCAGGACCACACCTGCTCACCCACCCAATCACAAGCTGCATGGAATTGTTTCTGGGGGTCAAAGTGTGTGTGGGAATTTGCACCTTTATACAGCATCCCTATGCTAATTCTGATCTGTTTGCTTTTTTATTGTCCATTAGAGGGAAGTATGACATGTGAATGCTTGCATTTCTTCTGCAGTATGGGTTTTCAGAATTCTGACTTGAAGTTCAACATTTGGGAAACATTCTTAGCCCCTAGACTCCTACAGACTATTGTTTATTAATTTCAGTCTCAAATGCCTAATCTATTACTTGTTGATACATGGCTGAATTGTAAAGTGTCACTTTTATTTTTTATTTTTATTTTTTTTAATATATATCTTTATTGACTTTAGAGAGGAAAGGAGAGGGAGAGATAGAAACATCAATGATGAGAGAGAATCATTGATTGACTGCCTCCTGCACACCCCCTACTGGGGATCGAGCCCGCAACCTGGGCATATGCCCTTGGCCAGAATCGAACCTGGGATCCTTCAGTCCGCAGGCCGACGCTCTATCCACTGAGCCAAACTGGCTAAGGCTAAAGTGTCACTTTTAAAACTGGTTTTAAAGTTCACCAGAAAGAAACAATAGTACTTATGTCAGGGTGGTAAGATTCTTTTGTTCTCTATTTTCCTAAACAGTCCATGTTATGTTTTATTAGGCATAGCAGTACTTTAAAAGATAGAACTTATGCACATAGTAAATGTAACTTTAGGCTGTTTGGGGATGTACAGGGTGGGGCAAAAGTAGGTTTATAGTTTTGAGTACATGAAACACAGCTTCTTGTATTATTCTTGTATTACTCATTAATTACTTTATTATTTTCCATACAAACAACTGTGAACCTACTTTTGCCCCACCCTGTATAATCAAGCTTTATAATAGCTCTAATTCAGGGCTGCATCCACCTAGATGACTAGAATAGGAATACATACAGTGCAAGATGGCATGAGCTGACCTTTCTATGTCAAGGTTAAATATTGGTACTTAAAGGTAGGAAGGCTTAGCTTGCTACAAGAAGTACCTGCCGGGAGAATTATTAGCAGGATGGTCAATCTCAGCAGAGGCTAATGACCTCCTGCAGGTTGTAGGAGGATATTTTTACTCAGGATTTACTAGTAAAAATATTTAGGAAAAGAATTGAGCACCTTAATTCTCTTTTTTTGAGTAAAGACTGAGAATGAGCTAGGATTACATGCTGGTTAATAATGGAACAGGCAGAAACCAGTCCTCATCACCGAGGCACTGGACCTGAAAAAGAAAGTGAACCATGTTTAAATTTTAGCAAATCCAAGTGGAGTTGGACAAAAGTTAATTTTGTTCTAACGTTTTCCTAGGAATTTAAATCTCTTGAGATAATTGGAAACCTCCTGCAGTTCTACCCACAGAATAGAGAAGTGCACAATCAGTGCCCTGAAAAAGATACTTAATGAGATGATAGAAAACTCATTCTGACCTGGCTCCAATCGGTGCCAGAGCTAACGTGTCTGTGGGCACGACCGACTCTGGGTGTCCAGTCATAGCATTACCAGCCAGGACCTCAGAGATCATCTCATCCAACCACCTCCTTTTCCATATAAAGAAACCAAGCACTTCCTTCTAAGAAAGTGGCTCACCTTTATCTCCTTCAAGTTGTCTTAATGACCCTACCTCACAGGGCTGTTATGATGACGAAGGTGGCCCTGCCCACATTGGGCAGATTTCAGGCCTTGGGAGAAGGCTGCAGAACCTACTGCCAGAAGCACATGAGTCAGAGCCACACAGGCCATGAAGGGCAGGGAAGGGAACAGAGTTCAGGAACTCAATAGGGTTTTAATCAAAGGATTTTTTTAAAAAACAAACAAAAAAAAACAGCTATCAAAATGAATCATTTTGTTTTAGTGAAAATATCAGGTGGAATCTCAGAGGGAGGGTGGGCGGGAAGAGATCAACCAAAGAACTTGTATGCATACTAGTATATGCATAACCTATAGACACAGACAATAGTGTGGGGAAGGCCTGGGCAGGGGGCAGGCTGGAGGGGGTCAATGGGCGGATATAGGGGGCATATGTAATACTTTCAACCATAAAGATTTAAAAAACAAGAACAAAAGAAAATATCTGGGAGTAGTTCCATGCCAGCAGGCACTTATCCACCTGCTCAGTTATGTCTCACAAGCACCCACAGGCAGTAATTATCCCATTTTACAGATGAAATAACAAGCAGCACAAAACTTAATGGAAGTTATTTGGTAATAGAGAACAGACTCAATCCCAGTGACAATAACCAAATTGTCTTTTCTGAAAACTAACCATTCATAAGGACACTTCATTTACCCAGGAGAGTTAAGGAATGAGGCGGTATGATTTTTCAAGGCACAGCTTATTTCTCTAATTCCCACAGATCATTTTAACTATTTCAGACACAAAGCTAAACTAAAGGCTTCTCCTTTGGAAGGCAGCATGTATTTTCCCTGATGAATCTGGGTCACCAGTGCCATTGCAGCACTGCCGTGGAGCGCACCGACCCATGGGAAGGCCAGGCCTGAGCTGCCGTTCAGGTTGCCCCAGCAGGAATCCAGAGCTCTTGATCTAACCTTTCAGTGCTTACTAACTTCTTTTATGCTTTTCTAAGTTGGGAAATAATACAAAATTTTGGAGAGTCACTGAGAGTCCCTACGAGCAAGTTATTTTAATACAACTAATATCTGTTGTGGCTGCCAAAAATAGTCTACCTTTTATTTCTTTGTTAGCTTGCCAAGAACGGAGCTGTCAGCAAGGTATCACAGCTATCACCAAAACGCTGAGTGCACCTAGTTCCTCTTCCACACTGTGCCTCATTTTCTCAGGAGTGAAGGAGAGCAAGGTTCTATTGACAAAATGTTTGGCCTTTCTGGAACAGATCTGATGAGACTTATGACAGCCCCTAGCTTTTTCTATACCAGCACCCCATCAATAGCTTCCACTCTCCTCCTGATTCTCTCATGGCCCCTCAATTCCTGTAGCTATTTTGTGTGCCCTCATTTGATATATTAACTGCAAGCCTACTTTTGCCCACCCCTGTATAATTATACTTCCCGTTTTCAGAATGCCGACACATTAGGCACACATCTTCTCAGCCTGTAGGGCTCAAGAAAATGAAAATCTACTTTTGTTTTTTAAGTCCTCGCCTGAGGATATTTTTCTATTGACTTTTAGAGAGTAGGAGAGGGAAAGAAAGAGAAATATGGGTGTGAGAGAAACACAGATTGGTTGCCTCCTGCACGAGCCCCAACCAGAGCCCAGGCTGGGGAGGAGCCTGCAACCAAGGTATGTACCCTTGACCGGACTCAAACCCAGGACCCTTCATTTCGCAGGCTAACGCTCTATCCACTGAGCCAAACCGGCTAGGGCTAAACGTTTACTTTTGCACACAGCACATTACGCATTGCCAGAGCTCAAGGTCAAACTCCCCCCTGGTACCACTGCCCTTTCCCCTTTGGAACTCTAAACCACTCCCATCAGGACTGGGCATTCACGTCTTTGAAAATAAGTCACAAAGATGACACTGAACTCCCCAACAGTTTTGTCTTCCCTGCAGAGAATCTTCTGCTTCGTGGCTTCAGGGTGAGGGCTCCTCCCAGCACAAAGGAAGAAGTCCCTTACCAACCTCACAGCTGAGAACCAGCAAAGCCCCTCTTCTTGAGAGCAGCTTCCAATCCATGGGACCCGGGGCCCCATAGTCACACATTTTATTTATTGAATTAACCTTAAATGTTTTTCAGAAGTGATTCAGACCCTACAATAGTAGAAGTACTGCCCTGGCCCCTCTACAAACTTCTGTGCAAAAGACTAACAAATCCCAAGGGCTGGACACCCAGGTATAAGTGGTTTCACAAGAATCCTATTAGAAAATCTCTATGGGCAAAACTGACATGATAGCCCTAACTGGTTTGGCTCAGTGGATAGAGGGTCGGCCTGCGGACTGAAGGGTCCCAGGTTTGATTCTAGTCAAGGGCATGTACCTTGGTTGTGGGCACATCCCCAGTACGGGGTGTGCAGAAGGCAGCTGATCAATGTTTCTCTCTCATTGGTGTTTCTAACTCTCTATCCCTCTCCCTTCCTCTCTATAAAAAATCAATAAAAGATACTTAAAAAAAACCAAACCTGACATGATTTAGAGGTATCTGATAAATCAGGTATTGTCTCTTCATGAAGGGGATTTGATTCAGGCTCAGAAAAGCCTGGTAGCGGGTCAATTCTGCTCCTGGACTTTCACTCACTGGCCTCCTGTGGCCATTTATCTATTTCAAATCAGCAGGGTTTGGTTCGCACAATCTTAACTGATAAAGGCTGGTGTCGCTGAAGAAGAAAACTACCTAAAGACTTAATCCCCAAAGAGTACACAGCAGCCTGCTGCCACCTTGTGGTGGCTTGGTGCAAATGTGGGAGCAGCAAATCTTGTAGGGCAGAACGTTTAAGGAAAACAAAATTAAATGTGTAACAGCACACAGTGTTAAAGCCATGTACACAGTACAAAAATGGCTAAGTTTATTCAAAGTCTTGGATATTTAGGTCAGAGGTTATTTAAACTGGTGCTCCTTCAAACAAAGCTTCCTTGGCCTTCATGCCTTGCTTCAGAGCATCTCCCCACCAGTGTAAAACAAAGCCCACTCTAGACCAAAGTGCTCAGAGGAAATAAAAGCCAACCAACAGAGAGGATTAACAAAACCCAGCTGTGCCCCAAAGCACTCAGAAGTCATATGCTATTTACAGCAAACAACAGGTGGCTTTGCTTTGGGATGGAAGTGGGGAATATGACCCTGTCTTTGACAACGAGAGCCCATCGTCTGGGTCCTTTCCCACTTGACTCTTGCTTTACCACACAGCAGCTTTCATTCCAAAGCTTCCACCAAGTCCGGTTACAGCTTCAGCATGTGACCCTCAACGTCGGTTTAATTAAACACTGCTATTTAGAGAATAAAGGCAAAGACCAAGATAGGGGTGAGGGTGGGATGGGACGAGAGCTTTCTTAGCAGAGCCCCAAAGTTCAGACACAGGCCTCCTCAGATGAGGAAAATGATGCCTTCAGACACCATGACCTGGTTGTCGTCCTGCATTTTGGTCAGCGCTGCCTGGATCTCCTCTGGAGAGAAGGGCTCGTCTTTGTCCTGGTTGATGGATTCTGTGAGGCGATTCATGCCCACTGACTGGGCGTGAGCTTCCCGGAACACCTCCAAGAGGGCCACCTTGAATGCCTTCAACCTGCCCCAAACAGGGAAAAATGGGTGAAGGAGGAGTAAACAAACCCAAATGCTTTCATGCAAGATCTATGTTGGGAAAGCCTAAGGGTTAGTACAGTATAGCAGTCCCCCCCCCACACACACACAAACATGCATGCATGTACATGTGCCTATGATGACTACTCCACACACGTTTCTCCCTTTAAAACTAAACTGTTGAATTATAGAGCTTCCTGAAACCTTTGATTTGAGCACTGAGAAACAAAAGCATCCTATATAATAAAAGCCTAATATGCAAATCCACTGAACGGTGGAAAGACCGGTTGCTATGACACGCACTGACCACCAGGGGGCAGACGCTCAACGCAGGAGCTGCCCCCTGGTGGTCAGTGCACTCCCCTCAGTCAGAAGCCGGGCTTATGGCTGGTGAGTGAAGTGGCGGTGGCAGGAGCCTCTCCCTCCTCCGTGGTAGTGCTAAGGAGCAGTGAGCCGAGCGGTAAGGAGCAGCGTGCAGGTGGGCAGTAAGGAGCAAGGGGTCCTGGACTGCGAGAGAGCGCAGGCTGGGCTGTGGAGACCACCCCCCTCGCCCCCGCTACCTCCCCCAGTGTACGAATTTCGAGCATCAGGCCTCTAGTTTTAAAATAAGAGGCCTTTGAGGGTGCGGGAAATTGGCATTCCCACATACTGTTGGTAGAAATATAAACTGGGATGGGATCTTTGGGTGGCAATTTAGCAACAAGCACTAAAATTTTAAAGTACATACATATCCTTTGACCCAGGAAGTCCATTTCTAGAAATTAACATTACAGCTAGCTACACCTGCACAAGTGCACAGATAAATGAGGATGTTTTACTGTAAACAGTAGGAACCTAAATGTCAACATTTTACACATCCATACTATGGAAACCCTGCAGTCATTAAAAAGAGATCTGTATGAGCTGATTCAAAAGTGCTTTCACATATAGTTCAATTGTTTTCTCTCATGAGCAGAATTACAATTGATTTTAATGTTTTTTTTCTAAATAGGTTTCAATGTTTTCCAACTTCTTCAGTAAACATATTGTGTTGTGTGTGTTTAAGGTACTAAAAGAAAAAAGCAAAACTTAACCATGGAGTTCTTTAGGTGCCCAGTAAAAAAATTTCTCCATAAGACTATTTCTAAAACTCTGGTGGTAAAACTCTTCAACTCAAAACAAATGAATTGTCAATTTGAGTTGAAGAGATTTACCACTAGAGTTTCAGGGAGCTGTATCTATAAATTACAAATATGAATATATTTTTATATGTAAACATACCTATACCTATATCTACATCTACATATATCTCCTACTGAGAAGAGCCAAGTGTCAAAGACACAAACTCTGCCCTTGCTCTAAGACTCTTCCTCCTGACTTCACCGGGTCTTCAGGTTTAAAATTCCCACAGAGAGAATTGTTTAGAAAGCAAATGGTAAAGTGCAAACACCTAGGAATTCTGAACAAAGGGTATACAAGAGTTCTTTACAAACTATTTTTGCAATTTTTAAAGTTTGAAAGTATAATCAAAATATAAATGTTTTTAGAAATCCCTGGGCCTCTGGTTTTAAGCTCTGTTGACACGCAGCTTGTTTCATATCCTCTCCCCTAGAAGAAATTCTTGCCTCAGCGGCACACATAAAATCCCTTCCCTACTCACCTGGATTCACTCAACTCCACCTCCGGGGATTCCTTGGTCTCCTGTGAGTCCACTGACTTTGGAGTTTGCACTTTAGAAGATAAATGGTGGCAGAGGGTGAGGACAACAAGGAAGCCATTTGCATACACACCAGAGAAGTGATCTCTGCTCCCCACCCTCACTGAGTCTGCTGAACACTATTTCCTAAAGTTATTCCGGGGCCAGGCAGGACAATTAGGAAAAAGGGAACTCTCCAATGAATGAGCAATATAAGCATGTGTCAGGCAGGAGACCTCAATACACATGATCTGGGATGTTTACGCCAGGTTGGCAAAGAGCACAGCTCATCAAAGAGAGAAGCAAACAACTGCCAGAGCTTATTTTCCAGGTTCACTGAGTGTCTGAGGCTCTCTTGGGACAAACCTCTTGGACACAGGGTCCCAAGCAGAACCATATGGGAGTCCCCACAAAATGCAGTGCACAGAGCAACTAAAAATATTATCAATAGGGATGCTCTCTTACCTTGAGGCATTTCCTTCTCTGTGTCACTGAAGTCATAGGGGTCATATGAGTCCCCATCCCCAGCATCTGAGCGATGACGAGTCTTCCTCCTAAAAGACCCATCGCAGTTAAGAAAAGCTTTCGGGAGCCCTGCCTGTATCTCTGATCATAGGGAAAAGGAACCAGAACCTTTGACAATCAAAGTCAAACACCCTGGCCGGTGTTCTCAGTGGTTAGCGTCATCCCCATGCACTTCATGGTCACAGGACCAATTCCCAGTCAGGGCACAGGCCCAGGTTGTAGGTTCAGTCCTAGTCAGGATGAGTACAGGAGGCAACTGGTCGGTTTCTCTCTCACATCAATGTTTCTCTTCCTCTCTCTCTCTTCCTCTCACTCTCTCCCTCAACTTCTCTCTTTCTCTCTCTCTAGAACAGGGGTCCTCAAACTACGGCCCGCGGGCCACATGCAAATACAAATATTGTATTTGTTCCCGTTTTGTTTTTTTACTTCAAAATTAGATATGTGCAGTGTGCATAGGAATTTGTTCAGTTTTTTTTTAAAACTATAGTCCAGACCTCCAACGGTCTGAGGGACAGTGAACTGGCCCCCTGTTTAAAAAGTTTGAGGACCCCTGCTCTAGAATCAATGGGTAGAAAAAAATATACATATGATCAAGTGAGGATTTAAAAAGCCCAGGCCTGTATAAACTGTTACTTTTTCTGCTTCCTAATGCTTTTTCCCTAACCTACCCTCGCAAATTCAACCACAGGCCCGAGAAGAATAAATGATCTTGAGGGGAAAATTCTGAAACATACATTCAAAAACCTTCGAGTGAGTTACTGCTATTCAGCATTTCCTTAGCAGGAAAGAGGACAAAGCATCACACTAAAGACAGCGAGGGCTCGCTCATTCTCTCCTTTGTCCCAGTTACCTTCACCCTCAAGGTGTGCAGGTCCAGGAACCCTTCCCCTGAAGAACCTGATGTCTACTGACTTGTTCACCCTTCCCCCTCCCCCAGCCTCAACTGAAGTCTTTTTCTCCATTTCTCTTTGTCCAACTTTACCTCTTCCTCTTCTGTTCTTGGTCCTCCTGGCTTCTCTCCTCTTCATCTTCTGCCTCTGATTCATCCTCATTTTGCTTTTTACGTTTCTTCTCCTTCTCCAGAACCTAGGATACCAAGCCAAGTATGGATGGATGGTGGGAGGGGGCACTGATGCCAGGGAACGGAATAAAGAACTCTGAATAAGAGTCCTTTCTGCACCATCAGCAGAAATGATGCCCATGGGTCTAAGGACCCACCTAGCCTCTCTTGTCCCCAAGTCCCAGGACCAGGGGACAGGCTGCTACTCACCCTTAGAAATGCCGAGTGGTGTGTTCAATTCTTTTCACATAGTAGGTACTTAATGAGTGTTTACCGAATAAAGAAATGAATGAGAAAATAGTCCAGCCCATAAGGGTTAAGTGGGAAACAATTCACTTCTTTATAAATCAGGTGCTCAATTTAAATTTAAGACTACGCCCACCCTCAAAAGAGAAATAGCCAAGAAATGTTTATCAGACCCATGTCTAAAAAGCTACAGTTCGATTGAGGGGCAAAGGCAATGAGAAAAAGGGAGTCGAAATTTCAAGTCTTGGTGTCTAAAATGACAGAGATGAAATGTCACAAGCAGAAATACGAGAAGCAAGTCTGAGGATTCAACTTGTGACATTCGTTTTTGAGGTGCCAATGGGACACCTGAAGAGGTGCCAAAGGGAAAAGTATACAAGAGGAAGATTATCAAGGTCAATCCTTTGGAAACATCTACCTTTTTAAGGGGCAAAGGAAGTAGAGAAGGTATAGCACATCAATGAAACCAGAATCCCTCTGGGCTCTAGCATCGGTATTTTAAAACTCCCTAGCTGCTTCTCACATGCAGCTAGATTGGGAACCACTGGTGCTGCAGGTCCCAGAGAAAGGACAGAGGCCAACTGAGCACTGGCAGATAGATGCTACTTTCTGCTGATGACCCAAACACAGCTGACGGCCAGGGGAGGCTGTGAAGCCAAGCACCAAAGGTTTCTTCAGAAGGATCTCTCAGCCAAGCACCTGAATCCTCACCTTTTTGAAGTAAGCGTACTGGACCAACTCCACAGCTTCCTCTGCATCCTGCAGGTCCACAGTCTTGCTCATGCGGGCCTTGGCATGGGCCGTGGCCAACCGAATCAGGGTTTCCAGGGTCCGGGCTGTAACTGGGGAGGTCTGGGGGAGAAAACGAGAATTCCTTGTCCAGAATTACACATATTCTTTGGGCATGCCCATCATTCCCACCGCACCGATAAGGAAATAATGACACTACCAGAAAAGCTCTAGGAGGTCCAAGCAAAGGATTCAGAGCTCTGTATTCTCTACAACTACCATATGAAATTCAGAAAGATGAAAATTATCATGGAAATATGTGTGAGAGAGAGCTGAGGGAGGGAGGAGTAGGTGAACAGGAAAGAAGAAAATTAGGCATCTTGCAGCTGGAAAAGTAAAAAAATAAAAAAGAAAAGAAAAGAAAAGCCTAGAGGAGAAACCAAGACGGCAGCATAGGTAAACACTTGAAATTGCTGCCTCGCACAACCACTTCAAAAATACAACTAAAAGAGAAAACAGACGTTATCCAGAACCACAGGAAGGCTGGCTGAGTGGAAATTCTACAACTAGAAGGAAAGAGAAAAGCACTGAGACTCAGAGGAGATGCGGAAGTAAAGTACAGAGGTACGGAGGCTCGAGCTCATGCGGAAAGGGGCTGGCAACGGAAGATGCCGGTGTCTTTAGCAATCGGGAGGGAGGCACAAGATCTCGACGGCCCTGACTCCAGTTCCGGGCGAGTCTCTGGGGACCCAAACTCATACGGGGAGAAACTGGACTGTCTGGCAGCGGGCGGAACTCGAGGGCGGCTTTCTCTCAGAGGTGCTTGCAGTGATTACCAGGACACTGAGACCCAGGGGCCTCCTAGGGCAGAGCTGAGGATCAGCCATAGCTGTTTGCTCCACCCTGTTGATTCCCTGAGACCTCGCCCCTCCCAAGCTGTGCGCAGAGGCTTTTGCATATGAATGGGCTGGCCCTTTGAGAACTAAAATTACCTAACAAACTGCAGCTGGGTCAGAAAGACCCAGAACATCCAAAAGAAGGCCCAAGGAACCACAGCAGCTTGCATTGCTTCACAGCTGGGCCTCATCTGAGCACCTCCAAAACCCAAACAAGGAAGAGGAACCTGCAGATTTCTCCATAGCTACTGCTGGGTAGCCTCAGGCAGAGGCTAAATTAGCACCTCCTTAGAGATCCAAGAGCCTGTGTACCCAGTGGTCAGAGGGGGACCATCCAGATTGCAACTCCTCAGATCCATAAGGGACACACTCAGGGGGCAGACTCAGTGAGCACCAAAGCCCCACTGAAGCAAATCTTGCCCCAGAAGGGTGTCTTCAGCACAGAAGTTCTCCCACTGTAGACACAGCTGATTCTCACAGACAATTGGCCTGGAGGTCAATTCCTCCCAGTGATACCTACAACAATCAAGGCTTAACTACAACAAGACTGTGCACAAAGCCCACAAGGGGGTGCACAAAGAGTATCCACCTCAGGTAATTGGGGAGGCTGAGCCACTGGGCCCTAGAGGACACCTAGCACAGAAAGCCACTCTATCAACACAGGGAAGCAGCCAAAATGTGGAGACAAAGAAACAGATCACAAATGACAGAAATGGAGGAAAGCAAACGACTGGATAGAGAGTTCAAGGCCACGTTTATAAGGTTTTTCAAGAATTTTCTAGAAACCACCGATAAATTTAGTGAGACCCTCGAGGAGATGAAAAAGGACCAACTAGAAATTAAGCATACACTAACTGAAAGAAAGAATAATATACAGAGATCCAACAGCAAACAAGAGAATCCCAAGAATCAAGTCAAAGATTTGAAATACGAAGAAGTAAAAAACACCCAACCGGAAAAGCAAAAAGAAAAAAGAATCCAAAAACATCAAGATAGTGTAAGGAGCCTCTAGGACACCTTCAAGAGTCCCAACATCCAAATTATAGGGATGCCAGAAGGAGAGAGCAAGATATTGAAAACCTATTTGAAGAAATAATGACAGAAAACTTCCCCTATCTGGTGAAAGAAATAGACTTACAAGTCCAGGAAGCGCAGAGAACCCCCAAACAAAAGGAATCCAAAGAGGACCACACCAAGACACATCATAATTAAAATGCCAAGAGCAAAAGACAAAGAGAAAATCTTAAAAGCAGCAAGAGAAAAAAAGTCAGTTACCTACAAGGGAGTACCCATAAGACTGTCAGCTGATTTCTCAACAGAAACTATGCAGGCCAGAAGAGAGTGGCAAGAAATATTCAAAGTGATGAATAGCAAGAACCTACAACCAATATTACTTTATCCAGCAAAGCTATCATTCAGAATTGAAGGTCAGATAAAGAGCTTCACTGATAAGGAAAAGCTAAAGGAGTTCATCACCACCAAACCAGTATTATATGAAATGCTGAAAGATATTCTTTAAGAAGAGGAAAAAGAAAAAGGTAAAGATAAAAATTATAAACAACAAATACATATCTATCAACAAGTGGATCTAAAAATCAAGTGAATAAAAAATCTGATGAACAGAGTAAACTGGTGAATATAATAGAATCAGGGGCATAGAAAGGGAGTGGACTGACAATTCTCGGGGGGGAAAGGGGTTTGGGGGTGTGGGAAGAGACTAGACATAAATCGTACATCTATGGATGAGGACAGTGGGGGGGGGGGGTAAAGGCAGAGGGTGGAGTGGGAACTGGGTGGAGGGGAGCTATGGAGGGGGGAAAGAGGAACAACTGTAATAATCTGAGCAATAAAGATTTATTAAAAATAAATAAAGAAAAGAAAAGCCTAGCCCTAACTGGTTGGCTCAGTGGATAGAGTGTTGGCCTGCGAACTGAAAGGTCCCAGGTTCAATTTCGGTCAAGGGCATGTACGTTGGTTGTGGGCATGTCCCCAGTAGGGGGTGTGCAAGAGGCAGCTGATCGATGTTTCTCTCTCATCGATGTTTCTAACTCTCTATCCCTCTCCCTTCCTCTCTGTAAAAAATCAATAAAATATATTAAAAAAAAAAAAGAAAAGCCTAGAAGGAATACCAAAGTGAAGGGAGAAAGAGTCCCTTACTGCAGGCTTAATGCACCAATAACTTTGCTTTTACATTATTTGTGTCATTAATGCTCTTCATTACTAGAAAAAGTTTTATAGATGACAAAAATGGGACTCAAATAACTTGTCCAAGGCCATGCTAATGAGGGGTGTGAAAGAGGACACATTTTTAAAAGTTGGATGAACTCACTAAGTCCAGAGGAGCAGAACTCTGACAAGTTCTTATCAAACGGTTCTCAAAGGAGAGGAGGGTGCATGCAAAACTGGGGTGCCTTCACCTTTTTTAACTGTTATTGTCTGAACAGGGCCCCTGGCCTAAGGAACCAGAATGTCTGTGTTCCTTAGCACACAGGACTAGACACCTGTACTTTTTTTAAGTTCCAAGTGCTTCTGATGTGCCCTTCTCGTTAAGCATCCCTGACTTTATCCAACTTTCTCATTATTTTATGAATAACAAAACTGTGAGCAGAGAGGTGAAAGATCCAAAAATTAGCTGGAAACCTCGGGCCAAGACGAAGGGCTGTACTACCACACCTCCCGCTGTATCATGCACCAGTGAAGTATGTGGTCACTTCTACTTTCAAGTCTTTAAAATTATCATTTAAACCCAATCTGACATTCAAAAACAAATGTATTTATATTTATATAAGTTAACCAAAACTTTTCATGATTTAGAAAGCTACCAGAGTTTGGAGTTTATTGCTCCATTATAGCTCTGGTTGGTATATTATGTGCAGTGAGAGGCCTTTGACACACTGGAGTGTATTCATATGTGAGAAACATAAAAAGAAAGGGAGTTGTTTAATTGAAGAAGCAAGTCATACAAAATCTCCAGCAAACAACCCTGAGACCCATGGGTAGGCATCACAGTGAAGCAGGTTTAAGCTTGATAAGTAGAAGACTATTGTAACATTTCAATGCAGTGATATACTAGGCATGTTCTCCCTGGAGTGTCAATGAAGTTCCAGAAGGAATTCTAGAAAACAGAATTCCTGTCCTGGGTCAGGCTGAAGTAGATGATCTGGGATCACATAGAATCCAAGAGTCTATATCTATTGCAGAATGAGGGTTTTGGACTTGGGTTTCTTGGTAAAATCCTGTATGAACTAAACTGCCCCAAAAGACTTAGATAAACTCATGGGCTGGTATGTAAGGTTTCTAGAAATAGCTTTGGAAAATCATCACAGTTGTCCAACTGCAAGTCATCTGTCAAAGTACAGCTCAAATATCACACTCTGGGAATCCTTTCCTGATCTTCATAACCTTCTGGAATGTCTAAGGGAAAAGTTGATGCTTCTTCATCTGTCTCCAACAATCTCACATGCAGTCATCTTCAAGTACCACATTGTGGTATATATTTATAAATATGTATGCATGATCTTTCTACCTGCCTTTCTGCCTCCCCAGCCCAGATCTGAGCTCTTATTTTAACACTGCCTATAAGAATAGACTCATTCAGTTCCCAGAAGTGGCTCATGTTTGCTAAATAGATCACAGATTCTGGAGGCCAACATCATCTGAACTGATCAGATACATATTATCTCGGGGGTTCTTATTTCATTTTCCTTTGTAAAAAAAAATTATTACCATTGTGTCAAGATCAGAAGAAAAAGGTAAAGAATCACTACGTTAAAATGGCTTCAGAGCCCCAGACAGTAAGGAGTCTTCCCAGCCACATGCTTAAGGGATTCCCAGGGCCCTCTTGCCCTTGGGGACTCACCCTGGCGGTGTCGGAGCTCATGCTGTCCTGGCTGCGCAGGCGTGAATACTCCTCTGC
Organism: Myotis nattereri; assembly: GCF_964212035.1. NCBI lineage: Eukaryota > Metazoa > Chordata > Mammalia > Chiroptera > Vespertilionidae > Myotis > Myotis nattereri. The sequence goes on from NC_138081.1 coordinate 22,827,342, forward strand.
GATGTAGGTGGCCGACTCTTGCGTTAGGATGGGCTTGATGATTTTGGCCACGTGGATGTACTTCTTCATGAAAGCCGCACTCACCATCTTCTCCCTAGACCCACACACAGTGAACTCCCCACCTTGCCACACCTCAGCACGTGCCTGAGACAATGGCTCTGCCTCTCCTCAGAGAAGTCAAGGTCAAGTGGCAAAGCAGAGACAGTCTAGAACCCATTATCATAAATCTCATATGGAGCATGTCCAAGGCCCTTTCACATATTTTTACTTAATTCTACAGGTATCACTTAGGTATTAATTGTGAGTTAAGAAGTTTAGGTATTATTTGCCCTATGTCATACATGGGAAAAGTATGGCACAGAGAAGCTTAAGTAGACCCAAATTCAGTTTTCTGACTTGAAATTTTATGTTCTTAAACCAACAGGTTTGAAGATGATGTTATGTTTCCTACTGCACCGTGGCCAAAAATAGAGGAGTAAGAGCTCACATTTCATGCTTTGAGCATCTGGTCGCAAGTTTCCTTTATCCAAATCGACTTGCAAAGCCTCCAGTGCTTGCCATCTCCTGACCCTTCACCACGAACTCAACATGAATAGCTACCTGACGCGCAATCCTTCACAAGATGACATCACACCCACAACCAGTTAGGCATGTCATCAATCTTCTATTTTAGGAAAAGATCAGAACCTAAGCTTAATCACCCACAAACATTTACGAGGCAACTGGCCAGGAAAAGGGGAGTCTCTGTGGATCCAGAAGAAAACAGGTCCACATGGTTATGATTCCAGCATACTCTTAGCCTGGACAGCATAAATATATACACACGCCCTAATATGATACAATATTAAATATACACATGTTCTAATATGACACAAATCTCAGGTTCCTTCAAGGGACAGGTCTGAGAAATGCTCACTTTTTCTTCCTAAGCCCATGCAGAAGGTTGTCATGCTTCTCATAAATCTGGGTGTCCTGCTGGTCGTCTTGGCTAAAGTTGGGATCATCTGTGGCCAACTTTTCCACGGCACTACCCAAAGGCATAGCTAGAAAACCCAAGGGGAGAGAAAGGAGAGTAAGAAAGAGCTTAACCAGGGGAACTGCACAGGAAGGAAGAGAAGGACTCCCAAGAAAACAGACATGTGGAGGCCAAAAGTAAGGAAGGTGGAACCACCTGGCCCACAGAAGATGCTCAGAGGTGTTCCCAGGCCCAGAAATGGGCAAAAGACACACCTCAGGATAACCTCCAGTGAGCAGTAAGGGGAGGTAGCCAGGCCAGGAATGGCATCTTTGACATCAACCCAGACACACCCCACCACCTGGATTGGGCATCAGATAAGGAGATCAATTTAGGCTCCCTTCTCTCCCTTACTCTTCTCGTGGTCTCACCATCTCCATCCTGCTCCCCTGGTGTCCTGTAACGGTGCATCCTAAGGACATGGTCAGAGATCTCCCGATCCTGCTCAGGGTCCATCTGGTCCAGCATGATGAAGAGTAAGTCAAATCGGGATAGCAGTGAGTCCTGCAGCCCAATGTTCTCCATAGGGGTCTTGTACTGATCATACTGGGAACACAAGAGAAAAGGAAAGTGGAGGCAACAATCAACAGAAAGGACAAGGAGGCTGGATGGATTCTGGGAGTGAGAATGAAAGACTAGGTCTTAGAGAAAAAGACCAGAAGCAGTGAAGTAGAAAATTTTAACACTATTAAAATAGTAATTCATCTCTACCCACAACCTTCTCTAACTGAAGCTCAGCTGACCTGAGTGACTCCAGGCCCCACCTCCTTCCTTCCCAGCAAACAGAGCCCCACCTCCTAGCGTAGGTGCCTCCATCAGGCTGTGTGGATCCCAAAACCAGCCTCCTCCTCCCCAAGCTTTATTCTGCTCATCTCGTTCCCAAGGCAGGACCAACCCTGAAGACAAGCTGGCTAAACCAGAGAAACTGAGAAACTTTGGAGTCCCTTACTCAGAAACCAGTGAGTGTGGGGCGCGGTTACGGTGTTTTGGCCAGGTCCAAGCCTCGGACTAATGAAAGGACAGGGTCCTCTCATTGCCACGTGCAAGTCCCAGCTGGAGGGCAGGGCCCTCCCAGCACAATTATAGCCAACGGCTGTGGTTGTAAGCTTGAACCTATGGTCCAAACACGTAGCCCCACGTGCCTTGTGATAGAGTTTGGGTCCATGTAGTTGAGTGAGGTTGAAACTCACGAGAATGCTGTAAACAACGTGATCACGCCCCTACTTTGTCTCGTGGCATCTGCTATAAAATAAAGACACGGCTTGTGGGCGCTGTCTCATCAGGGAGCAGCGTCCCACGGAGACCCAGCTTTCATTCTCTTGTCTGTCTTTTCTCAATCCTTTCACCCCCACCCCACTCAGGGTCACTGAACCAGGTTGAGCTGGCATGGCACATAAGGCACCCTGGGGCTGAGTATGCCATGGCCGTGCCGGCTCCCCACAAATGAGTAAAATGAAAATTATCAATAATCTAAATTATGTTTTAAGAATCACAGGAGCCCAGCTGGCATGGCTCAGGAGTTGAGCGTCGACCTATGAACCAGGAGGTCATGGTTCGATTCCCGGTCAGGGCACATTCCTGGGTTGCAGGCTCCAGCACCAGGGTGGGGCGTGCAGGAGGCAGCTAATCAATGATTCTCTCTTATCATTGATGTTTCTAGCTCTCTCTCCCTCTCTGAAATCAATTTTTAAAAAAAGAAGAAGAAAGAATCATAGAAGTTTTCACCTGGGAGTCAAGAATCCCTGTATTCTTATCTTTCAATTCAGGACCCACCAGGCTGATGCCAACCCTCCCACATATACGTCAGAGAGCCTAACAATCTTGGCGGTATGATTAATAATCATTCTGATGACCATGTTCACATTTCAGGACTTGCCATTTCCCCCTATATTTCAATTCTTCAGAATACTGTAAACACACATTAGCATTCATCTAAAAACCTATGGTTTCAATGCACACTATGAATTAGAACCAACCGGTGGAACCTTTTCTAAACCACAGTTACCAAAAGCCCTAACTCAGAGATTTGGATTCAGAAACGCTAAGCTAGAAATCAGGCACCTGTATGTTTAAAAAACACCACCAAAACATGTATTCCCACACACTGAGATAAATTGCCAGAGCACAGCATAGGCTCTGCTTCAAATGTCGGCTTTGCCATTTTCTAGTTTGTGACTCTTGAGCAAGTTACTTAAACTTTTATGCCTCCATTCTCTCATCTGTAAATAAGGACACTACCTAGACCTCACAGGGGTTATTGTGAGGATGAAAGGAGTTGATGAATATAAAGCATTTATAAGTATTAGTTAATAATATTATTATGACACAATCTTTAAGGAGGGCAATTTGGCAATCTCTACCAAAATAAAAATGCATTTAACTCAATCTAGTAATTCCATTGCTAGGTATTTATCGTACAAGCATACTCCCAAATGTATAACAAAACGCACATGAAGGGATTTTGTTGCAGCTTCATTCACAAAGAGATAGCAGCAAATGCCCATCAAATGGAGACCAGTGAAAAAAATTTACTGTAAATCCATACAATGAAATGCTAGACCAGCGGTTCTCAACCTGTGGGTCGCGATCCCTTTGGGGGTCGAACGACCCTTTCACAGGGGTCGCCTAAGACCATTGGAAAACACATATATAATTACATATTGTTTTTGTGATTAATCACTATGCTTTAATTATGTTCAATTTATAACAATGAAGTTGGGGGTCACCACAACATGAGGAACTGTATTAAAGGGTCACAGCATTAGGAAGGTTGAGAACCACTGTGCTAGACTATTTAAAAAAAAAAAAAAAAAAGGTGAACTCAGCAAACCCCAAGCAGAATAAATATAAAATTACATCTAGCCGAAACCGGTTTGGCTCAGTGGATAGAGCGTCGGCCTGCGGACTGAAAGGTCCCAGTTTCGATTCCGGTCAAGGGCATGTACCTGGGTTGCGGGCACATCCCCAGTAGATGTGCAGGAGGCAGCTGATCGACGTTTCTCTCTCATCGATGTTTCTAACTCTCTATCTCTCTCCCTTCTTCTCTGTAAAAAATCAATAAAATATATGAAGAAAAAAAAAAGATTACATCTAAAACCCAAAGATAGATTAATCTTTAAGATGGAGATAGTGCATTGTTGGTACATGCTTAATTTTTGTTTCCTGAAAACACTCGGGAGCTGTTAGTGGCTATCTCTTGGAAAGAAATTTTCATGTTGTACCTCCCTGTTCTGTACATAAATCCTCCAACCACATGTACATAGTACTTTCATTTTAATGTCAATACAGGTTACCTGGGAGGTGAGACTGCAGGTAATTTTTGTTTTCGTCTTTATATTTCTGAAAAGTTACTTTAAGTAAGTCACTTTCTAGGGGATTCTGATGTGTATGAGTGGGTGAGGAACCATGGCCCTAAACCAAGGACAGCAACAAGAGGGCCTAAAGATGATAAGCTTACTTTGGTCTTTGGCCTGTTGTTTCCCTGGGTTACCTAAACTAAACTTCTCAGTCCAGTTATCCAGCAAAACTAAATGAAGGTGAGGACAATGGTTAAGTGCCTGATTCCACTGACCCTGCCATAGACGGGGTTGGCTGCTGCCAAAACACTGCAGCGGGCATTCAGTCGAGCGTGGATGCCAGCCTTGGCGATAGTGACTCGACCCTGCTCCATCACTTCGTGGATGGCCGTGCGGTCCATATCAGACATCTTGTCAAATTCATCAATGCAAACCACACCACGGTCAGCCAGGACCATGGCCCCCGCTTCCAGACGGCGTTCCCCTGGGAAGTAGGGAGACAAATATACATGCTATAATCCAGGTTGTAGGGGACAGAGGGAGAGATTTCAACCCCCTCCTGAGACTCTCTCACTGTCCCATATGAGAATATAGTGACATCAGCACCTAGAGACTTAAGGAATCCCTGGTGGGTAATTCCTTGTCCCACTCTGACCCCTAAGCAGCAAGACTCCAACCAACTTCCTTTATAGATTCTTCTCTCTCCATCCTCATCCTCAAGTAATTTCCCAACTAGATCTGTTCTCTTTTCACTAGTCTTCAAACCCCTTCCTCTAATTTAGGAAACAGTACATCTTCATTCTCATTTCCCTTCCAATTTGCTTTCTCCTCAAAAACTCTTTTAAGTAGCTTTCTAGGAGACATTCTTATCAATAGAGGGTCACCCAAACTTAAATAACTCACCCACTGTTGTCCGACACTCAGTTCTCTACATGTTGGGTCTCACTGCCAGACATCTGCCAAGGACCCTTACCTGTTTCCTGGTCTGTGGTGACAGCAGCCGTCAGACCCACGCCAGAGGAGCCCCGGCCAGTGGTAGGGATCGCCCGGGGCGCAGTGCAGAGCACATACCGCAGCAGCTGAGACTTGGCAACCGATGGGTCTCCTGTAATTGGATAGCGGCAGTGGTGACTCTCTAAAGAAAGTCTCCACAACCCCAAGTTCTGAGTTTTAGAACAGCTCTTGACATAACAAATATAGTCATAGGTTAATAACATTATTTCCTTCACTTTACCTTTATCATTTGCAGAAAATATATGTTACATATATAAACCTTTTACGGGACTGAAATACAGCCAGGTAAAGGTTATAGAGTCCTCAACCACACTCCACTAGGGAAGACCAGGCATCTAGAACAAATCCCCAACACCATACCTATAAGAAGAATATTGATGTCCCCACGGATGTGGCTGCCATTTTCCAGGTCACGCTCCACCCCTCCCAAGAGCAGGCAGAGGATTGCCTTCTTGACATAGTCATGCCCATGGATACTGGGGGCCAACGACTTGGCCAGCTGGTCAAAGATATCCTACGGGTGTGAAAGTCTAATGAGATTCCATGGGATTGTGCTGAGCTCCACTTTACAATGTAGTCTATTGAAAATGCTTGAAGATATACACAAACACAAATACAAATACTGTTTCTGATAGTAAAATCTTCCTCTCTAAGACAAATCTCATTGATCAGATCATTTTCAAGCAGTTACAGAGGAAGCCTAGGTTCCAAATCTTGCTTAGAGGTTTAATCTTTAAGAAAAAAGTGATCCCTCATCAAAACTGAAATATGCTTATCTTTATACTCTCCATTCATACTAATCATAAATGATCATAATTTTTAAGCCAGAAAAAGTGTTTCCAGTTTCAAAACATTTTAGGTTCAATAAAAATATGTATTGTGTTTTAGCAGTAACCTATGTCACACATGCATTATATTTTGTTCAATTCTAAATGTTAACATTTTCTTTAAAAAGAAAAATGTTTTTGACAACTAAAACAAATAAAACCACTATTTTAAATTTAAGTAGCAACGTATCACTAATGTCTTCAGTAAAGACTCATTGGCACACTGATATTCTAAATCCTATTCTTTATTTATATTAGGTTTACTTAGCAGCCCAGCAGGTAGCACAACAGAAATATTAAAGAACAAACAGCAAAAACACCCTGTTGCTCACTGATTGGGTCAAAACTAGAAGCTAGCACCAAATACTTCAGAGGAAAAACCTCAACCTTCCTCCTGGTCCAGTACAAAGATGGCCATGCCCAAACACAACCCGTACAATTCCATCCCCACCCGCCAAGCCCCGAAGGACACCCAGACCTTGGAGCGGGTTTTGCTGAACTTCTTGATCTTGGCTATATCCTCAGCAGAGAATGAAGGCTGAATGTCCTTGCTCATTTGCTTCACATTGCAGGCAATCAGAACGGTCCTAGGACAAAGAGGAAAATTAAGAGAAAGCCTGCTATTTTCAATTCCTCACATCAGAGCCTTTTTAAGTTAATAATCTAGAATATCAAATTTTTTTAAAAAAGAAAGCTGTTCTGAATTAAATAATTGATTCTCTCTTCATCTATGACCTAAACATCTGCCAATGCCTCAACTCAGGAATGCATCTCCTGCTAACCCACAGAGTTTCAAGTAGAAGTGTATATAGGAAGGAGGTGAGGTGGGAAAATGTGAGATACTCCCAGGTAAGCCATGAGGCTATAATCATATTACCAGTAACTCCCACATTTAGCATGAGATAGTATTACCAGTTTTATATTATAGAAAACAGGTATCCCATCTCCCAGGCAGATAGTGTGTTTCACCTGTTATAACTCTCTGGAACATGGCAAACTGGAGGAAGAATACTACCAAATATGGAAGCTGCCAGCAGCATTCCAAACACTTCATGACTGACCCTTTACCTGAAGGTCCCAGAGGTGTAGCCTCCCTTCTTTCCGGGAAGGCAACGGTAGGTCCCCACCACCTGGATTCTGTCACCAGGCTTCACTTTATCCACTAGGTCATTATCCAGAATGACATCCACAGAGCGAGGAAGCTGGCCAGCTGGGGCCTTCTCTGGCATTTCCTGGATAGTGATGGTTTGGTGGTCCTTGTAGACAGAAAGGCCATATTCTGTCTCAAGGGGATTGTTCTCCTCATCCTGGAAAAGGCACACAGAAAAGCAGTTATCTCAGCTCTGTCTTAGAAATACCACACTAATTTGTGGTGGGAAACAAGTATAATTTGATGACTTCATGATTTTAATATCCAGAAGTAAAAAAGCCAGATATCTTCTCCAGCTTTTCCAACCTTATCTAATAACAAACCATCTAGATGAAAGAGGCAATCTCTAGTCTGAATGGACCACAGCCATGTAACATCTAAATTAAGAACCTTCCCCTACTAAAGCTGAATATATACTTTCACCATGATGCAGTATTTCCACGCCCATGTAATACCCAACAAAAGCCTTGTTCTACAAAGTTAAGAGCAGCACTATTTCTGATGACCAAGTTAGACAATATCCAAATGCCAGCAACACAACGATTAAATAAATGTGGTATACTCACACACGTCAACTATACAATGAAATATACCTACACACAAGGATAAATCTCACAAACGGGAGCCAACACAAGAGTATTTATTTAGATAAAATATAAAAACAGGCAAAAATAATTTATACTGCTGGACATGAGGATAGACCAGGGGTGGGCAAACTTTTTGACTCGAGGGCCACAATGGGTTCTTAAACTGGACCGGAGGGTCGGAACAAAAGCATGGATGGAGTGTTTGTGTGAACTAATATAAATTCAAAGTAAACATCATTACATAAAAGGGTACGGTCTTTTTTTTTTTAGTTTTATTCATTTCAAACGGGCCGTAGTTTGCCCACGGCTGGGATAGACTAACAGGGCAGTGTGGGCCCTCAAGAGGGACTTTTGATTGCTGATAAGGTTGTTTCCTGTTCTGGATGCTGATTTTATAGGTATTCATCAAGTTGTATGCTGCTGTATGTGTATTAAACTTTAGTAAAGACATTTTTAAAGTTTTACTTACTTGCCATTTGAGTTTCAAAAAAAAAAAACACACAACACTTACTAAATGTTTACTATGTGCAAAACACTGTGCTATTATTTCATGGAATTATCTCATGTAATCATCACAACTCAGTAAAGCAGGTATTTTTCACATTTTATAACAGATTATAAAAACTGAGGCTGGGAGCAGTTAAATAAGTTCCCTAAGATCACACCATAAGTACTGGAGCCAGGGCTCAAGGCAGACATAACTCCAAAATCCAAGCTCTAGGCACTACAGTAGACACACCTCCAAAGGCCTGGTCTGGTGTATTTCACAGCTCAAGCAAAGAAGCTTGGCCACAGTAATTGGTAGGAGAGTACTCCTTGAATACTTCCTGCAGAAGAAAGTCTAGAAAGGGGGATTCTAGAGAGCAGGATTACTTAGACAATGCAAGTGGCCTAAAAGTAAAAAGACATGGGTCCCAACGTTAGAATCATCACTGAGACATAAACAAGTCACTTAACCTCTCCAAACTTCAATATATCATCTGGAGATAGACTAAATGACTTTAAAGCAAGTTGCAGTAATAATTCTAAGATACTCATTGTTGTTTTAGTTGTTTATATAGTAAGAGGAATGCTAAGATTCCTCTACCAGTTAATAATATTGAAGACAAGAACTGGGTCTTATTTATACTTGTGTCCTCCACAGTGCCTAACAATTCTTTGGATACAGTAGCTCTCAATTAAAATTAATGGTGGGGACAGCTCTTCTTTGATAGAATGAGTTCAAACATCAAGTAATCAACAGTAATAATCTTCTTTTGTCTCATTAAGTAAAGCTTCACGTCATTCTCAATGCAGATCAACCTGCACACTAAGAATAAGTCATTGCTTATGCCAACCTTCTCTCAAACCTGTAGTAAAATGCCCGCAAAGAGCACATAGTAACGTTGTAGCATAGGTATTTTCCATATTAGTCTATAAAAGTATATCCTTCTTTCAACCCTTCCATAATTTTCTACAGTGAATATTTATTCTTATAAAAAAATTTGTAAACTTTCCATATTAAGTTCTGGCTAACAATCAATCTTTACTTCAGATTAATCCTGTCCTAACTTTCACCCTATTTTCTTTTAGAAGACTTCAGATGTTACCCAATTATTTGCATTAAAAGACATATTTGACTACAACCTCCCAAGAGGTTCAATCAATTCATTCCCCTCACCTTGGTGGGGTAGACAGAGCTGGAAGGAAAGGCCACCAGGGTGGTGAGATCAGAGTAATGTCGCTCTATGGTCTTCTTTGTAGCAGGACAGTAGTGGACACTGCGGACAACTTTGGGACGAACAAGAGAGCCTGGGAATGAAAAACATGCATATGAAGTCATCCAACTAGGCCAGTGATGGCGAACCTATGACACGCGTGTCAGAGGTGACACGTGAACTCATTTTTTTGGTTGATTTTTCTTTGTTAAATGGCATTGAAATATATAAAATAAACATCAAAAATATAAGTCTTTGTTTTACTATGGTTGCAAATATCAAAAAATTTCTATATGTGACACGGCACCAGAGTTAAGTTAGGGTTTTTCAAAATGCTGACACGCCGAGCTCAAAAGGTTCGCCATCACTGAGCTAGACAGTCATAAAGGTGGGACCTAACCCAGGCAAGCCTATGATGACTCCAAATACTAATGTCCCAACTAGTTTAAGCTGTTTCAGTAACACGTGTCATGTATTCATCTTTACATTTCTATGCAGAACATCACCATACCCATGTAAAACTTTAAGTACAACCGATCCCAAATGAGATAGCAGGAGTTCAGGGTTAGAAAGAGGAGATTGCCAAGAGCCAAGACTCCTCCCCTCTCAGCAGAATTCAGCATCCTGCGAGCACAGGTGGCCACTCAAGGTCCTCCTAATTACTCGGAGCTCCTCCAGCTTTCACCTGGTAACCTAAATGCTCCACCTTTCTGGTACCACAAGCTACCAGCTCTACTCCACCTCTCCTGCTTTCCCAGGCCCTGTCAGTCCACCTCCATTCCCTCGGACCCTTACTTCAACACACTCACACTTGGTGACAATGCCCTCCACACAGACGACACAGCTGAGGAAGACGGAGGTGAGAGTCCGGGGGGAGACATGCTTGGAGCCAAAGCTGCCCTCCAATCCTATGTAGAACTCCTCATACTGCTTGGCGTAGGTAGCATCAATGGAGGCTACAAAATCCTTTAAGGCCCGCTGGAAGGCAACCAGCTCCTCAAAGGCATTGTTCAGGAGGCTGCATATGGACAAGACAAAGAATAATTAGGCAGAGAGCAGAACTCAAAAAAAGCTGACCCTCAAAACAGAAGTGGACGTTCTGAAACGATGAAGGCCAAGGAGGAAAATCTGGCTCCTATTTTCTCCTCCCATCCTACAAGACTCAGGATACTCGACTAAACATGGAAGGGGGGGCTCTTGAGAGGAAAATGCCTAGCACCTACTTTTGGAAGAGAAAGATAGGAGCAGAGCCCCAGCCGGTGTGGCTCAGTTGGCTGGAGCGTACACCGAGAGGTTGTGGGTTCGACTCCAGGTCAGTCACATACCTAAGTTGCAGTTTTGATCCCTGGTCGGGGTGTGTATGGGAAGGCAACTGATCAATGTTTCTCTCTTCCTCCCCCTCCCTCTAAAAATCAGTAAGCATGTCCTCCCGTGAGGATTTAAAAAGCAACAACAACACAGGAGCAGGTGAGGCAAAGAAGGCTTCAAGGTAAAAAATATCTCACCCAAGTCCTCTCCTGGGAAGCCAGTTCCAATGTGGGGAAGAGAGAAGGGAGCCATTCTCACCCAGAGCCAGGATATCCCTTTGGAAACGCTTGCCACTCACCGATTAGCCCTCTTCTCATTTTTTCTGCGCAGATCATTCACGTTAACAATCAGCCGGTATTGGTTGTCACTGATCAGCTCCCGAACTTTGCTCTGATAAATACCCTGGTCTTCCTGCAAAAGAGCCACCACCATATACACTGAGTGGCCAGATTATTATGACCACCCCATCAGTGCTTCATTGACACTTTCAAAAATACTGAATATTGAAAACTTCCTAAGCAAATACTCTCAAGGTTTTACTGTTGTTGTTATTATTATTATTATTATTATTATTTGCATAACTAATTCACTTCATTGTACTGATGGGGTGGTCATAATAATCTGGCCACTCAGTGTATAACAACAGCCACAATTCAAAAACGTTTTTCAATAGAGGCAGCTCTCACAGCAAGATAAATGCCCATCTCTGCAGCAGAGCTGAAGGCCCATTCCTCCCATATCTTCGCTCCCTAGCCTCCGATTCCACCTTCACCCAAAGCGGACAGTGTGGGGTTATTACTTCCTCACAGTCCCTGCTGTCATTCCTATGAACAACAGCTTTCCGAACGCAGTCACTTCTCAACCTTTCAAGTGCAATAAATACAAACCTTGTCAAAGTGTAAATGAAACGGGCCTTTAACACTCATGTTAAAATGAATGTTCATTTTAAAGTCACATACAGGATTAAAATGTTTTCTTTCCCGACCATCTGTATAATACAGAAAGAGTTCTCAGGAGTTGGGAGCCTTAGCTATGTGTTTACAGGCCCAGCATCAGCCGCCCTTCGAGATGCTTTACCAACATCCTACGGCTTCCGATCTCGGGTTGCACACGAGACCCTTTACCTGAATAACAACCACCTTCCCTTGGCATCTCACTCAGTATTGAAAAAGAATACTGCCGAATTAGGGAGTCTCCCGCCCAACAGGAAGTCACTCTCTAAGCCTGGGGACCCTAAACGCTGCGATCACTACCTTACGGTAGCGATGCTTCCCCCCCCCCCCCCCCTCACCAACCTCCCCAAATCAAGAGAGCCGGGAGTGACTCCCAAAAAGTCCATGTGGCCTTTGCCATCTTGTTTGTCCCCGAAGGAAGCCTGTCAAATTTCGCGCGACCCAGCCATCGCTTGTACTTAGGAGAAAGTTACAGTGCCGCTCGCTAAGGTTCACCAGGAGAGAACCACCTGAAGGCTGACTCCACAGCGAGAATATGTGGAATACTGCGCCCGCCGGCTCGGCCGCGGCATCTGCAGGCCAGGCGGGCCTCTAGGTCCCGGCCCCGGCGCTGCCCGGCGTGGCCTCCCACGGCCCGTCCGCCTCCCCAGGCTCCACGCTCAAGAACCTCGGGACCCGAGCCTCTCTCACCTCGTCATCCAAGAAGTCCAGGTAATCTCTCTGCGCCTCCCGCAGCTCCACATCGTCCAGTACCACGGTCCCCGCCATGCTTGTCAGTTCTACCCGAGCCCCGCGTAGGTTCTAGGATGACCCCGCCCCGGCGCGAAACTTCCGAAGTTTTCCCGCCACCAAAAGTTACCACGAGGAAGGGGCGGGGTCTCTGGGAGATGGGCACATTCTGATTGGCTGATTCCTCTTACCCAGACTAAATGCTATCCAATAGAGAGCTGCTTCTTCTTCGCGTTTACTAGCGGCGCCTCGCGGCGGCGGGAAATGGATCATCCGGGCTTTATCCCCGCCTTGTTCCGCCCTCTCTGACGGGAAAACTGACCAATGGGGCCGAAAGGAGTCTTGTAGGTCCTGGTCATTGGGCAGCCGAAGACGGAAGACCTGGAAGCCATGCATTCTGGGAGTAGTAGTCTTCCCCCAGTTCCCGGATGTTTCCAGGGCTTTTTTTTTTTTTTTTTTTTTTTTTTTTCAATCAGCTGTATCCTCACTCGCTTAAAGGGGAACAAACCGAGCCTGGCGGTTGGATTCAAACACTAAACATCAGCGAATAGGGGTTTATAACGCAAGGAGGTGAGACATAAAAGCAAATAGTTTTTAAGTATATATTCAAGTCAGGTGTGTTGGATATCTTGCTTAAGAAGCATCCAGAAGAAATAAAGTGAATTTTGAGAATCTGGGATTAAAAATAAAATCATAGCATCTTCGGGAAAAGTCATTTAATTCAGCGACCCACTCGCTATCTGAACACCGTTGCCTGAAGTAACCCATAAAAATATGAGGCGGCGGAGGAGTGTGAAGAAAAATTTTCGATACGTATCCCGCAGCCCCAGAGATGGCCTCGTGTGTTATACAAAATGTTGGACATAATTACTACACCATCTTGCAAACGGGTAAGTTGAGGCTTTCTCGCCTTTATAACATCACGGGATCTTTTAAAATAACAATTTATTGAAAGATAAACACAAGGAGAAACAAAAAAAAAATTGTGCCAAGTCACTCTTAAGTACCAATCAGTAATTAAAGCAAATCTGAGCCGAAACCGGTTTGGCTCAGTGGATAGAGCGTCGGCCTGCAGACTGAAGGGTCCCAGGTTCGATTCCGGTCAAGGGCATGTACCTGGGTTGCAGGCATATCCCCAGTAGGAGATGTGCAGGAGGCAGCTGATCGATGTTTCTCTCTCATCGATGTTTCTAACTCTCTATCTCTCTCCCTTCCTCTCTGTAAAAAATCAATAAAATATATTTAAAAAAAAAAAAAAAAGCAAATCTGAAATTAAATTAAAAAGATCAAATGCATTTCCAAGTTTTGTTTTTAGTCTTTTGCAGTTTCTTTACAGTCTTCAGTTTTATTTTTGAGTTATAATTTATATGCAGTAAAATGCCTAAATCTTAGGTGTACAACTCAATGAATTTTTAGTATGCATACACCCATGTAACCACCAGTGCACAATAAAGAACAGTCTGATTGCCCCAGCATGTTTTTAATTTTATGGAACAGGAAACAAAAATACCTGATTTCCCAATACTAGACACCTGGTCATTCTATATCTGAAATTTTGGCCACGCTACTTATTAGCTTGTTTGAAGGTCTCCAAGGCAGATGGTACCCTGACAAGGATTCTAAGTATAATCTGCCTAAACAACAACAAAAAAATATGCCATCTATTTGTATGTGTATATGTATTTTTAGTTATTATACAGTTTATAGTTTTGTGTCATCCTAGTGGACAGGTAAATTGATTCTTAGAGAAAAAAGACCAGCTTCTCATGATTGCCTGCTTTTCATTAACAGGCAAAATAAAATAAAAAATAAAATTCTAGAATGGGGATTCTGCGTTTAACCTATAATAATAAAAGCGTAATATGCTAATTAGACCGGAGGACCTTCCGGACGACCCTCCGGACAAAGTCTCGGCTGCAAGGGCCAAGCCCCTTGCACCAATTTCGTGCATCGGGCCTCTAGTTATAACTTAAGAGTGTCTTTATCACTTGATCATAACTCATATTGTGTATATATTAAAGGCAATATTGACAATATTCTCTGGTCTGGAAACTACTTGAAATTAACACTGAAAGAATCAGGAAGCTTAATTCAAAGAAAACTCAAGTAAACTTGCAATAGAAAGTGGAGTGGGAGTATGAAAACCAAATATTTGTCTCTAACACACTTCAGTTTCCTCATATAAAATATGAGAAAATTAGAATATTCCTAATAATCTATCCCATTCAAACATTCCATGAGCCTTTGGCAAATTTGAAAACTGTAATGACAATTCTATTTACAAAGTCCTTAATATCATCATCTTTAACCATAAAGGACATGCAGATATTTAATTGGTGCTTCTCTCTTCTTTTCTTAGGGGCATGAGATGTTTGAGTACAGAAAGGATGTTTTCTTTGTTATCTCCTGCTCCTTCAAACTGCGGGGAGAATAATCAATCAGATCGTTGCTTTTTAAAAGTTAGAGCCATTTGTTCATATCTCATACAAAGTCCAGCTGAGTTTAACCAATGGCTCTTTTCTGCTTCTTATTCACAATGAAGAAGCACATGTAATCCGATAAAGTGGTGTATCAATGGTTTTCTTTTTTGTTCACATTCTTGCTTTCCCCCATTTTCTCTCCCTAGGCCTTGACAGACCTAAGGCAATCTCCAAAGCTGAATAAACACCAGGGGGCTCCCTGGAGAGCAGAAGTTTGCAGGAAAGAAATTGCAAAATGTATGTAATACTTCCACTTTTCTGTGTCCTTGAACAAAAAGTACCCAAAAGCACAATATAATTTAAAAATATTTCATAAATATTATTTATACTCACTAATATATATATATACATATATATACATAATATACCAATGAACAGTATTATATGTTACAAAACTTTTCAAACAATATCCTAAATAGCCTGTGATTCATAACTAGCTTTCAGCACTCAGGAAAGCACCATAATCCATTATAGTCCTTTGACACTCAAAGGCCACAAAAGCTTGGACTTCAAAAACTCTGCCTCTAGTGCCAGAGCAGTTTAAGGCATAACCTGCAGGTCCAGGCTTGCCCTGGCTGTGGAGATCTGTTCTCTCCTGTGATGTGGACTAGTCAGAATCCTCTCCTGATGCTGTAGTCTGGGGTCATGAGCACCAAGACAAGCAGACTTCCTCTCTCTCTCTGGCTGCTCTAGTTACTAGCTGTATGACTGGGAACAACTTACTTAATCATTCTGTACCTCAGTTTCCTCACCTTTAAAATGAAGCTAGCAGTAGTATTTAGTTCAAAGAATGGTTTGAGTATTCAGTGAGGTAATAATAGATATAAAATATTGAGAAAAGTTCCTGGCATCTAGTAAGCACTAAATAAATGGTAGTGGTGGTGGTAGTATTAGTGATTGGAGAGGTGTCACAAGATATTAGGGAGAAAAAAGAGAAGCACCCTGGTGCATTACTGAACAATTCAGACAATCAAATTCAAGTCCTTCCCACTCCTTTTCAAAAGTTGATAATAGAACCAATCCTTGCACTTTTTTTGAGAGACCTTGTTTGCTACAAATCCATCTGGCTAAAGGAATAATACATTCATAGGTTGTCTGGCTCCAAATCTGCCAGTGTTGAATATAATCAGAGGCATTTGATAGGTGTTTAATGGAAAGTCGAATGGTCCCTAGAGTTAACCAGTGTGTCTTATTAAGATGGGATAGTCCCATAGCTTCTGCCCTGCCTTTTGCTTCCTAGAAGCTTTTGGGTTAGTTATGCTACAAAAGGTAGGAAAATCCAGAAGCCAGAGAGCATTGGTGACACTGATTTGTCCATGAAATTTGACAACACAGTTGGGCCTACCAACTACTTGTGATTCATTGTCATTTGCCAAGGTTAATTTCAGCAATCTAGTTTCTTAGTCACTGAAAAGTCATCCCCACTCTTAGTTGCACAGTTTCACTGAGGCTCTGATTGAAGAACTCTGTTTCAGTGCTTAGAGCCACAGATTTGCAGCAGGAAATTTCCAAAACCGTAATGAGTGTATATGAATGCAGTCTATGAGATTTTCTAATAACTTCATTCTCTAAATCTGTCTAGATGTGAGTGTGCATTTTAAAAAGTATAGTCCCTTAATTCTTTATATTGTGCCTATGTCATGAAATGAAAAGGTTTAGCCATATCAGTCAATCAAGCAAGCATTAGTTGACTATCTGTATACCTAATTCTGTCTTTGACCAGAGACTCTAGATCAGTGATGGTGAACCTATGACATGCGTGTTAGAGGTGACACGCGAACTCATTTTTTTTGGTTGATTTTTCTTTGTTAAATGGCATTTAAATATATAAAATAAATATCAAAAATATAAATCTTTGTTTTACTATGGTTGCAAATATCAAAAAATTTCTATATGTGACACGGCACCAGAGTTAAATTAGGGTTTTTCAAAATGCTGACATGCCAAGCTCAAAAGGTTCGCTATCACTGCTCTAGATCAATGCTGGCAATAGAAATAATACAAGTCACTTATATAATTTTCTAGTATCTACATTTTAAAAAGTAAAAAGAAACACATTAAATTCATTTAACAATATATTTTACTTTACCTAATATGTCCAAAATGTCATTTTTACATGTAACCAATATTTTATAAGTATTAATTAAATATTTACTTTTTTGTACTAAGTCTTAAAAATCTACTGTGTTTCTTATACTTACCCCATCTCAATTCAGATGAGGCACATTTCAGGTGTTCAGTCAGCATATGTGGCTAATGGCTACCATATTATCACGACTTCAGAGTATAAAAAAATCTATCTTTTGAAGTAGCTACGATTTAACTTGAAATAACAACAGCCATTTATTAAACATATACTATATGCCAGATAGTATGCTATGCACTTTACCATATAATCTTATTTACTCTTTATAATACCTTGCAATGTGGTTATTTTTAATCCTCATTTTACAGATGAGGAGACTAGAGTTTAAAAGACTACAGAATCCTATACCAATAAGGGACAGAGGCAGGATTTGAACCCAGGTCTATATGGCCACATCCAATAGCATTTAAAAAACAAATGAATATAGCCCATTGGCGTGGCTCAGTGGTTTTCTATCTCTCTCTCTCTCCGTCTCCCTTCCTCTCTGAAATCAATAAAAATATTTTTTAAATAAAAATAAAAACAATGACTATACTTAAATATTAAGTGAACAGATATTTTATATTTTAAAATACTTTAATTGATTTTTAAAAAACAGTCTGTTGTATCTTACCTTAGTGCATTGTAGGTTTTCTTACTCATGCTACTGTTTAAGGTGTAAAGAGACCTTTCTCTGGACATGATGAATACCTTCTGCTGACTTACAGATGGGCTAGCATTTGTATGTGTCCTGTAACATTTTTTTATTTATTCATTTAACCAATTATGTGTGAGCTAGGTAAATGACAGTAAATTAGATATTATTTATAATCAGTTTTTATTTACCTTATCCTTCAAGTAAACTGCACATGAAGTTTCAAAATATTTAAAATACCCGTCTTTGTGCAACCAACAGGGCTTTGTGATGCTGGTATTTACTCACACTATAAATTATACTGACTGTATTTTATTTCAGTGTTTAGGGGGGTAAAAGGTCAAAAGTTTACGGTCAAATATGGAAAATAAGGTGCAAGTACAAATAATCATGAGAAAAAGCAATGTGTGTTCTAGACATGGTCCAAAGTGCCACCTGCATTAAAAATTGGAGATGTAAATTTACACAGGAGTAGTGAGGTAAAGCTAAAAAAAGGATTTGATGTAAGGATCAAAATGTGGACAGTATTTTTCTAGGGAGGTGGGGCAGCCATGACATTGTAAGAAAATGTAAAGGCAACAATGACCAACTCCTAGGGAAACTAAGGTAGCTGAAATGATGGGTCAGCACAAGAGGTGAGTGCAGGGTAGGACTGGAAGCAGTGGGTGTACTGTGCCTGACTGTAAAGGAGACTGAACAGCAGAGTGAGAAGACTGTGCTTGATTTAGGAGGCAAAAGGGAGCCATGGATGACTTGTGAGCAAAAGAGAGACAATATCAGTTGTGCTTTGGAAAGATTAATCTGACCAGAGGATGGATTATTTAGAATGGCTTACTTAAATTAGTTAAAAAAGAAATGATGTCTAGAAAGGGGGTTCAAAGTAAAGACAAAAAGAAAATTTTGAGAGTAAGACATTTCAGAGAAAAAATGGACAGATCTAAAAGCTATTTGGATGGAGGTAGGAATGAGGGAGAGAGGGGGATAAGAATTACATATTTGTATATAGAACAAATACATGTGCCTCACACACAATGTCTCAAAGGCTTACAAAACACATGTAGATGTTAATGATCTTTATTAAGATCTTAATTTCAAATAAACAGTTGTTTTTTCAGTTATGACAACAGAGGAATAGAAATTTAAAAGATAACCCATTCTCTCAAAATACCAATAGTCAGGAGGATATAACTTTGACATTTAGTTCCAAAACTTTGTCCAGGACAGTATGGAAAATAAAGGAAAATTTTATTTGCTGAACTTTAAAACAATATATATAAACTGTACCTCAATAAAGCAAAGTATTATTGCTGACGGCAGGAGGGGTCAGTTGGGGGCAATCAGTCCGGCAGGGGCGGGCAGTTAGGGGTGATAAGGCTGGAAGGCGGGGGAAGGTTGGGGTTGATCAGGCCGGCAGGCATATATAAATTATATGTCAATCAAGTTTATTCTGAAAATCTAAGCAAAAATAAATAAATAAATTATAAAAGCATGATGGCTATATCTGGTCAGCTGTCATTGTTGGAGGAGAACCAAGTCTCTTTGAAGTAGACTGAATATTAATTTTAGTTGGCTCTGTGCCATTTGACTAAGAAACTGCAGTTCCTGTCTACAGCATTCACAATTAGTTTGGTAGACCAGAAGACCAGGGTTTAGGAAGACGGAATCTCATTGCATCCTCTACCACTGAATATTTGACAAAGTGGGAGTCGAACTTCAAAGATGCTTGTGAGGCACCTTGGGATACAAGCTCCAAAATTGGTTGCATTGATCACTTACTTGCCCTTTATAGGAATATACTGAGATCACCTCCTCCATCCCCCACTCCAGCTCATACCCACAGTTCACTTTAACACCTTTCTACATTCCTGTAGCTCAATTGTGGGAATCTTTAGATAAGAAGAAGTACAAGCTATATTATTCTTCTTTCAGCACTCTAATATGTTGTTGGTTTTAGAGAGTGTAGAAAAACTGTTAACACTCTAATTTTGTGTTTTAAGTACTATAAAGATCAAAACAAAACTCTCTGACCAGCTGAGAGGTTTAGTCTTTACCCGTTCTCCCTACTCTTTCACTGGATTCTTTGATAAACATCCAAAAAAATATCTCTGATCTGAAACCAAACCCAGATGGATATTTTTCCTGTCCTGTGTTCATCTGGTTAGCCACCTGCTTCTCTGTGCTGATCCAGGAAGATCACACACACACACACACACACACACACGGAAGGTGTTGGCTCACAGCCCCAGAGGTCTGGGGATGATGGCTTTGAAAATAACCATTCTTTATGCACTGCCATGCTCTAATGCCACCTTCATTAATTAGAATTGCAAAGTCAGCCAGCAATGCTCATTAAAAAAATTAGTATCAGGGTGCATACTGGAATTTTAGTGCTGGAAGTCACCTTAGAGGCCATTTCATATAAAGCCCCATTTCATAGTCTAGACAACTGAACTCCTGAGAAATTCAGTTAGATTCCAGCATCAATATACTCAACACACAAAAAAAGAAGTGTTTTTGTTTTTTTTTGTTTTTCTTTAAAAGGTAAAGAAATACTACACAAGATCCTGGAAAGAAAGGTAAATTTGAACAAATCAGACTTTTAGAATTGAAAAATACAGTTTTTGAAAGGATAAATTAATGAACTGGTTAAAAGTAGAGTAGATACATTTGAAAAGAGAATTATTTTTTTTTCTTTATTTTATTTTATTTATTTATTTTTTTAATTGCTTAAAGTATTACAAAGGGTATTACATATGTGTCCATTTTATCCCCCCGCCCTAGACAGTCCCCCAGCCTCCCCTATCCCCCAGTGTCTTATGTGAAAAGAGAATTATTAAGATAGAAGAAGAAGCTGAAGAAAGTGTCATAATGCAGCAGAGTGGGGAAAATATAAAAGAAGTTAAATGCAATGAATGATAAACTAAAAAGGTTCAAGTAAATGGGAATTCCACATGGATAAAAATAAAGGAAATAAGACAAATAATACCTAAGAATTTTTCAGAATTGATCGAAGACAAGAATTCTCAGGTTAAAGAATCATAATGAACCTTGACCTTATTTACTTCCAAAAGACACTATCTTCAAATACAGCCACATCGAAGGTTAGGGCATCAACATATAAGTTTGGGGGATATATAATTCAGTCCATAGCAGATTCTTGAAGTATACATTTCGGAAAAAGGGAATTAAATATAGAAGTAAGGAAAAAACAATGGTGAGCAAAGAAATTGATAAACACAGAAGATAAATCTAAAGTGTTGACTCTAAAAATCAATACTACTAATAATGACTAATTTGGAGGGAAGTAAAAACTAACTGGAAATAACTAGCTTTGTCTAATAATACTTTCTACAATGATGGAAATTTTCTATATCTACTCTGGCCAGGATAGTAGCCTTAGCCACATCTGGCTATTAAGCATTTAAAATGTAACCAATAAAACGAATTTTTAATTTTATTTAACACTAGAGGCCTGGTGCACAAAAATTTGTGCACTGGCAGGGGGGGTGTCCCTCAGCCCCACTTGTGCCCTCTCACAGTCTGGGACCCCTCGGGAGATAACGACCTGCTGGCTTGGGCCCGCTCCCGGGTGGCAGAGGACAGGCCCAATCCCTAGGTGCAGCCCCTGGTCGGGCTCAGAGCAGGGCCTATTGGGCCCAGACTGCTCCAGTATGGGAGACTATGCACCAGGAACAAACTGTGAACTATTATCTCCCACGTAGCCCAAAAGACTTGCCTGAACACTGCCAAGAGACTTGACCAAACTTTAGCCTGGCTTCCTCCTATACTAACCTGTGTCCCTAAAGATGACCCCAGTCCCTGTGTCCCTAAAGGGGACCCTAGCCCCTGTGCTGAGTCTTTACTCAAGAAACCACAATTCTGCCAAAAACACAAAATGTGCTTTGTAGCCAAACTGTTTTCAGTAATTTTCCATCTCTCCCTAGCCCGTTCAAGGTCCCCAAAGTCTTCCTAGCTCCTTTTTGTTCTCCCCTGAGCCACTGTTAGTTATCTCTAAATGGGCTAACTCCCTTTCGCCCCTTATAAAACCTTAGTCACCTGTGTCTTAGTTGGTGTTGAGTTCACTTTATCTTGGAGTCTCTCTTCCCTATTGCAGTAACCTGAATAAAATCTGTCTTGCCAACCTAACAAGTATCCAATGCTGTTTCTCTTTGATAGGACATGTCTAGAACATGCACTGATGGCCTCAGCCTTCATGGTCCCAGACCAGGAACCAGTGGAACCATCGCGGCACCATAGAGGATCCATCGGGAGTCCATTGGGCTCCAGTGGAGATCTAAGCACCCGCTCACCATCACGGAGAAGCCTGCCATCAAGAGGTGCCTCAAGGCACTTCAACACAACATTTCAGTCTATGAAGATGTGGCCAGGTGCCTTCAGGAGCAGGGATGTGTCTGACATGCACATCAGTGTCAAACCAAGTTCATGCCCCATGAGGTGGCCTGCAAGAATGCCCACCTGGCCATCCCACACTCTGAGAGAGCCCCTCAAGGCTGCCCCTTCTACAAAGCAGTTCACGGGCGGCAGCAGCCCAGACCACCTCCCGGAGCCGACCCAGCCTTGTAATCTCAACCACCACCACTGGCTGACCCAGGGAAGGAAAAAAGACAAGGAGCAAGAAGGTGGGTGAGCAGAAGGATCTCTCCCCAGGAGCAGCAGGAGGCACGAGAACCAGAGGGGGAGATAGAAACAGAGGATCATTTTAAGTTGAAAATAGAAGCACTAGAGCTGTCCAGGGGCCTCAGTCCTGAAAGCCCAGGTGGACAAGACAACTGAGATGGACATAAGCCAGGATGTCTAAGGGACTGGGACAGGTAAGTGGCCCAATGTGTTCTACCAAAGCCTTGATGCCACGGAACTGAGAGGAGAAGGAAGTCATAAATGATAAAACCAAGGTTGGGTTCCCCTCAGGGTTCTTGGAAATTTAAGAAAGCTTGGTTTCACTACAGATGTTAGAGTTGGAAAGGACACCTGGAGACCATCTTTGGCCCTTGCATTTTACAGATAAGAAAATGAATCCAGAAGAAAGTAATTTGCAGAAGGTAACACTCCCAGTTAATGCTAAGGCTGACACTAGAACCCGAGTCCAGTGACCCTTCCACTGGCTTGTACCTGGCTCTTGCCTTAATTGTAGGTGATAACTGGGCATCGTGGTAATCTTTTCCATGGGACCTGGAAAGAATAGGATCAGGAGAGCAGTTAGAATTTTGCTCTTTTTTCTCCAACAAAAGTCCAGAGGAGGCCAGAATCTCCAGATGGAAACCAGCCTCAGAGAGAGACTCCATCATTAGTCCCAGAGGCTCCAGGGGTGTCTACAGTATCCCCTGCAGCTCGACAGGCCAAGTGTGCCAGTTCCAGCCCAAAGCCAGGACCCTCAGGCGCCACCAGACTGCTGCTGCAATTATTGCAATTGAAATGGCAGAGAACAAGTGCCTGGTCAGCAAACTGGCTGGGGAATCAGCTGCCCAGCTGCAGTGCCACATAGACCAACACAATGCTCATATGGCAACCCTGTGGGGATTGTGCTGGTCTATGGTGGTTGGAAACAACTACATCCGAGGCCAGGAGGTGGTGGCCATTCTTAAGGACGTTGTTGATGATGTCCATGAGAGAGTAGCCCTCCTAAAGTCATCTCTAGGCCACCTGAGCCAGGACTGAGACCTGCCTCTGCCATATCCTGCTTCCCCAGGACCTTGGGGAGATTTCTCCCCTGAAACTGGGATTTTTGCTTCTCTGTTCTCCTCATTTTTCTTTTAGGAGAAATTTGGAAATTAAATAGAGGAAAGGGGTAGATAACGGCAAATAAAAGACAAAGGAATTTAGGATTTTAATAATAAGATCTTCACATGAAAGCTAGTATTTGGGGTTTTTTCTTATTTTTCGTTCTTTCTCAGCCCCATAGCAAAGTGCAGGGGCAAGGAGATAATGGGCCTGAGATGTGGTTTTACTCTTCTGATCCAAGGTTTGTGTCCCAGCCCCTCTCTACTTGGTCACTGATTCCAACTGCTTAGGATTCTTTGGGCCCTAAGAACAGCCTTTCTCTCTCCTCAAGCCTGAAACAAGCTCAGGCACAAATTCTTCTCACCCCCAAATTAGCAAATAATTAAACACCTGCTCTATCGCAACGGTGTCCCCTAACCAAAATAATGCTATCTTTTCTGCCTTATTATCATTAACACTAAAAAGAATTTATAAATTACCTATCACCTCCACCAAGGTGACCCATAAATTTTAAAGGAAATAAAAAAAACTACCAAAACTTTTTCAATTACAGTAGACATACAGCATTATATTAGTTTAAGGTGTTCATTATAGTGATTAGGCATTTATGTATCTTACAAAGTTTTATCACCCCAAAAAGTCTAGTACCCATCTGACACAATACCTAGTTATTACCATACTAGAGGCCCGATGCACGAAATTCATGCAAGGAGCTCAGTTGTCGCAGCA
This sequence comes from Myotis nattereri, assembly GCF_964212035.1. Taxonomy (NCBI): domain Eukaryota; kingdom Metazoa; phylum Chordata; class Mammalia; order Chiroptera; family Vespertilionidae; genus Myotis; species Myotis nattereri. The sequence goes on from NC_138081.1 coordinate 22,851,646, forward strand.
ACTTGCCTCAGCCCTCAAAGCCCCTTATCAGATGTATCATTGGTGAATATCTTCTCCCATTCAGAAGGTTGTCTTTTCATTTTGTTGATAGTTTCCTTATCTGTGCAAAAACTTTTTAGTTTGATGTAGTCTATTTGATTATTTTCTTTTGTTTCTCTTGCTCAAGGAGACATTCAAAAAAATATTATTAAGAGCAGTGTTGGAGAGTTTACTGCCTATATTCTAGTTTTGTGGTTTCAGGTCTTACACTTAAGTCTTTAATCCATTTTGAGTTTATTCTTTGGTGAAAGAAGATGGTTTCGTTTTATTTTTTTTGTATGTTATTTGTCCAGTTTTCCCAACATCATTTATTGAAGATATTATCTTTACTCCTTTGTATATTCTTGCTTCCTTTGTCACAGATTAATTGACATATAGGTATGGTTTTATTTTGGGCTATGTATTCTGTTCCATTGATCTCTGTATCTGGTTTTATGTCAGTACCATGATGTTTTGATTCCTATAGCCTTGTAGCATAGTTTGATATCAGGTAGCATGATACCTCCAATTTTGTTCTTCTTTCTCAAGATTCCTTTGATTATTCAGGGTCTTTTGTGGTTCTATATACATTTTAGGATAATTTGTTCTAATTTTGTGAAAAATGCTGTTGGTATTTTGATAGGAATTGCTTTGAATCTACAGATTGTTTGGGGTAGTGTGGACATTTTAACAGTGCTAATTCATCTTATCCATGAGCAGAGTATATCCTTCCATTTACTTATGTCTTTTTCATTTATTTCTTCAATGTCTTTATAGTGTTCTGAGTACAGGTCTTTTACCTTCTTGGCTAAATTTATTCCTATGTATTTTTATGCAATTGTAAATAGGATTATTTTCTTAATTTCTCTTTCTGATAGTTTGTTATTACTGTATAAAAATGCAACTGATTTCTGAATATTAATTTGATATCCTGTTACTTTACTTAATTCATTTATTAGTCCTAATAGTTTTTTGGTGGAATCTTTAGCATTCTCTATATATGATATTATATCATCTGCAAATAATGACAGTGTTACTTTTTCCTTTTCAATATGGATGCCTTTTATTTCTTTTTCTTATCTGAATGCTGTGGCTAGGACTTCCAATACTATGTAGAATAAAAATGGTGAGAGTGGACATCCTTTTCTTGTTCCTGATTGTAAAGAAAAAGCTTTCAGCTTTTCACTATTGAGGATGATGTTAGATGTGGGTTTGTCATATATGGCCTTTATTTTGTTGAGGTATGTTTCCTCTAGCCCCATATTTTTAAAAATCATAAGTGGATGTTGGATTTTGCCCCCAAATTTTTTAATATGTTTTATTGATTTTTTTACAGAGAGGAAAGGAAAGGGATAGAGAGTTAGAAACATCGATGAGAGAGAAACATTGATCAGCTGCCTCCTGCACACTCCCCACTGGGGATGTGCCCACAACCAAGGTACATGCCCTTGACTGGAATTGAACCCCGGACCCTTCCGTCCACAGGCTGACGCTCTATCCACTGAGCCAAACCGGTCAGGCCCCAAATTTTTTTTAATTACACTTTTTAACAAGTAGAGCTTTCTCATTGTGGTATCTAATCTTTCATCCTAAAATCCTCCTATGCCCCCTACACACACACACACACACACACACACACACACACACGTAAGGTTTTTCACTTTTATTTGAAATTGTGTGAGGGAAGGAAAGAAAAGTGGACGAAAGGAGAGGCACAAAATAAGTACGTGCAGAATCACAACTGGGTTTGGGATTGTCTGGTGACACTTCTAAAGATGGAGGAGCCAAGGCTCCTTCTCCACCCTACAAAATTCCAGGTCACAGTTTGCCTCTCAGCCCTGCAAGCTCTGGCCTCAGCTGGATGGGTGAGGGTGGGCTGGGGAGAAGGGCTGAGAAAGCCAAGAAAGGTATTTGCCTTTAGAAAAGGCAAGGAACAAAGCCTCCCTTAGAGCCTTCAGAATGAACATAGCCTTGCCCCCATCTTGACATTAGCACACTGAAACTGATTTGAGACCTCCAAAACTTCAAGATAATAAATTTTTAAAAATATGTTTTTATTGGTTTGAGAGAGAGAAGAAGGGAGAGGGAGAGAGAAACATCAATGATGAGAGAGAATCATTGATCAGCTGCCGCCTGTACAACTCAACTGGGGACTGAGCCTGCAATCCAGGCATGTACTCTGACCGGGAGTCGAACTGTGACCTCCTGGTTCATGGGTCGCCACTCAATCACTGAGCCACATCCTCCGGGCAAAGCCACTAATTTTGTGGCAATTTGTTACAGTAGCAATAGGAAACTAATACAGGTTATTAGTATTTGAACAGGGTTAGTTCAGAGAAGGACAGACGTGTGTGTGTGTGTGTGTGTGTGTGTGTGTACATAAGTATAAATGTAGATGTTTATTAAAATGCATATGACTTTATGGGTGATAAAATCGGCACTCAAGATATTTAAAGTAGAACTAAGATGCTTAGATCTGCCACTATAAAATGCTCGGACTGTAAAGCAGCCACACACCTGTAGTCCGTTTCTTACAGGCCTCTCTGACCATCCAGATCAGTGGTCAGCAAACTGCGCCTCGGCAAACTGCGGCTCGTGAGCCACATGTGGCTCTTTGGCCCCTTGAGTGTGGCTCTTCCACAAAATACCGACTTCTGCGCATGGGCCACGAAGTTTCAATCGCACTGTTCGTGTGCGCCCCCACGTGGTATTTTGTGGAAGAGCCACACTCAAGGGACCAAAGAGCCGCAGTTTGCCGACCACGGATCCAGACAATTTGTTCCCCTTCTGTTGGGGATGGCCAGCTTGTGTGCCCTTTTCAGACACTTTATAGAAAGAAACAGCAAGCTTAGAATGTTAGAAACATTAACCTCAGTGCTTTATTCTCTGGAGGGGAGAAGGAAGGGTTAACATGGAAAGAAGAAAGAACGCCTGAAGGAGAAATTCAAGTGAAAAAGCAGGATGGATAGTCATCATCCCCAGCTGGCTGGGCCTGGAATGACAGGTGCCAACTGATGGCTTGGCCCACCCACAACCCCAGCTGCCTTCGTGCCTCCTGCCGCTCGGCAGGCTGGGTCTGCTCCATGCCACAGCAAGGTTGGAAGCTCTGGTCCCACTCCAGGCAAAAGGCCTCACCTCAGTCGACACACCGTTAGTGGAGCAAGCAGCAGCCAGTGGCCACCTCACAGATGCGCTTTGCCCAACATAGTGCTTTGTCCTAGAGACACTACTTGCCACTGGCCTCTCAACTGCCTGAAGGCCTGCTCAGTGGTGCCTCCACAGTCGAGAGCCTCTGGTTGAACTGCAGCTCCTCAGCGGTGACGGGTTGGTGGACTGGGGCTGTTAGCCACTGATGGAGGGGGTATGCTCCCTCACCGATGAGGACAGGGCCCCTATTGTTTTGTTTTTTTTGATGGAGGTGAGAGAGTGCTTATATCTCCCCTATGGCCAAGCCGACTTGCCTCCAATTCATGTGGATTATGGCTGAATCCTGGGAAGCTGACAAGCATTTGGATGAAATGAAGGTCAGGACCAGCCATGGCTTGAGGAATTACTGAAAAGTACTGACACCCATTTGGATAGTTCTTTTCCTGACTTTTAGGGCTGGGCACCTCAATGTGTGTGTCTCCAGTAGCCCCAGCACTCACTGGGAAGCCACATTTGGTCCAGAACCTCTTCATGACCCCCTCTTTGTCAGGCTGGTTTTCCTGGAGGTGCTGAAATATAGCACAAATGGCATCCATACCTCACGGAAGGTGAAGGCCGGCTGATCCAGTCCATTGGCCACTGTCTGAGGCACAGAGAACCGATTTCATGTGGGTGACTCTCCTTTGAAGTTGCGGGCCCAGCTTTTTGTAGATAGAGTAAAACGTCTCCTGAGACATCCAGAAAGCTTGCTTTCATCTGTGGGGTGAAGTCTACCCTCTCAGAGGGCCTGCCAAAGATGAGATGATATAGGGAGAGCCCAGGTCCTGTGGGCAGACATTTGTGGCTGAATAAGCAGAAATTGGATGACCCTCTGGGTTCTCAGGTATGGAGGACAGATAGATTCATGTGCCCCCACATGGCCCAGACCAGGGCAGCCGCTTTCTCAGCTTGTGGCTCCCATTTTCACAGTGGTTTGTGCAAGAAGCTGCAGCCCCCCCCCCCCCACACTTCCAAGCTGGATCCATGGGGCATGCGTTGTGAGTCAAGGGTGCCATTAAGCAGAGTTGGGCAGAGTGATGTGTGGGTGTATATGCCTTTCCCAATGATGGTCAATGAAATACTTATCTCCCAGGCAGGTGTGAGCACCAGGAAGCTCGGGGTTGAGTTAGCTGATGAGTATCATGCCTACCATTATGAATTGGCCAAGGGTACGAATGTAATTACCTCTGTGTAAACCACACATCAGCAGCTTCTGTCCGTTTTCTTACAGATTCAGCCTACAGCACAAGAGTCAGGATGAAATGGCTCAGAGCAAACAAAACTAGGTTCTTCGTGTGGAATTAGTTTGCCTTCTTTTCTCCATGATTGCCTTCCTCTCCTTAATGACTCCTTCTAGAGGACGTTTAATTTCTCCTGGCTTTCTCTCCTCACCAGTACACACATCGGTGAAATTCTACTGGAAGTCCCCTCCCACGCACTAAAATCATGGAGTGCCCAGAGAAACCAAACTACTTCGCCAGTCAATTTTACTTGCCGTGATCATGTGCTGCCCTCACAAGGAAGCACGTGAAGAGATGGTTAGTTGGTGTTTTGTTTTGTTTTGTTGTTGACAAAAGACAAGATGCTTTTCAATTTCAGGCACCTGGCTTTCAGTTAAAAAATTCACTCTGGATTTCAACTTCTTTATTATGAAGAAGGACCTACCTTACAAGAGTTTAAAAAAAAAAAAAAAAAGGAAAGATTAGTTGTTCCTTAGAGTTTTCAGAATGAACAACCATAAGGCAAAATAGATTCATCATTAGCACTGGATAGATCTAGACCTCAAAGTTCGACATGGCCAAGTCACTTAGAACGCCCTTACAAGTTGCCTGATGCTAGAACTCAGAGGCTGCAAAGAACTTCTCCACACACCACTGCAATGCCTTTCCTGACTTTTTTTCCTTAATGAAAATCTACTTCTATAATTTCATGTGCCCTTTGGCTTCTCTTTCTTTAAGAGCTGGTGTGTATCCTAGGCAGGACTAGGAGTGTTCATATCCTGGCTGCATAGATCGTGTAACCTTAGGAAAGTTACTGTCCTAAGAGAATTCTGTGTCTCAAGTGTTCTCCTTGTTAAACAAATAGATTGCACTGAGCCTAAAGGTCCCTTGCTGATCTAACTTCCTGACGTTAATTTAGATGCCAAATCCCACAAGATGTTAGCCAAGATGGCTGAAACTGCATCCCAGAGCTTGTTTTTAAGGTGGGCTCATAAATTTAACATGGTAAACATTATGAACTCACCAGTGCATTCCACCAGTATTTACTGAATCTTATGTGCTAGGAATTGTGATAGGCATGGGTATAAAATGAGGCAGCCATGAGAGACACTGAATGCCGTGTGGGTTAGATCAGGGTCTTGGAGAAAGAATAAGTGGTATTTAGTCATTCCTCCCTAGGTAGCTGTTTCTAACTGAAAAGTCTGTGCTTGCCATTGGTAGCTGATTCTTGACTTAGGCAGGACTAAACACTTTGGCACTTTAATGATTTAGATGATTCCTTTCATGTAGTAATTAAACGTATTTTCTAAAACTCTATCTGGGTTGGAAAGAGTTTATTAGTTACTGTCACACATTGGGGCTTACTGTAGCCTCATTATCCTATCTAATAAAGAGGGGATGTGCTAATTGACCCTCACGCCATCACAAACATGGTGGCGCCCACAGCTAATAAGGAGGGAATATGCTATTTGACTTCCCTGCCCTCAAATATGGCAGCGCTTACAGCCAATAAGGAGGGAATATGCTAATTGACTGCCACGCCCTCAAAGATGGCGGCACCAACAGCCAATAAGAAGGGATATGCTAATTGACTGCCACACCTTCAAAGATAGTGGTGCCCACAGCCACAAGATGGCAGTGCCCAGTCCCCTCAGCTGTGCACCTGTCTCCAGAGTGCCCCAATCCCCTCAGCCCCCCAGCCGCGCAGGGCCAACCCGAGGCACAGGCAAGCCTCAGATGGTGGCTGCCCAGCCACCCAGGGCTGCCCAAGGCTCAGGTAACCAGGGCCGGCCAAGGCTTGGGTTGCCGGCAGTGGCAGCAGCAGAGGTGTGGTAGGGGCGTCACCTTCCCCTGATTGCCAGGTAGCCTCCCGACCCTGAGGGCTCCCGGACTGTGAGAGGGGGCAGGCTGGGCTGAGGGACCCCCCCCTCCAGTGCATGAATTTTCATGTACCGGACCTACAGTAAGAGTATATTCCCCACCCATCTGTCTGGAAAAATCCTCTTACTGAACTATCCAGCATCTTCCACTTGGAAATGACAACTTAGCCAACCCTCACTGATCAAGAGAAACCATGAGTGTCTCTTCTGCTTTCTTTGCCTTATGGCTTCCTTTGACAGAAGACATCTTCATGATAACTCTTGAGTAATACGCCCTCCTAACATATTCAGAATTCATTGCCTAGGGAGTCCACTTCCTCCTTAGTTATTAACTCAAGTTACCATCTGAGATGTCAGGTCTTTTCACAAATCATTTAAAGTTTTTCTAAGTGGTTACATCTGGTCACCTTGGACCCCATGAGGAGAGATGGAGGTGAAGGGAGTTTCCAGCTTTTTTTCTCCCCATCCCATTGCCTACCTATGAGCAAATCCTTCTGCTGCCGATGAGTCACTTTCTATGAAAAATGAGGGCTCCTAGCTAACACCATCCTCCAACACACACCTTTAAAAAATGAAGAGAGACCTGCTGCTATGGCTCAGTGTTTGAGTGTGGACCCATGAATCAGGAGTTCACAGTTCGATTCCCAGTCAGGGCACATGCCTGGGTTGTGGGCTCGAGCCCCAGTGGGGGCGGGGGGCGTGCAGGAGGCAGCCAATCAATGATTCTCTCTCATCATTGATGTTTCTATCTCTCTTCCTCTTTCTTCCTCTCTGAAATCAATAAAAATATTTTTTAAAAAAGAAAAAGATTCATAGTTGCCATAAACACTGAACCTATATTTTCCACATATCAGCAAAAGACAGTTATTAGACACGGTAAATAAAGTTTTTACTGAGCAAGATTCACACATTGCTTCCTGCCTGTTCCCTGCAGGCATTTGTGTGAGGGCCTCTGCTACCCCAGGTCTAACCACCTGGGGGCACCACTTCCCAGCAGGTGATCTTCATTTTCACCCTCATACTTCATAGGGACTCTTTGGGACCTTGATCTGCCTCTCCCAAGCATGAGAAAATGTTTTGGGAAACCAAGATGAAGCCTTCAATTGATATAAAACCTATACAAATTGATTAACCAGAAAAATAAATGAATCTGGCCACAGAAAATTATATTACTTCGGTATGAATGAGAAGGACCTAATAAGAGAATATCAAAACACTTAGGAAAGAATATGGTTGTGATTAGCATTGGGATCCTGTGCTTTTTTTCTTTCCCTCTTCCCTAGCCCCATAACTCTTAATAGTTTGTTAAAAATAATAACAGCCATATTTATTGAATACTTATTGTATACAAGGCAATCCTACGAGTTTAGTACAGTACTGTTCTTATCCCCAAATTATGGATGAGAAAGCTGAGAGAATAGAGAGGTTGAGTTGCTTTTACAGTTCACAAAGCTAATGAGCTGGCGGAACTGGGATTTGAACCCAGGGTCTGATTCCATAGTGGGAGCTCTGGTGTCTGTACCTTAGAACACCTTGAGGTCAGGAAGGTGAATCTTCCCTTAGGTATCTCAAAAATAACTATTGAATTTTAGGAAGAAAAGGAGGGGTGGAGGGAAAAACTGCTGCGGAGAGGTATCTTCCAGAATATGTGAAGCTGCCCTGTGTTTTTCTAGTTCTGATTGATTACCTGGTAAATACCCACTCTAGTTTCCACTCCCAATCTCAATGGTCTCTCCTCTATTAATCCCTTCCTGACTCAGACGTTAAATGGCTCTCAGAGTGGCACCCAGTCCATGCCTCCATCATGGTGCTTTTGGCACTTACTATAATTTTGCATCCCTGTCTCCCACACTAAGCTCTGAGTTCTTTGAAGATAGGGTCTCTTGATGGCTGCCTGATACTTAGGATGGGCACAAATCCTTAAATCAGTGAATGGTCTGGTTTTGTTTGTTTGTTTGTTTGTTTTTTAGCCTGATCACATATTAACAAAGAATAACCTTCTATCCTTTCACTACTCAGCATCTGATTTTCGTATGGTTTGAAGTGAAATTCAGGAAACATACACAATAGTAATGATGAGATCTCCCCCATTTCATATTTGCTTGTTCTGAATCCACAAGGTAAGAGAGAATAGGAAGGAAAAATAGGAAGAAGGATGACAAGACTAAGGACGCTTCAAAAAACGGTATTTGCCATAACTTCTGCAGGCAACCTGTTTCTTCATTCAACAATTAGTAAGCACCTACTGTGTGCTAGTGCTTTTCTCAGCAGAGGGATACAGCAGTAAGCAAAACGGTCAAGATCTCTTTTCTCATAAAATGTATGTGGGGGGGGGGAGAAACAATGAACGAGTAAACATAAGTTTAACAGAATAATAAGGGCTATGAAAGAAATAAAGCAGGACCTGGGATAGAGAGAGCAGGGTGGGCACCCTAGGATGGGTGAGCAGGACAGGCTTCCCTGCGGAGGCGACCTTTAAGCTAGACTTGACTAATGAGATGGATCCAGACCTGAGTATCCAGAGAAGATTTTTTAGGTGGAAAGAACAGCAAGCACAAGACACGATGCCTCTTTGTACCATTGGGCGCAGGGATGACTTTCTGAGTGCCTTCTAAGAGTTAGGTGGTATACTATTTTTAATATGAGTGATAAGGTCCCTGATGGTCAAGGCCTTTTATAATATGGCTATACATCTTACCTACCTAACCTAATCACCTCTTCTATAATTTAACAGCCCGTCCCTTTAATAGCACTGATGCCCTCCCCACATCCAATATTCATTCATGTCGCTGATTCTCATTTTGCTCTTCTCTCACCTGAAATATTTCCCCCTCCTTTGTCCTTCAAGGCTGAGTTAAACTTTTATCTCCTACATTAAAAATGATCTTTCAGTTGGAGCTGTTTAGTACCTTGATGTGGTGGACGAATAGGCAATTCTACGTAGTTGATAAAACCGTGTGGAATTTAATTCACACACAATGAGTACAAGTAAAACTGAGGAAATCTGAATAAAATCAGTGGATTATATCAATATGGCTATCCTGATTGTACCATTATACTATCGTTTTGCAAAATATAACTAGTAAGGAAAGTTGGTCAAACTGGACAGAGGATTTCTCTCTCTTTTACTTCTTGCAACTGTATGTAAATCCACAATTGTCTCATTTTTAAAAAGTGAATAACCAAAAATTGATACATTTATGGAAACAAAATTTAAAATTGTTTCTTAATTTGAAAAAATAAATGTTCAACTCGTTATGAACCCATCCGTCTATACACCCCCGGTCTACACATTTCTAACTTGCTCATCGTAATGAGCAAAATGCATCGTCTAAATAAAAACACGCCAGTCTTATACCTTATCAAAAAGGAGAGTGAGGTTCATCTGGAACAATGTCTTCTCAGTGAATATTTGTTAGAGCCTAATAACTTCTATTTCCTTCTCTTTTTTATGTTCACAAATTGCCCTTCAAGAACTCTGCCCAGGACTGGCATCAACGGTTTCCAGAATCAACTTTCGTCCCCTTTTCACAAATTGGAACAGTGTGTACCATCTACAGTCTTCTGGCATCTCCCCCTGGCTCCATAGTCCCTGAAAAACTGCCAACAGTCTTCTCGTATATAAATTCTATTGATCGCCCAGCCAGGATTTGTCCAAGCTCGGAGACACAAGCTCATTCAAAGCCTAGTGTTCTCTTACCATCTTCCTCCTGGTATTTGTATGACCCACACGCAGCTCCACTGAAGTGGAGCAGGGAAGCTGGTGTTCTGAGCTGGAAGCCAGGAAGTCCTGGATGCAAACCCAGATTCTGTCATTCTCTAGCAGTCTGACCTTGGACTACGTTATCCAATTCTTTGAGCTTCAGTTTGTACACCTATAAAATTGGAATAATAACAGCTATGATTATTATTATTATTTGGTTGTCACAGAGTGTAGTGAAGATTAAAGGAGATAATGTTTGTAAGAGTGCTGAGCAGAAATTGATAGTAACAACAAAGCAGATGAGATGAATAGATCTGGTTCCTCATAGATATGTGGATTTACAGGAGTTGGAAAGTACTGGAGAAGTTACTGGGTTCCACCCCCCACTCAGTGAGACCAGTACCCATGAAACAGTGCGTTCAGCTTGCAACAGTTTTTTTCCGTCACAAGTTACCATCACAACTTCTGCTCCTGAGCAACATACCTGTACCTTCCATGCTCCATCAAAACCTTTAAAGGTCTTTTCTCTGTGCCAGCTACTTTAAACCCTCTGTCCTGGTAAGTTTTACAGCAACCCTAGAACACGAGCATTTCTATGCGCATTTTACAGCGGTGGAAACTGAGGCTCAGAGATACTAAGCAACATGTCCAAGGCTGGGATTTAGCCCAGCACTGTCTAGGAAGCTCCTGCTCTATTACAGCACCTTTAAAAAAAAAGGATTGTGTTTATTTTTCTCAACCCTTGGCTCAGTCCCTTGTTTCTCTTTGAGGTGTATCCTTCAGCTATAGACATGAATTATGTTCCCTCAAAATTCACGTGTTGAAGCCCTAAACACCAGTACGACAGTATTTGGGGATTGGGCCTTTGGGAGTTAAGGTTAGATGAGGTCTTGATAGCGGGTGCCTCATGGGATGTGTGCCCTTAAAAGAAGATGTACCAGAGAGCTAGCATGTGCACTCTCCTCTCTTTCTCTCCTGTGCCCACAAAGTGGTCATGTGAACACACAGTGAGATGACAGCCACCTATAGTAAAGCCAAGAAAAGAGGCCTCAGAATGAAACCCAACTTGTCGGCACCTTGATCTTGGACTTCTCGGCCTCCACAACTGTGAGAAGTAATGTCTGTTGTTTGAGCCACCCAGTCTGTGGCATCTTGTTCTGGCAGTCTGAACAGACTAAGACTCTTTCTATCTATGCCCTCCATTTCCCAGTGTGGCCTTTTCAACTCTGACCTCATTACTGAATTTGCTTTTCGACCTACTCAGCTGCCCACCTTCCCATTGTCCATTGTCTCCTCAGTGTTATGGTTGGATAGTTCTCTTCTTGTGCAGTGTCTCAGGCCAGGTAAGCAGACCTATGCTTTTTTTCTGAATGGTTTGGCGTTTGCCTTCATAAAATCTGTCCGTTGTCGGGTACTGCATACTTTTAAAAGACATGGTTACTTCTTCCCAAGACCCCTCGTGCTTCAAATTGACCTACTAATCTCTGCTTTAGGGCCCAAGTTAGGCCCAGACTAACAGGGCCTCTTACTTCCTCTGTTTTCTAGGAGCTGCAGTTGTTGGCCAGGCAAATCAGCTAGATAGACAGCCCGTGAGCCTTCCTGCTCCTGTTGATGTCTCTCTTCCCTGACTCCTGTAGCATTTGTTGTTTGTTCTGCTGAATTCAGCCCTTGATTACAGGGCCTTTGCCCATTAGGCAAAGTGCTCAGGATCTATGGTTCTTTAAAGTCTAAAACGGTGTTTGAGAAGTGAAAAAAAAATGGACTTAAAACAAACTTTACAAAATAAAAGTTAATGTTTGTATCTTTAAATGTTCATAAATTTAATATTATGGAAAGCAATTAACTTCAACTCAACTCTATTCTGAGGTGATAACATACAATTAATGTTTGATCTAGTTTTATTTTTTTCTATTTTTTTGTTTGTTTTGTTTTGTTTTTAATAATTCTTTATTGTTGAGAGTATTACATATATCCCACTTTGTCCCCCCTCGACCCCCTCCAGTCCACCCTAGGTTCATTTTTTAATTGTGTGGGAGTGGAAGGGCATCTGAGAGTGAGAGTGCCCAGGATCTTCCAGAGTCTTCAGACAGCTTTGCTTGATTATGCATTATTTCATATTTTATTCTAATTTCCTATGTCACTTTAGTTGTGACAAGTGGTGAAATCCTTCAACCTACTGATGTATCTACTGTATGCCAAGTACTATGCTCAGTCCTCAAACCTTTTAAGCCTAATATAAAAAAGATAAAATGATACACAAATGATAAAATGGGAAAAACCCCAGGCGTAAGGCATCCAAGGTCTAGTTGGTTAGAAGGGGCTCATCTTTCCAGCTCTCCTTTGCCTCTCTGGTTTCTTTCCGTTCTTTCAGGCCCTCATATTCACTGAGCTCCTTCCTTCCTACCTCGGGGCCTTTATAGATGCTGTTCCTTATAATGTTCTTCCTGCCATCTTATCCTGGCTCCCTAACTCCTATCCACTTATCAAACAGACATTTATCTGTTTAAATGTCCCTTCCTCAGAGACTTTCCTTGAGTGCACCCTGCCCCCACCCTCCACTCTATCTAATTTAGGTCCCTCTGTTGTTCTTTCATAGCTTTCTAATGTTTTTCCATGTTTTGTCTGCAACACTTATCACTTGAAATTACTTTCTGTTTATTTTGTTGGTTTACTTATAGTCTATTTTGCCTCATTCAGTTATACAGTTTAGGAGGGTACAAACCAGGTCTGTTTAGTTCACTGCTGTATATTCAGTATAAATCACATTAGTCTGGCAGACAGTAAGTATTCATTAAGTATCCTATCTAATAAAAGGCTAATATGCAAATAGTCCGAACGGTGGAAAAACTGGAACAACCAAACAACCAGTTGTTATGACGTGTGCTGACCACCAGGGGGCATGTGTGGAACATGGTAGGCATCAGATGGGGCAGGATGGTGGAGTGGGGACACCAGATCAAGGCGGGGTACCAGTCGCTGTCATTGGGACGAGACTCTGATGGTTACTGAAAATTCTTTGCTCCCGAGCACCACAGTCCTGCCCGGTGCTCACACCTGCTGCCAGCACTGGCTCCACTCGCACCCGCTGCCAGTGCTGGAGCTGCTGCTCAGACCCACTGCCAGCGCCAGCCCCACTTGCACCCACAGCCAGCGCCAGAGTCACCGCTCGCACCCACTGCCAGTGTCCCATGCCAGTCCCTATCGCTCAGCACCATCAGCAGGTGTGAGTGGTGGCTGCCGGCCCTGATTTCCCCTGAGGGCTTCTCCACCTCGCCCTGCTCCTGAGGGGTGATCAGGGCAGCAGCCACCGCTCGCACCTACTGACGTCACCAGCCCCGTTTGCACCTGCTGCTGGCGCCTGCCCCTATCTCTCCTCACCGTCAGTGAGTGCAAGCAGAGCTGGCGCCCTCAGCATATGGGAGCAGCTGTGGTGGGAGCAGGGCTGCCAGCACACAGGGGACCAGGGGCCGTGGTGGGAGGGGCCAGTTGGGGGCACGGAGGATGGGCCGAGACCTACCCCTGTACCCTGTGGTGGGTACCACAGTCTCGCGGCCCACAGTTTCTTTCAAGGTGCATGAATTCATCCACTGAGCCCCTAGTATGTTTAATAAATGAGAGAGGAAGGACACACTCTTAGAGCAAGTAAGTAACAATGCCTAGATTTAAAAGGAAATAATAATGCTCTCTATGATACTGGAATGGTGGATATATGTCATTATACATTTGTCCAAATCCATAAAATAGCCACCAAGAGTGAACCCTAATATAAACTAAGGATTTGGGGTGATAATGATGTGTCAATGTAGGTTCATCAGTTGTGACAAATACACCACTCTGATGGGAGATGTTGATAATGGGGGAGATTATGCATGTGTGAGAAATCTCTGTACCTTCCTCTCAATTTTGCTGTGAACCTGAAGCTACTCTAAAAAAAAATGAAGTCTTCAAACAAAAACAAAAGGAAATCAGAAAAGAGACATGGATCTATAAGGAAGGGATTGAGAGCATTTCAATGAAGACGAGTGATAGGCAGGATTTGGATAGATGGACAAGTGGGGCTGGGCTTTCTGAGTTGGGGGAGCAGCGTGAGGAGAAGCCAGGTGTAAAGATAGGTTTGCTGGTCTAAGAAAGTTGAAACACTGGCCTGGCTCTCTGATTATCACTTGGAAATGGTGGAAGACTAAATTAGATGGGTAGGTTCAGACCATATCATAGAGGGCCTTGAAAACTGTTCTGATAGTAATGGGGAGCCATTGACAGTAGCTGGTGAGACATGATGAAAGCAATGGGAGATGAACTGCAGGGTAGATGGTGAACTGGGGAAAACAGAGATGGGTTTTAGGGAGACTGCTCTGCGAACCCTCACAGTCATTCATCCACAGTTGAGATTCTAAGTGCTCTTCAAAAGCAGGATCCTATTTTTTATTCTCTTATGTCCATCACTACACCTTATTAAATTTGAAGTATTCAAGGTTTTAACCATAGCTGGCATAGGTGAGAAAGCATAAATAATCTGACATGGATTCACTAAATAATCCTTGTTCTTTTCCTGATATTTCCTTTTTTATTAAATTTAGGGGTGACATTAGTTAATATGCTTATATAGGTTGCAGGTGTGGGTTTCTATGTTACAAAATCTATGTATTGCACCATGTGCTCACCACCCAAAGTCAAATCTTCTCCTGTCACCATATATTAGGACCCCCTTCTCCCCCCACCCCCTTCCCTATGGCCACCACCACACTGCTGTTTGTATTCACGAGTTTCAGTTTTATATCCCACATATGAGTGAAATCATATGGGTCTTAGCTTTTTCTGTCTGACTTATTTCAGTTAGCATATGTTCTCAAGGTCCATCCATGTTGTTGCAAGTGGCGCTATTTCATCCTTTCTTATGGCTGAGTATTATACCATTGTGTATATGTACCACATCTTTTTTACCCAGTCCTCTATTGCAGGACACTTTGGTTGTTTCCAGTACAACCACTATGGAAAGCAGTCTGGTGATTCCTCAAAAAATCAAGAATAGAGCTACCATACGACCCAGCAATCCCTCTCTGAACACCTCAAAATCCTGTATTCACAAAGATATATCCACCCCGCTGTTCATTAAATAATCTTAAATTGGAAAAATAATGTGAAAACATAGGTATACATTTTTTTCAAAACTCCAGAACAATTTGAGCCATGAATTTACTTTGCATTATTTGTCATTGAGAATCTGAGGTAATTAGACCATGAATGTACATTTTTTTCTCTCTAAATCAAGACACAATTATTCAATCTCCATTGCAAGGATGGAAAATAGGGGCACAGAGGGAGAAAATTAGGACTGTGTTTTGGTCCCAAATATTGCTATCATTTTTCTCATGCTGCCTGATACAGCATCATCTGAGCATTAATCACTGTAGAGGCTCTCAGTGCTGCTGGGTGTACGATGGCAAGATTTCATTCCTTTTATGGCTGAACAATTTTCCATTGCAAATCTATACCACCTTTTCTTTGTCCTGTCATCCGTTGATGGACATATAGGTTGTTTCCATATCTGGGCTATTATAAATAATGTTGCAGTGAACATGGTACTTTTGAATTAGGGTTTGTTTTTCTTTGTATAAATACCTAGAAATGGAATTGCTGGATGATATGGTAGTTCTATTTTTAATTTTTTAGGACCCTCCATACTGGTGTCCATAGCTGCTGCACCAGTTTCTAACCCCACCAACAGTGCACAAGGGTTCCCTTTTCTTCACATCCTCTCCAACACTTATTACTGCTTCTCTTTTTTTAAAAAAATATATTTTATTGATTTTTTTACAGAGAGGAAGGGAGAGGGGTAGAGAGAGAGTCAGAAACATCGATGAGAGAGAAACATCAATCAGCTGCCTCCTGCACACTCCCCACTGGGTATGTGCCTGCAACCGAGGTACATGCCCTTGACCGGAATCGAACCTGGGACCCTTAAGTCCACAGGCTGACGCTCCATCCACTGAGCCAAACCAGTTAGGGCACTGCTTGTCTTTCTTATGACAGCCATCTCTATAGGTGTGAGGTGATATCTCATTGTGGTTTTGATTTGCATTTCCCTGATGATTACTGATATCGAGCATTTTTTCAAGTACCTGTTGGCCATCAGTATGTCTTATTTAGAAAAATGTCTTCAGATCCTCTGCCCATTTTTAAATCAGATTGTTTGTTTTCTTGCTATTAAATTGTATGCATTCTTTATGTATTTTGGATATTAACCCCCTATCAGATATATAATTTGCAAATATTTTCTCCCATTCAGTAGGTTGCCTTTTTATTTTACTGATAGTTCACTGTGTTTCTTAGTTTGATGTAGTCCGACTTGTTTATTTTAGCTTTTGTTGCCTTTGCTTTTGGTATCAAATTGAAAAAATCATTTCCAAGATCTATGTCAAGAAGGTCTTTCCCATGTTTTCTTCTAGGGGTTTTATTGTTTCAGGTTTACATTCAAATCTTTACTTTATCTTGAATTAATTTTTGTATCTAATGTAAGGTAGTGGTCCAGTTTTATTCTTTGCATGTGGCTGTCTAGTTTCCCCAACACCATTTATTATAGACATTGTCTTTTCCCCGTGTATATTCTTGGCTCCTTTGTTGTATATTAATTGGCCATATATATATGGGTTTATTTCTGGGCTCTCTATTTTGTTCCATTAATCTATGTATCTGTTTTTATGCTGATACCATGCTATTTTTTATTATTGTAGCTCTATATAGAGTTTGAAATTAATTTTGTAAGATTTATGAGATGGTGGATATGTGAGAAATAATGTGAAAATGTAGGTATACATTTTTTTTTCAGAACTCCAGAACAAAAAATAAAATAGCTCTTAGATATGTAAAAATACATTCAAGTTCACTCATAAAGTGAACTTCCCCATTTTTTTTATTGTTCTTTGGACCTTTTCCTTATTGCTTTGTAGACAAATTAATTCTTTGTTCTGATAGAAGTTTCATATATTTTGTTTCTTTTCACTTTGGTGGGTTTTGCCAAACAGAATTTTACTTATTTATTATTGAGGTAAGATATAAATAAAAATTATCATTTTAACCATTTGTAAGTGTACAATTCAGTGATTAAGAACAGTCACTATATAGCCACCATCCCAGAGTTGATATCTCCAGCTTTGTTTTTCTTTTTCAAGATTGCTTTGGCTATTTGAGGTCTTTTGTAGTTCCATACAAATTAATTTAATTTAAAAATGTGAAATAATTTTCTTGGTAATATTAGCAAGAAAGGTATTTAGACCAGCTGTTTAACATAGTAAATGTAATTATCACTACTCACATTTTACTGACGTATGAGATGTATATATCAATCCGGGTTCTCTGTAGCAAGCTACAGAAGCCAACTCTGGCTGATTTAAACACAAAGGGGATTTCTTTTTTAAATACCGTGAAGGTCATAGAGTTCTCCAGGGTGTGAAAACTGGGTTTAGAGGCCACATTGCAGAACTGACATCCCTGATG
This sequence comes from Myotis nattereri, assembly GCF_964212035.1. Classification (NCBI taxonomy): domain Eukaryota; kingdom Metazoa; phylum Chordata; class Mammalia; order Chiroptera; family Vespertilionidae; genus Myotis; species Myotis nattereri. The sequence continues at coordinate 22,869,147 of NC_138081.1, forward strand.
AAATTTAGTTGTGATGGCCTTCCATGTGGAACCACCCAGTGGAAACAAAATGTCCTGGGTGATCTAAGCGCAGTTTGGTGCCCTTGGCATAATTTTGAGGGATAAAGGTATACTCTGCTATAAAAATGGAAAATTATGGCCTTAACGTCTAAATTAAGTGTACATGATAGATGATGGCCACTGTTTTTAATTTAATTCAAGTGCAAACATATCCACCATCTCATAAATCTTACAAAATTGAATTCACAGGACAATGTAAAAAAAATGCATATATCCTATCTATTGTATTACAGACACAGATCAGCATGCCCAATATGGAATAGCCATCTAATTTATTTGTGCATATTTAAGGCTCAAAAAGTTGCCCCGAAACTTTCACGGTCATTGAAGCTGCTATTAAGAATTTAAGAGAGGTCAGAATGGATTACTGGCCACAGTTCAGGTGCAAGGCAAAGAGTCATCTTGGCATCCTGACTGAGAAGTTAGCAATACAAAACAGCTCATTAATTCTTCCCCTGATCAGAGAAGAAAGCACCTTTGTCCCCTCTGCAGATGGTTGTTATGAATCACTAAGATGCCTTTACTTTGGCTGGTTTCAGAATTCGAGAGAGAAGGTGAGAAATAGATGGTCTTTAGATATCCATGTCTAGGTTCTGGCCATGCACTTCAGGGCTAACTTGCCAGTTTCGCAGGATATCCAGGAGAAATGTGGACATCATGTGTGGTTTGACTGTCATTGGCTGCTTGTGAAAGAGGAAATGCCCACTCATGTTTCCCATTCCACAATCCCACTACTTTGTTTTTTTTTACTTAAAACAGTAAACATTTATTATCTTACAAACTTTTTGTTGTTGTTAATCCTCACCAGAGCATATTTTTTCCTTGGCTTTTCAGAGAGAATGGAAAGAAGGAAGGGAGGGAAGGGGAGAGAGAGGGAGAAAGAGAAAAGGACATCGATGTGAGAGAGACACACTAACCAGGGGGTGAGGAGTGAACCTAAAATCCAGGTATGTACCCTTGATCAGGAATTGAACCCTTCACCCTTTGTTGTGCGGGTCTACACTCTAACCACTGAGAAACACAGGCCAGGACCATCTTACAAACTTTTTGTTTTTATCTCAGCTAACCTAATAGGTTTGTAAGGTGGAATCTCAATGTGATTTGAATTGTATATCTCTATGAATGAACTTGAATGTATTTTTTATTTATCTAAGAACCATTTTATTTTTTGTGTGACTTCTCTGTTCATTTCCCCATTTTTCTGTTGTGCTTTGGGCCTTTTCCTTATTGCTTTGTAGATGAATTCTTTGTTCTGATAGACATTTCAAATATTTTGTTTCTTTTCACTTTGGTGGGTTTTGCCAAACAGAATTTTACTTATTTATTATGTTAAAATGGTTATCATTTTAACCATTTATAAGTGTACAATTCAGTGATTAAGAACAGTCACTATATTGTGCAACCATTGCCACTATCCATTTCTAGGACAGGAATCCCAAACAGAAACTCTGTCCCCATCTATACTAATAAAACAGTAATATGCTAATTAGACCAGGAGACCTTCCAAAGACCTTCTGGACAAAGCCACGGTAATGGGGCCGAGGTAGAGGCGGTTAGGGGCAATCAGGCCGGCAGGGGAGAGCAGTTAGGGGGATCAGGCCAGCAAGGGAGGGCAGTTGGGGGCGATCAGGCTGGCAGAGGGGTTAGGGGCAATCAGGCAGGCAGGCAGGTGAGTGGTTAGGAGCCAGTGGTCTCAGATTGCAACTGGAGAGAGTGCAGGCTGGGCTGAGGGAACCTTCCTCCCCACCCCCCCATGCACAAATTTTGTGCAACGGGCCACTAGTCTATATATATATATATATATATATATATATATATATATATATATATAAAAGGCTAATACGCTAAGTGTCCCACTGTCTGACTAGTCACTGTAACGAGCACTGACCACCAGGGGAAGATGCTCAATGCAGGAGCTGCTGAGCTGCAGTGACTTGGCAGCGGTGGTTCTCTGGTGATGCACCCTGAAACCAGAGAGGAGGGAGCCCCAATTCCTCGCGCAGGGCTGCACGATTCCACCTTCAGCCGTGGGTTATGTTATTGCTGGGGCACTGTGGTCCCTGAATCTGGTTTACTGTACACTTGTGTTTGTGTTCCACACCCTGTACGACAGCAACTTTGCAGAGTGTCTTCTTTCATTCTGGGAATCCTTGGGGGATGTTGGAGAGCCAGTTTTAGCCCCATCCCCACAGGCCAGGCCGAGGGACCCCACCTGCTGGAGGGATCCCACTCACTCTGCAGACACATTTCGAGCCATGGTGACACCCCATGTGTGGCTGGCCAGGGAGGGACCACGGGAGGTTGGCTGCAGGGCATGTCCGGCCCCTCTCACCCAGTCCCACCCTGCCAGCCACCTTCTAATTAATTTCCTTTCAAAGTGCACGAATTTGTGTACCGGGTCACTACTTAAATAATAATTTTCCATTTCTCCCTCTCCCTAGGTCCTGGTACCTTCCATTTCACTCTCTGTCTCCATGAATTTAACTCTCTAGGTATCTCATTCAAATGTAATCAGACAGCAGTTGCCCTTTGTCACTGGCTCATTTCATTTAACACCGTGTCTTCAGGGTTCATCCATGTTGTAGCATGTGTCAGAATTTCCTTCCTTTATAAAGCTGAATAATATTCCATTGTGCAAACACAAGTGTACAGTAAACCATATATATATGTATATATATGCAACATTTTGTTTATCCATTGATCAGAATTTTATTTTAATGTGAAAAAGTCCATCTTTCTCTAAAAAAAATGGGTTTTGATAGGTCAAACTCAAAAAGAGTTTGGAGGCTTTGCTAGAAGTAAATGGTAGAGAGAGACTTATTCAAGATCTTAGTGTTTATAAACTGGAAACAGCTATGCAAAAACCTGGAAGTGTTCCTAAGAAAAGTTAAAAGTTCTTATAGCAAAAAGTACATTCTTGAGAATTATCAGTCCTGCATTCTTAGGATGGATTGGTCCAGGATGGTTATCAGTCAGATGTCAGGCAGTCAGGATGATGGATGTCAGGTGGATGTATACGTGAGTCCTTCAGGCAAAAATCAGGTGACTGGATATGTGTGTATTTGGGGGCAATTAGAGGGTTATCTGGATGTATATCCAGGCATTGATTCAGGATTGGAAAATTTTAAAAAGTTTAAGTTTCTAGGTGAGTTAGAACAGGAATGGAGTCTCTTCTCATGACTCAACCTTCATAATGTTCATACTTTTAGCAGCTTGGTTAAAGTGACTCCATTTTATATATTCGTATCTTTACTCTTTCCTCAGATACTTAAACCAATTAAGGGTATAAAAAATTCTCTAGTTTCTCCCACTATATGTATAGTTTAACTTTTAAAAATTTTACATTCAAAGCTTTGATTCAGCTAAAATTTATTCTAGTTGAATGTGTGAGGTTTGCCTCAACAAAAGAAGAAATACCCTTTGACGATTTGGGTTCCCCAAGAGACAGATTCTGAGACAAAAATTTGAGAGCAAGAAGTTTGCTGAGGAATACTCTTAGGAATCACACCTATAATGGAGTGAAGGAAACAAAATTGAATAGAGGGAGAAGTCGAAGTAAAATGCAGTCGCACCAAAGCTTCAGCCAGTTCCATGAGTTCTTAACTGAACTGGTTTTTAGAGTTGTCTTAAATTGAGAGAAGAGGGCCAAGCATTTGTAGTCCTGCATAAGTCTGTCCTTGGATACCATTGACCCTTGGAGTGTCACTTCCCATTGTCTGAGAACAATTTCTTAGGAGGAATTTAGCCAGGAGTCTTAAGTAAACAGCACTCCCAGCAGCTGGGGGAATGAATCAGTGTCTTGTCCTGATATGATGGCAGATAAGCTAGCATATGATGTTAATTCTAAAAAATGTCTTTAGTTTTCAGTCAGATAGTCCAATTCTCCGTTCTGTAATCATAGCGAACAGTTGTTTCAGACGCAGTGTTGCTTTAGGCTCAGTTCAAAGGTTATTTTGCCTAGTTTTAACATTCCAAAGGTAAGATGCGCATGGGGTTTCCTCTGGGATGGCAGCTCCAACTCCACTGTGAAGTGGGTCTGTTTGTATTGTGTTTTACAACCCCAGCCCTCTGCTCACCCTCTGTGAGCAACTTTGCTGTTCATGCCTTGGATGCTTTAGGATTTGTGAATAATAAACTTTCCTTTCCTTGAAAGTTTCCTGATTGTGAGTACTGAAAGGCAGCTTGGAATCATAATAAGAATTGCAAGCGTTGTTCCAACATTGGTTTGGAAACAGGGGAGACACCTGTGAGAAGCTTACCGGACGCAGGGATTTCTAGCATTATTCACAGGGTGAGCCCTGCACAAAACACTCCTGAACAATTCATTCCGTTGCTCTATCTGTGAAGTCTGGGAAAAGGCCAGTGGGTCCCATGGTTTTGCACTCACTATCTCATTTGCTATAAAGTGTATTTCTTTTTCCAGTGTGATCTTTTGTAGGATCCCCCGTGAGTGATTAAACTCTCTGTAAGCCCTTGGAAAATGGTGCTCTCCGGGGCCCTGTAAACAGGAAAGGCAAACTCAGAGCTGGACTATTTATTGATTTCAGTCAACATGACAAGGCGAATTATTGCCCCTTCCAGGGTGGAAGGAGTTCAATGAAGTCAACTTGCCACTAATTGGCTGTTGGGCCTCCCTCAACGGATGGTGCCGTATTAGGGACATAGAGTTAGTCCCTATTGCCTAGCATTTTGGAAATTTGGTAGCAGCAGTAGCTGGAGCAGTCTTGGTGAATGGGAGCCCATTCTTTTGAGCCCTTGCATAGCCTCCATCCCAGCCACCATGGCTCTTTGGTTGTGTGGCAACACTGAGGCACAACACAGAGGCTGGCTGACGTCAACTGGCCGAGTCATTCTGTCTGCCCAGTGCTTAGTGTCTTCTGTGGCTCAGTCAAGAGTTCTGGCTGTGAAAACTGACGCAGATCTGGAAACTGAGCAAAGGATCGAGTTTTTATTGGGGCAGCTGCCCTTGATCATTTTGATTGAGTAGACTGAACAATGCTCTTATCGGTTGTCCACCTATATTTCCCACAAGGATGCTCTGTTCCTAACCATCTCCCTAGCTTCCTGTGCGTCAGGCCCCTCTCCAACCTTGCCTCTCACTACAAATAATTGAACCCACTTTGCTTCTTTAATAGTTAAGCACTGCCACCTGACCTCTAATATTTCAGGCTATTATCATCCTCATTATTATATCAAAGAGCCCAGTTCTGTAATGACATCCCTTACCATGAGCTCTGGACTATACAGGACAGCCACCAGTGCATTTATCAGTGAATCTGAGTCCCTCTCACTAGGTCCTTTCTAACTGCTTTGGTAAAGGGAGTGTTTTTTGAGCCCTCTCAGGGAAAATAGTCTTCTGGTGGGGTTTGCAGCCTCATATAATAAACCCATTTATGCATGCCCTCTTCTATGAAACATTTGCTTCTTTTTCCACCATCTGCAAAAGATGCCTGGCACTTACTCTTAACTGAGTTTGGACATCACCTTCTGTGAGTGTCTAATTTCCATGCTAGCAGTGTGTGCTGGGGTCCCAGCCAGAGCTTACGAATGCTGTAGTCCAGGAGAATGCTCCCATATCAATCAACAATTCCTTGGCCAAATTTATGTTTTACTTCCCCTTGATTCCACACCCTCAGAATCTACGCCCATACATGCTCTCTTAGCTCTGCTGGTAGAGTATTAGTCAGAAGCTGCGGCTCCTTCAGGGCCCAGTTCCTTTTCCTCCTTTAGCAGACCCAGTGCTTCCCTGACTGGGTTTGTTGTGACTTAATGGGTTGTGTTATTACTTACAGCAGATTATAATGGGTCTACCGCCAGGAAGGGAAATGATAGTAGCAGATCTGAGGGCAGCACATGTCTTGCAAGGCAGAGGCGTAGGCACTGTCCTCAAGTGACTGATGAGCACTGGCCGTTGACAGGGAGGAGTGGGCCCTTTCTGCAGGCCCTAGAGGCTTCTGGGGGATATGCAGATACAAAGTTTTCGTTGCATTAACCCAAACACCCATATCCCATTTATCAATGTCCCACTCTTTCCCAATTAGAGCTTAGATCTAGGTATAGCAGACCTGCCACTGGGGATTTAATCTTTTCTGGAGCTCTGCTACTTGATGCTTAAATCCAAATCTTCAGCTTTATCTACCCTCCAGCTATAAGAGATGAAATCCCATTGTAATCTGCCAAGACGGCCCTCTGGTTTTTATGTTTAGCCTTTAACTGCTGTTTAATCACCCTCACCCAGCCTTTCCTTTTCTTTCTCCAGAACACTGCGTTCCCCCAGCAACAGCCATCTGATACCATTGTCCTCCTAATCACTAAGTCCCCCATACTGCTCACATACTGCCTCCATTTCCCAGGCCAGTGCATTCCCTCCCAAAGGTATGACAGCAGTCTCATTGCTGCTGTGTGCCGGCTTTGTCCATGCTCTACCAACCTCCCCCAGTGGGGTCCTTACTTCCAGTCAGCTAGTGGTGGCCCAGCTCTAGCATCTGGAGGCAGGTTTGGCAGTGGAGTTTACCAACAGAAGCCTTGTTGGAGGATGCTCTTGGATCAACACGTATAGGAGTGTGAAGAAGCAGGATTGAGCAAGAGAAGTTTGGCTGTGATGCCGTCACAGTATCAGCCGCGGCAGGTTCCATGAGGGCCTCTGGAACGGAGAGGGCCCTGATAAGTTGTCCTCAAACTGAGGGCGTTGACCAGTCATTGAGTGTAGGTAGCCCCTGGGAAGGGCACATAACTTTGGATAAAGTGGCTCACATCCACAGAGGATAATCACAGGGGAAGGATTTCACTGGCATCTAATGGTTAAGCACTGCCACCTGACCTCTAATATTTCAGGCTTATTATCATTCTCATTATTATCAAATAACTTAATTCTATAATGACATCTCTCACCATGAGCTCTGGACTGGGTCCTGTCAGCCATCTACCCTCCCAGCAGCTGCAGGGATCCAGGCCTGGATCTGGGCAGCACACTACAGCATCCCCTGCAAACATTTTTAAAGCTGTTACAGTTATATTTTAATAGTAAAAGAAATCGAGTGACTGTTCTCAAAATGGCTCAGGAGGAAATGGTGACATGCTTTGTGTTCTTTTGTCCAGAGACTCAGTGGTTCTTCCTGAAGAAGGGCCGAGACCTCCCACAAAACAAACAGAAACTTGGAGCAGGTTGGTCAGTGGAACTGCTGATAGGGGTCAGTGAGTTTCTCATGACTCACCTCCCCTCAGCCTACCCAACCCGGACCAAAAATAGGTGTGTCAGGTGACGACTCCAGGCTGCGATTTAGCAGAACAAACAGGCAAACCTGTATAACCTGCACAAATAACTCGAGGCCTGTGTGCTTCTGCTTGGAGGCTTATGGACACATGGCACCCACGCTAAAAAGGAGCATAAATCTGACACCCATGACCTTAAAAATCACTTATGTTTTCACCAACGCCTGGTGGAAATGTGGCCGGGGACATTTCCTCACACTTCCTAAAAAGTATTACACTTCCTAAATAGCCTGTTTGGCCAGCTCACTGCTAGGTTTCTTCCTCCCAAGCTGCTGCTTTCCAAATCTTTCTTTTCCGCTGCTGGCAAAACTCCACCTCTGGATTTAGTCCTTCCTTCCCCAAGTATCTATGCAAATCGGTTTTATGTATGTAAATCGATTTAGTCTTTCTTTGCACCTGTCAGTTTTCCTGTCCGCATTGCTTATTACCCTCAGCAGCATGAAAAGGGCAAACACAGACTCCTTGCTGGGAGAGCAGGGGGAATGTAAATTTTGACGCTGTCATACTTGAATTGGTAAATACATTATACTATTTTAATGCTGTTTTTGATGGTGATACACCTCACCAGATGATAAGAACCCAATAATAAATTAAAATGTATAAATTATCCCTTCTTCGGTGTGCCATCTTCCTATTCTTATGACCACCTCTCCCGTTCTCAGTCTTCATTTTCCATGAGCGTGTTTTCCATGGCGTTCTGTCTGAAATAGACCTGGCCGTGTTCCACGTGTCCTTTCAAAGGATCCCTGTGGACCTGCCTGGGAAGGAAGCACACATGGGCATGAGGTGAACACTTGTGCACATATGCACAAACACATGTCTGCATATGGTTTTAGTTAGTTCATGGACCCCTGAAAAAGTCCCAGTTCATAACCACTCTCAGATCCTGAAATTCTGACCCTAAAATGTTAGCTAAAGTAATAATACACTTACATGTCCACAACAGGATGCAGTCCTTTTTTTTATTGGCAAAGGAATAGTCCTTATAAATTACGTAAGGCATACATAGATTGTGAACTAGAGAAGCCAAATTTATTTGTTAGTCACTCATTCATTTAACAAACATTTGTTTGCCAAGTACTTACTGTAATACATTAACATAAAATCAATCTCTGAGTCAAAGCAGTTCATGGGGAGAATTGAGTGGAAATGACAATAGTGTGCTGCAACAGAGGGAAGGAAGGGGTGAAGAGAGGGTAGCAGTGGGGAGGGTGCCTGCTTCAGCCTGGGAGTAGTGTATGGCTGAGAATGGTTTCAGGGAGAGCTTTTTGGAGAAGAAAACACATGAACTGTATGTGAAGAAATTCTTAGAGTTTTCAGAAGGCAAGAGTGAAGGAAGATGTTCCCTCCAGCAGGGATGGCATTTGCAAAGACTCAGAGGCAGGAGGAGCCTGGTGCAATGGAGAGCTGGTCCCTTGCTTGCCAGGGCTGGAGGAGTGGAGTGTGAATGCGGAGACTGTCACAGGAGAGAAGCAAGGGCTGGTTCACAGTGGGCCTGGAATGCTGGTCTGAGGAATTTACTCCTTATGCTCAATGGGACTTAGAGCCTCTGAAAGGTATTAAGCAGGGCATGGTATAATCAGATCTGTAGGTAGCCCAGTGAGGTGTACTGACACCCATGCATGGAGCTTGTTTCTGTCTCTCTCAGTTGCATTTAAAATTTGAAAATAATAAAGAATTGAGATTATAAATGACATGCTTTTAATAAACTAAAACAGGTATATTTTTATACCTTCATATAATAGAGCTCTGAGCCACTTGCTTTTAAATGTTATTTTGGAATCATCACCAGAGCTGCAGGAATCGCATGTATAACTTGCATCCCTGCTTATCTTTGTTCCTGCTTTTAGAGATTCACCCGATATAACCTCTCATACCAGCGGAGATTGAAATATTGTGTTCACTTATAGTTTTGTATTTATTTCCACTTTCTTTATTTTTTTTCCAATGATTATATTTTTATTTTTAAAAAGAGAGAAAATATAAATGAATAAAACATGCATAGAGCATCAATATCATTAAATGGATACTTTATTTATACATATATTTATAATATGCTTTTATGAATATAAAAGCCCTGCCCCAAACAGTCTATGGTCTATCTGCTCTACGTTCCAGCTCAATTTGCATTAGAAATTAGATAAACTCGAGGGAGTAGGCAATGTATGTGAAAGTCATTGCTTATGATATACTGCAACATGAAAAAAAAATTTCAATCCAGGCAATGCTGGGGTAGTGAAAAGAACACACATTTTGCTGACAGATCTGGGTTCAAATCCCAATTCTGTTAGTTACCAGACATATAACATAGGGCAAGATATATCACCTCTCTAAATCAGTTCCCTTTATGTAAAATGGAGCTAATAATTATTCCCTTGCAGGATTGCTGTGATAAAGGAAAGAACATGTATTTAGTGCTGGTATAGGTGTTTAAAAATGGGTGGTCAATAGTAGAACAGTCACTGTGAAGGTGATGTGGACATGGACTCTGAAGCTGGGTTGCTGACCAAGATGAGATGTAGAAGATGGATAGTTCAGGATACCTAAACTAAGGCATTTGCAAAGAGGAGACAGATTAACTTTTAGAAATACTTAAGCCAAACCAGTTTGGCTCAGTGGATAGAGCGTCGGGTTCGATTCCAGTCAAGGGCATGTACCTTGGTTGAGGGCACATCCCCAGTAGGAGGTGTGCAGGAGGCAGCTGGTCGGTGTTTCTCTCTCATCGATGTTTCTAACTCTCTATCCCTCTCCCTTCCTCTCTGTAAAAAATCAATAAAATATATTTTTAAAAAAAGAAATACTTAAAACTTGATTATCACATTAAGATAGGCTCACTACTGGAACTAAAACAAATATCTATGGTGTAATATATTAAACATATATTTCTGAAGTTGAGTCTTCTGAAAAGCAGATACCAGGATGAGATTAGACACGCAGGAGCTTTATTGGGGGAAACACCTGTGAAAGACAAGTAGGAAGATGCTAAGGGAGGTGAGGAGAGCTTTCAGACCACAGGACAGGTTTGACTCCTATGAAGGAGAGGAACAGGGAAGGAGGATTGGGTAGAAAGAGTCCTGGACTTCACTGTAATTCCCAGAAAAGTTCATCCACACCATTGGAGAACTTATGAGTCAAAGTCATCTGCTGGAGGAGTGTCCAGTGTCTTACAGGAATGGGTTCTAATTTGTATGCGCTGCATGCTCCGTCATTGGGGGCAGCCCCTGGGAAGTGTAGCCAAGTGATATATCCAACTGGGGCAGCAGTACATCGTGTTGCCTCCAGGAGGAGATCTGAAAGGCAACTTTGTGACCCCCACATCCTCACTTCACAGTACAATGCAGATCAGTTCTGAGAGCTGCAGAGCTCCATTGAGTCATTCAGGGACCCAGGCTCCTTCCATCTATGGCTCTGCTCTGCTTTAGGTCCCTGAAGTGCTCCATTCAGTTGGCAGATGGGGAAAGAGTGCAGGTAATGTGTGAAAGGTTACTACATGGAAGTTAGTACATGAAAGGTTACTACATGGGTTTCACCTGAACTTGCTCATGTTACCTATGTTCAGATTACATTGACGAGGAGGTAGTCAGATGCCCCTAGCTAGTTGAAAAAGGACTGAAAATTATAGACCAACTGCACACCACAACGATATATATGAGGCATACGAGAGACAGAGCACTGTCCCCGGTTTCTGACTTGAGTTACTAGCTAGGTGGTGGTGCCATTCACTGATACAAAAAATACAGGAGGATGCTGACTTCAGAGGAAGTAGAGCTACCTAGCAGCCAGCTAGACATTCAGGTCTGGAGTTCAAGGTTTGAGGTAACCCACATAGTGACTGAAGCCACGAGGTTGATGAAAGATAGTCTTAGCACCAGGAAAGAAAAGAGCTGAGAATATAACTCTGAAGAGCACCAAAATTTCAAGGGACTTGTGACTCAATATCTATTTTTAAAAAAATATATTTTATTGATTTTTTACAGAGAGGGAGAGGGATAGAGAGTTAGAAACATCGATGAGAGAGAAACATCCATCAGCTGCCTTTTGCACACCTCCTACTGGGGATGTGCCCGCAACCAAGGTACATGCCCTTGACCAGAATTGAACCTCGGATCTTTCAGTCCACAGGCCGACACTCTATCCGCTGAGCCAAACCGGTTAGGGCTCAATATTTCAGTCACCTTTTAGTAAGACTTCCTGTACTGCAAAGCTAAAAGCGGGGGCAGGCTGGGCAGGAGGCAGCCACTGAGCTGGTGTGGAGGGCAGCAATGCTAGATGTCAGGATGGCAGCTGTAGGGCGGTTTCCCAGTGCAGCAAGCACCTCGCAATCATGGCAGAAGCAGCAACTCCCCTGGCAATTCACTCCTGAGAGTGGCTTAGTTGCTGGTAACTCTGCCCAGGGTCTGCTTCTTCAGGAATCCCCTGGATGCTATAACCCAGTCAATACCTGTACTTATGCCTTTCTGCTTACCCTCGCCAGGGTGAATTCTGCCTTTTGCATGACTGATATAGTCAGAGAAGCCTGAGCCTTTGAAAGAGGCTGAGAAGGAAAGGCCAAAGAAATAGCACTAGGACTAGGACAGGCTGCTGCCTTAACGTCAAGGGAGGGAGGGTTTCAGTAAGTGGTCAGCAATTACAGTAAATGCTGCTGCAGAGGGGCCAAGATAGGTGCCAATGCAAAGTAAAATAGCTCAGCCAGGAGGTCATGGGTGACCTCAACAGGAGCAATTTCAGTGCAATGGTAGGGGAGGAAGCCAGGCTGCAGGGGGATCAGGACATTCTTCCGTTTCATTTGGACTCAGCTAATGAAGTAAGAGTCAGCTATTAGAGTCGGGTATAGGAATCCCCCGCTTTTCAAAAGTTTGTGTTTCCCCACGTGGCTTTTACAAAAGACTTACATTAAAAAAAAAAAAAGAGACCTGTTTTTGCCAATCAAAAGAAATCTGAAGAGGCTTTTCACTGTTATGAAAAAAAAAAGTGCAAAGCCAAAATATAGCTGTTAGAGAGGCGGCGCGCACCCGAGCAGCGGGAGTGGCCGCTCCAGGCTCCTTCCTGGGAACCATACGCGGCATCCCAGCATCAAGCCACAGCGCTTTGCTCTGTGTCTGTGAGCATCTGTGTGTGTCTCAGTTCACATTGTGCATCTGTTAGCAAGATGTGCCCTGAGGCATCAGAGGAGCCTAAGAGAGCTTGTAAGGGTATTATGCTTAGCGTAAAACTGGACAAAATTAGCCTGTTTGGTGTGATTTGGTAGGTTATTCTTTGGGTCTGGGAATGCTCAACATTTTTTCCATATAAATTAATAGTAGTTGCTTCTTCACTTTAGGCTATTTCAGCTTACTAAAGGTTTCATAGGCCCATCGGCTTTAGGATAGCAAAACCTGTGTTATTAAGCGGTTTGAGAGGTACAAGGGAGGTAGTCACATGCTTATTTCTGTGTCTGAAACTGCGGCCTGGTGGTTCAGTCCCTCCAGATGCAGGAATTTGTCTTCTGGCATCATTTATCCCATGGGCCTTTAGCCCTAACTCTGTTAGTTCCATAAAATAGTTCTCTGAACTCCCCATTTTAAAACAGGAAAAGCCCATTAGAGAATAGCCCACAGGTGTAGCCTGCCTTCGGCACAGGCAGAAGGGTGTCGGAGGTGAAGCCCAGGATTTGAACTTGGCCAGACGCAGGGCTTAATCCTGGTTTGCCGCTTGGCGGTATGGCCTTTGGGAAGTTATTGAGACCTAGCTTCTCCTCTGTAAGATGGGGATGATACTCCCAAACCTCAGGAGCGGTTATCATGATTAATTGAGGTATGTAAGGCATTGCAATACACAGTGGCTGGCATGGAAAATACTCAGTAAATTATAGTTCATTTTATAAGTGCTCAAAAAATATCTTTTGGGAAATATGACTATCACTGCTTTCCTCACAGGGTTGCTGGCCAAATGAGATGATGTACAGGAAATCAAAATATAAGGCCTTTTATTAGAATAAAAATACACCAGGAGAAGGTCACCCCTACATCCAGAAATTGATGGATTTCCTTGACAACCAGATTGTGCTATGGAGTTGGTGGGGGGGGGGGGGGACAAGAGAAAGAGGAGCTGGAGATTAATTTCAGTTGGTGCATAGTTTTGCCCAGGGCTGGCCCTTGTTGCTGTGATAGACACTCCACTGTAGAGAGGCAGTTGGAAAGCATATACCTGTTGGTAAAGATGGAGACTCTGTGTCTGTAGAGCTGGGTGAGTGGAAGGAGTAAAGAGAGCAGATCTATTTGCTTGAAATTAGGTAAAAGATTCATATATCCAGAGCTTCATTTTGGCTGGCTCTAATGCCCAACTTCCCTCCCCTCCCTTTTGGGTCTCAGCAGAAAGCACACACCAACTCTGTGCAAAGTAAGAATCCAAAATAGCTTACACGGAGATAAACCACCTGTGTGTACAAACAGGAAGACCAGAAATCCCTGGAGGTAAGCAGTGAGTTCTGCTTCCCTGCCTAACCCAGCCTGCCCTTGGCCCTGCCCCACAAAGGGGATTAAACTCCTTTCTCTCCAGTGCCCTTCCTTTGTTTCTCCTCAGTGGAACACATCCAAAGAGGGGCCTGCTGATGCCACCACCTCACCCCACCATTTACTTTATCCTTATTCCTATTAGAGATTAAACACAGCCAAGGGAGGGAGTTTTTCATTGTGGATTATTTTATTTCTTCACTTCACCATTGTTCTAATTAGTAGCCATCCATCTGCCCTGTTACCTCATGCTAGGATGTGAATAATTTAAAGCCAGGTTAGAGTTCAAGGTCAGGCTACCTTCTGCAGCTGGTGGCACTCCAAGCAGCCCTAGGATGTACTCTTCTGGCTGTTGTCAGGGACCTGTAGGGAGTGGGCAGAATGGGCATGTGGTCAGGGGTGGTGCAATCAGTTTTGTCACCTGCTCAGCTGGGTCAATGCTGGCTGAGTCAGTCCCACTGAGGGAAGGCCCAGGCCCTGACCCACAAGAACCTTAGTAAATCACTATTGATTGCTCATCTCTGAGACATCATAGTCTAACATTTCCCAAGACAGACCTGTGATTACCATCGCTCAACCTAATAACCACCGCCCAAGCCCAGGTGTTCTGAATAAGTGGGGTATCAGCCTGTATTAGAAAAGAAAACGATAAGGAGCTATTTGCTCAGCAAAGATTCTGTAGAGGAGATCACAAGTACCCATTGTTCCACCCTCCTCCATCTTCTCACAGCACTCTACAAGCCCAAATTAGAATTATACTGTAGCTGTCCTTCCTGCAGGCTGTGCTCTGATTTTTATAAAAGACTAGAGGCCTGATGCACGAAATTCATGCAAGGGTAGGCCTTCGAAGCCCCAGCAGCCTCGGCTGCCTCTTGGCTCTTAGAGCCCCAGCTGTATCTTGGCCCCATCCCCTGCCCACTGGTTGTTCCAGAAGGTCGTTCCACCATCCGGTCTAATTAGCTCTTTATTATATAGGATAATTTAATTTTATTCTACTCAACCCATTGAGTTTATACAATTATCTTAGCATCTATTCTATGTCTTGGGACTATGGGGGTGAGGAGGCGTGGATGAAATGTTGGGCCTGCCTGAAAAGTACATGCAGCTGAGTTAGAGAAAGAAACACCTGTACTATTTCACAGTGACAACTGAGGGCTATAGATAAAAGTGCTCTTGATTTTTCCCCCCTTCACCGCAGATGTTCTAAAGATCACAACCCATCTTTTCCTCCCTCCCTCTTGCTTTGAGGGAGGAAAAAATTGAAATCTTATCTAAGGCTTATTCCTCCATGGGATTTGAGCCTCACAAGGGACTTCGCTTCATTCATCAACTTTTTCTTTCATTGTCAACCTCTTTGTACATGCCCTAGAAATATGTTTAAATTAACCTATCTTTATATTTCTCTCCCTGTCTTCCTTTCCTCTTGGGATATAGTTTTTCTTCTTTCATTCATCCAATCCATGATTTACTTACTCATTGAACAAATGCTTAGTAATAGGCACTATGCACAAGGCCTCTCCTAGGCTGGAGGCATAAAAACAGATAAGGTCCTTGCCTTTGAGGAGACCACTTTGTGCCTGAGGAGACACACTGAAGCAGGTATCTATTGCCACCACCTTTCTCCTTTTCATTGTCAAGCTTCCTGGGAGAGTAACCGCCTGCTCATTGCTCAGTCCCCGAGGCCCTCACAGCATTTCTGAAACAGCCATCATGACAGTCAGCTGGGACCTCCTGTTTCCAAATGGCCAGTCCTCATTTTAGCACTGACTCATCTCAGCGCTCTTGCCAGGTTAGACATCTTGCTGAACTCTTGTCACAACACGGTTCTTTGAAGCCAGAAAACTCCTGTTCCAGCTGCAGTGCTTACTAGCTGTGTGGCCTGGGGGAGTCACGTATCCTCTCTGAGACTCAATTTACCCTGAGATTCTGTCAACTAGGGATTTAAAAAGTCTGTGCTTTGGGGCTATTGTGAGGATTAAATGAGATAATGTATGAAAAGTTCCTGTCACATGGTAGATGCTAAACAAATATTAGTCTTCTTTCCTGGATGACACTATGCATTTTTTTCGTTTTTTAGTTCTTTGCTTTATGTCACTTAGAATTTTCGCTTGATCTTTGTCCTCCTTATCTCCCTGTTCAGTCACTGCTTAAGGGAAATTTGCTTTTGGGGAGTGCCCTCATCAAAATTCCAGGAAAAGTCCAAGATTTCTGACTGGAGAGTCTAGCCCTTCCCAACCTCCATCTCCATCCTCTGCCCACATTCTGAGTGGCTTTGATGGAACAGATCTGGGCATGGCATGTGACCCAAGCCTAGCCAGTCAGAGTCCTGCATGCTCCTGGACATACAGTGACTGGTTCAGGAATGGGCAGGGACTCCTCTTAGAATCACTGAGACTCCAGGAAACTTCTACACGGGTTTCTGGGAGTGAGGCACTTTCTCCACTGAGAATGAATGTGTAAGTATGTAAGACCAGGTGCAAATGCAGCCATCCTACTATGATAAGGGAGACCCAGCCCATGAATGAAAGTAAGCTAGAGTAGGCAAAGCCAAAGGAACCTGATGGCATCATTTGGAATCTGCATTAAATCACATTCGAGAGTAGCATAACTTCTGGACTTCTTTGCTCACATGAGCCATTAGATCTCCTTTCTGCTTAAGCATTAATTCCTTTTTCGATTGAGTTTGCTGATAGTTGTAAACAAATAAATTTAAACAAGAGAGAAATAGGTTAACATTCACTCATTCATTCAACAGGTGCTTATTAAGCATCTTCTGTGTGCTGAGGACTATGCTAGGACCTGGACGTCCAACTGTGGGCTAGACCCCATGCCTACCATCAAGGAGCTTGTCATCTAGAAGAGACAGGTAACTAGGTAATGACAATACAGTAACTTAGAACTACAGAAAGGGGTTATACAGCATGCTCTGGAAGCACAAAGGGAATACCTAAGTTATCTCATGGAGTCATGGGAGTCTTTCCAAGGGGCATAATCTGCATGGAGATTCAAAGGATACATAGTCATGCAATGATGGAGAGAGAGATGAAGTGTTTCATGCAGTGGAAAATGGTAAACAAAGGCTCAGAGAAAACAGAGCGCAGGGAGTATAATAGAGTTCTAGGGAGAGGGTCTATAAGAGTGTAGAGAGCTCCTGGTCAGTGTGGCTCATTGGTTAAGCATCATCCCATGAGCAGAAAGATTGCCAGTTCGATTCCCGATCAGGGCACATATCCAGATTGCCAGTTCAGTCCCTGGTCAGGGTGTGTACCAGAGGCAATCAATCATGTTTCTTTTTCATATCCATGTTTCTCTCCCTCTCTCTCCCTGTTCCTTCCCCTCTTTCTAAAATCAAGAAGAACACATTAAAAAAAACAAAGAATGTAGAGAAGTAAGCAAGTGCTAAACCATGAAGGACCTTGCAAGCTTAAGGAGTATGAGTGGAAAGATGAAAGACTTTTAGCAGGAGAATGTGTAACATGGTTTCCTGCTGCTACATATACAAATGTACCATCCATTCCCACACCAGTAAATGTCATCTACTTCTAGGTTGATGCTATCCAAATCTGTGCCCCAGGCCTCTATCCTTATCTTCAGATCCACAACTCCAGGTGGACATCCTATGGCAGTGATGGCGAACCTATGACACGCGAACTCATTTTTTTGGTTGATTTTTCTTTGTTAAATGGCATTTAAATATATAAAATAAATATCAAAAATATAAGTCTTTGTTTTACTATGGTTGCAAATATCAAAAAATTTCTATATGTGACACGGCACCAGAGTTAAGTTAGGGTTTTTCAAAATGCTGACATGCCGAGCTCAAAAGGTTCGCCATCACTGTCCTATGGGAACTTGAAATGAATCTCTTCAGATTCCTCCTTTCTCACTCATTCTGCTCGAGTTCCCAGATTTAGTGATAGTGCTGTCCTCTTTCCAGTCACTGGCTCTAAGCCCCGAGTCACCTTTCTCTTCCATTTCCTATACCAACTCAATGTTTGCCAAATTTCAGCAATTCTATTTTCATAATGTCTCTTTCACTTTCATGTGAACTGAAGGAGCTTATATTTTTAATTTCCCAGAAAACTTTCCCATCACCCTTCTTCTGGTAAATGAGTTGGGTATATGCAGGCCTGGCTATGCATGGTGTCTGTGGCAGACCGATACTAGGGTGGCCTCTCATGATCCTCATTTCCTGGTTCATGCATCTCTCTTTGAGGATGAGTGGGATCTTTGACCTATGAATTGCTTTTACCCAGTAGACTATGGCAAAGGTAAAGGGTTGTCATTCTGTGTTTATGTAAGACCTGTTTTGCTAGACTGCTCTTGAGATTCTTCTTGCTGGTTTGATGAAGTTAAGTGTCCATGTTGGGGAAGCTCACATGGCAGGGAACTGTGGTAGACTCTAGAAATTGAGGGCAGCCAGCAATAAGTCAGGGACCTCAGTTCTAAAACAGCAAGAAAACAAATTCTACCAGGAAGAATGAGCTTAGAGACAGACTATGTCCCAGTTTAGCCTATGGATGAAAACCTAGAGCTGTCTGACCCCTCAATTGCAGCCTTAAAGAAAACCCTATTATGTTGTAACCAAACTCTTGACCTATAGAAACTGTGATATATTTTTAAAAATGCTTTATTTTTAAGCCACTAATTTGGCAGTAAATTTGTGTGCAGTCATAGTAAAAAAACTCCTAGCCATTCAACAAGAATAGATTCAAAGTGGCCACAGACTCTCCCTACAATACAGTTATATTCTCCTTATGAGTGACAATGTTCATGGTAAGTAGTGCAAGCACTAATTAATATTTCTCCTGCCATTAAATAATGCATCCGTATTTGCATGATGAGAGGGTTG
The DNA here is from genome assembly GCF_964212035.1 of Myotis nattereri. NCBI lineage: Eukaryota > Metazoa > Chordata > Mammalia > Chiroptera > Vespertilionidae > Myotis > Myotis nattereri. The sequence goes on from NC_138081.1 coordinate 22,887,822, forward strand.
TGGACTGAGGCGAGAATGTTGAAGGGGAAAGACTAGAAGTGAATGCAGTCTCCATATGACACATCTGTGTGATATCAGATCGGTTTCTTTCGCTTTCAGTATCTCCATTTTCACATCTGTCAGATGATGGAGTGATTTCTAAAGTTTCTTCCAACTCCAGTAAAAAAAATTAAGGTCTCTACTAAAATCATTCTGAGTTATAACTCTTGGTTTTCAGTAACAGAAATTCGCTTGAGCTAGCCAAAGATAAAAGTAATACGTAAATAATAAATAAAGGTAACATAACAAATAAAATGTATTTATTAACATTCTAGAGTGTGAGGAATGGCACATTAGTAAATTTCCTTTCACTCAAACAAAACTTGATTCTGATCCTACATCCTCTTGTGGTGGCAGGAGTGTTCAGGGAAGGGTATGTGCAGGTGTGGGCATGGGGCTTTGAGAAGCAGGGATGATATTCACAATATTTAATGAGTGCTACAGCATGCCAGCTGAGCACAAGCCTGGGGGAAAGGAGTTGGTAGTTGGTAGAATGTGGGTGAAGAGAAAAGAATAAAATACAGTAGCTCTTCTCCTTCCAATCCTTATCCCCCAATAAACAAGACTATTGGTGCCTCAGTGAATTAGCTCATCTGGTGCTGGTGAGAGGAACTGGTTGGGCAAGAGGAACTTCAGAATATCTCTTCCCCTGAGGATTTTGTGAGTCAGAACATGCCACTGGAGCCCAGAGTAAAGGGACTGCTTTTACTTGGTTTTATGTTCCTTATGTGTTAATAGTGACTAACAGTAAAACCCTGTGGTTATGAACTGCACCATCTCTCCCTTTCATGTGGAGGGCTGTAAGCAGGGGTTGCACCGTATGTACCCTTCACACTAGCCATTGTCATTCCCTGCAGTCGTGCTGTTGTCTACCTCTGAGCTTCTGAGCCTGCTGTTTCCTCAACCTGGAACGCTTCACTCCCCTCTTGTCTGCTTTTTAGGCCTCATCCTTCATGGCTCAGAATGGAACTTTTGCCAGCCTTCCCAACACTAAAATGCCAAGTGACTAGAGAACTAGCCTTCTGTTTTTCCATAACACCCAGGGTACCTCTTACAGCCTTTGTAGCATCTATTGTATGTGTCATTCCTTGTAATATTGTACATGTAACGGTGCATATATAATAAATATTTTCTGGATAGATGAACAAATAAATAATAGAATACTGCATATCTATATATATAAAAGGCTAATATGCTAAGTGTCCATCCGACCAGTAGCTATGACATGCACTGACCACCAGGGGGCAGACGCTTAACGCAGGAGCTGCTGAGCTGCAGTGACTTAGCAGCAGCGGTTCTTGGGTGACGCACCCCAAAACCAGAGAGAAAAGAGCCCAATTCCTCCTGGGGCCATGTGATTCCACCTTCGGCCATGGATTATGTTGTTGCTGGGGCACTGTGGGCCCCAAATCTGGATTAACGCACACTTGCATTTACATTCCACACTCTGTAGACAGCAACTTTGCAGAGTATCCCTCTCACACTCTCGGACCCCTCAGGGAATGTCAGAGAGCCAGTTTCGGCCCCATCCCTGCAGGCCAGGCTGAGGGACCCCACCTGCTGGAGGGACCCCATTCACTCAGCAGACACCCTTTGAGCCATGGCGCAGCTCCAGGTGCAGCCAGCCTGGGAGAGATTGGGGAGGTTAGCTCCAGGACATGCCCAGCCTGTCTTGTCTAGTCCCACCCCGCCAGCCACCTTCTAATTAATTTCCTTTCAATGTGCATGAATCCGTGCACCAGGTCACTAGTTGAATAATAACCACATGTCCATTTGTCCCCAGACTAAATCTTATTTAGTGTCCTCACAGCCTCCGGAGAAGGTGTTTTGCTTCTGACCTAAACAATTTGCTGATCCCTTGTCAGAAATGTAGAGGGATCAGGACTAATTGGGTTTGTCTAAAGAGAAAGACAGAGGAAGAGAGAGATGTAAAGCAGCCAGGCCTCATCTTGTTGCAAAGTTTACTGAAATCAATCTCAATAAAATTGGGTCAGTGTCAGTTCTCTTCCAGCCTGATTTAATAGAGGGGACAAGGGATGGTGAGTGCACCATTAAAGAGGAGCATGGGAGGAAGGGAGGCTGCTCAGCTCCGGAGCAGCCAGTCATGTCCGCTAGTGGCTTTAGGAGAAGGGCACATCGCCTATGACACTCAGTGTCCTCCCCAAGAAGCCCAGGTTCCTGGACTCTGAGCACACTGAGTCTGACCTCTTTGCCACGTCCTCCCATGATACCACCGATAATGGAGCGACCCTAACCCCGTTATGGTTGCTTTGAACAGGTTACCGCTTTTAACATATATTTTAAAAAGAGAGTAAAGATTCTTGTTTGTTGCTATGAGCTCAGAAGCACAGGGTGTTCCCAAAGCACCACACACATCACAATCGCAACAGTTTACTGCATGATATTTTCACCTGTAATAATGTACAGTTAATTATAGTTCATGGGAATTACATACAGAGCAGTGAAGAGCAGCCATTCATATTGTGTATTTTATTAAGGATCTTTTTAAAACATTGAAAATTATTTAAAAAAAGAAAATTAAGCTCTTCTGGAATATCAACATCTAGGGCATATATTTGATTTGGATCACACTGCATGTTTCTCTGTGCCATGTGGTCTCTGTAATTTTTAAAGGCTGTACAGTATTCCATCTCATGCATGGACCCTCGCTAATTTGGTCAGGCCTCAGTCATCATATCCTACCCCAGGGACTACTTGCCTTGGAAGCTTCCTTCCGGAATTTCTAGATGGCACTGCCAGGAGTCTAAGGCTCAGGGCTAAACTCCCAGGCTGTTAGGGAATTCTTGGAGGCTCTCAGGAACACTTGGGGAGAAAGACCCAATGACGTTGGGTCTCCACACCCAAGGTAGTTTCCAGAATCTTCCCTGGGTGTCCTCAGAGCTGAAGGATCTCTCTGGTGGGAAGGGTAATCAGAGATTTTCAATTTCATTGGGAGGGGGAGTAAAGGGGAAGAAGAATTTTAGTGGAGTTTGAACCCTTCAGTAGGTTGAATTCCTGCAACTCAGTTTGCTTCAGTTCAATTCATTTTGACAATTAAAAAAAAATGGAGTGGTCTGTTTTTGTAGCACATCCTGCTGGGAACCCAGAATTAGCCCTGTCCTTTCTTGCTCCTTCTCTCTCCCCTCTCCCAGATGGAAAAAGGTGCTTCTCAGTTGCTTTGTCTTATCCTCATTATTTTCACCCCGAGCATATTCTCTCCTAGTGCATTTCTAGATTATGCTAGCATCGTCTAAGGATACTGAAGTAAATTATCATGCACTCCTGGAGTAACTGAATTCCAAATATGCTAAGCATTCACAGTATAGGTCCATGCATTCAACAATATTTTAAAGCGCATACTATGTACTAGGTCATATGGGGATGGCAATGAAGAGCAGGTACACCAACTTCGCTCTCCAGATGCGTACAGTCTACCAAAGAAGTAAATAGGGAATTACAAAATGATGAAATGATGTAAGAAGGGTCAGCTCAAGATGCGATGTCTCACAGGAGCAGAGGTCGCCCTTGACAAACTTAAAACCTGGCCCAACATCTGTGTCCCTGCAATCACTCAGAGAGGTAGACATAGGAACTGGTGAAGACTCCAGTTTATCTCCCCGAGTCCTGAGGTCGGGGATGGGGTGTAGCCCAGGTCTCGTCTATTCTGAGAGGCCTTCCAGATGGCACGTGGAAAGCCAGTTCTGGCCCCCTAGCTCACCCTAGGCAGCGAAAGCAGAGTCAGCAAACATGGACTGAATTAAACTGGTCAATTGTTACATTAAAACCCTGAAACCAAGCCAGCATCAAGCATGAATGATGCAGTTGTTATCATGTTGTCCAAGATTGCCATTTTCATATTTGCCTCCTAGTTAAAGGACCTGAGAACCAAGATAAGTCTCCTCCGGACAGACATCAACTAAAAAGCTACAGACAGAACACTCGGCCACTACTGGGGATTCTGACCCAAGCTGTTCAACAAAGAAGGACTGTGCATGTACTCCTTCGCCTAATGTAGATGATAGATGGTAGATTGGAATGAGGAGCTGAAAGGGATTGTGTACTTCCCTTAGCAACACACCAGCAGGGTTGTGGCCAAGTCCCGACATTCAAGCCTCAGTTTCCCACTGAGGGAGAATAGAGTTTGCCACCCTAAAATATGTCCTTTTGGGATAATATTTTAAGCAGGTTATTGGTAAGAAACAAAAGACTCAGCCCTGACCGGTGTGCTCAGTGGTTAGAGCGTCGGCCCATGCACCAAAGGGCCTCAGGTTCAATTCCCAGTCAAAGGCACATACCTGGGTTGCAGGTTCAATCCTTGGCCTTGGTCAAGGCATGCGTGGGTGACAACCAATTGATGTGTCTCCTTCACGTTGATCTCTCTCTCTCTCTCTCTCTCTCTCTCTCTCTCTCTCTCTCTCTCCCTAAAATCAATAAACATATCCTCAGAGAGTGGGAGAGCAGGTGCAAGGCGGGCCAGCCTCACAGGTGCCAGGTTTGCTGAAGGCCCAGGAACAATTTCTGCATTTCATCTCTCTTGTCTACATGTGTTAAGTGGTTTGTTCCCTGAATTGTCAATTATTATTTTTAAGAAATAAAATGGAAAAAAGTAAAAAGGAATGAATCACTCCAGATGGAATTAGCTTTTAATGAATGAACCCTTACCATTTCACCGTTAAATGAGATCACATGGACGTACAGCCCAGGAAGACCATTCTTCTGATTTTTATTTTTAACCCGATTCAACCACAGCTCATTAGCTTCCTGTGGATGAAATTAGTGTCATGGTTGCTTTTCAAATTGGCCAGCTGGCAGAGGGTCTAAATAGAAAGCTAAGTATTGATGGCTATTTTGTTATGAAACATTAAGGAATGGAGAGATTTGACTTAAGAGTTAGAAAAACAAATCTTCAAGATTCTCCGAATTGCCCCCAGGAAGTCTGCAGGGATAGTACATCTTTTCTTCCAGTAGAAAACATTGGAGCAAGGCTCCTATAAACTACCACTTACTCAAAGCCAGTACCTTTTCACCCAGGGTTTATCAAGCCCTCATTATGTGATAGGCATAGTGCTGAGTGCTTAATGTGTATTATCTTATTTAATCCTAGAAATAACTATATGCAGCAGGTGTGATTATTATTTCCATTTTACAGATAAGGAGCCTGAAGCACAGATAGGTAAGTAAGTTACCGAAGCTCTCAGTGGTGGTACTGGGATTCCGACTCAGGATGATCTGAATTCCAAGTTCACAGTGCTAAGTCCTCTCCAAGATGGTGAAGGATGGCCCTCAGTCTTTCCATAAGATGTAGAAAGAAAACAAATAGGCAGGGCTTTTAAACAATAGTTTCTTGCATGAGTTTTCACGAGTAGGTCTTCTTTTAGGATAGACCAGAATAAACCCGTATACTAAGATGTTTCAGGAAAATGTTTTTACTACCTCACACTGCCATTTCTCCATGTTACAGTCTATTACTACAGAATAGTTCCTGTCCTATTCCTTCTTCACATAAAATGTATGAAGTTGAGTGATATGCTCTCATCACATGTACTTTGAGCTTCTTGAAAAAAGGATGCTATGTAGACACTCAGCAGAGCCCTGACTGGGTGACTCAGTTAGTTGGAGCATTGTCCCATACACCAAAAAGTTGAGGGTTCAATCCCCAGTCAGGGCCCATACAGGAGGCAACTGAGTGATGTCTCTCTCTCTCTCTCTCTCTCTCTCTCTCTCTCTCTCTCTCTCTCTCTCTCTTTTTCCTTAAAATCAATAACCATATCCTCAAATGAGGATAAAAAACCCATGCAGCAGAAGTGATAGAAAACAGTGGCAGTGTGATATGTATACAACATAAAATGGATCAGATTATTTTGTTAGAGTTTGAGACAAAAATAGCTCCTTAATCTTACGTGTCTATTTTTTAATCATGTTGTATATTGCCCCGTGTCTGTGGATTTCAAGGGCATTCTGAAAGAAAAACACATCTACTAAAATGTTGATTGGATTACAGTGGTTCTCAACCTTCCTAATGCCTCGACCCTTTAATACAGTTCCTCATGTTGTGGTGACCCCCAACCATAAAATTATTTTCATTGCTACTTCATAACTGTAATTTTGCTACTGTTATGAATCGTAATGTAAATATCTGATATGCAGGATGTATTTTCATTGTTACAAATTGAACATAATTAAAGCATAGTGATTAATCACAAAAACAATATGTAATTATATACAGTGGGGCCTTGACTTACGAGTGTCCCGACTAACGAGTTTTTTGAGATACCAGCTGTCTCTCGGCTGATTTTTTGCATTGAGTTGATAGAGTAATTTGAGTTAATGAGCTCCTTAACGAGCTCCGTCTGTGAACGAATTAAACTGTAAGTCAAGGCCCCACTGTATGTGCTTTCTGATGGTCTTAGGCGACCCCTGTGAAAGGGCCGTTCGACCCCCAAAGGGGTCGTGACCCTCAGGTTGGTGACCCACGGTTGAGAACTGCTGGATTAGCAGTTTAGCATTCTCCTCTTAGAGGGAATATTGCAATATCCAAGATCTTGCCTGTTTCCAGCTTTTGAAAGAACCACAGGTCAAAATTGTGTAGCCAGATGAGTGTTTCACGGTGGGAAGTTGACTGTGAATTTCCATATACTAAAGCAGGGGTGGGCAAACTTTTTGACTCGAGGGCCACAATGGGTTCTTAAACTGGACCGGAGGGCCGGAACAAAAGCATGGATGGAGTGTTTGTGTGAACTAATATAAATTCAAAGTAAACATCATTACATAAAAGGGTACGGTCTTTTTTTTCAATAGTTTGCCGTAGTTTGCCCACGGCTGTACTAAAGGCACTCCTGACTGTCCTCTATGAAAGATCCAAGAGCTTTTTATTATGATTCAAAAATAGTATGGTCACTTTAGGATTCTTGTTTCCAGAGTCACCAAAATATCATTTGTACTGCCCAAACTGGGCCATCACTTCAGAGTAGAATATGGAAGAAGCTAGTGTGAGATCCAAGTAGTGCTTTTTTTTAATCTTCATTGTTGAAAGTATTAACATATGTCCCCTTGTCCCCCCATTGGCCCCCTCCAGCTAACCCCCGCCCCAGCCCCAGGCCTTCACCACCCTATTGTCTGTGTCCATGAGTTATGCATACAAGGTCTTTAGTTGATTATCTCCCTCCCCTTCCCTCCGAAATTCCACACTGTGTTCCATGCTGCCATGTTCCTGGATCCGTTTGTTAGTTTATTTTGTTAATTAGATTCCACATATGAGTGAGATGTGATATTTGTTTTTCTCTGACTGACTTATTTCACTTAGCATGGTACTCTCCAGGTCCCTCCATGCTGTGAGATCCCAGTAGTTTTAAAAGGCATGAGGGCTATGAATGTACTTAACACTACTGAACTGTACATTAAAAAATGGTTAAAGAGGTAAGTTTTATATTCTGCGTATTTACCACAATTAAAAATGTTTTTTAAAGTTAAGGTGGTAAAATGTATGTTATATATATTTTACCACACTTTTAAAAAGCAACAACAACAAAAAAGCATGAAGGATGAGAAACTGCCGCTCTTATCTAGGTGGCTCTGGACAATACCGCTCCCCCACAGGTAAAAATGCCTAACACCCATTACACTTTCATACCTGCCCCCTAGAGCAGTGATGGCGAACCTAAGACATGACACTCGAACTCATTTTTTTGTTTGATTTTTCTTTGTTAAATGTTATTTAAATATATAAAATAAATATCAAAAATATAAGTCTTTGTTTTACTATGGTTGCAAATATCAAAAAATTTCTATATGTGACAGGGCACCAGAGTTAAGTTAGGGTTTTTCAAAATGCTGACACGCCGAGCTCAAAAGGTTCGCCATCACTGCCCTAGAGGAAGATTTGGTGGAAAGGAGCATTTACCATTTTCTTCCTGTGACATTGAAAAAGCATTACAAGGCTTGTTAATCTTCTTTTAAAACCAGAGAACCCCATCCACACTTCAGCCAGAGGAACTCTCTGGGAAAACACACACACACACACACACACACACACACACACACACAACCTAAGAGTAATCAACATGTATTTCACAGATGTATCAGCTCACACCCAACAGCTCACTTCAGTTGGACTGAGCCTGTGGTTGGAACCTCATATTTCATGACCTGTAATTTTGTTTCAAGGGTGGCAGAGAAAGGAAGAAAAGGGACTTTTCATTTCCTCTCAATCAGCTCTGTTGTGCAGTTACGATCTCTGGCTGGAAAATAAATACTTGATAATAGTGGAGGCTCAAGAGTTTGTGGATACGGGAGAATTCATTGACGTCTTGGGATGGAGAGGGCAAGTCTTCCAAGGCCTACTGGGACATTTCCACCAGCACCTGTGTGTGGGGCTCGTGGTTCTGTGAGAAGAACAGTGGCCCTGACGACCAGGCGCTTGGCTCTTTCCTAGTAAAATAACCCCAACTGGGTAGCCTACTACCTTTGCTCCACGATGTTTTGCTGAGGATAAAGGAAATAATGACTTTTCAAATGTTTTGGAACGAGAAGACACTATACACACGTGAGGTGTTGTTAGACCTGTGACTGAAGCAGGGTGGTGTAATGGGAAAGTGCCAGGCATCAACAGACCAGGAAGTAGGCCGGATTGTCTCAGAAGTGCAATGAAATGAATTACATGATCCTCTTAGGGCAGCACTGCTGTTGGCCATCTTTCCAGGATCTGATCAGTTTCTCTTTTTCCAGATAGTGAAGACCGCTTCCTTAACAAATTTGATTTGTTAATCGATGCTCCTACAGCTTAAGTGTGTTCTTCTCATGGTAAAATGTAGACTGTGGGTCAGGAGCAAGTCTGGGACCCGATGTGGAACTTCCTCTGCCTCCCTGCTGCTCCTGTATGCCATTGCTATTTAAGGACCGGCCGGAGAGCTGAGGAAGGAGAATGAAGTGGATGGAAATGGTTCCCAGCACGGCAGTGTAAGGGCTGTGTTTGTGTGTAAGTCATGGGCGAGTCCTTCACCCACGTATCTCAGGGCACGAAAGCGTGTGTGTTTGCAAGGGCCCTCCCGGGAGTGTTATAACATGACTTCATAGGCAGAATGACCCTGCATGTGCAGACACCAGTGGCGAGAAGATGAGGGTGTCAATCAGTCTTGAGATCAAAGGTGAAGTTTGCTGTTGTTTGTCCCCCTGAAATACTGGGGAGAGCCCCCCAGGGTGGGGTCTTGGAAAGAACTGGACAGCGATGCACCTATCTTTCTCTCTCAACCCCTCGGGCCTTCAGCAGCTGAAAGGGGGCCGTGTGGACCTGAGCCCCAGGGAGAAGGAAGAGGCGTCAGCGGACTTCCTCCGCCGCCGCAGCACGGGAGGCAGCGCGGGCGGGGGGCGGGAGGGCTGCCCCGGTCTGCGAATCCCGCCCCCGGCGGGTAGAGGCGGAGCCCCGCGGTGCCCGCCCCGGCCGTCCCCTTTTCCTGGCCGCTCCCCTGTGCAGCGCGGGCCGGGGTCACAGCCGCCTGCGGGAAGCTGGGAGCCGGGAGCCGGGAACCCAGGCGACCCAAAGCTGCCCTGACGGTGAGTCCTGACGCGCACCGACCCAGCGCCGCCCCTGACGGTGCCCCATCACCGGGGGCGCAGAGCGGGTCTGGCCGGGGGTGAGGACTGCGTTCTTGGGGAGCCCGGGGCGCGCGTACGCGGGGCGGAGGTGTCAGGATCGCGACTTAGGGGAGCCCCAGAACCCGAGCCCGGAGGGGCGTTCGGGATCGCGATGTTGAGGAACCCGAGCCCGGGGCGGAGTGTCAGTGCCCCTATGTTGGGGACTCTCTGAACCCCAACCCCGAGGGCGAGAGGGCGGATCGGGATCGCGACGGTGGGGAGTCTCAGAGCCCAAACCTAGAGAGCTGAGGGGTCAGGACCGCGACCTAGAGGACCTCCCGTGCGGGAACTGGGGGTGGGGGGGGCGGAACCGGGGGTGCTCTGTCGGCATTCTTGGGGCGCCCCCCGCTGGGCGGAGACCCGAACCCGGGAGGGGAATGCAGAGGAGAGGAAACCCGAGGCGGGAGGGTGACCCCGAGGGAAGGGAACCCCAGAAAGAATAGGGTGGGACGAGACTGTGACTTCTCCGGGGAAAGATGGAAGGGGCCTCTCTGAGAGAGGGGGCGGGGGAGACGGCGTTGCGCGGGGAGCCTGGGTCCGGTGCGGAGAACAGGGGCCTGGAAGGATGGAACCGGGCGGGGGATCCGAGGTGGCCGGTGGGTGGTGGGGCAGAGATTCGGACCCTCTCGGCCAAGGGCACAGCCCACTGACACCTCAAGAGGGCAGTCACTCGAGAAAGCAAGACGGGGCCACCCCAGACGGCGCTGGTGGGGACTCGGCACCCAGCTAGCTACCGGACTTGGCAACTTGGGTGGGGGAGGTGGGGTGGGGAGGTGCACCTCGCAGACCTGGCGCGGCGACTTGAGGGCGGCTGTGGTCCCTCAACCACCCACCGACAAGGGGGAGACCCAGACGGGCTCTTGGTTGCACCCTGTATTGCTGAACTGGGTTAGAAGTGATTTTGGTCAGGGAGTTAAGAGAATACTTATGGAGTAAGATTTCAAATATACAGGTAAGATCTACAAAGGGGTGTGTAATTTTTTGGATCCACATGAGCTATTTGCTCCCTACTCTGCTGTTCTCTGTGAGAGGCTATTTCTGAGTAAAAAAATCAGCAATGTGCGCGCGCGCACACACACACACACACACACACACACACACACACACCGCCCACAAACGCGCTGCATTCTTCAACCAAGTAAACACTGGGAGTATTGTACAGTTTTTGGATCGTTTGTGCTCATTAGGGCTCCCTTACTGAAGTGAAAAGGATTCTATCTACTCGGAAGGTGGACTGCCTTTGCCCTCTTAAGATGTCCACAGGCTGTGCCCACCCCTAAGGTGTCCAGGTCACCTGGCAGGAAGCCAGGCTGCTTAGGACCTCAGCGGATGGCTATCCAAGTGTGTCTGAAGATAAACAAACGACTAGTGCAGTGTCTGTTTTCCGTTGTTTGTCTTCGGTGCCAGCTCCCTTTCTGTATGATAATTACTTTATTTGCTGTAACAGCTCATTCAGGCCCTGGGGTTCTATTATGTGGATTTTTCTATTGGAAGGTTTCTAGGCTTTGGGGATCCGGGGGGAAGAGAGATGCCCCCCACTCCTTCTGTCCTGGATATAGATCCATCTTCTGGCACACACTGAGATTTGAGCTTCCTGGGAGGATCCAGCACTATGCTGGCAACTAGCATTTGTTGGGCCCAGTTTTTAGTGGGTTTTTTTTTTTTTCCATGAAAAGGAAATCTCTTCAATAATTATGCAAGTTGACAGGAAAGTGATTTCTGCTTTTTACAAGTAGCATTTCAGGACAAGCATTTTTTCTTTCATTAACCCCTAGAGTGCCGGGGAGCGCTATCGCGCTACTTCTGTCTTTCACCAAAAGTGCCAGGAGCGCTATCATAATTTTTTCCATAAACTGCTGTAAAGTCAGCAAAAATGCCTTGGCAATTTTAGCATAGTTCCTAGGATATTGGTTGGCACTCAAAGGGTTAAGGGGGTGGTCAGAACCTTACCCAAAATCTGCATTATCATTACTGCAGCAGAATATTTATTCACTTGGACTTAAAGCTAGCCGATTCTTCCATTTCTTTACCCAAATGTGAAAAGAAATATGCCAGCACTTATACATTCAAGTGAGTATCCCTCCCCTTCAAAAGCCCTGTCTTGGCAAGCTGCGCACCAATCCCGGGGATGCTGTCATGGCTGAGAATAATTTGGGAGCTCGTGCTTTGGCACCGCCTGCAGAGTTGGCAACACATTTAACTGAATTGCCTCCTGATGCCAAACCGTCCTCACTTGGGAAAGAGCCAGACACCATGTGGGGCCAACTGTGGCCTCTGAGGTGGGGAGTCGAGGTTGTCATAGAAAGTGTGGCCATTAAAGTAACGAGAGTCCCCTTGAGGGACTGGTGGTCCCCAAGATGGGCATCCAGTAAAGGCGTGTGTCTGTGTTTAGGATTGAGAGTAATGGAAGTGCAACCCTCCTTTGGGTGTATATGTTCTGGAATGTGTGTGCAAACATCGGTCCTATGGCCTTGTCGGTGTGCTTTACGGCCTAGGAAGCTGGAGAAGGTAAGCCTTTCTTTTCCCATGTGGACACTCTTCGCCAGGCCCTTTTCATCACTGTGCATTTTTACAGAAAGCAACACAAAAGATATGTTTTTCTCACCAAAAAAGGTACCCAGAAAGTTACTTAACCCCATGTGTGCAGTTAATGCCCAGTACTTGAGATTTTCTGTGCCAGGATCTATATAGAAGCAAGGGGAAGAGAATGCTGTCTGAAATGCCAAAATTTCAGTCGTGGGATTCTATGGCACACACTGTGAAAAACTACCATAACATCTCCCTTTTCTTCCATTGTTTTTCTAATTTCCCAGTGGTTGTTTTTTCAGATTCTATAACCTAAAGCTTCATATAGCCATCACTTGACTCTTGATCCGGCTGTGACTGTGGGCAAGTTATTGCATGTCTTTTGGCCTCCCTTTTCTTACCTTAAAAAGAAGATGCTAATGAGTATGTACCACATGGGGCTGGAATGAAGATTCAGTAAGATTTATGCATGTAGAACACGAGTTCAGTGCCTGGCACAAAAGTGCTCCATAGAGTCCAGCTATTTTTGTTATTAATATTGACTATTGATAGTTCTATTACAATTTTTTTGAAGCCATGTATGGATTTATCATTTTCCACGTAATGCTGTCCTCTTCAGCTGGGCTTTGCAAATGGATATGTGAATGAGAACATTTTGTTTTCACTCTCCTGGCCTCTTAGGAGTTCTTAAAGAGTGACCTTAAAAGCAACCGTAGTTAGCTACTTTATTTTTTTGATTCAGATGGTTTTTTTTTAAAACAAGCATTCCTGTTTTGATTGTTAGGTATAATAGTTTAGTGAAGATCTGAAGAAAAATAAATATGGAAAAACTTCTCCTGGAATTTCTTTTCCTTGATCCAATAAAATATTACTCGAATGAAACAGCTATAGTTCCCTTGGCCTGTATTGACAGGGATGATTCTGGTGAACATTTGTTCCAGTTAAACTTGAGTTTTGCTCTGTTTTTTCAATGACAACCTGGCACTGAACTCTGAGCTCTTCTGTCAATGTTGCCATTAATTTTTTTCAGAATATGAATTTTATTAAAACATAACATGGAAGATAAAAACTGTGGGAATATAATTTTAATTTAATGAAGTGGTTAAGGGTTGCTATGAGGTAGATGTTCCATGAAATGTTCGACATTAAGTGAGAATTCTCTGTGTTCTCTGTGCAGAAGAGAGAGAGATGTACAAGAAACAGACTTTGTCCTCCAGAAAGTAACATAATGTGCTCTCAAAGGATTACATGCATTAGCAAAAGTGTTTTTCTTCCAATGGCTTGTGGGCCAAAGAGTAAATGGACTTCATTCATGTTCTTTTCTCTCAATTTCTTGGAGAAGACTAAATATATAGATCTCTTTTTAATGGTCATAATTTTTAGGGGTATTAATTCTTTCAGGATTAAGCCCTAGCCACATAAGGAGATATTGGCTATAAAAGTACTTGGTGATTTGTAAAATGATATATAACTATAGGATAGGGTGATTTTGTTGTTGTACTTATAAAGTACCAGGAAACAATACAGCATGGTGGGTTAGACTATAACAGTTGTTCTTAAAGTAGAAGAGTGATTTTGACCCCCTCCCCCCATCGCCAGAGGACATTTGGCAATGTCTGAGACATTTTTGGTTGTCATAACTGACATCTAATGGGTAGAGGCCAGAAGAGCTGCTAAGCATCTTCTAATGTACAGGACAAACCTTCACAACAAAGAATTATCCAATCCCAATGTAGATAAATGCTGAGCAACCCTAGTCTAGAGCAGTGATGGCGAACCTTTTGAGCTCGGCGTGTCAGCATTTTGAAAAACCCTAACTTAACTCTGGTGCCGTGTCACATATAGAAATGTTTTGATATTTGCAACCATAGTAATACAAAGATTTATATTTTTAATATTTATTTTATATATTTAAATGCCATTTAACAAAGAAAAATCAACCAAAAAAATTAGTTCGTGTGTCACCTCTGACATGCGTGTCATAGGTTCGCCATCACTGGTCTAGAGCATAGATCTAGAAGTAGGGGTCAACCTGCATTAGCATCCTAGCACCGCCAGTTATTAAATGCACAACCCTAGGTGAGTACCTTAAACCTGTGTATCTATAAAATGCATGTCTGAAGAGATATCATGGAATTAAGTGAGATAGTACATGGAAGGCACCCAGTAAATGGTCACTCTTAGTATTATTATGTTGGGTTAGTAAATCCAGGGACTATATGCCTCAAACAGACATGGCTTTGGGGTGTATTTTTTTATTATTATATTTTTATTGATTTCAGAGAAGAAGGGAGAGGGAGAGAGAGACAGAAACATCAATGATGAGAGAGAATCATTGATCACCTGTGTCCTGCACGCCCCACACTGGGGATCAAGCCTGCAAGCCGGGTTTATGCCCTGACCAGGAATTGAACCGTGACCTCCTGGTTCATAGGTAGACACTCAACCATTGAGCCATGCTGGCTGGGCCATGTGTAAACCACACGTCCCACGTGGTTCAGGGTTCAGGATCTGGAAGAGGGGCCGCACACAAATGAAAGAGATGAGACAAGTAATAATTTGGAAATATTGGGGGGCCAGGCGGGCAAGTCCAACTCAAGGGAAGTACTTCCCCTGGTGCTCAGGCCTCACCAACCTTTTATTGGTTTGGGATACACCCCTAGCCCTTAGGCAGGCAATTTCCAGTAACAGGCAGACTAGCCCAGCAGCAAGGATTTACATAATAGTAAATGGGGAAGTTGCTTCAGCTACCATTGTCTGGACTAACAGTGGGTGCACAGCCCTGACCTTTGCCAGGGCTTCAAGGGTCACCAGCCTTCCAGGTTCCTTGTCCACACCTCACTGCTAGTGAAGACAATAGGTGGCTTCCCACAGGGCCATTTGTGTGTGTGTGTGTGTGTGTGTGTGTGTGTGTGTTTAACCAATTGTGTACAGAACCAATACAGGTTTCTTAATCCCATCCGTGTGTCCAAGAAAAGGGCAGGGACACAGACTCATGGCCTCCACCATTCGTGGTACCTTCTGCATTCTGGCCCAGGTTCTGCTAGGCAGCTCAGGGTAGGCTGCAGATCACTCCAACCAGGTGAACAGGACAGTCCCCAGACCTCTCTTCTGTATAGAGACGATGAACTGAGGATAGAGAGCTTTCTGTTTCATCTGGGCTAAACCTAGAAGGAGACAGCCAGGCCATGAAGACCCTTCGACTGAGCTTATCTCCACGCTCTACTGAAACCCCTGTGTCTGTGAGGTCAGAGCAGGCAAGGAGGTCAGCAGTTTCCCTTTACTTTTCCTTAGCTCCTCCTACTCAAGCAAAAAGTTCTTGTAAGGCAGCGGTTCTCAACCTTCTGGCCCTTTAAATACAGTTCCTCATGTTGTGACCCAACCATAAAATTATTTTCGTTGCTACTTCATCACTGTCATGTTGCTACTGTTATGAATTGTAAGGTAAATATCTGATATGCAGGACGGTCTTAGGCGACCCCTGTGAAAGGGTCGTTCAACCCCCAAAGGGGTCGCGACCCACAGGTTGAGAACCGCTGTTGTAAGGGGTCCCTTCACTCTTAGCAATATCCTCCTAATCCATTCCAGATTTTGCTCTGCATGGAGTCACCCAGCCATCTGGGAGGAGACAGGAGGCCTCCCGAAAAGCCCAGGCTCCGCTTTGATCTTTATTCCTTTCTGGGTTTCCTGGAGCACACTGAAGCCACAGGAGTGAGCGATCCACTCACAGCACCAGCAGGCCTTCAGCTGGGTGGGGGTGGGGTGACATCCGGTGCTGAGTGTGAGCAGACAGGGATGTCAATAATTCATCCAGTGGTGCTTTAGCTGGGAGCTAAATTGAAGCCATTAGTTCTGTGGGGCTTAGTTCTGGCTGCACAATAATAGAGCCACCTGGGGCTGTCTAAGAATTGCTCAGTCCCCACTCCAAACCATTGATTCTGAATCTTGGTGGGTAGGGCCCAGGGAGTCAGATTTTTAAAATGCTCCTCAGATGACTCTGATGCCCAGTAAGAGTTGAGGGTCAGGACTATGCCTTGTGAAATGAATGACCTACATTAAAAAGAAAAAAAAAAAAAGGAACAGAACCAAATTAAAAATATCAAAGTAACAGTTTTATTTTGTCAAGCTTTCATTTTAGTGATCAATGTATACCTGTTTGCAATGTAAAATATTTCTTGTAATGGGTTCCAGTAAAAAAAAAAAAAAAAAAAAAAAAAAAGCTGGAAAACCATTGTTTTAGAGCAGTGGTTCTCAACTTGTGGGTCGCGACCCCTTTGGGGGTCGAACAACCCTTTCACAGGGGTCACCTAAGACCATCCTGCATATCAGATACTTACATTACGATTCATAACAGTAGCAAAATTACAGTTATAAAGTAGCAACGAAAATAATTTTATGGTTGGGGATCACCACAACATGAGGAACTGTATTAAGGGGTCGCGGCATTAGGAAGGTTGAGAACCACTGTTTTAGAGCCTTAGAGGTATTTAATGCAGATTGACAAATTTACCTCTTGCAATACTTCCATGCAAGGATCTGCAGTATGACTTTTGCAACTATCCTAGGAGGCATAGAGAGGAGGTATCATTATACTGGGGTGTTTTTTGTTTTGTTTTGTTTTGTTTTTTACAGATGAAGGGACCTTGGAGTTGGAGAGGGTATATAATTTGTCAAAGTCATAATGAGAAAATGGCAAAAACAAAGACTCAAACCCAGGGCTTCAGATTACTGCCACCAGGCTCTGTCAATGACGTCTTTCTCTCTCTTCTTATTTAGCAGAGCCTGTGTAAAGGCACTGTGATAGAGCATGAGTTGGGCCTCAGCATTGTACAAATAATTACCGATGGACCATTTACTAGTGTCAGGAAATCCTGTATAATAAAAGGGTAATATGCAAATTGACCCTAACAGCAGAAAGACCAGTCGCTATGATGCACACCGACCACCAGGGGGCAGATGCTAAATGCAGGAGCTAAATGGTAGTCAGAGCACTTCCACAGGGGGAGCTCCACTCAGCCACAAGCCAGGCTGATGGCTGCAAGCACAGTGGCAGTGGCAGGAGCCTCTCCTGCCTCCTCAGCAATGCTAAGGATGTCCAACAGAGAGTGGGCCTAAGCCATCAGTTGGACATCCCCTGAGGGCTCCTGGGCTGCCAGAGGGATGTGTGACTGCCAGCTTAGGCCCGATCCCCTGGGGAGTGGGCCTAAGCCAGCAGGTAGACATCCCCCGAGGGGTCCAGGACTGCGAGAGGGCGTAGGCCGGGCTGAGGGTCCCCTCCCCGAGTGAATGACTTTTCATGCACAGGGCCTCTAGTCCTATCTAATAAAGAGGAAATATGCTAATTGGTTCTCACCATCGCAAAGATGGCGGCACCCACAGCCAATAAGGAGGGAATATGCTAATTACTGCCATGCCCTCAAAGATGGTGACACCCACAACCACAAGATGGCAGCTCCCAGTCCCCTAAGCCCCACCGGGGCAGCAGGCACGCAACAAGGCCGGGCCCGCCTCATGCGCCTGCCTCTGGAGTCCCCCAGTCTCCTTGGTCCCCCAGCCGCCCAGGGCCGCCCGAGGCCCAGGTAACCAGGGCCAGCTGAGGCTTGCGCTGCCGACAGTGGCAACAACAATGGGGCGTGATGGGGCGTCGCCTTCCCCTGATCACCGGGTCGCCTCCCGCCCCTGAGGGCTCCCAGACTGTGAGAGGGGGCAGGCCGGGCTGAGGGACACCCCCCCCCCCTCCAGTGCATGAATTTCATGCACTGGGCCTCTAGTCTATATATAAAAGGCTAATATGCTAAGTGTCCGACTGGTTGCTATGACGTGCACTGACCACCAGGGGCAGACGCTCAACGCAGGAGCTGCTGTGATGTGCACAAAGAAACGTCACCACAGACCTGGTGCCCACAAAGCAACACTCGGCTCACCCCAAGTGGGACACAGGCCCTGCCACCACCCCGGAGTGACACCCCACCAAATCGCAGCTGATGCTGCTGAGAACCCATGGCACAAAACGCAGCCCACAGCCCAACCCAGCCCGGAAATGGTCGCTGTGGGCACTGGGTAATGACATCATGAAGCAACACCCAGCTTCCTCTCCCTAGCGATGACTAGCCTTCTTGCAGTTTCTTCAGCCCAGGAACACGACTTGCTTTATAGCCAGGTGCAAGCATTTCACACTTTAACCAAATGTCTGAAGTGTTTTCCCATGCCTGATCTCATTTAATCCTCATAGAAGTCCTGGAGTAATTAGATAGGAGACTTGGTGGAATCCTATTTTCTTTTCATTAGCCGAAAAATGGAGATTTAGAAACTTGACCTGACTGAAAAGACATAAGAAATGGTGAACCTTGGAAATGACTTCAGGTTTTCTCACTGCACAGAATATAGTCAAACACTGCTGCAGTTAAATATTTTACCCTTTGTTCTCCCTGCGTGATCTACAATAATAATCTGCTTCGTGTTGACATTTACTGCTGTGTTTCTGACAGTTACCTGAGAGAGAAGTTGGGGTGCTTCACTGGGCTGGAAAAAGTTTAGCTAAATCAGAAAGCAGGTCTAATTAAGCAAGTTTATTCTATATAAAACGCTAAGTTGACTCATGCATGGGTGATACATATAAAGCTCTCACTGGTGCCAATCACATGTGTGTGTTTTGATCTGTCATTGTTGATTGTGAATTTGGTTGATACTTCTATTATATAGAAAGGGTGAGTAGCGATATTAAAATATTTCTTCTAATTAATTTCCTTGCAGTGCGCTTGAATACGTGCACCGGGCCACTAGTATATTAATATTACCTCATTTAATTCTCAGAACAACTCAACAATAGTAGATTACTCCTATTAGCCCCCTTTGGCAGATGAGGGACAGAGGAGTTGTGACTCGCCCAAGGAGCAGAGTTCTTACAGCAAGGTCACATTCTTGATTTGTGTCCTTTGTTCCCTCAGTACTAGTTTGTTGACATTTCTCCAGATTCTAGACTCTTGTCTCTAGGGACAGTTTAAATATCAGGGAAATGTTCCTATGTCTTAGCTCAGGCTGCCATAACAAAATACCACAGACTAGGTGCCTTGAACGACAGAAATTTATTTCTCACAGTTTTGGAGGTTGGGAAATGCAAGATAAAAGTGCCAGTAAGTTTAAGTACTGTGAGGGCCCTCTTCCTAGTTTGCAGATGGCCACCTTTTTTTTTTCTTTAAAAAGAATTATTGATTGAGAGAGAGAGAGAGAGAGAGAGAGAGAGAGAGGGAAAGAGAGAGAAACCAATTTCTTGTTCTATTTATTTATGCATTTATTGGTTGTTTCTTATATGTGCCCTAATCAGGGATCAAACCTTCAACCTTGGTGTATCAGGTTGACTCTAACTACTGAGCTATCTGGGCAGGGTCAATGACCATCTTCTTGCTGTGTCCTCACGTGGCAGTGAGCGAGACAGAGAGACATACAGCAAGCACTGGGTGAATGCCCTAGAGAGCAAGAGTTAGCTCTCAGTCCCTTTTTCCTACTTACTCCCATCCTGGGACCCCACTCTAATGACCTCATCGAAACCTAATTACTTCCCAAAGGCCCCCGATTCAAATATCATCACATTGGGGATTATGGCTTCAACATAAGCATTAGAGATGGTAGAGGTGCAAACATTCAGTTCATAACACCCTAGAACCTGTAGCTTCCACTCACCTTTCCTTGTGTGTGTGGCTGGAAATCCCCGCCCAAACCACCCAGTGATTAAGGCAGGAAAAGGGCGCCCTCTCTGTTGTATAGAACTACTTTATGGAAACTGCTCAGGCTATTTGTGATACTTAATGGCATGAATTACTGAAATTCATGGTGTGGCCTGGGTAGTCCTGGCTGAGGAGGAACCTGAACACTAAACCGTGTCGAGTGAGACTTTGATCAGTGGTCTGGGAACCAAAGGATATCTTGTTCATTCCATCATTTATTTATTCATTCATTCATTCATCCATCCATTCATCAAATATTAAGGGCCAGGGTCAATGCTGTACACTGGGGATAGAATGATGGGCTAAAATGCTGTCCCTAACCTTATGGAGGTTATAGTTTACAGGTAAGTTTTAGATGTGACCCTCCAATTCAAAGACAGGTAGGGAAAGTATTTATCATGGCTTTTAAATTCTTGTGCACATGGCCAAAGTAAAGCTCTGGCCACATGTCGATAGGGAGGACACTGGTTGGTTCCCTACTCAGAAAGTTAGAGAGAAAGAGTTAGACTTCACATTATCACACATGGTGTTTAGAAACCACAATTCCCCAAAGGTGGGGAACTGCTCTCTGCTGCAATAAGTCACCTGGATTGGCTGATTAGGTTGAGTTAAGCCTTAGATAACTAATAACTGTCCCTATTTTCTTATGTGAGGAGGATTCAATAGTATATCAGAGTGTAACTTGTCAAATGTGTGGATTAATAATAATTATGATTATAATAATTATGAATGTTGGTATATAATAGCGGTAATGGGGAACGCCAAGATTTCGAGATGAGCACACCCAGAGAAGAACCAAGGCGAGCTCTCCCCCTTTTCCAGGCTGAGCGGGTTCCTGACTGTAACTAGTCTCCAGTTCCTAGGACTGTAAGCATATGAAGGTCAGAGGTAGGGTTATTAGTTTAAGAGATTTTGTTGGTCTTGAGACACAGATAGCATTAAGGGCAATGACATTTATCCTTCTAGGGCAGCTGTGGGCAAACTACGGCCCGCGGGCCGGATCCGGCCAGTTTGAAATGAATAAAACTATTGAAAAAAAAGACCGTACCCTTTTATGTAATGATGTTTACTTTGAATTTATATTAGTTCACACAAACACTCCATCCATGCTTTTGTTCCGGCCCTCCGGTCCAGTTTAAGAACCCATTGTGGCCCTCAAGTCAAAAAGTTTGCCCACCCCTGTTCTAGGGCCATGGTCGGCAAACTGCGGCTCGAGAACCACATGCAGCTCTTTGGCCCCTTGAGTGTGGCTCTGCCTAAGCCTTAGGAATACCCTAATTAAGTTAATAACAATGGACCTACCTATATAGTTTAAGTTTAAAAAATTTGGCTCTCAAAAGAAATTTCAATCATTGTACTGTTGATATTTGGCTCTGTTGACTAATGAGTTTGCCAACCACTCTTCTAGGGTGAGATAGGCCAAGATTAAGAAGAGCCAAAGAACTTATATGCATAGCCCATGGATACAGAAATAGTGTGGCGAAGGCTGGGGTGGGGCGGGAGCCAGGAAGAGGGCAAAGGGGGGGGATGGGGGACATCTGTAATACTCTCAACAATAAAAATAAATTTAAAAAGGTAAAAAAATAATTAAGAAAGAAGAAAAAATAAAGAATTTGTTGCTTTTCATTAGTAGCTTGAAACTGTACTTGCCCTATGGTAGCACCTGCTCTTTGGAGTCTAAGAGAATTCCCAAGGTCCACAGTCAGGAAACTAGAAGAAGTCTACACTTACCCACACCAGTTCAAGATGGAATAAAAATACACTTGTTCTGTGGAATCTTGCCTGTAGAACATACGTGAGAAATAAAACTTTTTGCTGGTGAAAACTATTATCTCATTTTCATTTTAGGCTTATTCTAAAGAGAATTGGTAAAGTTGTATAAAATATGGAAGGAAAGGGAAGATGATGTAAAATCAGAATTGGAGTGTAATAGCTCTTGAATTAGAAAATTTCTATTCTCCGTGGTATATTTAACTCTGGTCCACAGAATTCATTCCAGGAGTCCCATCTTAGCTTTTCTATTTCTGCACTTAAGCAAGATAAAAGGCGTTGATATTATTCTCTTGGGTTGCCAGGAATCCTGAGCACTTTAGAAAGTGGAATTAGTTTCATGCCTGGCTAATGCTGAGGTTGGACTTGGCTGCAGTATTCGAATGTCACCCAGACAAGCAGATTCAGGTAAAGCTCCAAAAATGACATTGGTGAAATGAGATTATTTTTTAAAAATCTGTTGAATAAAATGTTTACTATTGATTTGAAAAATATGTGTCTATTTATACAATGCCAACAAAAGTGATTTTGTTATGTAAAAAAATACAGTAAAATAAAACACCCCCAAATGACAACCTAAAAAAAAAAGGACATTGAAACTGGACAGCATTTCAGGCAGTTGGAAACTGATTTATCAAATCTCGGTTTTGTGCAGCGGTTCAGGTTAGTTCATAAAGTGCTATAAATATTTCTTGGATCACATAAATCAATCTCTCTCTCTCTCTCTCTCTCTCTCTCTCTCTCTCTCTCTCTTCAAAACATCCTGCATGATGACTAAAGTCTTTCTAATGGAGTTCTGGCTTTATTATTTACACCTGTCTTATCCATTGATCCTCTCAACAATATACAGTAGACATGAAGCAAGTGTTTCACAACAGAAATAAGAATGGCTTTCCGGGTGGTGTGGCTCAGTCATTGAGTGATGACCCTAGAACCCAGAGGTCACTGATTCAATTCCTTGTCACGGCACATGCCTGGGTTTCTGGCTCCGTCCCCAGCATACAGGAGGCAGCCCATCGATGATGTTTCTCTCTCATCGATGTGTCTATCTCGCTATCCCTCCCCCTTCCACTCTCTCTAAAAAATCAATAAAAACACATTAAAATAAAAAAAGAAGAAGAATGGCCTGGCTGCAGTTGAATTCGGCCATATTTTTCTCATGACTTTCTTTAAAATAATTTTTTAAATTATAAAAGATACTATAACACAACATTTATGGAAGAAGAGGGATCCACATAGAAGAGAACATGTAGGTATTGATCACAGCAACATAGTTATCTATTTATCAGCTCTGTGAAGAAGATTGAATACGTCTGCATTAAAATTTTTCGCATAAAAAAAGAAGAAAATCTTAAACTGTATAATTATGTATCTGTGATATGTCTCATAACCTGGAGAACCAGTGGTGTCTAGATACATAACCAAATTACAAAGGAGGTAATGATAAGACATCCATTTGTACGTGAAGGCATACAGAGATGTAACATTGCTACCATGTATTGAGTAATTACTACGTGCCAGGCATTGTGCAATGCACTCTATTTACGTTCTCTCTAATTCCTAAAACAAGCATAGGAGGGAGATGTTCCAGTTTACCCAGGAGAAAACGAAGATGAAGTGGCTAGCCCAGTGGTTTTCAGCCTTCCTAATGCCGCGACCCTTTAATACAGTTCCTCATGTTGTGGTGACCCCCAATCATAAAATTATTTTTGCTGATACTTCATAACTGTAATTTTGCTACTGTTATGAATCGTAATGTAAATATCTGATATGCAGGATGTATTTTCATTGTTACAAATTGAACATAATTAAAGCATAGTGATTAATCACAAAAACAATATGTAATTATATATGTGTTTTCCCATGGTCTTAGGTGACCCCTGTGAAAGGGTCGTTCGACCCACAGGTTGAGAACCGCTGGGCTAGCCCAAGGCCATTACAGTTAGTGTGACAGCTGGGATTGGAGATTCCTTGTCTGTGAGAGGGCAGGGAGCAGATGAGTTTGGATTTAATCCTCTTAGAGTGCATATCTAGCCTGAAGTTGGTCTAGCCTGGCATTTCCTGTCCCTCAGCTTGTGTAAGCAATTCCAGAAGCTGGGAGTTTCTGGTACTGACTTTGGATTTATATATGTGGCATATATAAACCTATTGGACCTGAACCTATTGGAGGCATAGACTCTGGTGGCAGGGGGCAGGGTTGGGGGAAGTGTTAAGCTATTTTTCATTATTTCATATGCCTACAAATATATGTGGGTCAAATAGTTGCACAGGCCATTAAAACTAGGTAGTGCTTTCTTTTGGCTGGTACAATACAAGATCAATTTAGACCTCATCTAAACTCTGACTCAAAATTCTGACTTGTGCTTATGTGTAGCTGACTAAAAGTTACGGGATAATGACTACTTAATGGCTGTGGTTGATTTAGAATTCTTTCAAAGCATAGAGAACTAATAATAATCTAAAACAGGCTTGATGGTGAAAAGATTGGGCAATAATGAATGGCCTAGAGTGATGGTGAAGTTCTCAATGCAACCCCCATCTCCCATTGCTGGCCCCAGAACCACCCAGGTCTCTAGAGAGGGAGGCAGCTATCATGGTGCTTTTTGACCTAGCAACAATGCCTTCAAGTCCCTCTCTGATTTATAACAGATGACATGTATTGAGCACATGCTGTGTGCGAGCAGTTTTACCTGTATTCTCGCTCTTAAATTTTCTGTTATAGAAAATTTCAAAACAGAGGTGGATGGAATGCCCATCCCTCAACTTGAGCAATTATCAACTTAGGGCCAATGTCTTTGTCCCAATGCCTTACCCCCAGGTGATTCTGAAGTAAACTGCAGACATCGTATCATTATTTGTGAGCATTTCAGAATGTATTTTGAAAGATAAGCACTCTTTTTAAAATATATTTTTATTGATTTCAGAGAACAAAGGAGAGGGATAGAGAGATAGAAACATCAATGATGAGAGGGAACCATTGATCAGCTGCCTCCTGTATGCCCCACACTGGGGATCGAGCCTGAAACCTGAGCATGTGCTCTGAGCGGGAATCAAACCCATGACCTCCTGGTTCATAGGTCGACACTCAATCACTGAGCCACACCAGCTGAGCAGATAAAGACTCTTTTATGATAATTCTTTAAACATCACAGCAATCCTGTCAGTCAGATACCATTATATCCTTATTTTATAGATGGAAATAATGAGACACAAGGAGGTTAAGATATGTGCCCAAGGTCCCCAGCTTGTCAGTGGCGGAGTCAGGATTCAAATCCAAGTTGCCTATCTCCTCAGCCCATCCTGTTAACTACTAGGTGGTTGCAACCAACCCCTCTGCTGTCACCGATCTTTGAGGGTGGAATCAGACCTTGGAGTTAGAAGTGCACACTACCAGAAACATGACTGTTGATTTCTGTGAATTCAACCACCGGACCATTGCAGCAAATTGGTCTGTTTGGGTACATAGGGGCAGAATGACTGTGAAAGGCTTGGAATTGTCATCTCCAAGAATGAAAGCCTGAAATATTAGTGGATCCTCATTGGACAGCAAAACTGATAAAGTAACATGATTCTGAGAGTGTTTGAAATGTGGGAGAAGCCCACAGTGAAAAGGACTCAACAGAAAATATGACAGTCACTGGGCTTGACAGCCAAGGGACCCAGTAAAAGGCTTCTTTTAAAATGAATTTCCCTTTGGTTTTCTCTCTTGGCAGAAGGAATCAAAGTCGTCCCACTGAGTCTTTTCAGTTCGTTTCCAGCACGGCTTAATTGTGTTTGTTTGCCTCCCGAATCACATGTCTGCCTCCTCTCCCTTGCCTTTTCTAAGCTCTCTGGTCTGTGTGTACACTGTGGCTGCCAAAGGCATTCTCCTCACCTGGGACCCAGTTGGCTGACAACACAGAGTAGATGGTGAGAGGCCAACTCTGTCTCTCCCAGAGGTCTGACCTGGCCTCTGGTGTCCTACCCACCTCGGGGGGGGGGAGGGGAGAGAGAGAGAGAGAGAGAGAGAGAGAGAGAGAGAGAGAGAGAGATTGATTGATTGATTATATAATCTGGCTGTGAAAAGAACCATGTCGTTTGCCTTGTATGTGCCCACTTGGTGTTAAGAACAAAGCAGAAAGCAAGTGAATACTATTGGTTGATCCAGAGAGCTTTGCTAGTTCAAGTTCAAGAAACTGAGTCTCCCTTTTCCCTGTTGAAACAAACATGACATTGACTTGTCTGATTAGCACTTTCCTTTGTCTTGGGGATCACTAACATTGGCTTGCTTCTCAACCCTTGGTCTCTTTTCCTTCCCCCTCCTCCACACAGTCCCACCACAGAAGCCATATAGCTGCTGGAGAGCTACCCAGCTCCTTAGCCTCTAGCCCAGGGGTCCTCTAACTTTTTAAACAGGGGGCCAGTTCACTGTCCCTCAGACCGTTGGAGGGCTGGACTATAGTTTTAAAAAAAAAAAATGAACAGATTCCTGTGCACACAGCCGCGGCAAAAACACCCGGCGGGCTGGATAAATGTTTTCGGCAGGCCGCATGTGGCCCGCGGGCCGTAGTTTGAGGACCCCTGCTAGCCCATGGAACACTGGAAGTTGGTGCTTGTTGAGATGCTGTTGAGGTACTTTTCAGAAAGAGCTTGTCCTTGTCCTTTTTCCGGGATTGTTTTTTTAATACATTTATTGTAAATATTTCAAAATAGTTTTTTTTTTATGATTGATTTGACTTCCACTCTTTTAAAAAGTAGGGGGGATGCCAAAACCAGTTTGGCTTGGTGGTTAGAGCATCGGCCTGCGGACTGAAAGGTCCCAGGTTTGATTCCGGTCAAGGGCATATACCTTGGTTGCGGGCACATCCCCAGTGGGAGGTGTGCAGGAGGCAGCTGGTCGATGTTTCTGACTCTCTATCCCTCTCCCTTCCTCTCTGTAAAAAATCAATGAAAATATATTTAAAAAAAAAAAAAGTAGGGGGGAGGGGAGGGAAACAGCGGGTTGCAAGTTGCTTAGCTCTCCACAATAGATTTTGCTCAGGGATAGCACATATCTGGCTCCGTGCCCAGCTCTCTCCTGAGCCTGGTGCCCCTGAGAGCCTGTGGTAGACATGGTGCATCCATCACAGCACCTCTTCCTCTGAGCTCACCCCAGGCCTGGAATGCCTCTCAGTATGGGACTCCAGGAAGCCCTTATCAACCAGCTTGGCAGGAGGGTTGAAATCCATTTGCTGTTTCCTAAGTAAGTGGCCTGGAAAGCTCTTCCAAACTGAAATCCTACCAGCCTTTCTTGTGCTCACAGTAGGTCACTAACAGCTAGGGACCAGCTCTCTCCTCTTTCACCAAAATCAGGTCAGAGGGAGGGGAAATACTGAACCCTCCTGGAGAGCAGATGACCGGGGGGAAATATATTTTTTTAAATATATTTTATTGATTTTTTTACGGAGAGGAAGGGAAAGGGATAGAGTCAGAAACATTGATGAGAGAGAAACATCAATTCAGCCTACTCCTGCACACTCCCCACTGGGGATGTGCCTGCAACCAAGGCACATGCCCTTGACCGGAACCGAACCTGGGACCCCCAAGTCTGCAGGCCGACGCTCTATCCACTGAGCCAAACCAGCCAGGGCGAAATATTTTAAATGTTGATGGTTCTCGGAGGATTTGGAGGTCGTGACTCTCCCTTTTCAACCCACAGTAGGTCTGTGGATTGGTTGGGTTAGTCAGTAACCAACTTCCATGGGAGAAATGGAATGCTTAGTGCTTAAGAGAAATATAAGGGAAATGGAAGCCCAGAGCCTGTCCTAAGGAGCTCCTCATCTGGCATAGCCGTTGTATTAAGCTGAGTTAAAATTCAGTGTAGTTTAATGAGATGTGAAAGCAAGAAACTTAGTTAACTCTCAGGTGATTTAGCAATTCTCTTTACCTTTGAAGAAACTTGGAGGATATTAAGAAAATGCATATGAAGCAACAGGATTTCCTTGACAGAAGATGTGTTAACTGTTCATGACCACGTTATAGATGGTGCACTGGGCTGTAGGAACGGCCTGGGCCAGTCTGTAGTCACCAGGAATCATTACCTCCTGGTGAATTGTGGGCGAAGAAGCTGTGCGGGCTGCTCCAGGCCTGGCTGCTCCTGGAAGATTGACAGAGGATGCCAGGCTGCTGTCTGGGTGGTTAGGATCAGGGTGTGTGAGCACAAGTGTGGTTTTCTTTTGTTTTAATCAACAGAACATTCTTTTGCCAAAAGAAAAAAAAAAAAGTCAAATCAAGGCTCATTCTGGGATACTCTGACTTACCAGGAAGGACTGGCAGAGGTCCTTTTCCATATCAGAAGTCTCAACTGGAGGGAGAAAGACAAGGATGGAGGAGGGGAGGCGCCATCCAGGTCAAACAAGCATTAGATTGGCCAGGTATTTTAAAGGTATATATAAAGAATCAGGTTAGATTTAGAGCCCCTGCCACGCCCCCCCCCCCCCCCCCCCCTTAAGCGTGTACTGTTATCTAGCATTGCTTATCTAAAAATCACAGAAATCACTTCTGGCTTACTATTATTCTTTAATTTCTCCATCTTTTTGGATATCATACGAAAAGAAATCAACAACAACAAAACACAAAACATCATTTGCTGTTGTTATTTTGGAATAACAAATAGTCCGAAGTAGTCGAATATTCTGAGTGGGATGAATGGCTGGTGAGGCTGAAATAGAGTTGGGGAATAATTGCAACTGTCAGTAGATACTACAATCCTTTGTCCAAGGGAGCGCTGGGGTGTTGGAAATGAAACTGTAAATACTGACCTTGAATTTTCTGGTAACAATAAGTTCTTGTCTCTTCCCAAGACCATATGATCTGTGGAACTTGCTGGAATAGCCTATGGCTGATACTGTACCTTTTGTTTTCTAAAGACACAGGAACTTTAAAATGCACCCATTGGGGTTAAAATCCTCTTATTAAAAGCATTTTATTTGAATGTTAATTTCGTGGTGAAGTTACGTAATGTTGGCTTTTCCATACTGAATAAGCTTGCAGCTGGGAAGTGATACTTTCTGGACCTGCAGTCATCTTGTCTTAGGCATGTAATTACATTCTTTTTTTTTTTTTCAACTTTAATTCAGAAATCTTAAGTCATTGGCCTTTATTATTCTCAGTTTACAAATGGCGCTATTGGTGCCAGAAGGATTGTGGTTTATTTTTAAGTATGTGATTCATTTAATTTGAAGAGAGCAGGATTTGGGCCTTATGCCTTCCTTGCCTCCAAGATCAATACAACCTCAAAGAGGGAAAAGTCCCATTTTTAAATGGACCGTATAATGGATGTGTCTTATCGATATTAATTACAGTGTATCTACTACAGTATAACTTAGATTAATCAAAGTCTTCAATTAAGCTAATTTTTACTGACATCGTCCACTTTGAAAAAAACACAGAAATCACAGGGAAATAAAGTCCTACTAGAACTTTTGTTTAAGATCAACTTCCCAGTAGGGTTCTCGGCTCACCAGAGACACCATCCAGTCTTCTCAACCATTGGGAGGTCCATTATCCGAGCTGCATTAGGATCACTGAGATAGAGAAGGAGATGAAGGACTCGATGGTTATGAATTATCCACATTATTTTCACTTACACATTTAGTAAAGTAAACAAACACATTTTAGAATGATTTTCAATAAATAAAGCAGAAACAGCATTTCCTGAGTAGTATAGAAGTTTGGGAATTACCTCTGGAGCAAGACTTCCTGTGTGCGGATTCTGGTTCCACTATTTCCGGCTGGGTGACTTTGGGCAAGGGACTTAACCTGTTTCCTCATCTGTGCTCTGTGGATTGAAGGGTCCTGGGTTCGGTTCCGGTGAAGGGCACATGCCTGGGGTTGCGGGCTTGATCCCCAGTGGGGGGCGTGCGGGAGGCAGCCGATCAATGACTCTCATCATTGATGTTTCTGTCTCTTTCTCCCTCTCTCTTCCTCTCTGAAATCAATAAAAATATATTTTTTAAAAAAAAAATTAAAAGCATGAGAACATAATAAATCACAAGGTAAAAAGTGATACAGAAAACAAAGAAAAAGAGCAGAGTAAGGGGATTCTAGGTGCTGGAGAGAGTGCAGCTCCGTTACTAGGGCAATGAGGCTGTTGAGAAGGTGGGATTTGAGCAAGCACTGGAAGGAGTTGTTTTCCTCCTGGCTGCTGTTGTAATCAGTGTCCGAACCTTCCAGGGCCCGCAGGCGGTGTGTGGCGGTGCTTAGGCCACGAGCAAGTGGTGTATGCCTTTAAAGCTCATGCTGGCGGGCAGCTGATGCAGAAGTCATGGCTGCGGGCATTTCAACTCGATTGGAAAAACAATCCGGGCCCTCAGGTAGCACTTGCACAGATTATAATCACATGTCACCTGAGACTTGAGGTTATGTTACAGTGAAGAGAAATGGCTGCTTTTATACTTGGCCCTTTCTAAAGCGAAGCTCCATACCCCAGAAATGACAGTCTCCTGACTGTCTGACTTTTAGTTTGTCCTGAGTGCATATTGTTGCTTAAGCCACTTTTTTTTTTTATTTCTTATTACATTTTATTGGGGTGACATTAGTCAACATAAACATATAGGTTTCATGTGTGGATTTCTAAGTTACAAGATCTGTATATAGCACCATGTGCCCACCACCCAAAGTCAAGTCTCCTGTCACCTCATATTAGGACACCCTTCTCCCCTCCCATCCCCTTGCCTCTGGCAACCACCACACTGCTGTTTGTGTTCATAAGTTCCAGTTTTATATCCCACATATGAGTGAAATCATATGGTTCTTAGCTTTTTCTGTCTGACTTATTTCACGTCCTATAATGTTCTCAAGGTCCATCCATGTTGTTGCAAATGATGCTCTTTCATCCTTTCTTATGGCGGTACTGGATTCTTGAATTGACTTTTTCGCATCTCACTTTTTAACCACTTCCATAGCTAATAAGAAAGAAGTATGATGAGTATGAATCTCTACTTTGGAATCAGGAAGAAGTCTCTAGCCGTGCTCCCACCCCCACCCCACTGACCTTGGAGGAGCGGTGGACACCTGCGGGTAGACAGCCACCTTTGCCACTCCACAAGCCTGTCCCTGGCCAAGGATTCTGGAACTACTCCACAGCCATTCAGCACACGCGTGGCTATTTGTGACTCTGTCCCCAGGCTAATGTTGTGTAATAATTGCTGAGGTCACAGGACGAGGTGGGAGGAGGAGGAACAGATTTCCTCCTTATATCCTGTCTACGCTGATGACAATAAACACTGGTTGACCAAAATAAGCACAGCACCAATCTTGAAAATACCCCTCCTCCCCCAATTTTTAGTAACATTCTTATCCAGTATTTGATTTTTAGTTCTGAACAAAATTCTTATACATTTTTTTGGCATAAATGTAATATTTTGGGTGCTTTGACAATAAGTAGAGTAGGGAGAATGTTTTCCTTACCTTTACTCATAAGCAACTGCCTACCGTCATTTAGCTCCAGGCAGTCATCTGGCTGGGAGTGTCCCCCTGGACCTCCAGTGTCTCCCAACATAGAGTGTGGATGATAGAGACAGGCTTCTCGTGACCCCTGTGGTGAAATGATAGTACATAGGAATGTCGCAGTATATATATATATATATACTGTCGTCATGAGAGGTATGTCCTTAGATGGTGATAGCAGTACTTAGTAGCAAAAGAAGGAAAGCTTAGTGGATTCAACAGATATTCATCGAAGGTCCCCTCTGGGCAAATATATGTGCCAGGCTCTAAGTGGGGAGGAGAGGGAATGTAATGCCATGTTACACAGGACTTGCTCATCAGAAACGTATGGCCTGCTAGGAGTATATGAAAAGTACTCAAATATCTACAGGACAGAATTGTATGTAATGGCATCATTTAAGTGATGCAAACTGAAGTTTGCAGGAGAATGGACGGAGGCTGTAGCTCTGACTGGGTGAGTTAGATGCATGGGGGAATCGAATCGGCATCTGAGAGGTGCCATCAGGGAAGGGTAAGGGGGGAACAGCCTCCTGGGCAGAGACCTGCAGAGGAAGCCCCTTCTAGGCATGTGCCCAAGAAGACATGTACGAACTGCACCACAGCCTTACTTGTCAGGGGAAATAGCTGAAAACAGCCTGCATGTCCATCCACAAGAGGATGGACAGATAAATTGTGGCATTCAGAAAATATTCAGCAGAGAAAATGAATCAATTAGAGAATGATGTCATAATTAATGTGGAAAAAAACACAAAGCATGTATTAAATGAAAGAAAGAAGGCTGCAGAATGTTGGGTACAAAATTTACATAAAGGTTAAAAATATTTTAAACAGTATATGTTTATGGATACTGTATTTAATTTCATGATTTTATTATAGCATATATATATATATGTATATATATATATATATATATATATATATATATATATATATGCTGTACCCGGCCACGCGTTGCTGTGGCTCAGTCTGGTTAAATGGAAAAGAAAGAAAAGAGAAAGTGCACGTCTCTAATATGTTTAATTTCACAATGCTTGTGGGTATACAATATTTTTTGTTGTTCCATTGTCTGTGCAGATATAGAGATTGTCTGGTTTGCCGACTCTAGAACACGCAACATATAATTGTCCAAGTGAGAAGCAATCCGCATCTAGATCTAAACTGCACAATTCTAAAGATTGGCCCTGAGCTTTGTTGATGGTGATTGCAAAAGCCAATCGAATTGGGAATTGCAATCTCTTAAATTGAGATGGCATATCCTTTGGAATCATAGGAATGCGAGGAATGAGGACATCTTCACCTTTGAAAGGTCCTGTCAAGATTGTTGCTTCTACAACGTTGCTCATTAATTTTTTTACTGCAAGCCGCGTGCCGTTGCAAAGCTTTCACTGGTTGATATTTCGCAACATGATAATTGGCACGCCGATTTTCAATTGCAGTACGTGCGGTGGCATCTCTGGCAGATTGAGTGAATTCAAAAATTCTGTTCAATAATTAACTGCTTCATCTGCTTCCACAACAGTGTCGACGGACTTGTATGTGACTGCCTCGCTTTGAATGTTAGACTGAATAATATTGTTAAGTTCGTAGACGTCTTTGTTCTTGGCCGCAAGAATAGCTCGATCACTCAGCCAATCGTGATTCTTATAATTGGTTTGAATATTGGGAAATATTTTTCAACCAATTCTTCTTTTGAGGTCACTAAATTGCAGAAGTTATGAGGCAATGAAAATCATCCTGAGGTCAGATCAACCGGCACCTTTTCGTTCCCAATTTCCAGCAATTGATGTGAGAATATCTCAGCTGATCGATCGTTTTGCAGCTGGACATGCATATTGTTAATTTTATCTACAATTTATAATTGTAAACAGAAACATTGAAATGGAATCGTAAAATATTTAGTATAGTGTGTTGCTTTTATGTCCAACAGATGGCGCTGTTTTTCAAAAAAGCATGTTTTTACCTGTCGCAGGTGTGACATCTATAGAATAGTAGGTATGTAGGTATATAAAAACATGCGCGTATTCGAATGCAATGTTGTGTCAAAATTTCAAAGCAATTGGTGAAGAACTTTCGGAGATTTAAGATTTTGAACAACCACACACATATGTATATATAACCCTAATATGCAAATAGCCCAAATGGCGGAACAACCGAACAACCAGTCCCTATGATGTGTGCTGAACACCAGGGGGTGCGCACGGAACATGGTGGGCATAGGCTGCAGCAGGATTGTAGAGCAGGTGAGTGGAAGCGCCACACCAAGGCGGGGCACCCGCTGCTGGCTCTGGAGCTACCACTCGCACCCGTTGCTAGTGCTCAGCACTGGCCCCAATAGTTCAGCACCATCAGCGGGTGCCAGCAGTGGCTGTTGGCCCCAATCACCCCTCAGGGCTTATCCACCTCCCCCTGCTCCTGAGGGGTGATTGGGGCTGGCATCCACCTCTTGCACCCACTGCTGACGCTGGCCCAAATCACTCCATGCCGTCAGCGGGTGTGAGTGGGGCTGGCGTCATCAGCGCGTGGGAGCGGCTGCAGCAGAAGCAGGGCTGCCAGCAGAGTGGGGACCGGGGGGCCGCAGTGGGAGGGGTTGGGCTGGGGCATGGAGTATGGGCCGAGACCCATCCTTGTCCCCACTGTATTATCCTCTATACTTCTCTGTGTGCCAGAAGTGTTTCATAATTTTTAAATGAAAGAGGAAGTCATAGGGCATGTTTAGGAATACTAGATGGGGTGGTAGATCAGTGGTTTTCAAACTTTAACATGAACCTTGCTAAGAAATACATTTTATTTCAGGGACCGGGAGATTCGTGACGGTACTTTAATATGCAGGATGCACCCTGACATGCTCTGTTCTATTTCCTCTGTTCTGCATGAAAACAAGCTGTGGGTTCATCAGGGCCAGGGCATGGAAGGCTCAGCTGAGAGCCTCGGAAATGTGAGCTTTAGTTGGCAAAGAGGAGAGAGCTCCTGGCAGCTTTGGGACGTAGCATCATCAGGCCTGAACTTCAGCCCAGTCAGGTCAGATGGAACTGGGGCCAGAGACTGGAGGGTACAAGGTCAGGTAGCAAGGCAGTTATCACCATAGTGTAGCTGGGGCACGACACAGGCCTACAGGGGAAGTGAAATAAGGAATAGGTTTGGGATAAGCTGCACTTTTTAAAAAGGGGGATTTGATGTCTGGGATTTGCGAGGAGGATGAAGAAAAGGAGAAATTATGCTTTGCTTTCAAGGCTTGGTGACTGGGAGGTTGGTCCCACCAATAACTAGAACTAGGTACCGCAGGAGAAAGTTTGTTTTATTCACACAGTGCTTAAAGTGCTGATGGGACATCCAGATGAGTAAGGTGACGTCTCGGTTGAGGATTAAAAGCATGAATTTAAAGTGGTCTCAGAATGTTTTGTGACTTTCCATACTAGTACATGGCGCCTTGTGAGGAAGAAAGAGAAGTCACGTGTAAGCAAGGCGGATCAGGCAGGTAGACCCAGCGAAGGGGTGGGGGTGAGGAGTCTGGCCAGGGGAGATGAGAAGTGGCAGGCTCGGGGCCAGATGAGGAAGGTGGACTGAGAGAGAAGAAAGGCCGGAGGACTGGAGGGCGAGGAGCCCAAGTGTGTTTGCAGACGCCGGGAATGGTACCGGTGGGAGTCAGGAGTGTTGGGATCAGGAAGGGGAAACTTCACATCTGAGATCTTGGAGTGAAAGTAATCCTGAAGGATCAGTAATCACAGGGAGGTAGGACCTGCAGGCTGGGTGGGTGCTTGTCACATAATGGAGGTGGGAGTGGAGCTGTGTGACAGTTCACAGTCATTGATCTGAACCGAGTAGGTAGACCTTTCAAACAAAGCTCCTTTATGGAATAACAAATGATTCTCTGCCAGATCAGCTACTGATTATGAATGACTACTTCCCACTGTAGGAGAGGCCACGCTGGGAAGTGGAGTGAGGTCAGGGGTGCCCTTAGGAGAATGAGCCCTTATGGAAGGCTTTGGGACAGGTGTCCTGGATAATACACCTAGGATGTTAGAGAGCCGGGATTCCTCGTCTGTCGTCAGCTCAGAGGCAGACGGGCGCTCACTTTTCAGCTATCTCTTCCTTTTCTGTTCATGTTTGATGGGCTTTCTTTTCCTGAGACACAGGTGGCTGGGCTTTTGGGACACAGAAATCAGAAGCAGAGAGCTCTGCCCGTACCTTAGGGCTGATTTGGGTTGGGGCTTTGAGTAGGTCGCTTACATTCTCTGTGCTTCAGTTATCCTCACAATCAAGTAACACAAACTAAAAACTTTTTAATGTTTTATTTATTTTTCTTTTTTATTGAATATATTGGGGTGACATTGACTGATAAAGTTATAGGTTTCAGGTGTACAATTCCATAATACATCATCTGTATATTGTATTGTGTGTTCACTCCCCCGAGTCTAAAACAATTTTTTTGTAAAGTTTTATAAAGGAAAAAGCAAGTATATCCACTTACAACATAACGCCGGGGAGTGCATTGGATGTGCTTGATGTAACCGGATGTGTTTCATTCTGCTTGAGGCTGTTGCTAAACCTCACAGAGGAGATTACATCTCAGCCCGCGTGTGAGAGCAAGCTTTGCCAGGCAGAGAGGGGCACAATTAGCATTGGCAGTGTGATGTGTGCGGCTTGTTCAGGGAACCAGGACAGTCTATTCTGCCCTCTTCTGAGCAGCAAGAATAGAAAACTAGGTCTCCTGACTCCTGCTCCAATGTTATTTTGCTTTTTTTTTTTTTTTTTCCTGCCTGGCCTCTCTATTTCCTGTATCTCTGCTTAGGCATTATTGAGCACAAAAGTACTACCAGTGGTAGGGAGAGATAGGCCCAATGCGAGCAGATGATTGGAAATCAGTTAACAATTTAAATACGGTTAAGGATACTCACCATGTTGAAGATTCACACACAGATAAACAAGAGCCGACTCAAATGTTGTTTCCTTTTGAAAAATGCCTCCCATGTTCATTATCTCACCTCTCACCAGTTTTGCCTTTAGAAGCAAAGAAGGCCAAAGGAGAGTCTTATTTCACTTTTGTGTTTGAACAATTTTCTATTGACACATTCTGGGGCACCTTTCCTCTGGTAGTTGCTGATAGGAGAACTAGAGAATGTGTAAGTCAGTGTTCCTGTCCCTAGGAGCTTGCAACCCAATACGCAGGAGAGACGAGGCTCTCTGCACACAGCAGTGGGGCAGCACGCGGGTCCGGATGTTCTGATACCAAACGTGGGGGATAGGTAGGTTAAGTGTTCACGGAGCAAAGAAATCAAGATGGCTTAGAGAAGACTTCTTTTTAAAGCTTTTTTAAAAATATGATTTTATTGATTCTTAGAGAGAGAGAGAGAAGAAGAAAGAGGGATAGAGAGAGAGAAACATCGATGAGAAACATCATCCATCAGCTGCCTACTACACGCCCCCTACTGGGGATTGAGCCCGCAACCCGGGCAGGTGCCCTGACCGGGAATCAAACCAGTGACCTCTTGGTTCCTGGGTCAACGCTCAACCACTGAGACACACTGGCCGGGCTGGAGAAGACTTCTCCATGGCCATTGTGGACTAGAACTAAGGCCTTGGGGATATCTAAAAGAAACGGAAAATGGAGCGACTTACTTGTTTCTTAGTAGCAAATAAAAAGCCTTCGTCTTGGGACCACCCAGGGAGTGCACTGCCTCAGCTGCCAAAGGTTTAACTTCTCACACCTAGGAGATCTCACAGCTAGGAGACCGCATTCCTCACACAGTGCTCCAGCCAGGGCTTAATTTGCCAGCAGATCCCTCTGCTATGGAAAGTACCATTCCAAGATTGATTTCCTGCCAATGGGAATCTGCAGCTCGATTGAGGGTTCACCTGGCCTGGCCCAGGTCCCAGCAGGTTTGCAGATGGGACAGAGCTTCCTGCAGCAGAAAGGCTAGAGGCCGTGCTGCTAAAGCCAAGCCACGCTAATGAAGCTGCCAGTTACACCCTTGGGGGAAGTCCTGGGAGACTCCTGTCCCCAGGCTTTCATTAGCAGGTTTCAGGGAGCAGAGCTCACCTTGACCCAAACAGGAAGTCTCTGAGGAAAAAATGATCACCTCCAGCTAACTGTTGGTTGACCTTCCACTGCTTCAGTGTGTTCCAAATTCCCCAGCTCCTCCGAATTCTTCCACCACAATAAACACAGCTGCTGTTTATTGCACGTGGAAGGTGTGTGCTGTGCTGTTTGAAAAATAGTACCTGCTGAAGTGGGAAGATGAGCTGAGACATGGAAAGTATAGGAAGTAGCAATAAAGAAAATTCAGATTCGGCAGTCATGCCCCTTGGTATTTGCCCAAATGAGTTGAAAACGTATGTTCACAGAAAAAGCTGCACATGGATGTTTAGGGCAGATTTCTTCATAATTTCCAACTGAGCCACACTGGCCAGGGCGGGACACATAGTTTTAATTTGCTTCTTTCTTGTAATAATATCTTTCATTCCTTTATTTATTCAGCAAATCTTTGTTGACCATCTACTATGTCCTAGTCAATCTAAGTGCAGGGGAGACTACAGTGAAAAAAAAATGGAGCACAGGTATTTCATGTGCATCTTTCTGTAACAATAAAGGTAAATATATCTACATAAATATTTGAATATGTGCATAGTATCCTATTTTATAGATTTATCATAATTTATTAAATCAGATCTCCCATTTGGGATATCAAGATGCTATTTATGTTTTCTGAGTTTTCTTTTTTTTAAGTATATTTTTATTGATTTCAGAGAGGAAGGGAAAGGGAGAGAAAGAAGGAAACATCAATGATGAGAGAATCATTGATTGACTGCTTCCTGCACGCCCCACACTGGGGATCGAGCCCGCAACCTGGGCATGTGCCCTTGTCCAAAATCGAACCTGGGATCAGTCAGTCTGCAGATCTACGCTCTATCCACTGAGCAAACCGGCTAGGGCAGGTTTTCTTGAGTATAGAGAGGATATGTGTTGACCATGGGTGAATCAGAGTTCATGTTAAAATTATCTCTGCTAATAATAAGATTCTGCCAGTGGTGCCGTTCTTTAAAATGTGACTTTGTAAACAGTGATATATTTGGCACATGTGGCAACAAAGGTTGGTGTGGGCCCAGCCGCCTCTCACTTGATGGACGACTATGGAGATCCTGGCGGCGTCTGAGGCTATTGGCAACGCCATCTCTGTCTCTGGTTGGACCAGAGGCTGCTCCAAGCATGGCTCCAGCTCTTAACAATCGCACACCATGTCGACACTTTGGCTTCTGTTCCTTCTCGGCCATTTATAGCTATGCAGTGATGTGTGAGCTGGGTTTCTGTGGATTCTGGAAGCGTTCTTCTGCCCTCTTTAATGGAAATGGCTGTTTTGTCCTCTGTCCAATAAGCAGCAGGCCACCTCCCTGCCATCTGTGCGAGCCCCCACACAGTGACGTGAGGTGATGACACAGGAGCTCTTTGTTGGTGGTTTTAGCACACTGTTTGATCCTCCATACAAAGCAAAACACAGCCCAGATGAATTATGGAATTTTACAGTAATGGAGTCTGTAGAGACTGACTCCTATTTTATAGACTAGAGGACTGAGGCAGGGAGAGGTTGAGTGATCTGCCTACAGTCCCATCATTAGTGGTAGAGCCAGATTTAGAAGTGGGAACTTTTTCTTCCTCGTCCAGTGTTTTTCCAGGGAATCTGCTAAACCAAACCTGCGATCCCATTCCAGTGAGGTCCTTGTAATAGACCAAAGAACACCAGTGTTTTGGAGCGTTTATCTTTGGCCTTCAGATAAAATGTCACCAGATGGCACCAAACTATTTGCATTTCCCAAACATGGAGCTTTTTATTTCATTCTCTGCTTTACCAGGGGAAAGGTTTTAGACAGCATGCTGCGGGAGCAGTGGAATCAGTGACTGTTCTCATGGCTGCCTGCTTTCCTCCAGCAGGCTGATCAGCAACCTCATCTATAGGTTTATCACTGGAATCTCTCACCGCACCAGTCTGCAAGCCAGCCGCAAGGACGCCTGTCTCTTTAAGAGGAAAGAGGCCGCGGGGTTTGTGATCACTTTTTATCTGGGTTGCACACCCACTTGGATTGTCTGATAGATGCCTGACAGACTATGTGGCAGTCCCATTTCCTTCTCTTGGAGGGTACTGGACTCTGATTTACAAATAAACTCAGTGGCAAAGAACTGAGAAGTTTGCAATACTGATTGCTTTTGGAAGGCCAACTGCAAATTATTTTTGTGGATGGAGCAAAGCAGTGTTGCAGTAGCATATCTGGAGTTGCATATCGCTGAAAAATGTTTGGGTTTAATCGTAGAGTGCATTTTTTGAGGACATAGTGGTTAATAGCTCAGTCACTAGGGCTGACTGCTTCAGGTTACTTCCTGGCTCTGCAATTTACTGTGTAGCCTTGGGCAAGTTAATGAATCTCTCTGTGCTTCTGTTTCCTCATCTGTAAAATGAGAATGATGATATAGTCAGGTGGCTCACTTGGTTGGATTGTCCTCCCATAGACCAAAAGGTTTCAAGTTTGATTACCAGTCAGGGCACATATGTAGGTTGTGGGTTTGATCCCCAATTGGAGCACATATAGGAGGCAACCTATCAATGTTTCTCTCTCATCTCTCTCTCCCCGCCCCCCCATCCTCTCTCTTAAAAATCAATAAAAACATATCCTCGGGTGAGAATTTTAAAAAAGAAAAAGAAATAGTGCCAATGCCAGATAGTTATTGGGAAGTTTAATGAGTTAATCTTTAATAATAAAAGGATAATATGTTAATTAGACCAAACATCTTCCAGATGTCCTTCCTGACAAAGCTGGGGCCCAGGTGCCTGCAGTCGGCCCCGGGCAAGGTGGCTGGGGTCCTGGGTGCCTGTGGCTGGCCAGAGGGAAGGAAGCCCGGGTCTCGGGTGCTGGAGGAAAGCCGGTGCCAGGACCCTGGGGGAATGAAGGCCTACTCTTGCACGAATTTTCGTGCATCAGGCCTCTAGTCCAAATAATAAAAGCCTAAGTGACCATTACAGCAGAACGACCAGTTGCTATGATGTGCATTGACCACCAGAGGGCAGACGCTCAATGCAGGAGCTGCCCCCTGATGGTCAGTGCACTACCACAGGGGGGTGCTGCTCAGCTAGAAGCTGGGCTCATGGCTGGTGAGCACAGCGGTGGTGGCGGGAGCCTCTCCTGCCTCCACAGCAGCACTTAGGAACAGTGAGCCGAGTGGTAAGGAGCAGCGAGCAGGTGGGCGGTAAGGAGTGAGGGGTCCTGGACTGTGAGAGGGATGTCTGACTGCTGGCTTAGGCTTGATCCCCTGCAGGCGAACATCCCCCAAGGGATCCCGGACTGCGAGAGGGTGCAGGCAGAGCTGAGTGACACCCCCCTGCCCCGCCTCAGAGTACAGATTTTGTGCACTGGGCCTCTAGTATTTGTGAAGAGCCTAGAATACTGCAGGGTATATGATAAACACCATATAAGTGTTTGTCACTATCATTATTCTGACATTTTCATTCCATTCATTCATTTATTCAACAACAATTTATTGGAACATCCCCCATGTGGGAGACACAGTGATAGGTGATAAAAGATTCTCAGCCCTCAAAGGATCTTTACAGTGTAGTGGGCGGAGAAACAAGTAATATAAAGTGGGCATTGGTGCTGTATGGTAGGGAGAGTGCTGTAAGGGAGCAGTGATTTTTCAACCCATGTGCCGCAACACAGTGGTGTGCTGCAAGAATTTTTAAAACATGCAATACCTGACTATTTAGTCAGGGCCACTGACCTCTTTTCCCTAGATTGTCAAATTTTAAAAAATGACAACCAACACAACACTAGCCATCTAGTGTGTATAAATCAAAGTTACACCTACTTTTTGTCAGATCGGCAAAAAATACATTGTTTTGGTGTGCTGCAGAACTTTAATAATAAGCTTATGTGTGCCATGAGATGAAAAGGTGGCAAATTGCTGTAATGGAGGACTACAAGTGCAGTGGGCAGGATAGTAGTACCTGAGGGGAAGAGCTGGGTCATGAAGGATAAATAAGAGTTGGCCAGGAACAGCCCAACCTCCCAACGTCCAAACTATTATTTCTTTCATTCCTCAGTCTTGCCTAAAAGAAGGAAATTGGTGCCATATGTCTGGGCCTAAAGAATTTATCCATTCAGTAAATGATTGTCGGGTGTATGATTATTTTATTTTTTTAATTGATTTTAGAAAGAGAGGAAGGGAGAGGGAGAGAGAGATTGAACCATTGATGGGAGAGAAACATCAATTGGCTGCCTCCTGCATGTCCCCCACAAGGGATTGAACCCGCAACCTGGGCATGTGCCCTGACCTGGAATCGAACCTGTGACCTCTTGGTGCATGGGTCGACGCTCAGCCGCTGAGCCACACTGGCTGGACAAGGCGTGTGATTATTTTAGACAGGGGAAGTTGTGCACCATACAGACCCTGCCCCTGAAGGAGCTTGGGAAGTGAGCAGAGTGAACCCGTGATCGGGAGCCCAGGAGAGAAGTATGCTGGGGCCTCTTCAGGAAGATCTACATCCCAGCTGCCTCAGCAGAGGAGTTCGTGTGCACCCTGTGCAAGGGAGACCATTCTAGGGGAGCATCTTAGTTGACTCATGACCACATGAGTTTGGGGAGGGTGCATGGGGACAGAGGCCAGGAATGAGGGAGGGGCCCTTACTCAGGGCCGGCAATGGGAAGGCTAAGAAGTGTGTTCTGCAACAACATCATGATGCCAATATGTGCTTCCTCCAAAACGGGCTCCCAGACTTTACAGCTGGCCCTTTGAAGCTTAACTGCAGGTAAGGCCTGTCTAGGGAGGTGGTCGGACCCCACTGGACAGCGGCTTCTGAAGTTAGTGATGATAAAGAATTATAACTTATTACCATGGCTGTGGCAGTGGTGGCTGCTCTCACACAAAGGGAGAATTTTATGGCCGTGGAAGAGGTAGTTGCTAAGCAAAGGATTAAAAATTAATCCCCACTCTTCCCAATCATTAGTTTAGACTTTTTTACGACCTTGGACTTCCAAAGGGAAATTGAGGTCCTTGTCACCCACAGATAGAGGACCTAGATCTTTTTACCACCTCATTGCTGAGGGAGATAAGAGATGGTGTCCTGAGTTGGAGGCCATGGAGGTCAGGTCCCTGGAACTTGCGGTGAGTGTTGGGTTACACACTCCAGAGGGTGGCGTTAAGGAGCCCCTGAGACTGATGTGGCTGCATTCTAAGGATCATTGAGAGAGACCTCATTTTCAAGGGAAATGAAGATTCTGCCTTTTTATTTATTTTTTATTTTTTCCTGTGCACCCTTTCCTTTGAAGTTAAAGTGAATATCCTTTTGGTCTTATACTTCTCTGTTTCTTATTTCTATAAACCTCTTCCTAGTTCAGTTTTTGTAAGTGAGAGAGAAGTGGCAATGGTCTCATGATCAGGATTTGTCAACATAAAGCCAGGAGAGGTTATGTTGGTGAGATGAGGGCTGGAGAAACTCGGGGTCAGACGGGGTTTTCTGGAAATTGCCAATAAAGCAGCATCATAATCTGTCTTTTCTTCCTCAGAACAAACAGATGCCAGTTGGCTCCCAGGTCTGAACTGGACTTAGTTCCAACCAATAGACAACCCAGACCCACGGTTTTAATCTTTAGAAATTCAGTCGTGTCATCAGCTTATAAAAACCTGCTATTGTGTCAGGCATCCTATTTTCAAGGATGCAAAGATGAGCAGAAACTGTGCAGTCATGTGTTATTCAACTCTGGATACAGAATGGCCTGCGATTGCTTTGGGTGCCCAGAGATGACGGAAACTCGCTTGATCAACGCAGGTGGGCATGCCGGGCCACATCTGCAGCGAGTCCTACAGCCCATATCCCAGACACAAAATCAAACCAACGTTTTCATCTGATTTCCCACTATGTTTGTATCTAAAGAATAGAGCCCTTTAATTCCCCAGAGCTCCAACAAGCCCAGTGCCCCTAGATTACATGCTTCTCCGTCACCAGCATCAGCACAGTTTGAAATGTCGTCCCATGTCCCAGGCCCAGCCCTACAGTGCATCCACCTGATCTGGGACCTGTGTACCCCACCTGTTCCACCTTCTGGTGTCCCCCTCCCTTACCCCTGCCATGCCCTGTCACCAACTGCCACCCAGGTCAGTTGGAATCTCCATCTATTAACCCCCAGGTTCTCAATCCCTCTGCTCGCTGGCGGCAAAAGCACTGCTTAGCTTTTTCTTGTTTTGCTCGTTTTGAATGAATTAAGGTATTCTGATGACAACTTTCTCTCTCTCTCTCTCTCTCCCCCACCCTTACCTGTCTTTCTGGCTGACACTCTGATTCTTAATAAGGTTCTCTAATTTTTATATTGAGCACTAGTTGATGGCTTGGTCCTGGTAGGGAATCACTGGCCTGTACTAGCTAAAGAAAGGACTCAGTCCCAGGTTTCAGGGCCACCGTACAAGTAGATACAAGGCACGGAGGGGGCATTAGGTCGTCCACTCGTGAACTGCCCCCGCGTCTCCCACTGGAGATGGTCGTAATCATGGCAGATGTTTTGTGGAACCAAGCGCTCTGTTAAACACTTTAAGGGCATGACGTCATAATAGTCCTTACATCAGCTTCTCTTTATCAGTCGCTCAACTTCTCAGATGGCAGAGCCCCAGCTGGAGCTCATGGCTCGTCCTTGTGGAAGGCAGGGCTCAGGTCTCTGGTGCCGATGTCCTCCTTCAGACCACACACACGCCACCTGCCACCTCCTCGGGCGCTCCAGGCTGCACAGGTCCTTATTTTGGCATAAGTGCTTTGACCTTGCTCTCTGCCTACAGCTCTCTTTCCCCCTCATGTTCTCTTGGGAGTTCTGATTTTCCTTCAACACCCAGTTCAGGGGTCACTTGTAGAAGCCTGTGCACCCCTCCCTGGCCTTCTGTCTATTTTGCTTATGTTTGCAGAGACACCGTGAACCAACGCTTGCCTCCGTGGAGCACACGTCCATGTTTTGGTCATAACGTCCCTACTCGTCTGCCTCAGTAGAGTCTGACCTTGAAAAGCAGGCAGCATATCTTTTTATTCTTTGTATCCCTAGCACAAAGGCCAGCTCATAGTAATACAGATAACGGCAGTACTTAGCTTTTACTGAGCACTCATCTTGGGCCAGGCAGGGTGCTTTATGTGTTAAATTCTCTCGTTTAGCCACCCCCAACCATCCATACAATACGTAAAATTACTACTCCCACATCGCAGATGAGGGAACTGACGCTTAGTGAGCGCTGTAACTTGCCCCAGGTTACCCAGGAAGTGGCCAAAAGCCAGGGCTTGACCCCAGGACTCCCTGAACTTCTTTCACATTTTATTCATTTCCATGTCCTACATTTTAGACCATTTAGATATTGTTTTTTCTTTTTTCAATGTTGATTAAGATGTGTGAGTAGGAAGATGACATTTTCTTCACTACAATTAGTAGTGCCCTGAGAAGCACTTGCTGTATCTCTCCCAGCAAAGGGTTCTGAAGGAAGGTTTTGCACTTTTCCAAGGAAAAGGGTTT
Source organism: Myotis nattereri (assembly GCF_964212035.1). Lineage (NCBI taxonomy): Eukaryota > Metazoa > Chordata > Mammalia > Chiroptera > Vespertilionidae > Myotis > Myotis nattereri. The sequence goes on from NC_138081.1 coordinate 22,932,503, forward strand.
GGGAAATACGAATTACAGAAGGTAACTGTAGACATGCTAAAAATCCATTTCTTTCCTCAGTAACTTCCCTTGAAACTTTGCAGCTATTTTAAGGACTATTTTATGAAATAATTGCCGTGCTTAGCTGGCTCATCTGTCAACAAAAATTTCAAATGTAAATTCAGCATTTGAGGGACCTAAAATTCATTGAGCAGAGATTTAAATATCCAGGAGAGACAAGCCCAAAACTACTTCCTTTCCAGAGCATAACCTAAAAAACAAAAAACAATCTTTGCAATTAGAGTTTATGTTAAATTTATTTAGTCAGATATTTCCCAGAATATACATGGGTTTTTACCAACCTAATTGATGATTCATGTGTTTGTCTTTACTTTGAGTTCAAGTTACTATTGCTTATCTCAGATTTTCAAGTGACCAGTGAATATTTTAAGATTAGGTGCTCAAGAAATGTAGGCTATCATTAGTAATATCAATATTTGTAATTCTTATCCTATATAACAAATAGCTAATATGCTAATTAGACCGAACAGCAGAACGACCATCTGGACGACCTTCCAGATGAAGCCGGGGCTGCGAGGGCCGAGCCCCTTGCACAGATTTTGTGCATCAGGCCTATAGTATTTTAACATAATGTTTCATACTAGTAGAGCCTGTCTGATGATTACATTTTAATAGCATCTAGAAAACTCCAAAGCCTTTAAAGAAAACCTTACTTTCTAAATATCATTAAAACGGGGTGGCTAACATTCCCATTTTATAAGCTATGACTTGGCCTCACACTGTGTGGTGGGTAGTAGAGGTAAAGTCAGAATGTTGGGGGAGTAAGGGAGCTTGGTCCAACTCTGTCAAGAAGAAAAAAGACCATAGCCAGTTTGGCTCAGTGAATAGAGCCTCGGCCTGTGGAGGAAGGGTTCTGGGTTGGATTCTGGTCAAGGGCATGTACCTCTGGTTGCAGGCTCCTCCCCGGCCTGGGCTGTGCAGGAGGCAACCAATTCATGTGTTTCTCTCACATCGATATTTCTCTCCCTCTTCCACTCTCTCTAAAAATCAATGAAAAAAATATCCTGGGGTGAGGATTTAAAAATAAATAAATTTTAAAAAAGAAGAAGAAAGGCTCAAAGAGCTGCCTGCAGCTTTCTGCCTCCGTATTGCACTAGAAAGCTGTGTTTCATTAAGAACACCCATAGTTGCTTTGCTCTCTTAGCTCAGTCCCTCTCTCGCTGCATTTTTGCTGATGTTCCTTTCTTGTCTTTAGGCTGCAACCCCCGCCCTGCCGTGCCAGGCAGCCATGACGACGGCCATCCTGGAGCACCTGAGCACCCTGTCAGTCAGCGGGCAGCAGCTGCGCCGCCTGCCCAAGATCCTGGAGAATGGGCTTCCCAAGATGCCTTGCACCGTCCCCGAGACAGATGTGCCCCAGCTGTTCCGGGAGCCTTACATCCACACCGGCTACCGCCCCACGGGCCACAGGTGGCGCTACTACTTCCTCAGCCTCTTCCAGAAACACAACGAGGTGGTCAACGTCTGGACCCACTTGTTGGCAGCCCTGGCCGTCCTCTTGCGATTCTGGGCCTTTGCCGAGGCTGAGGCCTTGCCCTGGGCCTCTGCCAGCACCCTGCCCCTGCTCATCTACGTCCTGTCCTCCATCACTTACCTCCTGTTCAGCGTGCTGGCCCACCTGCTGCAGTCCCAGTCGGAGCTCTCCCACTACACGTTCTACTTCGTGGACTACGTGGGGGTGAGCATCTACCAGTACGGCAGCGCCCTGGTCCACTTCTTCTACACCTCCGACCAGGGCTGGTATGAGCACTTCTGGCTCTTCTTTCTTCCAGCAGCTGCCTTCTGTGGCTGGTTGTCTTGCGCTGGCTGTTGTTACGCCAAGTATCGTTATCAGAAGCCTTACCCAATCATGAAGAAGATATGTCAGGTGGTGCCCTCAGGACTGGCCTTCATTCTGGATATTAGCCCCGTGGCCCACCGAGTAGCCCTATGCCACCTGGCTGGCTGCCAGGAGCAGGCCGCCTGGTACCACACCCTCCAGATCCTCTTCTTCCTGGTCAGCGCCTACTTCTTCTCTTGCCCGGTTCCTGAGAAGTACTTCCCCGGGTCCTGTGACATTGTGGGCCACGGGCATCAGCTCTTCCACGTATTTCTGTCCATTTGCACGCTTTCCCAGCTGGAGGCCATCCTCCTGGACTACCAGGGGCGGCAGGAGATCTTCCTGCAGCGCCACAGTCCCCTGTCTGTCTACGTGGCCTGTCTGTCCTTCTTCTTGTTGACCGCCTGCAGCACCACCACTGCAGCCCTCCTGAGGCGCAAAGTCAAGGCCAGACTGATGAAGAAAGAGTCCTGAGGCTGGCAGGGTGGGCAAGCTGTGGAGGCACCCCATTGCAATTTGGGGGAAATGTGATACAAACACAGGAGCTGACCTTTTTTTTTTAAGAGTTTTAATGTGTATTAATGGTTTTTACATTAATACATATATCCAAGGATATGCTATGGCCATGGCTTTAGGAAGCCAAAAGATTCAAGGGTTATGTTGTTAATAAAAGGAGTGTTCCTTTTCCATCTGGGTCATAGCCTTTCAAGACACAGGAAAGGAAGGGACCTTGTCTAAGATCGTGGGGCACTGAATTAAGGACCATATTCATGCCTGAAAATTCAGTAAAATTCTGACTAAGGCCTCCAGGGGCAAGTCCTGGAGCTGGAGGGGTGATAAACTTGGACTGGAAAACAAGGAGGTGGCTGGTCCACACCATATTGGACCGGCCATCCTACTATTGCTGGTCTTTGGTAACTGAATAAACTCACCCCAGGACCCATTTCCTTTGGGTTTCAGATTGTCCAAGGTGGAGAATTCAGACTCTTCAAGATTCAGTGAAACCTTCAGACAATGAATTATCCAGTTCATCTGATTTCTGATCTCTCCTCTCTCACCCACTCTAACTCTGACCCTTTTCTCAGGATGACATCTCTCTGGCTGTTTCCTCTAAAGTGCTGTTCACTCCCTTCAGACCTTGGTAACATACAGGACCGTGAAGTAGTTGTGTGGATCCATGTGGCTATCCAGGAAGCTTATTCTCATATAATACTAATGCAGATGGTACTAGAAAGTACAGTGCCAAGAGCCACCAGGAGGCCCAGCCAATAAGCTTGGATACTGTTTGGTATCCTAGGGCCCACTGTTGTATACCCGTGGACTGGAGGATTCCTTGAGGTCTGTTACAGCTGCCTGACAGGCCAGAAGATTTGGGGCTTGCTCCAGGGAGTCTTCTCCAGATTTTGGCCAGCGTGTTCAAAAAGCCCCTGGTAGAATGAGTTGGTTCTAAGGATCCCTCTAGGGATCTAATTATTTCAAGAGGAACCCAAGGTCCAGCCTTTTAAGTACATGCCACACCACAAAGGACCCACATAACTAGCCCAGTTCAGGGTCCTCAGACAGGCACTTAGCCTCCACTGAGAGCTGAACCCTAAAAACAGTCAAGCCCCAGGACAGGAAGTGTGTGTGCGCTCTGTGTTTGGTCCCCGGAGGCTCCTTGGAGTATGAATGGTGAGTGGGGCACCCTGTAGCTAGAATGTCCCATTTCGGACATCACTGCCCAGCAGCTTCTACGGGGTAAGTGGTACTTGCCATTGGTGTGTTCTGGCCATGCAGCCTCCAGAGGACACACCTCGCTCTGGTCCAGTGAAAGAGGCTGCGTTGACAGAGGAGCCGCGGGAGGCTGCGTTTCCTCTCAGTATAAGGTTCCCATTTACCGAAAAGGGAAGTGGTTTGTTTTCACTCCACTTTGACAAACATCTTCTATTACTAGATTATCTTGTTGTCTTCAAATCTTTGTTTTCTTTCTTTCGCTGAGAGATGTGTGGGTTTGTGCCTTATAAATGGAAATGTGTGAACACTCCTGAATATATGGCCATGTGAAATTTGCGGTTTGGGGTTACTGGGATTAGAAAGAAAGAATTTGTTGCTTTTCAACCAGTGGATGAAGGATTGTTTATCAATCAAAAGACTCTTTCAATCTGCTTATTTTTGGCAAAAAAAAAGAAGAAGAAGGGGAGGACGAAAAAGAAAAATATTCAACTGAAGCTTTCCAATAATCTTTATATCAAGAAAATGTATGTTTTGTCAGCTTTGTAGTTTTCCTAGATGGGTGCCTCTATTAATTCCCAAGTACGTGAACTTCTGTGCTACCCAAGTGTCTTACACAAGCTTCTGGTGTCTAGGCCAAATCCACCACAAATAAAGTTAGCAAACTGAATCGGGTTGGACTAAGCAAGGGCATGGGGGAGTTGTGCAAACACATTACAAGTAGAGGGTCAGTTTAAAATGGGGAATAGAAAGTGCTTGAATTGTTCATTAGTATGGATTCAAAGACCATGCTCTTTTAAAAGTTGGAAGGAAGATGTAAGTCAAGCTCTTGAACGGAACTGGTGGTCATGGTGGCCGAGATCTTGAGGCCAAATGCAGGTCGTTTTTAAAAAAGAGAAAACAGTGATTTTGAAATGTAGATCAATGCCAGCCTGCACACTGTAAATGGTCTGTAACAAGATAAGTACAAGATAGACCAAACTTGTAGATATTGCCATCAAATTCTTAGTTTGATTTACACAAGTGTTGGCCCCTCAAGTGATTGAAATTTTTTTTTACGTTTTCACCACAGATATTTGAGAAGCCTTGAGGTAGGGGGTAGTAACATGTAAACACAGGAAATGCAGATGTTTGTTCATTAATACTCAGACTTTTAAGGGATTAAATACTCTTTTAAAACATCTTCATTAAAATGAGTGTATGGTAAGGAACAGGCCTAGTTTGTTTAAAAGGAATAATTATTTTATAAAGGAGATGATTGTCTTTCTCCACCAGACCCCCTCAAATAATTGGCATCTACTGGAAATTCTGCTCATTCTCTCTCTCTCTCTCTCTCTCTCTCTCTCTCTCTCTCTCTCTCTCTCTTTTTTAAGCAAGTACTTTCAACCTATTAAAATGTAAATGCCTCTGAAAAAAACTAAACTATCAGTCCATTTACATACTATGAATAAAAACTCTGATGGATTTATATTGGACCCTAGCCAGTGTAGGATGAGGGGATGGTAGGACGTACTAGACTGGGGACACTTTTGCCCATTTGTCTGCTGCCTAGTACTTCCTGACCTATATATTTAATTAACAAGCTGATGTTGATACTCTTCCCGTGGTAGGGTTTCATTTCGCACTTCGGCTGAAGGTACCTCATTCCAGAACATTCTCAATCCTCTACTGGAAGCTTGAAAAACAGCAGGAGCTCAGGCCACGCGCTGAAGGTCCGACTTTCCTGCTTATGTTGCCCACCTTTTCACAAATTGTACCTTAAGGTTTCACGATTGCTGCGCTGTAGTTTCAAGTAGATCCTCCAGATGGCACTCACGTCTTACTCAGAGAAAGCCCAGCCATTGCCCTCAAGGTCTCCGCCTGCAGATAGTGTTGGACCCGGTGTTTTGCTTGATTGCTTGGCAAGGAAACATTGTTACTATTTTCTGTTTATTTAAATTTACTTACAGAAATGACCATTAAACTGATTTTGTATATGGATTGTTGTACTGTCAACATCTCTTTGCCACAGCCCTTGACCAGGGCTACTTTGACAAGGCTCATCTTAAAGGTTTTATCTAGACAGTCATTGCCAGGAGAAGGTCATGATACTTGATATGCCCCTAGAAGTAGGGAAATATAAAAAAATTAAAAATCTCCAACCCCTCCCCTCCCAAACCACACATACTGGTATACCCCAAATCCTCACTTGTAAGCAGATCAAATATTCCCCTCGCCCCCTAAAGCTATGGAGTGGATTTCTCTGAGGATTTCAATCTAATTGAATAAATATTCCTAGTTTCATGGATAACAGTGTTAAATATTTCAAAAATTTGAATTGATGGACTACATTTTTTAGATTTAAAAACTACAAATTATAATTATACTATCACAGGTACTATAGTGTACGTGTTGTGAAATGTGGCACCTATCAACCAAAGGATTTTGTAGCCTGACTATTAGATATAAATAGCTGTAGAAAAAAACCAAGTGATTCTCTAGCCCAGTGGTCAGCAAACTCATTAGTCAACAGAGCCAAATATCAACAGTACAACGATTGAAATTTCTTTTGAGAGCCAAATTTTTAAACTTAAACTATATAGGTAGGTACCTTATTATTAACTTAATTAGGGTGCTCCTAAGGCTTAGGCAGAGCCACACTCAAGGGGCCAAAGAGCCGCATGTGGCTCACGAGCCGCAGTTTGCCAACCACTGTTCTAGCCTATGGTAGCTTCAGGGACAGTGCAATCCCAATAACAGTAAGAAAATGGTGTTTCTCTGGCTTGAGGCTCCTCTGGTAGAATTATGGATGGCCCTCTTGTTTACACAAACCTATTTTTATCACCAGCAAGGGTGCTGGGCAGTTTGCAAATGCTCCTGTTGTCACTTAATAGTTCAACCACTCCGGTTATTGATTCATCATTTATGAGCACCTATAGGTGTCATGCTGGCTCAGGCATGCTGCCCACAGAGAGTTTGCAGTCTGTTGAATGAGGATCAGCGTCTTCCCACCTTGGGCCATAAGAGGGTTCCCTTCTCCAGGCCTTGGCCCCAATCACAGACTGGGGGCCAGATGGCCTGCCAAACCCACAGGAGGCTGGATCTGCTTTGGGCCAGAACCTTCCCCCTTCCCAGAGGCTAGAAACATCTTCCCACCAGCAAACCCATCACTATGGCCACCTTGTTAATCCTTCTGCCTCTTCAGCCCTTCTTACCGTCCTCTAGCGCTTTAACTCAGTCTTGGATATCCTTGATACTCCATACACAGAGCAGCCCTATATTTCCATAGACCATAGACAGTATAGCTTTCCCAGGTACATCTTCAGGGAAGACTGTAGGGTTCCAGCCTGTGTAGAGGTTCCTGATTTGGTAAACTGGAAACAGCTGCCCTCTGGCTGCCTGCTTTAAAAAAGAAGAAGAAAACAAACAAAAACACCTCCCTTTGCCCTGACTGGTTTGGCTCAGTGGATAGAGCGTTGGCCTGCGGACTGAAGGGTCCCAGGTTCGATTCTGGTCAAGGGCGTTAAAAAAACAAAACACCTCCCTTAAGGAATATTGTTTGGAAATAATATGGAAGGGAAACCATTGCAGAAATGAATTCATTTAAATATTAACTGTGGGAGCGTATTTATCTCAAATATAGGCTTTTCTTTTTTACCTAACATGATTCTCATAAGAAGAGGTACACAGCGCATTTTAGATTCCAGGAGGCCTTGACCAACTCAAAGCCTACAGAATATAACACCTCTGATCCTACATGCTTTCCCACATGTCCACATCCGTTTGAGCTTTTAAATAATCACGTGAGGTAAGACCATTAAATTAGGAAACACACTAAAAAAATGGAATGACTGGTTCAAAGGCACACGACTCATTGTACTATTTAAACCCAAACTCATGTTTCCTATAGATAAATTCAGGACCTAGCTTATGAGAAACATCAACACCAAATATTCACAGAGTCCTTTACAGTGTGTAAAGCACCTTTATGTATTGTGTATACTCTCACCTAACCTCATTTTAACTTGTGTGTGATCCTAAATACCTCATGAATAGCTGGGGTTGCATTATTTCTTTTCGAATGAACGTGACTGCACGCCATCCCCTTGGATGCCAAACAAAGCATCCGTTGCCCCTCACAGTCTTCTCAGAAGCCCAAAAATTCTGTTGGCCACAGGCCCTTGTTGGCCTGGATTATAAAGTCAAATCTCACTCTCTGGTCAGGGCTTCTTGAAAATACTTTTGAATCCTTGGATGAGAAGCTCATCTAGTATTAATAATCTTGCCAAGATTATGCAAGTCCTCCCTCTCATCTCTCACTGGGGTTGTCAGTTCTTCAAGCAAGTGGCTCTCCAGGGATTCTGAGAGCTGATGGGACTTTGAACATGGGATTTGAAAAAATGTTTCTCTGCCTTATGAAGGGGTTAGTAGGAAGCCCCTCCCCCCAAAGTCATTGGTCATTTATCATTTTCAAGTAACATGCTTATTAAAGAAAATGCAGGAAAATATGGGAAAAGATAATCCATGAACTCATCACTAAAGTAAGTACCTTCAGGAGAAAAATAAGGCTTTATCAAAATATTGTCAATGGTAGGTAAATTAGCAGAGTCACATAAAGCTTTCTGAAAAACCAGAAATTGGGAACTAGAAATGTTAAGCAACCTCAAACTTTCATTCTAGAAAGTACAAAATCAACAGCCTTTGGTTCCGTTTACAGGAATACTGAGATGGTTGGAGTACACTTCCCTTCTGACAGTCCATGATGTAGGCAATTTGATGATGCTGTGGTCCAGACGCTGGCCATGAAACAAAGCTGCTGAGAATGTTACCTCGTGTTGAAAGAATTCTTTGAAGTGCCTCTCCTGAATAAAGCCCTCTGAGAGTACTCTACAGAAAGACCTCCGCTGGAGGCCAGGCCCAGCCGTTGAACTGGTGTGAGGATTTATTGACAGTCACTCCACCAACCCTGAGCACAGGCACCTGCTTGAGGCTACAGGGATACAACAATAGACAAAACACACAAATCGGCCCTTGGTGATCTTACATTGGAGGTTGGTGAGAGAGCGAGACAAAGAACCACATAATTGGTTTAGGATGTTAGAAGGTGATGGTGCCAAGGAGAAATTCAGAGCAAGGAAGAAGGATAGGCCAGAGGGGTGGGGTGAGTATGCAGTTTTAAACAGAGTCGGGGAAGACTACAGACAAAGGTTACAGAGGGAGCCAGCTCAGTTTCTCTCCCAGGCAAGGGGAAGAAGTGCAAAGGCCCTGTGGCCAGCAGAACAGAGAGGGGGAACAGAAGAGGAGCTGAGAGCAGATTGTGAGAGCCTTGTAAGGACTTTAGCTTTTACTGTCACATCAGGATGAGGTATGCTGGGCAAGAATTCTGCCCAAGGAAATTCAGGATAGTTGTTTATCTATATGGACTAATTATGAACTGCATATTACCTTTCCTTTAGAAAACAGCAAATTCTGCTCCCTGCAGTCTACACAAAACTTTATCACCAAGGTATTTGCTATCTGTAGGCCTGGCCCTGTGGACACACTCTTCCCAGACTCTTCTCAGCATGTTTTAAGTGCCCAGAAACTGACTCCTCCTCCCAGACAGGCAGTGAATGTTTCCCTGTTCTGCAGACACTGGTCTGTAGTCTGGGTAATCTTCTGGGAAAAATGCAATGAAACATCCAGGCCAGAGTCTGTAAACTAGGAATAAAAATAACAATAACAGTTTACATTATCTAATGCTCACTCTTTGCCAAAGTCCTTAGCTGAGCTGTTTTCTTAGATTCTTTTTATTTAACCCTCATACAAGCCTATCAAGCAGGTACTATTATTGCCCCAAATTAACTAATAAATAAATTTTCCCAAGACTACCTGGCTAGTGCATGATGGAATCTCACAGAAACTCGGGCTTTTGGATCCAGAGTCCATATTCTGAAGCAACAAAGTTAAGTGAATGCAGGGGTCTCTGGGTCTGGCTTCTCCATTGCTGATTGTGTGAATTAGGAGTGCAGAAATGAGAGGGAAATGGAACACCATTTTCTTTTTGCCCTGATAAATGAAATAAATCTAAAGATGCAGTTCTTGTTTTATTTTTAGACATCCTGGCCAAGCAAAAGTACTTAGGATCGAATCTGAAACCTGGGTATGTGCTCTGGCCAGGAACAAACCTGCCACTTTCGGTTGTACGGGATCCACACTCCAACCAACTGAACCACATCGGCCACGGCCAGTGGGGGAGATTCTTAACTGTATTGTGCTAGAATCCAGAGCGGACCTAGTCACATTACAAATGCTAGTCTCAGAGGCCACCTGTAACCATCTGAAAGACCTTCAAGGAAGTCGAAACCCATTTTAAGAACCACTGACTGTCCTCAAGTTACTTCCCTACACTTCTCTAGTGCAGTGGTTCCCAACTTTGGTTGCACATTAGAATCACCTGGGAATCTTTTTAAAATCCTGATTTCTGGGCCTCATCCTCTGGAAATTCTGTTTCTTTGTTATGGGGTGGGGCCACAACATTAGTAACAAACAATTTCTGGAGGATGAGGCCCAGAAATCAGGATTTTAAAAAGATTCCCAGGTGATCCTAATGTGCAGCCAAGGTTGGGAACCACTGCTCTAGTGAGTCCTTCCACCTATTAAATACAGCCTATTCCTCATTAAAGTGAACTTGAGCACTATTCCAAGCGCAAGCGATGTCTTAAAGACACCCATGGCAACATGTGAAACATCCCACTCTGTTTTTCTTTTCCAAACAAGAACAAATTATCTTGGAACCTGACTAATTTTACCGTGGGAGGATATATATATATATATCTCAACACAAACCTTGTGTTCAGTAAGTGCACTGGCAATAGTTGTCATTATTTATATCACTTTGTTCCGAGCAGGGTACTGCGCGTTCCATACAAACACATCCACCCTCTCTGTGGGCTCCCAGAAGCCTCTCACCACCGTGGGGGCTCTTTGCCCTTGGAAGGGATTTCTCTCCACTCAGATTGAGACAGGCTCTATTTTGCCAGGCTTCTGCGTGTGTTTTTGTGGGGAATTTCCTGCTGTCCTCCACATTCCTTCTTCTTCAACCCTCTGCATGTCACAGACTATCACCGGCATCAGCAGACACCCTTCTCTCCCCACCTATACTTCATTAAAGAGAGAAATGGGATTTGCTGTTCTCAAACATAAACACAGGGGACATGCTGAGGGGTAGCTTATCACATGCGTGAATGCAGTAGAAGTTCTGCGGTAGGATGTTAAATATAGAGAGAAAAACCAGAATGGTCAGTTGAAGCAGGTGCTCCTGGGCCTCGCCTCGGCAACTGCCCACCGGGATTCTTGCCTCTGCTGCTCAGCTCTCACAGCTGATTCAGGTAACGTTTGTTAGGCTTTTTCAATGGGAAGGGTATTCCAAATGAATCAGCTAAAGTCATAGAATGGGATTTGACTTCAGGGAGGATAACGCAACAGAAACACAAGTTTTCAAACGCTTGGCAGGAGCCCATGGCAAGACTAAAATAGTCTAAACCCACATTGCGTGACTTTGTGTCAAGTAAAGATTTCCTGTGGGCCCTAAATCTGCTCCAGAATCTGCTTGGCAATCACTATGCATCCATACTTTGCAAAGATCGAGGTAGTTTACTGGGCACTCTTTCTAGGTAAGAGATTGCAGAGACCGAAGATTGATGGAAATGAAAGGTAGGGTGCATTCTGATTCAGGAACACTCCCCTGCAAGGTCTCCATAGCCAAACACTAGCCAGACCCCCAACCCTTTCAAACTTAGAGGTGTGTAAATGGGTGTGTTTTTCAGAAACCATGCTGCATCTTTTTTTTAAAAAGCGGTTTATATATTTTTTTTCTTAAATATTTTTAAAATTTATTTCAGAGAGAGGAAGAGAGAATGAGAGAGGGATAGAAACATCAATGATGAGAGAGAATCATTGAATGGCTACCTCCTGTATGCTCTCTACCTGGGGTCCAGCCGAAATTCTTTGGTCATGAGCCCTGATGGCCAGATGAGGGCCAACCAACTGAGCCACACCAGCTAGGGCCATGCGGTACCACTTTTATCCAGCAGAGGGAAGTAGAGTGCCAAATCAGTGCAGAAATAACCAGAACTCCAATGTACACACACAACACACACACACTATTCAGCTTGATATTTGCCCTGTGACTTTTAGATACTGAAGAATACTGTCACGGGATTAAAAATAACTTCTGGATGAAGCCAGCTTTGGACAAAATTCTGTAAAAGGAGATGTTTATTTTAGGTAAGTGCTTGTAGCCCCTGCCACGCTTCAGGAGTCCCTGGGAGACATTGTGCAGCATGACGCCCTATTTCAGGCTTGGCCTTCCGGCAGTCTGGTGTTTCCATGTTGTCCATCCCCCAAGCTATGAAACAACCTGCTAAGGTCATGCAATGTCTCTGTGGTCTTCTGAGTCCATGATATTCCTAAATTGGCTTACTGTTAACCTAAAAATAAAAGGCCTTTCAAAGTGAGACACAACAAGCATTTATTGAGATAAATAAGAATGGTTATTCAGGAATCATTAATGGAGGCAGAATCCCAAGTAATGTTCTGACTAGGAGACAAAGGCAATGGGTGTTCATGAGAAAGGGAGGGAAAACAATTACATCAATAGAAGGAACCCATTTCTATTGGCGCAAATAACATAACATAGTGATGTTAATCCTAAACAGTGTTTTTAATTTTTTCAGTCCAGCAAGTCAGCAGTGTAGTGGTCATAACAATAGCTTTCTTGTTATCTTTGCAAACAGTTCTTTTGCAAGGCACAGCGTTGCTTAGATCCAGGCCAAAGGACATTTTGCCCTGTTCAACATTCCAAAGATCTGGGACATAAGACCTGCAAAGCAGTTCCCCTGACGTGGCAGTTCCAGTTCCATTTTTTTAAAAATATATTTTATTGATTTTTTACAGAGAGGAAGGGAAAGGGATAGAGAGTTAGAAACATCGATCAGCTGCCTCTTGCACACCCCCCACTGGGGATGTGCCCGCAACCAAGGCACATGCCCTTAGCAGGAATCACACCCGGTACCCTTGAGTCCGCACGCAGGCTGATGCTCTATCCACTGAGCCAAAGGGGTTAGGGCTCCAGTTCCATTTTAAAGTGGCTCCATTTATGTTATTGTTTACACCAACAGAAACGGCTGTTATAAAAATCAGGTCCCTGGGCTCCATTTCAGAACTAATGAATCCAGTGTCTGGGTTGGGCGGGGTCTGAGTCCAGGGTTCGGGTTGCTTTTTATTTTTAAGCTCCTTGGTGCTGATAAATCATTTTTGTGTTTTTTTTTTTTTTTTTTTTTGTCTTCTTGCAAATGTGTCAGGAGAGAGTTACATTTTCTCTTAAGGACTAATTTAATCAAGTTTTATAAAAAGCACCACAGGTGAGAATACATATGGTGCCGAGAATATGTCACCTCACTAACTGTTAGTCTTCTTAGTTTTCTCTTTGAAGGAGATGTGTTTCCCCTCGTGGTTCTGCTGTTTCCATGCTGCCACAGGCAGGCATAGCCTAGAGATCAGAATTGAGAGGAGCATCTGTAGGTCTTCAGCCAACCAATATCGAGTGTCCTGAAGTCAGTATGCAAGGCCCTGCCTGCAAGAGTTGAGAGGGTGCAGAACTGCAGGGGTTGACAGTAGAATAAAGAAAAGCGAAGGTGTGTGTGTGGGGGTGGGGGGTGGGGGGAACAGATGATGCCGCGGTGGGAGGACTAGGGGCAACAAGGTTGCATTAGTTCATTGAACATCCTTAAGCAACAGAGAGACAACCATGAATAATGCAGAGCTCCTGCCCCCAGGAAGCACCACGGGGGTAGGTAACATCCTTTTTTGTTGTTGTTAATCCTCACCCAAGGATTTTTCCATTGATTTTTTTTTTTTTTTTTTTTTTTTTTTAGAGAGAGAGTGAAAGGGAGGGGGAGAGAGAAAGAGAGAAAAACATCCACCTGAGAGAGACACATTGATTGGTTGCCTCCTGTAGGCACCTCAACTAGGGCCACAACCAGGGCCAGGGATCGAGGTAACTGCCCTGGACTGCAATCGAACCCGCGATCTTTCAGTCCACGGGCTGATGCTCTAATCACTGAGCGGCCGGCCAGGGTTCTTTTTTTTAATTATTTTTTTTTTCAATTACAATTTACATTCAATATTATTCTGTATCCGTTTCAGATGTTACAGCATACATAGACAATCATGCACTTTATAGAGTGGTCCCACCTGGCACATGCACACTTATTAGATATTAATGACTATGTTCTCTACGCCGTGTAATGTACATCTCTGGGACTATTCTGTCCGCTCACACTCCAGCGGGACCAGCGCCCTTTTCCCAGCGCTGGGCGGAAAGAGCGCTTGCGCTCAGGACGCCGGGGCGCGGGGCGGCCTGGGGAGGCGGGAAGGAAGGGCCTTCCCTTCTACTTCAACTCCTGCAACGCCCACTCCCGCCGCCGGACTTCCCCGCGAGAGCTACAGTCTCCCCTCCACCGCCTCCTCCCCCTGCCGCCTCTCCCGCCTCCCGCTCCCCACCCCGCCCCCGTCGCCGTCTCCCGGCCAGGGAGCCCAGGGGGCGGGGCCAGTTCCGCGACGCCTACTAACCACGCCCCTCTCATGGGGTCGTCTTACCGCGAGACCGCTGAGTCCCGCCTTCAGATCACGCGCAGACCCGTTGCTCCGCGCCCGCGGCCCTGCACTTCACTCGCAGGTGCTCGGGCTGGGTGGCAGCGCCATGGAACGCAGAGGGACCTGCGAACGCGGCACGTCGCCCGGGCAACCGGGGACCACAAAACCTTTCCAAGGCGGCGGCGGCGGCGTGGCGGATGCGATGATGTCCAACCCCGAGCCTGGGCTGCCCCTTCTGCCGGGCACATCCTGTGCGGACCCCACGGTGAGGACTTAGCCGCCCAACCCCCACCTATGGCTACCTGCCCCCCCCCCCCCCCCGGCTTTGCAGGGCTTGCCGTTTAGTGCACCTCCTTCCTCCTCCACCCGACCGTTCTCTGTGCCCTTCAGACCCGGCCTCTGCCCCGACCCTGTTCTGTCTTACCCACCACGATTCTGTCGTCCATCCCCCCCCCCGTCATTCCCCCCTCCCCACACGCAGCCTCGCCCTCCCTCTCACATTCGCTATCCTCTGCTCCATCCCTTTCTGATTTTTCCACTCCACCAGTTGGCCCCCTTCGCTCAGTCCGTTAGCGTAGCCAGGGTCTTCCTTGCTGCTCTAGCCTCTGCTTCTCCTCCCTCTAGACCCGCCTCTCCACCTCACCCCAAGGCCTCTGTCTGGGCCCCGCTCATTCTCCCACACCGTACCCCGCTCATTCTCCCACACCGTACCCCGCTCTGCGCAGCTCCATCCCTGACCGCTTCCACCTCCGCCCTAGCCTCGGCCCCTTCTCCCACTCAGCATCCTACGCCGCCATCCTCATCCCACGGCCCCACCCCACCCTCTCTCCCCAGCCCATCCTCCTGCCTCCTCCCTCCTCCACCTCCTGGATCCTGGACCCAGTCATCTCCTCACTCGCAGCTCCGCTTTCAGTCTTATGTGTCATTTCCACGCATCCTCTTCTTTCTGCCAGGTTCTTTCCCACAGTCGGCAGGCTTCTCATTTACGCTTCTACGCAGCTCCTTCCCTTTTCTGTCCAGCTCTCCTGCCTTTCCAATAATATGCTCCCACCTTCTCCCCATTCCTGTATTATCTTTTTTTTTCTCAATTGTTTCCCCAAAAGTTAGACTTTCAACACAGGACTATTTTCCTCCCAAACCACCCTTCCCTGCTTTGCAGAACATAAGTCCATTCCAGTTCCTTCAAGGCCACTACAATTGGTTAATTTTTTCTACCCCTATTCCTATTATTTCGCTCTAACATTTTAATAAAAGACTTAAATGTATTTAGTTGCATAAATTGAAGAGAGAAGAAAGTGTTTTTTTTTCTCCTCACATAGTTTAGCCCTTGACAAAATTATTTAGTATTAATTCTAGTAGGGTTACTGAAATATATGTTGGCAGATCAATATTTAGATTCAGTAGGCTGATTATCATAGGTGGGATAATAATAATTTATTTTTATATAGTTGATTAATTTAAGCTGTAAGTTCCTCTCCATGGTCAAAAAGGTAAGATAAAATACATAGTCAATTTATTTTGGGGGTGGAGGGGATGAATTGAAAGTTTGATGAGGGAATTTGGATTCTGAATCTCTTTTTCAAATTATTTCTGCACTGACACAACATCACAGATTTTTCTCTGCGTTGTAGGCACATTCCAGCCCATGTGCAGGAGCAGCCTAGGCATTTGGTGTTGGGAGTGTGGGTTCCCCGCAAGGCAGGGCTGAGTTGATATGGGGGGTTGATAACAGAGGTGTCAGGCTCTAAGTACATATTGCTGTATATATAAGATGAACTGTGCATTGGACATATTTCATATTTTAAATACCTTGGGCAATTATCAACTCATTTGCCTTATTTGGAATTTGAAAAGCATGGTCACTGTCTTCGGCATTGAAGGACTACATATGTATATCTCTCACAGCATTCAAAACCATAATGACTAAGCAGGATGAGGGGAGGCCTTCGTTTCCTTGCTTGGGATGCCTGTGAGGATCCACTAATAAAGGTCAGATGTTGAGGGGTGTTAGCGATGTGTGTGTAAAATGGGGAAAGCAAAGGAAGCAGCTGATTTGCATCAGTCCTTAGAGGTGGAAGAGGAGGAGCTGGAAGTTACACAAATTACCTAGATAAGATGTCAACTCAGCCCATTTTGTTCTGTGTCATTTGTGTTATGCATCTGGAGCAGCACTTGTCAGCTGACTTGTGACTCTGAATATCTGAATATCTTAAAAAAAATTCACAATCCATAACTGTTTTAGCAAAAGTAGTTTACTTTATTGTACCTTTTATGTTAGCACAGATATTGAAAGATGGTAAGTTGGGCTGCAGACAAATTAGGAGGTAGGTAAGTAAGCCATTTTCTTAAAGATATTTTATGATTTATCCTAAATTTTATGTATATGTGTATATGTATTTGTGTGTGTGTATATATACAAGTATATACACACATATACATACACATATGACTTGGAAAGTAACGTACCATTACAAAGAACAGAAAAAGGAAAAATATTCCATCAAATTAGCCTATAAATTTTCTTTCTATTTTCTTTTCAACTTTACCGAGATATAATTGATATATAGCATTGTGTAAATTTAAAGTGTACAACTGGTTGATTTGCTACACATATTTTGCAAAATGATTACCACCATGTTTTAATTACTATGGCTTTGTAATATTCGAACTATAATTGACCCTTGAACAACTCAGGGGTTAAGGGCACACACGTCCTGCACAGTGGAAAATTTGCATATAACTAGAGTTGGCCCTCTGTATATATGGCTTTCTAACCACAGAACTGACCCTCGAACAACACCGGTTTGAACTGCAAGGGTCTATTGAAAAAAAAATTCACGTATAAGTGGATCTGCACATTTCAAACCTGTGTTGTTCAATGGTCACTGTAATTTGAAATCAGGAAGGTAATGCCTCCAGCGTTGTTTTTTTCAGCGTTACTTTGGCTAATGGGGGTCTTTTGTGGTGCCATACAAATTTTAGGATTTTTTCTGCTATTGGAATTTTGATAGAGATTGCATTGAATATATAGGTTGCTATTGGAGTTTTGATAGAGATTGCATTGAATATATAGGTTGCTATTGGAGTTTTGATAGAGATTGCATTGAATATATAGGTTGCTATTGGAATTTTGATAGAGATTGCATTGAGTATATAGGTTGCCCCAACTTTGTCCAGAAGGACATCTGGAATGATGTCCGGTCTTATTAACATATTATGCTTTTATTATTATAGACTAGAGGCCTGATGCACGAATTTTGTGCAAGATTAGGCCTTCCTTCCCTGGGCTGCCACACCGGCTTCCCTCCAGCATCCAGGACCCGGGGTTCCCTCCTCAGGCCACTAGCAGGCACCCGGGACCCAGGCTGACTTCCCTAGGGCTGCTGGCAGGCATCCGGGACCCAGGCTGTCTTTCCTCAGGCCACCCACAGGCACCTGGGACCGGGCTGGGTTCCCTGGGGCCGCCTGCAGGCACCTGGGACCTGGGCTGCTTCCCTTGAGCCCCCGGCTTCCTCAGGAAGGACAACCAGAATGACGCCTGGAAGACGTCTAGTCTAATTAGCATATTACCCTTTTATTATAGATTGTTCTGTTCAGATTTTCTATTTCTTCATGGTTCAGTGTTGGTAGCTTGTATGCTTCTAGGAATTTATCCATTTATTTTCAGTTATCCAGCTTGTTGGTATATAACTGTTAATAGTAGTCTCTCATGGTCCTTGTATTTCTGTGTTATCAGTATGTCTCATTCCATTTCTGTTTATATTTATTTGAATCCTCTCTTTTTCTTAGTTTACCTAAAGGTTGATCAGTTTTGTTTATCTTTTCAGAAAACCAGCTCTTAGTTTTGTTGATCTTTTCTACCATTTTTCTATTTCATTTATTTCTGCTCTGATCTTTGTTATTTCCTTCCTTTACAAACTTTGTGCTTAGTTCTTTTTCTAGTTTCTTGAGGTATAAAGTGAGGTGGCTTATTTGAGATTTTTTTGTTCCTTTTTAAGAAATTATTTTTCAATTACAGTTGGCATGCAATATTATATTAGTTTCAGATGTACAACATAGTGATTAGACGTTTCCATACTTTACTAAGTAATTACCCTGATAAGTCTAAGTATCTTTCAGACACCATAAATATAGATTTTTCTTCTTTCTTAATGCATACATTTATTGCTACAAAAATTCCCTCTTAGAACTGTGTTTGCAGCATCTAAATGGCTTTCATAGTTATGCTTCTGTTTTTGTTTGTTTCAAGGTATTTTTTTATTTCCCTTTGATTTCTTTGTGAATTTTCCAGCTTGCTTTCTGGTATTTCATATCATTGTAGTTAGAAAAGATACTTGGTATGATTTCAATCTGCTGAGACTTGTTTTGTGACCTATCATATGACCTATACCAGCCGTGGGCAAACTACGGCCCGTGGGCCGGATCCGGCCAGTTTGAAATGAATAAAACTAAAAAAAAAAAAAAAAGACCATACCCTTTTATGTAATGATGTTTACTTTGAATTTATATTAGTTCACACAAACACTCCATCCATGCTTTTGTTCCGGCCCTCCGGTCCAGTTTAAGAACCCATTGCGGCCCTCGAGTCAAAAAGTTTGCCCACCCCTGATCTATACTGAAGAATGTTCTATATGTACTTGAGAAGATTGTGTATTCTGCTATTGTTGGATGGATTTTTCTACATATGTCTGTTAAGTTCATTTGATTTAAGTATAGTTCAAGTCCAGTGTTTCCTTGTTGATTTTCTATCTGACTGATTTATTCATTGTTGAAAGTGCAGTATTGAAATTCCCTACTATTACTGTTTTTTGTTTTGGGGTTTTTTTTGGAAGGGTATATTTCTCTCTTCAGATCTCTTAGTATTACTTTAATATATTGAGGTGCTCTGATGTTGGGTACCTAAATATTTACAGTTATATCTTTTTGATAAATTGACCTGCTTATTATATAATGACCATCTTTGTCTCTCATTGCCATTTTTGGCTTGAAGCAGCGGTTCTCAACCTGTGGGTCGCGACCCCTTTGGCGGTCGAACGACCCTTTCACAGGGGTCGCCTAAGACCATCCTGCATATCAGATGTTTACATTACGATTCATAACAGTAGCAACATTACAGTTATGAAGTAGCAACGAAAATAATTTTATGGTTGGGTCACAACATGAGGAACTGTATTTAAAGGGCCAGAAGGTTGAGAACCACTGGCTTAAAGTCTATTTTGTTTGATATAAGTATACTACCCCTGCTTTCTTTTCATTTCATCTGCATGGAATATCTTTTCCCATCCCTTCATTTTCAGCCTATGTGTGGCCTTAAAACTGGAGTGAGTCTCTTATAGGCAGCATATAGTTAGTTTTTTTTTCCCCTGATCATCCAGCTTGCCTTTTCATTGAAGATATCAATTCATTTACATTTGGTGTAATTACTGATAGATAAGGAGTTACTCATGCCATCTTTTGTTGTTGTTGTTAATCTTCACCTGAGAATATTTTTTTCATTGGGGGGCGGGGGGGAGAGAGAGAGAGACATGGATGTGAGAAAAACGACACATCTATTGGTTGCCTTCTTGCATGTGCCCGGTGCCAGGGATTGTACCTGCAACCCAGGTACATGTCCTTGACTGGGAATCGAACTCACAACCCGATGGTGTGCTGGCCAACACTCTTAACCACTGAGCCCCACTGGGCACTAGTACTGTTTTTTGTTTTTCTGGCTGTTTTTTAGTTCCCTTGTTCATTTCTTCCTCCCTGCTGCTTTTCTTTTTGAATTGATGATTTTCCATAGTGGTATGCTTTGATTCCCTTCTCTTTAACTTTTGTGAATCCCCTGTAGTTTTTTGCTTTGTGGTTACCATGAGGTTTACATAAAGCATATTTATATATATTTTTTTACAGTAATAACAATTTACCTTTTATCACATATAAAAACTACCCTTTTGCTTTTCTCCTTTTATGTTTTTGATGTCAACATTTAAATTTTTTATATTCTGTATCCATTAAAAGATTGTTGAAGCTATAGCTGTTTTTAAAACTTTTGTCCTTTAACTTTTATACTAAAGTTACGTGTTAACACATCACCGGATTACAGTATTAGGGTATTCTGAATCTGACTATATGCTTACCTTTACCTGTGTGTTATATGTTTTCATTTTACAAATTAATGCCTTTTTATTTCAGCTTGATGAACTTCTTACAGTATTTCTCTTCAGTTAGGTTTAGTGGTGATAAAGTTTTATCTCACCTTTATTTCTGAAGCACAACTTTTTTGGGTAAAATATTCTTGGTTGGCAGTTGCTCTCTTTCAGCACTTTGGATACATCATCTCATTCTCTCCTGGCCTGCAAGGATAGTGTGATAGGGTTATGGAGGTTCCCTTGTAGGAGAGATTTTTTTTTCTTTTACTGTTTTTAAAAATTATCTCTTTGTCTTTGATGTAGATAGTTTTATTGTCATGTATCTTGGAGAAGATTATTTTGGTTTGAAATTTTGGGGTGATGGATTAGCTTCATGAACTTGGATATCCCTCCCTCTCTTCAGGTTTGGGGAGTTCTCAGCCATTATTTCTTTAAATAAGCATTCTACCTCTTTCTCCTTATCTACTCCTTCTGGGACTCCCAAGATGCATACATTATTTCTCTTATTAATGTCCTGTAAGTTCCATAGGCTTCATTCATTGTCATTCTTTTTTTTTATTTTTTTATTGCTCCACGGATTGGAAATTTCAATTGATTTGTCTTCTAACTCACAAATTCTTTCTTCTACTTGTTCAAGTCTTCTGTTAAAGCTACTTTTGCATTCTTCAGTTCAATCATTTTATTCTTCAGTTCCAAAATTTGTTTGGTTCTTTTTAATGTTTTCTATCTCTTTGTTGAATTTCTCATTTTGTTCTTGTATTATTTTCCTGATATTGTTAAGTCATTTATCTGTGTTCTCTTGTAGCTTTCTGAACATCTTTAAGATAATTATAGTAAACCCTCAATTTGATGAACTACGGATTTAAGGGACAAAATTTTCAGTCTGTATGTCATATGTGAAAATTAGTATTAATTTAAAAAGGCTTTTAACCAAGATTTGCTTATAATTAAATTAACAGGTTATTTTTATGTAATTAATTCACTGTTATTTTTAACAAATTTTAGTGACTAGGCCATATGTTGGAAAAAACACTAGTAATTTTGTCAACATAAATATTACATATCTACAACTATAGTCTACATATTTAAATCCAAGAGTCACTGCTTGGAAACAATGTTCAGGGAATGATTAGCACATGATCACACCACATTGCACTGTGATTGGCTCTGTTGTTTCATGGCATGACTTTCTGTAGCAGTTTTAACTCATGCTGGCCTATGTTCCCTGGGCTCTAAGCCACACCCCCACCGTGTGCATTTGTTTACTCGCAGTGACTGGGTGAATGCACGCATTTACTAGACCTATCCTATCTAATAAAGAGGGAATATGCTAATTGGCCCTCACACTGTTGCAAAGATGGCAGTGCCCACAGCCAATAAGGAGGGAATATGCTAATTGATTGATTGCCCCTCTCTCAAAGATGGCGGTGCCCACAGTCAATAAGGGGGGGAATATGCTAATTTACTGCCACACCCTCAAAGATGGCAGCACCCACAGCCAATAAGGAGGGAATATGCTAATTGACTGCCCCGCCCTCAAAGATGGCGGTGTCCATAGCCAATAAGGAGGGAATATGCTAATTGCTGCCACGCCCTCAAAGAGGCGGTGCCCACAGCCACAAGATGGCGGCACCCAGTCCCCTCAGCCCCACCAGCGCGCCTGCCTCCGGAGTCCCCCGTCCCCTCAGCCCCCCAGCCGCCCAGGACCGCCCGAGGCTCAGGTAACCAGGGCTGGCCGAGGCTTGCGCTGCCGGCAGCGGCAGCAGCAGAGGTGTGGGTTCCCACCCCTGAGGGCTCCCGGACTGTGTGGAGGGGCAGGCTGGGCTGAGGGACCCCCCTCCAGTGCATGAATTTTCATGCACTGGGCCTCTAGTATAAATTTAAAATTACCATTATACATATAGAAAGCTTTTCTGTGAAATTAAACTTTTCATACATAATTTTAATTACACAGATGTGTCTACATAAGTAAAAACAGTAAACTAATTTGTCAGTTTTTTAACATATGCATTTGGAAACCCTACTTTTTATATAGTGGACTTGTGGCTTTAACGGACACCTCCTTGTCCAAAATAGTTTGTTATGTCGAAGTTTTACTGTTTTGAGGTGTTTTTTTAATCAGGTTATTTCTGCTTCTTCATTTTTAGGGGGGCAGTTATTATAGGTTTACTGTATTCCTTTGGTGGAGTCATTTTTCATGATCCCTGCCATCTTGCACAGGTGCCTTCACATTTGAAAAAGCAGTCACCTCTGCCAAACTTTATGGACTGGCTTTGGGAAGGGAATAGTTTCACTGCTGGTGGAAGTGTGCTGCGATCCTGGGTCCAGTGCTGCAGGGCACCAAGTGTTCTGTGTAGCAGTACTAGGTCTGGCAGGGTTGTGGGTGGGCATGATGTCTCTTCAGCTCAGGCCACTGGTGTGTACCGCATTGACAACTGTGTGGTTCTTGGCAAGCACTGTAAGTGTTCTGCGGTGGCTGCAGAGGCTGTCGGGGTCTTCCATGGCACCTCCAGGTCCAGCTGCTCAGGACCAACACAGGCAGCATTGGAGACCCAGAACCAGTGGTGTGCACATAGTCAGTTACAGGGGGCCAAATGCAGGTGTAGCGTGTAGTGGCAGGGGCTGTTTGCAGACACATGATAGTGGAGGAGGCCAGAGCAGCAGCAGGTCTGGGGCAACTGTGGCCTCACTGGCTGCTACAGAGGCCCTGGTTTCCGGCATGCTCTCTGTGGCTGCACACACTCTTCAGGTGCACACTCACCCCTGGGCGTGCACATGGCAGCGGAGGCCTGTGATGAGGTAAGGCCAGTTACATGGCAGGTGCACAGCTGAAGGGGCTAGCTCCAAGCTCATGCACAGCAGTGGGGGTCATCGGGGCAAGGGTGGGGGGTGTCTATGCTGGGATCTTATGCTTGAGCAGCTGCAGAGACCTGAGCTTGCTACCGCTGGTCGGGACATGGGAAAGAGAGGGAGAGTGGAGGGACTCAGGTGGCTGGTGTCAGCAGACATGAAAACCTGTGGGGTGAAGTCTGCAGGAAGTACACAGTGGCTACAGCTGTACTTGCTATTGGCTTCAGGTGAGTGGCAAAATCGGCTGGGTTTTTCCACTGAGCAGTTCTCTGTGAAGCGCAGTCACTCCCACTCAGTGGCTGCTGCCAGCAGCCCCTGTTTTTCTTCCTTGTTCCTAGCCGGCTTTATACACTTCAGCTTAGCTGCTCTGGGTGAAACTGGTTGTCACCCTCTCTTTTTTTCCTGGAGAGGGGAAATCTTTCTAGATCGGTAGCTCCCTCGATGCTGGGGGATGGGATGATACTGGCAAAATGAAGTTATCTTCCTTCTCTTTTTGTGAGATTACTGTCAGTTTTTTTTGTTCCACTGTGTTGTTTATAGATAGCTGACTAACCATTGATCTTTGTGAGGGCATGAGGACACTAGGGCCTCCTGTGTCACCATTTTGGCCCCTCTATCTTCACATTTATTTCCTTTACACTTCATTTTTTATTTAATATTTTTTTCCAAATCCCCAATAAAAATGAGTTCATTGGGGGGGAAAAAATGGACATCATTCAGAAATGTTTAATACAAACAGAGCATTCACCAAATCTAGTCTCTTTTCAGGTACGTGTTTGCATGCTTGTAATTGTAGTACATATACTTTCATAGGCTGCTTTAGGGGGCTTATTAAATCAAACATTTCTCCTGGATTGCTACATAGTTTTTAAAACTAGTATTTTAATGACTGCATAATAGTAGTCCACTCAGTTTTCTGTCATTTACTCATATGTATGATTTTCGATTGTTTCCAGCGTTTTTATTATTGTAATTAAAGTTATAATGGTCAACTTTAGAAATATTATTATTTCTGATAATTTTAGATTATATCCTTAAAACAAAGGATTGACGTGGAATTATTGAGTTCAAGATTTTAAATATATAATATCTACTTTCTTTCCAAAGAGTTGTGTGAATGTATCAGTGTCGTAACAAGAAAGGTCTTTCTTTTCAGGTAAAAATTGATTTCGCAGAACCAGCTCTTTTACGTTCCATAGTCTGTGACCACTAGATAAGACAAAAAACATGGGAAGTCCAGTGAAAAAATAGTATTTTGAGAAACTGAAATTAATATTTTGGTTTCTCGTGAGAAGTGAGCTGGTAATGAATTGGCTGTTCTGGAGCACGGCTTTATGATTTAAACTCAGGATGCTGCTGCCCTCCTTGCTCCTGGCCAAAAATATCAGAAACTTAAAATATAGGCATACTGTTTTTAAAAAAATAAAATATTTTTTATTGATTTCAGACAAGGAGAGAGATAGAAACATCAGTGAGGAGAGAGAATCATTGATTGGCTGCCTTTTGCACTCCCCACCCTGGGGATCAAGCCAGCAACCTGGGCATGTGCCCTTGACCAGAATTGAACCTGGGACCCTTCAGTCCACAGGCTGATGTTCTATCCACTGAGCCAAACCAGCTAGGGCTATAGGTATACTTTTTGATAGAAGGTTTGTGTTGTTTATAAGCAAAAGTTTAAGTTATGATATGTTTGAAAGTGAGCCCTTTTACCTAACCAATTTTATTAATGATGCACTTCTTTTCTTCTTCAGAAAACGGACTTCCATAGAAGCCAGACACTGAGCTACACTCATGGCTATGCAATGGCTCG
Organism: Myotis nattereri; assembly: GCF_964212035.1. Lineage (NCBI taxonomy): Eukaryota > Metazoa > Chordata > Mammalia > Chiroptera > Vespertilionidae > Myotis > Myotis nattereri. The sequence continues at coordinate 22,957,500 of NC_138081.1, forward strand.
TCGTCCAACGGTTGGAATAGGCGGGGACCGGCTGCAGGTCAACCAGCTGTCCCAGGCTGACCTGGATGAGTTGGCCAATAAAGCACCACTTCTAACTTATGGTGAACCTAAGCCGGCTGCACCTCCGGAATTTATTCCTGCGCATGTGGCTTTTGACAAAAAGGTACCATATGGGATTTTAGAGTACCCCTTGAATTCAAATTTCTGAGAGCCAACTCTTTGCAGAAAAGTCAACAATAAACCACAGGTTTTCCAGAGTACTCTGAAGAGAAAATTATTCAAATGCCTCAACCCTTAGTCATAGACAGCTGAACTCAGGATTGAAAGGGCCTTTCTTTAGTCAGGAAGCTGATTACAGAAAATAATTCCCCATAGACTTCACTGAAATATTTTCCAAATACAGTTAAGGGAAAGTTGGGTGAATTCTGAATTCTGAGTTCATATTTCTCTATGTTTACCTGCTCTGTGTTTCCTACTTTTTGAAGTTTTATATTTTGTAATGATGACAAATCCTTAACCTCTGTGAAATGCAAGATGTCATCATGAGTACAACTCCATCTGTTGTCAGTTTTCTCTGGGCTGTCTTCCTAAGTTTCTGTCTTTTAGGGAACACTTCTGGCTTGGCATGGTGTAACTCAAGGGTGGTATAACATTGTGTTTGTGTCTCATTTGCTCTTCTGCTTTTGTCCTGGGAGTTACCTTATTTCCATCTGTTGACATTTCCACATCATCTTTGGTTTTCCTTGTCAGTGATCTCCTCTTTTCACTAAGGCCAGGTGTCCTAACTATGGCCATGCAGTGGAATGACTGATGGGACTTTTTTTTAAAAAATCTCAACCTGAGGATATGCTTTTTATTGTTTTTAGAAACAGGGTGAGGGGGATTGGGAAGGAGAGAGAAACATCAATGTGAGAGAGAAACCGATTGGTTGCCTCCCATATGCACCCCAACTAGGGATCAGACCCACAACCTAGGTTTGTGCCCTGACTGGGAATCAAACCCACCCTTTTTGGTATGCAGGACGAAGCTCCAACCAATTGAGCCACAGCCAGGGCACTGATGGGACTTTTAAGAAACTTAGATGCTTCCCCAATCCTCAATGATTCAGATTTCCAGTGATTTTTATGTATAACTGGGACTGAGAATTACTGACCAGTTTTTATAAGTTACCTTTCCTAATTTACTCCTAACCTATTTTTTGATCCTTTAATGCTATTTTTGTTCAATGGCTATATTATTTTCATCCAGCTAGACAACATTTATTGAGTACCTATGGAAGATATAAATAGTCTGGTTGTTGTGGCTGATTGAGCATATCCCATACATCGAAGGGTCACCAGTTCGATTTTTGGTCAGGGTACATATCCAGGTTGGGGTGCATGCAGGAGCAACCGATTAAAGTTTTTCTCTCACATCAGTGTTTCTCTCTCCCTCTTCTTTCCTCTCTCTCTAAAGTAATCAACAAAAACATTTTTTAAAATATTAAAGGAATTCTGGATAAAATTTAGTCTGGTGGTAGAACTATGCTATTTACATTAATAATCAATGAATTTACACAATTTTTAATGTATCAGCCAGAATCAATATAACCCCCATTTCCTCATCTCAATTATCACATTTGATAGGAAAAATTCACATATTCATTCATAATAAACCTAATATCCACTAGCTGGTATCAGTTATACATATGGCTATTTCTTTACTTGTTTCTTGTTTCTCTTCTTGATTCACAGGTGTGACAGGCACTGCAAAATCAGTAGATAAGGGAGAGGGGTGAAAATACAAGAGAGTAGTGAGATAGGTATTTAATAATTTATCAAGATATAAATCCTGGTAGGTTCAATTTTTATTGAAAAGAATAGCAAATAACTATGATAAACTAGAAAGTGATAAAGTTATATATGTCATGGAAAGTATTATTGAAATGCAGAGAGGGGGAAATTGTGCCTTAATAGAAAATAGGCTTCTTTATATTTTTGTTCTTCTATGTTATTTTATGCTTATTGTCATTACTTAATTTATGCTTTTAAAATAGTATTAATAATTCATTTTTAAAAGATAGTAGGCATGAAGAAGTATACTTATATTTTAAATTTCCTATTCATTTTACTTGGATCATCAAAATTTCTAGATAAATAATCCTTACCATAGATAATAAGGTAGAGAGTAGTTAAACCCATGGTTTTGAAACTAAGATTTTTTTTTAGAAGAGGAATTTATAGTTTTTCTGAATTAAATATGTTTAATTTTTTTTTAGAAATACCCATAGTCAAATTAATAGCAAACATATTTGTCCATATTTTGGACAGACTTTGTACTGTCCCTTATCTTTAGAGTATAACTTCGTTCCTTACGCAGGTGATAATGACCAGGACATGTGCTGTGAACACCCTCATCTTTTTTCTTTGTTCCCATAACGGTTCTCATTGTTACCCCCTATGTTCAACTTCCCACCCTCATATCCCACTCTGTGTTCCTGATGTTATTCTACTTTCATCTCTCATCTTTAACTTTCATACTACTTCCATTTCAAACAGCTAGTAATTTTTTTACCTAGGGTCAAAGTATGCTGCCTTAAAAAAATTTCTACCTTGTGACCCCTTTAACAACTTCCTTTCTCACTTGACTGTCAAATCACTTACAATTTGACATCTCTCTGCCCTCAAGCCCAGAACTATTTTTTTTTTTTTTTGCCAGCATTCCCTTTGACCTGTTTGCAATATTTGCCATTGTTGATCCTCTCTTCCTTCTTGAAACTTTGCTTTTCTCTTGCTGCACTGAATCTTCACTCCTCTGGTTTTCCTCTCTCTCCATCTGGCTGCTCCTACTCTGGCCTCCCCTTCTCCTCTCATTTTTAACTGTAAGGATTGTAAAGGGTCTCTTCTCATTATTTTATACTAGTGGCCTGGTGCACGAATTCATGCACATTGAAAGAAAATTAATTAGAAGAAATATTTTAATATCACTACTCGCCCTTTCTCTATAATAGAAGTGTCAACCAATTTCATGACCGACAATGACAGATCAAAACACACACGTGCGATTGGCGCTAGCGAGAGCTTTATACGTATTGTGCATGTGTGAGACAGCTTAGCCTTTTATAGATACAGAATAAACTTGCTTAATTAGACCTGCTCTCTGATTTAGCTAAACTTTTTCCAGCCCAGTGAAGCACCCCAACTTCTCTTTCAGGTAATTGTCAGCAACACAGCAGTAAATATCAACACAAAGATTATTATTGTAGATTATGCAGGGAGAACAAAGGGTAAAATATTTAACTGCAGCAGTGTTTGACTATATTCTGTGCAGTGAGAAAACCTGAAGTCATTTCCAAGGTCCACAATTTCTTACTTCTTTTCAGTCGGGTCAAGTTTCTAAACTTTCTAAATTTCCATTTTCCGGCTAATGAAAAGAAAATAGGATTCCACTGAGTCTCCTACCTACCTACTCCAGGACTTCTGTGAGGATCAAATGAGATGAGGCACGGGAAAACGCTTCACAGACATTTGGTTAAAGTGTGAAATGTTTGCACCTGGCTATAAAGCAAGTCGTGTTCCTGGGCTGAAGAAACTGCAAGGAGGCTAGCCGTCGAATTGCTACGTGATGTCATTACCCAGATGGACACTTAGCATATTAGCCTTTTATATATATAGATTCCTCAGAGAGATTTTGCCCACTTTTATGGTTTCAACTGTCATCCCAAAGTAGACAACTATTGATACTTCCAATTCTGACCTTTTTGAAAATGCCGTAAGATATCTCCACCTGGATGAGCTGTGGGCACCTCAGGTTCTGTATGTCTTTCACCCAGACCACTACCTTTTCTTATAGATGTGCTCTTTCTGTATGGCTCCACTAGGTAATCAAAGTGTGAAACCCAAGCCATTTCAGGTTTTCTTCCCCTTCAGTGAGTTGCTAATTCAAGTATATCTCACTTCCATTTCCTCTACACTGTCATAGTTCAAACAAGCAATATGTTAACTGTTAACATACTGTTAACCTTTGTAGTAGTCCCACACCTGTTTTTTTTATGCTCGTAGCATGTCCAGTGCTTGGTTTAGTACCCAAAGCACATTATGTCATTTTTCTGTGAAAATGCCTTCAGACTCTTTTAACCAGTATAGTGAATATTACCGCTGTCCACCTAGCTGCTTTCGTCCCCCAACCTGAAAGTCATCCTTGATTCTTTTCCCTCACAAGCTCTATCATTTCCATCTCTAAAATGTATAACTACTTTGCTCATTTATTTTCATCTCGCTACTTACAATTAATTTTCCAATTAGCAGGCAGGGTTATCTTTTAAAAGTAGGTATCAGTTTTGCGTTTTCTCTTTCCAGCCGGCGCCGCAAGATCAGGGGCAAGAGAAAGCCCTACCACAAGAACCGAAACAACACTAAGATTGGACCCCTCCGCATACACACAGTCCGAGTGCCCAGAGGCAACAAGAAGTACCTAGCCTTGAGGCTGGACGTGGGCAACTTCTCCTGGGGCTCAGAGTGTTGTATGCGCAAAACAAGGATTATTGATGTTGTCTACAATGCATCCAACAACAAGCTGGTCCCCACCAAGACCCTAGTAAAGAACTGCATTGTGCTCGTTGACAGCACAGCGTACCGACAGTGGTACGAGTCCCACTACGCACTGCCCCTGGGCTGCAAGAAGGGGCCACGCTGACTCCTGAAGAGGAAGAGATTTTGAAGAAAAAACAAAGAAGATTCAGAAGAAATATGATGAAAGGAAAAAGAATGCAAAAATCAGCCATATTCTCGAGGAGCAGTTCCAGCAGGGCAACCTTCTTTCATGCATCGCTTCAAGACCAGGCCAGTGTGGCTGAGCAGAGGGCTATGTGCTCGAGGGCAAGGAGCTGGACTTCTATTTGAGGAAAATCAAAGGACTGGAAAAGCAAATAAATCCTCTTCCTTCCAATCTTAGCTCATGTAATAAAGGTGTTTATTCTAAAAAAAAAAGTAGGTATCAGATTGTCATGTACTGACCTAAAACATTCTCATGGCTTTCCCAGTGTGTAGGCTAAGATCCAACTCTACAGGTTCCTCACAGTCCTACTGGGTGTGGCCCTCCCTGCTGTTTCTCCACCCTCCTCTTGGGCCTATCTTTTCCTAACCCACTGTGTTTCATTCACAATTGATTTGTTTTCCTTATTCTGTTGAAACTGTAGTATACCCTCCTCCCCCATTACAGGGCCTTTGCACATGCTGTTTCCCCCCTCCTGGACTAGCTTTCCTGTGATTGATACTCAATAAACATTAGTTTTAAAAATGAGATGAATTTTTGTTTTTGTTGTTAATCCTCACCTGAGGATATTTTTCTCATTGATTTTTAGAGAGTGGAAGGAAGGAGGGAGGGAGGAAGGAGGGAGGGGCAGAGAGAGAGAGAAAAACATCAATGTGTCCAGATTCCTCCAGGCTGTCTAAAAGGGTAAGAGATCCTTCTGTTTTGTAACTGCATAGTATTCCATGGTGTAAATGTACCACATTTTAAAAAATATGTTTTTATTGATTTTATTTATTTTTTAATATATTTTTATTGATTTCAGAGAGGGGAGAGAGATAGAAACATCAATGATGAGGGAGAATCATTGATTGGCTGCCTCCTGCATGCCCCCGACCAGGGATCGAGCACCTGGGCCTGTGCTCTTGACCAGAATTGAACCTGGGACCCTTTAGTCCGCAGGCCGATGCTCTATCCACTGAACCAAACCAGCTATGGCAATAAGTACTTTTTTGATTAACAATCAAATAAATATTTTAGGAGTTAGAGTATTATTTTACTGAGACCTCACATATTAACTTAGCTCTCTGTATCATGAATTACATATTGAAAACATGTAGTTTTAGCTATATGTGTAGGTCATATGCCAGAGAAAATCCAAGTGTTTATTGCACAAACTGATCCATATTAAGTGATCAGAGCTGAATGTAAAGACAGAAAAACACTCCTAGGGGATGTTTTAATACATAAAATTTTTATCACTTACCATTTATGTCAGAAAACAAACTCCCAAATAACCAGAGAACTTGAAAATTTTGTGCCCTAATTAACTGAATAGTCAATTTCTTTGATTAGTACCAAATATACCATCTATATATATAAAAGGCTAATATGCTAAGTATCCGACCATCTGACCAGTTGCTATGACATGCACTGACCACCAAAGGGCAGACACTCAACGCAGGAGCTGCCGAGCTGCAGTGACTTGGCAGCAGTGGTTCTCGGGTGACACACCCCGAAACCAGAGAGGAGGGAGCTTGATTCCTGGCAGGGCCGTGGGATTCCACCTTCAACCGTGGGTTATGTTGTTGCTGGGGCACTGTCGGTCCTGAATCTGGTTTACTATACACTTGCATTTGCGTTCCACACCCTCGTATGACAGCAACTTTGCAGAGGGCCCTCTCTCACTCCGGGACCTCTCGGGGGATATCAGAGAGCCGGTTTTGGCCTGGTCCCCGCAGGGTCAGGCGGAGGGACCCCACCTGCCGGAGGGACCCTGCTCACTCAGCAGATGCTGGGGAGGGACTGAGGGAGGTTGGCTTCAGGGCGTGTCTGGCCAGTCTCACCCAGTACCACCCCACTGGCCACCTTCTAATTAATTTCCTTTCATTGTGAACGAATCCATGCACCAGGTCATTCGTGTATATGTAACCAGTTACTTCTTTTCTCTATACAGTCTGAATGTACTAAAGTGAATATAAAGCAAAAACTGAGCTTTACCTTAGTTAATTTTTCTTTTTGTTTTAGAAGGAATTGTTTAGATTTTACAAAATGATTTTGTGGTTATAGTTCACTACTGTAGATGCACATAGAATTAGGATTCAATTGTAATGATCATGTGACATAGTCTAGAAGATTGGTGTTTTTTTGATTGAGATTTTATCCTTTTATTTTTAATATATTTTTATTGATTTCAGAGAGGAAGGAAGAGGGGGAGAGAGATAGAAACATCAATGATGAGAGAGAATCATTGATTGGCTGCCTCCTAAACACCCTCTACTGGGGATCGAGCCCACAACCACGGCATGTGCCCTTGACTGGAATCAAACCTGGGACCTTTCAGTCCACAGGCTGATGCTCTATCCACTGAGCCAAACCGGCTAGGGCTAGAAGATTTGTTTATAAGTAACACATATCATTTAAAAATTTTTATTTTAAATAGAAGAAATTCAGTTTATTTTATCTTTAAAGAGTGTGTTTGTATTTCCTCCCTGCCTCCCATTCTGAGGCCAAGTTCCTGTTGCCAAAGGCATTTTCATCCCTTTCAATCTTAGAAAGCAGACGGCAGGAACATGGGTGTGCCATAGGGCTCAGTCTTTGGACTAATCTGTCTGCTTATTCTTTTGGTCTACTCTAGATGCATAGCTTGAAATGTCCTTTATATGATGATATTCTGTGCCTATAATTTGTAATTGCCTATTTGACATCTCTTTTTAATGTTTAATAGACACCTTAAACTAAACATGTTCAGAACTTAATTCCCGATTTGTCTCCTCATCCCCCATATCTGCTCCACTGCAATCTTCCCAATCTCAATATGACAGCAATTCCGTCCTTTCATTTGCTTGGGTCAAAATGTTTGAATCATCCTGATTTTCCTCTAATATTGACTTCTTTTCCAGACCCAGTCCTGCATTCCAAATTGCCCCTTGCAATATCAACTTAAACTCAGCAAGTTTGAAATTGAGCTCATCATCTGTCCTACCAAAATTATCTTCTTCATATCTCTATTTCTGTGAGAATCATCACTATAGTCCTAGCTCTGTGTTTTCTCAATACCTCATCTGGCTTCCATCCTTCTGCTTCCTCATCACCACCCAAATCAACTCGTTGTTTTTTCATCGCTGGTCATTTATTGCTATAGACCTGGACTATTGGAGGGGCTCTCAGCCTGATGGCCAGGCCTAGCACCTTCCTCCTCCATCACGGTCTGCATACTGCTGTTGGGTTTCCTTCCTCTGCTGCTGTTGCTAGAATACATCCTTGTCCCCTCCTCTTAAACTTTTTCTGACCATGTTAGCTACACAGTTCCTTTTCTGAACCACTCTAGCACTGTTATCTAAGAAGTAGTGAGGTATATGGAGAGAACTTTGGGCTGTGAGTTTACAGACTGAGCTTCAAGTCCCAGTTATGCCCTTAATACCTTTTGTGGCCTCAGACAAGCCACGGTAACACCCTGAGTCTCAGTTTCCTTGTAAAATGAGGGAAGTTTGAATAGCTGACTATGTCTAGCTCTAACATTTGTGTATTTATTAATCTGCAGCTCAAATAAAGACCATTTCATATATGAATTACTGATCCTATCCCCGCTCAGTGATCATGTCCCCAGTTCTTTGCAGTTGATCTAAAATGTTATTATAAAATGACTTATATTTTGCTTTTACCATATTATTTTTTCCTTTTAACATTCTATTACATTAACCCATCTCATCTTTTTATTATGAATTTTAAGGCCTTCATTCCATTATGTTCATGTTTCTCCTGTAAAGTTGCCTGTTCTCTTTTGGTTTTTATCTTGTTCTTCCACAATAGAGACTATACCTTTTTAGCTACAGCACTCATGTATAAAGTTGTTCTGTATTTTCTATTTATTGAGCCATATTTGAGTCTTTACTGGAGGATCTCCTTGTTTTGTTGCTCTTATTCTAGTAGAGGTTTGGGTTAACACTTTCTTACCTAAAACATCATTCTAATACTTTGTCTCCCTGAAAAGAAATATTAAAAATAGAAACAGAATAGCCCAGCCAACGTGGCTCAGTGATTGTCAATTTATAAACCAGGAGGTCATGGTTTGATTCTGGGTCAGGGCACATGCCTGGGTTGCAGGCTTGAACCCCAGTGTGGGTGTATAAGAAGCAGCCTATCAATGATTCTCTCATTGATGTTTCTATCTATCTCTGTTTCACTCTGCCTTCCTCTCTGAAATTAATAAAAATATATTGGAAAAAAAAAAGAAACAGAATAACAAATATTTATAAAATTCATCCTAAAGCCTGCCAACATAGACTTTTTATAATATTTTTACATATTTTTAAATGTACAGTAGACATGCCATTTGACTTCACACCAATACTGGTGTTCTCCAGAGGACCTAGGGTTTGCTCTATCATATATATTTCTGAGTACAATTTACATGCCAACCATGGGGGAATTCTGTGGTGGATTGATGATTTGAGTTATTCATACAAACTTTCTAATAATGTTTTTAGTATGAATATGTAAGGGGCTCCACTTCTAAAGAAATGGACGTGAGCCTTCATTTTTATTTTGAAATAAAAAGTCATAATCTTGTCCAAATTTCTTATTCTTTCCAAAAATTTTTAGAGAGGTTTTTGCCATGGACATGCAGCTAGTACAGTTAAGGTCTTTAAGCCATCTTATCAAGGAACAGATTAGTAAATAGTCTACACATAGTTTGAGCACTTAGAGCAGAAGTCAGCAAACGCATTATAGGGCCCATAGAAAATATTTTGGGTTTTGCAGTGTCTTGGTTTGCTTGAGCTGCTATAATAAAATAATAGACAGGTGGCTTACATAATAGAACTTTATTTTCTCATTGTTCTGGGGACTAGCAGACCAAGATCAAGCTTCCTGCTGATTTGGTTTCTGATGGGGGCTCTCTTCCTGACTTGCAGGCAGCTGCCTTCTTTCTTTGTCCTCACATGGCCTTTCCTTGGTATGTGCTGAGAGTGGGGGGCAGGGGAGAATGCCATTATTTCCATTGGATTAGTGTCCCCACCCTTAGGACCTCATTTAAGCTTAATTACTTGTAAAGACTCTATCTCCAAATATAGTCACATCAAGGGTTAGGGCTTCAATATAAATTTAGGAGAGGGGACACACAATTAAGACCATAGCAGCAGCCCAAATGGTCTCTCGATCACAACTACTCACAACTCTGCCCTTGTAATGGGAAAGCAGCCATTAGCAAATAAATGTTAAATTATTTGTGTAATTACTTTATATAATTTCTATGTGTTGTGAAATTCTATTGATTTTTAATCACCTAAATATGTAAAAAAAACATTCTTAGTTTGTATACAAGAGCAGGTGGCGGGTATATTTAACTCATGGACCATAATTTGGCAATCTTTGATTTAGTAGATAGGAGTGATGAATATTCAAATCCCTCTGAGTGATTTCTCTTTGCAGGAGGGTACTTGACATTTTCTGGATGAGAAACTAATACAACACCATTTTTTCTTCCCTTATGTGTTATAGGTACTGAAGTTTGATGCCTATTTTCAAGAAGATGTTTCTATGTCCACTGACGAACACTATAGGATCCGTCAGGTGCACATTTACTACTACCTGGAAGATGACAGCATGTCAGTCATGGAGCCCCTTGTGGAAAACTCTGGGATCCCTCAAGGCAAGCTGATCAAACGTCAACGCTTACCCAAGAATGACCGAGGAGACCATTACCATTGGAAAGACCTAAACCGAGGAATAAACATTACAGTTTATGGCAGAACTTTCCACATTGTTGACTGTGATGGATTCACACAGGTATAGTATATATTTTTGGAAGTTGTGGTCTCTGAGGCATTCTAATTTATGGAAGGATACATATCACTTATTAGAGTAAGATAATCTGCCTTGTATGGATTATTATATAGGTTGATTTGGTATTTGTATATGTGCCAAAACTATGCAGTGGTATCATTTTTTCACAATGATATTGAAACATAGCCATTCAAATAAAATTAACTTCCATCATAGCTGAAGCCTTTGATAAGAAACCAATTTACATGCCAGTTCAAATAGCGAGTAGAAGAGGTAGCACCCTTGATGGGGTGGAAATAGGAAAGATGCATTGGACAATGTACCTGAAGTTTGAGTTCACAAAAATAGTACTATCTTTTATTAGCAGATATGAGCCTAAATTTTTCTGTGTAATTTATATTTTTTTCCCTGTAAATCATACTTGCTATATAATAGGGACACTTGCTCTCTAAAGAATTCCTGAAATAAACCATTTTTTAAAGGACAACACTTTTTTTTATATTGACAAAAATCTTCTGCTTTCTCTATTTCATAAATATGGATTTTCTTACCATAGAGAGAGAGAGAGAGGCCCCCTTTTTTAAAAGCACCAAATGTATGCATGTGGCTCAGTGGTTGAACGTCAGCCTATGAACCAGGAGGTCACAGTTCGATTTCTGATCAGGGCACATGCTGGGGTTTTGGGCTCAGTCCCCAATTGGGGTTTTGCAGGAGGCAGCTGACCAGTGATTCGCTCTCATCATTGATGTTCCTGTCTTTTTCTCCCTCTCCCTTCCTCTCTGAAATCAATAAAAACATACATTTTTAAAAAATAAAAGCACTAGAAGCAAATATAGTTTCTCAGTTATTTTATACCTTTAATCTCATGTTACCTAATGCCAGATAAGATTAGTTTTACCATGCACTGAGCTCTTAAGAATTCAGTCATTTATCTTTTTAATTTAGTAATTTATTTAGCAAATACTTATTGAGTGCCTGCTATGTGCCAGGCACTGTCATAGGTGCCAAGTATAAAGAATTGCCCTTATGGAGGTGATTACATTCTGGTTGGAGGAGGAAACAATAAATTTATAATGTGTCAGATGCTTATAAGAGCTATCGAAGAAGCTAAATCAGAGTAAATGGGATGGAAGTTGGAGTTGCTCTATATGAAGGCTGGTCGGGGAAGGCCTCACAGATAAGGTGACAGGTGAACAAAGACCTCAAGGAAGTAAGAAAAGGAGCCACGGCACCTGTGTCATCCCAAAGCAACAGGGAAAAACTCTACAGAAGGTGGAGGTGCTAGACCATCTGTGAGATATTGTCCCCTTCAAGCATGTTTTGTTCTGTCATTGTTTAGGTTTTTTAGGTCCTTTAAATCATAGGCAGTTTCAGAATTGTACCAAAAATGAGAAATTATAAAATGTTTCTTTGAGTTATTAAATTTATTTTCACAGTTGTGTCTCTCTGGACAATTTGAACATTTGCAAATTGATCACTGAGCAGTTGATCTAAACCAGTTACAGTCAGTTCTTAATATTCATGGTAGTTTTGTTCTATAAAGTTACCACAAACACTTCATTAGCAAACACTGCACCATTGCTCCAAGGAGAAATACAGGGTTAGGTTCCTACAAGTCTCTGGTCACCACGTTTTCATCAACCCATTGGATACATAAACTTGTTTAATGTGTTTCTGTTTCAGAATGCCACATTTAAAATACACTGTTGATTCATTAACATCAAACTCACACCTGAATGAAGGTTATCTCACACATGTATTTCCTCCTTCAGGGACATCAGCCTGACTTTTTAAAAATTGTGGTAAAATATACATAACAAAATTTATCATTTTAACAATTTTAGATGTATAGTTTAGTGACATTAAGTACACAGCCTTCTTCATGTAGAGTATGAGACAGTACGTCAGCACTAAGGTTGGGGCATTTTAAACAGCGAAATCACCAGCAAATGCACAAAGTGAGAAGAAGTGGCACTAAAGAGACCACAAAAAGGATACTTTTTCAATACAGAAGCTGAAACACCACAGAAACTCACTTTGTTCAACCTCAGCTATGAATGTGTGCATTAGGCAACTCAGATTTTCATCACTGCATGTCTGACAGACCAATAAATTTTAGGAAGTAGGTAAATTTGCAAATACAGAATTTGTGAATATTGTAATGACTGATAATAGACTAGAGCTGTGTATTTCGGGCACTGATAATTAGATTGAATTGTGTTTTCAGTAATTGATCTGTTAGGTGAGAAGTTGGCTCCTTAAACAGTTTAAAATGTATGCACATCTTATTAATTTGATGGTTTTCATTAGGGCTGGACCTATGGATGGATAAGGAAGATAGCTGTCTTTAGGGTGTGATTTGAATAAGAAACCACCTCTCTTTAAACATATCATCATCACCACCATCCCTTCTAACCCCTCCTCATTACTCCAAATAAATGTTTGGTGCTATAGACAGAATGAACTGAACACATTAAAAAATAAAGCTCCAGAAATCAGAGATAATAGAATTTATCTTCACTAAAGTATTTTTTAAAAATATTGATTTCAGAGAGGAAGGGGGAGGGAGAGAGAGATGTAAAATCAATGATGAGAGAGAGTCATCGATCAACTGCCTCTTGCCTGCCCCACACTGGGGATCAAGCCCACACTGGGGCATGTGCCCTGACTGGGAATCGATAATCAGCGACTTCCTGGTTCCTGGGTCGACACTCAACTGCTGAGCCACACCGGCCAGGCTCTTCACTAAAGTATTACTGCTAGTAAAGTAGATATGAATTCTACTCCACAAATGCCGATGTGCAAAAAATATTATATTAAAAAGTGACTTAAAACCTACTTGCGCCCCAGTCCAACTGAGCTTGTATTTCTATTCACCCTCAGCTTTGCCAAAGTTTTCAAGCCCTAAGAACAAGGAAACATTCCCAGACTTAAAGGAGTTCTATAGGCAGGGCTCACATGTCCAGTGACCAACGACACCACCGTGATGTTTGGTGCTAGGTAAAACAATGGAACTCCGAATGCCTGAGATTAAATGTACCTGGCTGCACAGGTGCTTGGAGCGTCCCTACAGATCACGTATAGAGTCTTGCTCTTCTGAGAACCACCAACTGTGTCTCTTTTCCAGTCTGGGGGAATTTCCCCCTTTCTCTCCTCTTGCCCTCAAAGACATTCCCTTCTCTCCCCTCCTTTAAAATAATCTCATCAAAGAGTTTAGGCTTTATCTAAGAGATAGGAAGTACTGTCATCCTTAGGAAGCGTCTCAATTCCTGCCCAAATTCCTAAGGTAAGGTTAACAAAGGGCCTGGTTATCTGTTGAAAGCAACAGAAAGGAGTACAACACATTAAGTATCTCAACCAGTAATCCTGCTACACTAATACACCACCTCAAAGGAGAGGAGAACTTTTATTGCCAGTCAGTATCTCCAGCTTAGTCGATTTAGTAGACATTAAAATTCATAATATTTTAATATTGAAAGAATATTGGAGACTGCCTAGTAAACTTTAAATACTAAGATTACAAGCAAGTTAGTGCAGAGCTAATACTAGAACCCAAATATTTTGGTCCTGTGTTCTATATATTTTCTATTGAATTCTCCAAAAGCAAACTACACAGTTCCCCAAAGAAACCTAGATTTCAGGTTAATTTCTAGTTCCAGAATGTAAACAGAACCCATGAAGTTGTTCTTTTTCTGATTCTCAAAAAAGCATAATCCATTATGGTTCTTTTGAAAAGAAATGTCAAGTTGTATTAAAAGATATGGTGACTCTGAAAATAGTACTATATTTACTCATAATTAGCAAAATAGAATTCAAAATCAAGTCAAGTTCAAAGGCTTAACTTTTTTTCTGGTGAGATGTGAACACTTGATTTGCCTTTCCTGTTTTGCTATAATATTTTCTGGTCTAAACCAGTGGGCATGCTTGCTTTTTTTTTATTTTGCAGGGGAGACCTAATGATAGACTTGTTTTAAATGAGTTGGAAAGTTGGGAATTTGATTTCAGCTGAACTTTGCCATTGTGCGGTTTGTCCCTATACCTGATGTGAATTATATATTTGAAACTTGTTAGGTTTCAGATTTATGTATGTAAGTAATCCTTACTCTGTGCTCAGGCACCTGACTAAATTCCATTGATCTGAGATTATATTTGGAGCTTCTCTTATTGCCTGTCATTTTTATAATATAGAACACTTAAGGTAATAATCAGCTATTGTCTGCATTATTGAGTTGGGTCAATTGGAGGCTCGGTACTGCGAACACATGCTCAAGGTGCAAATTAATGGTTAACCCTGGCAGTGGTATAGAAATTATTACACTTATTTTTATTCCATCAGTTAATACTTGAAGAAGCTTCAAGAAAGGTGATCATTATTAATTTTGAATTATTTAGGAATTTTTGGAAAGTCAAGGAATTGAATTAAATCCACCTGGGAAGATGGCTCTGGATCCTTACACAGAACTTCGGAAACGGCCTCTTCACCAGTATGTCACTCCATCGGACTTTGATCAACTCAAGCAGTTTCTCACCTTTGACAAACAAGTAAGTGACTCAGGCACCTTGGTAAGTTAACTCGTTTCCAAGTGTGGAAATGTTTATTAGCAAACTATTTTGGTGTGTGTGTTTTGAAACATCACACCTATAATATAACCATTTGGATACAGTGCTGTTTTTCAGATTTTATTAGAGTTAGAGGGCTAGGAATGCCAGAGTTTTATAGAGATCCAAAGAAGATGGTGGAAGTAAGTCTTATGACTTCCACCAAACCTTTAAATCTTAGAGCATTCCTGAGCTACATCTTTCCACTTTGTATTTCCAGCTGGCTACTTATTTCCCAAATGTGAGTTAACCTCAACAGAATCCTTTGGGACACCTTAAATGGATTATTTATTTTGCATATAAGTAGATTTCTAATGTTCAAATAGTAATTTCACAGAAGCATTCCATTACAGATGATTCTTGTTAAGTTTTATGTTAATGTGTGAGTACAGAATGTTCTGGGTATTTTCCAACTCTCTTCCAGCCTTCCTGTGCTCCCCCTGGTGGGCATGGTGTGTAGGAGATTTCAGTCTTCCTTTGTGTGCTGAAGGGAAAGATCACCCTCAATGCCTCTTTGCTGCTTTTTCTCTCTCAGAAATGTAATTCCTTTTAGTTCAGAAAATTTTACCTAGCACTATCATAGTCTTTTTAAGGATGTTCTTTATATCAGTTATATATCTGTTGTTACTTTGAATTTAAAGATTGTGTTGTTGATATTACTAGAAGATATGTGTTGATAAACTAAAAAAAGACTAATGAGTAAATGAAAATTCTTTCCATATTAATTACAAACAAACCATTCACATGCACCTTTATTAGTAACTGTATAAAGGATCCATTGCTCTTTTAATTCAACTTATCTTTCCCTGACTAATATTTTTGGGTCAAAGTGAATATTTTTTCTCAGCACAGATTTATAAGCCTATTAATATTTTCTAGCTGTTGACATCTGATATATAATTTCAGATGTTTTTGTATGTTTGGTAAAAATTTCTTTATTTTTTTAACCATTTGAGATTGCTTCATTGTCTTTCTAGCTAATCTCTTCATTATTGTCTGATATATGAATGCCAAAGTAGCTAAGTTAAACTCTCCACTTATAGAATTCGTATTTAAGTCACTACTTTGGGTTTCTCAAAGGTTCTTCGATTCTATGCGATCTGGGATGATACAGACAGCATGTTCGGTGAATGTCGGAAGTACATCATTCATTACTATCTTATGGATGATACGGTAGAAATTCGAGAGATCCATGAACGGAATGATGGGCATGATCCCTTCCCGGTCCTGATGAACCGCCAGCGTATGCCCAAGATTTTGGTGGATGCAAGTACGTATGGTTTGGTTTATTTTCTGATAATTGGACCTTTTTTTGGATTTTAGAGGAGTTTCTAAATGACCAGAGTGGTCATTTCCCTTTACACTTAGGAGGCTCTTGGTGTGTTCTTAAAGGGACTAAAAACTGCTTTCCCTTAATTTTTGTCCTTTACTTGCCCCCTTGGTTCAGGCTCCACTCAGAAATGGTCTGTGGAGAGGACTGATATCGAAGTCAGAAAACAAAAACAAAACAGCAGTGTGAGATTTATGAAAGTGTGGGAGATCAAGGCTTCTGAACTAACGCAACTTAATATCAGATTTTTGTGCATTTCTGAAACAAGCTTTTTCATTCACAGATACAGCTTTTCATTTCCTTATGTGCTTTTTTGACTTTGCTTCTTGCCTCAACTCTGTGACAAAAGGAGTTTCTATGTGGGATGACTTAGGATTGGAAAAGGCATGTCTGTGGCTCATAGAGTGTAGCGCCACTGTGTGAACACTTGCTCTTTCTTTGCTGGTGTAAAGGAACCTAGTGGACTGGAGAGTGAGGCCACAACAAAACGCAGGTGGCACCTGCCTCACATCAGTACTTCTCTGCGATACGTAGGCTTGCTTTAGTTATTGACTTTGTAGTTAAGAATGTTCTCTTTGCCTGGCTGGTGTGCATGCCCAGTGGCTGAGCATCAACCTATGAACCAGGAGGTCATGGTTCGATTCCCAGTCAGGGCACATGCCCAGGGGATGTGCAGGAGGCAGCCAATCAATGATTCCCTCTCATCATTGATGTTTCTAAATCTCTCCCCCTCTCCCTTACTCTCTGAAGTCAATAAAAATATATTTTAAAAAGAATGTTCTATTATAAAAATGCCATATTGGTGGCATATGACATATCTCATGGTTGGATGGTTGACAGAACTCTGTAAATGTTCATTGATTTTTTGGGGAGTTAGGAGATAAGAAATTCCAGGTATTGAGCAAGAAGTTTGTCTTAAAGGTTATAAACAAAGTGGCCGTCTGAAGGCTAAAGTCTTGGCCTGCACAGTGTTTAAAAAAGAATGCAGTGTTATTTGGGGGTAAGGAGTTGGAGATTTCTATCTCTGGGAGAGTGGATAAACAAAATGTGATGAAGGTATACCTTGATAAATATGTAGTGTAAGAAGCAATAAACAGAATGTACAAGAAAGCAAATAGGTGCATCTTAAATACATAGTGCTGTGTAGAAAAAAAGTAAAAAGAGATGTATAATGCAATAACGTTTGCATAAAGTAAAATACACACAAAACAATATACATAATACACTATAATAAAAAAAGCTGCACGTTAGAATGGTTGCTTGCGAGGTAGAAGAGAGTGAGATTGGTGAAGAGAATAAAAGGGAGTAAAATTGTTTTAAATTAAGAGAGTTAACATTTAAATCTCTTTTTTTGAAAAACTGAGAATAATTGCTAACACAGATTGTATTCCGTGCTAGCAAGAACTGGATCTGTGCCCTGGTTCAACAGAGTTTGGCTGCTGCCTGTCATATTCTTATATATAGCCTACTATCCAGCCCTCTTAGAGTCCTAGGACATTAGGACTGAGGTACTAATTTTGGCCTTTCAGATTGCTTAAATGAGCCTGAAATTTCTGCCATCCGGAACTGATAAAAGTTAGATTTACAGTAAATTAAAAGAAAGAATGGAAATGTCAGCAGACCTTGAAAAAAAGTGTCACTAAAACCGAGTTCCTTGAACTCTCAGGTTCCACGCTTGTCTCTGCTTTATCCATGTGGCCTACATCTAAATTTTCAATATATAATCATCCTGTTCTGTCCCCATGTACAAAAATTAATTCAAAATGGATCAAAGACCTAAATGTAAGACCTGAAACAATAAGTTACATAGAAGAAACTATAGGTACCAAACTTACGGACCGGCATTGTAGAGAACATTTTATGAACTTGACCCCAAAGGAGAGGTGAGGAAAGGCAAAAATAAACGAATGGGACTATATCATTCTAAAAAGCTTCTGCACAGCAAAAGAAACAGACAGCAAAGCAAAC
This sequence comes from Myotis nattereri, assembly GCF_964212035.1. NCBI lineage: Eukaryota > Metazoa > Chordata > Mammalia > Chiroptera > Vespertilionidae > Myotis > Myotis nattereri. The sequence continues at coordinate 22,975,912 of NC_138081.1, forward strand.
AGGCAGCCAACCAGATGGGAGATGGTAGTTGCAAATAGTAGCTCTGACAAAGGTTTAATTTCCAAAATATATAAAGAACTCATAAAACTCAACACCAAATAAATAAACAATACAATAAAAAGTGGGCAGAGGACCTGAAAATACATCTTTCCCAAGAAGACATACAACAGCCAATAGATATATGAAAAGATGCTCAACCTCACTGGCAATTAGGGAAATTCAAATCAAGACTACGATGAGATACCACCTCACACCTGTTATAGTGGCCATTATCAACAAGACAAGCAACAACAAGTATTGGAGAGGTTGTGGAAAAAAGGGAACCCTCATTCACTGCTGGTGGGAATGTAGACTGGTACAACCACTATGGACAGCAATCTGGTGATTCCCCAAAAAATTAAGAATAGAGCTACCATATGACCCAGCAATCCCACTCCTGGGTATATACCCAAAAAACTCGAAATCACGTGTTTGCAAAGATATATGCACCCCTATGTTCATTGCAGCATTATTCACAGTGGCCAAGACATGGAAACAACCAAAGTGTCCTGTCATAGAGGACTGGATGAAGATGTGGTTCATATACACAATGGAATACTATTCAGCCATGAGAAAGGATAAAATAGCGCCATCTGCAACAACAGGATGGACCTTGAGAACATATGCTAAGTGAAATAAGTCAATCAGAAAAAGCTAAGAACCATATGATTTTACTCATATGTGGGATATAAAACTGAAACTTATAAACACAAACAGTAGTGTGGTGGTTGCCAGAGGGATGGGGGTGGGGAGAGAAGTCCTAATATAAGGTGAGAGGAGAAGATTTGACTTTGGGTGGTGGGCACATGGTGCAATATACAAATTTTTTTATTTTTATTTTTATTTTTTATAAATTTTATTGATTTTTTACAGAGAGGAAGGGAGAAGGATAGAGAGTTAGAAACATCGATGAGAGAGAAACATCGATCAGCTGCCTCCTGCACATCTCCCACCGGGGATGTGCCCGCAACCAAGGTACATGCCCTTGACCGGAGCGAACCCGGGACCCCCCCAGTCCGCAGGCCGACGCTCTATCCACTGAGCCAGACCAGCTAGGGCCAATATACAGATTTTTTAACATAGAACTCACACATGAAACCTGTATGTTCATGTTGACCAATGTCACTCCAGTCAATTTAATAAAAATAACACTAATCATCCTGTTCTATAACTTCCCAAATTGTAACAAAGTTTTCATCAGTTACATGGAGAGGCAGCATGTTAACATGTGAAGGGTTCTTTTAAGAGGTAGGAAACATATGTTTTTGTAAAAGTTATTAGTTATGCAGCAGGATAGAAAAAGCTAAGTAAATAATTCCTTTAACTAGAAGGAGTGTAGAGTTGTTGTTTAATTGACTCTCAAAGCCATTTATCCAATGGATGATTCTTACTAAATTCAGTTAAACAAGAGTTACGTGTCTGCTATGGGAACTAGTTCATGTGCTAAGTGCTGTGGAGGATGAAATGAAAATGTAACTTTCAGACCTAGAACCCTTGTCCTTAAGTCCCTTCTAGTGACTGGGGAAACAGGTCACATTAGTACACAAAGCCATTAAACAATAACACAAGTGTCCAAGACTATCTGATTATATAACTAGTTATGCCATGTAGACAGAGCTCAGAAGAAGAGATGGGAGCTGGAGTGACTAAAGAAGGCTCTGTGGCAGAGCTGGGTGCCAAATACTTAAAGAACATATAATTTCAAGCTTCATATAAACTCATAGAAAAGAAAAAGAACTTCAGTCATTCATTGTTAAAAAAAACTAAAGGCACCATGAGAAAAAAGAACTACAGTCTCACTCATGAACGTACGTGCGGAAATCCTAAACATCATGTCAGTAAGATAAATCCAGCATTACAGGAAAAAGGTAATTGTTGGGCAAACAAGGACAAATGGCTGGAACACACACACAGGCACCCAGATCTCTCAGAACCTTGTTTACTGAGGAAAACTCACGGAGTCACGAGCTGTGTCCCCATTGCCCATCACTTACTGGGGTAACTCAAAGGGATCTAGTAGGGTTAGGCACTGCACACGGGGAGGAGGGGCTTTTAAGATGCCTGGTTGGGAAAATACCAGCCCTTCTTTTAGCATGATCAAGGGCTAGAGTTCATCCCTTTCTGTGTGATATAGCAGAATGTTAGCCTCCTTTTCTATTTCCCATCTTAGCAATTAACAAGAGAATACCAGTCTGCCTCTCCTGCCTCCTGAGATCAGAGTTCTGAGGCCAAGCTTTGTGGTTAAAGCTATGCAGTGTGATACTTTACCAGAACCGATTGACTACCTTATGGTTTCCAACACTTCGTTCTCATAAAACTGTGTGACAAAATTGGATTTATTCCAAAAAAGCAAGGTTGATGTTACATTTTAAAAATGTGTTGATTCCCCAGATGTAGGGATCACTGTAATCATCTTGCTCACTGTCCCTGCCTCCTGTCACAGGACTAGGTCACACTGTCCCAATAGCAGTGATCACAATTGAAATGAAGCCATTTATTTGTGTAATTGTTAATATCTGTCACTTCAAACAGAATGCTTTCTTCATTAGGACAGGAATGTTGTTTATATTGTTAATTGTTGTAATCTCAGTATTCAGTAGTGTACCTAGTACATGGTATATGTGATCACTGATAATTTGTTGGGTTCCTTCTAGATCTAATACTCTACACAAGGACTTTTATTGTTTTTTCCAGCGATGATGTCTCCTGAGCATGAATTCTGTTAAGATCAGTGACCTGTAGTGATAGTTGGAACTGAACATGGGAGAGAGACTTTACAAAAGCCATCTGGGGTATTATTTATGTGTCCTGTCAACAGATGGAAGTACACAGCCTGTGTTCCCCTGGGAATGTAGAGGAGGCCCTGACCCTTGACCAGAGCCAACCACTGTACTCTGTCAGGTTCTCCAGAATGCCCTGCTGCTGTGTGTCCCATCCTCATTCCTTCTTTCCTCTCTCCCTGCTCTCTTATTAGAGAACTTCCCTAAGTGTGTGCTGGAAATCTCTGATCAGGAGGTGTTGGAATGGTATACTGCCAAAGACTTCATCGTTGGGAAGCCTCTCACTATCCTCGGGAGAACCTTCTTCATTTACGATTGTGATCCGTTTACTCGACACTATTACAAAGAAAAGTTTGGAATCTCTGATTTACCATGTATTGATGTAAGCAAGAAGGAACAACCTCCTGTAAAACAGGTAATGGAACGCTAGTTCTGAGTGTAGTGAGATAATTAATATTTTGATGTAAAGTTTAAGAAAAAGGAAAAAAAAAGACAGGTGAATATCCAGGGAAAAAAAAGAAAAAAGCAAAAAAGAGACAAAAAAGAAACTGGACAAAGCATATAAAATAGAGCAGTTCACAAAAGAAGAAATAGAAATGGCTAATGTACATATGAAAAGAGCCTCAACTTAATTGATAAGGAAATAGAATGTAAATAATGAGGTTTTGGATCTCTTTGATTTTGAAAGACTCGCGATACCTATGTTTGCTCTGGCGTGAAGAAATATTTTCATGTACTGTTAAAGGAGGACCAATAAGAAAAACCTTTCTGCCCTGGCCAGAGTGGCTCAGCTGGTTGAACACTGTCCCATGCACCAAAGGATTGAGCCCCAAACCTGGGCATGTGTCCTGACTGGGAATCAAATCAATCACTGGTTTGATTCCCAGTCAGGACACATGCCCAGGTTTGGGGCTCAATCCCCAGGAGGGGGCATGCAGGAGGCAGCCCATCGATGTTTCTCTCACATGTTTCCCTCTCATCGATGTTTCTCTCGCATGTTTCTCTCTCATCGATGTTTCTGTCTCTCCCTCTCCCTTCCTTTCTCTGTAAAAATCAATAATAACATATTTAAAAATGATAGATAAATAAGAAAAAAAAACCTTTCTGAAGTCAGTTTGTCATCATTTTAATTTATTCAAAATAAAATGTTATGTATTTCTTGACCCAGAAAAATCTGTGTGTGGTTTTAATTTCTCCTTTTATATCAAGTCTTGCATTACTTTTGTAATATTTTTTTCGTTTAGATTTTTTAAAAAGACATTTTTCACATTCCAGATCCTGAGGGCATTTCATTGTTTCTTGCTTATTTATCAAACCCTTTCACTGAAAAACTGGTTGACAGCAAAACAAAAACTGATTAACTGAAGATGTTGGAAGATGACTTTCTTTCATTGCAACATAGCTTTCCTTAGAATCACACTGAACTACAGAATTCAGTTCTGAGCACCACAGAAGTCCACTCTGACATGAGAGTAAGTTCATGGTGCTTTTAATGCACTGAAATAGTAAAATGGTAAACTTCAGTCTTCAGAGTGGCTCAGCCACATATTTTAGAGTTTCAAGTGAGAATTGCACATTTTAAAAATTACACATTATACAAAACATTCAATAAGTGTCTGAAGTATTAAGGTAGAACAGTATCATGGACTGAAAGTGTGATTGTTTTTATACCTCTTTGGATTAGGAGCAAGTCATACAACCTCTTTGTTGCTCATGTATAAGGAAGGGTGATCAGACCTGTGACTCATTTCTGTTGCCACTGTGTGTGTAAAATAATGTTGCCAGGCTGTTTCTTTTCAAAAGAGAGACAACAGGATGGAATTGAGTTGCTCCAGCCCAGGCCCTTACCTTCTCCCCATCTGCTGCCTATCTGTGTGCCCTGAGCCTCCATTATACTGAATAATGTGTGGTTCTGCAGGTGCTACATTCTGATTTACTCCCTTGGACTTTTGCGATGCTCTTCACCTGCTTAAACCACTTTTCCATCATTTTTTTCACACGACTCTTTCTTATTCTTCACAGCTCAGTGTAGGCTTTCTCTCTTCCAAGAGAGTATCTCTGAAGCTCCAGGCGGGGCTGGCCACTTCCTGTGTGTTCCTGGGGTGCTCTATGCCTCTCCACAGGCACTCATCTATTACATTAAAATACCTGTTTATGCATTTTCTCAACTAGGCTATAAATTCCTTGAGGGCAGGGACTATATTCTGTACATCTTTGTGCTCCTAGCAACTAACAGTGCCCAGCAGGTCAAACGTATGTATACTGTATGTCTCTTGAAGTAGGCTGAAGAAGACTGCCTGATTAGTATGTGTTTGCTATCCCAAAAGATCTCTTACACAAGCCTCTTAGAACCAACATTTCATTAAAACAATGCAAAGAAGAATTTGGAATTTGGTGTATGCTGTGAGTTCTCAGGGGCAATAAAACTTCTGGAAGCAAGTGTAGGTGGTAATAATACAGTCATGCGTCATATTTGGGTCAACAATGGCCACATGTACAACAGTGGTCCCATAAGATTATAATGGAGGTGACAAATTCCTATCACCAAGTGGTGTTATAATGTCACAGCACAGCACATCACTTACGTGTTTGTGGTGACACTGGTGTAATTGTGCACTGCTAGTCATTTAAAATTACAGCTCATACAGTTATGTACGGTACATGATGCTAGGTAATGATAGTAAATGACTGTGTCACTGGCTTATGATTTCAATGTACTAAACTTCTTTTCATTATTTTAGAGTGAACTTGTTCTACCTACTTAAATAAAGTTTGTTGTAAAACAGTGTTATGCCAGCAGCAGCCTGATACATTTTGTGTTTACCGCGTCTTGACTGCATCATTTTCTCTTGTGATTAATCTTGTGTAGTTTTGCTCATTGTGGTTCCTATGCATACAAATCCACTGCTAATGTTGCCAGTGACTGATTTGGATGCAAAATGAAAATGATTAAAGACTACAAAGGTAGACAATTAGTGATGGCTACATATTTCCAGTCAGGCATGTCCCATTCCACCATAGCTACAATCTTGAAGAGCAAGAACAAAGGTAATGAGACTAAAAAAAATTTGAGAAGGGCCTGTGTTAGATATGGAGAAACTTCTAATGACCCAGATGGAAGAGTAGATATAGCAGTATGTCCTCTCGGCACCACAAGGATCACAGCCACAGAGAAAGATTTGGTTTTGATGTTGAAAGAAAAGGCTGGTCCCAGCTTTGATGTGAATTTATCACTAGCTCTAGATGGTTTAAATTATTCAAGTATTGTTATTCATTCCATAATGTGAGTGTTGATGTGAAGGCAGCTGAGGAATTTTTGGAAACTCTAGATAAGCTGATTGTGGAGCAAAATTATCTGCCAGAGCAAATATTCAATATGGATGAGACCTCCATATTCTGGAAACAGATGCATGAATGGACTTCCTTCCACAGGAGGCCAAGTCAATGCCAGGTTCCGAGGCTTTTAAATACAAAATAACAGTCTTGCTTAGGGGCAGTGTTGCCGGCTACAAATCGAAACCCTTGTGATCTGGCACAGTGAGAACCCCTGTGCGTTCAAGCATATCGATAAGCACACATTGCCAGTTTCCTACAGGGACATGGAAGTCATGGGTGACTCAACTCCTCTCCCAAGATGCCCTCCGGAATTGCTCTGCCAGTGAAATGGAGTACTGTTTAGAGAATAACATACCCTTCAAGATTTTGCTTATTGATAATGCTCCTGAACATCCTTCTTTTATTGGTAACAGTCATCCCAGTATCCAAGTGCTATGTCTCCCTCTAAAACCACCTTTTTGATGCAACCAATGGATCAAGGAGTTATAGCAGGTTTTAAGGCCTAGTACCTGAGGAGGGTCTTGAACCAGGATATTGCTGCAACTGAGGAAGACACTGATGTAATTCTGGAGGGATTACAACATTTTGACTGCACCAAGAACCTTACTTGAACTTGGGGTGATGTCACCAAGGAGTATATGAATGGCATCTGGAAGAAGACACTCAGGAGATTCACCCATGACTTCAAAGGCTTTATCAAGGATGAGGATGTTGCAAAAATGAAGACTATGGTTGAGATGGCAAATGACTTTAGCCTGAGTGTGGATGAGATGACATTGAGGAGCTCCTAGAGGTGGATCCTGAGAAATTAACTAATGAGTTGTTGGAACTGGAATGCGTAGGTGAAGAGGCAAGAGAAAAGGAAACTGCAGGAGAAGAAAAAGACGAACCCCCAAGAAAATTCACAGTGAAGGTTTTAGCAGAAGCTTTTGCAGACCTCAACACACTCCTTAGAAAGTTTGAAAAATGGACCCCCAACACCAAAAGGTTTGTATTATTAGAGAGGAATGTTCATGATGCATTATTGGTCTATAAGCAGATTTATGATGTAAAAAACAAACAACCCAAGCTAACCATCATGGGCATGTTTCTGAAAACAGTGACACCTCCTCAAGAAGAGCCTCAGGCGGGTCCTGCAGAAGGTGTTCCAGAAGAAGGCATTTGCTCTCAGAGGAGAGGACAGCTCCATGTGTGTTACTGCCCCTCAAGACCTTCCAGGGGACAAGATGTGGAGCGGAAGACAGTGATATTTAGGTCCAGACCCTGTGTAGGCCTCGGCTAATGTGTGTAGTTGTGTCTTAGTTTTTAACAAAACAAGTTCTGAAAAAATTTAAAAATAGAGAAAACTTATAAAATAAAGATATAAAGAAAAATATTGTTATACAGCTGGACAAAGTTTGTGTTTTAAGCCAAGTTTTTTCATAGAAGAGTTGAAATTTTTTTAAAAATTCAAAAGTTTTTAAAGTAAAAACATTACCATGAGTTAAGATTAAATTATTGTTGAAGAAAAATATCTTCTTATAAATTTAGTATCGCCTAAGGGTACAGTGTTTGGAAAGTGTACAGTCATGTGCAGGCTTTCACATTCACTCCTCACTCGCTGACTCAGCCAGAGCAACTTCCAGTCCTGCAAGCTCCGTTCTTGGTAAGTGTTGCGTACAGGTGAACCAGTTTTTATATTTATAGCATGTTTTTACTAGGCCTTATCTATGTTTAAATACAGAAATACCACTGTTACACTTGCCTGTAGTATTCAGTATAGTCACATGCTGTGCAGGTCTGTAGCCAGGAGGACTAGGTTATGCCATATAGCTTAGGTGTGTAGTTGGCTATACCACCTAGATTTGTGTGAGTGTGCCCTATGATGTTCACACGATGCTGAAATCACCTGACGACGCCTTTCTCGGAACATACTTCTGTCATTATGATACATGACTGTACCTCTTGCTATCAGTTGGTGTTTTTTTTTTTTCTGATAGAACTCTGTACCATTGAATGTGCCTCACCCTCAAAATTTTTGGCAGCATTTGAAAAAATACCATGGGAACAGATCTAGATTCTTATCAAGCCAACTATTCCACCACTTTAGTTTACAGATAAGTGTAGTGTAAGATAGAGGTCCAGGGGACTTTCCCAAGGTCATATTGCAAAGTGCAAGGGTGAGCTTTACCTAAGCAGGGGGTGGGATGGGAGGGATTGTAACAGTGGTGCACCTTTAGGAGCCCTTTGATCCATCTTTTGAGTTGATAAGAGCTTTTGAGTCCTAGGATACTTCTCCATTCCACTCTCATTACCATAATACTTTTTTTTCTCTTAACCTGTCTTCCAAAGAAAGTAAAGGATGGGGAGACTTGGATAGAGAGCAGAGAGAAGTGAAGAACTACGTAGATGTTTGTTTTGCCTATCAGTCACTCTGTATACTAAAACTAACTACCTCCATATATATGGCACATTAATTATAGTGTTTGGTCAGTTTATTTTCAGTAAATTCTCTATATTACAAATAAATTCTCTGCCTATTAATAAAAGTCTGTGTTGGAAATGAGTAAGAGAGCTCCTCTTACCAAACTGCAAATACATTTAGCTCTCCTTAGTCTTGACCCTTCAGTCATTTAAACCCTGAACAACATAGTTGTAAAGCAGGGATGGGACACAGTAGCAGGGTCTAGAGGGGTAAAGCTGGAGCCAAGCTAATGGTCAGGGGCAGAAGTGGATATGAAAGGGATATATTCAGTTTGAGAATCACAACACTCATAGGCCAGGTTGATCTGCTAGATTGGGAGTAAGTAAACATGGGTCCAATGGCCAGATGTGTTCCCTCTCAATGGAGGGAGATGTGCTGGTGAGGCAGAGGAGGAAACCAAGGACTAGGAGAGCTAATCTGGTATGGAGAAGTCCCCTAAAGGCAGTACGTGAGGGGATATGGGACTTTCACGCTCATCGTTATACTTGCTTTGTTTAGAAAGCCTGGGCAGAAACTCTGGTGGGTGGGTCAAAAGAGGAGGATTAACTAGGAGTGAGAATGTCCACAGTCAGAGGAGTGGCTCATCTAGATTTAAACAGGACCCAGGCAGTAACTTGGAGTATGAGAAGCCCGGTGCCAGGACTCCAAGTATATGGGCTGATATTTAGGGAAGGTCTTCATTCCAAGCAGAGCAAATGAGGTGCAATTCAGGAAAAGCAGGTAGAATCTTGTCGAACACAAAAGGAATTTGAGAGGAAGGCACTCAGAGGCTTATAGGTATCTCCCTATTTCAAAATTCTCAACCTCCACCCCCATCCCCCAACCAGGCTGCTGTCATTGTGTGTTATTGCAGATGCGAAGCAAGTTTAGATCCCACCACTGCATTTCTGCCTGGCCTCCAGAGTAATGCAAAACTTACTAGTATTTGGCATCTCACACAGGTCCCTCTGTCCATGAAAGCTTGTACATTCATTGAGCAGTGGTGTTGCACTTGGAGCAAATTAGGTCATTGCCCACCCACTGGATCCTCTGTCATGTTCCAGCCATGATGATCACATCACTGCAGCCCTGGCAAGTGGAGTGCAGGGTCAGTGTTCTGATCACTGCACCTTGAATGAGCATGGCAGAGTTACTGGGTTTTGAGTAAGTACCCTATTACAGATGGACCAGGGATCTTATAGACTAATTTGTTAAAGTGCCTGGACATAATTTATAAAAAGATTTGGGGAAGGTATCTACTAGTAAAAGTGAAAAGCAAGGTACAAGCTGAGTTTGCTAAGAAAGCATAGCAAGGAATCAGAGAAAAAGAACTCTAATGCTTTCTAGCTAGTATTGATGAGAGAGTGGATAACACCCTCAAAACTACTTAAGCTTTGAGACAAGCAAATCCTAGCATCCTAGAGCAGTGATGGCGAACGTATGACACGCGTGTCCAAGGTGACATGCAAACTCATTTTTTTGGCTGACTTTTCTTTGTTAAATGGCATTTAAATATATAAAATAAATATCAGAAATATAAATCTTTGTCTTACTATGGTTGCAAATATCAAAAAATTTCTATATGTGACACGGCACCAGAGTTAAGTTAGGGTTTTTCTTTTTTTTTTTTTTTTTTTTATATATATTTTATTGATTTTTTACAGAGAGGAAGGGAGAGAGATAGAGAGTCAGAAACATCGATGAGAGAGAAACATCGATCAGCTGCCTCCTGCACATCTCCCACTGGGGATGTGCCCGCAACCCAGGCACATGCCCTTGACCGGAATCGAACCCGGGACCCCTCAGTCTGCAGGCCGACGCTCCATCCACTGAGCCAAACTGGTCTCGGCAAGTTAGGGTTTTTCAAAATGCTCACATGCCGAGCTCAAAAGGTTCGCCATCACTATCCTAGAGTGATGCTTTCAGCTCTTTGTGGAACCTGAATGAGAAATATAAGCTCATCCTATATACTTCTACACTACTCACCAATGAAATTTATTTTGAGTTTGCTCCTTCACTAGGAAAGGAGAGTTCTCAGTAAGTACGGCTGTCATCCCTCTTCTGTGAGGCAAAACTCAAGTAATGAAAATATTAGAAATATGGAAGAGGGAAAATGAACCAAGTTGATACCGTTATAATTAATGGTTATTAATAGTAAGAAAGGAGCAAAGGGGGAAGCCAGAGATGATAAGCTTGGCCATTTGGGAAGCTTAACCAGGAAGCTGCCATTTCACACTCTCTCGAGAAACACTGGTCCATTCCCTGCAGAACACTGGGAGAAAGGAGAAGGGGTCCAACAAAGGGGAGATGGATGCATGCCCAGAGAAGTTGGGATGACTAGGGAAGGTTCCTGTCAGTCACACCTGGGAACAGAATGGGTGTGGCTAATGCAAGCCCATGAAAATGTGGGGCTGCATAATCCCTTAAAGGAGTTTGCGCTCATGTTGCTTTTGTGACTCTTGGCTCATGGGGCACTGTCGCTCCTGCTTCCTTGCTTTCGCCCTTGTTTCCTCCATAGCCATGTGGCCTGGGAAACCCCGCATGCAGTGGACTGATGGACTGTGGCCGGAAACACAAAGTAAGCTATCCTGATGCTGTATTGGATTGTGCCAACATGGAATGGACACTCTGGACACTGACTCTGATTTTAGCCCTGCTAAAGCCAAAGCTACACTTCTATGGCAGGACTGAGGGAGAGGGGGTCTTGGAAACTCAGGGATGTAATTCCACAAAAATAAAAATCACTCATTCTACCATATGAATCTCAGAAAATTCTTTTTTTTTTTTTTTTGAGATATCTCAAGAATTCCACTTCCATGAGCAACAGGTGGGGACAAGGACCACCCCCCACCCCCCCACTTCCACCACTAACAAAATCATGCTAGGATGGTCACAAGGGCCAGGATTGGGCCTGGGAGTAGGGCCAGGTAAGGGGTCAGTGAACATCAGTAGTAGTTTCACTGTAGCCCTGAGAGTTACTTTGTAGCATCAGCAGTCACTTCTATAAGGAATGATCAAGGTACAAAATCTATAAATAGCCCTGGTCGGTGTTGCTCAGTGGTTAGAGTATTGGCCTGCACATCAAAGGGTCATGGGTTCGATTCCCAGTCAAGGGCATGTACCTGGTTTGTGGGTTTGCTCCCTGCCCTGGGTTAGGGCATGGGCAGGAAGCAACTGGTTATATGTCTCTCTCTCATCAATGTTTCTCTCTCTCTTCCCCTCTTGCCTCCTTCCTCAGTTCCTCCCTCCCTTCCACTCTCTCTGAGAAGCAATGGAAAACATATCCTCAGGTGAGGATTAACAAAAAAAAAAAAAAAATCTGTAATGATAAAAGCATAATATGCTAATTAGACCAGACAACCTTCCGGCCAAAGCCAGGGCTCTGAGCGAAGCCTGCGCCTGCCAGCAGCTGGAGGGAAGCCCGGGTCCCGGGTGCCAGAGGGAAGCCGGTGCCTGCAACCGGGGGAAGGAAGGCCTATTCTTGCACGGATTTCATGCATCGGGCCTCTAGTCTATAATAAGAGGAATGGAATATGCAGTGTGTTATTTTTTCTGACTACATTTTAAATATTGAAATATCTTTTAAATGTTTTCTAGATTTTTCAAAGAAACCTAGTTACTTTGTAGTTCTTAATACAAATAGCATCTGCTTCTTGCTTCCTGTATTTCTTCAGGAATTACCTCCCTATAATGGTTTTGGACCAGTCGAAGATTCTGCTCAGAATTGTTTTGTTCTTATTCCAAAAGCTCCGAAAAAAGATATTATTAAAATGCTGATGAATGAGAACAAGGTGCTTCGTTTTTTGGCTTCACTGGTGAGGATAATTTTTATATACTAAGATTCTGTTCTGTCTCAGTATTGTGCCTTGATATATGTTGGACGCTGTTAAGTATGGTGTCCCTGAACCAAGATGTAGCTCAAGGCCAATCTCCCACAAAAATCTTTTCTTAGATCATTAATCTTCCCCTCTGCCCCTCAAATTTTGGCAGCCCTTTTTGCATTTTTAATTAAGTAGTTATGAAAGCCTGATTTATATTCAATTTATTTATGTGTCTGTGTGCCTTTGCAGTGTACTCTGACTTTGAGGGTAGGGACCATGTCTTACTAATTTTTAGCATTACTTGTCATATCTAGCTTGTTATATTTTATAGTCACTAAATATAATAAAGGGACTCATTTATTGATATCAGTTAACTAGATGTTGTCTTTGAGAGGTCATATGGCTAGTGGTTGAGAACATAGGTCTGGAAAGAGACATAAATTTAAATTCTGAATATTCCACTCAGGCAATTCCCTGAATTCCCTGAGGCAAATTACTGATAGGAATTCAAAGGATAATGTCTTTTAAGAATGGAAAAAATGTAGAAAAAAGAATATAAACATTTTATTTAGAACTATCCACATAAATATTAGAAATTAAAGTAAATTACTTCTGGGAATAGGAATTGGCAGTGGGAAGGGGTAGGCCAGGTGATTTTTCAAATTACAGGCAGATTTGGAGATGCTGTTAACCAGTGAGACAATTTAGTACTATAAAGATATTTGCCCCAAATTGATTTATGGTTTCAAAGCAATTACAGTCAAAATCCCAAAGGGTTTTTAATTTTTGCAGATTGACCAACTGATTCTACTATTTATGTGGAGATGTAAAGCACTTCCAAGCATGGCCAAGACATTCTTGGAGAACAAGATTGGTGGATTTGCTTAACAAAATATAACATATATTAAAAAGTCATGTAAAGTAATTAAGACAATAGAGTATTTGTGCAGATAGATAATTAAATCAATGGAATAGATTAGCGGCGGTCACCAACCGGTGGTCCACGGACCACTGGTGGTCTGTGAGGTCCGAAAGGTTGGTGACCGCTGGATTAGAGAGTTCAGAAACTGACTTACACACATTTAGATACATGACTAAGGGCACTGCTGAGGGATTAGGAAAGGAAGGCCTTTTCAATAAATTATATCAGAACAATTAGATATCTATTTGGAAAAAAAGAAAATATGACTCACCTCAGACCAAATATAGAAATTGATTCTGGGTGAATTTAAGATTTAAATGTGAAAGGCAAAGCAATAAAATTTCTTAATAATAATAAAATTTTAACCTTGTAGTAGGGAAAGATTTCTGTAGTGGTACACAAAAAGCCAAAATTGTTTCAAAAACTGATAAATTTGACTACATTAAAATGGACATTAATGTTCCTCAAAAACACCAATAAGAAAGTAAAAAAACAAAAAGACAGAGTGGGAGAAGATGTCATTGCAGAAATCAACTAAGAACTCATATCCAGAATATCTAAAGAACAATCTAAAGTCATTTTTAAAAATAAGCAAGAAACTTGAGCGGGCATTTTACAGTAGAGGATATCCAGAAGGCCAATAAATGTATGAAAAGGTGCTCAGCCTTTTTAGTGATCAGGAAGCTACAAATTATAACCACAAAGAATTGCTCTCACCTACCAGGATGGTTAATATGTTGGTGACAATATGGAACAATAGGAAATATACTATCAGTGACACACTCACTTAGGAAAATAGTTTGGCCTAATCAAACATACCAGGTTGTGCCAAAATAGTACATATATGTGCACTAAGAGATAAGAATGTCCCTAATAGCATAATCCATGATTGCTAAAAATAAACCTGGATGTCCATTTATAGGAAATTGACTGGATAAATAAAATGGCATGTTTATACAATGATTCGAATTCTGTTCAGCAATGAAAATTAATGAGCTACATTTACAAATAACAAGGATAAGTCACATAACCATAACTTTAAATGTAAGAACTCAGTCACAAAATAATACATATTATATAATTTTCTTTATATTAAGATTTTTTTTTTTTTTTTTTTTTTTTTTTTTTTTTTTTTTATTGCTTAAAGTATTACAACGGGTATTACATATGCGTCCATTTTATCACCCCGCCCTAGACAGTCCCCTAGCCTCCCCTATCCCCCAGTGTCTCATGTCCATTGGTTATGCTTATATGCATGCATACAAGTCCTTTAGTTGATCTCTTACCCCCCTACCTCCTGCCCCCCAACCCTCCCCGGCCTTCCTGCTGCAGTTTGACAATCTGTTTGAGGCTGCTCTGCCTCTGTATCTATTATTGTTCAAAAGTTTATAATGGTCTCTATTATCCATGAATGAGTGAGATCATGTGGTATTTTTCCTTCATTGACTGGCTTATTTCACTTAGCATAATGCTCTCCAGTTCCATCCATGACGTTGCAAATGGTAAGAGTTCCTTCCTTTTTACAGCAGCATAGTATTCCATCGTGTAGATGTACCACAGTTTTCTAATCCATTCATCTACTGATGGGCACTTAGGCTGTTTCCAGATCTTAGCTATGGTGAATTGTGCTGCTATGAACATAGGGGTGCATATATCCTTTCTGATTGGTGTTTCTGGTTTCTTGGGATATATTCCTAGAAGTGGGATCACAGGGTCAAATGGGAGTTCCATTTTCAGTTTTTTAAGGAAACTCCATACTGTCTTCCATAGTGGCTGCACCAGTCTGCATTCCCACCAGCAGTGCACAAGTGATCCTTTTTCTCCACATCCTCTCCAGCACTTGTCGTTTGTTGATTTGTTGATGATAGCCAGTCTGACAGGTGTGAGATGATACCTCATTGTTGTTTTGATTTGCATCTCTCGGATGATTAGTGACTTTGAGCATGTTTTCATATGTCTCTTGGCTTTCTGAATGTCCTCTTTTGAAAGGTGTCTATTTAGGTCCTTTGCCCACTTTTTGATTGGATTGTTTATCTTCCTTTTGTTGAGTTGTATGAGTTCCCTATAAATTTTGGAGATTAGGCCCTTATCAGATATGACATTGGCAAATATGTTTTCCCACACAGTGGGTTTTCTTGTTGTTTTGTTGATGGTTTCTTTTGCTGTGCAGAAGCTTTTTATTTTGATGAAGTCCCATTTGTTTATTTTCTCTTTAGTTTCAAGTGCCCTAGGAGCTGTGTCAGTGAAGAAATTGCTTCGGCATATGTCTGAGATTTTGTAGCCTTTGGATTCTTCTAGAATTTTTATGGTTTCCTGTCGTACATTTAAGTCCTTTATCCATTTTGAGTTTATTTTTGTGTATGGTGTAAGTTGGTGGTCTAGTTTCATTTTCTTGCATATATCTGTCCAATTTTCCCAACACCATTTATTGAAGAGACTATCTTGGCTCCATTGTATGTTCTTGCCTCCTTTGTCAAATATTAATTGAGCATATTGGTTCGGGCCGATTTCTGGGCTCTCTATTCTATTCCATTGATCTATATGCCTATTCTTGTGCCAGTACCAGGCAGTTTTGAGAACAGTGGCTTTGTAATACAACTTGATATCTGGTATTGAGATCCCACCTACTTTGGTCTTTTTCAGGATTGCTGCAGCTATTCGGGGTCTTTTTTTATTCCAGATGAATTTTTGGAGAGTTCGTTCTAGATCTCTGAAGTATGCCGTTGGTATTTTAATGGGAAGTGCGTTGAATTTATAGATTGCTTTGGGTAGTATGGACATTTTAATGATGTTGATTCTACCAATCCAGGAACACGGTATGTTCTTCCATCTGTTTATGTCTTCCTCTATATCTTTTTTCAACGTCCTGTAGTTTTCTGAGTAGAGGTCTTTTACCTCTTTAGTTAAGTTGATTCCTAGGTAGCTTAATTTTTTTGGTGCAATGGTAAACGGGATTGCTTTTATAATCTCGCTTTCTGAAAGTTCACTACTGGTGTATAGAAATGCCTCCGATTTCTTGGGGTTAATTTTGTATCCTGCTACATTGCCAAATTCATGTATTAAGTCTAGTAGCTTTTGGATGGAGTCTCTGGGGTTTTGTATGTATAATATCATGTCGTCTGCAAATAAGGACAGTTTTACTTCCTCTTTTCCAATTTGGATGCCTTTTATTTCTTCTTCTTGCCGAATTGCAATGGCTAACACTTCCAGTACTATGTTGAACAGGAGTGGTGAGAGGGGGCATCCCTGTCTTGTTCCTGTTCTTAGGGGAAATGGTGTTAGTTTTTGCCCATTGAGTATGATGTTGGCTGTGGGCCTGTCATATATGGCTTTTATTATGTTGAGGTATGATCCTTCTACTCCCACCTTGCTGAGAGTTTTTATCAAAAATGGGTGTTGAATTTTGTCAAATGCTTTTTCTGCATCAATTGATATGACCATGTGGTTTTTTTCTTTCAGTTTGTTTATGTGATGTATCACGTTTATTGATTTGCGGATATTGTACCATCCTTGCATCCCTGGGATAAATCCTACTTGGTCATGGTGTATGATCTTTCTGATGTACTGCTGGATCCGATTTGCTAAGATTTTGTTGAGGATTTTGGCATCTATGTTCATGAGGGATATTGGCCTGTAGTTCTCTTTCATTGTGTTGTCTTTACCTGGTTTTGGTATTAGGGTGATGCTGGCTTCATAGAATGAGCTTGGAAGTGTTCCTTCCTCTTGAATTTTTTGTAGTAGTCTGAGGAGGATAGGTTTTAGTTCTTCCTTGAATGTTTGGTAAAACTCCCCTGTGAAGCCGTCTGGTCCTGGGCTTTTGTTTGATGGAAGCTTTTTGATGACTGCTTCAATTTCTTCCATAGTTATTGGCCTGTTGAGATTTTTAGATTCTTCCTGATTGAGTTTTGGAATGTTGTATTTTTCTAGGAATTTGTCCATTTCCTCCAGGTTGTCTAGTTTGTTGGAGTAGAGCTGTCCATAGTATTTTTTAATGATCATTTGTATTTCTGTGGGGTCTGTTGTTATTTCGCCTCTATCGTTTCTGATTTTGTTTATTTGGGTCCTCTCTCTTTGCTTCTTGGTGAGTCTGGCTAGAGGTTTGTCAATCTTGTTTATCCTTTCAAAGAACCAGCTCTTGGTTTCATTGATTTTCTGTATTGTTTTTTTGGTCTCTATGTCATTTATTTCTGCTCTAATCTTTATTATTTCCTTCCTTCTGTTCACTCTGGGGTTTTCTTGTTGCTCTCTTTCTAATTCTTTGAGTTGTAGAGTTAGATGATTTACTACCATGTTTTCTTGTTTTTTGAGATAGGCCTGTAGAGCTATAAACTTCCCTCTCAAGACTGCTTTCATTGTGTCCCATAGGTTTTGGATTGTTGTGTTTTCATTGTCATTAGTTTCCAGGATGTTTTTAATTTCTTCTTTGATCTCATTGGTAACCCAATCAATATTTAATAGCATGCTATTCAGCTTCCAGGTGTTTGAGTATTTTTGGTTGTTTTTATTGTAGTTTATTTCTAATATTATGCCATCGTGGTCTGTGAAGATGCTTTTTATGATTTCAATCTTCTTGAATTTGGGGATACTTTGCTTGTGACCCAATATATGGTCTATTTTTGAATATGTCTTATGAGCATTTGAGTAGAATGTATATTCCCTGGCTTTGGGGTGGAGTGTTCTGAAAATGTCTATTAAGTCCATCTGATCTAGTGAGTCATTTAGGATTGCTGTATCTTTGCTGATTGTTTGTCTAGAGGGCTTATCCAGTGCTGTCAGTGGTGTATTAAAGTCCCCTACTATGATTGTATTGTTGTCGATCTCTCCTTTGATATCTTCCAGGAGTTTTTTTATGAATTTGGGTGCTCCTGCATTGGGTGCATATATGTTTACCAGAGTTATATCTTCTTGTTGTATTGATCCCTTTAGTATTATGAAGTGGCCTTCCTTATCTCTTGTTATGGCCTTCACTTTGAGGTCTATTTTGTCCGATATAAGTATTGCTACCCCAGCTTTCTTTTCCTTTCCATTTGCCTGAAAGATATTTTTCCATCCTTTCACTTTCAGTCTGTGTGAGTCCCTTCTAATGAGGTGGGTTTCTTGTAGACAGCAGATGTATGGGTCATGTTTTTTTATCCATTCAGCCACTCGATGTCTTTTGTTTGGAGCATTTAGTCCGTTTACGTTTAAAGTTATTATTGAAAGGTACTTGTTTGTAGCCATTTCTGTTTTTGTGTGGCTGTTTTCTTTCTGAGCTTTTTATTTCTTATTTTTATACCAGTCCCTTTAGCATTCCTTGCATTGCTGGCTTGGTGGTGATAAACTCCCTTAGCCTTTTTTTGTCTGTGAAGCTTCTTATTTCCCCTTCAAGTTTGAATGATAGCCTTGCTGGATAGAGTATTCTTGGATTCAGTCCTTTGCTTTGCATCACTTTGTAAATTTCAGTCCATTCTTTTCTGGCCTGATGTGTTTCTGTTGAGAAATCATTTGACAATCTAATGGGAGAGCCCTTGTATGTAACTTTCCGTCTCTCTCTTGCAGCCTGTAAGATTTTCTCTTTGTCCTGAACATTTGCCATGGTAATTATGATGTGTCTTGGTGTGGGTCTTTTCGGGTTCACCTTGTTTGGGACTCTCTGGGCTTGTGTGACTTTTTTCTTCCCCACCTCAGGGAAGTTTTCTGATATTATTTCTTCTAATAGGTTTTCTAATCCTTGTTCATCCTTTTGTTGTTCTGGTACTCCTATTATTCGTATGTTGTTTCGTTTCATGTTGTCCCAAAGCTCCCTTAGGCTGTCCTCCTGTCTTTTAATTTTTTTCTCCAATTGCAGTACATTTTGGGTGTGTTTTGCTTCCTTGTCTTCTAATTCACTAATTCGGTCCTCCGCTTCTCCTAGTCTACTGTTGATACTTTCAATGGAGTTTTTCATTGCAGCTATATCACTCTTCATTTCTTCTTGGGTCTTACTTAAGTTGTTGATTTTTTCATCTGTTTCTTCTAGCTTCTTCCATATGTTATCGATTTTTTCATCTGTTTCGTCTTGCTTCTTGCAGAGGTTGTCGATTTTTTCCTCCATCCGGTTTATGCACTCTAGGACCCTTATTCTGAATTCTTTTTCTGTCATGTTGCATGCCTCTGTATTGCTTAGCTGCTTTTCTGGAGAGTCCTCCTTCTCTTTCCTTTGGGGGTTTCTTTGTCTACCCATGTTTGATCTCACTGACATATCTAGACGTTGAGTCGTTCAGTGGTTGCTCCCTTGGTGGCAGTGACTCCTTGATCTGTGGTTGCTCTTCGGGCGGTTGCGGTAGCAGCTGCTCTTCAGTTGGCAGCAGCTCCTCTGGTGGGTTCTGTTCACAGCTGTGGTGGCTCTTCTGGCTGGTGGGGCGAGGTTTCACGTACAGCTGCTGTTCCTCGGCAGAGGGTGTGTTGCTCAGGAGGTTGCTGTTGCTTGGACCTGCTGCGTTGATTTAAAGGCACAAAATACAACACAACAAGGCACCACGTACCAGGCACTATACACAAATATATTCACGATATTAATAACCCCAAATAAAGGTGATCAACCGAATTAAGAGAATTAGGGAACAAGGAAGAAGAAAGAGAAAAAGATAAAAGAGAAAAAGAAAAGAAAAGTAGGGACCAAAAAAAAAGGAGTGCAAAAATGAAATCTGGAAAAAGAAGGGGGGAAAATAAAAGCGAGAAAAGAAAAGAAAAAAAAAAAAAGAGCGAAAAGAGAGAATGAAGTGGAAGAGGGGGAGAGACTTTTTATATGAGGAGAATACTCCTATAGAACAGCCATTAATCCCAACAAATTCCAGCAACAGCTCCCTGGAGATGAATGCAAACTAGAAACAACCAATAATATAACGATGAAAATAGAATGGAGAACACTAATCCCAAAATAAAATAAAGAGAAAATAAAATGGCACTTTAAAAAATGGTAAAATGGTAGCAGTAGTAATACTGGTTAAAAATAAGAAGGTAGTAATTAAAAGGGTAAAATCAGGTGATGGAAAAAGAAGAAAAGAAAAAAAAAAAAAAGAAAAAAAAAAGAAGAAAAAAAAAAAAGAAAAAAAATTGGTTTCTTAGTTAAAAGGTGGAAGAAAAAAAAAAAAATTGCAGTAGTGAAGGTCCCTTGGTTCTTCTATTCTTCAGTGTGGCTCGCCTTAGACCTGCCAGGTATTCAGGAGAGTGTTGAGTTTCCCTGCAATACACTGTTCCTCTGTGTTGTAAACCACAGTCCTTATTTTAAAGCAGACCGCTTTTGTTTCCCAGACTGCCTTATTTTGTGTTTAGCAAAGAGTCAGTTTGTGGGTCAGCCTCTGGGTGGCAGTGTTTTGGGGTTGGCCTCTGAGGCTATAGGGCCTTTCTGTCCAGTGGAAGTTCACTGCCCGGAGCTGGCTGCGTAATAGTTAGTTACCAGCGCTGTGTTGTTGCTGGGATTGAAAATCCCTCTATAGGCCAGACCCTGTTAACTCCCAGGGACTGATCAGGTTATTTTAATCCTTGATCTTGTACAGGGTGGAATCTGGGTGTGGCTGTGCTCCTTGCCTGGGGGCTGGGGGGAGGAGTCTCACTCTCCTGAGAGAATGGCTGCCCCAGTCCTGTGCTCAGGGGTGTCTCAGCACTCAATTCGCTGCCACCTCTCCCGGCTCCCCCTCTCTCCTCAGTCTCTCCCCAGATTCCACTCCTCCGCACACTCTCCCTCTCTTCAGCACAGGTGAGTGTCTGTATCCGAAATGTCCCATGAACAGGATTCAGTGAAAACAAACAAACGCCGGCCGCGGAAACGGGGAAGGCTTGGTTTCTGTAAGCTTCTTCTCTTACCGAGACTGCATGGTCTGGTCAGCTCTTCAGGCTGCCCCCTTTAGGCTCAGTCCTCTGTGATCACAGCACTGAGCTCTCAATTCCCCCGGCGGCGCCAGGAATCCCGCGGTTCTCCTTTCCCCCCGTCAGGGGCTGTGCCTGTCCCAAGGGACGCGGCTGCCGCGCGGTCTCCCTCCGACTCTCTGGGTTCAGAGGTCTGGCAAACTTTCCTGCCCAAATCCCTGGTTTTTTTTTTACCTTTCCTGGGGAGTTCTGCTCTTCTCGGCTGCAAACCGTCTCACCAGCTGAGCAATTTCGCCAATTCGGTGTGGGTGTTACTAGTTTCAGCTGCTGACTCCATTTGCTCCGGGACACGACCTGGGACGCGTCTGCCTATATCGCCGCCATCTGCATTTAGATGGAGCGCCTGTCTCTGGGGTTGTGGATTAGCAGTAGGCTGGAGCAGCTCTGCTGGATGGATCTCATTTGGTCTATATTAAGATTTTTAAAAAACAGGCAAAACAGAACTGTTTAGGGATGCCTGCTTTGTGGTAAAACTAAAGAAAACCGTAAACTTAAGACAGTGGCTTCTTGGGTGGGGGAAGGATAGGGTATTGATTGGGAGAGTGCTTTCTAGGTTCTGTCAGTGTTGTTTCTTGACCTGGATGGTGGTTACCTGGGTGTTCACTTTATGAAAATTTTTTGACCTGTACATTTGGGGGGGCGGTTTGGTCATTTTCTCTGTGTGTTAGAGTTCAAAGTAAAAAAAAAAAATCATTTAAAAGAATACCAATAAGACTAATATTTTTTTTAAAAATATATTTTATTGATTTTTTACAGAGTGGAAGGGAGAGAGACAGACAGTTAGAAACATCGATGAGAGAGAAACATCGATCAGCTGCCTCCTGCACATCTCCCACTGGGGATATGCCCGCAACCCAGGTACATGCCCTCGACCGCAATCGAACCCGGGACCCCTCAGTCCGCAGGCCGACGCTCTATCCACTGAGCCAAACCGGTTTCGGCAAGACTAATATTAATAAAGAATTAGTGTGTACCTTCCTATGGTTAAAGGAAAAAAGAAGTGATATTCTGGTTGTGGTAATTTTCAAAGGGTTTTCCCTGGCCTGGTAAAAATAGAGGGTATAGCCATTCAGCTCATCACAAACACTCTGAAGCAGCGGTCACCAACCTTTCAGACCTCACGGACCACCAGTGGTCTTCGGAGCCCCGGTTGGCGACCGCTGCTCTGAAGGATGAGTCCCCAACCCCCTTGCTATGGCCTTGCCTGTGGCCCTGCTCAGAACTTTATATTTTATTCTAAGTGTGATGGGAAGTCTCTGGAAGTTTGAGAATAGAGGAGTGATATGGTTTGATTTTTATTAACTATATTGTGGATGTGGTGTTGTTGTTGTTTTTAATTTTACAGGGGTATCCAATCAAAAACGTTTGGAAACCATTAGATTAGGGAATGCGGAAATTATCTTACTAAGAGGAAACCCAGTGTCTTTCTGCAGCAAATGAGAAATGATTACACAAGTCCCTGGTCTAAATGAGAAGATGGGTGCGAAAAGTGTGATATGGGAAGATTTTAGTCAGGAATAAGCATGTCTGTTTTTAAGCTTGTTCCACCTGGAATTTGTGGCTTAAAGGTTATATGATCACTCTCAGCGAGTTGATTTGGGAGAAGTCTTGTCTACATGATAGTTTCTCAGAATCACTTTTAACTCTACAATTCCTCCCTTCTTAAATTTTCTTTTAAAATTATGTATGTAAATGGATTTGTTTAAAGAACTAAACTCTGCACAGGCATCATAGTGCCCACGAAGTTGAACCTAATGTCAGCCAGGAGGTCTCACACTGGCAGCCTATGGGCAGAATGTGGTGACCTACGTGCTTTGTTGGTGTGCATGGTGCTTGAGAGAGTTTAGGTCAGTGTTTTCAAGCCAGGGCTTTATACAGTACTCCAGATTGCTATCTTCTCATGCAAAATTGGAGGATCTAGCAGCATTGGGCCTACATTCCCATGAGGCAACTATCAACTGCAGTTGAGTTGGGGCAGCCTTTAGATGAGCCATGTCCTTTCCCAGCCACCAGAGTCCCTCCCATACTGTTCATTTATATTATACTTTATGTAATAGATTTACATAATAAACCTAATCCCTATAGGTATTTTACTTGGGGGCATCTAGATAATTCATGTACTTTCATAATACCTTTTTTTTTTTTCACTTTTCTAGGAATCCCCCTACCCAGAAGACAAAGACCGCCGATTTGTCTTCTCTTATTTTCTAGCCACTGACATGATCAGTATCTTTGAGCCTCCTATTCGCAATTCTGGTATCATTGGGGGCAAGTACCTTGGCAGAACAAAAGTTGCCAAACCACACTCTCCGCCGGGAAACCCCATCTACTATAGCCCTAGTGACTTCTTCATTGGTGCTGTGATTGATGGTAGGTCTAAACCCAGGTTAGGCTTTCTGACTAGCCAAGTGAGTTAAATTTAAGTAACCCTTGTAAGAGACAAGTGGGCTGCATTCCAGCAGAGACAAAGCTAATATCCTTACACTAGAGGCCCGGTGCACAAAAATTTGTGCACTTGGGGGGAATGGGGGGGTCCCTCAGCCCGGCCTGTGCCCTCTCGCAATCTGGGACCCCTCGGGAGATAACGACCTGCTGGCTTAGGCCTGCTCCCGGGTGGCAGAGGGCAGACCCAATCCCTAGGTGCAGCCCCTGGTCGGGCTCAGAGCAGGGCCGATTGGGGAGTTGGGGCGCCGCCCCGTCATGCACAGAGCAGGGCAGATTGGGAGGTTGTGATGCCACCCTCAGTCACGCTCAGGGTAGGGCCAATTGGGGGGTTGGGGCACCGTCCCCTGTCACACTCAAGGCAGGGTCGATGGGGAGGTTATGGCGCCACCCCGTCACGCATAGAGCAGGGCCAATCGGGGTTGGGGCGCTGCCCCCTGTCACTCACAGAGCAGGGCCCATCAGGGGGTTGGGGCACCGCCCTCTATCGCCCACAGAACAGGGCCAATCAGGGGGTTGGGGTGCCGCCACTCTCACACTCAGGGCAGGGCTGATGGGGAGGTTATGGCTCTACCCCGTCACACAGAGAGCAGGGCCCGTGGGGGGTGGGGGGGGGGTGGGGGAGCTCCCCCCTATCAGGCACAGAGCAGGGCTGCTCAGGGGGTTGGGGCCCCGCCCCCTGTCACACACAGAGCCACAGGGCGATCAGGGGGTTTGGGCGCTGCCCCCTGTCACGCTGATCCCGGTGCCGGGAGGCATATTACCCTTTTACTATATAGGGTAGAGGCCTGGTGCATGGGTGGGGCCGGCTGGTTTGCCCTGAAGGGTGTCCTGGATTAGGGTAGGGGTCCCCACTGGGGTGCCTGGCCAGTCTGGGTGAGGGGCTGAGGGCTGTTTTCAGGCTGGGAGTGACTGAAGTTCCCAACCGCTCCTTTTTTCTTTTTTTTTTTTTAAACTGGGCCAGCTTTACCTTGAGGCTTGGCTCCAGCTCTTAGGCCTGCCTCCGCGGCTGAAAGTAGGTTTCTGGCCTTTGCTTACAATGTTGCGAATCTGCTGGCTGAAGTCCGGCGGTATTTGTTACAATGTTTCTTAAACTGCCTGCTCAGAGGCCTGCAGCCGCAGGCGGGGAACGTTGGTTTCCTCCAACGATCCTCCATCACTGAGGCAAGCAAGCCTCATGTTAGTTTGAAGCTGCCTGGCTGCCAGCCGCCATCTTGGCTGACAGTTAATTTGCATATCTCCCTGATTAGCCAATGAAAAGGGTAGCGGTCGTACGCCAATTACCATGTTTCTCTTTTATTAGTGTAGATATGTGGTCCAATGTCTTAATCTCCTTCCTTCCCAATTAAACTGTGAATTGGTTGCATTTGGGGGAGCAGGGGTATAAATATAGATCCTGAGCTTCCTAACACTGAACAAATGACTGCATATAAGTTTCGAGAGTTTTGAAAGTTCACTGTGCATGCATGTGCATGTCTGTGAATTTGTCATTGGAGGGTCAGTATTTACTCCTGATTGCATGATAAAAGCATAACCAAGGTGAGTGTATCTCTGCCTTCTCCCCAGTGTTTGGCCACCGGTTCATCATCCTGGACACAGACGACTATGTCTTGAGATATATGGAAAGTAACGCTGCCCAGTATTCACCAGAGGCACTCTTGTCGATTCAGAACTATGTTCAAAAGCGAGAAGCTTCTGCACCAAAGTTGGAAAAGTATGTTTGATTGTCTAGGGAGCATTTTGGCTCTGGCACATGTGAGATATTCAGGAAATAGTTCTTGATAAATTGAATGGGTAATCCCATTTTAGATTTTCACCAAGTAGGAGTTATTAGTCATACATAGGGTGCCTGGGCAGCCTGGATGATGGGCTGAAGGCTGTTTGCAGCTGGTCACACCCCCTTCAGGGTGGGGGTCCCCACTGGGGTGCCTGGCCAGCCTGGATGACGGGCTGAAGGCTGTTTGCAGCTGGTCACACCTCCTTCAGGGTGGGGGTCCCCATTGGGGTGCCTGGCCAGTCTGGGTAAGGGCCTGAGAGCCATTTTCAGGCTGGAGGGCAACTTAAGCTCCCAGCCTCTCCTTTTTTTCTTTTTTTTTTTATTCTGGGATTTATTTACCTTCTATAGCTATCACTGGAGCTGAGAGCCTGCTCCAGCTCTGAGGGCTGAAAGCAGGTTTCTGGGTCTGTTTGGCTTCTGTAATTGGAACTCTGTTGCCATCACAGCAGCTCTAAGCTCTGAGGCCGAAGCTGGCTGAAAGCAGGTCTCTGGAGCTTGGTTAGCTTCTATAATTGCAACATAGTTTCTTAGAGTGCAGCTCAGAGGCTGGCAGCGCAGGCCGGGAACATTGGCTTCCTCCATCACTGGAGCAAGCAAGCCTCCTGTTCACTTCAGCTGCGTGGCTGCCGGCCGCCATCTTGGTTGGCAGTTAATTTGCATATCCTGCTGATTAGCCAATGGGAAGGGTGTCTGGGTTATGGTCAATTTGCATGTTTCTCTTTTATTAGATAGGACTAGAGGCCCAGTGCACAAAAATTTGTGCACTCGGTGGGGTGGGGGGAGGTCCCTCAGCCCGGCCTGTACCCTCCCACAGTCTGGGACCCCTCGGGGGATGACCATCTGCTGGCTGAGGCCTGCTCCCCAGGGGATTGGTCCTAAGCTGGCAATCAAACATCCCTCTGGCAGCCCGGCAGCCCTGGGGGTATGTCCACTTGCCAGCGGGGAGCAGACCTAAGCTGCAGTCGGACATCCTTAGCGCTGCTGAGGAGGCAGGAGAGGCTCCCACCACCACCGCTGTACTGGCAGTTATCAGCCTGACTTGTGGCTGAGCAGAGCTCCTCCATGTGGGAGCTCACTGACCACCAGAGGGCAGCTCCTTCATTGAGCTTCTGCCCCCTGGTGGTGTGTGTCATAGCGACCAATCAGTCCCAGTCTTTCTGCTGTTAGGGTCAGTTTGCATATTACCCTTTTGCTATATAGGATAGAGGCCTGGTGCACCGGTGGGGGCCAGCTGGTTTGCCCTGAATGGTGTCTCCACTGAGGTGCCTGGCCAGCCTGGATGAGGGGCTGAGGGCTGTTTTCAGGCTGCCTGCACCCCCTTTAGGGTGGGGGTCCCCACTGGGGTGCCTGGCCAGTCTGGATGAAGGGCTGAGGGCCGTTTTCAGGCGGGCCAAGCCTGCAACTGAAGCTCCCAGTCTCTCCTTTCTTTCTTTTTTTTTTTTTAATTCTGGGATTTATTTACCTTCTGTAATTGAAACTTTGTTGCGGCTCCAGCTCCAAGGCCGGCTGGCTGAAAGCAGGTTTCTGGGTTTATTTAGCTTCTATAATTGCAACATTGTTGTTTAGAGTGCAGCGCTCAGAGCTGGGCCACGGCAGGCGGGAACCTTGGCTTCCTCCATCACTGGAGCAAGCAAGCCTCCTGTTCGCTTCAGCTGCCTGGCTGCTGGCCGCCATCAATGGGAAGTGTAGCGGAGGTATGGTTAATTACCATGTTTGTCTATTATTAGATAGGATATTCTAGAGGCCCATTGCACGAAATTTGTGCAAGGGGCTTGGCCCTTGCAGCTGCGGAAGCTTGCCTTGGACCTCGCAGCCCCAGCTTTGTCTGGAAGGTCATCTAGTTGTCTGGTCTAATTAGCATATTACACTTTTATTATTATAGACTAGAGTCCTTGTGCTTGAAATTCATGAACAGAGGGGGGTGTGTCCCCCTCAGCCCGGCCTGCACCCTCTCACAATATGGGAACTCTCATGTAGGGTCCCTAGGCCTGGCCAGCGATCAGGGCCTATCGGGGCTTTCCTTGCCCTGGCTGCCAGCAGCTGGCTCCACCCCCGCTGCTGCCACTGCTTGCCATCTGTGTGGTGCTAGCCCGCCTCCCCCGCCACCTGTCGCCTTCCTCTGCAGGCAACAGGTGTGGGGTGCGATTGCTTTGCTGGCCTGGGCCTCCCTCTGTGGGGCGATTGATGGCGGGGCTCTGTGATCGATGGCTCCGTGGAGGGAGGCCCTGCCAACCCACTGCAGCGCCACCGGCAGGTAGCCTGAGTCTCCCTCTTTGGGGCAGTTGTGGAGCCCCTCCCCCCCCCCCCCCCCCCGATCGATCGCCCTGCTGGACAGTGGCCTAGGCCTCCCACTGTGGGGTGATCGTGGGGTGATGGTGGGGCCCCCCAACCAATCACATTGCATCTGCTTTGGCTGGCCTGGTGCCAGTGTGTGTCATAGCATGGTTATCTGGAAGGTCATCCGACGGTCGTTCTGCTGTTCGGGGTCGTTCGGTTGATTTGCATATTATAATTTTATTATTACAGATAATAATATAAGTACATAATACTTCTAGTATTATCATGTTTTATTTCTTTGCTGCATTTTCACCTTTGTTGGTCAGTTCTCTGTAAAACATCATGTGGGTTTATCACTGAGAGACAAGGAGGCAACTTAGCTGCACAATTGCTAAGTGTGAACTGAAAAACAGGTGCCCAGCGACCAGTCAGAGAGGCTCTGGAAGAAGTGTTGTGATGGCCACTGGTCATGATATGCACCTGTTATTTCTGTGGTGATTTAGTAGGCTGACAACCTGACAGTGAGTTTGCACTTGTTGCAGTTACTCACAGCTAATAAACTGCGGTGACTGAAATTTGAACCATGTTGTTGAGAGGCTGGGCTATTTAAACAGTGGCAACTGAAATTTGTGCACATTGGAACTATGCAAAGTGAAACTCACCTGTATATGAAGAAAGACAGAATAATTTTGTCCACTGGGGAATGTAGCAATGTAGGGGACATCCAGGACTTTTATAAAAAGTTTCAGTTGAATGGGAGGGTGAGAAAACCTGATTGGAGTGGATTTAAGAGGGAAGGGGGAAGAGAGGAATTCAAGAATGGAAGGATAGACAAATATTTTGAGGAAGCTTGATGCAAAGGACAACAGAAATGGAGTAGTAGCTGGTGGAAGAAGAGTTAAGAGAAGAGTTCTGTTTTTAAAATAGCATGTTTGTATGTGAATGGGAATGATTCTGTGGAGAGGGAAAGACATAGACAACTGTGTATGAGAGAGGGGGGATTTGTGGAGTATGTGAGAGAGGGTGGAGCTCAGTACACAGGTGGAGGAACTGGTTTTAAAGAGAAGCACTAGCCATCTCTGGCAGTTCTCAAACTTTTTGGTCTCAGGACACCAATATACTCTTAAAAATTATTCAGAACCTGAAAGGGTTTTTGCTTATGTGGTTTATATCTATTAAATATACCATGTTAGGAATTATATCTGACATTTAAAATATTAATGTTTTAAAAACAATAATAAACTCATTTCATTTTAATGTAAATAACACGATTTTCTGAAAAATGACTATATTCTCCCAAACAAAAAAATTCAGTGAAAAGAGTAGCACTGTTTTATAAATTATTTTGCAAGTGTCTTTAATATCTGACTTTTTTAATAGAAGACAGCTCTATTTTCATCTGCTTCTGTGATGAGCCTACTGCAATGTCATTGATCATGTAACCTTTGGAAAATTCCACTGTGCATTTTTGAGAAAATGCGTAAAAAAGCAAATAATGTTTTAGTATTATTATGAAAATAGTTTTGACCTCACAGACCCCCCTCCACCCCCCGCCCCAGCCAAGGGTCTCAGGAACCTCCAGATGTTCTGGGATTGCTCTTTGAAACCTTGATCTGTGGTAACAGGAAGGCGGAGTGTATGGGTACAGATGCTGGTAGGTGGGTAGATATGGTTGAGGGGTTTTGCTGGTTGTGTTCTCAATGTAGTTATAGAGTAAGAAGAATGAGGTTGGGGAGATATTGGAGGTTTCAGGAGAGAGGAAGGTTGTGAAATGCTCTAATCTATTGACTAAATAAATATAAAAAGTAAATATATCACATTTTTAAAATCTGTACTAAGAAAGAAAACACAACAGTTATAATTGTAATTCACCAACAGTTAAAAACTACATGCTAAATTCAGAAATGTGGAAAAAAATGTCTCAGGACTGATGAAATATGGCAGCTCCAGGGAAAGTGGGAGGTGAGTGGACTGGGGAAGCATGGTTTGGTGGTGGCAGCATTAAGGGCAGAGTTGAGGTTCATGGTTGTACATTTAATTCAACTACTTTTCAGAATTCTTTTCTGTAATTTTTTCATGTCTATGCAAGTACCGACGACACTGGTAAGCTTCCTCCTTTGGCGTACTACCAGTAGGATTTTTAAAATTTTTGCTCTGGGTTAGTAATGATAAAAAGATGGTGCTAAGGCACTTGAAATGAGATACCAATACAGATAAAGAGAAATCAAGTTCTGGGTTAGGTCTGTTGCTATCCTTATTCTGATCCTCACTTTCTCTCCTCCCCTGCTCCTGTGATGACTCAGAGAGAGAGAGAGAAAAATGCTTGGAATCCAGGTGGCAGGCCTTCCGTGCCTTCCAGCCATTCTGTCTTTGGCTTCTAACTCCTCCCATCTGGTAAAGAATCCATCCACTACCTGGAAGGAAACACAAATCCTTTATTTGACTCATCATTGAAAGGGGCATCCCCAGTACTTGCCAGGCCTAAGTCTTTTTATATCAAGTGCCAATTACAGGATGGTGAAATTGGGAGTTAGCCATTTTCTCTTTCTGAGCCAGAAAATTAAAACAGTGCATAGGTGTCCTACTGGTTTTACTCTGTGCTTAGAGCATGGTCTGTGGACCGAAGAGTGGGGGTTTCAATTCCCTTCAAGGGCACTTACCTATTGCTGGCTCTATCCCTGCCCCAGTTGGGACACCTGCAAGAGGCAACCAATCCATGTGTCTCTCTCACATGGATGTTTCTCTCTCTCTGTCTCTCCCCCTCCCTTCCACTCTCTCTAAAAATCAATGGAAAAAATATCCCCAGGTGAGAATTTAAAAAACAAAAAATAATGCATAGGTAATTATTGACTTCCTCTGAAGTTCTTTTTGGGTTTTGGGCCCTCATTGCAATACACTGAACGCAGATTTGCAGATAACCCATCTATGGGGAATCTACATGTATGAATAGCATGAAAAGACACATGTTCATATATATTATTCTTGTTCTGTTAGCATGCCCGGTTGTGCTCTTCAGCTTCAAGAGGGCCTTCCCACCCCTGCTCAAGGATCCTTTCAAAACCCTCTTTTTCACTTCCAGCCATCTTTCCCATATAGACATTTCCAAATATTCTCATTTCTTTAAGCCCCAAGATCTTCCACATAGTGTCTGGCACACAGGAGGCAAACAATGCCCATTCCCCTCTTTCTCTCAATCACAGCAGAGTTCCACTGGCCTTAATGTGAGACCTTAGAGATACCATATTCAATTAGCCGCTAATTTCTTTTCATTTTATTCTACAGCTAGAGTCCTGGTGCATGACTTTGTGCATGGGTGGGGTCCAGCCAGCCTGCCCCGATGGGGGCCCATCTGGCCGGGCTGGCAGAGGGTAGGGGCCACAGGTGGTTGGCCAGCCAGCCCTGCCCGGGATCAGGGTGTTGGGGGCTGATCAGGAGCCGGGCAGCCCAGGGTGGGCAGCTGATAGGGGCCCAAATCAGGCTGGTTGGCTGTCGCAGTGCATGTCATAGCCACCGTTCATTCCGGTTGTTTTGGTCGTTCTGCCTTTCCGGTCGCTGTGTGTGTGTGTGTGTGTGTGTGTGTGTGTGTATCTTGCCTCTGACTTCTCCTTTTCATTCTCACCACCATTTCCTAATGTAAAGAACTCAATCAGTCTGCACATAATAACAATAGCCATAACAACAGAAGCAGACTAGAAATTAGTTAAGCCAGTGGAGTTATATGTTTCTTCTGGAACACAATGTCTGGAGGTGAGCAGTCCAAAGCTGGCATGGTGGTTCTACAACCGAGACCTGACTTTTTCTCTCTTCTCTGACATCCTGAGCAAGTAGCTTTTGTCCATATGCTCTTTCATTCTGTGGACACAAAGTGAACGTTCCATTTCCAGCACTGCATCTGTATTCCAGTTAGGAGGAAGAGGAAGACAAAGGGGAAAAGACCAAACAGCCAGTCTCATCATGTCTTTCCTGTTTTTAAAGGGCTTATCTAGAAGCCCCACCTAGCAACTTCTGCTTGCAGCTCATTGTCTGGGCTGTGTCACATGACCACTCCTAATTGCTGCTCAAACAAAAGAAGAGCTCTATTAGGAAGGAGGAGAGGATGAATATGGGACAGGTAACCCCCAACGTCTGCCATACTCCCATCATTGCTTACCTATGCTTCCACAATGTCTCCTAACTCACCTTCCCACCTCCATTCTCTACCTTCGTCCATTTCACACACTGTTACCAAACCAGTCATCCTAGAATTTAGCTTCAAACCTATCACAGTAGCCCCTACCCACCAACTTTATTGAGGTATAATTGACAAATAAAATTGTGTATATTTAAAGTACACAAGATTCTACACATACATTGTGAAATGATTACCACAATCAATTAACCCACCTATCATGTCACATAGTAACCACTTATTATGTCACACAAATGGTAGAATATTTAAGATCTACTCTCTTAGTAAATTTCAAGTATACAGCACAGTATTATTATAAGTACTATACTATACATTAGATTCCCCAGAACTTTTCATTTCATAACTGAGTTTGTACCCTTTGGCCAACATACCCCTTATTCTCCAACCCCTAGCCCCTGGCAACCATATTTCTACTCTCTGTTTCTATAAGGTTGACTTTTAAAAGATTTCACACATAAATGCGATCATACAGTATTTGTCTTTCTCTCTTTGTGCTATTTCACTAAGTATATGTCCTTTAGGTTCATTCATGTCTCAAACGGTAGGATTTTCTTTTTTATGGCAAATAATACTCCATTACATTTTACATATTCCATTATATATATCTATATCTGTATATACAGATATAGATACAGATATAGATCTATATGTACATATATATAGATATAGATATTCCATATATTTCATTATGTAGATAGCCAGTTTTTCCACCACCATTCATTGAAGAGACTGTTCTTGATCCATTGTATATTATTCTTGGTTGCCTTGTCAAAGGTTTGTTTACCATATATGCATGGGTTTATTTTGGGGCTCTCTATTCTGCTCCATTGGTTTATGTGTCTGTTTTTATGCCAGTACCATACTGTTTTGAATACTATAACTTATTATATAGTTTGAAACCAGGCACTGTGATATCTCCAGCTTTGTTCTTTTTCAACATCACTTTGTCTAGTTGGAGTCTTTTATGGTTCCATATGAATTTGTTTTTGTTTTTTAATTTCTGTAAAAAATCCCATTGGAATTTTGATAGGGGTTGTATTAAATTTGTGGATTACTTTGGGTATTATGGGTATTTTAACAATATTAATTCTGCCAACCCAGGAACACAGTCTTCTTCCATTTCTTTCATTAATGTCTTATTTTTGGTGCACAGGTCTTTCACCTCCTTTGTTAAATGTAATCCTAAGTATTTTATTGTTTTAGAAGCTATTGTGAATGGGATTATTTTCTTAATTTCTCTTTACTGATTTATGTATGTTGATTTTTTGTATCCAGGAATTTTACTGAATATGTTGACTACTTCTAACAGGTTTTTTAGTGGCATCTTGAGGTTTTCTACATATAAGATCCTGTCATCTGCAAACAGATAGTTTTACTTTTCCCTTTCCTATTTGGATATATTTTATTTACTTTTTGCCTGATTGCTCTTGTTCGGTCTGTGTTGAATAGAGGTGGTGAGAGTGGGCATGCTTGTCTTGTTCACTGTGAGGTGTGATGCTAGCTGTGGGCTTGTCATATATGGCCTCTATAAGGCTGAGCTACATTCCTTCTATACCTGATTTGTTGAGAGCTTTTATCATGAAAAGATGTTAGGTTTTGTCAAGTGCTTTTTATGTATCTATTGAGATAATTATGCTTTTTACCCTATATTCTATTAATGTGATATATTACATTTATTGATTTGTATATGTTGAACCATCCATCCTTGATACAAAGGATAAATCCTACTCATCCTAGTGTATTGTCGAATTAAGGTTGCTACTATTTTATTGAGGATATTTACATCTGTGTTCACCAGGGATACTGGCCTGAATTTTTTTTTTCTTGTAGCATCTTTGTCCTTAGTATCAACTGGCCTTGTATTATGAATTTAAGAGTGTTCCCTCCACTTCACTTTTTTTTGGAAGAGTTTGAGAATGCTTGCTATTAATTCTTATTAAAATGTTGGTAGAATTCACCAATGAAACCATCTGGTCCTGGATTTTTCTTTTTTGGGAGACTTTTGGTTACTGATTCAATCTCCTACTTGTTATGGCTTATTCAGATTTCCTATTTCTTGATGATTCAATCTTTTTAAGTTGTATGTTTCTAGGAACTTTTTGTTTGGTTTATTTCTAGAAATTTAGCCATTTCTTTTAGGTTATCCATTTGTTGATGTATGATTGTTCATAATAGTCTCTTTTATCCTTTGTATAACCGCTAGCAGTTATAATGTTTCCTCTTTCATTTTTGAGTCTTTTCTCTTTCCTTAATTTGTGTAGCTAAAAGTATGTCATTTTTTGTTATCTTTAAAAAAAAAAAGATAAGACCTCTTAGTTTTATTGATCTTACTACCATTTTTCTAGTCTCTATTTCATTTATTTCTGCTTTGATTTTATTATTTGCTTCCTTCTGCTAATTTTACAACTGTACCATCATGTTCAAAGGAAATAAAAATCTGGCTCTTGCTTATCCTGGTTGTGATTTGAAAGGATAGACCTTTTTCCTAACGTTCTGGGCTTCTGATCTCTCTTCATTTCAGGAAGTGCTGATCCTGAACTTCTCAATCCATCACATAGAGCAGTCTCTTAGCTTTCATAGATAATCTTGCACAAAACTTAAGAGTGAATTGGAGAGAGAGTGTTCAAGTATGAGAGACCCCTGACTGCATAGCTATAGAGAAATATTTTTAAAACTCAGACATTTATTTTTAGATGATGTCATGTGGATGAAGTAGATCATGCGACTCCCACAAACAAGGCACTTGGGATGGTGGCGGTGTTAGATTTGGCTCTGACGGCGGCCAGGGAGGCTGAGCTTCAGTGCAGACGCTGCCCCTGGTAGGCTGTCCTGAGGCAGAGGTCACCCACCAGCCAGCCACTGCGGGCCAGTGTTCAGCGATTGGTCAGCTCTGTGTCGAAGCTGTTTGCCATTAAAAGTTTCCTGGACTGCACCAAGTGAGAACTTTGGTCACTGAGATAAGAGTAGCCAAGAGTAAATTCCATAGCCCATCATTTCCTTCCTTCCTCCACAGAAAAGTAACGGGAGTGGATCCAAGCATGCAGGAACTGGAGGCATTAATAGACAGAATCCAGAAGCAAGTGAAAGACCATCCCTGCAGAGATAACATTCGAGAGGCATTCCAAGTTTATGACAAGGAGGCGACAGGATTCGTGGACAAAGAGGTGTTCTTTAAAATCTGTAGCACTCTCAACGTCCCAGTTGATGATTCCTTGACTAAGGAGGTCAGTATGAGTTCTTTTCCCAGGTAATTGCAAGGCCGCGCACCGTTCATTCTCTCTTAAAGACAATTAAATATGTATTTCGTTTTAACTGGGGAAGATCTAGGGTGTTCAAGTCAGGTCTCCTGTTCAGTCCTGATTATGGTTTTCCCTTGATTCATTGGCTTTCTGTTCTCATTACTGTTGCAAGGCATCTGTAGGTGGTGTGGCTAGGCAGCAGAGAGGCTAATAAGACATTTTGGGGCTGAAGGAGGGCAGCAGAGGTGGTCCTGGAGGGGCGGCCACCCAGGGCAACTCACAGACACTGGGCTGAGCGGGTTGGTGGGCAGCCAGTAGCATCCTTCACAGCGAGAAGTACGTTAGCCCATCTGGAGGACTAGCATGGAAGAAGGCGTGGCTGCTGCCCAGGGACAGCAGTCAGTGGGGGCATCTGTCAGGAGGGGCCCCATGGCGACATGGACATTCTCCTCTTAGAAATGTTCATGAGTTGAGGAGAGCATTTCATGCCTTTTCCCCTTATAGACCCCTTTAGCCAGATCCCTAGAAGTCAGACAAAATTTTTCCCACCTTGCCAATGACTGTGACTTACTGTCATTGAGACATTCTCATTGATTAAGAAGACTGAGATGCTATAGACCTTAAAGATCTTTTAGCAAAAAGGAATGTTCAGAGGTAAGATTCATTTGGGGAGGGCTTTTGCTTAGGGCTAAAGTGACTAGGTTGGAGACGAGGATATTTTGTAGGCAGGGACATTAGCTAGGAGTGGAGGAGACAGAAAGAAAGGTATTTGTTCCCATGGGCCAAAGCCCATTTAGCTTCCCAAAGCTCAGATTGACAGCATCCCCAGATTTTAAGTCATGTGTATTATGTGTGAGCTGACATGAGAGAGAGGCATTGCAGTCTGTGAGAGCGGGACAGGGAAGGTGGGTGGGGTGGATTTGCACGTGTCTTATGAAAGCAACCACCGCAAGTCAGTCTACTATCACTCACAACTGAGTTTCAGGGGACAGGTTTGGGCAGTGACATAGCTAGATTTTTCTATTAGACTGCCATAACACCAACTCGCTATTTTGAGTCTTACTCTGCACAGACTGGGTGGACAAAGTCTTGTCTTTGAATATAAAAACAATAAAAATTGCTTTTTTTAATAATTGAAAGTGATAGTGCCCTTAAAAATGCAAATATTGGTTCTGAAATCTTGGCCAGGCCATTTACTCCACCTGAGGTTTGATTTTACTAACTGTGAGAGGGGGTAATATCCGACCATGCACTGGGTTCACAGGAGCACTTCAGAACCAACTGAGGGTGTACAAGCTGCACTGGTTGCAAAGGTGGGATCAGTGTTGATAGGGCCCTGCAGTGACGCAGCAGGCAGCCCTCATGTCTGTCCCACCTGCTCTCTGTCTCCCCTGCAGTTAATCAGGATGTGCTCTCACGGAGAAGACAAGATCAACTACTACAACTTTGTCCGGGCTTTCTCAAACTGACCAGGCTGAGGAGAGGGCGCACTGGTGTTTTGAGGTTGGACCTCACTTTGAAATATACCTTGTACTCTTTGTAGAGGCTTGAAAGTATATCAAGCCTTTGAAAGTATATTCCTTTCTCTTTTGTTTCTTATATTTCACTACTTCTGAAGTCTAAGTTAGATTGCATCTTGTAAGAAGATTGGTGCCTTATTGAGGGAGGTAGAGATGGGGGTGTTGTGATGGTTAACTTTATGTGTCGAGCTGACTGGGCCTTGGGGAACCTAGATCTTTGGTCAAATGTTATTCCTGGGTGTCTGTGAGGGTGTTTCTGGGTGGGATGAACATTTGAGTTGGTGGACTGAGTAAAGCAGGCTGCCCTCCCAGTGTGGGTGGGCCTCTTCCAACTCATTAAAGGTCTAAATAGAACAAAAGGCTGACCTTCGCGAGTAAGAGTGAATTCCTCCTGCATGCCTTCAAACTGCAACATCAGTGTTCTCCTGCCTTCTGACTCAAACATTAGAAAGCCTGCTGGCCTTCAGACTGGAACCACACCGTCAGCTCTCACGCTCTTCTTGTTGACCAACTGTAATCACGTGAACCATTCCCTATAATAAAGCTCATTCTTTCTATATCGATCCCATTGTTTCTGTTTCTCTAGAGAACCTTGACTAATACAGGT
Source organism: Myotis nattereri (assembly GCF_964212035.1). Taxonomy (NCBI): domain Eukaryota; kingdom Metazoa; phylum Chordata; class Mammalia; order Chiroptera; family Vespertilionidae; genus Myotis; species Myotis nattereri. Next base: position 23,013,191 of record NC_138081.1, read on the forward strand.
GTACAATGAGTAAGAGCAGAAGAAAAGATAGAATTGGCTAGGAGAAGCATCATTTGGGGTTTTGAAAATAAGCACACAGCACTGGTATTGCTTCTCGGCCAATGCCTGCTCCCCACCTGCCTGCTTGCCCCAAGATTACAGGGAAATACACCACATGCTTTTGTGAGATGGTGGGTGGCTTGCAGATTTAAGGCTAGTAAAATCTGCCTTTGTATGAATATTGGCTTGTGAGTTACCACTTTTCAGGCCCTAGGTCTATACTTTATACCACCAGGGGGCCTTGAAAATACCATCTAATTAAGGGTTCACATGAATGTGTCAAATTCATCTATAGGTTTGGAGGGGATCTGGGACTAGCTGGTAAAAAAGACGTTTCTAAACGTTTCGAGAATTGAGGGTCCCTTGGATGCGTGACTCCTGAATATCCTGCTGGCATGTATGTTCATGAAAAAAGATTAATCTATTGAATACTTTATTTGTACCATGGACTTAGCATTCACGGTCCCTTCATCTTACCACTCCCACTCCCTGCAAAAACAAGCAAGCAAACCAACCAACCCCAAACGGTAGAGCACAGGGGAGCAAACAGCTCAGAATGGTTACCTGCCTTTCCACTCTACTGCCCTGCCTCCCCCTCCTCCGCTTCCGGAAAGCCTTCACCGCTCGACCGCCAGATCTGCGGTCTCAGACCCTGTACCCTTCCTCCACCTGGTTCAGGGACACCAAAAGCTGGAGGTCACCTAGCTTCTCATGGCAGAGCAGGACTGCAACCTGAGTCTGCACCAGAGCTTGCCCTCCACCAGCACCTCTCCTGCGCCTCAGGCAACGGTTCCTTGTTTAATTCTCATTCCCTGTGGTGTCTGTGGCTAAGGGCCACTGTAACTGCACTCCTGTCCTGAGCTCCCTCTGAAGATGGTCTGGAAAACACAGCAGACAGCTGCAGGCAGTAGACCATCTGCCCGACACCAGCAGTCCCACTGCCCACATGATCACGAATACTTGGGCATGTGTTCACTACCAGCACAAATACTGGGTGGCTTTTACTTAACTCCGTCTTCTCCAGCCAAACGTCATAACGCAGCAGACATCAAGCTCGGTGCGCTTTCTCTGTGAAGCTTCCTACCCACAAACCCAGGTCGAGACCACGCCTTTCCACTCCGTACCTTACTGTTACAGACACTAATACAAATGATGCTGTTATTCAATATAATCATCTTCCTCTTCCAATTCCCCAATCCATGTGACACAACAAACATATAGCACAAGATATACAAGAAATGGCTAATAAGAGTGAAAACTATTAGAAATTAGACTAAAATGGACACACTCATTTTTTCAAGTAAAAGCAAAGGTAAACATCCTGATCAAAAAGTAATATAAGGAATTGTACCAGAGACAATTAGACTGATAATTCTATGCCTTTTTATTCAGTTATTTCAAAAATATTTGCTGATCATTTTTTTCAAAATGTACATTTAAAAAATCCATACAAAACTGTAATTGTTTTCAAACCAGACAGAAACAGTGGAAAAGGGTTTTGAAAAAAGTTCACTGAAAGTAAAAAGCCCCCCCCCTCCAAAAAAAAAACAAAAAAACACAACAAAAAAACTAGAACCTTTTACATGAGCATAAATACGGCAGGCACAAAATTTCCTTGAGTTCCTTGCTGAAATTTGGTCCATAACATGAACAGGCCAAAGTAGAAAAACAGACACTTTTGTCCACATTTGCATTGTGAGTTGCCCAGGGCACCAGCAGCCTCGGCTTATCCTTCAGATGTTTATTAAACAAGAGGAACTGGAAAATGAGGTTTAGTCTCATCCATAAACACTTGAATCTGTACCCAAGGAAGTGGTGGCACTTCCAAGCACAGGTGGCGCCTGCCAGGTGAACAAGGCTGTCCAGCCGTGGCTGACTCAGAAAATCGCCACGTGAGCAAGAAACTCGAAGCTTCCAGGCAGAGTGACGGCGATACCTCGGTGTCCCAGATCTTATTCTCAGACACTGACTTATTAATGCCCCTTCATGAGGATAGTTTTTTTCCTTTTCAACAGATTATACAAAAATTATATGGACTTCTAAGATGATGCTACAATGTTCTACTAGAGTGCCACAGAAACCCAGCCAGGATAACGAGAATGACAGCAACAAAGGGAAAGTGGCTACCAGTTCTGTAGGGGGGCGACGACTGCCCCTCCCGTGGGTCCCTTCCCTTCCCAATCGCAGGGCGTTGTAAGGGACAGCAAGGCCTGTGGACTGACCACTGGCTGGGAGGGTTATTGCACAACCCGGGAGAGCAAGGGAAAGGCAGGCAGGCTTGGGGGGTGGTGGGAGAGGGTAGCTGCTAACACAAGGTAACACTGAATTAGGAGCTGGAAGAAGTTCTGCAACAGCCGACCTAGACCCATTGTCCAATGGGGATGCGAGTTAACAACCGTGACTGCAAAGTAAACACCTTTGTCATATACACTTTGGGTTGAATGGGACGCAAAAAAGACCAGAAGAGGTTTTAGCAAGGTACCCTTCTTTATAATCTGGGGGGTGGCGGGAGACAGACTGGAAGAGCCGGTCTCACCATGTTGGGGCCAAAGACATACATGGGCTTAGTGCCCCTGCCCTCTGGGCTTCCCTTCACAGGTATGAACAGGTGGGAGGCACAGGTGCCTGCAATGGGCCTCCCCTGGCTTCCCAGCCACCCAGGCCCGAAAACCAACTCCAGCGAGAAACAAAAAACAAAACTGAATAGACCCCAGACCCTAACACAATGAGGCGGGGGAGGTTGAGACAAAGGAGGCAAAACTCTCACAATCAGTATCCCTTTTACATGTGAATGCCCCGGGGCCAATTCCTGGGCTGCTCCTGACAAACAGCCCGGGCCCTGGCTCGGGGGAGGGGGGCCAGGACCACACGGCAAGTAAGGCACTTCTTACAGAAACAGGAATCTGCTGAGGAAACTCATGTGCAGCCCAACAGGCTACCTGGAGCCAGTGGGCCAGCGCTTTTCTGAGGCCTCCATAGAAAGGTTGTGGGGCGTGGGGACACAAGGCAGCAAGTGGGTCCTCTTCAGATCTTTGGGGAGGAAACGGGTAAAGAGTGAGAAGTTGGTAAGGCCTTCCTCACGGGCCAACACAGGCGGGAGAGGGATTCTATTTAGGCTCCAAGCCATCCGACAATGACCCACGTCTGCAGTTGTGCCAAAGTGCCTCCTGACAGACGGGGCTGTGAGCTGGGAGGGCAGGAGCGGGAAGGACCACACCGCTATCTGACTCTCAACACCCTCTCCAAGAAACAGCAGAGGCCTGTGCAGAACAGGAGTGGATGTCCGATCACAGCCGAGGTCTTAGGCAGGGAGGGAGTCACACCCTGGCCTCCCTGCCCTCTCACCAGGCCTGGGAAACCACCTGGTCAGGCTGAAGCCTGCGAAAGAAATCCAAACCAGTCCCCAGCCCCCAGCCAGACACCTCAAATTACAAAGGCCTCTTGGGAGGGGCTGCTCTGCCCCTACTTTATTCACCACTTAGCCAAAGGTCGAGGGGACTGAGGAGGGTCCCTCAGGAAGGCCCAGCAGCACACGCCCTGGGGCAGCACCCCGGGCTTCAGGGCGCCCAGGTCCGAGGGGCTGAGTGTGCAGAGGCTGGAGCACAGATGACTGTTTTGGTTTCTGAAATGTGACTGCAGACAAATGGAAAAGGTTCTCTGGGCAACCACTTCGCTCTGGTGGCCCAGACACTCAGGGTTAGAGCAGACTGGAGGGAACAGCAGCCCTGCCCCGCCCCACCCCCCCCCCTCCCGCTCAGCCTGCCTCTGCCCCAGGCCTGCCCCACCTGCGCAGGGACACGTGCAGCTTATTAACAGTGCAGCTCCCAGCCTGGGTGGTAAGAAGTCTCCCACCACGGAGCTCCAAGGAGGGGGCGCAGCCCGATCCTCCATCCCACCAGTGCGGCCTCCCTGCTCTCTCCTGCCTCCAGCTGCCTGGGGGCCGCCTCCACCTCATGGGGCCACTCAGAGAGGTGGAGGGGCCGCGGCTGCTGAGGTAGACTGGCCTGTGCCCTCCTGCTCTGGTGGGTGATGTGGAGCTGGCCTCCCCAACGTGGGGTGTCTGATAGGACCCCCACAGAGGGTGTGGTACGCTGGGAACAGAAGAGAGAGTTTAAGACGGAAAGAAGAGCCAAAGTGGCCAGATCAGGACGAGCCCGCCCAGCGAGCTCACAGGATGAGGTGGGACTGAGTTGTTTAGCCCCTGGCAACATGGTTTGGGCCACTGCCAAAGACCTGGCTCTGCTCTGAAAGAAATGTGCCAGGGACCAGTGGGGTGACAAAGCTCCCCACAGTGGCCCTCCTACCCCCTCAAATCGCTAGTGAAGCCCAGCTGGTGAGACGCTAGCCTTCCTTGTCTTGGGTTTTCAGGGCAGAGAAGGTCTGACTCTCATCACTGCACCTGAGGAAACGGAGCCGGAGCTGCCGGGTCACGGGGGTGGCGGACTCACCTCGGAGGCACTGCACACAGCATGGAGCCTGCAGGGCACTTGGGGAACACGCACGCTGAGAACACCTCCACGCAGCGGGGCGTGCCTGCTCTCAGCACCGCCCCAGCCCAAGCACACGTGCATCTGCTGAAGGCCGACTCCACATCTCTCCACATCTCAACGGGGCTCAGCTGCAGGTGCAGCCTCGAGCAGGAACGCACGGCCCGGGCCCTCCTGATGGCGCCCGGCTGCTGGGGCAGGCGCAGGAGGCTGCTGGCTGAACACCAGCCATCAGCAGCCACCAGGCCCTTTTACCAGGTTCTGCTTTGCAGCCCAGAGACGGTCAGAGAAGGACGGGAGAGATGCCTATTTTCAAAAACACTGTCCGCTTCCTAACAGTAACCAGAAGCACCGGGGAGCTGCTCCTTCCCAGCCATCTGACAGAGCTGGGGGCCCACAGGTGTTAGGAAACAGACCCCTCATTCTCTGGGAAATTAAAACTGATCTCTGATGCAAGTGATGCACAGAAGAGTTGTGGCCTCGATGAGAAGACCCATCTCTTCCTTTTGGATGATAACCCAAGGTTTGGCTTCTACTGTGATGCCAGAGAGAGAACCAGCCCATCAAATGACACTGACATTCCTGCACCATCAAGACCCGTTCCCGTCCCCGCAGAGCTCAGGAGTTCTTAGGCTGGCCCTCTGGGAGCCTCAGCCTTCTGTGGGAGCCCCACAGGCCCATCAGGACACGGGGGCCTTGCCTGGGGGGAGAGGGGACAGACTACACGAGGGACAGGGCAGAAAGCTCGGCACAGCTGAGCAGCCTGTCCTGGTGCACACCATCGAAAGCGCTGCAGGTGTACTCAACAAGCATCAGCAGACGACAATGCCAAGGCCAAAGAACACTTAACCAGAGAGGCCGGGGGAGAATGGCACAGGTGACCCTCCCGGGGCTCAGGGCCAGGGGGGCTTGGTGTGCCTGCGGGTAGAGAGAGGACGTCAGGGCTGCCCGGGTCTGGGGTTTAGGCCAGCACAGGCCCGCTGGTCTCAAGGCTTTCAGATTTGGTTTTGAATGCTGGTGAACGGTTGAAAAAGCAGTGCAGCCGGGGCTGCTGAAGAAAGGCCGGGGTCAACCCCGCCGTCACTTTCCGGAACAGCCTGCGGCTCAGCCCACGTGCTCTGGCTCTGGAGTGGGAAGCCTTGTCCTGCAGCAGTGCTTCCCCGGCCGAGCGAGGCAGGCCGGTTTCCATCGCAGGACCCGCCACGGGCAAGCTGTCCCGGTCAGGGGACCCGACACAGTTCACACCATCCTCCTGGACCCAGCGGTCAGGCCCCTAAGCCAAACACCTCGGCATTTACCAGGAGCAGCGACACGGGGGGGGGGGGTCTGGAGACGGTGCCCAGAACTGCAGTCACACCTCGTCGGTCAATCAGCACCCAGGAGACTGCGATCCGAGGGGCCGTCTCCCTCTTCCTGCCCGTCCACACGGGCCCCCTGGGGCTGCCGAGGCCCGGGCGGAGGCTCCTCGCACGAGGCGTCTGCACGTTGACAGGCCCCGGACCGACGCTGGGGTTGGACAGCCAGGACTAGGACCTGCGCTCCCTCTCGTGGTAAAAATCAAGACACAGAAAAATTGCACAAGACGGTCAAAGAAGGAAAAAGAGAAAGCAGCAGCGGTGTAGGAGGAAGGCGGCCAGCAGAAAGCTAGCGAGAACCTGGGCGTCCAGAACACCCAACAGAGCACAGAGCTGTGGGCAGGGCGTGGCCCGGGGAGAGGGAGAGGGAGATTTTTGGTTTTATTGAGAATGGTTTATGGAAGAGTAAGAGAAAGCCAAGAAGAAAGGAGGAACAGCCCCGTTTAAAGACAGGTTCCTGCTGTTTGATGGAGCGTCAGGAGCAGGAAGGGGAGGCAGTGATGGAGGCTGGGCCCCCAAAGAGCATTCCTGTGCTCAGCACTTTGGCCTTAAGGAGACTTGAGTTTCTTAGTCCGTGGGGAGGTCCCATTCTCAGCCTTCACCACTCCGTTTTCGTGGTAACCTAGGAAGTAAAGAGACAGACGGACATGGCGTTTCTGCTGGGACTGGCGAAGAGGAGGGCGGGCCCAGGCAGCCCGGCCCAGCTGCTGCCCCATGAGCTGTGAGGACCCAGCAGGTGCCCCAGGCTCCTGCTCTCCCCAGGGTCTTGCGACCGGAGGCTCTGTTTGAGGTGGTGGGTCTCTGACACAGTCACCCAGGACCAGGGAGCCTGCGCCAGGCCAGAGGCTGGGCCAGGTCCTTGCTGGATGGAATCACTGCAAGACCCCAGGGTCCTGTTTCTTTTTGGCCCCTGCAGGGCAGCTGCCCCCGTCAGCAACTCCGGGGACGGTGAGGACAGACGGGAGGAGGCAGAGGGGCTGTAGGGACAAGGCCTTCCCCAGGTGCCTGGCACTCCTCTGGCAGAAAAATTAGGGCAGAAGAGGAAGATCTCTTTATTGCCAAAAGCATGTCCGTGTGCTTGCTCCAAGTCCAAGAGGCACCTCTGGCTGCCGCCTCCAGCCCATCCCACCCAGCCAGGCCTGGCTCCCGGCACGCCCAGCGCACACGTGTCCGTTCTAACACACCAGCCCTTGCCAAGCAGACCACACCTGGAGAAGGCGAGTGAGTCAGAACACATCCTGGTGCAGACGGGCCTCAGGCTGTTGGAAAGTGCAGAGCTGGCCGTGCCCCAGGCCCAGAGGGGGCGGGTACTGAAGGGGCAGGGCCCACGGAGATTTGGGTGTCCCTCCCCTGCCCACCTTGGACTGTGCCATCTCGAGGCATTCCCAAAGGCAGAGAGGAGCCAGCAGCCTGGGCGGCCACGACCAGAGCAGAGGGCAGGTGAGGACAGAGGAGCCGCCGCACAGAGCAGGCGCAGAGATTGGCTGGCGCCCAGAAGCCACCCTGAGGACATGCTTCCTGCCAGAGTTCCCCACCCAGCACGCCCTGCCCCACCACTGCCAGAGGGCTCAGGCCTAGTCAGGGCCAGCCCCACCCACAGCCTGTCCCTGGCCCACACCCAGCCACGTGCCAGCCAGGCTGCAGCCGCAGCTGGAGCCCAGGAGCCCCAGGCCCAGGGAGGGAGTCCAGACGGAGGGCGGGCCGCAGGACTGGTCTGGGTAGAGCCCAGGGCCCTGACTCCTTCCTCCCCGCCCCAGACAGCCTCCGCCTCGCCTGCCCAAGGCCCTGGCACGTACCAGATTCCCTCTTGATGAGCCTTGCTGGTAGCCGGGGGGCCGCGGAGGCTCTCCGCTTGGCGCTCTGCTCGTTCCAGTACTCCCGCCAGTGCCGCAGCTGGGAGTGGATGAAGCGCCACATGAGCCAGGCCTGGGCAGCACACACCAGCAGCAGCACGCAGAGCCTGCAGAGGGCAGAGCGGGGCTCAGGGGGCTGGGCCCACAGCCCAGGGCTGGGACTCCCGAGGTCTGGAACCCTGCCGATCCCGTGGCCCATCGATCGCCTCAGCCTGGCAGGCCCCCACCACCCAGAGGGCACAGGGCTCCTGCTTATCTCCACTCTAGCACACTCGGGTGGCGATGGATGCACAGGGCTAGGGAGGCAGGGAAGGAGGCAGCGACAGACACACAGTCACACTGTCCCCACACCTGGTGGGCCCCATGGCCTGTCCCTTCTGTACCCACAGCACAGAACACAGCTCATTCAGCTCCATGTAAACTGGAAGGATTCAAATGAATTAGGGTACAGCAGAAATAATTCGAGAGTGGCTTCTTATCTAGCATGAAACTTAAAAGCGGTGCCGTCCTAGATCAAGCACACACCCTCCGGGCCAGGGTCTCCCGGAGACAGTGGATGGGAGGCCATTGCCAACCTGCTGAGAACTCGGCTGTACAGAGTCCGAGTAGCCGTCGTGATCCCCGCGTGGCTGGGTGAGAAACCTCCTGAGCTCCATGAAGGGGAGGGGACTCCCCTGCGGACTGAGGCCCTGACAGTCTCTGTGGGCCAGGAAGTGACGATGGCCTAATGTCCAGAGATTTCCTAAACGTCAACACGCAGGGGACTCAGCGGTTTGCTGCCTCCTGACCCTCCGAGAAGTCGTGCCAAGTTCAGGAGGCTCCTGGCTGCTCTCACGGAGCCCTGATTTATCGTCGTGCCCTATGCCCAACTCACCTGCAAAGTAAGGTATTGAAGTTCCCTTTCTCGGGGTCAAAAGCTTGGTTTTCCATGCGAGCAAGTCCAAAGCCGATGGCCAGCACGGCGAGAGTAAGGATGAAGAGGCGGGTGACCCCGAATACAGCAGCCCAGGCGTTAAACCTGCGCGCAGAGGTGGGGAAGGGACAGCAGCCTTTAGGGCCATGAGGGGCCCTTCACCCCCTTCTCCAGAAGGGACCCAAGCGGAAGAAGGTGCAAGGTGGCGGAGGGGTGAGGTATCTAGAATAAGATGCTCCGGGGCGATAAAGAAGCTCAGGGTGCTGCCTGCAGCTCAGGGGGCAGTTGACACCCAGGGCAGGACCCTCCCGTGCCCCTGACCCTCTGAGCGGGCTGGCCTCCCAGCCTCACCACTTACAGCTTCTCGTTGTTCTCATCGGCAAAGTAGAAGAGCCGGGCCATGTGGAAGAGGACCTCGGTGGAGTACTGCAGCAGCAGCAAGATCAGGCCCAGGCGGCTCAGGCTGGGGAGGGAGAGATGAGCCTTACGGTCCCCCCAAGGTCCAGGGAGAGTGGAGGTGCGGCCGGCCCCGGCTCTGCTCCCCACTCCACCTTCCCTGGCTGGCCCGCCTCATCCTGCAGGACTCAGCTCCACTGTCACACCTGGAGAATTTTCCTAACACTGAACGCCCGGCCTTCGCCTGTGCTGGGTGGGGCAGGCACCCCTACCCGCTCCCACAGTGACCCGGCTGAGGCTCTTCACAGGACTCGTCACCTTGGGCTCATCACCGGGCCAGGGACTACACACACAAAAGATGCTCAGAACAAGATGCTGAGCTTTGCAAGGAGAACCAGGGGTTCCTACCGTCTAATTTCTCATTATCCGCATCTCCACAGATAACAGGTTCACAAAGAAGCAAAACTCAACCTAATGCAGAAACCTACGCAAGTGAACTGAACTCTTGAAAAACAGCACCACTGCCCAGCTGGTGTGGCTCAGTGGGTGAGCGCCGACCTGTGAACCAGGTCACAGTTCCATTCCCGGTCAGGGCGCATGCCCAGGTTGCGGCCTCGATCCCCAGTGTGGGGCGTGCAGGAGGCAGCTGATCATGATTCTCTTTCACCACTGATGTTTCTCTCTCTTTCCCTCTCCCTTCCTCTCTCTCTAAAAATCAATAAAAACATTTTTTTAAAAAAAACACAAAAAAACCAACAGCACCACTGAGACACCCCTCTGCTCGATTCCAGGCATGACGTTGCCACCGACTTCCTCGGGCAGTTTGCTGCAGATGGTCAGCTGTCGTTCAAATGCAAGTGAAAGCTCAGCTCCTGCTGAACAGCAGGAAGCCATGAGATAACGTGGGAGCCCTCCCACAGGCGGCCATAAATAAGGATCCAGCCGATTCCACCCAACGAGACCAAAGTACAAAATCATCACGAAGGTCACTGGATCCTGTGGCTGGAAAGTCCAACACGATCCTGCCCGTGACCTCGGCTCAAACCTCCCTTTCTGCACTGCAGCCACACTGGGCTTCACGCTCCCTCCCCCTCAGGGCTGTGCACCTGCTGTCCCCTCCGCCTGCACAGCTCTCCCCAGATCTCCACGTACCTGGCTCCGTCACGCCTGCCTCAACCTGAGCCCCCTGCTTGGAGGCTCTCCCTCCCCACACCCACGGTGCCCGGAGCACACGGGGCCATTACATGGCGTTGCTTTATTTCCTCTAGTGCACGCACCACCATGGGAAACCCTGTGGTTATTTCCTTGTTGATGGTCTGCCTCCCGCTAGAACGGACGCCCCAGGGGAGCAGGGGCTGTCTCCTTCATCCATGCAGCTCAGCTCCTGAGGCAGCGCCGCCCACAGGAGGTCCGTGCTGAGTGAGTGAAGGCCTGCAAAAGCAAGCTCTTTACCAAAGAGACCCCACACCATCCAGCATCTCAAAGGTCTTTCTCCCTTGGGGAACCCTGCAGCCGAGGGCCACTCCTTTCCCTGGATTCACTTCGGAAAACTAGAACAAGGGCGGAGGGGGAAGGAGCTCCCGCTCCCGAAATGAGCAGAGAGGTGGCTGCACCTTGAACTGGTGCCGGCTTCGCTGGGAACGGGGTGGGGGCGATTTTGAGGGATCTGCTGCTCCCTGTCCTCTCTGTCCGATTCTCATTCCAAAACAAGCATTCACAGGGCTCGGTGCAAACAGGGTCAGGCACCTGCCCTTGTTCCCCGGGACACGTCAGATGCGGGGGGGAAAACGGACCTTGGTGCACCTCCCATCTCTGGGAGGAAGAAAGGACCCGCTAGCAGCAGGAAGCGCTCCTAGGGGGTCCTGCCTGTCCCTGCTCGCCCCACCCTCCTCACACACTGCTGGGGTGACGGCACAGACTGGCTTCCTCAGACCCACTCTGCCCGTGACCCAGGAGCATCCAACACAAGAGCAGAGGGGGGCCTGCCACACGGCCTCGCCCCTCAAGACCCACCCAGGAATCCTCACTGCCCGAGGCCCCTGAGACAGGACAGAGCTGGGAGCCGCCTTCCTCTGACTGCTCCCCTGAGTCCACCCTTCTCAGAGGATGCGCGGAGGGCCCAGCAGATGCCGGGCCCCAGGACCCCCAGGTCGCTTAGCAGGAAGTTCGCAGAATGCCGGCCTAGCGAAGCCCAGGCTGCTCCCTGGCCTGCGTGGACTACGCTCAAGAAAAACCCCAAGTTAGCAATGGCATATCCAGTCCCTCAGTACGAATCTTCTCATGAGAGACTCCAGACCAAACACTGCAGCAACTCTCTCGGCCTCTGAACAACCAGTAGCGGCCACTCTACATTCTGACGAATCAAAGGGAAGGGGTTTCTGCGCTGTGAGCTCTGGCAGCTTCTGTCACTGGAAAACGCGAGGCAGGGCCCCGCCTCAGCTGCCTCCCACCTGCAGAGCCACTGATCAGGTGCCCATGTCCCTGGGAAGCCCTGCCTGGCTGTCCTGGGTTGGGGCGGGGCGGCCACCCTCTGGGTTCCGGTGGCAGACGACACATGTCACAGTGCCTCTCCTCCGAGACCGAGGATGCCCCACTGATGACAAAGGAGCCTCCTGCCATCTATCTTTGTATTCCCAGGCCTTAGCCCAGGGCTCAGCACACAGCAGGCGTCTAATAAATGCCTGCTCATTGAATCAGTGTGTGGAGAGGCGTGCGAACATGAGGGGCGGGGAGATGTGGCGGCCGGGTCTCACTCACTTGAGGAGGTACGCGCCGGCTATGTGGAGCAGGTACAGGCAGATATACTGGAGCTGGCGGGGAATTTCCTCCTGCAAACAAGACAGGCGGCAGTGAGTGTGCTGGCCCTCCAACCGCAGAGGCAGAAATACAGAGGGGAGGGGAGAGGGCGGGCCCCAGGGCTGGGCTGCTTTAACACCAGCAGCTGCAAAGCCTGAGGGCCAGGCAGAGCTTCAGGCTCACAGTCAGAGGGCAGGGCTGGGTTGAGAGAGAAGGGACAGGGACTAAGGAACAGGGTTTTGGGAAATGATTCAGAGGGATGCTATGTAAAAAGAAAGAAAAAATAAGACTGTGGGAAAGGCATAAACCTCTCCAGCCGCCATCCAGAGATGATAGATCCCCCCCACCCGCCGCCAGCCACACATGTAAGCGTGGGAGGCAGGCATGAGCCGTGCTGGGGGCCTCCTCTCAGGGAGGTCTGTCTTCCTGGGAACTTCAACAAGTGCTGACTCCGCATTTTACTCAACCCACCAACACTCCCATCACCACCCAGCTCCAGCTTCTACAGGAAGGGACTGGGATGGCTGGTACAGCAGCGGGGAGGGGAGGCCACGTGGCTTCAAGGGGGGAGTGAGGACTCACCTTCCGTACCTTCTGGAAGTACAGCTCGGGAAGTGCGTGCAGCCAGTAGGCCAGCTGGCACAGGTAGAAAAACTTCACCTGGAAGCTGGAGACAAGGGAGCGGGTCACAGGGAGGGAGGGAGGAAAACGTCCCTGTGGCGCCCACCAAGCACAGGAGGGAAGGGCAAGGGCCAGGGGCGAGGGAGGGAAGGGGTCAGCGAGCACCGGGCGCCTGGGCCTGGGGACCCGGCTCCACAGGCAGGACCACTTAGAGGACCCAGAAAGTCCACAGAAAGAAGCAAAAACAGGGCTTGGCCACCCTAGCTGGTTTGGCTCAGTGGATAGAGCGTTGGCCTACAGACTGAAAGGTCCCAGGTTCGATTCCCGTCAAGGGCACATGCCAGGGTTGTGGGCTCGATCCCTATAGGGGGCGTGCAGGAGGCAGTTGATCAATGATTCTCTTTTATCATTGATGTTTCTCTCTCTCTCTCTCTCCCTCTCCCTTCGTCTCTGAAATCAATAAAAACATATTTTTTAAAAAACAAAACAAGCCCTGGCTGCTGGCTCCGCTGGTTGGAGCGTCGTCCAGCACACCAAAAGGCTGTGGGTTCGATTCCCAGGCAGGACACATATTGGAGGCAACTGATCAATGTCTCTCTCTCCCCCTTCCTCTCTCTCTCTAAAATCAATAAACATATCTTCAAGTGAGAATCTTTTTAAAAATTAAGAAACAAAAATGATGAAAAGGTTGCAGAGGAGGAGGGTCTTAGCTCGGAGAAGGGGAGGAGGAAGAGAGAGCGGACGCTAGAGAACTCGGAGCAGAGGGCAGGGATATACTTAAGGATGAAAGCACCTCAGTAGCTAAGGGCCTGACTCGGTGTTATTTTACGGGCCGAGGACAGCAAGGCGTGGCCTCCCAGGGACTGTGCCCACTGTTGCCCTCCTGCATCTCATCGGAGCAGGGAGGAGGGCACAGCCGTGGCCAGTTGGAAGGAAAGTGTGCTCGAGTGTGAGGGGTCAAAGCCAGAGCCTGACGGAGCTGCCCTGCGTCTGTGCCTCACGCGGTTAGGAGCCTGCTGTTGATGGAACTCGGTGTCCCCTCAGAATTCACGTGGACCCCTAGTCCCCAGTGTGATGGCATTAGGAGGCGGGGCCTTCAGAAGAGGTGACGGGGGCAGAGCCCTGTGAGTGGCATTAATGTCCCTGTGAAGGAGGCCCCAGAGCACCCTCTCCACCCGGCCTTGTGGGGACCAGGAGAGAAATGCTGTCTACGAACAGGAAGTGGCCCTCACCAGACCCTGGGTCTGCAGGCACCCGGACCTTGGACTTCCAGCAAGACCGTTGAGAAGGACATTTCTGTGGTCCATCCCCCCCGCCTCCCCCCCGCCCACGGTGTTCTGTCCAGCAGCCGAGCTGAGACTCCTCTGTGACGGGGCCAGTGCAGGCGACACTTCACTGTGCGAGTCCCCAGGCCAGCAGACTGGGAGGAAGACGCACCCAGACCGGCGGCCCTCCACCAGACTGCGCCCTAACAGGCTGGGGGTGACGGGTCCTCCTTCCAGCTGGCTCCGAGCTGCTCTGGACACATTCTGGGAGGAGGGAGCCAGAGGACCGGCTGGTTCCTCCCCGGAGACCAAGTCATGAGAATACTCACGGGAGGTACACGTGTGGGTAGTCTTCCCAGAGGCTCCTCGGGTTTGTTAAATATCCTTCCTGCGGTAGGCGAGAAGAGACGGAATTTAGAGGTGAAGGTAAGACCGCTGGGGCCCTGGGCAGACCCAGGGTTCAGGGACGCATCGAACACCCAGCTGCCAGAGAGAGGAAAGAACAGGAACCGTGGAATGAAGGGCCTTCCCGTGGGGTCCCGCTGGCACAGAGCAGGAGGAGCTCTGTGGGGCAGAGGCCTGCCCTGCAGGCGGCCTGACTCTCACTAGCTGCATTGGCCTCTGGGCAGGTCGGACCCTGAGCGTTAGCTGCCTCACCTGTAAAATGAGGATAAAAATGCTGACCCTCCCAGAGTTACTGTTAGAAATCAATGGCCGGCGTATGTTCATGCGGCAGTGCCTACTGCTGTGCCTGGCACGTGGCGCTCAGGAAATGCTCGCGGATGAACGAGCGGCCAGGTGAGGCTGGGGGCCAAGGTGTTCCTGTCCAGGTGGGAACAGAAGATGGCGCCTGGGAGGAGCCTGAGACCCGACACTAGGGTGTAAACTAGGGCCGGAAAGGCCTGTAGCCTCAGAGAGAGAGACCAGAGTCTGACACCAACACAGAGGAGGAGACCATGTCTGCTCACCTTGGGGGGAGGCTGAAAACAGAAATATTATCCCTTGACAATGCATAACCTGAGGTTTGCTTCCATAGGGGTTTGGCGTTCAAGTCTATACCACCTGTGTGGTCCGGAAACGCCCCGGCTAAGGAAGCAGCGACAATATCGTGGGCCAGAGATACCGTCGGGACATCCTCTCATCCACGGACGTGCAGGACTCTCACACATAAACCCTGGCTAACGACGCGCTTATAATCCCAGGTACAAAGCACAGGAGGAATCAATCCACCACGAGCAGGTTGGCTGGCCCGGCACGCGGAGGGCAGAGGGGCTGTTAGTGTGACTTCCTCTCAGAAGCAGGGAAACGGAGGGCCAGGCAGGAAGGATCTCCTGAAACAAGATGCTTGCTCAGCAGCACAAGGAAAGCCTGAGCTGGGCACCAACCTCCTGGTCGGAAAGCCTCAGGCCCAGCTGCTTCAGTAAGTCGGAGCATAAATGGAGCTGGAGGCTCTGAGGAGGGGGCTGAGAGCCTCAATGCTCCCCCTGGGCGGAGGGCAGGGGCCAGCAGTGCTCCAGGGGCCAGCAGTGCTCCAGGGGTCAGCAGTGCTCCAGGGGCCAGCAGTGCTCCAGGGGCCAGCAGTGCTCCGGAGGAGGCGGAGGCAGCTGCTGCAGCGAGAAGCCCTCGAGGTTACTGTCTGAGGCAGGAGTGGGGAACGTCCGGCCTGCGGGCCATACAAGGACCAAGAAATCATGTGGTCGGGCCCTGCCAAGGCAACCGCAGGCCTTGTGTGTGCCGCACAACAACTCGAAATTGAATACATCTGGGAGCTTTATTCATAGCAACATGAATTTATATTAAGTGAATTACATTAAGTGAATGATGTTATAAATATCCAAATGGCCCTTGACAGAAAAAAGGTTCCCCACCCCTGGTCTACTGGATACTTAGTTTATGCCCAAGTGAGGGCCGATCCACCCACCTCCGTGGCGCTAAATGCCCGGGAGTATTCCTCAGCCCCAGCCCCACAACCTGGGGCCGCAATAGCACAGGGACCTAACTGGCAAGTCCGATCAGGTGCACGCACCAGTGTAGCCATGGCAACGCAGATGTGCAGGAGAGGGTCTCACCCCAAACCCTCATGGTTTCATTCCTAGCCTCTTCTCATGACCACGTCCTTTCCTCCTCAGTCACACAGACTGGGGCACAGAGGTGGGAGGTCCTGGGCGTTTGGGGGTGGCAGGAACGCCTTCCGACACCCACACGGCTGCTACCCCCCTGCCGCTCACTCGCCTGCCTTCACCAGAACGTCGGACCCACTCTCTCTACCTCATTCCACAGAAATCACGGAGGCGAGAAGGTTCCTCTCTAGAGGAAGCAGCCAAGGATTTAAGGAGGGAAATGAGGTGGGAGAGGAGTGTCTGCCCCAAAAAGACTGGCCAAGAGAGACAGCGCTGGGAGAAATGAAAGCCCCGCTGGTCATGTGATTTTAGACAGGAGCCCTCCTCGGCTTGGCCCCTTCGCTCAGGAGACAAGGAGGGCAGCACTCTGAAGCCAACAAGCAAAGACAAACGCTGCCTCGCTTGCGAAGGGCCAGTCCCTGGGGCCTGGAGGAGGGGCCGGGGCAGGAGAGCAGGAGCCCGGGACCAATGACTCACCACCTTGGGAACAGCCTTTTCCAGACCTCCAGCCAGGCAGCTGCCTGCGGGGAGGGGGGCGGGGGGGGGTGAGGGAGGAGGGCCCTGGGCTGGGGCACCCTCAGAGCTCAGGCATCCAAGTACCGAGAGCCCTGGGGCCCAGTGTGGCAGAGGGAGCACCTGCCACCCACCCGGAGCCCCGCCCTCCACAGGCGAGGCAGAGGGTCTGGGGAGCTTCTGCAACCCTTCGTCCTCTCGTTCGGCCTGTGAGCTGAGGGAGCCTGAGCAAGCGGGGGCAATCGCTCCCCCTCCCGCAGCCTCCTTTTCGGCGTGTGAACAAAAAGGCCCACAGAAACAGCGGGATCCAGTGTAACCCAGCCCGCTCCCTAGACGCAGACATGCCTGCAACATCTGTCCTCGGGACAACCGCACACGAAAGCGCCACTCTCAGCGAAGGCCAGCTCTGGCCCAAGCCCAGCACTGAAGGTCTTCCCCTCCCAGGTTCGCACTGAGCGCTGGACTTGAGGTTGACCAGGTGAAGTGAGGCATCCCGGAAGGCAGGCAGGGAGGCCAAATGCCCGCCCCCCCCCCCGCCCCCCGCTTTCCTCAGGAGAGTGTGTGTGTTGCCCTGACCAATGAAGAGGGGTTCAAAGGTAAGTTAAAAGTAGGAGGTGAGATTCTTATAAAGTAGTTGGTTCGTCCAGCCACGCTCCCATCACCCTGCCTGTATAAATGCAGAAAGAAAGGTCGAAGTCAAACACCAAAATAAAACTGGTTCTTTCTGGAGGGAGGGATTTAGGGGTAAATTTTTGCTTTCATTTTTCATACTTTTATGTATTGTATACTTTAAAAAAAAGAATCGTCTATGATGTTTATAAAAATAATCCACTTGCCCTAACCGGTTTGGCTCAGTGGATAGAGCATCGGCCTGCGGACTCAAGGGTCCTGGGTTTGCTTTCGGTCAAGGGCATATACCTTGGTTGCTGGCCACATCCCGGGTAGGGTGGGTGCAGGAGGCAGCTGATTAATGCTCTCTCATCGATGTTTCTAACTCTCTATCCCTCTCCCTTCCTCTCTGTAAAAAATCAGTAAAATATATTTTTTAAAAAATCCACTTAAAACCTGTCGGGAAAAAATAAAAACCTCTGAAGTTTGGAGCAAAAAGATGCACTTTGTACTTCATTCATTCTCATAACCAAGAGTTAGGGAGCAGCTCGAGGTCTAGGGGGAGAGACAGACAGCAGAGAAGACACACATGAACAAGAAAAACACCCCACCAACGGTGCAGAAAACACAAATGGGGGTCTCTGAGGAGGTGCCATTAGGTGGAGACTTGAGAGCAGAAAGGAGCCAGCAGGGGGTGGCAGGGGATGGAGGAGCCTGGGAAGAGCACTGGGCATCTCACCAGTGAGATGAGAGGGGAAGGCCGGCAGGGCCCAGGGCACAGGAGCTGGGAAGAAAACGATATCACTGCAAGCAGGACGGGACTTTTACGCAGAAAAATGCATGATGTGATCTGCATTCTGAAAACATCTGTCTGGCCGAGCAGAAAGGGGTGGGAGAGTACAGGCGTGGAAACAGCCTCCTTCTAGAACAGGGGTGGGCAAACTTTTTGACTCGAGGGCCACAAAGGGTTCTTAAGCTGGACCGGAGGGCCGGAACAAAAGCATGGATGGAGTGTTTGTGTGAACTAATATAAATTCAGAGTAAACATCATTACATAAAAGGGTACGGTCTTTTTTTTTTTTAGTTTTATTCATTTCAAATGGGCCGGATCCGGCCCACGGGCTGTAGTTTGCCCACGGCTGTTCTAGAAGGATGTGCAGTGATCCAGGCAAGAGATGATGGTGGCTTGGACTACAGGTGCGTCCCCAACCTGGGCACTGACATCTGGGACTGGGTCATTCTTCGTTGTGGGGCGTGTGCTGTGCACGGTAGGGTGTTCAGCAGCATCCCTGGCCTGTACCCACGAGATGCCACTAGCATGTTGCCAACCGCGCCCTGGGGCAGAGTCTCCCCTGAAGAGAACGCTGGACAGGGAGGGTGTATGTGCGCGCGTGCGCACAGGTGGAGGGCAGCTGACAGAACCTCAGTGTGTTCTGGGGGTGGGGTGGGGACTTGCTGATGAACTCACTGTGGAGGGTGAAAGAAAGAGAAGAATCCAGAAAGAGTGTGTCGGTCGTAACATAAAAATGTGATTTTTAAATGAAACTAGCTGTTTTCACTCCTTTTACAAAACTGCCCTCTCTTCTTTCTCAGCCACTCTCATTCCAGCGGGAACTATCCTGTGAGAAAGGCAGGGCAGGTCGGGCCAGGAGCTACGTGGTGTTAGGAGGTGGAGTCACTGGAGTCCAGGGTCCCCCAGGTCTCCATTTCCTGTCGAACATGTTGAGTGGGGAACCGGCTGTCACTGTAATAAAAGTCTGTTGTGAGCTTTCCCCCTCAAAAGTGCTGTATTCTCCCAGACTAATTAGCATCATCATTTTCAAGCCCTTGAAGGCAGAGAGAAGCAGAGACAGAGCAGTCGCATTTCGCACCCTGGAAGGGCGCTAAGTGACTTGGCTGTGGGCCTCCAATCTGGCCTCAATGTGTCACAGCTGTGCTGTGCGGAGTCGGGGGAGGCAGAAAGGGTAAGAGTGATTCACTCTGAGATGAGGCAATGCTGCTGCTGAAAGACCAGTTACACGTGGTCCCCGAGCTGTTCTGCCTCCAAGCAGCTCAGGGTCTCCTGAGGCAGGCATGAGCCAAACGCCAGGGGCGGGGAGGTCTGCAATCAGAAGCACCTAGACTTCCGGGGCCAGGATGTGTGCCGCACAACAGCAGGGGGCGCTGCTCACATGGCTGCCTGGAAGTCCGTCCCTGGACAGAGAACAGGACAGCCCTGCTCAGGAGGACAGGAGTCTCAGGTCCGCATTTCACATTCCCCGTGTTCTGTTCGGGAGAACCATTCTGTGATGGAATGATAATGGAAATGAAAGCAATGCAAAGAAGACATGTCTACTTCATAGAGAAGATGACGTGAGCGTTCCTCTCTGGAGCAGAGAGCTCCTCGGGGTGTGACTGCTCATCACTGTCAGTGCAGGAAGAAGAGGAAGCAGGACGCAGCAAAGGAAATGTCTAAATGCCATGGGGCTGCTGGGTTTCTCACGGGACAATTTCAGCCCCTGAGAAATGGGCCAGGTTGCAGGCAGGTGGTGCTCCAGGCTGGGAAGTGGGGGGGGGGGGGGGGGGGAATGCTAATTAAACACCTCCTAGCAGGACAGCCTGGATCTCATTACAGTGAACCCAAAAGGACTGTCCACATTCTTCTGTTGGAAGGAATGTGCTGTATCAAAGGTTGCTTGAAATTAGAGTCCTCTGGTTAGAGGGGGAGGTGGGTACCTGGTCTGCCAGGCATCTGTGGGAATGGCACTGACCCTCACAGGACGTGATGTGTGGACAGGGGGCTGCTGCACTTGCTTGCAGGAGGCCAATGCAGGAAAACGGAAAGCATGCTTGACTTAGAACCAGACCCAGAGTCCCAGCCCCATCCTGGATACTCCGGAAGCGCATGACCGTGGGCACACTTTGGAACCTGAGCTTGGGTTTCTGCAATCCTTACCATGGGCGGGCGCCCGAATGAACGTAAATTTGTCTTGTGGGACAGTTTTTGCGGGGCGCCCTGTAACATGACTCAGGGCCATCCAGATACACAGCACCATCACTGTGCCCTCACAGCAACTACAGTGTTCGCTGTGGACAGGAGGGCTCTCCAGCTGTAAAAACGCATTTGTAGCACTCTGCCCCTCTCACAGGACCGTGAGGATGGAAAATGGCTTCAGTTCTAGGAAAGGCCCCACGTTCTCCATGCAGCTCCTTACTCTTTTCCTTCCCCGAGGAGAAAAGCCGCGAGGACCACTCACCGTCACCACCACGTACAAGCACCAGATCACCGAGCTGAGATGAAAGACCACCAGCTGTCCAGATTCGTTGAACTTGCTGTGTTTGACCTTGGAGAGATGAAGCCTTTTGCTGATTTTCTAAAGAACAGAGAGAGTCCCACATATTAATATACAAGCATATTGGTAGTGGGCAGGTTTCAAACTCTTGCTCCTTCCCACAAAAAAAAGGTTAAAGGTGGAAGGCAGCCATAATCCAAGTCGTTCAGTGTAGGACTACTGTGTGCAGGGTGCTATGTGAAGCGAGCATTTAGAGGAAGCGGCGAGATTAGTGTCCGCAGCCCAGATGTAAAGAAAACAGCCCAACCAGACTGTGTAGGACGGGCCACAGGACGCTGTCCTGTCTTATCTCAGGCAGTCTCTCCGCTCGTGACAGTAAACATTGCTGTTTCGTGTGCTGGCTAAAGAAGCCTGTGAGAGGGACTGAGTGTGTGAGAGACGGCCAGTCCACAGGACCAACCGGGGCATGAAATTGGGGGTGAAGAGGTTCAGATCTCCTCCCGGTGACTCCTGCGACCCACGCATCTCCCCAGTTTCTGGTTTCGGAATCTAGACGCATCACTTACGTCTAAGATGTACTCCTGAACCACAGCGTGCAAGATGATGGTGATGAAGATGTAGAACAAGATGGTGACCAGGTCCTTGGGCCCGTAGTGGTAGTGCATGGTCTCGCTGTCTGCGGAGGTAAGAAGAGCCCCGTCAGCACCCCTGGGTGAGGAAGCAAGTGCTCTGGGACCCAAAACTGGAAGGAGATCTGGATGTGCCATCAGTGCTTTCCTTCTGAAGAAAGAGCTTCTTCCCCAGAATCCTGCCTCTGGATTTGACCCCTGGGAAGTGCCCAGGGGGAGGGCTCAGGGGAACACGTGTGATGGCTCCACCTCCTGAGTCTGGGCAGGAGAGCACAGTGCTCACAAGCCAGGGGTCAGAGACAGCCCGTCTCGATCACTCCCTGGCTGTGTGTCTGTGGGGAAGTGGCCACCCTCTCTGAGCTGCAGTGTCTTCCCCTGTGAACAGGACTGTAGTTATACTTCATCAAGGAGGCACAGCACAGGGGTTCAGAGTGTGGACTCAGAAGCCCGAGTTGGTATCACAGCTGCCATTTACTTCCTACGTGACTTTGGGGCACCTCTAACGTGTGGCCTTTCTGTGCCTCAGTTTCCTCATCTGTGAAATGAAGGTAATAGCAGTTTCTGTATCCTAAGGTTATTGTGAGAATTAGATGACTTAGTCAATGCAAAAGGCTTAGAATGGTATCTGCTACATATGTATTTGCTACTATTTGTGTTGTCGATGCTGGGAGAAGCACACTATTATGAGAATAAAATGAGATAATTTGTAGGCAAGATGGTTATTACAATGCCTATGACCATGTGAGCATGCAATAAATGGCTTACGAAAATATTATTTAATAGTAATCAATTGGAATCCCAAATATATTAAGTCTTCTGAAGCTCGGCTAGTACAGTCTCTTTCTCCGTGGACAGGGGACTTACACCCACGTCTGAGGAGCGGGCGCAGGGCTGCCAGAGTTTGTGAACTTGGGCCTGGATGGCTGCTGCTCGGTAACTGCCCTCCCACCAGCAGACACACTGGCTGCCCTTCCAGCTGTGCTGCATTCTCGCTGAGTCACGCGCATGAGTCATCGCTCTGCTGGGATGCAGTCACCAGCAGGAAGGTGAGTTTCGGGGTAGTCTCAGGCAAAGCAGAGCCCGTTAGGTCACGGAGAGTCGACCCAGCCTCCGACACCCTGGGCTGGGGGACTGTGACAGCGGGCAGGGGTGGAGGATGGCAAGGACAGGGAGCACATGAACTCTGAAACCAGACACACTTTTCTTTTTCCTCTCCCTGCTCCTTTCCACAGAGATCTACTCTGTGAGAGGCACTGGGCTAGCTGTTAAAATAGGGATAGAAGACTCTGTCTGGACCGTGGGATGTACAGACCTGCAAGGAGACTGAAATAAATGTCCCGCTCCTTACAGACGGGCACGCGGTACCAAGAGGTAAACACAGAAACACAGGGAGCCAAGGCAGGCAGGGCCTGACTCCGGCTGTGCTGAAGCAGTGAGGTAGCAGGTCAGGGAGAACAGATCCCAGGAATAAGTAGGGGTCACCCCAGGCAGAGGAGGTAGCATCAGCAAAAGATGCATGGAATGAGGCTGGAATGTGAAGGAATGGGGAGGCGGTCATGGCAGGTGATGGGGCTGCTGTGAATGGCCTGGGTGCCACTGAAAGGGTGTGGGCTTTATCCTGAAGGCTACACGGAGACATTGAAGAATTCAAATTCAACAGGAAAATGATGACATGTGGGTTTTGGAAAGTTACTCTGGCAGCAGTGAACAGCATGGAGCCGGGAGGTAAAGACACCACAGGGAGCTGTCACAGGAGTGGTCCAGGTGGGGTGTGGTCCAAGTGAGTAGCTCCGAGAGCAGGAAAGAGAGGGCGGCGGGGGGAGGGGGGGGGTGCCAGGAACAGGACTGATAAGATTAGCTGGTGACCCTCCAAAGAGGCTCAGATCTGGGGGACAGGGTGGTGGGTCAGGCACTGAGCACTGAGGAAAAGACCAGCAGAGGGAGGAGAGATGGGTGTGGAGTAGCCTCCTTCCTGTCATCCGTCTGTAAAGCTCGATGACATTCTCCCTACCTTCTTCAGAAGGAAGGATCAAAGGAGACTAATTAGATGGCAGCATATTTTGAAACTGTAAAAGCACTAGCCACATGCAAAGTTTCATCATCAAGACCAGCAAATTAGGCAAAATGGGAGTCATACATAACACCAAAAACAGCACGGCCCAAAAGCAGTGAAATCACACATGTCAAGACTTTGGATTATCCATTTCAAAGTCTATTCGGGGTCCTGCCATTTTCCACCCCAAGTGCCCAAAGAGATGTGAATATAGCCCTAAATTCTTCTTGAAACAAGAATGAATGTATGATTAATACATTACTTTGTTCCTTCGCTGTTGAGAGCTACATGCATGTTTGCTCATCAACCAATCAACCATGTCCAAGGCTCTGTACTGGGCACTGAGGAGATGGCAATGAGCAAGGCGGGCACCCTGCCCTTCTGGAGCTTAGCAGGTCGCATCCAACTCTCCTAGACTGAAAAACCAGAGGCCAAAGAATTCTACAGCAACAAAAACAAGCAGTTACTTTAAAAATATCTATTAAGTGGGCTTTAATAGATATTTCTCTAAATAAGACATACCAATGGGCAACGGATACATGAAAAGGCACTCAACATCACTATCATTAGGAAAATGCAAACTGAAATGACAGTGAGACACCCTCACACGCATTAGAACGGCCATAATGCAGGGGTGGGGGGGGGGGGGTAAAAACAAACAGAAAATAACAAGTGCTGGCCAGGATGTGTGTAAATTAGAATCTTTGTGCATTGTTTGTGGGAATACAAAATGGTACAGTCACTGTGGAAAACAGTATGGTGGTTCCTCAAAATTAAAAACACAGAACAATCACATGATCCAGCAATCCCACTTCTGGATATATTCTCAAAAGAACTGGGATCAGGGTCCTGAGAGACATTTGCACACCCCTGTTCATAACAGCATTATTCAACAGCCAAGGGTGAACAACCAAGTGTCTATCAACAGATGAATGGAGAAACAAAATGTGGTATATACTTACAACAGAATACGATTCAGCCTTAAAAATGAAGGAAATCCTGTCACATACTACAACATAGATGAAGCTAAAGGACACTATGCTAAATAAGCCAGTCATGAAGAGATAAATACTATATGATTCCATCATATCAAGTTCCTAATGTAGTCAAATTCATAGACACAGAAAGTAGAATGGCCCTAGCCGGTTTGGCTCAGTAGAATGGCCCTAGCTGGTTTGGGTCAGTGGATAGCGTGTCAGCCCACAGACTGAAAGGTTCAATTCTGGCCAAAGGCATGTACATGGGTTGCAGGCTTAATCCGGGCCCTGGTTGGAGTGTGTGTGGGAGGCAGCCAATTGATATGTCTCTCTCTCTTTCTGTCTCTCCTGCTTCCTTCCACTCTCTCTAAAAATCAATGGGAAAATATCCTCAGGGGAGGATTAAGTAAAAAAAATAGAAAAGAAAGTAGAATGATGGTTGCTAGGGGATAGGAAAAGGGGAATGGAGAATTGCTGTTTAATGGGTACAAAGTTTCAGTACTGCAAGATTCTTTGCCTGACAATATGAATGTACTTAACACTATTGAAATGGACACTTAGAAATGGCAAGGACTGTAAATTTTATATTATACTAGAGGCCCAGTGCACGAATTTGTGCACGGTGGGGTCCAGCCAGCCTGCCCCTATCGGGGCTGATCGAGCTGGGCCGGCTGGGGGGAGGGGCCGCAGGTAGTTGGCCGGCCCTGCCCCCTGGTGGAACTCCCAGGCGAGGGGACAATTTGCATATTAGCCTTTTATTATATAGGAGGTATTTCATCACAATTTAAAACAGACACCAGCTGCCTGGTGTGATAAATGCTTTGACATAGAGTGAAGGCTGAGGGGGAAATAACAAGGAGCAGAAAACTCACAGAGAGTGAAGGGGGCAGGGAAGCCGAGGAGTGCAGGGGGGAGAGCTTGGGAGGGTGGGTGGGCTGAGGAATGAGGTGAAGCTAGAGAGCAGGGGTGGGGCAGGCTGCAAAGGTTCAGGCCCTGGGACCAAGGGCCCCCCTACATGGAAAGCTACTGGAGGATATTAGTTACACACATGTTTGTAATGATCCCTCTCTTGCTGAATGGGTTAGAGAGGCAGGGAGAGAGGTTAGAAGGCGCCTGCAGGGATCCTGGGCCAGGGTGGCGGTGGGGGCCTGCACTAGGAAGGCGGCAGAGCGGTGGAGAGAGACAAGTTCAGAGAGATGTGGGTGATGGAATCAAAAGCAGCAGCTGATGGACTGGCTGTGGAGAAGGATCCCAAAGCACCTTCTGCCATTTCATCTGTACCCGGAGCCCTCTGTGCTTTAACAATTCTTCAACGTGTGCTGTCTTGCTTGATCCTCAGAACCATCTCATAAGATAAGCAAGGAAAGTGAATGAAGAAACAGGATCCAGAGAGTTAAGGGACATGGGCCATTTCTCAGGTCTCCCACTGTCCAAAAGCCATCTTGGGGTCAACCCGACCCCCTCATGCCCTCCCCAGTTCCCGAATACTTACTGGTAAGAAGCCGCCCCTTTGATCTCAGTCTCCCACAGTCCTAACAAGCAGCATCCCATGCAAACACCCCAAGGCTGTGCTCTGATTCACACGCGTTCTCTCTCTGCTTCCCCTTGTGTGCGGTCTTCCTTCTGATCGGAGCAGGAAAGTACATTGGTTTGACCCCGTCTGCGTTCTTCCCACAGAACTCTGTGTTCTTCTTGGAGGCTACACACAAACTGATGGCTTTGATTCTTTTCTTTTTCCATTTTTGGTTGCTCACGAATTCTTATAAAAATCCCCTCCCTACCCCAGTTCGAGCTCCCACTCCCCCGTCCCATGAGCTCTCGAAAAGAACGGCAGTGGTTTGGCAGGAACCCGAATAATTCCTTAGAAGAGCAAGTGTCGGCATGTCTCTGAGCTCTCAGACCAGAGAGGTGATTCTGATCACAAGTCACAGCAAAAGGCCTCCAGGGACCAGGTGGGCAAAGTGGTCCAGGTGTCTGAAGATAAATCCTTTCCATGCAGAGGTACACGGAGGTACCTTCTACAGGACACTTTCCACTGCTTTTCAACGTACCGCCCTCTTGGCCTATCTTTCACATTTCCACCAGGACAGAGGAACAAGTTTAGGAAATACCCACTTTCGCTCTAGCTGGTTTGTCTCAGTGGACAGAGCGTCAGCCCTCGAACTGAAGGGTCCCAGGTTCGATTCCAGTCAAGGGCACATATCTCGCTGGCAGGCTCGTCCCTGGCCCTGGTTTGGGCGCATGCAGGAGGCAACCAATCAGTTTGTCTCTCTCGCATTGATATTTCTCTCTCTTTCTGTCTCTCCCCCTCCCTTTCCTCTAAAAATCAGTAGAAAACAAAATCCTTGGGTGAGGATTAACAAACAAACAAAAAATGGAATATCCACTCTCCTTTAATCCTACTAAAACAAAAACCACAGTTAAATCGGGGATAGATGGTGACAGTCTCAATGTTAGGGGTGCACTAGAGAGGATACATTGGTTTGACTGTGGTGACTGGAAACTGCAGAGCATGTGTCCCAAGGGGCTGGGAAGGTGCTTCGGCCACTGTGGCCATGGGAGGGGTACCAGCCCAGTGTGGCCAGATTCCCGATATTTCAAAAGCAAAGAGGGTGATATTGGTGACTAATCCAAAAATTTTAAAAACACATTATGGTCCAACACCAAACTGGCCAAAGAAAACACATCTGAAGCCAATTCTGACCACAGGCCACCAATTTGCACTCTCCAGCCTAGATGACCACTGGCAGCTTTCCAACACCAATATCCTATGAGTCTTCTTCCTACGCGCCCCCCCTAGAGTATACCAATATGCCCTGCTGTGGAAATTAATCTAGGTTTGAAAGAGATCACCTTCAATTTCAATAATGATCTTCCCACTATAGAGGAGTTATCCCATTTGCCATCAAAAGTGACACTGCTTACTTTGCTTATCTCTGATCATAATTTTAAAAGACAACTAAAAAAAATCAGTGAGAGCCTTGGTCCTTTTGACAACCTCTGTTACCAGCTGTCCCTTTTCCAGAGTAACATTCTTTTTTATTTTTACTTTTATTTTTTATTGATTTCAGAGATGAAGACAGAGGGAGAGAAAGACAGAAACATCAATGAGAGAGAACCATTGATCGACTGCCTCATGCACACCCCACACTGGGGATTGAGCCCACAACCAGGGCATGTGCCCTGAATGGGAATCAAACCACTGACCTACGCTGGCGGGGTGGGACTGACATTCTTATTGACCTCCTGTTTTGCTTCCTATGGCTATGAGATGTTTTTCTGTTCCCTTTGGTGTCACCTGTAAGCGCTTCTCCTGCCTGCCTTGACAGGTTCTGATCTTTTTTTTTTTTTAATATATATATATTTTATTGATTTTTTACAGAGAGGAAGGGAGAGAGATAGAGAATTAGAAACATCGATCAGCTGCCTCCTGCACATCTCCCACTGGGGATGTGCCCACAACCAAGGCACATGCCCTTGACCGGAATCGAACCTGGGACCTTTCAGTCCGCAGGCCGATGCTCTATCCACTGAGCCAAACCGGTTTCGGCAACAGGTTCTGATCTTATCTCGATACCACTGTGCACGTTCTGACCTCCTTCCTGTGACCCGAGCTGGTTGGCGGCCACTTGTTGTGTTTTTTTTTTTTTAAAAATATATTTTATTGATTTTTTACAGAGAGGAAGGGAGAGAGATAGAGAGTTAGAAACATCAATGAGAGAGAAACATCGATCAGCTGCCTCCTGCACATCTCCTACTGGGGATATGCCTGCAACCAAGGTACATGCCCTTGACCGGAATCGAACCTGGGACCTTTCAGTCCGCAGACCGACGCTCTATCCACTGAGCCAAACCGGTTTTGGCCACTTGTTGTGTTTTTCATATTCCTTAGAGTCCAAGCCCATGAGGCTGGCTCTGCCTTTGTCTGAAAAACTGGCTGTTTAAACAGCATCAATGCACAAATTAGAGGCTTCTTTCCTGCCCAGTGTCCCCTCTCACCACTGCAAATCTGCAATTGTAAAATTTATTTTTGAGTGGTTTCTGTGCTACAGCCAACTCCTGTTTTCACATTATTTAGAATCTTTTAATATATATATATGTATATATATATATATATATATATATATATATTCGCATTCCAAATTTAAGTAGGAAAAAAGCCACCTTAAGCAAAATCAAGGGGCAAATGATCACCTAGGGCAGTGGTCGGCAAACTGCAGCCTCTTGAGTGTGGCTCTTCCACAAAATACCACGTGTGGGCGAGCACGTACAGTGCGATTGAAACTTCGTGGCCACACTCAAGGGGCCAAAGAGCCGCCTGTGACTCACGAGCCGCAGTTTGCCGACCACTGACCTAGGGGAAAATATTTACAATTCAGATCATACACAAAAGGCTAATCTTGCTAATATGTACACAGCTCCTAGGACTTGAGGATAAAAAGACAGAGAATGGGCAAAGAATATAAACCGATAATTCACAACAGAAAAAAAGCACAGATGGCCCTTATACATTTAAAAAGATGCACAGCCTTATACTGAAGAGAGAAATGCAAATGAAGACTACAAGGAGATACCATTTTATACCTATCAGATTGGCAAAAATCTGGAGCTTGACAATGCACTCTCGCTGAGGCTGTAGAGAAACAGGCTCTCTGCTAGCGGGAATGCAAAATGCACCACCTCATAGGATGGGCAACGTGGCAGTTTCCATCGAGATTACAAATGCATGGGTCCTTTTATGTAGAAATTCCACTCCTGGGAATTGATCTTATGGTCAGTACCTGCTATGTTCAAATAACATGTGTACAAAGTTATGCACAGCAGCACTGTGTTAACCAATAAACGAATGGAAACAACCCAAACTGTTTTCATCTGTAGGGGACTGGTTAAATGAGCCACAGTCATCATACATCGCAAAGTGCGGCTGTGGACCAACAGCGTCAGCATCACCTGTGAACGTAGAGATGTACATTCCTACATACCTACCCAGGCCTACTAAACCAGAAACTTAAAGGAGAGCCCAGGAATCTGTGTTTTAACAACACCTCCAGGTGCTTCTCAGGCACACTAAAATTTAAGCAATGAAGCAAGCTGCTTTAAAAATCAGAGAGAAATGAAGATCAAGATCAGGTGAAATGAATTAAGAGACAGAAGCAAAATGGTGATTGCTTTGAGGGGGTTACTGACTAGATTACAGTAATGGCGAACCTATGACACCGCGTGTCAGAGGTGACACGCGAATTCATTTTTTTGGTTGATTTTTCTTTGTTAAATGGCATTCAAATATATAAAATAAATATCAAAAATATGTCTTTGTTTTACTATGGTTGCAAATACCAAAAAATTTCTCTATGTGACACGGCACCAGAGTTAGGGTTTTTCAAAATGCTGACACGCCTAGCTCAAAAGGTTCGCCGTCACTGAGCTAGAAGGAGCATGAGGAAACTGGGAGGCTGCACCTCTATCTAGATGAGTGCTTCTCAGCCTTGGCTGCACATTAGCATCACCTGGGAATCTTTTTAAAATCCTGATTTCTGGGCCTCATCCTCTGGAAATTGTTTCTTTGTTACTAATGTTGTGGCCCCACGCCATAACAAAGAAACAGAATTTCCAGAGGATGAGGCCCAGAAATCAGGATTTTAAAAAGATTCCCAGGAGATTCTAATGTGCAGCCAAGGTTGAGAACCACTGATCTAGATGATGGTTAGTTACATGGGCACGCACATATGTAAAAATTCTTCATGCTGTATGTACTCTTAAGAAATATGTGTGCTTTACTGCACATGTTATATGCACTTCAGTAAAACTTTGGGAGAAAATGATGATGCTCCTGGACAGTGATATGAAATGATACCCAGAATACATTATTTAGTGGAAGAAAAAAGCAAGGTACAGAACATATGATCTTCTACTTGTTATGTGAAATAAGGGGAGAAAAGAAAACGATGGACTTGTTTTGCATAAAGAAACACTGGAAGGTGCAATGGAAATTCTGAAGGACACACAGAGAATGATGCAACTGCCCACAGGATGGGGTGTCAAAGGGAAAACACGCTAACTTCTTGTACAGATTTTATTTGAAACGTGAGTGTATTTTCTAGTCAAAAATCTAAAAAAAAAAAAAAATCTTCAAATCGTTCCTGCTTTGTACAAATAGAAATTTAAAAGTTGTGTTTTCCCTACTTCGTTGCTGTTTTTTTGTTAGGTTTGGTTTTCCCATAGTGGCCCAGGTCTGACATGAGGACACCTGACGCTCATGCCTGGAGCCGCCAGTTGCCCATCATGTGATTCAGGGTCACTCTGCCTCAGTGACCCTTTCTGAACAGTGGGGATAATACCGTCTACCTTTCTCACAAAGTTCTAAGGATAACACAGATAGCGGACTTAGGAACTGTAAAGTAAGTGCTGCTTAAATAGATGGGATCAACAGACAGAATCAGAAGCTAAAGGAATAGAACAGGCACTATCCAGCACACACAAAAACACTCCCATCAGGGCTCGTGTAGGACAATACAGACAACTAGAAGCCGTTTATTGAGCACCTGCCCTGTGCCAGGCACTGCAGTGGCCACGTCCTGTAAGTGACATCATTTACTTCTCACAGTGATCCCGAGTTAGCCCCGTTCACAGACAATGGCAGCAGTAACTGTGCCCGGGAATCTAACCTCGCCACTGATGGCAGGGACCAAGGCCCTCCGTCTCCCAGCCAGGCCTCTCTGCTTCCTGACTCCCCTCCAAACCACACAGAGTGCATTCATCAAACCCACCCCACCGGCCTGCCCGCTCCCAGGGGTGTCAGGGAAAAAAGAGGGACTGAGGACGGGCACTGGGCACACAGCAGCATTCTGCCCTCCCCCGTGGCCCCGTCTCCCCGGGCTGCCAGGCCACATCCGCTCTGACCTCCCAACCTGGACGATGTGGCCAGTGGCCTCTGAATGACAAGCACCACCGTGGTTCTCACACACACACTGTTAGGGGCTGAACTGTGGTTCCCTCCGCCCGACAAAGAAAGACAAAAGGAAGTCCGGTACCTCAGATATGGCCTTACTTGGAGATAGGTCACCAAGTTAAAATAAGGTCTTTAGAGGGGGCCCTAACCCAACACAACTGGTGTCTTCATAAAAGGGGGAAATTTGGACACAGAGACAGACACACTTAGAGGGAGGATGGCCATTCCCAAGCCAAGGAGAAAGGCCTGGAACAACTCCTTCCCTCACAGCTCTCAAAGGAACCAACCCTGCTGACACCTTGATTTTGGACTTCCAGCCTCCATAAACATGGGACAGATTTCTGTAGCTGAAGACCCTCAGCCCCAGCAAACTCATACACATACATAACAATCCCCTGTTCCGCCCCCTTCAGGCTGTTCAGAGAATTAAAGATATAGAGCCGAGGAATCTTCAAAGTTACCATTTTAACCCCATATTGCATGAACAAAATGTATTTCCTCCAGTTTTACAGGAAGACAAGTATATTTTTATGATGCAAAAAGATAGCAAAAGTAAGAGAAGCATTAAAAAGAATTTAGAAATAAAAGTGCCTGGCTTCTTAATTGTTTTTTTGAAGTAGCATTCCTTTGTAAAATGTTTTAAACCTCCTTTTGGCATTCAGGAAAAAAAAAAAAAATTACAACTCCTAGGAGCCAGGCACACACTCAGCCTCCACTGCAGTTTATACACCTGAGGCTTCTACACACAGTCGGCCTGGGCAGACCATGCCTACAGCTGGGGAAGGTGTGAGCTTTGTTTTTTAATTCAAGAAAGTCATGGGGAGAAACCAAGATGGCGGCATAGGTAAACACTGGAGTTTGCTGCCTTGAACAACCACTTCAAAAATACAACTAAAAGACGGAACAGACATCACTCAGAACCACAGGAAGGCTGGCTGAGGGGAAATTCTTCAACTAAAAGGAAAGAGAAGAGCATACCGAGACTCAGAGGAGGCGCAGTGCGGAAAATACAAAGGTGCGGAGGTGCGCGCGGAGCGGTCTGGTGGCTGAGGGCGCGGTTGTCGTTTTCAATCGGGAGGGAGGCTCAGGCTCTGAGCTCCAGTTCTGGGCGAGTCTCTGGGGACCCAGACTCAAACGGGAGAAGCGGGACTGTCTGGCATCGGTCGGAGCGAGAGGGCAGTTTTCTCTCCAAGGTTTGCAGCGGTTGCTGGGACTCTGAGAGGCAGAGCCTCTGGGGACGGGACTGAGAGCAGTCATAACTGCTCACTCCGCCCACCCTGTTGATCCCGTGCGACCCGCCCCGCCCAAGCCCTACGCAGAGCCATTTGCGGGATAGCCTCAGGCAAAGGCTAGATTAGTACCTCCCTATAGGACAGAAGTTCTCCCACTGCAGACACAGCTGATTCTCACAGCCACTTGGCCCGGAGGTCAAATCCCCCTAGTATTAACTACAACAATAAAGGCTTAACTACAATAAGACTGCACACAAAGACCACTAGGGGGTGCGCCAAGAAAGCATAAAAAATGCGGAGACAAAGAAACAGGACAAAATTGTCAATGGAGGATATTGAGTTCAGAACCACACTTTTAAGGTCTCTTAAGAACTGTCTAGAAGCAGCCGATAAACTTATTGAGACCTACAAGAAATCTAATGAGACCCTCGATGTTGTGATAAAGAACCAACTAGGAATTAAGCATACACGGACTGAAATAGAGAATATTATACAGACTCCCAACAGCAGACCAGAGGAGCGCAAGAATCAAGTCAAAGATTTGAAATGCGAAGAAGCAAAAACACCCAACCGGAAAAGCAAAATGAAAAAAGAATCCAAAAATACGAAGATAGTGTAAGGAGCCTCTGGGACAGCTTCAAGCGTACCAACATCAGAATTATAGGGGTGCCAGAAGATGAGAGAGAGCAAGATATTGAAAACCTATTTGAAGAAATAATGACAGAAAACTTCCCCTACCTGGTGAAAGAAATAGACTTACAAGTCCAGGAAGCGCAGAGAACCCCAAACAAAAGGAATCCAAAGAGGACCACACCAAGACACATCATAATTAAAATGCCAAGAGCAAAAGACAAAGAGAGACTCTTAAGAGCAGCAAGAGAAAGAAACTCAGTTATCTACAAGGGAATACCCAGACGACTGTCAGCTGATTTCTCAACAGAAACTTTGCAGGCCAGAAGGGAGTGGCAAGAAATATTCAAAGTGATGAATGCCAAGAACCTACAACCAAGATTACTTTTTCCAGCAAAGCTATCATTCAGAATTGAAGGTCAGATAAAAAGCTTCACAGATAAGGAAAAGCTAAAGGAGTTCATCACCACCAAACCAGTATTATATGAAATGCTGAAAGGTATCCTTTAAGAAGAGGAAGAAGAAGAAAAAGGTAAAGATACAAATTATGAACAACAAATATGCATCTATCAACAAGTGAATCTAAGAGTCAAGTGAATAAATAATCTGATGAACAGAATGAACTGTTAATTCTAATAGAATCAGGGACATAGAAAGGGAATGGACTGACTATTCTTGGGGGGCAAAGGGGTGTGGGAGATGCAGGAAGAGACTGGACAAAAATCGTGCACCTATGGATGAGGACAGTGGGTGGGGAGTGAGGGCGGAGGGTGGGGTGGGAACTGGAAGGAGGGGAGTTATGGGGGGAAAAAAGAGGAACAAATGTAATAATCTGAACAATAAAGATTTAATAAAAAAAAAAGAAAAAGAAATATATATCCGATTCTAATACAATAAAAGTTGCTATAGCAAAAATGCAAAAAAAAAGTCATAAAGAAAAAATAATTCCTGAAGATCACATACCAAACAAGTCTAAAATTATGTATGTTTTTTTAAACTTGGATAAAAGTAATATAAACAGCCCATGGCTAAATTAAGGACAAAAATTATTTCAGAAAGAACTGAATAAGAAAAATTGTCCTACCTAATAGATAGAATAAAAGGGATGACCAGGGGCGATGGGAATGGGAAGAAGTAAGAATGTGGGTGGTGTCCAGGTCAGAGGCCCTGTGAGGGAAGGGAAGGAGCAGAGGCAACCGAGGCCGCAGGTCAAAGATGTCGCCACCGGGCTTCTGGTCCTGTCCCTGCACTTGGGTCTGGTTAACAATGAGCCACAGTAACTCAGTGGTTCTCCCTCCTCAAACCTCTGGAAGTTCCACGCTGAACGGGATAAACTCTCTGGGCTCTAACAGGGAGTTGGACAGAATCAAGTCTAGGCTGCAAGGTCTGACTTCTGAGGTGCTGGTTACATGAACAGAGATGTGTTCACTTTGTGAAAATTCATGGAGCTGACCTCTCACGGCTTGTCTCCTTTTCTGCACAGCTGCTAGACTTAAGTAGTAAGTGCTGTGTCCTGAATGGTTGTACTCCACCCACCAAATTCACACGTTGGAATCCTAGCGCCCAATGTAATGGTGTTAGTGGTAGGTCCTTCGGAAGGCGCTTAGGCCATGGGGTGGAGCTCTAGTGAATGGGATTAGTGCCCTTACAAGAGGCCCCATGGAGCTCCTGGCCCCTTCCACCACGTGAGGATAGAACAAGAAGCCTGTGATCTGAAAGAGAGCCCCACCTAACCACGCTGGCACCCTCTCAGACTTCCAGCCCCCAGAACTGAAAGAAATAATTTCATTGTTCATCAGCCATCCAGTCTGTGGCTTTGCATCATAGCAGGCTGAATGCACTGAGACAGTAAGTTTACTGAACACAAAGCATCAAGTCCAGAGCTGCTGTGAGTCCTGGGTCAGAGCTCCCACTCTTTCTCAGAGGGCCTCCAATATGCAGGTCTGTGCTTTCTCCTATTTGTACAGACAGGACTTGGGGCCAAAGGGCATCTTGGTGGCTGTTTGGCCTGAGAGACCAGGGCAGAGCCAGATCTCTGCCTCCCTGATTGGGTTTCCCCTCTGCCCACCAGCCTATCTGGCAAACCCAACCTTCCCACAGCTTCCCTGGGGACTGGTGCTGC
Organism: Myotis nattereri; assembly: GCF_964212035.1. Taxonomy (NCBI): domain Eukaryota; kingdom Metazoa; phylum Chordata; class Mammalia; order Chiroptera; family Vespertilionidae; genus Myotis; species Myotis nattereri. The sequence continues at coordinate 23,048,022 of NC_138081.1, forward strand.
AGGAGGTGTGAGCAGCCCAGCCTTTGCCCTGCCTCACTGGTGCATCCTTGGGACTGTCAATCAACTCTCCGCACCTCCGTTCCCTTTGCTGTAAAAGGATCAGGCCAGCCTACGTGAGTCTCGAGTCTCCTCCAGCTGGACAGGGTTGGGTAGTGTCGTCTGTCATCAAGTAAGGCTTCCACCCCCGGGGCCACTGTTGCCCACCTGTCTCTTCCTTTTTTTGTCTCTCACAAGCTCATCTTACAAAGAGGGGCTCAGTTGGATATGTGATGTCAATCTTTCAAGTACATGATACAAGCACAAGACAAGACTAATTCCTGCCAGCCAGCACAGCGAACAAAGCCACACTCCGGGCCTTGGACAAAGGCCTTCGGCTGAATGAGGCTTTGAAACCATCTGTCTGAGGTTGTTTCACAGGGCAGGGTGTCTCACCCTAGAAGGAGCTGTGAGAACAATGGCCAAGCTAGGTGCGGATGGTTCCCGGGCTTTCATCTCTAGCCACACAATGCCACACAGCAGCTGGTGGCCATAAAGCCCACTGGGACCAACAGAGCCAGGGATGGGTCCTTGTCACCTTTCATTCCTGCAAAATAAACCCTCCCCTGGAAGAGGTCCCCGCCTCATCCTTCTGTTCTAGGTGTGCAGCGCAGGCAGGTCAGGAATGCCAGCCACCACGACTCCTACCCACACTGCCTTGCAGGCGCCTGTGACTTCTGATGAGGGGCAGCCCCAGCCTGAAACCACATCCACCCAGTGGTTCCCCTCCTTCCCTCACCCCTCGACCAAACACAGAAACACCAAGATTCAAAGAGAACAGAGAGATGCAAACGAGCCACAGGATTTGGTGGGTTGCCCTGTCATACCTTCGGGGTCAGAAGATGGGGTCATTTGGAAGCCGACTGGAGCTCTCTGCTCAGGACGCTGAGAGCACTGCCTCTCAGACTTGATCCAGAATTGCGGAGGCCTCGTTAAAGGAAAGTTCTGACACAGACGCCTGAGGTGGGGCTGAGAGGCTGAGCTCCTAACAAGTGCCCAGGGGATGCCTGTAGAGCGGCCTGTGAACAATGTGAGTGGCAAGTGTTTGGGAGGCCTCCTAGGGCTCTGTCTTCAGGAAACACGGTTGAGGCAGGGACTGTCACCTTTAATTTTGCAGATGAGAGATGGCGACCCAGATGTTAAGTGGTCTGCCCAAGACCAATCTGCGTATTAGTGGCATAACGCCAAGCGACCTTGTAAACACTTAGCCTGCTTGAAGTCACCTGGTCTATGTCAGGAGGGAGGCCAGGCAGGCCTTGAGTCTGTCTGCACGAAGAATGGAACCTCTGGTCTTTGCTGACCTTTCACAGGCTATACGTTGCTTGCCATAATACCAGATGCTGTGTGATATTTTAATCAGAAAGAAGACTCAATGTCTAATGGCAAGACCAGAAACCTGACATTTTATTCCCTGCCAGAGCTGAGCAGGGTGTATGGCAGGCAGACAAAATACAGGACAGCCAGGGAAACTTCAGTTTCACATAAAGATTCATTTTCTAGTGTAATTATGTCCCATGCATAATTTGAGATATACTTACAATAAGAGAAAGTATTTCTTGTTTATCTGAAATTCAAATTTAACTGGTGATCTTGGATTTTTATTTCCTAAGTCTGGCAACCCTAACAGGGCTGCAAGTGGGAATAGGAGAGTAGGAATTTGGTAACAGGGAACATTTCCTGCTTCATCACTGTTGACCTTAAAGAAAACCATGAGGATACTGGCGTGGCAGGCGCCCCACCAGGATGCGCAGCTTATTACTGCGAAGACTGTGCCAGCTCCTCCTTCAGTCGTCTCTCTGAATGGAGCGTCTCTGCATGTATAGCTGCTGTTATGAGTTGAATTGTGTCCCCAAAAGATTCATATGTTGAAGTCCTACCCCCCAGCATCCCAGAACGTGACCTAATATGGAAAGAGGGTTGTTGCTGATGTCGTCAGTTGAGATGAGGTCACAGGGGAGCAGGATGGGCTCCGGATCCAGTGTGACTGATGTCCTTGCATAGGGGAACTTTGGACACAGAGACCAACGTGCAGGCAGAGGGAAGGCCACGTGAAGATTGGCCTCGTGGGCCTCGTGCTGCCACAAGCCAAGCAACTACCAGAAGCCAGGACCGCGGCCTGGACAGACCCTTCCCTAAAGCCTGCTAGCGCGCGTGGCCCTGCTGACTTTGATCTTGGATTTCCAGCCTCCAGAACTGTGAGACAATATATTTCTGCTGTTTGAGACACTTGGTTTGTGGTACTTTGGTGACAGCAACCCTATAAACAAATGCTGGGAGCTGGGAAGAAGACGGGAGAGAAGGAGCAGGAACAGAACCAAACAAGCAGGAGAGGTCATCAACACCACCACCGGCTGTTCTCCATAGAGCGTGAGAACCTCAGCCGAGCGCGGAAAGCCACGGTGTACGAAAACTCACTGCCCTGCTAAAACTCAAGCTTCAAACATCGAGCTGAACAAGTTACATGCCACATACAGGAGAAACATCAGGGATCACAATCTACCCTGTTACACAAAGTACGTCGGCCTAAGAGAGATACGGGGGGGTTTAAAATTCGCAACCTCAATAGACCAGTTACTGTGAACAGGTTTTTTCCCACGACAAGTCTGCCTTCCTCCCGTACATACAAACCAAACATTACTGGGTTGGTGTCTAAAGAGCTCAAGAAACAATGAAGCAGGCTGTTCTGATTTCATTGTCTCTCTTGATTATTGGCGCGTCATATTTCAAATGGCCCCAAATGGCAAGATTTCAACAAAAGATAGACTATTTAACAATACTTCATCCTCCCTTTCTACAGTAACTGAAAACTCCTCAATTCAGTGTAAATTTTAATGTATCTTCACCTTTCCCCAGGCCTCGTAGCCTGGAGGAGGATTCAGCAGCCCCACCCCTAAAAAATGCCAAACCCAGCCGGCTCCAGCCACACGGCCTTCATTTACTAAGTGTGCAAGGTCTTTGTTTCACTCCTGAGGCCTCTGCACATACTGAGCCCTCAGCCTGGACTGCACTTTCTTCTACACAGACCCGCCTCCCTATACCCTCAGCACAACTTCCTACACACACAGCTCAGACATCAACTTCTCAGAAACATCTTCCATCATCATCCTTTTATTTTTCCTGACCATGTAACCTTGTGTATTTCCTTCTCCACCCTTATTGCGACTATCATTATTTGTTGTTTGCTTGTTTATTATCGATCCCTCCCTAACCAAATGGTAAGCTCCGTGAGTCAGAGAGCAGATGTGTTTTATACATTACTCCAGGGCCCGGTACACAGGAGGCACACAAATATTTGTCTGGCTTGATCAGTTAATTATTTAAAACAAACAAACGAAGGCATGATAGGCCAATGCTGGCACATGCCCCAAACACGGTGGGATGCCCTCCATGCTCAGAGGCTCTGAGTTCAACCCTGGAGCATAAAGTCTACACTTCTCATCCTGGCTGTGAAAGGGATGCTTGTAGGGTATCACTTGTCTGCTGGTTTCTCTGAGAAAGTTTTCAAACTTAAAAACCAACCCTCTGATTGTGATCTGGTTTTACAAACAGATAAAAGCTTGCCTGGTCACACACATATCAGATGCTGTGGTCCCTACTTTCTCACGGTAAATTCATAAAGCTGTGTGGGGTCATGATCTGGGGTCCTACGTAAATTGACTTTAAGGAGAAATGTAATGAAAACATTTGATAACTGAATATCTCTTTATAAATTAGTAAACTGACATTCTCACATAAAAAAAAGAAAAGCCTTATATTTACAAAAAACTTAGGATTTATGGGTCCTAAGAATTAGATGGCAGAGGATATTTTGGCCATACACATATAAAACCTTTAAAATGTACACACTACTTGACCCAGAAATTCCAGTAATAGGAATTGATCCTTGTAAAATAATCATGAAAAATGAAGAAAAAAAAGAGAAAAGAATTATGAATACATGCAAAAATTTAGCCACAAGAATTTTACTACAGCACTGTTTACAAAAACTAGAAACTTAAATATCCAATAGTATGAGATGGAATAGATAACTTGTGGTAATCCCTATTAAAAAATACTTTATAGCTTTTCAAAATGTCTTCCTGAATGGAATAACAATTAATGGCATGGAAAAAAGGGTCACTGCATGCTAACAGTAAAAGTAGGTCATGAATCCACACTCTAAAATGTAAACTGTAGTTTTGGCTGGGTGGTGGGGTCATCTGTGATTTTTTTCCTTCTTGTGTTTATCTGTATTTTATAAATTTCCCCCGAAAGACATGCAGCAATCATGTAAATGTATTTTGGAAAGACATTTATTTAAAATTAAATTTTAAGCAGTCACAAAAGGACAAATACTATATGGTCTGACTTATATTAGGTACCTCAAATTGTCAAATTCACAGAGACAGAAAGGAGAGTGGTGGGTGCCGGGGTGGGGGTGGGGCGGGGGGGACTGTGAGTTATTATTTAACAAGTGAGAAGTTTCGGTTTTGCAAGATGAAGAGTTCTAAAGATGGATGGTGGTGATGACTATAAAACACCATGAATGTACTTAATTCATGAACCGTACACTTAAAAAATGGTTAAGACAATTAAATTTTACCTTATCTGTATTTCACCACAATTTTTAGAAACTTAAAAATTAGTAAATAATAAGTTGAACTAGGTCTAGAGGTACCCTAGTTACTAAGATTTTCTTTCTATTTATTTATTTATTTATTTTCTTTATTAAGGTATTACATATGTGTTCTTAGCCCCCCATCGCCCCCCCCACTCATGCCTTCACACACACCGCCCCCCCCCCCGCCCCCGCAGTGTCTGTGTCCATTGGTTAGGCTTATATGCATGTATACAAGTCCTTTGGTGATCTCTTACCCCCACCCTCCCCTACCTTCCCTCTGAGGTTTGACGGTCTATGCTTCTCTGTCTCTGGATCTGTTTTTGTTCATCAGTTTATATTGTTCATTATATTCCACAAATGAGTGTGATCATGTGATATTTAGGATTTTCAAGAGCCAGGAGGAAGAAGCCTGACTTTGACCTTGGACTGCATGGCACTGAGCAAGACAGTCCACTGTGCCCACTAGGGCTGGTGTGCACCTTGGGATGGGCAGGCATCTGCCTGGTTCCCTGTCTACTGGGGCTGGCCATGGCGTATCCTGTCTCTCATGAGCAGAGAGTCTTTGTCCTCACTTGCCAGCATCCCTTAGTTGATTCTCATAAGAAAGAACTGATTTGACTGCCCCAGAAGCATGGCTTCCCCCAGGGCCTGGCTGCAGAGACTGCAGGGGGCAGGCAAGTCCAGTAAAGATTTAAAGCTACATCCTCCGTAGGCCATGGGTTAAGGGATTTGCCCCCAAAGCCCTTCATGTAGGCGTCAGTGGAGCCAGGCAAAGAAAGGAATCTCACCTTAAAGTCCAGACAACTCAACTCTACTACAGAGTGAAGAGGAGAAAATTAGACTCAGCTAACAAAAACTCTGTATTCATCAAGAGGGCACCCAGCGCTTACAGTGAGAAAGAGGAGCGGGCCTGGTTCCTGGTGCTGACCTGAGCCCCACCTGCAGAGCCGTGGTGAGGGCTGACTGGCCTGCAGCTGTATCGTGGACAGAGCTAGGATGCTGGGTGCTGAGGGTGACAATCTGAAAGGACCATACATGTACACAGGAAAAGGAAGTTACACAAGTCCTTCAGAGTTAGCAGGGCCAGAGAAAGACAGAAAGTAGTGCTTTGCTTACCTGCTGTAGGCACGCTAACATTATACTGAGGTAAAATAAATAGGAAGGCAGTCTTGGCAGTGACCTGTGAAATAAAGAAAAAGAATTCCAATTTAGTCTCTTGGTCACATCAAAAGAATCATGTGGAGCCTGCCACCAGCCCCCGGGGCCCAGCCCTTTTCCATCTCAGACCACAGGCCTCTCCAATGAAGGGTTTTACCTAAAGCACAGTTGGCACTGGCTTTTTTTCTCTGCCATTTAACGACATCCCTCCCAATACCTGCACTGAAAACAAACAAACAAAGCAATCCTGGGCCCTGTGTGGTATCTAGGCTTGAACTCACTGCAGATGGAATGAAAGAAGCTGTGCTTGGCCAGCTGACAGCTCACAAGCTAAGGGTACAGATCTGTCTGCCATTCTTTCATCCATTCAAGAATCCACTCATTCATTCCATTAGTTTTGGGTACCCCGCACTGTGAAGATGGAAACGAATAGAAGATGAGGTCCTGGCTTCCCCAAGCATGTTAACTGCACAGCGGACAGCAGCCCGGGAGTCCACACCTGAACGTCAGAAGCATCTGCCCTCCTGTGGGGCAGGGGGCAAGGCCTAACACCCCACACTCTGGTTTGTTTATTTCAAAAGCTGCCTTTAAAATCTCAGTGGTGCTGTGAGAAAAACTGTGGTTGCCACCTGGCACATCAGTGCTCTAGCAGTTTAGCCTGCAGGGGAGGGATGATCAAATGTGAGGATTTGAAGCTTGGACTCAAGAACCGGCTGCCTGGGCTCCAATCTGCCCCTGCCATTTGCTGGCTGTGTGACCACAGCAAGTCATCGGACACCACGAGCCTCCCTTTCCCTGCCTGTAAGATGAAGGCTGTCTGCAGTAGCCCTGCTGCTCTGTCTACTGCTCCCCAGATGTTTCTGAGGTGCCGCTGGGGCTGAGAAGCACCACCCACTCTGTCCTGGAGCACGTGGGAGGCCAGGGGAGAAGGCGACACCCAGGCCTGTCCCAGGAGGCCTCTGGAGACACCTCATCAATAAAGAGTTACTGCTTCTCCTCTGAACAAAAATGTCCGAAGGATGCACCGTGGGTGTGGGGAAAACACTGGGTGTAGGAAAAGCAGTGCGGGAAACAGAAATGATGAATCACAGCGTGTCGGTGCGTCACTGGGACTCCCGACTGCCCGGACACAGGCTCTGTCCTCGGCCTTCTCTGTCTATTGAAGAGCAAGACTCTCCCACCCACCAGCCCCGATTCTCTGGAGGGTGTCATCTGTCTTTGTGTGCAATGAGGCAGGAGCCTCCTCGTGGGTGCTATTGTCGTGGACATGTTCGGTCAAGCTCGCAGGGAAACGTCCAATCAGACGAGGGGTGGATGGCACTCTGGGAAACACAAAGCACTATCCGTATACACAGGCATTTCCTACCCCCCCCCCCCGACCCCAAATCTCATTACTGCTGTCCCGAGACCTCCGCAGGGTGCCCCTGCCTCCCTTCCAGTCCAAGCACCTCCTCCTCTTTAGAACAGATGTATGTTACGTGTATTTCAGCAAAAATACTACTCACTCTTTTCTTTGGAGGGTTTAGTCCCCCTCACTTTGTACCCCACCCCCCAGAAAACCCTACAAATCAAAATCTCACTCATCCTTTTTTTTTCAGAGAGGAAGGGAGAGGGAGAGAGAGATAGAAACATCAGTGATGAGAGAGAGTCATCGATCAGCTGCCTCCTGCACGCCCCACTGGAGATCAAGCCCGGCCATAAGCCCTGACCGGGAATCGAACCGGTAACCTCTTGGTTCCTGGGTCAACACTCAACCGCTGAGTCACACCCAGCTGGGCTCATTCATCCTTCGTAACCCAGTTCAACCGTAACCCCTGGAAGCCCTCCCGCCTGCCGACAGGGTGTGAGTGTCTTTCAGGAAGTGCTCTGTGGCATGCCCCACTGGGCATCGCCTCCTACACTCCTTTGTCGTTCTCAGTGGCACTCCGCAGGGCAGGGGCTGTGCCATCTCACCCGTCCCACACCCTTCTCAAGTAACCAACCACATGCACACAGTAGGTGCTCAGTCACTGCTCACTGAATAGGATAAAAAAATCAGAAGGTGAGCCGGTGCCAGCCTGCTTCACTGGACTCTATTTGTTTCCCCCATGCTGTCACTCAAGCTGTCCTTGGTCACCTGTCACCCACAGCCTTGGCATCAGGGTTTCCTGAGGAAACCCCTTTCCTCTGCTGTGAGAGTGAGGTGTGGGGGGCCACTCTGGCCACCACATTCCTCCTGGAAGAATGAAGGGGCCAGACCCTCTCCCCAGGGCAGGAGACCAGCCAATCAGACTCCTCTCCTGGGCTCTGAACCCGGAGAGTGTCTAGCTGATAAACACCTGCACCTCACTGCGGCCGCCACCCCAGCAGTGTGGTCCCTCCCCAGCTGTACTCTGCTCGCACTGGTCATCCCTGGCCTGTCGCCCTGTCCATCTGTCTGCCAGGACTCCTTGGAGGGTAAACCTGGTCTTCTCAGGCTGAAAGCCCTGTGAGGGGAGATCAGAGGAAGCTGGACAAAACGAGGGAAAGGAAGAAGAGGGGAGAAGGGCAATAGGCGGGCAAGAATAAAATACCTAACACTCTCCATGCCCCAGGCGCAGATCTCTCACTCAGTTTCATGCAGGAAAGACACACCTCTTAGAGGTGCTGGAGCAGAGTGGAGTGGACCTCGTGGGGTACAGCATCCATCCCCCTTCCTGATGGCATCAGGGTTTCCTGAGGAAACCCCTTTCCTCTGCTGTGAGAGTGAGGTGTGGGGGGCCACTCTGGTCACCACATTCCTCCTGGAAGAATGAAGGGGCCAGACCCTCTCCCCAGGGCAGGAGACCAGCCAATCAGACTCCTCTCCTGGGCTCTGAACCTCGGGCAACAATGAAGAAAGCGCTGGTCAGTGTCGTGTGCCTACCCAGATCGCTCCACTGTGGCTCCCACAGCCATGCTGCTGGAGCGCCCCAGGCCCCCATCAACCATGTGAACCCCCCAGAGAACTTGCTTAGTTTGACCAGAGTCCATTTCTAAGACACATTATTCCATGTGTAGAGAGCGGGCATTCAACCCTGATTGCACATTTGAGTCCCTGGGGGAGCTTTTAAGATCTCTATGCCTGGGACACCCCCAACCAATTAAGCCTGACCCTTCGGGGCATCAACACGATGGCAGGCTCCCCAGAGCACTCTAACGTGCAGCCAAGTCTGAGCGGCACGCACACAGGGCCTGTCCCTCCTCACCCCCTCAAAGCAGCTGCTCTGCCCACTCTCTGTCTCAGAACGTTTTCTGTGTCTCCCATAGAATTCATTTAATCTGTTTTAAGTAAATGTTTATTTCATCTTAAAAAAAAATACACATCCTCTTAAAAAGTGAAACAATTCATCCCTGGGCAGGTGGCTCAGTTGGTTGGAGCATCATCCCACACACCAAATCGGTTCAATCACCAATCAGGCGTGCATGCAGGCAACCAATAGATGTTTCTCTCTCACATCAATGTTTCTCTCTCCCTTCCTCTCTCTCTAAAATCAATGAAAACAGCCCTGGCCGAGGTGCTCCGTGGTTAGAGCATCGGCCCGCACACCAAAGGGTATTGGGGTTCAATTCCCAGGCAAGGGCATGTACCTCAGTTGCAGGTTCAATCCCCGGCCCCGCTAAGGTGCGTGTGGGAGGCAACCAATCTATGTGTCTCTCTCACAAGATGTCTCTCTCTCTCTCTCTCTCCACCCACCCCCTTCCACTCTCTAAAAAAAAAAAAAATCCTCAGGTGAGGATTAAAAAACAAAAAGTGAAACAATTCATAAATATGTAGAGAAAAACCTAATATTCACTCTACATTCTTCCATGTCCTTCCTTTCCCCAGCCCATATTCATGTCTCCTTCCACAAGTTTGGGGCAATCTCTGAGAGCTTTTCCTATGCATTTATTTATCCATTTGGGATTTATTTCATTTTATTTTGACATCACAGCTTGACCTGTGACTACACACATGACCCAAGGAATTAAAGACTAAAAAAATTTTACAAAGCTCCAACTTATTAAATATTTAAATCCCCCTTTTAGCTCATGAGCCACATGGTTTTTGCAGTGTCAGAGACCCAGGTACAGATCTGCCACGTACATGACAGCATTCCAAGTACAGTCACATGGAAAATGTGTGGGCCCACCTGTTGTTTACTAGCGCCAACATACAAATGAGTGGTTATATAATAAAATCTTTGTCATACATACTAGTGCTTTTCCATACTACTCCCATACCGTTACCCCTAATGCTTTATATTGAAAAGCTCAGCCAACTAACACGCCCTCTGTGAGAGTGTATATAAATGGATGGAGTCCGCCACTCCAACTACCAAAAGAAGAATCCGCCTTTTCTTCAAAGGAAGACAGACGTTTGTTATACGGGCTGTATATACATTCTTGCCCCAGTCCTGCACACACAGCCAACTTTGGCATTCACAGTAGTTCTGTTCCAGGAAGTCACTGTGAACACTGAATTGGCAAATACTGCCTCACTGCTCCTCGGGGAAACCAGGGTTAGGCTCCTGCCAGTCTCTGGTCACACTTCCCTCAGCGGATCAATGCATAGCCGCGCTTTAGGGTGTGTCCTGTTTTAAGGTGCTGCACTGAATACACATTGTCGAAGTGTGAACACTCAACTCATGGCCAACAGCGCTGTAACTCACGCCTGAAGGATGCTTACTCACACGTGTTCTCTGTAAGGCACATCACAGCCGTGTGTGCTTAGGAACACAAAACAGCACTTCAGTGCCATGTGTGAGGGCCGTTTTAAACAGCAAAATCACCAACAAAAAGCACAGAAATGCGCGCACACACACACACACACACACACACACTAAAAGTGACCACACAAAGGACACCTGCTAACAGGAAAGCTGAGACAAGAAGGCAGAGCGTCATCTTGCTGGATCTTGGCCGTGAACATGTGCATCGAGTGACTACTTTCCACTGCTCTGTGTGTGTCCATGAGAGAACCCAAAACACTGGGAGTGTTGGTTTGGGAGTTACAAAATTTAGGGAAGAGGAGCCCTGGGAGACACCTGATCTGCAAAAAATGAGGATCAAATACACTGGGGCCAAGCTTTCTTCCTTTCTAACACCTTCCCCAAGGTCTAATTTACACACCATAAAGTTCACCCCTTGTGAGTGAGTACACAGCTTCAGGGGATGTATCTTTACTTGTTTTCAAACTCTCTCTTCCTTAGAGTATAAGTTTTAAGAAAGTAAGAATCTCTTACTTTGCCTTGATTATCTTCAATCACAGCCTGAAACAGGGCCTAGTAGTCCATGGCCAGCACTCAGCAAGCACTTGTTAAATGAATAGAGCGATTAAGTAACAAAGCCAGGAGCGTGTTCACTCTCTTGACCCTCAGCCCACATTTATACTCCTGTGCATGCCCTCTCTCCCTCTCCCTGGGCTCCATACCTGTGTTGAGCATGTAGTGGGTATCTCAACAATATGTTTGTTTTTAATCCTCACTGAAGGATATGTTTTTATTTATTTTCTAGAGAGGAGGAGAGAGAGAAACATCAAAGTGAGAGAGAGAAACATTAATCGGTTGCCTCTGTACTCGCCCCAACCAGGGATTGAACCTGCAACCTAGGTACGGTGCACGGGACGACTCTCCAACCAGCTGGGCCACCCGGTCAGGGATCGGTAATACATATTTGATGAACTAATACTACAAGCAACTATAGCACTTAGTAAACACAGGTGAATGGTTAACACATGTTTTCTTGACATGATCCTGAGAGAAGGGGATTAAGGCAAAAGTACTAGATTTCAGTATTTTTTCCAGCCCTACCCCCTGGTTGTAGCAGCAGAAACCATTCCAAACTGTGCATCTTTCGTTGTAGGAGCCATGCCTGCTCCACTTTACCATGTCTCAGAGCAAGATGCTGTCAGCTCACCTGTTTGATGATGAAGAAGCTAAACCTGGGGCAGAGAGAGGTAAACTGGCCTACCACGACCTCACAATTTTACAAGATTCAATTTGATATTTTTTAAGTTTGTTCCAAAAACAAATGTAGGATACATACAGCACAGCACATACAATTGAATGGCAAAAATAAAAGAGAGGCAGGAGAGAGCCAAAAAATATATATGAAGGCAAAGAGAAGAAGCAAGGAATGAGACTGATCCATAAAAATGCATTCCAGAGAGTCCGGCTTATTGGCTAAGGTGGCCAGAAAGCTGCCTCTAAGCTGTCTGGAAGCCACCTGAAGGAGGAGGGAGTGACCAGCTCCCAGATTCACTATGTCCATTAGTTAAAAAAACAAAAAGACTATCGGAAAAAGCAACACTACTTTTCCAGCATAAAAACCACTCTCTGTGCTTTAAAAGGCCCTTTGCACCCCAGAAATTCACTCCATAACCCTCTCCCAACCTCAGGCCAGGGACAAAGCACTGAATAAGATCCTCTCTGCACGCACAGAGGGCTGAGAAACAGAAGCCCATTAAAAATGTCATTCCAATTATTTCCCACCCCTCTAAGGCTGTTTATAGGAAACATTATTGAGTTTAATAGCATTTTAAATGCCAGACTCAGTGGGTGAAAGGTTAAAAGTGACATTGTGCTAATACACTAATGCAAAGGGAGAGCACAAATCATGTAGGAGGGGCCACCTCCCTCCCTCCCTCTCTCTCTCTCTCTCTCTCTCTCTCTCTCTCTCTCTCTCTCTCTCTCACACACACACACACACACACACACACACACAGCTTCACTGAACTTTTAACTAAAACAGGGCATCCAGCACAAAGGCAGTGACACTGAGCGTGCTTGTGTAGCCTTAACACCGTGTTCTATTAGGAGCACATGCATCTGAGCTCTTGCTACAGGAGAGCAAGGATGCACTGAAACAGCTGCTTTCAGCAAAGCGTGGTGAACTTGGACTCCAGGCCCAGTTCAGCTGCAGGGCAGCTGGGTGACCTAAGGCAAGTATTGTACTTCTCTGGACCTGTTTTTCATCCATTTACAACAACTACAGCCATGGCAGTTCATGTGATCAAGTGCTCACACGGTGCCAGGCATGGCTCTGAGTGCTTTATATAAACTGTCCCATGTAGCTCTCACAGTGACCCTACACGGTAGGTACTAGCAACACCCCCACTACAGATCCATGGCAAGGCCAAGGCCAACCGGAGTGGGCAGGATGGATGTCCTTAAAGGGCCTCTCCAGCCTCAGCTGCAAAAGGCTCTCATTCCATTTATTCGTCAACACCTAAAACACAGCCTTCCTCAGAGGTCTTCCCAAGAGTTTAAACTGTTACTACTTCTCCCCCTTGTGAAGACGAGGTCTGGTATCACCGACGTCCTGACAGACGGAGAAAGTAAGTCACCCCCATGTGTTAACCACCAGCCTGCCAGCCACGGACACGGACACGGCACACACCTAGGGTTCCGAAGGCCCCATCTGTTCTCTTTCCACTGCAAGGTGATACCTGGGCACCAAAGAGAACAGATAAGAACTGCGATGAAGGCAGTCTCATCGCTTTCCTTTGAGATCGTATTCAATCCTTTGGTTTGGTTTATTCTGTTTGTTTCCTGGCAGACGCAGCCACGAGCTGGCACCTGGGAAGGGCTGTTGGCAGACAAGCCACCCAGAGCGGGGCAGCATACAAACGGGGCGTTGCTTTCACAGAAGCAGCTCGGCTCCAAGCCGCGCCTGTCCCATGAACAGGACCTAAGGGCTGAAACACAGTGAGTAGCATGTGGCTGAACCAGACCCCTCTGACTGACAGCGAGGACGCCCGTTTCCTTCCTCCGTAGAAGCCCATTGAAAGCTCCTCTCCCCGCTCAGCCTGGTCTCAGGAAGCCAAGCAGTCTCGACTCCAGCTTCCCCCAAATTGATTTTGCATCTTTCTGCCGAGGTGGTGGATAGGAAAATTTCGGTCAGACAGGAAAACATTTGAAAGTTACGCCCAATTGGTGGGGAAGAGGCTGTGTGTATGTGTGTGTGTGTTTTAATAGAAGAGCCTTTGAGCCCTTCTTTCCTGACGTGTTTGCTCCCTGAGTTCTTGTTTCATGGGAAGCCCAGGAAGGAGTCCACCCGTCACCTGCACCAGCGCGTCCATGGCAGGGACTCGATGTACATGGTTTGCAGCCTGTCCGTCTCCAAACAAAAGGCAGATACAGCTGAAACAAAAATGCTTTTCACTCTTACTTTCTGACATTCTCTGTCTGGGATGACCAGAAGCTGCTGGGAGGGCTGTGCGCCTGAAACCAGGGGGCTGAGTGCTGACAGTACCTTTCTGTGTGGCTTTTAGCAACGCCTAGAGATTCTGGTTTCCTCACTTGAAAACCTGCCTTGCTATAAGAATTAAGCAAAGCTAAACACACACACAACAGATTCTCTACAAGATGCTCACAATGCTGAATAGTCTCATTATTAATGCCACAATCACCGTTTTACATTAGATTAAAAAGGGACATGTATTTATGAGAAAAACCCATAATCAGAATAGCCACAATAAAATATTACTTGCTTTATTATATTTATCGATCCCAAAGTCTAAACTTGATATTGAGATAAAGAGAAATTTAGAAAGGGACACTTGTAGAGTTTTGAACATCTTTGAACTTAGGCTTTAAAGATACATATGAAGATTGAACTAGCCGTGCTATTCATCCCAATTTGGGACATAAATGAGGTAGTGAAAACCAGGAGCCTAGGGACAGCCCTTCCCCACTTCCTACATATCCACAACTTAATTATAACTTCAGAAGACTGCATATTTATGCAATCTATACTTGCAAAGATTGAACTTGACCTACTATGTGCCTTATAGACACCCTTATATAAAATATATACATTCTCTTGACTGGCTGGTGTGACTAAGTGGATTGAGCATTGTCCCATGCACTAAGAGGTTGCCGGTTAGATTCTCAGTCAGGGCACATGCCCAGGTTGTGGGTTCAATCCCCAGTGGGGGGTATGCAGGAGGCAGCCAATCAATATTTCTCGTTCATTGATGTTTTTATATCTCTCTCCCTCTCCCTTTTCCTCTCTCTAAAAAATCAATAAAAACGTACTTAAATAAATACACACACACACACATACACATACATCCTCATCTTCTCCTTCTCCTTACTTGACTATATACTTCCTTCTTCTTCACCTCCCCCCAATAGCTTTCCCCTTATTTATAGCACAGCACACTCATAAACAAGTCCTCATGGAAGCTAAAAATGAAGAAGTGATCACAGAAAATAACTGTTAAGACTATCGGTGTATTTTAAATGTATTTCTCCTGTACCACATGGCAAAGTTCAGAGGACTGGATGCTTTGTGGATATTCATAAACATACACAATGATCAGGACAAATTATTTTTACGTTTGGCCAAAAGCCACCTGTTCAGATGCATTATCTTAAAAATGAAAGTCGGCCGAAACCGGTTTGGCTCAGTGGATAGAGCGTCAGCCTGCGGACTGAAAGGTCCCAGGTTCGATTCCGGTCAAGGGCATGTACCTGGGTTGCGGGCACATCCCCAGTGGGAGATGTGCAGGAGGCAGCTGAACGATGTTTCTCTCTCATCGATGTTTCTAACTCTCTATCTCTCTCCCTTCCTCTCTGTAAAAAATCAATAAATATTAAAAAAAAAAAAAAATGAAAGTCGGCCCTAGCCAGCTTTCTCAGTGGTTAGAGCGTCGGCCCTGGGACTGAAGGGTTGTGGATTCGATTCCAGTCAAGGATACATACCTCCATTGCAGGCTCGATCTCTGCCCCAGTTGGGCCGTGTGAGAGGCAACCAGTCAATGTGTCTCTCTTGCATTGAAGTTTTCTGTCTCTCCCCCTCCCTTGCTCTCTCTAAAAATCAATGGAGCCCTAGCCGTTTTGGCTCATTGGATAGAGTGTCCGCCTACGGACCAAAGGGTCCTGGGTTCGATTCCGGTCAAGGGCACGTACTCGGTTGTGGGCTCTTCCCCAGCCCAGGCCCTGGTCAGGGTGTGTGTAGGAGACAACCAATCCATGTGTTTCTCTCACACTGATATTTCTCTCTGTCTTTCTCTTTCTCTTCCACTTTCTCTAAAAAGCAATGGAAAAATATCCTCAGGTGAAGATTAATAAAAAAAAAGAAAAAAAAAAGAAAATCAATGGAAAAAATATCATGTGAGGATTAACAAAATAAGTAAATAAATAAATAATAATAATAATAAAATAAACAGAATAAAAAGGGTTTCAGAGTGTAGAGTTTTAGTTTGCAAGTGGTTTTTGGAGAGGTAAGATTAGATAACATTTTAGACTTGATTTCAGAAAAGGAACCACTGCACCAATACATCACAGTCATCTTGGCTGCTGTTTTTAAAGACGCCTTAGCTCCATAAGGCAGGAAACAAAAAGGGGGGGGGGGATTTAATTATCATGGATGTGTCTATGACGGCCAGTCACTAATAATTGGCCGTCGGCAAGAGTGGGTGCCAGGGCCCAAGGAACTTGGCATGTCCTGGTATTAGGGGAAATGAAAGGATTATTCAGGGGCTCGGAAGACCTAGGGAAGCTGGACCAGGCAGGGTGCGTTTGCCTAAATTTGCCTGTTTACGCCCAGGGAAAGAAACAGTAGGCAGACAGTGATCTACTGCAACCACTTGTAATTATTCCCTACCATCTGGGATGTTTCCTACTCAAAACATCAGCAAGTCGATGCCCACGTCTGTACTGAAGAACCAGGCCTGTGGACTACAGCTTGCTAGAAAAATGAACTTTGAGTTCACAGAGTCGGAGCAAAGCAAAGCTGCCTCTGGAGGCCATACACCAGGTCTGTTTGCACAGGGAGCCTTCAGAGCCTCTGGTGTTTGTGTCAGGTCCTAACCCAGTGTCCACTTCCACCCATATTTAAGCTGTGCAAACAGGGCTGAAGGGCAAATAAACGAGTTTTGAAAATAAGCCATTCTGAGGGAAGTTAAGATGTGTAATCTCTGCTGGCCCCCTTTCTATACATCCTTACTCCACTAAAGGGTGTTAATGAAAGACATGAGGTGATGGGTCCCAGAAAACTGCCACCGTGGTGCCATCCTAATCCCACTAAGAGCCCTCCTCTTCCACACACAGCAGGAAGGTGGGGTCAGGCTCAGGGACACTGCCATGTGCATCTTGATTCTGACTCACCTTTATTTCCTACCACCTTGCGTTACACAACGCATCCTGCTCCTAGGGGCCAGGCATTGAACCCCCTTCTGGGCTGGCATCTGGCCAAGGCTGGGTGAGTCCACAAAGACCTGCCAAGGACCACCTGCATGAGGGCACCTGATAAGCAGAACCTAATGACGATGATCTGGTTCAGTTGACTTAAACCAAGGCCAGGAAGGTTAATGAAAAGCATCCAGGACTCAAATACCCGTTTGTCAGCAAATACTATTCACAAGGGAATATTGCAAATCGTCTTCAAAGTGGAGAAGGAAAACAACAACATAAAAGGCAAGAGTTGCCAGAAAAAATTGTGCTACAGATAAACAGAAAATACAACTCTAGCCCCAAAGGCACAGCCTGAGATGAACACAATCCACACTCTGCCACAAACCAGTCCCCCCATACCCCTAAACCCAATAAACAGTCCAGTCAAATCAGTCAAATGTCACGATTTGTCAAATGTGGTATGCCAAGATCTCTCTCTCTCTCTCTCTCTCTCTCTCTCTCTCTCTCGCCCACCCCCCCCTCTCTCACACACACACACACACACACACACACACAGTAATACACATTACTACAAAATTTCACTCTACTAATTGAAAGTGGTATTTCAAACACCATGTAAAAATGCATGGTGCTTTTGTCAGCCTCTCAGCACCCCAGGAGGCTGGATGTGGCCTCACACAGGGGAAAAGCAGCCCGGGAAGAAAACCAAACATGAGAGGAGAGGCTAGACCTCAGTCTGAACTCTCGGCTGGTTCTCCGAGGATCCCCAGAGTGTGCAGGCACCCTCACCCAAGGCTCAATGTGCAACAACCCACTTCCTGATGAATCCAGGCCTCAGAGCAAGAGCCTGGAGGCCAGGTGTCCTCCACCCCGGGCCTGCTGAACAAGAGGAACTGCCTGGGACACCAGTGATATTAGGCTTCGGCTATGAAGCACAGGTCATCTTTATGCAGAAGAATGGGAGGACACACGTAAACACACACAGAGAAGGAGGGAGAAGAAAGGCGCTCCCTGCCAAAGCCTTGTAGAGGAGGGGAAGGAGCATGGACCTGTTCCTTTCCCTCTGCAGCCACTGCTCTGTCCCCTGCTGGACATGCACTGGAGGCAGGAGCTAAGGCCGGGGCCTGCAGAGGGAGATTAAAGCACTATGCTCAAGTCGTTTCTGTCATCTTCCCTGACTGCCCTGGGAGAGACTAAGAACCACCTTCCCAAACACCAGAGACCCTGTCCCACAGTCCCTAGTGCCTGGGAGAGAAGCAGGACCCCTGCCTGGCACCCCGGGACTCCACAGGTACCCAGCCACGCTTTTCCAAGCTCTGCCCCCTCAACTCCCAGGCACAGAAATGCCCCTACCCTTCCACTCCAAACACCATCCCAGGCAAGAAAGGCACCACAAAACTTCAGAGCCCGTCAGTCAAGCCAGTAAACAAACTGTCATTACTAGAGTGTACATGCAGGCAGTTCAGAGGACCAGAGGGATCTCCTTGACCGGGACAAGGACGAAGTCCCCCTCTCCCCCCGGAGGAGGTTCTGCCCGACCTGTGTCCCAAAGGGACAGACAGGGCAAAAGAGGGCAGGAAGGGAGCTGCATGCACCAAGGGAAGAAGGAGGAGAAATATGACTCCCAGGGAAAAGGAATGGTCTGTGTGTGTGAAAGGTGATGAGGCCCGAAGGCTGCCAGGAACCAGGTCTATGAAGGGCCCTCTATGGCAGGTATGAAAATTGGACGTTATCCTACATGTGGGAGTGGCCACTCATGATTTTAGGCAGGAATAGCGCGAGGTTTCCACAGAAGAGCTCATTCTGAACAGGTGCAGAGGGCGGGCTGGGGCAGGAGAGGTGAGGCGGGCAGCGTGGACACCCGTTAGGAAGGAGGCTGCTGCAGGAAGGCATAACCAGGCCTGGACGAAGGAAAGGCAACAACAGCACAGGACAGCACTGCGCGGGTCTCAGAAGACTCAGTGGCACAATCAATGAAGGTGAGGGGCGGTCAAGAGCAGTGCTCTGGCCTTGTTCAGGAAGCAGATGCACAAGCATGCAAGGGAAATAAAATGTGCTAGGTGCTGTGATGGCTACCCAGGGAGTGGTGTGGGTGGTGGGGTCATCAATCCGAGAGAGAAAAGAGCAACAGCCCAGGGCCTGGGAAGGCGGGGAGAGAAGACTGAAAAGGAGCAGTCAGAGTCCCCCATTTCCCCCTCCCCCCAGGCAGCCAGGGGAGGAGCACTCCAGGGAGGATCAGCCAACCTGAGACCAGCACGTGGGCTGCACAGGGGCAGTGGTCTTAAGATTATTTTTTCTGATGGGTCCCAGGTGGCTGGAAGGGTGCTTAGCACACAGTGGGGCCTCAATAAGTATTTGTGGAACAAATGACGGCATGAAGAGTCCACCAGATTCAGGAACCAAAGGTCCCTGGGGACCTTGCTAATGGAACACTGGAGGAAAGGAGAAAGCAGAAGCTGGTGGACATGGTGAACTGGTAGAGTGGAGACCGAGGACTGGACTGCTGGTCTGGGTGGCCGAGATCTTGAGGGGGTGGGAGGTGAGGGAGAAAAATGGTTGGGTATAAAGGAAAGTAAGGGGGGAACCAGAGAGAAATACTTCAAGTCAGGGGGTATTTCTTCAGGAAGTGAGATCCGGGACCACAGGAGAGGGGCGCCTGGGGGAGGGGAGGCACTGGCCCTGGCAGCTCCCCTGTAGGGCCCCTGCCTCCCGCTCCACAAGCTCTCTGCTCCCTCCAACGTTCTGACACTTGTCCAGATACAGAGAAGATGCTCCATTCATCCCTCTGGAATTGATGTGATCCCGAGGAGGAAAACAGGAAGTTGAAGAGGAAAAGGAAGGACTTGGGGAGAGAGGCAAAAACAAAATTAACATCTTCCCTGCCCCACTTATATTCGCAACAGGGCTAGGACATGTTTCTGCTACCTAGTGGGTGAATTCTTCTGAACCACTGCCACGCTGCCATTCTCAGCATGACTTTACCCCCATTCACGTCCCAAGAGGGCTTGACAAGAGGATGGCTATTCTGCAGGTTCCAAGGCGGGACGCTGTCAGAGTGCCAGCCAGAAGGTCACCAGGAGACCTCCAGCTTCCTGTCAGTCTGTCAGCCTTTCCTGTCTCTGGTTGAACTGATGGGGTTCGGAATCAGAGCCCGCAGACACACAGATAAGCACCTGGCCATGGACCAGCGTGCACGGGCAAGGCCTGTAGTGACTGCCTCTGCCTGGATCTTACAATGGTCACACCGGGTTTCAGACAGATGTGTCAGGAAAAGCATTAGATGTGTGTGTGCGCGTGTGTATGTGTGCATGCACGTGTGGATGCGAATGTACAAAGCTGGCTGGTAAGACACTTTCACACCCTAGAAACATGTCTCTGAAAAAACAATTTAAAAATATATAAAATAAATTCTTCAATCACAAAATAGTTACTGAGCACATGCTCTGGGCAAGGCACAATGCTACAGGACATGCCCAAAATTATAAGATCCACTTCCTTCCCTCAAAGGCTCGGACACCAAATTCAGGAGCTAAGCCATCCATGCAGTCCAGCTTCCTGATTTCAGAAATGATAAAACTAACACCCTTTATTGAACACTGACTGCGAGCCAGACAAGGTTGCAGCACTTCATGTGATTAACTCATGGTACCCCAATGATCCTGTAAGGAACAACTAATGTGAGCAATCTTATTAACTGCCAGGCACTGTGCTAAACACCAAATAAGATGCCATCGTTTAACCTCCAACTCTAGAAGCAACTACTACTGCTATTTACTGACTCCTACCATGTGCCAGAAATTGCTCTAAATACTTACGGAAACTACCTCATTTAATCCTTTCAGAGGCCCACTGTACAGAACAAGTGAGGTTCAGAAAGCTTAAGACACCTGCCCAGAGGCACACAGCCAAAGGGCCCCAGAAGTGAGATGACCTCACAACCCATTGGCCCATGAAATCATGTGGTCTGGCCTTGCCAAGCCAATGGCAGGCAGAACTTGAAATTCAATAAATTTAGGAGCGTCTTCCATAGCAATGTAAATTTATATTAAGTGAATTATATTAAGCGAATGTTATAAATATCCAAATAGCCCTTGGCCGAAAAAAGGTTCCCCACCCCTGATAAGGGACAAGAGGTTAGTGTTCCTCACTAAATAATCAGGTATTGCATGTTTTAAAAGTTCTCTCGGCACACAGGTTGAAAATCCCTGGTCTAGCTTAATGAAGTCATGGCAACTTTGGGGGACTATCCATTGTGTGGGCCAACTTTAGATCTCAGCTGTCTCCATTTGTTTCAAACAAGCTAGTCTAAAATGGGAAGAGGAAACCAAATCCAGCCTTCAGACCCCTTAAAGCTTTTATTCATTCATCCATTCATTCGATTGTTCTAAAAGCTACTGGGCCCCAAAGTCAACTGTCTTTGTCTCCTGTGTTCATGGAGATGTCCTCAATTCCAGCAGAGTGTACATTTCAAACCTGCTCCCAAAACGATTGGAGCCCAGATACAGAAACAATTGCTTCATGCAAATATAAGAAGCAATTCTGTTACTGCTACAGCTATAAAAATGCAAAGTTTTTGTATCTAGCCACAAAACTCTAAAAGCTGCCCTATAGTTCATAACTTACCAATTAAATTTGATCAGTTACCTAATGGACAAGTCAGTCTAAGCTCCTTCAAGAGAAACTGTCAAGAAAGTAATTTCCTGTTGGATACAGACATTCAAAGACTAGTGGTAATTGGACACGGTGATTAGAATCCCATTTATGCTACACTAGGAACCCGACTTGGTCCCCGAGGGCTGAGTGTGCAAAGCACTAGGGTAGGAGAAGGAAATGGGTTTAAGTGGCCCTTGAGTATGATGTGAACTAGCCCCAAAAGATGGAAGTGGAGGCATTTAATGTGCTGTCACTTTTAAGAAGCAAGGGTGATCCTTATCTCACCAGAGATCAAGGCAATAAGTAGCTTAAAGCAGCTGTATTACACTATTTGGCTTATTGCAATCAGGAAACATCTGTCTAAAAAGCCAGAGTTTGTAGTATTTCAGAAGCACCGGTCTCACTGTGCCACCCTTTCCGATGGCCTGTGGGTGTGAATGAGGCAGGATTCAAAGAGGAGATAGAACAGAAGCTGTAAGGCTACTGAGCTGGACAATTCTCCACTTGCCCCTCCAAGTCCATTCTCTACCCTGCTCT
Source organism: Myotis nattereri (assembly GCF_964212035.1). NCBI lineage: Eukaryota > Metazoa > Chordata > Mammalia > Chiroptera > Vespertilionidae > Myotis > Myotis nattereri. The sequence goes on from NC_138081.1 coordinate 23,070,126, forward strand.
GTGTCCCAGAGCACAGAGTGGATGGTCTTTACGGATGTTCTTTATGGGGAACATCAATGGGCTTCCTGACCCTGGCTCCACCTGAATCTGATGGTGATAAGACAGCACAGGAGGGTGTTCTCACTGGCGCCACCCTGCTGGACAGATGTGGCAGGGACTGGATCCTACCAAGGGTCCTCTCTCCTTTGGCTGCAGCTGGCTTGCATTATCTCAACCTTATCCCCTCTCCCTCACCCTCTCTCTCCATGACCTCTTAAGAAGTTCTTTATCTACTCCATCCCAATCCCTTCAGGCTTCGGGCTATCGCCCCACTTTTGCAAGAGGTGGGGTGTTTTACCACCCCGGGTCTGTTTCCCCTGCTTCTGTCTCTACCCCTGTTCATACTGCCTTCAGCAACCTTTCCTGAATGACCCCATCTGTTTCTTGTGGGACCCTGACTCACGCAGCTGTGCTCCTCAAATAAAAGGCTTAATACCACCACCACCTGATAATAACTAACCTGGTCTCTACAACCACTGGCAACAGGCCACTCCAAGTCGGCAAAGGTCCTCCCCTGCGTACTGAGGAACCAGTGGGAGGCGGACAGACAGCCACTTCCTAAGGGCCCGCTGAGTTCCTAATGACCCACAGTGCTGACAACTAGGATCAGAGCAGGCTTGCTTTGTGCAGGATACCCTGGGACTGGCTTCTCACAAACTCTGACCTAGACAAACCCCCACTACGGGCTAGTGACCACCTGTCCCAGTGTGTCAGGAGCCTCTGCTGAGGACAGAGTTGGGGGACACAGACCCTTGAGGACACCAGGGACCTGAGGCTGCAATAATGAATCCCAGGCGTGGCCTCGTGAACATCCAGCCACACAGCTTTTAGTGCTGATCTTGAAAGAGCAATACCCACTACAAGTGGGGTCTAACTTTATACTGATAAATAATGTTTTTAAACAATATCCCATCTGCTCTAGTAAAGCGAAAGGCCCTTGCTCTGTGCTCGGAGCGCTGCAGAAAGGGTTACTTGGGTGGCAGGGATGAGCCAGGGAGTCCCTCGCCCAGTACTCCTGGGACACAAAGAGATTCTTTTACCTTTTATTTTCTCAGGATGGAGCAGGAATTGGAGTGAGGGTGGGCATGAGGGGGAGAGTGAATGAGGGAGGGGGGAGAGTCCAAAAACAAACGGGCCACTTATCTCTGGGATGTCTTTCTACCTTTTCCTACAGCTGAGTAGCCTGGGGGCGGGTTGTCTGCCAAGCTTCCCCGCCCGTGTAAACACTCCGGCACCAGCTGGGGTTTGGAATCTGCTGAGTCTCTGCCAGCTGGGGACCTGGAGATGGGTCAGATTAAAGGCATGCGTAATGAGGGAGGGGGTGGGAGACAGAGGCTGTATTTACACAGAGGGGGGTCTGCAGGGGTCAGTAAGGCGCTGGCCTCTGGAAGTGGAAAAATATGAAGGGAAGAGGAAAGAGTTTCAATGTGCCCAAGCACCACGCCCCACCCAAATGGCCCAAGGCTGTTAAACTCATTTATTTTTTTCCTTTAAAAAACTGACTTCTTTGTCCCCATCTCAGTCCCCCTGCACTCCCACCCCCACGTCCCCCAAAGCAATTACACACAGCCCTTTGAAAGTTTCGCAGCTGGCTGCTCGAGAAGGCTCAGCGTGATCAGACGGCACGGACACTCAATCCTCTGCAATCCCAATTTGGGAACGTTAACACGGAAACCCAAGCCACGTGCTGACAAGCAGGCCCTGGGCCACGTTCAGCCCCAGACTGAGGCCAAGGGCGGGGAGAGCACAGATAGCCAGCAGTCCCAGGCAGCCATCCTGGCCTCCAGCCCTACAGACAGACTTCAGGCTCTCCAGGCAAAGCCCAGAGGGCAAGGATTCAGAGGAGACAGCCCACTGGACAAGACCACCAGCCATTAGGCCCCTCTGCAGCCCTGTAGAGGGCACAGGGGCAGGATTGGGGTGGGAGGGGATTGGGGGACAAGAAAAGAATGAAGTCAGAAGTCCTGAGGGCACTGGTGGCCACACCTGCTAGGGAAGCCACCTGCAGCCCTAGTGAAGCACCTGTCATAACTGAACCCCAGATGCTATGTATACTACTGAGAAGAGGAAGCAGGCAGCGGTGAAGAGCAAATGGAGAAAAGCACTGGTGGGGGCAGGAGACCTGTCCTTGGGCAGCTCAGCCACAAACCAGATGTGGAGCCTCACCTCCTGCCGTCTCCGTCACTAGGCCTCACCTTTTCAGAGGGTCTTTTCAAGTCCCTTTGCCTCCATGAGTCTTCCACACACTTCCAGGACAGGGATTCACCTACAGGCGCAGGGTTCATGTCTGGCCCTTCTCGCCTCTTAGAAATCCCTGCCACAATGGGTGTCTATTTCAGTGACACTCAGATCTATTCCTCTTACTCACATCTTTGTCCTGGGGGCAGTCCTGCATCTTCATCTAGATAGCACATCAATTCCCATTCCACATGCCAAATACCACTTTGCAATGAAAAAATTACATTCTGGAGGTAACATTAGCTAATCCTATCCTATCCTTATATAATAAAAGGCTAATATGCAAATCAACCAAATGACGGAACGGCCAGTTGCTATGATGTGCACTGACCACTAGGGGACAGACGCTCAACACAGGAGCTGCCCCCTGGTGGTCAGTGCGCTCCCACAGGGGGAGCGCCGCTCAGCCAGAAGCTGGGCTCATGGCTGGTGAGCGCAGCGGCAGTGTCAGGAGCCTCTCCCGCCTCTGTGGCAGTGCTAAGGATGTCCGACTGACGGCTTAGGCCCATTCCCCTTAGGCCTAAGCCATCAGTCGGACATCCCCCAAGGACTCCCAGACTGTGAGAGGGTGCAAGCTGGGTTGAGGGCCCCCCCCTCAGTGTACAAATTTTGTGCACCAGGACTCTAGTATCATTATATAAGCAAACCTTGTGTCTTTATTACAAAAGCTGGGGCCAGGAGACAGACCTATTTTTGCCCATGTCCCAGGCTGAAGTCAAGGACTCCCCACCTTCCTGTATAGCCACCTGTTGGCTTTTTCCTTTATTATGTTACTAAATCCATTATTTCCCCTCTCAGAGCTATTACAGAACTTCACACCATCATCTCTCAGCAGCCCATGAAGAGGCTTCTAGCTAGATTATCTGCCTTGGAAGTCAACTCTCCTTCCTCCCCTCCAACCATGCTAGACAGGATAGCCAGGTTATTGGTAAAATAAGCAGACAATCCCTTAATGGATCCACACTGCTTATAGGATACTCTCTCTTTAATCTGACATTACCGAACCTCCACCCTCTCCACCCATGATTATCACAACTCCCAAAGAAACTCCGTACCACAGCCCTGGATGTTCTAAAGGATATTCTAGAATATTATCCCATGAAATGCTCTCCAAGGTCAACAAATGTGTTTGGTGCAGATATACAATATGCATTACTACCATATTAAAGGCTCTGACAAGTCCTGCAGTAAAGAAACCTATTTCCCAAGCCTATCTGGCCCAAGAACTTTTGTAGCATTTCATCTATTAACTACTTTCTTAGAACTTCTGAACACCTTTTCTTGCCTGGAACAATAGCCCTCTGGTCTGCCTTCATTTGTGTCTCTAACTTGACTTTCCTTCAAGGGCCAGCTCTGACCTTACTCCTCTGGAAGCCTTCTCCCCCATCCCATCATCTGCACTCATGCTGCTTCCTTTCCTCATACCTGAAGCAGCAACTACCTGTACCTCCTTGCTGAGAGGCAGGAGAGTACAATGGCTATGAGCCTAGATTTTGAATTCAGAAAAACCTGTGTTAAAATCCCAATTCTGCCCTCACTGAATCTGAGATGGAGTTGTTCAGCTTGCTCAGTATAGAGACAGATAACAGCCCATTAAAGAAGGCTGTTGAGGGGATTAGAAGGTCAAGTCTAGAACAAGGCCTGGCACATTCCGGTACTCAACAAGTAACAATTAGTCATTTTTCTTCTTATTTTTAATCTTGGCTTTGTCATGTATCATTTCCTGTGTATCTTCCAGGTGGGAAGCCACGGGAGGCCCCACTGTCCCACCCCTCCCCTCTCCACCTCCATAAATCCAGGAGCAACAGCTTCACCTTCCACCAGACAGCAGGCAAGTGCACAGCCCGGGCAGGAGAGCAGGGCCACCTGCCCAACGCAGCAGCACTGAGCAACAGGCTGTCGGCCCCAAGGCGATGCACGGCGGTCAAGTCCTCTAACTTCACAGAAGGTTCCAGATGTTACCATCCTGCCCTATCCCCATCCCTGCTTACTGCACCCCTGGAAGGGTAGGGAGGCCCTGTGGAGCCCAAGTGAATAGGTCTCACCCAAAAGCAGACTGGGCGGCCCACTTCCACAGCCCACAACGGGGCAACAGTGGGCTGCTGTGTCAGTTCTGACACTTGACATTTCCAGCTGCTGTTTCTAAAGCTTACATTTTTACTGTCTCATTCATGTGACTTCCTCAGTTACTATCTGGAACTGAGAAGTTTCATTTCCACTTCTAGTCAATCCCGACTTGCGTTTTTCTTAATGCTGCTTGTATAGCCTTCTCTGGGTTAAAATAGACCCATTTCACCCTGTGAGCTATTCTTCAAAGGCTTCTGAAAAGCTTTATGTGTCGTAGGTGGCAGTGACGTCTCTAGCACCAAGGGCAAGGACTTACCTCAGCAGCATCTCCCGGCCGCTCTGCCGCTCCCCCTCCTCCTGCTTCTGTGTCCTCTCTCCCGCACCCCAACTCCACTCCATGCTCCAGCTTCTCCCCCTCACTCCCTCCACCTCTCCTGCTCTCCACACAGCCTGTCACTACCCCAAGCCCTCCCTCTTTCCATTTCCAAAATGAAAACAGCTTTAACGTGCCTTTTCTGATCATCAAAATGCTGTACATTTCGTTAAATACACACCACACCACACCACACACACACACACACACACACACACACACACACACACAATAAGTGCATGGAGAAAAAAAAATTATTTGAAATTCTACCACACAGAGAAAAACACTGATCTATATGTTGATGATTATCCTCAGAGATACCTTTTTATAAAAACAAAGCAAATCCAAACTTTTACAGAAAAAGGCCCACCACAATATATAATTCTGTCATCTACTTTTTTTTAAAAAAAAAGCTACAACCATATGATTTGGACGTCATCTATGACAGTGCATACGGAATTATGTTACCACTTTAAACTGACCTAACAAATCCTCTAACAGTAGGCATTTAGGAATAACAACCTCATCTTTTTAAAATACTAGCATCTCAAAATATTTGGATGTAATATTGAGCGGGGAGAAAAAGCAGAATTTGGTCTGTGCATTTTTATTACAATCATGAAAAACCATAATGACCAGGCAAAAGAACAGAGTAGACATTAAGCCAGTGCTAAGCGGAAGAGCCTGAAAGAAGTCTATTTATAAAAGTGGTGTTCAAACAGCAAAGAAAGTCCTTCAACAAAAACTAACCTGTAAGATGCAAAAATCCCCATTATTTTAAAAAATGCAATGACAGTGAGGTCAGGGTAAAACATTTCAAGCGGTTGATCTTCACTTACTTTAACATCACAGTTTTCTTCCAAGTGGGGAAGGGAGACAGCAGTATTGAAGCCATTTGGTCTTTGAGACAGGGAACCGGTGAGAGGCACCTGAGGGTGGGCATTCATGGGGAGAACCGTGGGCAGGGCTCAGGCTCCGAGCTCACCCAGGAGAAGTCTTCAGCAAACGAACTCAACCTGCACTTCGCTTAATGGTCTTGGTGGCCCAGACACAATGTTTGAGTGTAAAAGGTGTACCTGGTGCGAGATGGATATACAGACTCCATAGAACTATAGCATGAAAATGAGAGGCACAGAAAAAATGGCAGCCTAATGATGGCTGCGATAGTCATGCAATTAATTCATTAACATTCATGAGTATCTAACATTGATGGAGTCCTTATGGGATGTCAAGCTCTGTGGAAAGTGAAGTACATGCGTTATCACTGGATCCTTCCAAAAACTCAATGAAAAAGGCACAATTGTTTTTATTCCCATTTTGCTGAGCAAATAACTTGGGGCACGGTTACCTAGTGAGGATCTATAAGATACATATCTGCAATCAGGCAAACCGAATTCCAAGCCTGCTCCCAGCCCGTACCCGCTTCCCGGGATTTATGAGCCCGGCACACTCTGGCACCGGGAGGTGGAGAATCAGGGTACACATCCAGATGACTAAGGCCTCAAGTCTGCAGTCTGTTTTTCAGGGGAAAGAGAGCCTGCGAGTTAATCATCATAATCAGCCGTCTTCTCTATAAGGAGCTCTATGTACTGCACAAGAATGCCACGGCTGTCTTCCACTTTCAAGAGGTCTCCATGGAAATGCAGAAAACCAAGTGCGACAGGGAGCCGGTCCTCTCCAGTCTGTTCAGTTTTACATATGCCCCTAGCCGGGACTTCAGCCACGTCACCATGGTCATTTTCTTAGAAGTAAAACGGACCAAAGGCACTTAGGAAGCATCACAGAAGGAAGGCATTCCTGGAGGAAGCCGAGCTCGCAGGCTCAAGGACAGTATATTTAGCTTAAACATGACGAGTGGAAGGTCCAGGATACTATATTTGGGCAAACGGTTGATTTGGGGTTTGGTGAAGTCCTGGGTTTGGCAGCAGCGCCCGTTTCCCACCCTGCCCCCGCCCCAGGCCACGTGGGCATGGCTACAGAGCTTGGCTCTCACATGGGCAAAATCCACTGACTTCTCCCTGGGCCGGAGAGCAGAGGTGGCACAACTACTCCAGGGAGTGACAGGGTGAGGAACAAGCAGCGAGAAGCCAACAAGAAGCAAAAGAGAAGGAGCCCTAGCATGGGTGGTGATGGTGTCCCATCCGGAGGGCAGAAGTCCCCCTGGGCTCCAGGCCGTGAGGGGCACCTCACCACAACTCAGGCCACGCTGACATAACCACTGATTTTCTTATCCATCCTGCCTGTCAGCCTGAGCAGGGAGCATACATTAATCATCTCCAGGACCCATGGAGGGCATTCAATACATGCTTATGGAATGAATTTAAAAGAGTTCTGGAGATTGATCGCAGGATTAATATGAATGTACTTGATAGTACTGAACTGTACACTTAAAAATGGTTACAATACTAAATTTTATGTTATGTATATTTCACTACACTCAAAAAAATAGCACATATTACAGGGGGGAAAAGGTGGTAACACTTGGAAACTTCTAATGTTCACTATGTGAAATTTGGTGAAGTATGGGTTGAGTAATTTGCATGTAAGAACTGTGGGGCCCCAGCTGGTATGGCTCAGTGGTTGAGCATATCGACCCATAAACCACGAGGTCATCGGTTTGATTCCTGTTCAGGGCACATGCCGGGGTTCCGGGCTTGATCCTCAGTAGGGGGCGTGCAGGAGGCAGCCTATCCATGCTGTTTCTCTCTCATTGATATTGATCCCTCTCTCTAAAGATCAATAAAAACATTTTTTAAAAAAAGAAGTGTGGGGAAGGGCTGAATTATGAAACTGTTATCAATAGTGAACCATGACTCACTGAGATAAGTCACAGAGATGGCGAATATGATAGTAGGTTTTTCCAGGTAGAACTTAGCAAAGTAACTTCTAGAAAGTCTTCTCTTCCAGGAAGAGCCAGAAAAATGTGTAGATGGTTAGACATGAGGCCCCAAATCCACCCAGGAAACTCCACCCAATAGTTCCAACAAGTACAACCTTCCTCACAGTCTTCCAACCTGAGCCTTAGGGCCCACACTCTTACACTCTTACCTACTAAAGGGGAGACAGGAAGCTGTTCGGGACCCCACCTTCACTCGCGCCTCCTTATATAAGCACGGAGGTTGCATTTCACAAAGTGAGATCTGTGGGATGTTACTAATACCCTTGAAAGAGATGGTCAGATAAATCTGAGAAACAGTGGACACTGCCATGGTAAATTTACATGATCTTCAAGAGAGGGGGCGCGGTAGGAAGTCTCACATACCGCTCTGACCCAGAGCTTCCCAGCCTCCCATTACCACCCCGGGATGTCCACTGCCTGGAACTTAGCTCAGGAAACAACGTAACGGACATGACGAATTACTTGGAATATCCTGAGTTCAGATTCTGGCTCCCCAATTTATTCGTGGTGTGATCGTGGGCAAGATATTTGAATTCTTCAGGCCTTAGTCTTCCTCCCATTAAGATGGAGTACAGGACGCGGACTCTGAAGTCAGACAGGCTTTGAGTCCTGCCTCTGGCATTTGTAAGAGCAAGGGGAGCCTGGTCAGATCAGTCTGTCGACATCTCAGCTCTCTCCGCTGTAAAATGGGAGTAGTCATCGTATCTATCCCACTGTGAGGACTGCAAGAGAGAATATAGGTCCAGTGTTCATTACAGTGCTCTGCAGCAGGTAAGAACGCAATACACGTGTTCTCTTTTACTCTATAAACTCTGAAGTGCAGTATGAATGTTACAGTCCTTTAAGGTCCAAGCCAAGACCCACTCTTCTTTCATGAGCTTCCCCAAAAGCTCTCTCACCTCTGGGCTTACACAGCTTGGAAGATTTCTATATTGTCCATAAAGTTATTTGGCCTTTAGTCATGTGCTGATATGTAGTATTATATCCCGTGTTGGTATCTAGTGATTCAGATACAATTCTTATCTCACATTCCTTATTTTCCGAAACAGAACTGGGGGACCTAAGTGAATTTAAATGCTATGCAGACCTAGTGTAAAAATGTTTAAGGGGAACATAAGATGTTGAAAGCTAAAGCCTACCTCCTAGAAACAATGCTGACGGGCTGCTGTGATCTTCCCAGGTTTTGCCTGAGCGTATACAAATAAATGTTTTTATTAAAATGGGCTCGTCCCATACATACTAATCTATAACCTCTTTTTCTCTCAGACATCAGTTTCTGTCAATACATATTGACTTGATCCTCTTTTCAACAGCTCTGAAGTACTGTACTGTGTGGTTATACCATACTTGGTTGGTTTAATACAGATTGATATTTAGGCTGTTTCAAAGGAATAACAACTTCAGGGCAAAAGCTGTGTCCTGGGTATTTTGGCATCTCCACAGAGCTAGATAGTGCCCGCGGTAAAAATTCAGTAAATTCTGTTGTGTAAACTCTGACAATGTTGACCTCTAAATCACAGGTGATTATCAGGCCACCGTCTCCAGAGCCAGCACTGCTGTGTGAAGCCTGGATAATGAAGAGCAATATTGGCATTGCTGACCCTGAGATATAAGTCGCAGATCAAAAAGACAAACTGTTCGATATTGTTTCAATGCCGGCTCCTTTCCCATATTAAAAATGCTGGGTGGCCCAGCAATTCTATTCACAGGTAGAATTGAAAATATTATGTCCACACAAAAGTGTGCACGTGAATGTTCACAGCTGTGTCACTCATGTAGTGAGGTGGAAGCAACCCGAATGTCCGTCAGCTGGTGAATGGGTCAACAAACCGGGGAATTGCATGCGGTGGGATATTACTCTGTCATAAAGAGGAATGAAGCACGTATATGCTACGACACGGATGACCCTTAGAAACATTATGCCAAGTGAAAGGAGGCCGTCACAAAAATCCACACATTTTATGATTCTATTTACCTGAAATGTCCATAATAGGCAGATCCAAAGAGACAGAAAGGAGATTAGTGGTTGGGGAGTGGGGGAGCAATGGGAAGTGACTGCTGACTGGTTTCTTGGGGAGAAGGGGGATGATGGAAATGTTCTGGAATTATATTAAAAACCACTGAAATGTATACTCTAAGTGGTGAGTTTTATCATGGATGAATTATTTGTCAGCTAAATGTGGAAAAATTGTCAGTTAGCAATTCTACTTTACCGCTAATTTACCGAAAGAGTATGACATGAGAGCCACCAGAAGGCCAAGGGCTGTGCCGGAGACACATGGTGAGCAAGATCTTCCCTGCCCCAGGTCAAGCCATGAAGAGTGACACGGCCACACTCCACTGAGGTGGGGGCACTAAGAATCGTGTCAGGGAAGCGCAGGGAATCCGGGGTGCTGAGGCAGAGTCAGCACTGTCGAGCGGCAAAGAAGGCTTTCCAGAAAAAGTGGTCTGTGACCCGAGGAAGGAGGAGCAGCGACCAAGGGAAAAACGGGCGAGTGTCCCGAAGGAAGGATTTGTATGGGAGAAACATCATGGAGGGGCTGAAAGATAACCAATCCATGGGGAAGAGCCCAGGTATCCAAACGTGCCAACAATGTCATTTTAAACGTCCAGCAAGTATTGGACTCCTACTGCATGGGGCACCGTGCTAGATGCTGAGAACCCAACGGCTCAATGCAGACGATGTACAGCTTTCAGTATACAAGTGTGTATCTTCATGGATGCATGACGAATAGTCCCCGGCTAACTGACTGCTTGGTTTCAACATGGCCTTTTAAAAGGACAAAGACAATTTGTCAATATCTATCCAAAATACAAAGGCACTTACGCTTGGGCCCAATCATCCTGACCTTTTGGGAAAATACGCTACAAGGTATGCCTGCATAGGTACAAGTGGTGCACACACCAAGCTATTCGTCATAGCACTGTTTGTAAGAGCAAAACACTGAAACAGCCCAAGAGTTCATCGAAGGGGACTGCTTAAGTGAATCACAGTGAACCGGCACAATGGGAGACTATGCAACCTTAACACAAACGAGGACCTTCTGTGTACTGACATGGGAAGATCTCTGGGATGCTTTGTTAACCGAAAAAGGCAAGGTGCTGAACAGTGTAGATAATACTTCACTTGGCTAAGAAAGGGGGCAGGAATACACACACACACACACACACACACACACACGTGTGTATGTAAAATCCATCACATATTTATAGCTGCTTGTATTTTCATAAATAAACCCAAGAAGGATGGGAAAAAAAAGTTAATAGAAGTGGTTATGGGGGGCAGGAGAGGGGAGCTGGATGAGAAGAGCTGGGGAGGGAACAATTCTCAGTGTGTTCTTTTTATATGTTTTTGATTTTTGAACAATGTGACTATACTGGCAAAGATTACCTATTCAAAAAACTTATTTTTTAAGCTTTACAAGGCTGAGATAATGGGTTCTCTATCTGCATGCACATGCTAAAAAGGCCAGCATTCCTAATGTGCTCACAAGCATCTCTTACTGGTTACCTGAGAGCCCAGAAGAGATGTGTATAGAGAGCCTGCAAATGGCCAGCAGCAGCAGCAGCAGCAGCAGCAGAAAGGTGACTCAAGACACACACTCTCCTGTGTGTCCACTGGACTATCCTCGATCATTGCATACCAGCTACGTGTCGAGCACCGAGAGGACGAAAATGGGAAGCACCCCTTCCTTTGGGAGGGCTCACAGCAAGTGCAAGGAGCCAGCCTCGGCCCTAGTGCCTGTGGCCTTCCTAGTACAAATCTAATCGAGTCAGTCCTGTGCTCAGAAATTTTCAAGGGCTCCTGACTGCCGGAGCTTAGGAACAAATCCAAACTTTTGAAATTGGGCTTCCGTGGCCCCAACGCTTCCTGACATTCAGGATTCAATTTCCATCGCCTTCTTCCTTAAACCTACCACCCCTTCACCCTCTACTTTGACAACACGGCAACACATACTGCACACACCACACACACACATCTCTGTCCTTTACACATGTTCTCTCACTGCACACCGGCCTGGCCAGTTGCCATCAGGGCCAGTCCCAGCCCAAAGGTCTCCTTTCTAAAATGAACTGCCCCTAAGGCCCCGGGGGGGAGGGGGGGTTACGCTCCCTTCCCTGACCCTCACACTGCACCTCCTACACATAAGAGCAGCAATGACACTGTCACCTCCCCAAGGACTCTGGGCTCCGTGATGGCAGGATCTTCCCCCTTTCATCCTTTATCCTAGCCCCAAGAACAGTGCTTGGCAAAGAGCAAATGCTCAGTCTAAGTCTGGCTGAATGAATAAACAAGAGACACACAGAGGCAGACAGAAAGCAGGGATGAACTCTGTTTGGAAAGAAGAGACAGGGAAAGCATTCTGAGCAGGTGGTGCCTATATGGAAGGGATGCTTCTATGAAACGAGAAGGTAGATGGAAAAGGGAAAGCCTTGGGGGTGGGGCATGGGCAACAGCGGGGAGCAAGAAAGAGGAGGGAAGGGTCAGGAACCACAGGTAGATGGTTTGTGATGAGGGGTCCTGACAGAGGGCAGGGCCTGAGTCAGGTGCAGATGACCCATGCCTGGTCGGGCTGAGGGGAGCCCTGAATGTCATGCTGGGCGGCCCAGACTGTAGGTGGGCAGCTTGGAAGGATCTGAAGTCAGGGAGACCCATGCTCAGTTCTGTGTCTGCGGGCAGTCAGTGGTAGCTATGGGGGAGAGGGACTAGAGAGAGGCAAGAGGCTGAGGACCAGGCTACGATCCACCATAACTGTTCAGGTGGGACACAGCAACCAGATGTGAGGGACGAGGCAAGGGATACTGTGGGTTTCTATTCTGATGGTGCACTTGTTTTATTCCTTCTTCTGGAGACGATGCAAACTACAGTCACTCACAGGGGCAGAGGGTGTCTAATGAAATCGTGGCTTATCACCAGCAGGACTTGGTATGAAGACCCCCTCGCCTCAGCTGGTTTTGCTCAGGGGATAGAGTGTAAGCCTGAAGACTCAAGGGTCCCGGATTTGATTCCAGTCAAGGGCACATGCCAGGTTGTGGGCTCGAATCCCAGTAGGAGGCGTACAGGAGGCAGCCAATCTCTTTCGTCATTTATGTTTCTATCTCTCTCTCCATCTCCCTCCCTCTCTGAAATCAATAAAAATATATATATTTTTTTAAAAAGACCCCCTGGGCATCCAGCAAGGGTGCTAGAAATCAGCCAAGGGGAAACCTCACTGCATCTGTTTTCAAGGATTTGCCAGAAGTTTAGAGACGAAAGCACATGAAAAATCAGCTAGTCCACATTTTGTCAAGCACACCTCAAAAAATTCTTTACGGACACCCCTGTTGGGCACTCCCTGACAAAATATGGGTAGTCCCTAGCACATAGTGAGGGCTTGCTAATTTTGTAATAATTGCTACACAGGCCATAGCAGGGAGGCAAGAAAGAGGAGGGAAGGTTCAGGAACCACCTACATGACTCTGTCCACCAGCCAATCCCTGGGGTCCCTCCTCATCTCCGCCTACCCCTAGAAAGGCCTCCAGGAAAGAAGGGCCCCCTCCCCCACCTCCTCTGAACACTGAAACCAAACCAGCTTCCTCAGGTAAGACCACAGTACTTGGATACAAGCCTCTACATTGGCATATATACACATATATATTTTTTGAGTGGCCAGATTATTATGACCGGCCAGATTATTATGACCACCCCATCAGTACTTCGTTGGGCCACTTTTTGCCTTCAATACTGCGGCAATTCTTCTTGGCATTGACTCCACGAGATGTTGAAAGGTGATGCGAGGAATCTGACACCATGCCTGATGAATAGCACTGTCCAGTTCTGTGAGATTTGATGGTTGTGAAACCAGCTGCCTGATGGCTCTTTTAACTTCGTCCCACAAATGCTCAATTGGATTGAGATCTGGTGATTGTGGGGGCCACCTAAGCAAGGTAAAGTCTCCCTCATGTTCTTGAAATCACTCCTGCACATTACGAGCACCGTGGCATGGCGCATTGTCTTGTTGGAAGAAGCCATCTCCATTGGGATATGCCATCAACATGATAGGATGAACTTGATCAGCAATGATACTTAGGTATGTTGTGCTATTCAGACGTTTATAATGATCTGGCCCTCTAGCAACTTCAGCGCGAAATTATAGGTAATTTGCCTACAAATGTTAGGTGGTCATAATAATCTGGCCACTGTATGTGTGCGTGTGTGTGTGTGTGTGTGTATGGCAACGCCCTGGCTAGTGTGGCTCAGTTGGCTGGAGCAGCATCCCATACACCAAAATGGTTACAGGTTCAATTACAAGTAAGGGAACATACCTAGGTTTCAGGTTCCATCCCTGGTTGTGGTGCATATGGGAGGCAACCGATCGATGTTTCTTTGTCTCTCTCTTTCTCTCCCCCTACACCCGGTCTCTCTAAAATCAATGAAAACATATCCTTGGATGATTATTTTTTAAAAGGTGGAGAAAAAAATATTCCATCTAGCTGAGGCCCTACTTTATTAAAAAATTTAAAATCACATTAGATGCAATAAATACATTTTAAATATGTTCAAAGGCTGAAGTCACACAAAGGCAACACAATATGGTAAAACAAAATGATATACATGTTCAAGGGCAACACTGCCTTACTACACACCCTCAGAGTGACAATAAGGTCTAAGGAAAAGCTCTTTCTCTCTCCAGCGTTAACTTGCCTTGCTGCTCAACTGTGTCACCTGCATTGTAGGTGTGGGGAGAGAGCTGGGGAGGAGGCCTTGCAGTGTCAGCAGTCTCTGAATCAACACTGGAGAATTCCTGGATGGGGGTCTCTGGGCATACTTTCTGTTTGGGGGTAGAAACTAAAATTGGGAGGCGGGGGGGAGTTATATGGATCCTCACCACAGTTTGCCGACCACACTGCTGTCCCATCTCACGGTCTCCAGAGCAAACTTGTCATGTCACCTTCTGTCCAAAATTCCCTCCCCATTACCTCCAGGATAAAGCCTCAACTCCTTGACGTGACCTGCAAGGCCCTCCGCGACCTGGCCCTTCCTCCCCTTTCCCTCTCCTCCCGCTTCGCCCCACCTCCAGAACATCCTATCACCCAGCCCGCTGAGTCCCCTAGGGCTGCACACCAGCCCCAGCCCCCTTCACCTCTATGTTTTCACAAGGACCAGCTGACTCTCTGTCTTGGGCCCTCCTGCATCCTCTTCTCACCCTGGCCTTAGCCAGCATCCATCACACCCCTAGTCTGAGCTAGGAGCCCCTCCTCCACGTTCCCAAAGCTCCCGCTCCAGCGGATGGCTATTCAGTGAGCACCACTGTGTGCCGGACCCAGAAAAGCAGCATGGCAGCCCAACTGGAGTTCTCATCGCCAAGTGACCCTGCCTGTGCCCTGTTCTATGTCTCCCTTGCTAGTTGGTAAGGTTGTTCCCTGTAATCGGGGACCGTTTCCTTTTCCTCCGTTCCCAGAAGCTAGAACAATGCCTTGCACAAAAGCACTGTTTAATCAATATTTATAGAATGAGGAGGCAAAAGATTAGAATCAATTCGGACTCCTATCCCTTGAGCCACAGCTATAGGCTAAAGGTGTGGTCTGCGGCCAGTGACGATCTGAAGTAAATGGACCCAAAGACACTCAAGAAACACTGGTTGAGAAATGCCTGTTATCTTTGTTTTGAAACTCCAATACAATACAACTCCTGTTGACAAACATGTTAGCTGGCTTCCATTTCAGACTGTAGAGTCGGGAATACACTTGCACGGAGCACCTATATTTACTGAATGATTTTAAAAGAAGAAAATTGAATGGCCAAGTGGCTGAATAGTGTTGAATAAGTATCTTTCCCAGATTGGATAAGAAAGTAAAAAAAAATGCTTCTTTCACATTTCTTGGGTAACAAAGTACACTGCATAGCAGACCAACGTTGCCTTCTTTTGGGGGGGCTCTGTAATAATGGCTTGCCAGAAATTTCTGGGATTGGATATTTAAAAGTATTAAAACTTTAACATTAATCTCTATGGATGGAAATCTTTCTAAAAATCTTTCTGAGTACACTGCATACCTTTACTTTTTCGTGAAACATATAAATCAAATACTGTACTGTACTAGTCTATCATAATAACCTCAAAATCTACTGCCGCTGTTTGCTCATATTCTGACACCTGGTATTCCTACTTTTTCATTTCTAACGACTTTTAAGTATTTAATAATGACTAGCCCTCCCAGCTGTCAGCTACCCCCTGTCTACCTACCCCAGCACTACTTCTGTATTAACTTATTCTTTCTTCTGTAACCTTGGGAACCAGATAACCAAGCCTCATATCACGCCACATAAGGAAATGTAGGTGGGCTTTGAGCAAAGGTGTGGGAGACTAACCTAGGTGTGGCCTCACAGCATCAGGGCACAGGTTTAGTTAGGGCCATTGTCTGGCTGCTCTGGAACCTTTGCATCCTACTTCTCAGTTATGTTCCAAATAGACGGGCAGCCACAAAGGGTGGCTCCATGTAGTCGAGGAGTCACTCCAACCCTTTCAAATGTAGTAGGAATAGGTCCTGGGCTCTTACCCTGTACCAGGCCTTCTTGGAAATGCTGTATTTGTATGAATACTTCTAACACGTTTTGCATCAACCTTCCTAATCCTCTCAACTACTCTATGAAATATTATGATCCCCATTTTAGTGATGAGGAAACTGTGGCACAGAGAGGTTACATAATTGGCCAAGATGGCACCCCTAGGACATGGATATAAACTCAGGCAGTCTGGTTCCAGGGCCACTGTGACCCATGGCCTCTAATGGTTCCCCGACAGAACCATTCCGCAACGATCCCTAACTCGCAAAGCAGTGTGGAGCCCAGCATGGTCCAATGGAACTTTCTGTGATGATGGAAGTATTCTATTATCTACGCTACTGAGCACTTGAAATGTGGCTAGTGTGACTGAGGAACTGAATTTCTAATTCCATTTCATGTGAATGCATTTACATTTAAATAGTCAAATGTGGCTCGCAGCTACCTATCCGATGGCACAGGTGGAGACTGCTTTGCGTGAGTCGAAAACTGTGGCGTGTTAAACATAATGGATAGCTCCTACTTGAGACTAGGCTTCGGAAAACTGTAATTAGGTACTGATGCATCTCCTCTCAGCATGTACTGTTTTAAATTCATTCTCATAATGTTGAGGAAGAAAGCACGCCATTTGGTCGGTGTAGTTACAGAGGCCTTCCAGACGAAGTGGGAGCTTGTAGAAGCAACAGTATTAGTTGGCCAGGCAAAGCCTTAAGAGCACTGTTGGAGTGCAGGGCTTGGGGATGGCAGGCCCCAGGTCAGGTTTCAGACACTAGGTTCACCCTATTGATCTGAAAAAAGAAAATCATAAGCCACAGATAAATGTATGTGTGTGATGAGAATATAGATCATTGAATATGGAAATATGTTCAAACCCAGGGCCCCAGACCACATTCGGAGAACTGGTATGCTAAAACCTGACTGGGCAGAGCAGGAAGCATGGGCCATGGTGCCCAGGGCAGTGACCTCTCCTTGCTCATCCTGGGTCCCCTGTCAGCACTGCAGAGGCCGTAGGGCCTCTGACATGGAAGCCACAAACCGTGCCGACCCCCTCCCCCACCCTCGACGGTTCCTTTCTAATTATATGATTTTTTTCCCTTCCCCACCACTGGTTCTGCTAAGCTGCGTTGTATGTCAAACCCAAATTTAGGCTAGAAACTGACTTCAACTCAAATAAGAAATGAAACCAAGAGTTGAAGTTGAGACACTAATCCAATAGAGGCGCAGCTTTATTCTGACTCAGCCTAAATCTCTGCGGCTGGGGGGAAGGTGCCTCCTTCCCTTTGCTCCCAACTTCAGAGTAGCAGCTTAAGTGTTATTTCCATTGTCCAGCCCTGGTCTGCACACCCATGCTAAGAAGGCACAACTGAGCCACAGGACAGTTGACACCCTTAGGAAGCAAATGGGGGACAAGAGGTACACAGTTATCTAGTGGCAGAGCCTGGGGATGAACAAAGTCTCCCAAATCCCAGCGCTCGCCCTGCCACCACACACCTCCCTGCCCAGGCCGCAGCTCATGCCTTGGAGACCCTAGTGAGGAGCACATGTTCACACTTCATGCCAAACCAGAGTTCAAATTGCAATTAAAAAAAAAAATAGCTATCAATCATTCCTTTCCACCTCAACATCCCCCTTCTAAACAAGAGTCAGAAAATCCATACAAACAAGTTAGTCCTTGCCCATTGAGGTCAAAAGTTGATCCACTACAGCCCAGCCAACATGGCTCAGTCGTAGAGTGTCAGCCTATGAACCAGGAGGTCACAGTTCGATTCCCGGTCAGGGCCTAGGCCTGGGTTGCAAGATCCATCCCCAGTTTGGGGCATGCAAGAGGCAGCCGATCAATGATTCTCTCTCATCGATGTTTCTATCTTTCTCTCCCTCTCCCTCTCTGAAAAAAAAAAAAAAAGTTATTCCATAACAAAGTCAGAATACAAACTAAACACACTCAAAACTCTAGAAGTGTTAGGGCTAAAAAAGTTCAATTCAGCAGGAATTCTCAGCAGGAAACCAGGCATTGTGAGGCAGGCCTGTGTGATTTCCTGCAGGACTCCAGGAATTGCTGGAGGGAAGGCCTGTTTATCCAAGGATTGCTCCTCCAGGTCAGGAGCTCCCAGACTGTGCTTAACCTTCCGGAAAAGAAGCTGATAAGACACCCCTGGCATCTCTAAACCCGGAGCCACATTCTACATTCTCACTGACTCTCAAGGCTGTCTTTATGGGCACAGAAACCAGACTGCAAACACTTGTTAACTAACTAACATGGTCCTAGGCCAGTGATGGCGAACCTTTTGAGCTCGGCATGTCAGCATTTTGAAAAACCCTAACTTAACTCTGGTGCCGTGTCACATGTAGAAATTTTTTGATATTTGAAATCATAGTAAAACAAAGACTTATATTTTTGATATTTATTTTATATATTTCAATGCCATTTAACAAAGAAAAATCAGCCAAAAAAATGAGTTCGCATGTCACCTGACACACGTGTCATAGGTTCGCCATCACTGTCCTAGGCCTTCCTCAAAGCAAGCAGGGAGGTCAACAGAGGAAGGAGGGAAGTTTGTAAAAATGATATCTCTACCCTTTATCCTGAGGTAGGCACACCCTTCTCCCTCCCCCAAAGCCACATAAGTCTTCCAAAGGGCGGTGAGTCACTAAAAAGTCTCTTTTTAAAAGTCTCTATAAAAAGAGAGGATCTACACATTTATAATAAACATGAAGGAACAAACTGATTAAACTAATAATACTCTGCCCTTGCAAAATTCAGGAGCTTTATTAAGAAACTGTCTCCCTACTTCAAAGGCAGGGCAATTAGGCTCAGAGGATTCTGTCCTTCTCACCCCCGGTGTGGTGTGATCGTCACCTCCACCAACCCGAAAGGAACATTACAAATCATGTTGGAGTTTGATGGCAAAAATCTTAAGAAAACACATGGAAAAGTTCTCTGAACTTCAACCAAGTTTGAAACAATGAAGGCCTCCTAAATACTACAAATTGCACCTGTGTGCAGGAACACACACACACACACACACACACTGACTTTGGTCAGTTCACTTACTCACAAAGCTATAAAGTACAAGAGTAGCAGCTGTGCTTCACAAAACTTCTAGGAGTGACCACCACTCTTGTCCTCTGACTACTGACAACCCCACACTCAGGTGTTGGGTCTCAAGTCTATAAACCACCCCCTTTCCACCAATAGCAATAGCTTGAGGTGAAGGCCCAACGGTCTGTAAGTCTGTAAGCTGCACCTGCCACTTACATCAAGACCTGACTCCCATCCACTAATACTTTATTAGCTTTAAGCTACCACACTGTGACCTCTTCGAGCACAAGGACCCCACCTTATTCATCTGCATTCCCAGAGATCAACACAGGCACACAGCAGGCAATCAATAAACAGCAGCCAAATAAATGAACGCAGCACTCTGAAGGAAGATAATTCATTTTCGAGGCTTCTACACTTACACTTGCATTTAAAGACAGAGGCAAGAATTCCAGTGGGCAGGTGTGTAGAAAATGCACTGAAGATGTGGGTTTAAGCCCCAAGTTTGCAAAAAATTCACTCTACTGTCCTGGGCAAATCTCTCAACCTGGGGAGGGGGGAGGAGGTCTTATTTTTCTCTTCTAGGTTTCCCTTAAACACGTAAAACTGGGAGGACAATATTGTGCTCTTGAGCTATCCACAATAGCACCTTGATGATAAGGGCAGTAAAAATAAAACAGCCAGAGGCAGCCATTCCCACACAGATGTTGACTAATAACAGGGTAACTTTAACAGTAGGTAAAGCCTCTGCCCATTTGCCTATGTTCACATGTGATACACACATTTGGGTCATTCTCTGTAGTCTCTTCCAGGGAGATGCAGATTTCAATGACTGTTCCAGGCAGAAAAGCCTCCAAGTGGAACAATGACCCGCAGACATTACTTCCAGGTAATAAACAGTATCCACTCAGACAAAGAAAAATAAAGCAGCCTGTGGCTACATTCCGTAGACGCCCCATTCGGGGAAGCACCAGGGCTGAGCTGTAAATGTGAGCCAGACGTAGCTGAATTCTTATTTTGGCTCCGACTCTAACTCAGAGCGGATGGTCCTTAGCCAAGTCTCTCCTCTAGAAGCCAGGCTCTGGATGGGTATGACAACCCCCATAAACCATCCAGATTACAGGGTGAAGCTAGTAAAGCATTTCGCAGATGTGAAGTGTTGCCAACCCCGTAAGACGAACGAGGGAAGCTGTCAAGAGGCAACGTGGCTTGGGTGGGGAGCCACGGAACGGCGCCTCACCTCACCCTGGGCTCCCACAGACGCTCCGGGGGGCTGGAGGGGGCTCTAGAGGAGGCTCTAGAGGACTCAGAGCCCCCCACTCACAATCTGCTACATTTCCTCTGCTCAAAAGCAAAGGAAGCTGTGAACCTCCATTACCCAGAAAAGCCTCTTGCAAAGCTCTTTAAGCCACACAGTTAACTCACATTAACCAGCTGTGACTAAGGGAGGTTTGGTTCTCTTCTGAAGAGGAACGTTTGAGACAGCAAAGGTAAATCAAGGCAAAGCACTGGACTGCATAAAAGATAAGGGTCTGCTGGTGAAATAAGAGGCTGTGTCCGGAGCCACGCTAGTAGTTTTAGCGTTTTCTTTTCCTTTCTTTAACCATTAGGTACCAATGGATACCAGATACACAGCGCTGGATAAAAAGGCTGAGAGATAACATCAGGAAAGTTTCCCACCAAAGCCTGCGAATAGTGCGCGCACTGATTAGAAAGCACTTCTGTAGTTTGGAAACTCTAATCCGGTCTTATCAACCCTCTGGCTTCGCCGTTTATCAGGGTGGGAACGGGCGGTACATCGGCTTTGCCACGGAGTGATTTCTGGGGCCCCTGCCCACGACCAAGCAGATCAGAAAGGAGCGCATGCCTGCCAGAGCGAAGTTTTCACCATAGCAACACACGCTCCTCTGCAAACAGTCAGGACTGAGGCGCTCTGTTGCGACCCGTCTGGACAGTGCCCCCGAGAAACGAGCATGGAGGGTTCAGACAACAGAGGGAGCGAGAGAAAAGTGGCCCTTGTTCAGCTTGCGAGGCAGCCTCCTCATGGTTTTCCTTCCTCCGCACAGCTGACAGTGGCCACACCAAGGCCCTCCAGCATCCACAGCCGGGGTTCAAATAAGACGGATGGCAGAGGAAACAGATGTGGAGCAACCACGCCACAGGCTCCCTGGGAAAGAGGGACCCAGCGTATAACTGCACCCTTCGGAGGCAGACGGCTAGCACTGGGCAACTGAGGGGAAAGGCCTCATGGCAAAGCAGGTCACATATAAAGTGAAATACGGCCGGGATTCCCCACCAGCGGGTCTGGTGGCAGGTGGTGTACTCACAGACCCAACAACGAAGCCAGCAACCATCACCATGGTTGTTGAGACCTCCGATTGAGTGTCTGTGTGCCGGCAGCCCCCGGCCGCAGCCCCCTCCCCACTGACAGGTGTCAGTCTTCACCCTGCAGTCTGGGTCAAAAAACCACTAACTGATTAACACCACCTTCCTGCAGAGCACACTGTACCAAGGGGAGAACTAGGGGTAACCCGATGTGCCCTACATCCCACAGGACGGGGCGACTGACGCTTGAGGGCTGACCAGGAGAGAATCTAGTCCCAGAGTTCTGCTCTGCTGCTCAGATCACCGAGTGACGCATGCAGAAGTCTAACACAGAACAAGGGCACCCAAGAGAATCGGCGACCCTTCCCGTTTCCCCTGACTAATTTCTCCAGAACATGACTAATGGCCTAAGTCAGAGGTTGGCGGGGAAGATGCATAAAGCCAGGAACTGCCAACGCTGGCAAAGGAGCATCTTCAAAAGTGCATTAGAAGTTAGTCAAAGAAAGACAACATATGTCCACAGATGCCCGTATTAACACAACATACGCGGGACTATTTAACACACACATTAAGAGAACGGACCAGCAGCCTCACTCCGGGTTATGAAGCCCAGAGGCATGTCTGGGAGGATGTGTACAGAACCCACGTGCTAACAAAGACACTCAATGGGCGTGACGCAATGGGCTCCCACTGTACACGCTGCAAACACACCATCCTACAAGGCGGTCTGGTGCGGGGAAGAAGGTAGTTCCTGGAGGAAGGTAGCTCCACCACACCTGGCTCCGAAACAAAAACGGAACGCCAGCCACTACCCAAAAATTCCTCTCAGTCCCAAACCCTGAAGTCATCACAGACCAAACAAATGAGGGGCCCAGAATTTTAGAAACATTTCCTTGCTGCAGGGCCAGCAGAGCCTGCAAATGAGCTTTAAAATAAACAAACAACGTGTGGGTCTCGCAAGGATGTTTTAGAGATAATGTGTTAGTGGCTTTCTCTCTGCTCCATGCACCCCCTCATTCCCCATTCTCTGATGAGAGTTTTCTCTCTTTCCCTGCCTGCTTGAGTTTGAAACGTGGCACTCAAAGGGACACTGGAAAGCAAAGGGAAAGGGGGTGGCGGGAAGAGACTGCTTTTAAATCTGATACACACCCCACTGGCCGCCCACACCATGAAGGACTGTCAGGCCTGACTGCCCCTAGGACAGGACTGCAGGGCTGAACTGTGGAGTGGAAAACTCTCCTTGCACCACCTCTCGGGAAAGCAGGGTTAAGAAAGAGAAAGCTGGAAGAGAAGGAAAGGGAAAATAAAGCTCCACATTCCTGACATTTTTTAGCCAAGTGCTGTGGCTGCACAGAACAGCTCTATTCCAAACAGCCTGCAAGACAGAAAGAAAACCTGAATTCTGGGGAAAGAACCTACGCTTGGCCTTGGAAATGGGAGGAATCTTAGGACGGCTCAAAACTACACCAACGGAGGAGGGAAAGTCACCCTTTTCATATGTGTTCCCAAAAGGAAGTGATGCCAAGGGAAGGAATTTGGAGTCATCATCTCCCAAGGGACAGAACTGAAGTCCTGGGGTCCCTAGGGAGAAACGAAAGCCCCTCTGAATGATGGCTCGCTAACTAGTGAGCTGGGGACAGAAGGGGCAAGGCAGGAATGACATGGAGGCCAGTTAGGACACATGGGCTGGGCTGCCTGGGGTGGGAGAAGGGCCCAGCTCACTGGCAGAGACTGGACAGGGGACTGACTCTTTGTGGGAAGAATTATAAATGAGTTTTCTTGACTCGGCTTCTGAATGAAGGAATCCTAGCCGTGCTCAAGTTAGAAACCCAAGAGCCCACTGTCCTCTCCTTTCTCCTCGTCTCCCCTTCCCTTTCCACCTCCTTCTGTCCTCACTTCTAGGAAGAAGTGTGATGTGCTGGAGTTACCTCCCCCATATGAATCCCTACATACAGACACACACACACACTACACCTCCAGGGGAGAACCCAGAAGACCCCAACTGTCCTCTAGTAAGTCCTGTGCTGGGTTATGAGGTGCCACCCTGGTTGTCCTCCACATGTGAAGATGCCCACAGGTGTTCCTCTGAGGTCCCTAATAGTAACTGAGCTGTTTCTGCTCTGCTCTCACCTGGTCGGGAGAGCAGAGTTCCGAAAATCTGCGGTCCCTCAAAATACCTGTCCCAGTGGAGTCAGTGAGGGGGAGGAGGGAAGTGTTCTTGTAGGTTTTTTTTCCTCTCTCTCTCTCTTCTGTCAGGTACTGGGAGTGAGGGCTCTTAGCACTTTTCAACTCCCACAGCGTGCCAGGTTAATCTGTAGGACTTTCCGAGACTAGAGGCAGGGACGGCAGGAGGTACCAAGCTCAAACACTAGGCAGCTCTTTCTGAGCAGCGATAAAGCAGGTAGAGCCATGGACCTTAACCAGTGCCAGAAGCACAGCCAAGAGGCTATGCAGGAGACTTCGCCGGCTGCAGAGCGTGCTGCTATGAGGTCTACAGCTGTCACGTGTGTCTTTCCAGCCACACCCTCCCAGACTGGTGACATGGCACTGGGAGGCCTCTTAGAACGGAGGACAGCAAATGGATACAAACAGGACAGAGGGTATTGGCCGGACAGAACAAATTCTCTTATTTCGTTAAGCTATTATTATGAAAAATAATAACAGGGCTTCAGGGAGCAAGCAACTTGGTTTTCATATCTGTAGAATCTGTTATGGCTTTTGTTGCTTACATGATCTCAGTTAGACTTTACAATAACCCCATGAGGAAGAGGCTTGACTAACCTCTTTAATGATGGGGAAACTGAGGCTGCACTTAGTTTAGTCAGACTAGTGGCAAAGCAGGGACTGGGACCCAGGGACGACCCTAGTACAGTGGTCGGCAAACTCATCAGCCAACAGAGCCAAATATCAATAATACAACAATTGAAACTTCTTTTGAGAGCCAAATTTTTTAAACTTAAACTATATAGGTAGGTACATTGTTATTAACCTAATTAGGGTACTCCTAAGCTGGCCTTTGCTAAAAACGTCCTCAATCTGATGGAGGTATGTTCGCTGAGGTCGACCCCTTCCAATTCTCCCATCCACACTCGTCTTGTATACTTGTTTCGTATACAGCCCTTTCCAATACACCATGAGACCTGGGGGGGTGGGGGGGGGGGGAGATGGGTTGAAGTCAAGGAGTACTACCAAAAGCTGGTGTGCAGACCTGTCCTAGCCTCAGGTTTATTTCCTACAGACCCTCCAAGGGCACATTCACACATCTAACCTGACTCAGCCACCACAAAAATGTCCCCAGCTTGAGGGCAGCCTCACCAGCCAATTAGGACCCTTGTCATCTCAGAGTGGAGAGGATGGGCAGGAGACAGAGGGGGGTTGGGGGCGGGGGGGGGGGGGGGGGGGAAATGAGCCCGTTAGGAATCCTCCATCTCCAAGGCAGTTTACAAATGGTTACAGCTTCCTAACCCATTCTTGAGAATGCAGATAAGCAACCCTACCCAGAAAGGAGGACAAGGCCCTGCCTCCTTGGAGACCACAGCGAGAGTGAGGGGAGTGTCGCTAGATAGTGACAAGATATATCACAGCACGCCCTATTATGCTCACTTTCCTCCAGTTATTCTCACTTTTGAATACCACATTTTTCTCATTCTCTCTTCGGTCTTTCCCATCAGACCCCCTGGGTCTGACCCCTCCCAGCTTAGTACAAGCCCCTGCTCCTCGAGGTTTGCACCCAGCACATTGCTGGGGGCGGGGGTGCGAGTAGGGGGTGGGGGTGAGAGTTGTAGGGCCCCATCCTCGCCCCCCCACCCCCATAGCATTGAGAGAATCATCTTGCCCCTAAAAGCACAGGGTATCCCATCCCTCTCCCTGGCCCTGTAAAGGGAGAAGCTCTCGGTCCACCACAGATGGAGCTGCAGGAATAATCCAGAGTGATCGTGGGTCTATGAAAACTGGCCTTTTAGGAAAGGGCAAAAAAAAGGGGGGGGGGGGTAGGGGGCGGGCAGGAGGACAGCAGATGGGCACTGCTGGGATGGGCCACGGCCACACGTGAAGAGGCAAAAGACCCAGAAAACCAGGTGGGAGGTGGAAAGGGTCGGGGTCCCTCCCACTGGAAAAGCCCAGAAGAGCTGGCAGCCACGGCTTGGGAGAAGGAGTTAGTTGTGCAATGACTCCGGTCTGGGAGTCTCCGGGCTTGGCTCCCGGACACCAGAAAGGAAACCCCACTGTTCGGGCCAGGGTGGCAGCACTGCGTTTGGTTCGAGGCCAGGCTTGGGATTCAGGGCTGCAGAGCGAGCTGCAGGATATGGTGGGTGCCCGAGGGGGTCGGCAAAGTAAGGCACGGCCGGCAAGGCGCAGAGCTAGGGCGGGGTGGGGGGGAGGTCTGGGCTGACTCAGAGACCAAGGGGGGTACAGTGTACAAAGCCGGGGGTGCAGATACCGTCCCGGCAGCCCCGCGCCCCGGCTCTGACGAGGACCCCGGGGACCTGCAGGGCTCCGCGGGCGGCGCACGAGAAAGAGCACCCCCTCCCCAGTCTCGCTCACCTCGAACATAAGCCCTATGAGGACGCAGAGCACCAGGCAGAAGCCGATGTCCGCATGGTTGTGGATGACGAACTCCTGGCTGAAGAGCGGGTAACTTTTCGTCCTCCTGCGGAAAGCCATGGCAGCGGGCGCGCAGCGGCCGGCGGGCCCCGCACCCTGCGCTCACGAGCCGCCGCGCAAACTTGCCCAGCCCCGGCCCGCTCCGCCCGCCGGCCCGCAGCCCGCTCGCCCTCCCGCCAGCCGGCCTAGCGCCCGACAACTTCTGGGGCCCGCCCCCTTCCTCCGCCCGCCCCCGCCCCGCCGCCCGGAACCGCCCCCGGCCGCAGCCCCCTCCCCACTCGCGGCCGCACTCGGCGCGCCGGGCTCCAGGCGGCCCCGCCCCCGCGCGCTTAACCCTCGCGCCGCCGCGGACGCTCCGGGGGCGGAGCCGGCGAGCGAGGCCTGGGTTCCCCTCGCCCCGGGCCCGCCTCGCCGCAGGCCGCCCGCGCCCCGCGCCCCGCCGCATTCCGGGTGCTGCGGCCCCGCCGGCCCCGCGCGCACGCAGCAGGCCGCGGGGGCCGCGGACGCCCGGCCTGTCCTGACCCGACAGGAAGTGGGCCTGGGTTTCCCGGTCCCCGGCGCCCGCTCCTTCCTCCGCGGGAAGGGAAGGCCCGGGAGGCCGCGGGCCGCAGCCCTGGGCGCTGAGAGCGGCGCCCGTTCGGTGGAGGGAGGGAAGCAGCAATGCCGGCCTTCTCGCTGGCCATGGCGCTCTGCGTGGAAAATAAATGAATGGACAGTTGACCGAGTGTTCATGGAGAGCTGGCAGGGGCCGGGCACGGTTCATCGTGCTGGGGTTAGGCAGCAAACAAAAAAAGACCCTGCCCTGGGGAGCCTTGGTTCCAAATGGGGCAAGTGAATGGGTGGGTGCAGGTTTTTTTTTGGTTTGTTTTTTGGTGGGTGCAGTTTTGCTCTCACTTTTGAGACCCTTGCACTCGCGTACGTTAGTTTTACACGTCTTACCCAAAGTCTTCCTTCAGTATTCACTGATCTGCAGAAGTGGAAGAATAAACAGTGAAGGACTTTCTCATTGCAAGTCTCTATTTAGTAGTGTGTTTTTAAAGCCCTCTGGGAAAGCACAAAAAGTATTTTAATAAATGAATTTATATTGGCAAATATTGGATTTATTCCCACCAGTAATGGAGTGAACTAATCACTTTTTAGATGTACAAAAACACAATATGAAAACAAGAACTATCAAATCCTTATTCTTTTATTAAAGTCTATAGTTATTTCACTTCTAAGTAAATATGATTTCTTAAAAACGGTACAGTATGAAATGTGATTGAGACGGGTTCCTAGATAAATCTTACATCTTAGGTTTCTTGACTCCTCAGTAATTAGCACACTGCCTCTGGTCTCTAACTTAAGGGAATGGGAGAGGGAAGCTTGTGTTGGACTAAACTTCATTTAACTTCAAGATCGACCTTTCTTACAGTTGGACCTTGGTGTTATCAAGAATAGAGAGATCAAGAACTCCGGAGCATCTCTCAATTTTCCATCTGAGCTTAAATCAATCAGGAGACTTTGGCTCAAAATAAATGATAAAGATTCATTCAAGGGCCTTGGCGTTCGCAAACTAGACACACAATTGGGCAATACCCAGAGTGTTCCTGAAGAGGAAAGAAAAGCTGAGGGTTTTTAAAGTAAAAAAATACATTTTTAAAAACATTTTTATTGATTTCAGAGAAGAAGGAAGAGGGAGAGACAGAAACATCAGTGATGAGCGAGAACCATCACTCATGTACCCTGACTGGGAATCAAACCATGACCTCTTGATTCATAGGTCAACACTTAACCACTGAGCCACACTGGCTGGGCTAAAAAATACATTTCTGAGAAGAATCAACCCTGCATTCTTAGCCTCTGGAATAGTCATCCCCGAGATCAGCGATTTCCAACCTTTTTCATCTCTAGCACACATAAACTAATTACTAAAATTCTGCGGCACACCAAAAATTATCTTTTTTGCTAATCTGACAAAAAGAAAAGTATAATTTTGGTTCATTTACACCGGATGGCTATTGTTGTGTTGTCGTCATTTTTTTAAAGTTAATTTTTAGAGAGAGAAGAAGGGAGACAGAGAGTGAGAAAAATCAAAGTGAGAGCAAAACATCAACTGGTTGCCTCCTATGCGCCCCCCCCCCCCCCCCGGGAATCAAGTCTGAAACCTAGGTATGTGCCCTGGCATGGGAATGGAACCCGTAACCCTCATTGTCGTTTTTAATTTGATAATCTAAGGGGAAAAAAGGTCAACACCCCTGACTAAATAGTCGGGTATTGCATGTTTAAAAATTCTTGCGGCACACCATTTGAAAATCACTACTCTAGATGATGGGGGCTGGATGATGGATGTGGAGTGGTCTGGACGTGTGAATATTCTTTCCTTAGTCCTCCGGGGGTGATCAGAGGGTTATCAGCAGGTTTCATGTATATCCAGGCATTGATGCAGGACTGGAACGATCAACAGGTGGCTCGTTAAAACAAAAATAGAATCCTTTTCTCATACCTCAAACTACTTCATTTTAGTAATTCAGCAGATGGACTATAGTGACTCCATTTTATTTCTCCACTCTATTCCTGAGTATTCAAATTTTCAAACGGCAGCCACATCTATTAGGCTGAACCCTATGAAATTGGTTTCATTACAGATCAATACTGGCATACCAGCATTTTAGATGACATACCAGCATTTAGTTACCTAGCGTTACCAATAACTATTTGTAAAGGATGCTGTAGTGGGAATTTCTTGCAAAAGATAGGGATGTTGTCAACCTCCTAAGATTAAGAGTTTAGGTTGAAAGTCCTGGGAGACAGGTATTACACTTCCACATTCATAAATGAGAAACGTGAAGTAAAGGGAATGGCTTATTCTGTGCTCATACTGCTGACTGTCAGCCCTAGGCCCTTTCAAATATTATTGAACAGTTAGACACAGGTTTCTCAGATGCATGGTTTGATACTGCACTACCTGAATCCCCACGGAGGAAGTATTAAATGCCTACTTCAGCCATCACAGCCATCTTGACACTCTAGTTTCAAAACCATCTCCAATCCCAAATGGAAATTAACAGTCCAGAAAAAAATTGAACACTTCACAGAGAACAGTTTGATAAGGATCAAAGGGAGATGAATTATTTCAGAGGCATTTCAAGGGTTAATTTATTGGATTTGGTGACTGCTTTACTATAAGAAACTAGAGGCCCAGTGCATGAAATTCATACATGGGTAGGGTCCCTAGGCCTGGCCAGCAATCAGGGCCAATCTGTGGGGCAACCAGCGGGGTGATCAGGGGGGAGGGAGGGGGCCTGCTGGCACCTGCCTTGGCCAGACTGGTGCTGCCTGCTCACGGGTCGGCCCCAACCCCTGCCACGGCTGCCGGTCACCTCCCTCTGTGGGGCGACCAGTGGGGCAATGGGCAGGAGGCACTGGTACCCACCTTGGCTGGCCTGGGACCTGTGGGCAGCTCCTGTGTTGAGTGTCTGCCCCCTGCTGGTCAGTGTGTGTCATAGCAACTGGTCGTTTCCACCATTCAGTCAATTTGCATATAGGCTTTTATTATATAGAACATGGGAGTTGGAGGAGACAAATTTTTAGGCCAGCATGACATAAAAGACGGTGTGACCATGAAAAAAAATTGGAATGACCAAGAAAGAGTAGGCATAAGAAAAAAGAAGATGACCTGCTTGAATAAGCTGGGCTTGAGGAGTTCACAGGACATCCAAATCAACTCTTTCACAGGTCAGCTGGAAGCTGTGGGATTAGAATTAGGGAGGAAAAACCAGAATGAAAGGCATTTGTGGTCCATCTACAATGGGACTGTTGAAGCCATGAGCTTAAGTGTTCCCCAGTGAATGAGCAAGAAAACCCTTGGTCAACATAATCCTAGGGAACCCCAACACTGAGAAGGGAAAGAGGAGGAAAAGGAAAGGGTGGGGTGGAGGAAACCATGACACATGCATTTCGCAAAGCAGGTTAAGTCAGGCAGGATGAGACTAAGACGAAGCCTCCCGAGGCAGGCATCATGGCCCCTAAGAGCCCACTCTTTATATATATATGTATATATAAATATGTAATAGAAAGTTTCTTCAGAAAGTTAAGGAGGTAGAAGAAGTGAGTAGTAGAAGAAATGGGCACAGTAAAGAAGTTACAGAGGTGAGTAGTAGAAGAAATGGGCTCAGTAAAGAAGTTACAGAGGCAAGGAAGGGCCCTTGGAGTTTAGAAGAGAGGAAGGTAAAGGTAAAGTGCCTGGGGGAGGACAAAGGGGAGGGAAGGCTGCAAGCTTGTTCCTGGAGGGAGAATGCTGAGAGTCCACTCTTAATTGGACATCAGAATGGGCTTAACATTGGGTAGGTGAGGAAAGGAGGGAAGTAGTCTATTCTTTTAAAAGTTTGGTGAGAATAAGGGAAGTGGATGATGTTTGGAGGTTATAGAAGATCTAAGTAAGGATCTTTATATTTATTTTTTGAGATTGGATCATGTTTGGAGACAGAGAAGAAACAAGAGAAAGAGAGAGAGAGAGAGAGAGAGAGAGAGAGAGAGAGAGAGAGAGACCAGCTGGCATCTTAGTGGTTGAGCCAGGAGGTCATGGTTAGATTCCTGGTCAGGGCACAAGCATGGATTGTGGGCTCCATCCCCAGCGTGTTACTCTCTTATCATTGATGTTTCTCTCTCTCTCTTTCTCCTTCTCCCTTCCTCTCTGAAATAAATAAAAATATATTTAAAACATTTTTTAAAAAAACTTTTAAAAAAGAGAGAGAGGATTTGAAATACTGAAAGCACGAGAAATAGAGGAGGGCATTGGTGAGACTAGGGAGGAGACTAGAGGGTGACCCCAACAACAGCAGAAGGAAAACTCCCAGAGACTGGCCAGGGGCCTCGGAATGGGTGAGCGCACTGTCACGTCTCGAGATGGAGACTCCCAGAGACTGGCCAGGGGCCTCGGAATGGGTGAGCGCACTGTCACGTCTCGAGATGGAGACTCCCAGAGACTGGCCAGGGGCCTCGGAATGGGTGAGCGCACTGTCACGTCTCGAGATGGAGACTCCCAGAGACTGGCCAGGGGCCTCGGAACGGGTGAGCGCACTGTCACGTCTCGAGATGGAGACTCCCAGAGACTGGCCAGGGGCCTCGGAACGGGTGAGCGCACTGTCATGTCTCGAGATGGAGACTCCCAGAGACTGGCCAGGGGCCTCGGAACGGGTGAGCGCACTGTCACGTCTCGAGATGGAGGAGATAATAACCTCTCATGTGTATTTTGCACTTTCTGGTAGCCGTGTGAGGGAGGCAAGACTGTCATTACCAGCCCCTTCTTGTAGCTGTTCTGAGACACAGGAATAACCAAGGGCCACATAATGAGTGGGTAACTGAACCAGGACCCAGACCAGCAGGTCAGCACAGGGTTCCCTTTGCCAGAACATACCGTAGCCTTTCAGGCTTCTTAAAGCATGGCCCTGATCAGGTGGGCGCCATCTGCCCCTCGCTGTGTCTGCATTCCCCTGTTCCATATCCCTTTGCTTGAAAGGTAACCATCCTTCAAGAGACAGAGCAGGTACCTCTTGTTTCCCAAAGCTGTCTTCAAGGCACTAGGCGGGAGGCGTGCACACAGCACCTTGTGCCACCTCTCAGGTAGCAGCAGGTTCTCCTGCAATCAGTGTTTGTCTGTGAATTTTACCCCCTCTGGATGGCGTGGCCGTTCGGGGCAGGAATCCACCCACTCGCCCTCATAGTCCAACAGCACTGAATGTCCCACATGGTGTGTTCTCACCAAGTGTTGGTTGAATGAATGATTAAATAAGATCTAAGAACAACTTGAAATACATAACCCATAAATGCAAAGGTGCCTTGGTTGGCATAAATGTGACCTCTATCCCCAAAAGTGGAGAATGCATTTTCTCACATAACAAGATGTCCTGCATTACTTCATTTCCAGAGATAAGTGATTCGTCAAAGACTAGCGTCTTCATATCCTCCCACTTTGCCCATTGTGTTTGCTTTTGTCTCAGGCTCTTCCCTCATGGTTACAAAGTGTCTGCAGCAGCTCCAGGCATTCTATCCTTCACTCAATAACCAAAATTCAGACAAGAAGAAGAGGAGCATTTTGAAGTGTGGAGAAATCTCTCCCAGAAACCCTGGAATCTCCTCATGCCTCATTGGCTAGGATTGCATCACATGACCATTCCTAAACCAGTCATTGGCAAGGTGAGTGAAACTGGTGCGATTGGATTAATTTCACCAGGAAGGCATCCTCCGGGCCACTGAAGAGAGTTCCAACCTTTTTTGAAGATCCTGGATATTCCTTGCCAGAACAAAATTAAAATCCCAATGGTGCAATTGCTATAAGAATTCTCATGGCTGAATGTATGTGATTAATATCTGCAACAAGTGCCAAAGGTGGCTTCTGGAAGCCTCCTGGAGGCTTAAACGTGAATTTGTCCCAGTGCATCAATAGCTCCCACACTCATGTTCAACATACCCTATGGTGAAACCTTGTTCATCTCTATCCTGCTAGAACTCAAGCTCCAAACACAGGGATCTTTGTTTCGTTTCAATCGACAGTCCCTAGAACAGCACCTGGAATACAGTAAAGTTCAATAAGTATTTACCAACGTAAAGAAATTCCGCTGGCACGAAAAAAGAGGAGCGTTGGTGTGGAGAAGCATCCAGAAGCATCGGCACTGTGCTTTTGTCAAGGCTTTTTACTCTATATTTTTGCTTCTTTGTCTCACAGGAGACAAAAAAAACAAAACAAAACAAAAACAGAAAGAAACACAACATTTTTGTCCCAAACAAGCCTTGCTTTCTGCTTTCTATACACTAGGCACATGAGCCTTGCAAAGGTCACAAACCCAACAGTCACTGTGGGAGTGTCTGGCTGAAGGATGGCCAACGTGACACAGTGGAGTGTTCGTGCGCTGGCAGGCCAGCATATATGTCAGGCTCAAGAGCATCTTTCGCCAAAGGATGAAACTTCACAGCCATCAGATCTTCTTGCCCCCAGTACCACAGCCTTGGGTGGCATCAGTGGTGCACCAAGGGCAGGGTGGTGGGCGTGGCAGCCGTGGGAGCAGGCACCAAGGACTTGCATGATCTGTAAGAAAATGTAAAGCAATAATAAACCACTAAAGGCAGTTCAGTATCCTAGATTAAACCCTGGAACAGAAAAAAGGACAATAGTGGAAATACTGCTAAAACCCAAATAAAGTCTGTAGTTTGGCTCATATCATTGAATCTATGTTAATTTCTGTGTTTTAATAAATGTACTATAGTTATATAAGCTGTGTGAAAGGTACTGGGGGACAGTCTCTGCTATTTTTGCAACTCTTCTGTAAATCTAAAATTATTGTGCAATTGAAAAGGTTTTTAAATGATAAAACTGACTAAATAATGGTCTGCTTTTTTATCATCACCATGACAATTCTAAACAATGTTAATGATAAAAACAAAACATTGTTTTTATCCCTCCCCCAAATCATTTGGTCTAAGTTCTAAGCAATTGTAGTTACTGTTGAATCCTAATACCTATGTAAGGTTTAACTTAGCACATTTTTTATCATTTATTTTTTAAATAGATATTGCAGCATTTTACAGCAAGTTAATCTTAAGAACTCTTATATATACAGTTGACCCTGATATGTGTGGTTTCAGATGCACACATTTGTTTTGAGTAACTTCATATCTAATTGGAATTGTCCACGCTTATTCCCAGCATAGTCATGTCTCCAACCCTAAGAATCTGCCTCTAGCTAAAAGACAGCTGGAAAGAGGAAGAGGGGCAGTGGTTAGAGCACACCACTGTCTGGTTCCCATGTCTTACTCTGCCACTGAGTCACCAGCTGACATGGGACAGGGGACTTGGTTTACTGAATTACTGCCTGTCTGCTAAAGGACAGCGGGCATGGGATCTAAAGCTGGTGCTGGGAGCACTGGGCGTGGAGGAAGAGGCCTTTGCTCTCACCCCCACTCACCAAACCCTTATTAACTGAATCTTGCATTTGAACCAAAAATTTGAAATAATGATAGCACAGTGATTTTTAAAGATGAAGAACCAAAACTTGTTACTTTAATCCTGTCATTCTAGTGACCACTTGTAGCTTATATTGTATTTACATTTTAAAACAGTGAAACTGAGTGCAAAATGCTGTAATATCATGTGTCATGATGATGTTTTTCATCGAGAGGAGCAGGATGCTAAAAATGATCAGCTCCACGCCCTGGCTGGGTAGTTCAATTGGTGAGAGTGTTGTCCTAATACACCACAGTTGTGAGTTTGATCCCTGGTCAGAGCACATACAAGAATCAACCAATGAATGCATAAATAAGTGAAACAACAAACTGATCTATCTCTTCTCTCTCTCTCTCTCTCTCTCTCTCTCTCTCTCTCTCTCTCTTCCCCCCCTCTCCAATTAAAAAAAATGTTTTAAATGATCAGCTCCATGTATTAAATTAAGTACTAGAGTGAGTGGAATTAAGATTCCAGGTATTATAATCTACCTTAAAGATCATATATCCTCTCCCCTCATTTTAGCAACAGAGAAAGGGAAGTTCAAAAACTTGCTGCAGTTAATAAGGGTTTGGTGAGTGGGTTGAGAACAAAGGCCTCTTCCTCCACACCCAGTGCTCCCAGCACCAGTTCTAGATCCCATGCCTGCTGTCCTTTAGCAGACAGGCAGTAATTCAGTAAACCAAGTCCCCTGTCCCACGTCAGCTGGTGACTCAGTGGCAGAGTAAGGCACAGGAACCAGACAGTGGAGGGCTCTAATCACTGCCCCTCTTCCTCTTTCCAGCTGTCTTTTAGCTAGAGGCAGATACCTTCCAGAAGACTAATGCCTGTGCCACCTGACATTCAGATGGGAAGAGGGGAGCGTTTTAAAACAGAGACACAGCTCAAAATAACATTAGAATTGAGTAAACTTCAGTCAGAGTTCCCACAACCAGAAAAAATACTGAAATACAACATTTGGGGAACAAGGGAACAATTTCAGGCACCCATTTCCACTGAGTCCTCCAATTTGGGGGTTATCTGTTAATGGATGGTATATTGGGAATGTCAGCTGCCCACAGAAATGTTTATCCTTGGTTTTTCTATGTTCAAGAAGAAAGCAATGGTTTTCAGAATAGCATCTGTGCAATTCAATGGGCCATCACATTGAGGAAAATCTCTATAGCAAGAACGTGGTGGAAAGAAGGTTTTTTGGGTAGTGGAGTGGAAGATGTAAGGAGGATAAATGGAAATGGGAAAAAAATAAATTAAATAAAATAAAGAGGAAAAAAAAAGAGAAAGGTTTTCACGAAGCACTGTTTCTTGACTGCGGTCCCTGGGCAGCTCTCCTAGACAGGGGAGAAAGGTAGACACCATCTTGATTAAATTTAAGCACCTCCCTGTGAGCCTTTGCTACCAGCCCTTGAAATTCATCCTGTCTGTTTCTCAGATAAACAGCCCCATGTTCAGGAGCCATTCACATGTGAATTGTCAGACGTGGACACTATAGGCAACTACTGGGTTCTGTCTTTGCACGGCTTCTTATCATAATAATGTTCCCCCACTAAGCTATAATTGACCTCCTACCACATGCTTGGAAGGATGATGGATAGGTGGATAAATAAATGAATGGATGGTAGGTAGGTGAATGGATGGGCGGGTAGATGGGTAAATAGTGGAATGAGTAGGCAGATAGATATGGGATGGATGGGTGGTTCAATAGATAGGCAGATGAATAGATGGGTGAATGGAGGTTGGAAAGGGGATGGTTGGATGTGTGGAAGAATGGATGGGTGGATGGACTAATGCAGTGGTCGGCAAACTGCGGCTCGGCAAACCGTGGCTCACGAGCCACATGCAGCTCTTTGGCCTCTTGAGTGTGGCTCTTCCACAAAATACCGACTTCGGCACATGGGTCATGAAGTTTCAATCGCACTGTACATGTGCGCCCGCACGTGGTATTTTGTGAAGAGCCACACTCAAGGGGCCAAAGAGCCACATGTGGCTCTTGAGCCGCGGTTTGCCGACCATGGGACTAATGGATCAATATGTGGGAATCTCACCCTGGTCGGGTGGCTCAGTTAGTTGGAGCATTGCCCTGTACACCAAAAAGTTGCAGATTTTATTCCCAGTCTGGGCAAATACCTAGGTTGCAGGTTGGATCCCTGGTCAACCAACTAATGTTTCTTTCTCACATCACTGTTTCTCTTTCTGTGTCTTTCTCTCTCTCTCTTTCTCTCTCCCTCAAATCAAATATATAAAAATATATTATAGGATGAGAATTAAAAATATGCAGGAATCTTTACCATCTCATCTTTATATTGGTGCCCAAGGTAATTCCCCAGTGAAGGATTCTGCTTCACACAGGAGGTAAGTTCATGACCAAAGCTATATTTAAGTTGGATAGAACTCTGTCTTGGGGTAGATTTTAAGGCCCCAAAGACTAGAATCATAGCTTCCCATCTATATGCCTTAGTAATAATTTCATTGTGTGCTATACAGTAGGTGCTGAGTGAATATTTATTGATGAATGAATGAACGAATGAATGAATGAATTTTAAAACACAAGGAAGGCTCTCCCTGACCCTGGAATTGATCCCCTCATTCTGATATTTGGTGCTTATATTCCAACATTAAAATTTCATTCCTTCATAAATCAGTTATGTACCCAGAGAGTGTCCAGTTATGATGCAAATTATTCCTGGATGTTAAATGCATTAAACCTTTTCCATCTGTTGTTTCTTTAGCGGGAATTAGCTGGCTGCATTGCTCTCTCTTGATTCTTTGCTGATGAGGTTGGCCATGGGGCAAGTCCAGATGTTTCTGCGACTGGGCTGGAGTTCGAAAGGGCCTTTACAGTAGGACACGCCAGGGTTGTGAGGAGGGACCCAGACTCTCCTCTCTCCTGACCTTGGCAGCTGGCCCCTGGCCACACCACCTTCCCAGCAGCCTCTCCTGACACGATGGGACTTCCTCGCTTTGTCCCACAGGTTTCTGTCAGCTGGGCAGGGCACTGAGGAGGGGAAAGAAATGAAGTGAGAAGAGGAAAAGTGACAGCAAGAAAGCATGAGAAGAAGGGAGACACAGGACAGTGAAGAGCGAAGGGAGAAAAAAGAGGAAATGAGGCTGAATATGGGCAGGAGGTCGATGGTGTTTGCAGCCAAATGCCTCTAGTAATAGTATCATCATCATCTCGCCTGAACAGGTGTGCAAGGACTCCATCTACTCATTAAACAACATGAAAATGGCAGGCGTTTCTACCGGCCTCCCCGGAAATCTTGGCAGAAGCCGTCAGAAGGCCCACGCTGCTTCTGAGATGTGATTTTTAATAGTGTAGACTGTACTTTTTGATTGGGGTTGGGAAAAAGAGGAAAAGGGCATCGATTGTGCTTTAAAAAAACACAACATTTTGAAATTCTTCTCTCCAAGTGGGTTTTGCCTTAGACCACACTGAGCTCCTTTGAGTAGCGAAGTCAGCATGAGCCATGGTCTGGGGCTGCCAGGAGTCCTCGGGCCACACTAAGGCCCTGTGCCAAGGGTCCATGTCTTTGAAATAGGCCCCTCTGTTCCATAGCATTATTCATAGCTTCTATTCCCCTCCTGCCGTGACCTCAGTGTCCCTGTGTTGCACTAAGATGTCTGAAGTGTGTGATTCAAGCAAAGGGCATTTTGTTCCTGGCTGAACAAGGCTCCGGGAGACCGGCAGTGCCAGAGACAGGAGTGGGCACCATCAGTCCCGGAGCTAAAGCCGGGCAGTGTGCAAGATCCTCACGACAAACAGCACCTTTCCCCGGGAAGGCAGCCAAGGCCTGGAGCCCTGCGTAGGAAATCCCCCGCGAGAGGCCCTTCCTGAGCACCACAGAAAATGGTTCTTTTCATAGCCTCTGAGTCCCCTTCCTTTCCAGCCGTCAAGGCCCCATCACAGACCCTGTCCTGGCCCTCCGCATGCTGTTCACATGCCAAGCGCCCCCACCCAGGCTCCTCACGGCTCCTGCACCTTCTCCTTGCCCTCCACACGCGGCTGGCTTCCCCAGCCCTCAGAAGGCCTCCTCCTGTCCCCAGTGGGGCTGCGGACACTCCCTCCATCAGCACCCGGTGCCTCTCACATGAAGCTGGTCTATGTCGTGACCTAACATCTCCACAGGCACCTCTGGGTTGGACAGAAATGATTTGTTGACTTTGCCAGATTAGCAAGGGGAGCAAATTCCACAGATGCCTCTGTCCCTAAGTCTCAAAGTTCAGCCCTCCAGTTTGATAGCAGGAGCGAGGTGAGGGAGGCAGCCTAAGATTGTGTGGAGTAACTAAGAAACAAAGACAGCTACAGAAAGGATCACTCTTTATGGAGCAATTACTGGCTGGCAGGCAATTGTCTAAGCCAGCGATTTTCAACCTTTTTCATCTCGTGGCACACATAAAACTAATTACTAAAATTCTGCGGCACACCAAAAAATGTATTATATTTTTTGCTGATTTGACAAAAAAAAAGTGTAATTTTAATTCATTCACATTGGATGGCTATTGTTTTTTGTTTTTAATTTGACAAAAGAGGTCAGTGCCCCTAAGTAAATAGTCAGGTATTTCATGTTTTAAAAATTCTGCCCTGACAGTGTGGCTCAGTTGGTTGAGTGTCGTTCCATGCACCTGGAGGTCACCAGTTTGATTCCCGGTCAGGATGCATGCAACAGGCCTGGGTTGCGGGCCCAATCCCTAGTGGGGGGCATGCAGAAGGCAGCCAATAGATGTTTCTCTCTCATTGATGTTTCTCTCTCCCCCTCTTCCTTCCTCTATCTGAAATAAATAAAAACATATTTTTAAAAAATTTCTTGCAGTACACTCCTAGGTACTTTCAAATATACAGCCTATTGATTGGAAAGGCTGCTCTAAGCCTTTCTTCTGGATTTATGCATTGAATCCTGTCAGCAGCCCTCTACAGTGGACACTGTTACTAGCCCCATTTTGCAGAGAAGGAAATGGAAGCCCAGAGATGGTAAGTACCTTGCCAAGGCCCCAGGCTCAGAAGAGGCAGGCCCAAGGCGTGGCTGGGGGATACCTCGCATGGCATGCCCCGGGGTAGCAGGAGATTTGGGTTTCTCTGCCACTCCTTGGGCAGGTAACTTTCTGCCAGCCATGGTCATTTTCCAAGTCTCCATTTCCTAATCAGAACGATTATGCAATGAGGTGATTTCTTGGGGCGCTTCCATAAGGTGATGCTGTGATTTTTTTTTCTTCTTACTAATTACAGTGTAAAGGTACTCAGAAAGATCGCTCGCTACATTTTCTGGACTTGGGCTAATCCCAGGTCCAGGGATGAAATGGGCAGCACTATCGATCTTCAGTGACACTTAAGGCTCCATCTGTGCAAGTATCCCTCTGGGGTCCCAGGCAGAGTTCTGGGTGTGTGCAAAGAGGGTTTGTCCATCAGTCAATGACTTAGAGGACACAAGTCAGGCCCTGCACATTAGGGTGGGTAAATCTAAGCCCCTAAATTATATATATATATATCTCAATAGTACTTTTAAAAAATTGAGGTATAATTGACATAACATTATATTAGTTTCAGGTGTACAACATAATGATATGTGTACATGTTGCAAAATGACCACCACAATAAATCCATGTAACATACATTACCATACATAGTTGCAGAAGTATTTTCTCATGATGAGAACTTTCAAGATCCACTCCCCTAGGTACTTTCAAATATACAATCATTATTAACTACTAGAGGCCCGGTGCACAAAAATTTGTGCACTGGGGGGGGGGGGGGGGGAGGGGAGAGGGGGTCCCTCAGCCCGGCCTGTGCCCTCTTGCAGTCTGGGACCCCTCGGGAGATAATGATCTGCTGGCTTAGGCCTGCTACCGGGTGGAAGAGGGCAGGCCCAATCCCTAGGTGCAGCCCCTGG
Source organism: Myotis nattereri (assembly GCF_964212035.1). Classification (NCBI taxonomy): domain Eukaryota; kingdom Metazoa; phylum Chordata; class Mammalia; order Chiroptera; family Vespertilionidae; genus Myotis; species Myotis nattereri. The sequence goes on from NC_138081.1 coordinate 23,110,111, forward strand.
TCGGGCTCAGAGCAGGGCCGTCTGGGGAGTTGGGGCGCCGCCCCCTGTCATGCACAGAGCAGGGTGGATCGGGAGGGTGCGATGCCACCCCTAGTCACGCTCAGGGCAGGGCCGATTGGGGGGTTGGGGCACCGCTACCTGTCACACTCAAGGCAGGGTCGGTAGGGAAGTTGCGGCGCCACCCCGTCATGCACAGAGCAGGGCCGATCAGTGGGTTGAGGCGCCGCACCCTGTCACACACAGAGCAGGGCCGATCAGGGGGTTGAGGCGCCGCACCCTGTCACACACAGAGCCGCAGGGCAATCAGGGGTTGGGGAGCTCCCCCGTATCAGGCACAGAGCAGGGCTGATCAGGAGGTTGGGGCGCCTTCCCCTGTCACGAACAGAGCAGGGCAGATAGGGAGGATGTGGCCCCGCCCCCTGTCACACACAGAGCCGCAGGGCGATCAGGGGGTCTGGGCACTGCCCCCTGTCACGCTGATCCCGGTGCTGGGAGGCATATTACCCTTTTACTATATAGGATAGAGGCCTGGTGCTTGGGTGGGGCTGGCTGGTTTGCCCTGAAGGGTGTCCTGGATCAGGGTGGGGGTCCCCACTGGGGTGCCTGGCCAGCCTGGATGAGGGGATGATGGCTGTTTGCAGCTGGTCACACACCCTTCAGGGTGGGGGTCCCCACTGGGGTGCCTGGCTAGTCTGGGTGAGGGGCTGAGGGCTGTTTTCAGGCTGACTGAAGCTCCCAACTGCTCCTTTTTTTCTTTTTTATTCTGGGCCAGGTTTAGCTCTGGCTCCAGCTCTGAGGCCTCTGCTGCTGAAAGCAGGTATCTGGTTTGTTTAGGTTCTATAATCGAAACAATGTATAACTCCAGCTCTGAGATCCTGGCTGGCTTAAAGCAGGTTTCTGGGGTTTTGTTTAGCTTCTATATTTGTTACAATGTTTCTTAAACTGCAAGCTCAGAGGCTGGCAAGGCAGGCGGGGAACGCTGGAGTCCTCCGTCACTGAAGCAAGCAAGCCTCATGTTCGCTTCCAGCTGCCTGGCTGCCGGCCATCATCTTGGCTGGCAGTTAATTTGCATATCGCCCTGATTAGCCAATGGGAAGGGTAGTGGTCATACGCTAATTACCATGTTTCTCTTTTATTAGATAGGATAGTTATTACATCCCCATGACTTATTCAATGTATAACTGGAAATTTGTAGTTTTTGACCCCTTTCACTAATTTCCTCCATCTCCCACCATGTTCTCTATATCCATCAGCTTGGTTTTTCTGTTTTTGTTTGTTTCTTGTTTTACATTTCACTTATAAGTTAGATCTTGTGGTATTTATCCTTTTCTGTCTGACTTATTTAATCTAGCATAATGCCTTCAAGGTCCATCCATACTATTGCAAATAGCAAGATTTCATTCCTTTCTTATGGCTGAATACCATATAGCATATTTTCTTTACCCATTCACCCACTGATGGACATTTAGGTTGTTTCCACATCCTGGCTATTGTAAATAATGCTGCAATGAAAAGGTGGTGCAGACATCTCTTTGCGTTAGTGTTTTGATTTTCTTGGGAGAGACACCCAGAAGTGCCGTTCCTGGATTGTAGCCGAGCTCCTTCTTAAAAGAGAGGCATCCTTCAAGTGCACCCTCATTGGTAAGAGGGGTGAAGGCACTGGCCAGTGCTAGTCAACGTTGAGCTCGGCAGTTGCTCCAGCCCACCTCTCTTGAGCAAGGGGGGAGTTCATGCTCTGATATGAGGTGGGTGATTGCAAAAGGGGCTCTGTAATACACCCGACAAGTTCAGTGGCAGAGAGTAACTTCACAGTATGATCAGATCATCAGTTCCTAACTGGGCAGATTATGGTAGATAGTCACATCCCAAACCTACAACTACTTTAATAAAGGGTTTATCTTTGACGCAAGCAAGCCCTGTCCATTGTTCTTGTGCATCTCTAGGCTAACACACCTTTGAATATCACTTGTCATCCTCCTTTTCAGACCCTCCTGAGGCATAATCACCTTCAAGAGAGCACATAATCTGATTAGCTATCGGGTACCTTGCTTTCTCCCACCTTCATGCCATCTTTCTTACTTCCCTCCTTCATTTCAAATGTAAAAAAGAAACTGCAGGACTATCGTTTTCTGGGGCATTTGAGATCTTGCTTCCCAGTGGGTCATCAGTTTGGCTCAAATAAACTCTTGTAAAAATTCTCTACAGGTTTGGACTTTCTTACATCCACAGATGGATTCATTAAATACTATTTCAGATACCAGGGGCCATACGATCGGAGAGGTCATACTCCTCTGCCAAGAGCTGTAGTGACTGCCCATTGCCTGCAGGAGGGAGGCCACACCCTGTAGCTGGGCTTCAGGAGCTCCGCAAGCTCACTCTCTCCTTCCCACCTTGGCTTCTGTCTTCCTTGGAAACTCATGAGAAACTCCTCTGCCATCTGGACTGATCTTGCAGCATCTTAAGAGGTAACCTTGACCCTGGGTGAAGATTTATAGTGTATCATATTTGGTTGACTCTAAGGTCCACACTTTATCTCATTTTAACATCTTACTCATTTAACATTGATCCCACAATCGATGGCATGCCATAGTTTACTTAGCAGCACCTTTCTTTCGTGAAATAATGGTGTATCTTACAAGGAAAGGCACCTCAGGTTAGAGGAAGTATGGCAAGTAGCATTTTCCAGATTTGAGCTCCAGAAGCTCAGCCAGAGGCTGGGAACCTGTGTGCCGTTCTGAGTCTCTCCCTCCCTCCCGGACCTGGGTCCTGGTGTAATAGGGGTGATCTATGGGGGTCTGTGTAGCGCCCTAGTTGTAACCATGGCTGATATTTAAAATGTTTAATGACCAGACCAATCAAAACAGAAGGCAGCTGAAAACAATAGGCATGTCTGTCCCGGAGCTGACCGATCCACACCCTGGCTGGACTGACGTGGCCAGTAAGTGGCAAAACTGGGATGCTAACGTAGGTCTCTCTGACCTCAAAGCCCATGCCCTGTAACTTCCCCATTTGACATCTTAGAGGAGGCCCTGCCCAGCTCAAGTCTTGAAGGACCTGTCTTCCACACTGCATTGTAAGCACCTGAGGCAGGGAGCTGTGAGTCATTCTCTACTGACCTCCCCCACCTCTGAGTCTATATGTGCTGGTTAATGTTCACCACTGGCTCGGGGAGCATGGAGGGGGAAAGCCCTGATTTGTAGTGTTTTCCATGTAAATACTGCCATTGTTATTGGACAGGGGACCTGGCCCTGAACGTGTCTGCCTCGGGCCAGCTGGTAGTATGTGGGGGTGTTTTTCTTTTTTAACCCTCACTCAAGGATATTTTTCCATTGATTTTAGAGAGAGTGGAAAAGAGAGGGAAAGACAGAGAGAAACATCGATGGAAGAGAAATACATCGGTTGGTTGTCTCCTGCACGCACCCTGACCAGGGCACAGGCTGGGAAGGAGCCTGCAACGGAGGTATGAGCCCTTGAACGGAATCGATCCCTGGACCTGTTGGTCTGCAGGCCAACGCTCCATCCACTAAGCCAGCTGTTCTCAACCTGTGGGTCACAACCCCTTTGGCGGTTGAACAACCCTTTCACAGGGGTCGCCTAAGACCATCCTGCATATCAGATATTTATATTACAATTCATAACAGTAGCAACATTACAGTTATGAAGTAGCAACGAAAATAATTTTATGGTTGGGTCACAGCATGAGGAACTGTATTTAAAGGGCCAGAAGGTTGAGAACCACTGCACTAAGCCAAACCAGCTAGGACAGTATGTGCGTTCTTGACTTCGTGCAGGAAAAATTTCATAAAATGAGTGAGGGGATGTTTATTAAAGCTGGACACAGTAAAACAGGAAAGGGCTTAGCATAGAAGCAACAGGAGAGCCTCGGCTGGGCTGCCTTGGCTCACTGGGAAGTCAGAGAAAAGAGGGTCTTGTGACAGGTTCAGGGGATTAGCCTGGGATGAGCTGCCACAGCCCATTGCTCCCCTGGTTGCAAGCCTCGCGGGGTCCTTTAGAGTTCAGGAGATGCATGCTTGTGGGGGAAGAAGAGAGTGAAGATGAAGACAAAGGGAATGGAGGGAGCGGTTCTGTTTTGTTTTGTTTTTGAGCACTGGGTCCTTTGTCTCCACTGACTGGCCAATGTTGGGGCAGGGGGTCATTAGTCACTGCAGCTGGTCCTGGCCTTGCCCACCTGGTTTTGCTGCTTTTCTGGGCCTGGGGCTGAAATACAACTGAGGCCTAGATGTTATCTGTAGGGAGGTGACCTTCTGGATCTGCTGTAAGTTGCTCTGCTAGTTTGTTCAGTGATCTATCTCAGTTTCCCTATTCCACTTGTCCTGGCTTACTGCCTATCTCACCATCAGGCCTGATCTCGAGCTCCCGGTGTGAGATTACTGAAGAAGGAGTTGGGAAGAGCTGTGCAGAGGCACACTGCTGTATGATATTTCCACCTTACGGATACAACAGAAGTGAATAACCTCGAGAGCACAGATTAACAGTAAAATGTAGTGAACTAATTAGGAAGTGAATGAGCTTCGATTATTACCTTTGTTTTAAATCAAATTTATTCCGTTTAAATCTTATGTAACTTAATCTTTAATAATTATTGTGTTTAACAATGGGCTTGCAAATTTCCTGTAAACTGAACAATTAGTCCATGACTGGTTTGAGCTGGCTCCAGTATTTGAGTCTGGTCTAAGGCTTTGCTTGCCATAGGCACTGGAGTGGTGGTGAGGATGCTACTAAAAGGAATATGATTATTCACTACTGAACTGTGAATAGAACTGGTAACCCAGGTTTCGATATTCTTTTTTTATGTCCGAAAATGTCTTAGTTTCATTACTCATACTTAAAAGAAGGCCAAACAAATAAACACTGTTTAAGGGTGGAGGCCAAAGAATAGCCTAGGCTCCAACCCAGGGTGTGTGTGGGGGTGGAGCCCTATGACTGCTTCCTGTTCAAAACAGTCCTCTGCGATAGGGCTTGAGCAAGCCTGAGCTATAACTGACTTCTCTCCCTGCCTCCCCCAAACAGGAGAAACACTGAAGAAAAAGCGCCAGTTGTATTATTATCCTGTTACATTCCAGAAAGGACAGCCTCCCAGGAATTGGGGAGTTGAGAACTAAGGAAAAATTGCAGTAAATTGCAGCCTCCCAAAGGCTCAAAGAAGTCCTGCACTTTGGCTATCTTAACCTTTTGTTAGGGTGCAGTGCTGACGTCACTGGAAACTGGAGTGGGCAGGCACAGCTTAGGAAGGGAAGCGAACAGCTGGTGAATCAGCTGTGTTGCACTCAGCACTATCCCTGTCCTGGTTCAGGGACTGCACCATATATGGACTCAGGCTCAGACCCACAGCCCTGCTGATTTGCATGGGGCTCCCATCAATTGCACTTTGGGATTGGGTCGTTGTTACCAGCAAAAGGGAGACCCCAGAAAGGTTGGTCAGCATGAAGAAATCATGGCCAATTGTGGTCTGGCAAGGGAAAGATGAGAGGCGATGGTGCAGCCCCTTTCCAGCCAAGCCGCTGTTGGGAATGCAGGCCAGGGCCTGAGAAGGCTGTGGGAGGGAGTGACTCCCAGCGGTGGTTGCGAGGGGAGGGACTCTGCAGGAGGGCCAGCCTCCTTCTGCAGAGGCTGTTCTGCCTCTGGCTGGCCTGAGGCTTCAAGGGCTTTATCCCGAGGGTGATTGAGACAAGGGGAATAACTCCAACTTTTCAGATACGAGATGCTGCTGAAGGCACAGAAACCCTCCTGGCCAAGTGAGGGGCAGTCCAGGCTCCGAGTGATTCTGAGGTCGAGATGGGTTCACCCAGGTAGAACACAGCTAGTTAACCTCCAACCCCGTCCTATCAGTCCAGACTTGGTCAGCCAGTGTGACCCAGCTGGGGCTGTGGGAATCCAGGCCACAGAGAAGGAAGGCGGTTGGGGAGTGATCTGGAAAAGTGGCTTTTAATAGATGGCTAATAAAGTAGATCCAATTTGTAAAGATTAACCGGCTTCTTTTTGTTTGTGTCTCAGCTATCTGGTTGCTTTCACTTTTTTTTTTTTAAAGGAACAGCTTGAATGATTTCAGGACAACTTCTCTCTCTGCAGACCTCTTGATCTGGTTCAAAAGACCAGAACCATGGAATACTCTACCGCAGTGAGAACCAACTACTCCATATGCAAAACACACACACAAATCTCACCAACATACTGTGGAGCGAGAGAAGGCAGACACAAAAGAGTACTGTGAAATCCCATTTATATCAAAACCAAGAAAAATCAATCTGTGATGTTAGAAGTCAGGATAGTGGCTCCTTTGTTGGCCCTGGTGACGGGGAGGGGCAGGAGGGCTTCGGGGTGCGGGTGATGTACTCATGCTTCGTCCGGGTGCTGCTTCCACAGATGTAGACACATTGAGCCTGTGCGCTTATGATCTTTGCACATTTCTGCATATCATATTTCAATCAAAAGTTTCCTTAAGAAAAAGCAGAACCAGGATGTCATCTTGTGAAATGAGCTGTGACAGGAAGAGTGAATTCCTGTGTGCCAACCCAAAGCAAGCCTCTGCGGGTGGGTGCTGCAGGATGGCCGCACTGCAGGCTGCGAGTCACAGAGCCCGATTTCCAATCCCACTTCTCCTCCTCACCGGCCCGCGGGTCTGGGAACTTAGCTCCCTTGCTTCTCACTTTCCTGCGGCAGAACAAAGGGGTTGGGTTCAATGACATGGTCCCAGAGAAGGTTCCTCTTTCCCACCTGTTTCAGGGGGATGGAAGATGATTTAGTGTTCATTTTGCCTCTCACGGGACCTTCTTAGAGAGGAGAGATCTCTCTGTCAAAATGTGCCCCCTCCATTTGCACACACATACACACATATGCACACCGAGAAGTATTTGGCCTTCTCAGCATCCTCTTATTACCCACCATCAGCCTTGACTCTCCATGCACCTCCTTCACCTTCTTCTCCCCCTTCCTTGACCTCAGTGTACATATTTCCCAGGACTGTACAAACTGATGGCTTAGTACAAAACAAACGTTTTGTGTCACAATTCTGGAGGAGTGCACTCCAAGGTCAAGGTGCTGACGGGGCCATGCTCCCTCTGAAGGCACTGAGGATCCTGCCCCGGCCCCTCTCCTGGCTTCTGGCAGCCTCGGTGCTCCTTGGTTTGGAGAGGATCACTTCAATCCTCCATCCTTTTGTGGTGTCCTCCTGTGACTTCACATGGTCTTCCTCTGTGTGTGTCTGTGTCCAAGTTCTCCCTTTTTATAAGGACACCCGTCATTGGATTAGGGCTCATCCCAATGACCCCATTTTAACTTGATGACCTGTTGTTTCCAGGTAAGGTCACATTCTGAGGCACTAGGGTCAAGGACTTCAACATATATTTTTGGGGAGACACAGTTCTACTCATAACAGCCAGTGATTAAAAGGTTTCAGGAGAGAAACCAAGATGGCGGCATAGGTTAACGCTGGAGATTGCTGCCTCGAACAACCACTTCAAAAAACAACTAAAAGACGGAACGGACATCATCCAGAACCACAGGAAGGCTGGCTGAGTGGAAATTCTACAACTAGGAGGAAAGAGAATATCATACCCAGACTCAGAGGAGGCGCAGTGCTGAAGTGAAATACTAAGGTGTGGAGTGCACGCGGAGCGGGCTGGAGGCGGAGGGCGCGGTTGTTGTTTTCAATCGGGAGGGAGTTTCAGACTCTGAGCTCCAGATCCGAGCGAGTCTCTAGGGACCCAGACTCAAACGGGAGAAGCGGGACTGTCTGGCTTTGGTCGGAACTCGAAGGCAGCTTTCTCTCCGAGGTTTGCAGTGGTTGCTGGGACTCTGTGAGGCAGAGCCCCTAGGGACGGAACTGAGAGCAGCCATAACTGCTTGCTCCGGCCCGCCTTGTAGATCCCCAGGGACCCACCCCGCCCAAGCCCCGTGCAGAGCCATTTGCCAGATAGCCTCAGGCAAACGCTAGGTATTGCTGACAACAATCAAGGCTTAACTACAACAAGACTGCGCACAAAGACCACTAGGGGGTGCACCAAGAAAGCATAAAAAATGAGGAGACAAAGAAACAGGACAAAACTGTCAATGGAGGATACTGAGTTCAGAACCACACTTTTAAGGTCTCTTAAGAACTAGCAGCCGCTGATAAATGTAGTGAGATCCTCAAGAAATCTAATGAGACCCTCGATGTTATAATAAAGAACAAACTAGAAATTAAGCATACACGGACTGAAATAACGAATACGATACAGACTCCCAAGAGCAGACCAGAGGAGCGCAAGAATCAAGGCAAAGATTTGAAATGCGAAGAAGCAAAAAACACCCAACCAGAAAAGCAAAATGAAAAAAGAATCCGAAAATACGAAGATAGTGTAAGGAGCCTCTGGGACAGCTTCAAGCGTACCAACATCAGAATTATAGGGGTGCCAGAAGAAGAGAGAGACCAAGATATTGAAAAGCTATTTGAAGAAATAATGACAGAAAACTTCCCCTACCTGGTGAAAGAAATAGACTTACAGGTCCAGGAAGCACAGAGAACCCCAAACAAAAGGAATCCAAAGAGGACCACACCAAGACACATCATAATTAAAATGCCAAGAGCAAAAGACAAAGAGAGAATCTTAAAAGCAGCAAGAGAAAGAAACTCAGTTACCTACAAGGGAATACCCAGACGACTGTCAGCTGATTTCTCAACAGAAACTTTGCAGGCCAGAAGGGAGTGGCAAGAAATATTCAAAGTGATGAATACCAAGAACCTACAACCAAGATTACTTTTTCCAGCAAAGCTATCATTCAGAACTGAAGGTCAGATAAAGAGCTTCACAGATAAGGAAAAGCTAAAGGAGTTCATCACCACCAAACCAGTATTATATGAAATGCTGAAAGGTATCCTTTAAGAAGAGGAAGAAGAAGAAAAAGGTAAAGATACAAATTATGAACAACAAACATGCATCTATCAACAAGTGAATCTAAGAATCAAGTGAATAAATAATCTGGTGATCATAATAGAATCAGGGACATAGAAAGGGAATGGACTGACTATTCTTGGGGGGAAAAGGGTTGTGGGAGATGCGGGAAGAGACTGGACAAAAATCGTGCACCTATGGATGAGGACAGTGGGTGGGGAGTGATGGCGGAGGGTGGGGTGGGAACTGGAAGGAGGGGAGTTATGGGGGGAAAAAAGAGGAACAAATGTAATAATCTGAACAATAAAGATTTAATTAAAAAAGAAAAAAGGTTTCAGGAAAGCCTAAAGTAGCCCCCAAATCTATGCCTTGACAGGAAAGGTGAAGGATTCCAGCTGAAGACCAAACACTAAAAGGCTTGGATACATAGCAATAATCTCTTAAATTTGTAGAGTACTTCCCGCTCCCAAAGCACTTTCATAACCATTATCCATTTGATTCTTCACAGTAAGAAAGGCAGACATGCAGGCTCGGGAGCCAGACTGCCTGGGTAGGAATCCCAGCTTCATCTGTCCCAGCTGCTCAACCCTGGGCACATTGCCGCTGCGCCGCATCTGTCAAACAGGATGTGGTGAGGAGCAGATGAATGAACACAGGAAGCCCTTACAACAGCGCCCAGCACACAGTTAGCATCTGATAAACATTAGCTGCAAGGACAAAATACCACAGTGTCACCTACATTTTACGGATGAAGAAACCGAGGCACATAGATTAGCACCGGCTAATTCAGGGCACATGGAGAACTAAAACCTAGGCCTTCTGGGTTAGGACACCGACTTGTCAGGTTATGTGGCGTGACTTGCTGTCCAGTTTTAGCTAATCATAATAATGACAGCTACCTTTCACCGAGCTCTCACCAAATGCCAGGCCCTGTGCTAAGTGCTTTACAAACACCATCTCATCTATGTAGGAGGCAGGTATTGTTATCTCTATTTTAGTGAAGTGCAAATTGAGGCCTAAAAACTCAGAAGGCAAAGCTGGATCACCCAGCTAGTGACAGGTAGCCAGGCTTCCAATGCAGGTCTTGCCAATCCCAGGGCCTGTGTTTTTAACCACTTATAATCCACGATCTCTGGCAGGGGTGGGGTGGGGTGGGGTGGGGTGGGGTGGGGGGTGGGGGTGGAGAAGACCACTGTAGTTGCTTGCCTTGTAAACAACTAAGGCTTGCCAGGATGAATTGATTGACATTTGTAAGTTCCCCAAGGGCCAGGAGGGAGCCACTCGGAACCATCCTTCAGCTTTTATCCTGTTGCTTCAGGCACTGGAGCCCCATAGGTGCCCCGTATGCTCCATGGAAGGCTGTGCAGATCTGAAGAAGCCAGACCAGGAGTGGAGAGGCAAAAGGCGCCAGATGAGTGCTCGATAGCCAAGGCCAAGCCTGCGCCAGGGGGAATGTCTGATGCTATCTGAGAGAGAGAGAGAGAGAGAGAGAGAGAGAGAGAGAGAGAGAGAGAGAGAGAGACTGACCAGAGGGAGACACAGTGCTCCAGGCACAAAGGCTCTGTGATACCGATCAAGTTTGTGAAGAGGAGAGAGACAGGAATGATACTTCACATGGGGCCACTGGAAAGGGGAATGCTGCTTTTCACAGGTAGCTTCGATGGCTGCCTGGGAACCCTTTCCTGGTTGCGATTTCAAGCGAAGGCCTAATGTTAGCAGCCCTTTGGGGGGCTTTGCCCAGGCTGGAGTGACATACATCCTGACGCATACACACGACTGTGGCTGGCAGCTAGGATTTGGGCAGAAGTGCACCCAAAGTCTTTGATCCCAGCCCCTCTGTTAGGGTCCTCACCAATCCCCGTGCCTGCCGGTGCCTACTGGGGCCCCCTGGTGGACAGGGAAGGTTAAAGGAATCATTTGAGGCAGGGAATAAAAGCAGGTGTGGTGGAGAAAGCGGGGTAAGATGATTGTTGATTTTTCCCAACAGAATTGAAGGATCTCAGTTGTGGATCTCTCTGGTCCCCCACTGGGTGAAGGATTTACTATGACTTAAGGGGCTGCAAACACAGCAGCTCTGACCCCGCAATGGACTTGGAGTGGGGCAATGTTAAGGGTTGACCTCCTGCCTTGACTTCCATTTGGAGCTCCCTGCAACTCTCAGGGCATTTATAAGGTGACACATTAAGAGTTTTCCCAAAAGAATGGGAGCTGTGGCTTGAGCAAAAGGTGTTTACTTCTTGGACGTGGGATTTTTACTGCTGGTTTCAACATCAAGGAGGTGTGAATGTTACGCACAAATCCTGACAATCAATACCACCTGAGGAAGGCCAGGAAGGGGCTCCACAGGCCGTGCTTCTTGCACTTACAGTTTGGAAGCACCTGGGGTCTTGCGGAAATGCAGACCCTCAACTAGTAGGTCTGGGGTGGGGCCCAGAGTCTGTGTTTCCGACCTGCCCCTGCTGACTGTGGTGAGATCGCTCTGGACTGAGTGATACTCCTGGGCCTTTCTTGTCAGCCTCCTCCACACATCTCTCTTCCCACCAAAAAATCAAATACAACAAACAGGGAACTGCATTTCCTGGAAGTGGCTTGCATAATCCCAAATAATTGGGAAGGGACTGTGATACTCTATTTAGAATCTGTCTCCCACCCCCCACCAAGAATGGTCTCCTGCTTGACTGGGTTAGAATAGGGCAAAGGATGAAGAAGAGTCCATGCAGTCTTGGGCAATCTTATAGAACAACAGCATTAAAACTGCATGTTTATTTTGCTCTAAAATAGATTCTTAAAGGTGGCTTTTACTGGTATATATATACACATTACAATTACTAGATGGGTAAAGCCAATTTTTATTTGTTCTTTGGCTTTTCTGTATTTCTCAAATTTTCTACAAAAGAACCCATGTTGCTTTTATTTTTTAAAGGTTAAATTTGAAACGTACTGTACTGTGAACATCCACAGGCCCTTTGCCTGGTGCTCAAACCCGAATGAATCTTTCACATCTAAGGGCTGCCACTGTATATACAGGTACACTCTGAAGGTAACTGAGCCCTTGGGGATGGACAATCTGGGGTTAAGCAGACCAAGCCCACAGGGCAGGTCAGTGCTGAGTCGCTTTTTGGCATGGAAGGAAGGCTAGAGCAGGTTGGTGAGCATCACCCAGTCTCTGCCTCTCGAGGTCACGCTGACCGCTGGCTGCTCCAAACACGGCCTGGTTTATTTTAGTTTCTATGTCTGTGAGCAAGGCCACTTTGCAGCAATGATGTCCTGACTTCTCGATCTGTGTTTACCAATCACTGAGCAGGTGACCTAAATCAATGAAGTGTGATCTTGTGCATCATACAGATGAGAAAAGGCAAGTGGGGGGGGGGGAGGGGGTTTGGAGAGGAGGGAGTAATGATGTAAATGGCACTTGCATAAGTCGGTTTTGCATCTATGGCAGTTCCTTTGCATCAGGGAGTCCCGATCTTCAGAAGTGCTGGTGCAGCTCAGCTTCCGGTCAGCATAACCCTCTCTCCTCAGCACTGGGTCTGCACACAGCAACCTGCTCTGCCCCGACCCCGTACACTGCTGTTTCTTTCATCATGGCCTCAGCATAGAGCATAGAGAAATTTTAGGAAATTGCCATCTCTCCTACTGGTAGCAGTAAGTTCTGCATATGGGGTCACCCAATAACGATTTATTAAATAGAATAAAAGGATATCGAAACAATGAGATTTAGAAGGATTGAAACAACAAAACAGATGACTAAGAAACAGAGAAGGGACAACTCTAAGGATAGCAATGTTTTGTTGTTGCTGTTAATCCTCACCCCAGGATATTTTTCCCATTGCTTTTTTAGTTTATTTTTATGTTTTTTCTTTTATGTTTTTTTCTGTTTCTTTCTTTTCTTCTTCTTTTATTTTTTTCCATTGATTTTTTTAGAAAGAATGGAAGTGAGGGGGAGAGACAGAGATAGAGAGAGAAACATTGATGTGAGAGAGACACATTGAGTGGTGGCCTCCTGCATGTGGCCCCTGGAGCCGGGGATTGAGCCTGCAACTGAGATACATGCCCTTGACCAGTATTGAACCCTCGACCCTTCAGTTTGCATGCCGACACTTTAACCACGGAGCAAAACCAGCCAGGTCTTGCTTTTTCTTTTTTTCTTTAAGAAAAGCAAGCAAGAATTTATTGACTGTAGCAAAAATATGCTTAGGAGAGTGAAACAAGAAAGGGCATAGGTAGAAGGAGCAACAGGAGAGCCTAGGCTAGGCTGCCTGCAACTTTTTCTATGTAAAGATATAAGCTGGCTTTACAGGTTTCAAACGTGTGATTTCTAATGTTTGAGGAAATACAATTACAGGAGGCCTCCCTTCTTAGGTCCCTCCCCCCTGTTTGGGAATCAGTTCTGCCTTCTGTTCCTATCTTGGCTGATCTCTGCTGCTGTTCAGCCAGTCCCACTCAGTTTTGAATAATTTTTATCTTCCTGCTCTGACTGCAAAGGTAAAAATAAATAACATTTGCACTTTTTGTCTCTTTCTTCCTCTATGTTCTTTATTCATTTGACCGTTTCCCTTCCCATCAGGTGTCCAGTATTTTCATGGCTTGAAAAGGAACAACTTCTTTATACGGAGCTACGAACAACTGGGAACAGTTTGGAGTAGCACAGACAGGTCTACTCCGGGCCAAACGGTGAGCAGACAGAATGTGTCTCCAAAGGACCCACTCGACTGTTTTTGATCCTCTGTCTTCAGTGTCAAGATGCCCCCACTTCAAGGGCTCGTCTCTGAGGCTCTCTATCAGCTCACGAAGACTCCCTATCTACAGCCTTGTCCTGACTCCCTTTCCTCTCCCCTTCTCACCATCCCATCAAAGCTTATCCAAACTTGTCCCACCCATGAGCGTCTTTATCATAAATGGACCAGCTGTACCAATAGGTCCCCTCGACAGTCAAAATTAGGTGCAAATGCGTATTTGAGATGAAAGACCTTCAAATCACCCAGTCAAAGCAACCCTGCCCTCTGGTCCAGGGGCCCAATAAAGGATGATGACTGATGAGTTCAGCCGTGGCCTAGGAAGTCTTCCCTCAATTCCAAAGCACCTTCTCCAAGGCCCAATGGACATCAGTGACTCATCAGCAATAATGGAGGACCTCATTGCTCCCTAAGTAAAGCACATTAGACGAAAACACCGGCGGGATTTGCTGGGGTGGATCACGGCTCTTCCGATGTGTTTGCATTGTCTACTTCTAAGCCAAGGTCCTGGCTGAGCAAATTGAGACATGACCAGTTACATTTCCCCGGCAGTGGATTCAGCACCCGCCCAAAGCCTCTGTGGTAGTGATATGCATGCTCTGACCTCCTTGCCAATGAAGTGGGCTCTGTGGCTACATACCATGTCGAGAGAGCCAGAAGACCAGGTGTGGGGCCCAGCACTCCTTTCCCTCAGCAACAACCAGAGTCCCGGAAAGTTTGATATATTACCACTGTCATACACCACGCTCCATAACTGACCACAGAGAAAGCAGCTGGGCAGGCTCTCGGCATCCTGACTTCTGAGGTGTGCTAGCATCAGCAGCGAATGGACACAATGCTTCAAACATTTGCTGTTGGAGGCAGCATGCGAAGGAGTTCTCAGATCCGAGGCAAGTGAATGCAGACTTGAGAAGGGAATTCTCTGTAAACAGGAGAGAAGTCTGCCATCTCAGTATGCCAGGCTGTGGGGGTATCTGGGTTGGATATTTAAGACCCCCAATTTAGATTATATGGTAAGGGCCAGGAGTTTGAGCCACACAACTCCCTAGAACTTTCCAGGGGACCCCTCTAGACACAAGTCACCCAGATCGGACTCATTCTTACCTCACTGAAGATTATTGACAGAAATGGGTCTCTCAGTCTAACTGAGGATGTTCAATTGGGGAAACTGGAGAACTATGTTCCTGGGATGTGAAAATGGGGGCATGGTGTACCATTTACTTTCTGATCTGGGAGTAAATGTGATTAAAGCCAAAAGAGACTCTAGGAAGGGCAAGTTACAGGCAAACATAAATGTTACCAATTTACCTCTTCAATTTTTACCATGAGAGGAGATATATATATATATATATATATATATATATATATATATATAACCTTAACATAGTGATAAATCCCATAGACTTTGGCATCAAACAGATCTGGGTTCAAATTCCAGCAGTATTCATTGTGTGGTCTTGGGCAAGTTACTTGACTTTTCTAGGTCTCAGTTCCCTTATTTTTTTAATTTATATTTTGTTAATCCTCGCTTGAGGATATTTTTTTCCTTTTTTTTTTTTTTTGAGAGAGAGAGAGAATGGAAGGAAGGGGAAGAGACACACACACACAGAGAAAACATTGATGTGAGAGAGACACATTGATTGAATCCCGCACACACCTGGGGCCGGGGATTGAGCCTGCAACCAAGGTACGTGCCCTTGACCAGAATTGAACCTGGCACCCTTAAGGCTGAGGGTCCACATTCTATCTCCTCAGCAAAACTGGCTAGGGCTCAGTTCCCTTATTAACAAGATGGAGATAATGATAATAAGAGTACCTTCCAAATAGTTATTGTGAGAACAGAATGAGCTAATGCAATTAAAGTGGTAGAACCCTGAATTATTTAGTGAGTGCTCAACAAGTGTCAGTTATAATTCTGGGAATGTAAAAGCTTATCACTTTTTTTTAAAAAAAGTCAGGTTTATTTAGGTCTAATTTATATATAATAAATCCATCCCTTTTGGTGTATATTTCTGCAAGTCTTAACAAACACATACAATCATATCTCCACCACCACAATTAAATGCAGAACAGTTCCAACACCCGCAAAGAGTTCCTCAGGCCCCTTTACTGTCAACCCCCTCTCCCCACCTTAGCCCCAGGCAACCACTGGTCTGTTTTCTGTCCCTATAGTTTTGCCTTTTCCTGAATGTCATATCAATGGAACCATAAAGTATGGAGCAGAAAGTTAATTGTTTTCAAAGGCTGACATATATTTGGCATCCAATAAATTTCTAACTGTATTTAAAGAATCAAGTTACAATTTTCATTCCAAATCAGATAATATAGTTCCTGTTGACTTAAAGATAATGTATACTAATTTTGAAATGCCTCCTGAATTAGTTCCTTTTTGGGTAAGTGGCTATTCCTCATATGCTAGGTGTCATTTCACGAAGCCTCAACCTTGAGGCTGGGGTTGGCAGGGAGGAGGATATAGCATAGAGGAACCTGAGTATTCAGAAAGGGGAAGGAGCGGAAAGTTCCCCTTCTTTCCTGAATGGATAGTGGGAAGAGGAGACAGAGTCCTGTGAGGCTGGAAGTGATTAAAAGGTTCTCCATTTCGCATTCTTAGGGGAGTCAGGGGAGTCGTGGAGAGAAATGCCAAGGGTGTGGACCCTTGGAGAAATTGAAAATCGTGAAGACTAAGCATTTCCCTCACTCCTGTTTGCATTATTGCAGCAGACTCAGGTGACTCAGTGGGTGAGGGTTTGTGAGAGAGTCAAAGCTGTTTTCTCAGCCCACCTGAGCATGATGGGTGCAAATCTCCAACGCCAGTACACTCCCTTTACAACTTCACAACTGTTTCATCTTAATTTCTGATTAATAAATTATTACCACTTGACAGTGGCCCCTAATGCTGCAGCTTTAAGAATCTTGCTCTTGCAACTTCTGTAGAAGCTGGACATTTTAAGGAATAGTGCAATTCATCACTCTGCAAATGATTTTTAAAAGTTTGTAACTCATCACAGGGTGTAAAGTTCAGCATAGGGAATACAGTCAGTAATAATGTAATAACTATGTATGGTGCCAGGTAAGTACTAGTCTTATTTGGGGTGAAAACTTTCTATGTTTTATAAATATCTAACCTCTTTTTAAAAAGTTTGTAACTCAGATAGGTTCTCCATAACTCATCTTTAAGTTTAGGACGTCACCATTCAGAGTTCTTCAAGTAGGCCTCTCTCTTTCTTTTTTGGATATACAGAAAGGTATATCATGCCATTAATGCATTTCCACAGAGCAAACATGAGCTTTATATAATGAGCAATTGGAATGGGATTTGGCTGCTAGGAGAAGATTAAGAAAATGATTATAAATGACAGGAAGAACAAATGCCCTTTATTTGAGAGCAAGTAAAGTTTAAATGTTAGAACAGGTTACAATGCTCCACTGCTAAAGCAACTAGTAGTTTTTATTGAAGCTTAACCCAGAGGAAACTCCATAACCAATTATATTTTGCATGTGTAACTGGGCAGAAAAATACATGAGATTTAAGAAGGTAGGAGAGGGACTTCTTTTTAGACCTTCATTACAACTGGATGCTGGGACACAAATGCTCTCTGATGCACATTATTATTTTTTGCACCCTTTTATCACTCTAGAGCAAGGAAATCAATCTAGGGAAAAAGTGAGACTTGGCATTTTAAAATGAATTAGGAAATTATAAATTATGAGAGCTATTCATAAAGCTGATATTTACAGATCTATTAAGATTTTGTTATTTACATCTGGACTATAGACACAGTCAAAGCCCACGAACCCATTCCAATTTATTAAGATTTGTTTCCATTTTCAAAGTCACATGAGTCTCTGTTGCAGCCAAATAAACATGAGACAGAGACGCTCTGAAAGAGTCACTTGGACCAAGATTTAAAATGCAGCCATTTAAAATAAAGGCCTCCCAAGCAACACTATACATTTCGACAAAAATGAACCCAAATTGGCATCACTGAGAATGTATTTATTTACAAACACACAAATTCTCATGGGTGATGTCAGATAGTGCCTGGGCATATAAAATATCTGCTGATCTGAGGAATTTGATTCCGAAAACTCTGGAAGGGTTTTTCCCCAGTTCCCACCTCAGATTCTGCAGCTGGGAGAAACATAACCAAACAGGAAGCCTTAACAATTGCCTTTGTCTTAGCACCTCAGTCCACTTTCCCAAGTCTTAAGTTCTCATTCATTCATTCATTCATTCATTCATTCATTCATTCATTCACCTTACTCATTATCCACAGCTGGGTAACAAATTACCCCAAGACTTAGTGGCTTAAAACGGCACACATTTGCCCTGGCTGGTATGCCTAGTGGTTAGAGTGTTGGCCTGTGCACCAAAGGGTCTCAGGTTCAATTCCCAATCAAGGGAATGGACTGGGTTGCAGGTTTGATCCCCAGCCCTGATTGGGGCAGAAGCAGGAGGCAACCAATCGATGTATCTCTCTCTCTTTCCCTTTCTCTCCCTCCCTCCCTCCCTTCCTTCCACTCTCTCTAAAAATCAATAGAAAAAATATCCAGGGGTGAAGCTTAAAAAAAGAAAACAAACTATACATATTTATCATCTCTTTGTTTCTGAGGGTCAAGAGTCTGGCCTTGACTTAGCTGAGTCCCAAGGCTGTAACCAAAGTGTTGGCCAAGGCTGAGGTTTCATCTCAAGATGACTAAAAAGTATCTACTCCCAAGCTCATGTGGTTGTTGGTAGGATTCATTTCCTTGCAGGCTGTTGAACTAAGGGCCTCAGCTCTTTTTGAGGCCTCTCTCAGTTGCTTGCTACATGTGCTTTTCTGACATGGCAGCTTGCTTTGTCAAAGCATGTAAGTTGAAAAGGTAACTAGTAAGATGAAAGTTATACTCCTTTGTAACTTAACATACCCTCAACATTGTCATATTCTAAGGTATGAAAGAAAATGACCAATGGCTATGAATACTAGGAGGTGGGGATAATTGGGGATAATTAGAGGTTGCCAATCACATTTGTCAAGAATTTACAGAGCACCTCCTGCTAGACACTGTACTAGGTGCTGGGAATATAGCAATAGACATTCCACTCTCATCAGAAATCACAACCTATCTGGGGGTGGGGGGTGGGGACAGGGCAGACATTAGACAGATGATTGCATTTGTGATAAGCACACTAAATTAGAAATACAGGGAATAAAGGAGCCATCCTGGTCTAGGCTGAGGGAGGTAGGATGTCAGGCAGGACATTTCAATGGAGACTTGAAGAAGAACTGAGCCAGAAAAGAAGAGGAGGAAAGAAGTTTTCCAGACAGAGAGAAGAGCTATGCGAACACCCTGAGGTAAGAAAGATCAGGTTGCATTTGAGGGAAGAGTAGCTAGAGGGAGAGAGTGGGAAGAGCAAGAGGAGGAAGTGGGGCCTTGTCTGCTACATTAAGGAGTTTAATCCAGTGTCAATGACCAAAGGGACGCCCTTGAGAAGTGACTTGGAAGATCCCTTTGGCCACCTTTCTTCTTCTCCTTCAGGTCTCCGCTCAGCTGGCCTGCAATCAGTCTTGAAGCTACGGCCATCCTTGGATATGCCTGAGTGGCCTGACTCCTCTTTATCCTGTAACACTATCCTGCTAATATCGTACCATATATTCATTCCTAAAGGCTCTTTCTCCTTCCACCTACAGATTTTTCTAGCAGTTTTCAGACAGTACAAGATGTAGATCCTTAATATATAAAATAGACAAAAGCAGAACTATTTGGATCAAAGACAGTTATAGAAGAAGGCACAATTGGGAGCACCCTTCTCCACATTCCCAAGGGGGTCCCAAGACACCTCTCTGGAGCCAAGGACTCTGAAAATCCCAGTTTGAGAAACATGTCCCCAGGCCACAACTTTGCCAATTGTTATTCCCAAGGGCTCCTTCTTTCAATAAACTTTTATTGAATCCTTCTGATGAGTCAGGCATAAAGTGGGCATTGAGAATACGAAAGCGATTTAGACATGAACTCCCCATGTAAGGAGAAACTCATATGGGTGAATGACTCACTGCACTGCCATCTCATGGGCAATTACAGAGGGTTGAGCAGGGAAGCGTGGTGGCTCAGAGGGAACACAGGCAGGGAGGACTTCAAGAGAAGCAGAAGCTGGAATGAAAAGGAGTTTGCTGATGAACAAGACGCCCAGTGGTACCTGTCTCAGAGGACTTGCCCTTGCATCTGCAATCACTCCCTTCCCTCTGCCCATCTGAGCCACACTGTCTAGATGAGATGCCCTTGCTCCGTATTCTGACACAACATCCTAGGCCTAAATAGGAATGCCCTGATGATTCTCCCAGGTTCTCTAACAACCACGGTGCTAGAAAGCTTGTATTGGCTTTTAATTTCTCACAACTTCTGGACTGGAATAGAAGATGAGCAACTTTACCCAGTTCTCTACCCCAATTGGCCTTTCCCTGGCTTAGAGGACTGAGCAAAGAACGTCCTTTGTATCCCACCTCACAGTGTTTCCTCCTTACCAAGGCTCTGCACAGAAGAGGCAGCAGCAGCCTTTGACCTGTCTGGGTCACCCATCAAGTAAGGCATGTTCTGTTGGTCTCTGTCATTTCCCCCGACGTGCCTTGACAATCCAGAATTCTAGAGTGAGATGGCTTCCATTTGCTGGTTAAGATTCCAGGCATTTGACTAATCATTCATAGTGACAACTAAAAGCCCATACCAGTCCTGCAACAGTAAATTCAGTGACTTTAAAGTCCCAGCACAGTAAAGGGTGCAGCAGTAGGCTGACGCTATGCAATATCAGAACAACTGGTCATTCAGAGGAAAAGGTTTTCAGACCGGATGTTGAGTTGTGCAAGCCAGGCAGTCTGTTGTTTCACTGTTTTATCTCTCAGTGACTCATTCAACATCTTTTAGCCTCAGCCTCAGGCCAGGTTTCATAATAACAGCAAACAGTCCAGCTCAGCTTTCCTTCTCCTCCCCAAATCTTCCCTCCAACCAAAAGTGATCCCTGTCTTTGTCCTACAAACTCCCATCACCTCTCGATTTTCTACACATGGCAAAGTACTAGCACAGTATCTTGGGACACCTCCACCTCTTATAATGTTTTCTTAAAATTGTATCCTGTCTTTCTTCCTTCTCTAAGTCAGAGAAAGGTGTCTACCAGAGTAGATTGTAAGCTCCTTTCAGGCTCCGGGAATGCTTTGCCCCAACTGGTATTCATGGTCACTCTCCCACCTCCAGTCGACTTAGCACAGTGTCGTGCAAGAAGGCGTTCTATAAATATTTGTGTGTGAATGAAAACCCATGGCCTGCCCAATGTAATGTGCAGCCAGTTTCACTGACATGAGGGTGACCCAGCCAGAGGCAGTCTGGGTGGGCTGCATATGGTTCACAGCTGGATGGCAACATCCACAGAGCCCAGGCCAAGTACATGTGAAAGTAAACATCTTTATGCCTTAAAAAAAGGGTCCCCCATGACGTCTGCATGAAGGGTGATTACCATGTACTTAACCCCAGCTTGGGCTACATATCACCATTTTTCATTTGCACCCTTCCCTTTAGTTGTAAGGTAACCATATTTACCATGTTTTACCTCTTTACCCAAGAAAACATTCCCAGAAAAGAACCCACCAGAGGATTCTACTAACAGCAGCATGGTTTTTTATTTCCTTTCAGCTACTGCCATTTACCCAGACTGCAGGCAATTAGGGTTTCATCTCCTTCCACCTAGATGACAAGCTGAAGAGTGGCTATACAGAGTACCATCATGCTCTATTCAAAGACAGGATTTGCTTTTTAGTACATGCAGAAAGCGAGTGTTTTCAGCCCTGGATAACCATGTCAGGAGGGGGTTAGGCTTCTGTTCTTAGGACATTCCCGCCTGGCTTTATGACTACGGTGACTCATTCAGCCATCTGGCAATTTTCTTCCTGCCATTAAAGGTAAGAAGGAGAGTGGGGATATTAAGAACTGCTTCTTAGGATTAAGAATATTATGAGAATGAACTGCCTTTTGTCTGTACCTTCTAAGAAAATGGAACACAGAGACTGTGGATTCCCGGACTCACCGTTTCCATTGGTTGCAATGGATAGAAATAAGGCTAAGAAATGTACAGAAATGAGAAACAAGATGGTTCTCACCATTAAGAGATGTATAGAAATAAGAAACAAGACAGTCCTCACCATTAAGAAGGCTCCTTGAGGGTCACAATTATCATCTATTTGTCAGCTCTTTTCCTCATATGTGAGAAATTGAAGTTCCAAGTCTAATTTCCCATTTGCAATCTCTTACTCATTTTCTCCATCAAGCTCTCCAATGCCACATTAATATTCCTAAATAAGCATTTCAACATGTCATCTTCTGGTGTGAAAACTTTCAATAGCCTCACTGCTCATAGTATAAAGATCAATGAGTCTTAAGTTTGAGAGCTTCTAAAATCTTGAATGGACTTATTTCTTGATCTTACTTCCCACTACTCCTCATTATAAATGTTCTCTTTGGAAAGATGGTCAGGTTACCATACTGAGAGTTTACATCCTTTCCCCACTCCAATCTACGTGTTCATCTATTCAAGAACGGTTGGGTGTCTCCTATATGGCAGTGCTGTGAGAAGAGATGGTGAGCAAAGTTTCTGCACTCACGGAGCTTGTTGTATAGTCATGGATACAGACACGTGAAATGACCATGGCAATGACAATGACAGAGGAGCACTGGTTGTGATGGGAGCACACAGAACCACACCTAATCCAGCCACGCAGAGGCAAAGAATGTTGCTCAGAGAAAAAGACATCTAAAGTGAATAGAAGTTAGGCAATCTGTTGAAGAAAGTGTGTACCAGACAGAAAAAGCAGTGTACTCAATGGCCTGGTGATGCAGACAATGTTGAGTTTGAGTAACTGAGAGAATCTGAATGGATACAAATAAGTGTGTGTGTGTGTGTGTGTGTGTGTGTGTGTGTGTGTAACAAGCCCAGATCTTCTGAGATCTCACAACCAGGATAACAGTTTTAGACTGGACAGGCTTAAGCACAGAGTGTCATGACTAGATTTGGCTATCATAGAGAATGCCATACTCCAGTCCCATAAATCAGGAAGGGAGTGTTTGAGAGTATTAGTAAGTAATGTCTCTTCTTTCCAGGAGTACTATTAATGATCTTGTTAAGATGTTTGATCAATTTTCCTGCATTTGTCCTGAAAGTATGAGAAATCCAAATGAGCCATTCTGTGAGAATTTAGGCTCCTGCAGGGCCTTAGAAGAATGATACGGGAGATTTGTCTAAATCAACATAGAGACAAGTATATCACCTGGTGGTATTTCATATCAAAAATTTGTCTTAAAGACAATAGCTACCACTGGTTGAGTGCTCAGTGCATGTTCATATACTCATTTGACTTTGTGTGAGATACCTATTATTATACCCATGTTAGCAATGAGAAAATGGAGACTCACATGGTTTACATAACTGGCTCGAGGTCTCAGGGTTAACTGCAAATATTTGCTTATTATAAACAACTAAAGCTGGAATTTGAACCTAGAACTACCTGACTCCCAAGCACAGGTAGTTTTAAAGTTTCATTAAATTGAAATTTACTCTGCATTACTTAGAGATATTTTAGAATATTTCTATCTTCCTTTCTGATAAGTCCAGATGTATAGGCTACTGCATGTTTTGCCTAGAGTGGTAGGCACCTAACAAATACAGAAAGCACTGGATAGAAATGAGGAGTAAAGGAGGGATGCACCAGGGCAGAGGGAGAAGGATGTTTTAGAGTGATTTGTACCGATGAAATATGGGAGAGCAAAATGAGTAGGATTAATGTTTCTCTCACTGACTTCAACTCAGGTCCTTGCCTGAGTAATAACTCGTGGGCTGGAGTAAAACGGCTTCACCCCTATGGGCCATGTGAGAGATGTAATGAATGGTTCCTTACACAAGGCTCCCTTGTACAGAGGAACACAAGGACACAGAACTGAGTCCTCCAAAAACAGGCCCATGCCCAGGATTTAAAAACCACCAACCAACCTGTACCCAGAAACAGCCATTCATTTAGACTGCAGGAACTGAACAGCTTCAGAAATGTTCCAAACCAAACGGCACAGGGTAACAAACAAACAGCAGCAGCTCCCTCGCATGAGGTTTCCAGGAATCATCCTGCCCAGTAAAGAAAACAACGACCCAAATCTGCTTGTTAACCAATGCAAGTCTGAGAGGATAACTGAGTCTTAATGCTCTTTTATTATTTAATAGTGGAAAAAAAGAACGAAAATGATCCAAGACATTGCCAACAGGTTAAGAACTCGAGGGGAAATCAGAATATTTGGCTGATATTCTACTACTTACCACCCCCCCTAGGAAATAAACACATATGCTTACCGCAACATTGTTTGTGATTGTAAGCCCAGAATCAACCTAAATATCCATTAATGGAGATGGCCAATAAAATAGTGTAGTCCTACTGTGGAATAAGAAAGAGGGAAGTATTAATAAGTACTAATAAGTACTCAGAGGGCTAGCTCCTGTCATCCAGTTGAGTGAAAAAAGTAAATTGCAGAATAATGTGTACAGTTTGACAATACTTAAGTATTAAGAAGTAGAAAATAAAACTAACTTTGAGCAACTCTATATCTTTTCTGAGAGTAAATGTATTGGGAAAAGCCCTGAAAAGATACATAGCAAATTGACAAAAGTGGTCACTTCTGGAGATGAGGACTGGATAGGGGATGAGGGCAAAGTGAGGCCTTCAGTTTTATTTATAATATTTAACTTTTAAAAGCAGATATACTCATGCTCAGTTGTGTAATTATAAATTAGTAACAATGATCAAATAAATCATAATAAGTTAACTTGAAAAAGAACAGGATGGAGGTGGGGGTCAGAAGTTCACTTGGAAACCATGGCTGCCCTGCTGCAACCATAGGAGGGAGGAAAGGGCAATTTCTCACCAGGGGTGCTAGGCGGATCAGCCCATACTAAAACATAAAGTTAACTCTTGCAGATCAACTAGTAAAAAATGTAAGCCCTAGCTGGTTTAGCTCAGTGGCTAGAGCATCGACCTGCAGACTGAGGAGTCCCAGGTTCGATTCTGGTCGAGAGCACATGCCTGGGTTGCAGGCTCAATCCCCAGTGGGGGGAATGCAGGAGGCAGCCATTCAAAGATTCTCTCTCATCATTGATGTTTCTATCTCTCTCTCCCTCTCCTGTCCTCTCTGAATAAATAAAAAAATATTTTTTTAAAATGTAAAAGATATGAACAGATAATTTTCAAAAATGGGAATGTAATTGTCTAATCTACTTTAAAAAGGATTTGACTTTATTTATAGTCGAAAACGTCTATAAAATGATGGCAGATTTCTGGGGAAAATATTTGCCACAATGTGATAGTAGCTTTAATGTCCTTAATATATAAAAAATTCATAAACATTGAAAATGAAAGATATTAACACTGCCTATAGAAGACAAAGGATATGAAAAAACTTATAAAAGAGAGAAAGCTTGGGAAGACATCCATGTTCATGGATTGGAAGAAATAATGTTGTTAATATGTCAGTACTATCCATAGGTAATATATAGATTTAATACAATTCTTATTAAAATCTCAATGGTGCATTTTGCAGAAATTGAAAGGTCCACCCTAAGAGTCATATGGAATTTCAAGAAAGCACATGTACCTAAAACAATCTTGAAAAAAAGAACAAAGTTGAAGGTCTCATGTTTCATGATTTGAAAACTTATTACAAAACTACAATAATCAAAACAGTATGTTACTGGCCTAAAAATGTAGACCAGTGGAATTTCAGAATAGAGAGCCCAGAAATAAACCCTCACATATAAGATCAAAGAATTTTCAACAAGGGTGCCAAAAACATTCAAAGAGAAAAGGACTGTTCTTTCAACAAATAATGCTGGCAAAGTTCAATATCACATGCAAAATAATGAAGTTGGACCTTACTTTACACCATATACAAAAGTCAACTCAAAGTGGATTAAAGACCTAAATGTAAGACCTAAAACTATGAAACTCCCAGAAGAAAATCCTTTGTAACATGGTATTTTGCAATGATTTCTTGGATATGGCACCAAAAGCACAGGCAATAAAAGCATAAAATGGACAAATGGGACTGCATCAAACTTTAAAACTTTGGTCCATCAAAGTAAGCAATTCACATAATGAATAAGCAATGTACAGAATGGGAGAAATATTTGCAAACCATATATCTGATAAGGACTCAACATCCAGAATACATAAAAAATGTCTACAACTCAATAATAAAAAACAAATAACAATTAAAAAATAGACAAAGGACTTGAACAGACATTTTTTTTTTCAGAGAAGCTATACAAATGGCCAACAAGCATATGAAAAGATGCTCAACATCACTAATCATTAGAAAAATGCAAATCAAAACCATACCTTATACCCATTAGAATGGCCACACAAAAAAACACACACACACAAAAACATCCAGAAAAATAAGATGTGTTAGTGTGGGTATGGAGAAATTGGAACCTTTGTATACTATAGGTGGGAACGTGAAATGGTATAGCTGCTATGGAAAATAATATGGAGGTTTCTCAAAAAATTAAAAACAGAATTACCACATGATCCAGTAACCCCATTTCTGAGTATACATCCAAAAGAATTAAAAGTGGTGGCCCTGGTTGGGTAGCTCAGTTGGTTTGAGCATGCACATAGGAGAAGCAACCAATGAATGCATAAATAAGTGAAACAACAAAATCTCTCTTTCTATCAAAATTAATTTAAAAACAAAGGAGGAAAAAAGACAGATTGTCTTAGAAAAAAAATTTTTAAGCAGAATCTCCAAGAGATCTTTACACACCTATGTTCATTACAGCATTATTCACAATAACCAAGGGGTGGAAGCAACCCAAGTGTTCATCAACAGATAAATGGATAAACAAAATGTGATATATATATATATATATATATATATATATATATATATATATATATATATACAATTTCATATTATTCTGCTTTTAAAAAGGAAATCCTGGCACATGAAACAATATGATGATTCTTGAGGACATTGAGCTAAGTGAAATAAGCCACTCACAAAAAGACAAATGCTATATTTTATTATTCCACTTACATGAGGCATCTAAATAGTCAAGCTCACAGAATTGGAAACCAGAATGGTGGTTGCCAGGAGCTGGGAGGATGGGGAGATGGGAAGTTGTCCAATGAGCATAGAGTTTCAGTTTTGCAAGATTAAGAACACTCTAGAGCAGGGGTGGGCAAACTTTTTGACTCGAGGGCCACAATGGGTTCTTAAACTGGACCGGAGGGCCGGAACAAAAGCATGGATGGAGTGTTTGTGTGAACTAATATAAATTCAAAGTAAACATCATTAAATAAAAGGGTACGGTCTTTTTTTTGAATAGTTTTATTCATTTCAAACAGGCCGGATCTGGCCCGCGGGCTGTAGTTTGCCCACAGCTGCTCTAGAGAGTGCAACAATGAGACCATACTTAACACTACGAACTGCACACTTAAAATGGTTAAAATGGTAAATTTTATGATGTGTCTTTTACAAAAAAAGAGAGGAATCCCAGGTGGATTTGTACATGCATTCAAGTTTGAGATGCACTATTTTACCAAAACTTGACATTGCAGCTAGAGTTTCAAAGCTTTGAATATTAAAATATTTTATAGATGTTATCTGGAGACTATAACGAAACATTTGAGTAAAGCGATGAATAAGATGAAAAGAGAAAATGATAACAACTTTCAAAAGTAGCATTCCCCAAAGGAGATTAATGTTGATTTACAGGCACAATGCCAATAAGGCTTTCACTCATCAACCAGAGTGGAAAATTCCAATTGTTAAAACCCCCCCCAAAACGTATTGATGGTTAATCAAAGAAATTTGGTGATCCCTCTTTCAGGCATAATGACCAGCCTGGTAAGATGAAAAACAAACCAACAGATATAATATTCCCATCTATCAAGTTGTTAAATATAAAACATAAATACAACATAAAAACATATTAAGAAATAATATACATGCAGTAAAGGACTGAAATCTTACATGTAACATTCACTGAATTTTGACGACATGCGCAGATAGGCATGTGTACACACACGCGCGCGCGCACACACACACACACACAATGAAACCACACAAATCAAGTTACAGAACACTTCCAAAACTACAGAAGACTCTCTCATGACCCTCCCCAGTCAATTCCTTGAGAGAATGTTAAGAGCTAATACTTGTAATCATGTTGTGTGAAATGAACTTCTATATATCATTAATCAGTGAATGCTTTCTAAAAAGCAATTTTATGATATTATCAAAACTAGTGATAATGCTCAGTTTCTTTATTGAGGAAGGAATTTGGATTCTTGGGATCTATCCTAAGCAATAAATGAGATGTAATAAAACATACATAAAAGGATGCTGATTACTGCTACACTAGCCTCAAAAAATTAGAAATTGCCCTAACCAGTTTGGCTAAGTGGTTGGAAAGTCGGCCCTCGGACTGAAGGGTCCTGAATTCTATTCTGGTCAAGGGCACATACTTCAGTTGCAGGCTCAATCCCCAGCCTCAGTTAGGGCATGTGCAGGAGGCAACCAATCGATGTGTCTCTCTCACATAGATGTTTCTTTTTCTCTCTCTCCCGCTCCCTTCCACTGTCTCTAAAAATCAATGGAAAAAATATCCTTGGATGAGGATTAACAAACAAACAAATAAATAAATAAATTAGAACTTGGGGGAGATGTGGGACAAAGGATACAATTTTCAGTTAAAGAAGAATAAGTTCTGAGGATCTAATGCACAGCATGGTGACTGCAGTTAACACAATATTGTATGCTTGAAGGTTGCTGGGAGTACATCTTAAGTATTCTCACCACACACTCCAAAAGTTAACTATGTGTGGTGATGGATGTTTAATTATTTTGATCTTGGTAATCATTCCAAAATGTATATGTATATAATATCATATTGTGCACTTTAAATATCTATAATTATATTTGTTAATTAATTCTCAATAAAGTTGGAGAAAAAATAAAGTACACACACAAAATTAGAAATAGCCTAAGTATATATCATAAGAGAATTGTTGGATTATAATATAACTTGAAATAGTTGCAGTCACTAAAACTGTGGTTTTAAAAAAAATCTAAATGAAAAAATACTCATAATGCTTAGGTATTAGGAAGGATAAAATAAAATGAGAAATGCAATATGATTTTAATTTTAAAAAGCATTACTTTTACAGAAAGAAAAGACTAGCTTAGTATTATCTTTCTCTAGTTAATAGGAACATAGGAAATTGTAATTTTGTTCTTTTGCTTCTTGTATTTTCCAAAATTTTTTATAATCACCCATATGTCTTTTATAATGAGAAGAAAACCTTATTTTTTAAAAGCAAGCAAGGAAAGTAAACAAATTGTCATTGGGTCTGTTCTTTTGAGAATGAAATAAAAGCCTTCCTGTGGTTGACTGCAATTTCCCTTCACTGTAAACTGGAAACTTAAATAATAAAAACAAAGAACAGAACAGATCGAAAGTCAAATGGATACTTCTATGAAGACTCTCACGACACACCTTGTGTTACAGACAATTGATAAAGGCCCCTCATTTCAGTGTTTTGTCAAAAGGAAAACATCTTGAGAGCTGCATAAAATTCTGTAGTCCCTTCAATGCCAAGAAAGGAGGAAATAAAAGAAAAAGCCCAAGCCTCTATATGACTCATTTTCATCTTCTTCCCAGAGTTCACTGGAGAAGTCAACATCAATCCAATCTGAACCTTCTGCAGGGAACCAACAGTCTTAACACCCACATAGCATAGATTACACACATAAGCAAACATCTGCCCCTCTCCTTAGTAGTTTTAAGGTTCTTTACCACAGAGCAAAATTTGAGGCCAGAAACTGTATTCCCTGATGGACCCTTAAATAACTCCCTGTTTTATTTTTGTTGGAAGTTGGAGGGGAAAATAAACTTGCTAATAAATACAATCCATATGGACAGAGCAAGAAAATATCAGAGCTTAAGTTTATATTTATTTTCATGTCACCTTTAAAAAATTTCTCATCTGTGTACAGAATATATCAGCACAGTAGTAGGTGTGTATACTATAAATATAACTATGTAAACATATATTGGGATGTTCATGCTCACATTTTTTAATGGTAAGGGAGCATGCAAACAATAATAATTGGAGACCATCAATCTAGACCAGAGGATCTCAGCTTCAATTGACTGTGAAACATGTTTTATTGATAACAGTGAAATACTATTATCAGTTTGGGATTTTTAAAAATCAGAGGAAATTCAATATTATCACTCTCAGTTCCTACACAGGTATTGTGATTAAAATTTATTTTTTAATTTTAAAGGCTATTTTTTAAAGCAGGGTTAGGGCAAAGTCAAAAGCCAAAAGGGGAAAAAATGAACTAAACCAAATTAAACAAACAACATAAAAGCAAACAACAAAGGCTTCCTAGTCTCTGTACTAGAAATGGTGAACAGATGTTACTGAGATCCACTGAGAAATAACCTTAAGTTGTAATAATCAGAATTTATAAATAACATAATTTTGGTACATATGGGATAGAAAGCCCAAGGCATTAAATATCTGGTTATAAATAGGAAGGCAGAGGTGGGGATGAGAATATTTTCAGAGAAGAAAGTGAGTTAACATGGGAATGGGTTACTGATGGAGGTTGTTCAAAGAACATTGAGTTTTAGCAGATATTAAAATAGGCTAGAATATCACTCCTCTGGGCCAGCACAAATTAATTCTCAGGCCTCTCAAGATTTTGCAATGCTAGGACTCTCTGTAAGGTATAATTAAATTTTATGACCAGATTTGTCCTATGGAATGGACATCTCTCAGAAGTGGTTCATGCTGGTCAAGGTAAACCCCACTTCCCTGTCCCTATGAGGGCCACACATGAACAGATAAGTTAAGATTTGTGAGTTGGGGGACAACTGTCAGGACATGAAGCAATGATCCTCAACATTGGCTGCATATTATAATTATCTGAAGAACTTTAAAAAATATTGATGCCCTAAGACTTGTACAAGAAAATTATAAAACATCATTGAAAGAAATAAAAGACCTAAATAAACGGAAACACCTAATATTAATGAGTTGGAAGACTTATTGTTAAAGTATTGTTAACAACATTTTAAACTTATATACTGAGTCAACCACAGTCCTGGCTGATTATTTTGTAGAAATTGACAAGCGAACCTAAAATTATATGAAAATGCAGGTGATAATATTGTGTATCTCTTCCACCTGGCTGTTTATGAGTTATATAAGCAAATGTTTTCCTAAGTTATATGATTCATTCCAGCAAATTAACAGAACCCCAGGATAGAGGCCATGGGAACCTCTGACATATAGCTGGAGTCCAGGTGATAACCTTGATTTGCTATTGTGGTCTGAAGTGAGTGGAGGGGTGGGTATGGGACTGTAGGACTGTGGAATTTGATGCTATATTTATCAGGTGGACAGTGTAACAACTGAACTGAATTGAGGGACTCCAGGTTGGTGTCAGAGAATTGGTTGTTGGTGTGAGGAAAGAACTACACATTGGAATTATAGTTAGTGATCAAAAGTGAAATCAGAAACAGAATTATAGGATGACTGGATATCCACATGCGAAATAATAAAGTTGGGCTCTTATATAATACCATATATAAAAATTAATCCAAAATATATCAAAGATATAAATGTAGAGGTAAAACTATAAAACTAGAATAAAATGTAGGTTTAAATCTTTGTGACTTCTGACAGGGCAATAGTTTCTTAGATTTTATAACAAAAACACGAGCAATATGGAAAAAAAAGAAAAATTAGACTTTATGAAAGTTTTAAACTTTTGTGCACCAGAGAGCACTATAAGAAAGTGAAAAGATGCCCTGGCCAGGTACTCAGGTGGTTAGAGTGTCATCTTGATACACCAGGTTGTGGGTTCAATTCTCGGACAGGGCACATACAACAATCAACCAATGAATGCATAAATAAGTGAAACAACAAATTGATGTTTCTCTCTTTCTCAAATCACTAAATTAAAAAAAAGAAAGTAAAAAGACAACCCATAGAAGAAAATATTTGTAAATCATATCCACAGGTCATATATCAGATATCATATATTAATAAATCAGTATTACAGTATTCAGAATATATAAAGACTTACAACTCAACAATAAAAAGATATATAACTGCCCTAGCTGGTTTGGCTCACTGGATAGAGTGTCGGCCTGTGGACTCAAGGGTCCCAGGTTTGATTCCGGTCAAGAGCATGTACCTTGGTTGCAGGCACATCCCCAGTAGGAGGTGTGCAAGAGGCAGCTGATCGATGCTTCTCTCTCATCAATGTTTCTAACCCTCTATCCCTCTCCCTTCTTCTCTGTAAAAAATCAATAAAATATGTTTTGTTTTGTTTTTTTTTTAAAAAAGACATATAACCCAATTTAAAAAGTGGGCAAAGAATTTGAACAGACATTTCCCCAAAGAAGATATACAAAAGCACAATAAACACAAGAAAAGATGCTCAACATTATTAGTCATTAGGAAAATATAATGAGATGCCACTTCATACCCACTAGGATAATCAAAAAGACTGATAATAACAAATGTTAGTGGGGACAAAGTGAGGAAACTGAAACCTTCATACATTACTGGTGGGAATGTAAAAAGGTGCAGACACTTGGGAAAAAACAGTTTAACAGTTTTTCAAAAAGTTAACATATGACTCAGTAATTTGACTCATAGATATATACACAAGAGAACTGAAGACATACATCCATAGCAGCAGTATTTATAATAGTCAGAATGAAAACAATCCAAATGTCCACCAACTGATGAACGGATAAACAAAATGTGCTATAGCTACACAATGGAATATTATTCAGTCATAAAAAGGAAGGATGTACTGATTCATGCTACAGTAAGAATGGCCTTGAAAACATTATGCTAAGTGAAAGAATTTCGTCACCAAAGGCCACTAATGAATGATCCCATTATTGTAAAATGCCCAGAATAGGCAAATCCATAGAGACAGAAAGTAGATCAGTGGTTGTCAGGGGCTGGAAGGAGGAAGGAATGGGGAATGATTGTTAAAAGGTACAGGTTTCTTTCTGGGGAGATGAAAATATTCTGGAATTAGGGAGTGGTGATGGCTGTACAACTTTGTGAATACAATAAAAACTCCTGAATTTTATATTTTAAGAGAGTGAATTTTATGGTATACAAATTGTATCTCAATTTTTAAATGTTATAGAAAAATGTCTGGGGATGAAGCCTGGGCATTTGAATTTCTGAAGGCTCCCTGGTGATTTTGAAGTATCATGGGTTAGTTATCCACCGCATTAAATAAACCATCAATTTCTTCTATTGTAAATTTGTAGGCAGAGATTAACAAGATTCTTTGACCCTCTACTGTTCTAATGTTAGGAAAAGGTCTAGAGTAATCATAGCTAAAATTCACCAGTGTTGTCATAATGAAACATATTAACTTATTTATCTATACTAACAAAAGAGTAAAATGCTAATTAGACTGGATAGACGAGACGTCCTTCCTGACAAAGCCAGGGGCGTGGTTAGCCTCTCCCAGACTGGCCCCACCCCCCAGCGAGCACCCCTACCCCCAATCTGGGGCCCCTTTCAGGGCAGGCCAGCCAGCCCCCACCTGTGCATCAGGACTCTATCCTATATAATAAAAGGGTAATATGCAAATTGACCCTAATGGCAGAACGACCTGAGGTGCACTGACCACATCTTGGCTCCAATCGCCTGATGGCCACCTGCGGCAGGGGTGGGGCTGGTGAGCAGGCAGGAACAGCTGACTTCTTGGTCCCTTCCCTGGTCGTCAGGCACTGATCACCTGATGGTGAAGGGAACCGAGGGGTGGGTGGTGGCAGGGGGCGGGGCCGGCTGCAGGCAGCTGGGGAAGATGGCCCTGATCGCAGGCCAGGCCTAGGGACTGTACCCACGTATGAATTTTGTGCGCCAGGCCTCTAGTTATATTATAATGTTGTTGTGGTTTTTTTGTTGTTGTTGTTATTAATCCTCACCCAAGGATATTTTTCCATTGATCTTCAGGAAGAGTAGAAAAGAGAGGGAAGATAGAGAGAAACATCAGTGTGAGAGAAACACGTTGATTGGTTGCCTCCTGCATGAACCCTGACCCAGGCCAGGGCCAGGCCCAGGGAGGAGCCTGCAACCGAGGTACATGCCCTTGACTGGAATCAAACCTGGGTCCGCAGGTCGACACTCTCTCCACTGAGCCAAACCTGCTAGGGCTATAATGTTTAAAACAAACCACAGTTTTTCCCAGTGCTAATCAGCTGGCATGCTTTTACATGTCCTCTACATTGTAATATCATTTAAGATTTTTTGAAGGATGTAACTTACCCTTAATTACAGTGTCAATATAACAATCTGTAATGCCAGGAGGAGTTTTTTGTTTGTTTTTTAAAAATCTATTCCTGCTTCGAAGTTGACACTGGGATAGCCATGGTAATCCCTAGCTCTGAGGAGGTCCCCCTTTGAACCCAGGAGTGGGATGCAGCCTTCCGATCTTGGGTGGTCCAAAGGGTGGGGTGGGGTGCTTCAAGGAAGCATAGGCCAAACTATTTCACCTACCCAAGAAGCACATGCCCCATGGTTTTCAATTCTACTTCATGATTTGTTTAATATCCCCACTTAATTCCAAAAAGGAAGTTGAAGTAATTTGGTTGTTTGTCGAAGAAAGTAGTTTAGGCCCAGAGCAGTTCTGATAAGCAAAGTGTTAGTTTCCAGGATGGGTTCTTGTGCAGAGAGAGATGAGCCTAATAATTCCCCCACTTAACCTGGATATTCTGTGTCACTTTGGAGAATGACTGTTTTCTACATGGTCTAATCCCACGACAAGAAGCAACATGATGAAGCTGTACGGAAGGTACAGATGCAATGGCAAAGCTCTTGTATCCCCTACTGGAAAATACCTCATTTCTGCCAAGATATCAGGATCATATGCACATTTTTTATTAGAAAAGTTTGGCACATTTATGCAATAACCCTTCTGAAAAAATGTAAGGCTTTCAAACCTCTAATCTCTTATAATACAAGAGAGCATATCAGAATTGAAGTAGGTATAAGTAATGCTATTAATTATTTGATCTAGACTGCTGCTCATTGTACTAGTCTTTGCTAATATTGAATTATAGTGATTACATTAATATTTAATTGGGGTGTAGGTCCAATAGAAATGCAATTAGTACAACCTACTGAAGTAGTTTCAATATTGAGGGAATATAAATCTATTGAATTTAGAATCTTAATAATAAATTCTATTTAAACAAACTTCTTACTAGATATTTCAGTCCTGGCCATAATGGAATAACTGGTGCCACACAGCCTTACCACTAGATACAACTACAAAACTAGGTAAAACACATAAAGCAACTGTTTTAGGCCCCGGACAACCATCAGGGAGGACTGTAATTCCTGCAAGAAGGGAAAATTCCTGCATACACACAAAAAAGACATCACTGATTAATTATCTCAGTCATTTAAAGAAGAAATAATAATCCTACACACCACTTTTTAGAAAACAGAGGAGGGGAACACTTACAAATGCGTTTCATGAGACCACAGTTACTCTACCAAACCCATAAAAATACAAAAATGAGAACTACTGACCAATATTATCATGAGCATAGATGCAATTTTAGCAAATTGAACCCAGCAGTTTGAATGATCCTCATGATCAAATGGGTTTTATTTGAATATTGCAATGTTAGTTTAACACTTGAAAACAAATTAATTCAAATAACAGAATAAGAAGAAAAATCATGTGATCAGCTCCATACATGCATCTGACAAAATTCAGCACTCATTCATGATAAAACCTCTCAGCATACACAATAAAAGGAAACTTCTTCAACTTTATAAAAGACGTCTATAGCCAACAACATACTTAATGGTGAAAGATTAAAACATTTCCCCATAAGATCAAGGTCTGAATAAATATGCATACTCACCTCTCCTAGTAAAGGTTTTAGATACTTTTACCAGTCTTGTCTTCAATCATGTAATAAGACAAGAAAAAGAAAAAAAGGCATAAAATTGTAAAGGAAGGAATAAAACTGTCCTTTCTGGCAGATGACATGATCATGTACATAGAAAATCTTAAACAACTTAACAAAAGCTACTGGAGCTAGTAAATAAGTTTAGGAAGGTTTCAGGATATAAGGTGAATATACAAAACTCAATTGTATCTCTACATATTAGGAAATAAACATTTGAAAAACTAAACTCAGTATCATTTAGAATAATATAAAAAATTCAAAATACTTAAGTATGCACTTAATAAAATACATATGAAATATATACCCTGAAAACTACAAAATATTGCTGAGAATAAAAAATGAACAAATGAAAAGACTATTTCTTATGATGTCAATTCTCCAAGAACTGACCTAAAGATCTGACACAATCCAAATCAGAATACCAGAAGATTTTTTGTAGAAATTAACAAATAGACTATAAAAATTTTAAAGGGCTTAAAATAGGTGAAGTAATTCTGAAAAAAAAATCGAATTTGGCGGATGTACACTACTTTAAGATTGCTTTCACACTATGGTAATCAAGACAGTATGGTATTGGCATAAATACAAACAGATTACTGGATTAGAATATAGTACAAAAGTAGACCCACACATATTGATTTTTGACTAAGGTACAAAGGAAACTCAATGGAGAAAGAAAGTATTTCCATCAAACAGTGCTGAAACAACTGGTCAACTATGCAGAAAAATATCAATTGCAATTCATCTCACACGAAACACAAAAATTAATTTTAGCCCATGGACATGGGCAATAGGGTAGTGAAGATCTGGGGGAGTGTTGGTAGGGCCGGGAGGAGGAGGATAAGGGGGGGGGGATATCTGTAATACTATCAACAATAAAAATATATTAAAACAAGAAAAAATAATTAATTTGAGATGGATCACAGTTTTAATGTAAAAGCAGAAACCATAAAGCCTCTAAAAAGGGGGAGGGTATTTGCAACTTAGATGTAGGCAAATATTTCTTTGTCAGGACCCACAGAGGACTAATCATGAAAGCAACAAATTGATAAAATGGACTTACGAAAAATTAAAACTTCTGTTCATCAAAAGACTATTAGGACATTGGATAAGCAAGCTATCTATGGGAGAAAACAGTCACAACATACATGTCTGACACAGGACTTGTATCCAGAATAAACAACTCCTATGACTTAATGATAAAAAGACAAACAAATCGATTATAAAAAGTAGTTAAGAAGACTTCTGTTTCCACAAGGATGAAGTAGATACACTTTCCCCTTATTTCTGCTATGTACAGCTAAAACTCTGGACTTTATATATAGAGATCAGAAGACTGAAAGTTGGAGAGAAGACAGACCAGCTACTGAGGAACAGATGATGAGTTCCTGGGTTCTCTTCTTGCCTCCATATCCCAGGCTGGATGCTGGTGAAGCCAGCAACCTGGAAACGCCAATGGGTGTGCCCATGCCCCCAAAAAGGCCTATTGGCTCTAGCTAAAGGGCCAAAAAGGGGCAACCTAAAAAGACAGAAAACTGTTAGACAATAACTATTCTATTCCAGCCAAACATTACAGAAAAAACCGTAACCTTATCTCTAAAAGGCTAAGTAGGAAGCCCAGACCTCCACCCCTGTGAGGTTATAAGGAGGTACCCTACCCAACAGGGGAGATCACAGAACTGGAGATGAAGTCCTGGCTCTACTTGAGACTCTCATTCCAGTGGTTCAGCTTTTTTTGTATGCTATGAGGCAATGATTCACCCTTTTGGTCTACACTACTTAGTGGGGTTTAACTAAGAGCCTGGATTTAACTTAAAAATTTTTTTTTCCTGCCCAGCCAGTGTGGTCCAGTGGTTGAGCATTGACCAGTGAACCAGGAGGTCATGGTTCGATTCCTGGTTCAGGCACATGCCCAGGTTGCGGGCTTGATCCCCAGTGTGGGGCATATGGGGGTGGCTGATCAATGATTTCCTCTCATCATTGATTTTCTATCTTTCTTTCCTTCACCCTTTTTCTCTGAAATCAATAAAAATATATTTAAAAATGTTTCTTTTCTGAGTTCTAAACTATACTCTTATCTCAACTTCCTATCCTTCCAGGCTTCTTACCATAATTCTTTTCTTTCCTTCAATTGTGTCGGCCATGCTTCCCCACTTCCCTCAGGGCCCAGGCAGCTTCCTATATTGCATCTCTTCAACAATACTTTTTGTGGCAATCAATTTTATCGAGTTAAAAGTTGACTGCAGCAGGCATCCGTTTAAAATATACAATTTGAGCCAGCTAGTGTTGCTCAGTGGTTGAGTGTTGACCTATGAGCCAGGAGGTCACAGTTCAATTCCCGGTCAGGGCACATGCCCAGCTTGTGGGCTCAATTTCCAGTAGGAGATGTGCATGAGGCAGCTGATCAATGATGCTCTCTCTCATTGATGTTTCTCTTCTCTCTCTCTCTCTCTCTCTCTCTCTCTCTCTCTCTCTCTCTCTCTCTTCCTCTCTGAAATCAATAAAAAATAAAACTAAAACTTACAATTTGATGATTTCTGACACATGCATATACCAGGAAAACTAACTACAGTCAGTTTATATAACACTTTCATCATCCTAAAACGTTCCATGCCTCTGGATAGGACATCCCTTAGCCCCACGTGCTTTTTTGTCACTATATTTTCATTTCCACTATAATTTGTATTTAGTGGAATAATTTGTAGCCAGACTTTTGGGTCTGGCTTTCTTCACTCAGCATAATGGTTTTGTATGTATGTCGTGTTTATCTGTAGTTTGTTTCTTTTTTGCTCAGTAGTGTTCCATTGTACTGATACACACTACACCTTGTTTATTCACTCACCAGGTGAAATTCGACATTTGGTCAGCAACCTATTTGGGCTATTATGAATAAAGCTGCAATGACCATTCACGTAAAAGAAAAAAGATGGCATAGAAGTGTATTTATTGATAGGGAAAGATTTTCATGACCAACTGTTTAAAAAAAAGCTTACAGAACAGTTTATACAATGTCAACCCATTTTTGTAAAGAATATATTTGGGTAAACAAATACATTTGTAGAAAAAAGCCTAAAGTGCTAATGATGGTTATCTCTGGCTACTGAGGTTACATGACTATTAAGTTAAAGAAACAAATAAATTGAGTAAAAGATTGGAACAGGCACTTCACAAAGGAGACTATGCCAATAAGCACATGAAAAATGTGTTCAGCACCCTCGTCATCCAGGAGATGCAAACAAAAGCCACCGTGAGATGCCACCACTGATAGCACTGCACGTTGGCAAGGATGTAGAAACAAGAACGCTCATCTATGAGTGGCAGGAATGGGAGACTGTGCAACCACTCTGAAAATTGGTCTGGCAGTTTCTCATAAAGTTAAATACGCACCTACCCTATGACCCAGCAAATGCCCTTTTAGGTATTTACCTGGAGAAATGAAAACATTGGACATCGGAAAGACTTGTGTATGGATGTTCATAGCAGCTTTATTCATAACACTGAATACTCCAGAAAGAAAATCAGATTTCAAAAAATTTTAACTTGTTCTTTTCTCTTTTCCCAGTCTTGGCCTCAACAACTAGAATAGCAATAAACTAGAAACAACTCCATCAGCAGGAGAATGAATAAGCAATATTACTCAGCAAAAAACAGCTTCTGATATACACAACACATGCATGGGCCTCAGTATCATTATACTGAGTGAAAGAAGCCAGATACAGAAGGGTACATCCTATATGGTGTCATTCATGTGAAGTTCTGAAATCGCCAAAACCAATCAAGGGTAAAAGAAATCAGGACAGTGGTTGCCTGTGGAGGTGGGGGCAGGTGGAGATTGACGGGGATGGGACGCAGGGGATATTTTGGGGATTATGGCAATATACTGTATCATGATGAGGTATGGGTTACACAAATGTATGCAACTGTTGAAACTCATTGAACCGTATACTTAATGTCTGTCATGTCACTGCATATAAGTTATGCGTTAATAAAAATGGGAAAAATGAAAAAGAAACAAATATTTTTTTATTCATGTAAATATTCAAACACAAAAATGTAGAAAATATAGTAGAATGAGCATGCTATCATATATGAGTAATCATTTGCTAACTCCAGTTACTGGCAGTAAATTGCTTAAGACACACGTCATAACTGACATGTTGAAGAGCCAAGAATGATTGTGTGTTCATTTCCTAATGAAAGGCTGTATTTTTCCCCCCGACAAGTCTTATGGTTAGAGAAATGGAAATATTTTCTAGCCTTCTCAGGGATTTCAATGGAATGTCAGAGTTTGACCCATTGACACCCACTGAAAAATGTGGTCACTTTCAAATACCAGCAGGGCTTCATTTTTTAGGGATTTTTACTAGTCAACATTGCCTTTTAGGAGGAAACAACTAGGAATGATTGATTGGTTTTAAAATAGGCTCAATATTTTTTGCTGTTTTACCAATTGAAGAACTATAGTGATAATTCATGCTATACTTCTCTCCACTCATGTTTTAGAAAATGAATTAATGGGAAAAATGAGGTAGATTAGGATTAGAGTGCTGTGTTTTTTTTAACAATTATTTGCTACATGATATTGAATACATTTTTTTTTTAAGATTTTTTATTGAGTTTTAGAAAGAGAGGAAGGGAGAGGGAGAGAGAGAAAAACATTCATCCACTGCCTCCTTCACGACCCCTACCCAGAATCAAGCCCACAACCCAGGCATGTGCCTGACTGGAATCTAACCAGCAACCTTTTTTAAAAATTTTATTGTTTAAGGTATTATTAGTAGTAGTACATATCATATGTCTCTGTTTTTTTTTCCCCCCCTACTGACCTCCCTCCAGCCGCCGGCACTTGACCTGTTCCCCTCTCCCCCAGTGTCTTGTGTCTGTTGGTTGTGTTTATGGGTGCATACAAGTCCTTCGAACCAACCAGCATCCTTTTAGTGCATGGGACAACACCCAACCAACTGAGCCACACCGGCCAGAGCTTGAATAAATTCCTTAATCATTCTGACCCTTGGTCTCTACATCAATAGCCATAAGAATAGCATCCCCGGGAGAAACCAAGATGGTGGCATAGGTAAACACCTGAAATTGCTGCCTCGCACAACCACTTCAAAAATACAACTAAAAGACAAAATGGACATCATCCAGAACACAGGAAGGCTGGCTGAGTGGAAATTCTACAACTAAAAGGAAAGAAAAAAAGCACAGTGAGACTCAGAGGAGGTGCGGAAGTAAAGTGCAGAGGTATGGAGGCGCATGCGGAAAGGGCTGGCAACTGAGGACGAGGTTGTCTTTTTCAATCGGGAGGGAGGCACACACTCCCGCTCTGAACTCCAGTTCTGGGCTAGTCTCTGGGAACCCAGACTCATACAGGGAGAAACTGGACTGTCTGGCATCGGGCGGAACTCTAGGGCGGCTTTCTCTCAGAGGTGCTTGCAGCGATTACTGCCGGACACTGAGACCCAGGGCCTCTTAGGGCAGAACTGAGGAGCAGCCATAGCTGTTTGCTCCGCCCTGTTGATTCCCTGAGACCTCACCCCACCCAAGCTGTGCACAGAGGCTTTTGTATATGAATGACCTGGCCCTTTGCAATCTAAAATTACCTAACAAACTGCAGCTGGGACAGAGAGACCCAGAACATCCAAAAGAAGGCCCAAGGCCCCACAGCAGCTTGCATTGCTTCACAGCTGGGCCTCATCTGGGCACCTCCAAACCCCAAACAAGGAAGGGGAATCTGCAGATCTCTCCGTAGCTCCTGCTGGGTAGCCTCAGGCAGAGGCTAAATTAGCACCTCCTTAGAGATCCAAGAGCCAGTGTACCCAGTGGTCAGAGTGGGACCATCCAGATTACAACTCCTCAGATCCATAAGGGACACACTCAGGGGGCAGACTCAGTGAGCACCAAAGCCCCACTGAAGCAAATCTTGCCCCATAAGGGTGTCTCCAGCACAGAAGTTCTCCCACCATAGACACAGTTGATTTTCACAGCCAATTGGCCTGGAGGTCAATTCCTCCCAGTGATACCAACTACAATCAAGGCTTGACTACAACAAGACTGTAGACACAGCCCACAAAGGGGTGCACAAAGAGTGTCCACCTCAGGTAATTGGGGAGGTTGAGCTACTGGGCCCTATAGGACACCTAGCACAGAAAGCCGCCCTCTCAACACAGGGAAGCAGACAAAATGCAGAGACAAAGAAACAGGTCACAAATGACAGAAATGGAGGAAAGCAAACTACTGGATATAGAGTTCAAAACCACGGTTATAAGGCTTTTCAAGAATTTTCTAGAAACCGCCGATAAATTTAGTGAGACCCTCAGGAAATCTAGTGAGACCCTCAAGGACATGAAAAAGGACAAACTAGAAATTAAGCATACACTGACTGAAATAAAGAATATTATACAGAGATCCAACAGTAGACCAGAGGAGCGCAAGAATCAAGTCAAAGATTTAAAATACGAAGAAGTAAAAAACACCCAACCGGAAAAGCAAAAAGAAAAAAGAATCCGAAAATATGAAGATGTGTAAGGAGCCTCTGGGACAACTTCAAGCGTGCCAACATCCGAATTATAGGGGTGCCAGAAGAAGAGAGAGACCAAGATATTGAAAACCTATTTGAAGAAATAATGACAGAAAATTTCCCCTACCTGTGAAAGAAATAGACTTACAAGTCCAGGAAGTGCAGAGAACCCCAAACAAAAGGAATCCAAAGAGGACCACACCAAGACACATCATAATTAAAATGCCAAGAGCAAAAGACAGAGAGAATCTTAAAAGCAGCAAGAGAAAAACAGTTAGTTACCTACAAGGGAGTACCCATAAGATTGTCAGCTGATTTCTCAACAGAAACTATGCAGGCCAGAAGGGAGTGGCAAGAAATATTGAAAGTGATGAATAGCAAGAACCTACAACCAAGATTACTTTACCCAGCAAAGTTATCATTCAGAATTGAAGGTCAGATAAAGAGCTTCACAGATAAGAAAAAGCTAAAGGAGTTCATCACCACCAAACCAGGATTATATGAAATGCTGAAAGGTATTCTTTAAGAAGAGGAGGAAGAAGAAAAACGTAAAGATAAAAATTATGAACAAGTACATATCTATCAACAAGTGAATCTAAAAATCAAGTGAATAAAAAATCTGATGAACAGAATAAACTGGTGAATATAATAGAACCAGGGGTATGGAAAGGGAGTGGACGGACAATTCTTGGGGGGAAAGGGGTGTGGAGGGTGCAGGAAGAGACTGGACAAAAATCGTACACCTATGGATGAGGACAGTGGGGGCAGGGGGTAAGGGCAGAGGGTGGGGTGGGAACCAGGTGGAGGGGAGCTATGGGGGAAAAAAAGAGGAACAACTGTAATAATCTGAACAATAAAAATTTAATTAAAAAAAGAATAGCATCTCCAAAGTGTCATAACAAAGATTAAATACTGTCTATGTAAAAGCCTTGACATATGCCAGAAGCTCAATAAATATTACTGCCTTCTCTTAACTCCTCAGTAGAAGACAAGGATAGAGAATACTGCTTCTTCCACATTTCAGAGACAGATACATTCTTTGGGGAATTTATATGAGACGATGGGTAGATCATGGTGGGTAGGGTGGGAGGGAGGAGAGTTCTTCACCTTTTATCTCCCTGGAGCATCATGAACACTTTATAACTAATGATGAAAATATTGTTTGCAGTTTCTATTCTTCTCCATGAAAGAGTACCTGGGAAGCCATTTCTCCTTGTTTTTGTGGTGGCCTTTGCTTTTATTGCCCTCTGGGAAGCACTGATCTGGATCCCAGCTCCTGTGTGTGCTGGGTCCCTTGGCTGACAGTGGAGACTTGGGTCAAACCCTGAATAGTGCTCCCCCGTGTGTGGGCAGGGAGGTTGGCACTCGGAGGTCTCACAGCCAAAGGCCAACTCTCTGCCCTTCCTTAAGTTTTGTTTAAAGGCAAGATCCGTTTCTGCCCCTGTCACCTCCTGCAGAGCCAGCAGGCTTCACTCTGAGCCCAGACAGATCCCTGTAATAAATTACCTGGGAAGAGAGAATAGAACAAAGTAAATGTTTTGAAATCTGACTTTCTTCCGGGAGTATCCAGAGTTACCTATCAGAAAGGGCAGGGTTGCA
This sequence comes from Myotis nattereri, assembly GCF_964212035.1. NCBI lineage: Eukaryota > Metazoa > Chordata > Mammalia > Chiroptera > Vespertilionidae > Myotis > Myotis nattereri. The sequence continues at coordinate 23,153,902 of NC_138081.1, forward strand.
CTAAGGTGTGTGCTGGGCGGTTTGCAAGCTGAAGTTTGTAGAAAAAGTTTAGTTAGTTCTTTTAAGTCATCGTTTAAAAATTTTTTTCATATTAAAAGGGAAATGCTTCCAAACTTTAAAAGAATAAAAAATAAAACAGGTTCAGAGTGTTACAAAATAGCATTAGACATTTGTACATGATGTAAGCTCACGTATTGACTAAATCTACAATAATTCTGCAAGGTAGGTCATATTAATATTTCTCATTTTATAAATGAGAAAATGAAAGTTCAAAGAAGTTATGGGCTTTCTTGGTCTCACATAGGAGTAAAGAATAAAGCTAGATCTGAACCCTGGCCTTCTAGCTCTAAATCTTTTCTCATTAGACAGGCCATTAGTGTTGGATCCCAGTTTCAATTCTTTTTTTGTGTTGTTGTTGTTAAGCCTCAGAACTTATTCTTCTTTAACTGAAAATTGTATCCTTTGGCCCACATCTCTCCAATTCCTAATTTTTTGTTTGTTTGTTGGCTGGTTGGTTGGTTCTCACCCAAGAATATTTTTTCCATTGATTTTTAGAGATTGGAAGGGAGGGGAGAGACAGAGAGAGACACATCGATTGGTTGCCTCCCGCATTCGCCCCGACCAGGGCCAGGGATTGAGTCTGCAACCGAGGTACGTGCCCTTGACCCGAATCAAATCCAAGACCCTTCAGTCCCAGGGGCCAATGCTCTATCCACTGAGCCAAACCAGCTAAGGCACAATTCTTTGCGGGTAGTATTGGTTGAATGGGCCATCAGAAAACAAGCTTTGGGGTAATCTTCCCTCAAGCACAGACTGTGATAGTGGGGATCCAGAGAGTAGCAGGGGAAGAACAGGATGTGGAACCAGACAGGAGATGCTGCACATGAACCTCACAGCAGTGGCTTAAAGACGAAGATTTGAGAGGAGCCTTCGATGGCCTCCCTCGAATTGGATCCCCTATCATACATTTCCATACCAAGCTTACATCTCTTTTCCAGAATGTGAACAACCAATGCAGAGTGAAGAACAAAGGAAAACAGAAGCACATATCATATCCAGAGTGTGCCAAGAGTATCATCAAAATGAGGAAGAAATTCAGGAATGTACACACATAACTTTTTTTAGGTTAAAAACACGGTGCCTCACTAAGAACAAAGCTTGTTTGATCTTTTGTCAGCCCAATGTATTTTTGTCATGTTGACCATTGAAATTATTTTCTCAGCAGAGAATTTTCCAGTAAACCTCCCACATCATTACAAACTTCCTGTTCTCAACTGCGGTTCCTCGTAGGCCCTCAAGTCAGGCAGAAGGAGAGCTGATATTCAGCAGATAATTAACTGGGCAGGGTGTGTACTTAAAGGTATCAACTTCTAAGGCAGCGGTTCTCAACCCTTTGGCGGTTGAACGACCCTTTCACAGGGGTCGCCTAAGACCATCCTGCATATCAGATATTTACATTATGATTCATAACAGTAGCAACATTACAGTTATGAAGTAGCAACGAAAATAATTTTATGGTTGGGTCACAACATGAGGAACTGTATTTAAAGGGCCAGAAGGTTGAGAACCACTGTCTAAGGTTGAGAACCACTAAGGGAAGGAAGTTTATTGCATTGCATTGCATTTTATTTTGCTTTACAAAGCATTGCTTTTTATTTGTGGCATGCCTTTAGATGTTAGAGATTACTTTTTGAAGATAGAGACTTTTGGTTTAGCACAGCTCCCAGTACCTGAAAAATATTCAATACATGTTGTTAAAGTGAATGTTTCACATGTACTTCTCCTTGACTAAATAAAGAACATTTTATGGGTCATTTTTCATTTTAGATGAGCTTATAGGAATAGGCAATCTTTGGACATTGGAGGAAATAATTTATGAGGACTGTGGTCCACGTTTAAATTCTGGGTCCTTGAGTACACTTTTAAAAATGGAGCCTTTGATTCTTTATTAAGTATAAAACAAGCACCCAGCTAATGTAAACCTCTTTTTAAATCACTGGTTATCAGACTTGAATACACATTGGAATCACCTGGTGTGGAATGCGTTGTAGGATTATTTTAAATGCTACTGCCAGGTCTTAGACCTGGAAATTTTCATATAATTGATCTAATGGACAGGCCAGGCTTCAGGGTTTTGAAAGCTTCCCAGAAGATTCTAATGGGCAGCCAGAACCGAGCATCACTCTCTGATACAAATGAAGGCATTTAACCAGTACCCACTAAGTACCAGACACTGTGCTAGGCACCTGCTACTCTTTATTTTACTAATGTGGAAAGTGGGACTCACAGAGGCTGATACCTTGCTTACCACTGTAGACCAGTTGAGTGTTAAAATTGGAAAGCAGCAACAACATCAAAAGTCCTATGACCTTCTACCCTTTTTGCCATTTACATTATAAAAATCTAAAGGCTATGCTAGTGACTACAGAAGCCAATGTAATGCATCAACCTCTAAAAATGAAGGCACAACTCAATGAAGACACACTCACAGTGATTCTCAATCTTCTGGCCCTTTAAATACAGTTCCTCATGTTGTGACCCAACCATAAAATTATTTTCGTTGCTACTTCATAACTGTAATGTTGCTACTGTTATGAATCGTAATGTAAATATCTGATATGCAGGATGGTCTTAGGCGACCCCTGTGAAAGGGTCGTTCGACCACCAAAGGGGTCGCGATCCACAGGTTGAGAACCGCTGCTTTAGAAGATTAGAATGTAGTTCAGTATGCTATGTGAAGCAATTTTTAAAAATGTGTATGGAAATAAATCTGGGTACAAAGACTGTTGGATAAATATTTCCTTTTAATGCTACATTCTATTCTTCAAAACTCAGCAATGTCTCCTATTGAATTAGAATGTCCTAGGAAGCTTTCAAAACCAGATTAATGTTAAGAAGGGCCAATGTCAGCCCTTATTGAGTTTGGCATCAGAGATGAGGAGCAGGACCTGGGTGACCACCACGAAGGGAAGGCAGGGGAGGGTGTGTGTGGGGGGAGGTAAGAGATCAACCAAAGGACTCGTATGCATGCATATAAGCATAACCAAAGGACACAGACAGTAGGGAAGTGGGGACATGTGCTGGGTTGGGGGGTGGGGGCGGCTGGGGAGAGGTCAATGGGGAATAAAGGAGACATATGTAATACTTTCAACAATAAAGTATTTAAACTTAAAAAAAAATAGGGGCTGAGCTCTCCATGGGGTGGGAATCATATAGAAACTCTAAGGCAAAGTCAGTTCCTTCACTGCCCATTGTAAACTAGCAGGCTATGGCGCTGAGACTGTGCATCAGTTACAGATATCCAAACGGCTGAGAAACCCAGGGAGCAGCTATTCAGTTAAGATATATTAAACTAAGAAAACAAACCTTCAACCAAACCCAACTGTAACTGTGATGGAAAAGCCCAGTGTCTGCTTGAAGGTAGCCTGTGACTTTAACGTGTGTGTGTGTGTGTGTGTGTGTGTGTGTATTTTGACTTGAATAACCCTTTATTCTAAATTCTATGCCTCAAGTGTCCCATCAATGCTTCATTTTTCTCTCAAAATTTCTCTCCTTTCAAGGTCTCTCCTTATAAACTGTCTATTGGCTAGGGAACATATGGGATAAGCAATATTAGCGAACATTTTAAAGTCCTGTCTGGAGCAGTAAGAACTGTCAATTTCAGACAGCAAGATAGAGACAAATGCAGATGAGACAGGGAAGTAGACACTAAAAATAAAATTGGCAGGTAGAGAAAGTGACAGGTAGGTAGAGATAAAAAAAAGAAGAAACAGCATAGGACAAATAATGAATGAGACAAAGAGAAACTGGGAGAGAGAATAGAGAGAGAAACAGGCACTCAGAGAGCTAAGGTGTGGGTGGGGAGAGATTGAGACGGGGAGAGAGAAACAGAGGCAGCAAAAAAAATCAGATGGAGACAGAGAGGAAGGAAGGAAGGAAGGAAGGAAGGAAGGAAGGAAGGAAGGAAGGAAAGAAGGGAGGAAGGAAGGAAGGAAGGATGGAAGGAAGGAAGGAAGGAAGGAAGGAAGGAAGGAGAGAAGGGAGGAAGGGAGGGAGGAAGGAAGGAAGGAAGGAAGGAAGGAAGGAAGGAAGGAAGGAAGGAAGGAAGGAGAGAAGGGAGGAAGGAGCAGGTATGTTGAGAGAGAGGAGCAGGGAGGACAGGTGGAGGTGAGTAGGGAGATGGTGAGCAGAGAGGAGTGTGGCAAGGTTATGTGTATTCTCATAGAGAAAGGAGAAGCCTGACTGGTTTACAGAAGGGACAGCCTTTCTAGTCAGGGCTGCTAAAGGGCATGAGTTTCGTCATCCTAAACAGAAGCAGGATTCCTTCCTCCCAAGCCCAGTCTGTGCTCCATCTGGAGGGCAGGGGGAAGGTGGCTTTCTATGCCAGCACTCCAGGCCACGGGAGGACCTCATAGAATTACAGAAGGTGGAATTAAGATCCTAGTGGTAAACGCGTGTGGTTTCTTGGTCATCCATTTACCCCATTTCCAGTAACAGACTCCAATGTTTATGGGGGAACCACCCTTCCCCACCTTCAGTCCCTGTGGTTTTTATGGCACTGACAGTACCTCCCCACCACCCCCATTCCAGGGACAGTGTGTGTGTGACCCAGGCTTGGCATATGATCCAAAGCATCAGTTTCTCCTGTGGTCGGTGACGGGTTCAGGGACAGGCATATAACTCAAGGGAGGCAAATCAGAGCCAATCAATCGCATTGCGGGTTTGTCTGGGCTCCTGGGTGTGCACATAGACGCAGACTTGAACCATGGAGACATGTTGGCTGGAGCTAGGGCTGCCATCTCGCCAACTTGCAAAGTCTGAACATGAAGCCAAAACACAGAGCAGAGGGGAGTAAAATGCAGAGCAATGGGTTCTTGTGGGCTCTTCTGAACACTGACCATGCTGTTTCTGAAGTCAGAACTATCTCTAGGCTTTTCATTTGCAAAAGCCAACAGATTACCTTTTTCTTGAATGGTTTAAACCACTTCAAGTTAAGATTTTCTGCACTTGCAACCAAATCCTAATTGAAATAATGTCTTGGAAATCATCTGTCACCACATTCTACAGAAACTGAGTTTAAGTAACTAAAGATTTTAGCCAGTTGGTGGCAGCATATGAACTGAGCTTTCATCTACCATGTACCCACTGAACTCTTTCATTATCTCCCCTTATTTTATTTATTTACCTATTTAAGTTATTTAAAAAATTTATTGATTTGAGAGAGAGAGAGAGAAGGGGAGAGAGAGAGAGAGAGAGAGAGAGAGAGAGAGAGAGAGAGAGACTTCTTGTTCCATTTATTTAAGCATTCATTGGTTGATTCTTGTATGTGCCCTGACCAGGGATCAAACCTACAACCTTGGCGTATTGGGATGATGCTCTAAGCCAGGGGTGGGGAACATCCCACCCATTGACCATATAAGGCCTATGAAATCATTAGGTCTGGTCCTGCCAAGGCATTAGGGGTGTTAATTAAATGTTTGACCAAGTACAGCAGGCTAATTTTTAAGTTGATCAGTTTGTATGGCTCGAGAATGATGTTATAAATATCCAAAATGGCCCTTGGCTGAAAAAGGTTTCCCACCTTTGCTAAGGTGTAGAGCCTATTTAAAATAAATGTTTTGACCCCAGTGACTTCATAAGCTTTAGAAATGCCAGCCCTAAACAAAAGTGCCAGCCCTGGGCAATGTTTACCTTTGCTCAGCCATTTCCCCTTTCTATAATGTCCTGTCTCTCCCTTCCTAGCCACGGAAAGCAGAATATGACAGATGTCAAGGGTACTTTTATGTGAACTTACCAAATAGAACCTTCACTTTCTCAAAAAGAACAATAAAAGATCCCAAAGGAGTACATTTCTAACGCAGGGATTCCCAAACTTTGTAGCATGTGGTTAGAGAACACACTTCAGAGTTGCTGAACCTTCTCAGAATTCTCTGAACTGCCAGTGAGCACTTGGAATGAAAACTTACTGAAGATTTCGAGAAATGTCCCCCACCCAACAGACTTCATTGTGCATTAGAACCACTGGAGAGCTGGTTAAAAAAGACTGCTGCGCCCCCTGCCACAGTCTCAGCTACAGTGGGGTCTGGCGTGGAGCCTAAGAATTTGCATTTCTAGCAAGATTACAAGTGACGTTGATGCTGCAGATCTGAACAACAGTGTCCTTTGAAGAGCGTGTTTAGATTGAAGAGTCTAACTCTGAGAGGGCACGGCCAGGTGACATAAACCTCAACATTGCTCTGCCCTAGTCCTAGGAGTTAAGCACCCTCACCCACGCACCAGCAGAGAGGCCTGTTAAGCTTGAGGGGCAGCCTGGGCAATGGTGGGAGGGGCCCCTGGTGTCCCGCAGGGAGCCCACTTGTGAATCAGATGTGGGGCTACAGCCAGGAGTCCATGAGTGCTTGGATCTGCTGATGCTTGTGGGGTGGGAAAACATTACACACACAAAAATCCTCACCAGAGGATGTTTACTGGAGAGAGAGAGAGAGAGAGAGAGAGAGAGAGAGAGAGAGAGAGAAGAAAAACATCAATGGGTTGCCTCCGGTATGTAACCCAACCAGGAATCAAACCCATAACCTAGGTCTGTGCGTGAGAATCAAACCTGCAACCTTTTTGGTGCGGGGGACGATGCTCCAACCGACTGAGGCACCCAACTGGGGCTGGCAAAACATTTAAAAAAATACAATTACAGGGTTGTTGGCGCCCCCCGCCCCAAATAATTTCTATTACACCAGGAACTAACTTCCTCTGTCTACCCTGCTGCCCCAACTCCATTCCGGCAAGAGCCAGAACTGGTCTATTCTTATGGCACCAGGGAAGGGATGATATAGGACAAGAGATGAGATCTGTGTTGTGGCCCTCATGTGTCTGGGTATAAGGCAAGACAGTTTCATGGTGTGCGGCCAGTGCTGTGGCACAGAAGGGCCTGGCACATGGGTTTAATGCTCTGCTGAGGCTGTCCTGAAACTGTTCATTGTTTTATCTGTGAATCCGGGATTTGTAAAGCAGAGTAGAGTTTGATAGGACAATGGAGTGTGCATCAGGGCCTGGAGGCATGGCTCCTGCCCAGTCCTTCCTCCCATTGTCTCCTGGGTTGGGTTGTCCACCACTTCCTCCCCTGCCCCTGGTGCCACAGGCCCCACCTGGCCTTCCACAGCTGGCATGGGCCTGGGTGCAGTGGCGGAGGTAGGGGGTCAGGGCCTGGTGCACACACCCCATGGCATCTGGGGGTGGCATTCAAGGCAGCCCCCTTTTGGCCTCAGGCTGCGGGTGTACAACTCTGAGGGGTCTACGCTCACCCTCAACTCAAGGACTGAGTGTGTAGCTGTGTGAAGCTTGCAACTAACTTCTTGGGGATCGTCGTCTGCTGTTGGCACTTGGGGCCTGTGGGAGGGAGAGTTGACCCCTCAACCTCCGCCCAGCTCTGTATTTCCATTTTGTATTGGGTCCAGCAAATGATGTAACATCCTGCATACAGGCCTGAAACAGCCCCAGAGGACTCTATACCCCGGACAGCAGGGATGGAATGACGTGCCCTAGAGAGCCCCACGGAGGTTTCTACCTTCCCAGCACATTCTTTGCACCTCAAAGTAGTAAAGAAGTGAGCTGAGAATAAGCCAGAACTAGAGGAGCCTTGGTTCTGGGATGACTGGGCAGTGACCTGCACAGGAGTAGGCATTGCTTTAAGGGGACACCAGCATGGAGAGGCAGTGACCCAGACTAGGGATGTGTGTGTGTGTGTGTGTGTGTGTGTAAATCCTACATTGACAGATTCAACTCCTGCCATCAGATGAAATGGAGGTTTGAAGTAGGAAATAAGGTGACTTATAGAAAAAGTATTAGATTTCCTTTATTCCTGAATTTGTGGATTGAGGTTTATAACTGCTACATTTGCCCCCCAAAATAGGAAAAAGAGTTTGTAGAGGTATGGGGTTAAGAACATACAAGGAAAGGACTCTACTTATAGGGCTGAGCGCTGGGAGAGACTGGCCTGCCTGGCAAGGAACCACTGTTCAGAGGGTCTGAGAAGGGAACTCTGAAAGTCACTCGCAAAAACCTAATTATCCCTGGATCACGAAACAAACGCACCCAGGCTGGTCAGAGGACGCCACCCTAAGAAGCAGTATCAAGGTATACTTCCCTTTAAGAGAGCTGTTTAAATTGTCCATTAGAATATTTTATTGTATTTGGGATACATGTTCCTTTTGAACTTTATTTGGGAGAACACTTTCCTTAAAACAACGTATGCTGGTTGCTAGGGGCACTGTTGGGGCCCACGGAGCAATACTTGATGAAAGTGAGCAGGAACTGAGTCTCAGAGAGGCCAAACAGAGGGAAGTAACTGAGAAGCCTGGCCTTTTTATTAGGAAACATTTTTGGGGTGTTTCTTTTATCTTTTTATCTCTCTATTCTAATTTCCTACCCCAAAATGCTTTGCTTGTGCAGTTTTTACAAGGGTGACACCTCTACAATGAAAGGACGTTTTGGGACTCACAGTACTGGCAGTGAAGATGCATTTATGATGCTCATCTACCTTTCTCTGCATTGGGGAGGAGAGAAGGAATAAAGGAAGAATAAAAACCCCAACGTAGTGTCATTCTCTTTCCCATTAGCTGAATCCAGATGTAAATGAAAGAACAAACATTCCCAGGAGCAACTGGAATGAAAAGGAGGCAGGGAGCTCCTCCAACGGAGACCGGGTCTTTACAGGACCAACAAGCCCTCACGGGGCCATCTCTGGTAGTTACCTCAGGCCACGTAATAGCTGACCAGGGGGCATATAGGTCACTGGGCCTTTGGGATTGCATGGGTGGGTGCAGGGAGTGGATTCTGTGGCCAGACCAGACCCATGTAAATAAAAATTCTTGCATCCCCAATACATGCCAGGTTGTAGAAGTAATACAAAGCTTGGATAAAACCAAAACCACTGCGTCAAAATGCATGAATGGTTCCCTGAATCCCCCTGGACCTGAGTTTGACTTGTAGAGGGTTTTAACTTCTCCATTTGGTGCCAAACCTGCCATAAGTGAGAACTCTTGATATGGATGCAATTCATACCTGCGTTAAACTGGGACAGAAAAAGCCATTCAAAAAGCTAACGCTCCCAGGGAGAACAAAAAGGATGCAGAGAAAAGCAGCCTCCGAGAGAAATAGCATTTGATAACTCAGAGCAGATAGTCAACTCCTTATGCAATCAGACCGAGTGAAAAGGTTCTTCAGACAGGGGGTCAGGTGTGCACGAGAGCACACTCAAAAGGGTGAGCAATCTTCTTGGCCGGGTGCCCTTCTCCGCCAGCATGGTCTCCATGTAAAGAGAATGGTATCCTGGTTCTCAGAAGCTCATGTTTCCTCCGTGTCAGGGACCCTGCCTAGCTCATGATGGGAATTTTGTCCTCTTCAGCATCAGTTTTCAAAATTCCTCACTTAGCTACAAAATTAAAAGGGAAGCCGAGTCCCTTTGGGATGTGTTATATCATGAATCATCAGCCCCTTCCTGATTCTCCTGGGAATGCCATCCATATACAGAGTTCCCATTGACTCCTGTGTTCCCTGTCAAAGCCAATTCAAGAATGGAAACGATGAGCTAGAGTCAATTTCACTTTGGACTCATCAGCTAAGTTCTGCAGGCAGGGGTCAGAGTGGCCTAGGATTAAAGAGGCAGAAATCAATGAGCCTGCTATTCAAATACATGTGTTTTTTTTTAAACAATAAACAAATGGGACTATATCAAAATTAAAAGCTTCTGCACAGCAAAAGAAAGCAGCATCAAAATGAAAAGGGCACCCCTTGTATGGGAGAAATGATACATCTGATACAATGATACGTCTGATAAGGGCCTAATTTCAAAAATCTATAAAGTACTCATACAACTCAACAAAAGGAAGACAAACAATCCAATTAAAAAATGGGCACAGAACCTGAATAGACAATTCTACAAAAAGGACATACAAATGGCCAGGAGACATATGAAAAAATGCTCAACATCACTAATCATGAGAGATGCAAATTACAACATAAATGAGGTACCACCTTACATCTGCTAGAATTCTTATCATCAATAAATCAGCAAACAACAAGTGCTGGCAAGGATGTGGGAAAAAAAGTACATTATTAGTGGGACTGCAGACTGGTACAGCCACTAAGGAAAATAGTGTACAGTTTCCTTAAAACATTAAAAATGGAACTGCCATTTGACCCAGTGATTCCATTTCTAGGAATATATCCTCTAAGAAGTCAGAAAGAATATATGCACACCTATGTTCACAGCTGTGTGATTTATAATAGTTAAGATCTGGCAACAGCCCAAGTGCCCATCAGTAGATGAATGGATTAAAAAATTGTGGTACATTTACACAATGAAATACTACGCAGCTACAAAAAAAAGAAGAATCTCTTACCCTTTGCAACAGCATGGAGAGACCTGGAGAGTTATTATGCTAAGCAAATTAAACTAGTCAAAGAAAGACAAATATCACATGATTTCAGTTATATGTGGAATCTAATGAACAAAATGAACTGATGATCAAAAAAAGATCCAGAGGTATTGAAGCATGAAAAAGACTGATGTATTTCAGAGGGAAAGAGGGGGAGCAGGAAGAGATTAACCAATGACTTTATATGCATATGTGCATGACTCATGGACAGACAATAGTTTGGTGAGGGCCTGGAGAGGGGAAGGGAGCAGGAAGGAGAGGGTCAATGGGGGCGGGGAGGGGACATCTGTAATACTGTCAACAATAAAGATACATTTAAAAAACAACAACAACAAAACCCACACATGCATGGGGGTTTCAGGTATTCTGGTTGTAAATGCATCCAATAATTTCTATGCAGACTATTTAGAAGGAGATGAAAGAACAACAGATCTCCACATGTGTTCTTTTTCAACATACAATTCAGTCCCTTTGGGTGGTAACTAGACTGTAAACAAGTGCAAGTAAAGGAAGTACTCTGTCAGTTTCATTTTATTTTGTTTTAATCCCAGAACAAACAAGGGAGGTACGGAATTTAAGAAAGTCTGTTCACACCTGTGCCATTCGGGCCCTTTCCAGAGGCATAGCGACTCTGAGTATTGAAAATGCTTACATGACTTAGAGAGTCAACAAGAAAAATTATTTTTTATTAACTTTGGTTAGATCCTCTGTGTAGTATTCCCCACTCTTTCAGGAAGGGAAGAGAGGAGGCCACCATGCCATGGTTTTCAGAAGTTTGTTCTTTGGAAACATAGTATTGATTCCTGTGTTATTTATAAATAAATCACACAATTTTGATTTGTTCACTCTTTCATTCATTCACTTTGTTTAGTCAATGAGCATCTGTTAAATCCCTTCTGTGTACCAGGCTTTGTGCTAAAACAAAAGTCTCAATATTCCACAGGATTTAAACAAGACCCAGAGTCTCATAACATAAGCTTAAATTATTCAGCATACCATGAACCAGGAAAATTGGGACTCTAATATAAATATAGTTGTTAAATTTTATTAACTGTACACAAAAAGTCAGATTTACTGTATGCTAATTTAAAAATTTTAAATGATGTCCTTTGCTTACAAGAAGTACCCAGTCTAGTTCATGAGATAGAATCACAAATGAATAATGATAGAACCTTTAGCACCTATGATATTAGAGATACAGACAGGACAATGTGGGAGCGCAGGAAGCTCCTAACCCAATTTGGGGAGTGAGGCATCAGGAACTTGGGATTGGCTTCCTGGAGGAACAGATGTTTCTGTTAAGACTGAAAGAATAGTAGACAAAGAGTGAAGAAGTAGAAGAATAAATTCATGCCTATGTAAGGGGCAGCAAGAGCAAAGATATAAGACTAAATGGGCATGGGGAACTATAAATAGCTTTGTTTTATTGGGGTGGTAACTGCCAGGTGAGGAATAGCAGAAAAGGATGGCGGAATGCCCAGGCCATGGAAGGCGTCCAATACCACCATAGACCACATTTAACCCAATAGGTCATCTTATCTGGAAACTGGTCTTAGTTCTGTCAACATTAACACAATGGTCATAATGAGATCATGGCACTCTTTTGGGTCCTGGTTTTTTATTTATTTATTTTTTGTGTGGCAGAAACTATGGGTGTGCACTGATACCTGTCTGGGCTTCTGTTTCCAAGCCTCCCTTGAAACTAGATGGGCTGTGTGATCAATTCTGTCTAATGGATGTGAGTGAAAGTGACGCATGAAACACTCAGGGCTTGGAAGTCTAAAGTGTTCAGGTGCCTTTCCTGAACTCTCTTCCCATTCATGACCTCATGTTGAAGGGCCATGCAACAAGATGGAAGGGACCTGGATCACTGAGCCATCACTTGGAGAGAATAGATCTTAGGGTGAGCAATGCCAAGGAAGAGCCTGAGGCCAAGGCAGATTAACAGACTGTATCAATTTTGCAAACTGAATTTTGATTACGGCATTAGTCGGTTTTAAAACACCGAAGAACAGGGAATGATAAGCACAATGGAAATGTTGCAATATCAACTGGATCTTACAAACAGATTGTATAATTGGTTCCGTTAAATGAGTGTCCTGGTCACTGTGGAGCTCTGAGGGGATTAATTCTCTAAGTGGGGCAGATCGTTTCCAAGAGTATTTTACTTACTGCTGAAGCTGGGCTCTGTAACATAGAAATGTGTTCACCCTGTGAGAAACATACAAATCATTACTGACATATATTTGTATTTTGTAGAAGGAGGCAATGAATGAAGTCAATTTTCCAGACCTCAAGGGGATGAAAGGCAGGGGAAAATGCCCCATTAAATGCCTCACAGAATATGAATGGGCCTTCCAGGATTGTGCTTTGGGCAGGTTTGGCATTTTGGATATACCTGAGAAGTTATCTTTGGAGATGGTTTCCAGTAGTATTGTTTTCCCCATAAAACCATTTTGTCAGTGTTCCAGTGAGTTAGGTCATATACACACTGTGATATATGATGTTGCATGCAATCAGGGAGAAGTGGTCGAACATTTGGACCCACATAAGTTTCTTCTAGGGTCAAACTTACAGCCTGGTTCCAACCATTTTTTGCTAATTTGTTGAACAGCTAAATGCTATGCTTCCATAATGTTATCTTTTATTATTTATTTTTGGGTGGTTGTTTTTTGTTGTCACTTGGGACACTTTTTCTCTCATTTTATTTAAAATCTTGTTTTTAGCTTGATGTAAAACAAACTTTTCCTGTATAACACAGGACAGGAAAATTTATATTGAGAGATACACACATTTTATGAAATTTCGGCATTATCACTAAGAGTATTTGCAACCTGGGAAAAGAGATAGTCAGCAGACTATACCTGCGTTTTTCTTGTTTTGTTCTTTTTTTTTGCTTTTTAAAAAATATATTTTTACTAGAGGCCCGGTGCACAAAAATTTGTGCACTCGGGGGGGGGGGGTCCCTCAGCCTGGCCTATGCCCTTTCGCAGTCTGGGACCCCTTGGGGATGTCCACCTGCTGGCTTAGGCCCGCTCCCCGGGGGATCGGGCCTAAGCTGGCAGTCAGACATCCCTCTGGCAGCCCAGGAGCCCTCGGGGGATGTCCACTTGCCAGCGGGGAGCAGGCCTAAGCTGCAGTTGGACATCCTTAGCACTGCTGAGGAGGTGGGAGAGGCTCCCGCCACCACCACTGTGCTGGCAGCTGTCAGCCTGGCTTGTGGTTGAGCAGAGCCCCCCCCCCCCCCCCCCCCCGTGGGAGCACACTGATATTGAGCTCTTGCATTGAGCATCTGCCCGCTGTGGTCAGTGTGTGTCATAGTGACCAGTCATTTCCAGTCGTTCTGCTGTTAGGGTCAATTTGCATATTACCCTTTTATTATATAGGATTGATTTCTGAGAGGAAGGGAGAGGGAGATAGAGATAGAAACATCAATGATGAGCGAGAATCATTAATTGTCTGCCTCCTGCATGCCCCACACTGGGGATTGAGCTTGCAACACAGGCATGTGCCTTGACTGGGAATCGAGCCGTGACCTCCTGGTTCATACCACTGAGTCATGCCAGTCGGGCTCTTTTTTCTTCAAATACTTTAATTTTTCATTTACAGTTGACATACAATATATTAGTTTTAGGTGTACAATAATGATTAGATGTCTGTATAACTTACAAAGTGATCACCCAACATAATGTTATCTTCTAAATCCCCAGTTGCTTTAGCGTGTAGCACAGGCACTTCCATTAGGGGTTCAGACTGTTTTAATGTTGCTAACTTAGCAGTAGTATCAATCAAATGGTTAATTCTAATTTCCTCCATGTTTGCTATTGAATGTCCAGGGATTTTTATGATTCCTAAAGACTTACGTAGCTGACTAGCCTTTAAGAGTTCTAAAGCATAAGAACTGTTTTTTATCTTTTGTCTGAAAGAAGTCAAGTATCCTCTGTTTCCAGAGTATACCAAAATCATGGGCCACATCAAAGGTGTTCCCACTGTCAGTAAAATGTAAGCTGTTTTACCTTTTGCCAAATTGCAAGTTTGAAGTAATACACAGAGCTCTGCATGTTGAGCAGAAGTTGCCCAGGGCATTGGACTGGCCTCAATGGTTTCATTTAGAGAGGCAACTGCATAGCCTGTTTGATAGTGACCTGTTTCATATTTTAGGGGGGAAAAATCAGTAAACCAAACCAATTTAGCATTTTGAAAAGATGTTTCCTGTAAATCAATTTGAGGAGTTAGTAGTGTGCTCATGCCAGGCAGCTGTAAGGGGTTTCATGGGAAGGGCACAGGAAGGAGAGTAGTAGAGTCTAACAGTGAGCAATAGTCACTTTAGATAACGATAATAAAACAACTTCCTAGGAGGTCAGTCTGCTAACAGAGAGGTGCTGAGTGTGATGAGAGTTAAGAAAGGCTTCCATTTATGAGGCACAGAAAGAGCCAGTGGGAAGCCCATTATTAGCTCTTCTCCTTGCTGTAGCAGATTGGCAGGGGCCACAATGGGAGGGGGACCTTTAGGCACCAGATCTAATTGTTGACTATAGTATCCAATGGGTCTGTGTTGGCTTTCATGTCTTTGGGTTGAGACAGCTAAGGCATTTCCCTCTCTTTCATGGACACAAAGGAAAAACAGCAATTGATAATTAGGACGTTCAAAAGCAGGCAGATGATAAACACTGCCTTTTATTTGATTGAAGAGGAAGGACATGGGATTCCTCTGTCCATGTGAGGGGCTCTGTCTGGTCAGCCTTGAGAAGAAAATATAAATGTTGAGCCATGACAGAAAAAATAGAAAGACAATTTCTACAATATCTGACCAAATCTAAGCACCCCCTGAGTTGTCTTTTGGTCTTGGGAATAGGAGAAGTCAAAATACCCTGGATCCTGTAAGAATCCAAGAGGAGACCTTTATCAGTAACTAAATGCCCCATATAATTAACTTGAGTTTTACTGACTGAAGTTTCTCTAAATATTTTATGCTCCCTCCCCCCCGTTTTTTTTCTAGTTCTCAAAGGAGGTGGTGTTGTGGCAGAATGCACGGGAGAACGATCAGCCAGCACTCTGAGGGAGGAAAGTTTAACCTTAATTCGCTGATCTGCTAGTCCAGCGGAATTCCGGATCCAAAGCCTAAACTGAACTCATGGGGAGGCTCTGACCTATATATCTCCTCCTGTGGTGGGCCCCTGAGGGTCCCTGCAGCTCCACCCAAGTCAGCTGTGGTGGGGCCCTGGGGTTAGGTTCTGCAGCTCCACCCAAGTCAGTCAGTGGGGAAGTAAGACTACAGTTTTAACCAGATACTGAACTAGGTTGCAAGACCCCTCACCACCTGCCCCCATTTTCCTTTTCAGTGGAGGCTATCTCCTAGGGATGCTTACTCAGAAGATGAATGGAGGAGGAAATCGTCCACAAATTATAAAAGAGTGGACAGGTATAGACTTCTCTGTTGGCAATATGTGCCTTCAAATTTTGGGAAAAGTAAGTTGGACTTCCAGTGTAGCTCTGAGGCATTACTGTCCAAGTATATTATTGTCCTTTTTGTGTGAAAGTGCATGATAATTGGCTTTCAGAATCAACAGGAACACTGAAGAATGCACTATAAATATCTGTAACCGGAAAAAACTTTGTAATGGTATGGCTAAGAGTAAGGTTGAGGATTAGGTAGAACTGGGTGTTGAGGTATGGTTATGCTATTTCTGGCTCTTGGATCTTGAACAAATCCCCATGCCCCCCCATAAGATTTTTTAACAGGAAGGTTAGGAGTGTTACAAGGGCTCATTCAAGGAATGATGAGGCCTGGTTTGAGATATTCCTTAATGATATGTCTGATTCCTTCAACGGCCTCTGCATTTAAAGGGTATTGACAAATGTTGGGCAGAGATTTATTTCTGTCAATTTGAATTTTCATCCCTGGTACAAAATAAATGTGACTGATGTCAGTGGCATTTTTTTCACCAATGTTTATTTGGAACGGAATCTAAAAGAGAACTTGGGTCAGTTAAGGTGACTGAAAAAAAAAACTAGAATAGCTATGACTGAGTCCATGAACAAGTCCTCTTGAGGGTCATAAGTTTAAATGTGGTAAAGGCCTTGGGGCAGCCAGGGTAGGGTGGAGGGAGTGAATGGGGGGGGGGGGGGAGGACATCTGTAATGCATTCAACAATAAAGATAATTTTTTTTTTAAAGTTCAAGATGTAAGAATATTTCTACCTTCTGAGAGAAGGAAATATAGGCTGTGTGAGCTTTCAAGAAAATCTCATCTTAGGAGATGAGTAGGGGCAGAGGGAACCGAAAGAAATTGGTGGGTTCATTGAATAGATCCAAGATGAAAGGGAACTGGAAGGGATTTGGAGACATTATGGGTTGCTTGAAAACCTCCACTGTTCGTATGGTTTCAGTGCTCTGAGGAAGGGGAATGGTGAGGCTGACGGGGATAAGAACTGATAAGTGGCTCTGGTGTCTACCAGGGCTTTGGTTACTTCGTTTCCAATAGTTAGATCAATTTCTCTGAAATAATTTGTTAGAAACCTTGGGAAAATCTTTTGAACCTTGGAGCAACCTTACTGCTGAGAAAACATAGATTGGAATCCTTGAGGAGGATTCACACATTTTATTGGCCTTGCAATTGTCTTTTGAGCTTTAAATAATCTTTTTTTTCCCCAAAGTCCAGGCTTTCTGAAATAATTACAAACCCTTTTGAATGGTTGTTTGTGTTTGGAACCTAGATAGACAGATTTAGCCATCAGTTGCAGTAATTTTAGGCTCATTAATTGGGTTTCCTGAATTTGGGCATTTAGGGCTTAAAAAGCTTTCTTTTTCAGATCTTTTGGACAGCTAGGGTGAGCTGCTCAGATAGTTCACTAAATCATGGGTTTTCATGATGGCCCAATTAATTTATAGTTTTTTACCCATTGTTCAAGTTCATCTTGTAGACCCTCAGCAAAGGCTGAATTAAGAAGCACTGAGGGCCTAGCTGGTGTGACTCAGTGGTTGAGCGTTGACCCATGAACCAGAAGGTCACAGTTTGAATCTGTCAGGGCTCATGCCTGGGTTGCCAGTTGAATCCCCAGTAGGGGGCGTGCAGAAGGCAGCCAATTGATGCTACTCTCTCTCTCTCCCTCTCCCTTCCTCTCTCTGAAACAATAAAAACATATTTTTTAAAAAGGAGGCAGTAATATATCATCACTGACTTCATCTATGCTGAAATACTGTTTAAAAATGCTTTCAAATCTGTCATGCTAATCAAAACCAGTTTCATTTTGTTTGTTTTTTAACACATTTTTTCATTCTCTTCCAATCAATAACTTGAGGAAAAGCCTCAGATATCTTTTCATTAAGCTTTTTGGCCAGCTTTGAGGCGTTCTCCATGGCTTCTCAGCCTTGACAGAAAAAATCTCTCATAGGGTTGTTATATCCGGCAGTTTAATTTTAAGTGGAGCAGTATGAGAAGCCCAATTTAAAAATGGGAGTTCAGCAAGTGAAGGGTAAAGAGGAGTAGAAGGTGTAGATAAGGAGACATCAGAACTTTTAGAAGTCTCCTCAAGTTTAGTCAGTATCTGAGACAACTCTGAATTTGCTTTGGTTAATTTAGGATTTGTAATTTGGGAGGAAGCAATTTTTGATGTTTGAAGACCTTAAAATGCCAATTAATATACGCTTTCCATTCAGATTGCTTAGTTTTGTAGTCTTTTTCCAATTGACTGTGCAGATAGACTAACTCGGGGAGTTCTAAAGAGCCTAAGTTGAACAGTTGAACTATAAATTGTCACAGATAATGATGGACCAGTGAGATAGAAATTTGCAGGAGGAGGGCCAATAATTTTTATATATAAATTCATCAACAGTTCCAGGAAGTGGCTGTCTAGGAATTACAAAGTGAACTTACCATTTTTAAAAGAGTAACTACTCGCCATATAGGCATTTTAAGTCCCATAAGCAAAAATCTAGTAACAGAGAACACACAAATAGAGCCTAAAATTCAACTAAAATGGGAGATTAGGGTCCAGGAAGACTTACCCCCAACAATTCAGGACCATTCAGGAGATGACAGAGTGCAATGGACTCTTGGAGGTACCTTATTCAAATCCATGAAGGCATTGGAGAAGGATGGAAGTCACTCTGGATCCCACTTCTAACACTATATTATGTCAATCCATTTGGACCTAGAGCTGCAAGATAAATAGAAGCTTTATTTGGGGATGTTAGGAATTGCAATTCAGAACATAGAGATGTTGATGGAAATCAAAATTGTGTTCTAAAGACAAAAAGAAAAGAACTGAGTTTATGATGACAGAAAAAGGGGGGCTCCCAAGGGACTTATACAAGTTGTTTTGAAAGAGCTGTCATTGCTGCTCTCAAGCAGACTTACACTGTGCTGTACATGTTGATTGCTTTATGTCTATTGCGAGGTGAAAAGTTTATTTCTCTTTTTTATCTGAGACAATCATATTCTAACCAAGTTTATAGCCACATACATTTACAATTCTGAAAGCTTCCACACAATTAAAAATGGGTTAATATTCGTATATGGATGTTTAAAAATTTTGTAAGTTAGCACAGCACAGTTTGCAAATTTATAATTAGGCACATTCAAATTTGGTGCTAAAACATAAAGCATTTCTTTAGAATTTATGAAAAATATATAATAGACATGTAGTAGCTAAAATATTGGTACATATATCTATAGACTGGACAATATATAAACTGGCATTAACCTATCAAAAACTACAAAAACAATACTGGCCTAGTACTTCCTATTTGCTAAATGACACAAGCTTGAGATGGAAACAAACTCAGTTATAGTTGACACAAGAAAATCTAGATCTAGGCACAACAGGATTTCCAGAAAGTATGGGAACTGGCAAAGATTAGGTCTTTGGATGGAAGTGGATCCAACATGAGGTAAAAGAATGTCTTACTAGGTATGTAGTACAGTGGAATGGAAAATGTAAGAGCAAAGGATATTTGGAGCACCAAGCAGTGTAGTAGTTGACACTATAAAATCTAGCAGTATCTGGTAGGGCTCCAAGTACCATCCAAGGGTTTGAGGGAATTCAGTCTTTAGTTAAGTCAAAAGTGAGAGTAATAAGAGCTCAGGGGTAGGTGGACTAGGTATGTTTAAGACAAGCTCTAGTTATCCTAATGGGTACAAAATGCAAGAAGTGTGTTTATGGGACAAGACAATAGCCTAAGTATTTAAAAAAAGACTTTGGGTCAGGGTGGAGCTAGATGCTAAGTTTTAGAGTGTTGAACTAAACTTCCTTAGATTCCTCCTCCTATATTTAAGATTTTTCAGAGGTTAAGATGAAGCTGAGCCCACCAGCTAAAGTTAAATGGCTATAACTGTAGAGAGAAAATAGTTATAGAGGATGGGAACCAGGAATGGCATAATTTAGGTTTAGTTTAGGTAGAATTTTGGAAGTTAGAGCTCATTTAACATGTAAACATTTTACTGCTACCAGGATTTATCTTACAAAACTTCCCTCAATCTTATGCCACCCATCCTAACCTGTAAGAGCTATGAATTCCCTTGATATCCAAGGGAACATACAAAAAGGAGAGACTGACCTGGTTTTCAGATCTTTAGCACATATTGTTAGTCTCACATCACATACTAGTATCAAAGAAGTTGGCAATGTGAGGTATGAAGCTTAGGGAAAAACACTGAAAAACATCCATCAGTTTAAGCCATATCTCTACGGTGTAGTTTGTTCTCAGATACCCCATCTTTGAAAAAACTCATATCTCATAAAAGGAAAAGTTGGCCTATAAATGAAATCTGTCTCTCTGTAGATCCCAACTGTATGAGCTATCATATTGTGGGCTCTTGTATTACACACTTCCTACTCATTGACACTAAAAAAGCCCCAGATAGATTGGTTTAGGCACCCTAAAAGCTTACCATCAAGAAAAAATGACTTGCCGAAACCGGTTTGGCTCAGTGGATAGAGCGTCGGCCTGCGGACTGAAAGGTCCAAGGTTTCATTTCGGTCAAGGGCATGTACCTGGGTTGCGAGCACATCCCCAGGGGGTGTGCAGGAGGCAGCTGATCGATGTTTCTCTCTCATCGATGTTTCTAACTCTGTATCTCTCTCTCTTCCTCTCTGTAAGAAATCAATAAAATATATTTTAAAAAAAAGAAAAAGAAAAAATGACTAGATCCATAGACTTCCTTACCAAAACCAGCTTACTCCATAGACAGCATGGGGCAAAGTAGGTTTACAGTTGTGAGAATTGGAAACACAGACTTTATAGTTGTATGATGATTTATTCATTATTGTATTATTTTCCATACAAATAACTGTAAACCTACTTTTGCCCCACCCTGTAGAAGCCTGGGTTAGCAACTTAGCCCTGTCTTCTCACAGTAACAATAGGGTTAGTGAGAAAAGCACTAACCAGGGGAAGAACAGCAGAGGCAACCCAGGTCAAGTCGGGGTGAATATACCCATCTGTTCCTTATGCTTGTGTGCACAGCATAACTCACCACAATGTCCTTTTTCACAGACCCCTTTTTAAGTTTCTCCACAAAATCCATCAGGTCAAGCCAGTTTGTGATGCTTCAAAATAAATTCATCAAGAGAAAAACATGCAATATGTCTTATAATGGTAGAATCTTTAAAAATACGAGTAGGGTGCTGGTGGGAATGCACTGGTACAGCCACTGTGGAAAACAGTATGGGATTTCCCCAAAAATTTAAAAATGAAAATCCCATATGACCCAGTGATCCCACTTCTAGGAATATATCCTAAGAAACCAGAAACACCAATAAGAAAGGATATATACACCCATATGTTCATAGCAGTGTAATTTATAATAACTAAGATTTGGGAACAGCCCAAGTGCCCATCAGCAGATGAGTAGATAAAAATGCTGCAGTACATTTACACAATGAAATACTACATGGCTGAAAAAATGAAAGAACTCTTACCATTTGTAACAGCAGAGATGGACCTGGAGCATATTATGCTAAGTGAAATAATCCAGTCAGAGAAAGGTAAGTACCACATGATCCCACTCATATGTGGGATCTAATGAACAAAATAAACTGATGAACAAAATACACCCAGAGATACAGAAGCATGGAATAGACTGTGTAATTTCAGTAAAAAGCAGGACTAGGTGGGTTGCTGGGGATTGATAAATGGGGGAACTTATATACATACTAGACGCCCTTGGTATGGCCTGCAGGGATCAGGCTGAAACCGGCTCTCCAACATCCCCCAAGGGGTCTTGGATTGCAAGAGGGCAGTTTTCGGGTGACGCACTCTGGGAATCGGGCTCCCTCCTCTCTGGTTCCAGGTGCGACACCTGAGAACCTCAGGTACCAAGTCACTGCAGCTCAGAAGCCAGCATTGAGCATCTGCCCTCTGGTGGTCAGTGCACGACATAGCTACCAATGGGAGCATCTTTCCCCTGGTGGTCATTGCGCATCATAGCTACCAGTTAAATGGTCAAACAGTCAGACAGTTGCTTAGGCTTTTATATATATACTAGAGGCCCGGTGCACAAAAATTTGTGCACTTGTGGGGGAGGGGAGTCCCTCAGCCCGGACTGTGCCCTCTCGCAGTCAGGGACCCCTCGGGAGATAACGACCTGTTGGCTTAGGCCTGCTCCTGGGTGGCAGAGGGCAGGCCCAATCCCTAGGTGCAGCCCCTGGTCGGGCTCAGAGCAGGGCAGATTGAGGAGTTGGGGCACCGCCCCGTCACACACAGAGCAGGGCCCGTGGGGGGGTGGGGGGTTGGGGCGCCGCACCCTGTCACACACAGAGTCGCAGGGCGATCAGGGGGTTTGGGCGCTGCCCCCTGTCACGCTGATCCCGGTGCCGGGAGGCATATTACTCTTTTACTATAAGGGTAGAGGCCTGGTGCGTGGGTGGGTGCCGGCTGGTTTGCCCTGAAGGGTGTCCTGGATCAGGGTGGGGGTCCCCATTGGGGTGCCTGGCCAGCCTGGGTGAGGGGATGATGGCTGTTTGCAGCTGGTCACACATCCTTCAGGGTGGGGGTCCCCATTGGGGTGCCTGGCCAGCCTGGGTGAGGGAATGATGGCTGTTTGCAGCTGGTCACACACCCTTCAAGGTGGGGGTCCCCATTGGGGTGCCTGGCCAGCCTGGGTGAGGGAATGATGGCTGTTTGCAGCTGGTCACACACCCTTCAAGGTGGGGGTCCCCACTGGGGTGCCTGGCCAGTCTGGGTGAGGGGCTGAGGGCTGTTTTCAGGCTGGGGGTGACTGAAGCTCCCAACCGCTCCTTTTTTTTTTTATTCTGGGCCAACTTTAGCTTTGAGGCTTGGCTCCAGCTCTTAGGCCTCCGCTGCTGAAAGTAGGTTTCTGGCCTTTGCTTACAATGTTGCGATCCTGCTAGCTGAAGCCCGGCAGGTTTCTGGGGTTTTGTTTAGCTTCTATGTTTGTTACATAGTTGCTTGCAGCTCAGAGGCCTGCAGCGGCAGGCGGGGAATGTTGGAGTCCTCCATCACTGAAGCAAGCAAGCCTCATGTTAGTTTCAAGCTGCCTGGCTGCCGGCCGCCATCTTGGCTGGCAGTTAATTTGCATATCACCCTGATTAGCCAATGGGAAGGGTAGCGGTCGTACGCTAATTACCATGTTTCTCTTTTATTAGATAGGACTAGAGGCCCAGTGCACAAAAATTTGTGCACTGGCGGGGGAGGGAGGTATCCTTCAGCCCCACTTGTGCCCTCTCACAGTCTGGGACCCCTCGGGAGATAATGACCTGCTGGCTTAGGCCCGCTCCCGGGTGGCAGAGGGCACGCCCAATCCCTAGGTGCCTGCCCCGCAGCCCCTGGTTGGGCTCCAAGCAGGGCCGATTGGGGAGTTGGGGCGCCACCCCCTGTCATGCACAGAGCAGGGCGGATCAGGAAGTTGCGATGCCACCCTAAGTCATGCTCAGGGTAGGGCTGATTGGGGGATTGGGGCGCCACCCCCTGTCACACTCAAGGCAGGGCCGATGGGGAGGTTGCGGCTCCACCCTGTCACACACAGAGCAGGGCCGATCAGGGGATTGGGGAGCTCCCCCCTATCAGGCACAGAGCAGGGCCGATCAGGGGATTGGGGCGCCTTCCCCTGTCACGAACAGAGCAGGGCGGATAGGGAGGTTGTGACCCCGCCCTCTGTCACACACAGAGCTGCAAGGCGATCAGGGGGTTTGGGCGCTGCCCCCTGTCACGCTGCTCCAGGGGCCAGGAGGCCTTGTGGCTCCGCTGATCCCAGTGCTGGGAGGCCTCGCTGCTCAGCTGATCCCGGTCCTGGGAGGCCCCATGGCTCCGCTTGACACAGGGGCAGTGAGGCCTTGCTGCTCCGCTGATCCTGGTGCTCGGAGGCCTCGTGGCTCCACTGATTCTGGTGCCAGGAGGACTCGCAGCTCCACTGATCCCGGGTTCGGGAGACGTCGTGGCTCCGCTTATCCCAGGCTGGGAGGCCTCGCGGATCCACTGATCCTGGTGCCGGGAGGCCTTGCGGCTCCGCTGATCCCGGGTTCGGGAGGCCTTGTGGCTCCACTTAGCCCAGGCTGGGAGGTCTCGCAGCTCCACCGATCCCAGTGCCGGGAGGCCTCGCGGCTCCGCTGATCCCGGTGCTGTGAGGCCTTGCGGCTCTGCTGATCCCGGTGCTGGGAGGCATATTACCCTTTTACTATATAGGATAGAGGCCTGGTGCACGGGTGGAGGCCGGCTGGTTTGCCCTGAAGGGTATCCCAGATCAGGGTGGGGGTCCCGCTTGGGTGCCTGGCCAGCCTGGATGAGGGGATGATGACTGTTTGCAGCTGGTCACACCCCCTTCAGGGTGGGGGTCCCCACTGGGGTGCCTGGCCAGTCTGGGTGAGGGGCTGAGGGCCGTTTTCAGGCGGGTGGGTGACTGAAGCTCCCAACCTCTCTTTTATTTCTTTTTTCTTTTTTATTGTGGGATTTTATTTACCTTCTATGGCTGTCACTGGCGCTGAGATCCGACTTTAGCTCTGAGGCTCAGCTCCAGCTCTGAGACCTTGGCTGCTGAAAGCAGATTTCTGGGATTTGTTTACCTTCTGCAATTGAAACTTTGTTGCGACTCCAGCTCTGAGATCCCGGCTGACTGAAAGCAGGTTTCTGGGGTTTTGTTTAGCTTCTATATTTGTAACAATGTTTCTCAGAGAGCAGCTGAGAGGCCGGCAGCAGCAGCCAGGGAACCTGGCTTCCTCTGTCACTGGAGCAAGCAAACCTCCATGTTCACGTCAGCTGCCTGGCTGCCGGCCACCATCTTGGTTGGCAGTTAATTTGCATATCTCGCTGATTAGCCAATGGGAAGGGTAGCGAAGTTATGGCTAATTACCACATTTCTCTTTTATAAGATAGGATAGATATACATAGCAATGGACACAGACAATGGATTGGTGAAGGCCTGGGAGGATTGGTTATGGGTGGAGGGTGTAGTTGAAAAAATAAAAACAAAAAAACAAAAGGGACATCTAAAATACTTTCACAAATAAAGATAAATTTAAAATAAAATATTTTAAAAATAGGACCAGGAAAAAGGCATGTGGAAAAACCAGAGCATAAAAACAATCTATGTTCTGCAAACACACCAATGATTTATATAAATGAGGTAATATGACATAAAAGCAAGTGAATAATATAAGATTACCCTCTCTAGTGAACAGAATTCCTTGCAGTTGCTGCCCTAGCCATCCTCGATATACATATAAATTGTCTGTTCAGTTAATACACAATGAGACCAAAATGTGTCAACTTGTCACAGAAACTGAAAAATGCAAATGAATCTCTTTTGTACTGTATACTTAAACCTTGATTGTTCCCTAATTTCCAAGAATAAAGTTGTCTTTCTCTAAATATTCTGCTCTCCTCATTTTTGCCTAGCTTTGCACCCAAGGATGGCAGACAGAGAATCCTAGAGGCCCAAAGTTCTACAGTGGCTGTTTGCAAAGGGGGAGGAGACTGCAGTAACTGCCACACTGGATACACTTTATGAGAGAAGGAGAAGGGAAAATATCATGAAGGCCTCTCACATATGATAGAGCAGGATGGCAGGATGCCTACATGGCCCAAGGAACCAGAGGGAGCAAATTACGGGCAGAAGAAGTGCAGCCAAAGGCTGGAAGAGGAAAGGTTTGCAGTCAGCTGACTCCTAGCTCTTTGGTCGTTGCTTGTAATGGACAGAGTCCATTGGGGGAAGCACCAGACACTACAAAGAACACCCTGCTGCTGGAAGTGGACAGGAAGTAACAGCCAGGAGTGTTTGCATGCAAGATCAAAGCTTGTCTACAAACAATGCCGACAGTGAAGAAGGAGAAAAAATGAGAGTGGTAGGAGATGCAAGTCAACCTGGGCTGGCCCAGCCCAACCCAGAGAAGGTAGGATTCAAGGAGAAGAAACTACAAGAGAAGAGCCTTGGACCACATCATTCTGCACAAAATACACTCAAGAAACTTCATTTTACTGTTCAACCAACGGACAGGACAGAAAGAGCTCCTTAATCCCTTCCTTTTCTCCTCAAAAGCCACAGTAAATTCACTTATGAGATAGACTGGTATGATTTCAGAACAACTGTAAGTGTGCAACCTAGATGTCCCTTTCCATTCTCTCTAAAGATATTCGCAATATATAAAATGATAAACATGTTATACAATGGAATATGGAGAATACAAGTAACTAGTAGTGAATTATATTCATGAATGTCTGTAACAAACATTGAGATTATTTCCCTGACATAAGAGCCTGGGGAAAGTGAGACTATCACAGCTGTATTGTCATCTAGCCCATGTGTCCTGAGAGCTCAGCCATTTAGGTGTTGGTTTAGCTGCCCTACAGCTCCCTCTATCCAATCCTGTCTTCTTGGGAACCTGACCTCCCGATTGGCTCTCTCATCCCTTTAAACTGCCTGATTTGTGACATCATTCTCCCACCAAGCCTACCACCGCCTGGTAGAACCTTGGGGTGCCCATGGAGTTGTCTGTAAATAAATTTGGATCATCGCAACTGACCAGGGACCAGTAACTGGTGACCAGTGACCAGTGGCCAGTATGACCAGTGACCTTCGTACTGGACACATGTGCTCTTTGGCTTCAGCCACTGAGGTATCTTCATTCCTTGCATCTACAGTTGATATTTGCTCTTCTTCTCTGACCATGTCAGGTAAGGAAAGAACCTTTTTGAAGTTTTTCATTGGACTGTTATTTGTACCTAAATTTAGCAACAGTGTCAAAAGAGCATAGAGTAATTTGGGGAAATATGATATAGAAGTCTGCAGACCTAATTTCAGTTTAGATTTTGACATCTACAAGCAATGTGACTTTGGACAAGTCACTGAATCTCTCACAAAAAATGATTTTTTTCCTCATTTGCAACATTCGGATGTTAGATTGGTTGTGGACTCTAATCCCTTCCTTTTCTAATATGGAGTTTTAAAGAACACTCCTGTTGACAATGAAATCAAGACTTCTTGACAGTGTTTCAACAGCAAAACCTAAGTCATGTAGAAAACTAGCAATGTGTAAAGATCGCCAACCACCAAGGTTTCAACTTTAGTATTTTAAATTGAGTGCTGTTCCAAAAGTAATACTCATGTGGTTTTGGAGTTTTCTATCTAAAATAGGATAACAGAGGAAATAGGGAGAGAGGATGGAGAGTACTTGGCTATAGGAAGGCAAGTATTTCAATGTAAAAAAATTAGAACTGGTTTCGTCAGCACAGGACAACAGGAACCAAGAGGGAGGGAAAAACACAAGCAGGAAGGAGGGGAAAGTATGAAAATGAACAAGGAGAACATGAAAGAGCTCATGAGAACAAAAAGAGTAGTTTGGAATGGAATATTGGAGGGAACCAAAGATTTTAAATGAAAGCAGAAAGAGCATAGGGTGAAATCAGCTCGGAGTAGGGCAAAGTAATGTGGATCTCAGCAAATGCTTACACTGATAGAATAGGAAAGAAAGTAAGGCTGGAGTAGGGTACCACTAGCCAAAGCAGTGTAGCAAAACAATCCTATTCAGTTGCCTGTTTTCTTATTGCCTCTCTGAACACAGATGGCACGTGACAGTTTGCAATATTAACATTTAAAAATGTATTTCAGAAATGATGTGTCTTATATAAGAAACTAAGAAAGGTGATTATCTAGGGCCGTGGTCGGCAAACTGCGGCTGGCGAGCCACATGCGGCTCTTTGGCCCCTTGAGTGTGGCTCGTCCTAAGCCTTAGGAGTACCCTAATAAAGTTAATAACAAGGTACCTACCTATATAGTTTAAGTTTAAAAAATTTGGCTCTCAAACAAATTTCAATCGTGGTACTGTTGATATTTGGATCTGTTGACTAATGAGTTTGCCGACCACTGATTTAGGGCATTGGAAATAACAGAATTTTCAGTGTTTCAATTCATTCTGATTTTTAAACTATGACAATGTTTTGTCTGGTAAAAAAAAATAATTTCAGACCTAAAAGAGAGATATGTCCTAAATAGAATCAGAAAGAATACACCCTTTGTTTGATTAGTACGTTCGAAGTCAAAGTTGCCCTTCATCTTCAAAGTTATTTTCTTCCTAACGCAGAGAGCACGCTGATACACAGCCATTGCCTTATTTCAGGTCATAGCTACTTAAGGAAAATAAGAGAGCATCAAGCCCCGCTTCTCTAATTTCATATTTCTCAAAAAACAATTTTTTAGATTCTCTTGGGGATTCCTATATTAATGTGTGTTTTTTTTTTAAATTGAAATCTATTGATGATGGTTAAAAGACTTTGGGTATGACATCCTTTCCTGGATGTTGAAGATGATGACAGTCTAGGTTTTAAGATAAATATAGAAACCTTCATGGTACCTTTCAACTGTTCTCTTCTCTTTGTTATTAGGTTATATTAATTGAAATACAAATATCTAATACACTAAGTATTTATTACTTACTGGGGAATAGTCAGAGAAACACAAATGATTACAATAATGGAATTCCTTTACATTTACTTTGCTCTCCGCTTTGAACTAGTATTTACTGAAATATTGGTCTGCATTTATAGGAGGCACATATACATCAACAGTGATTGCAGTGTGATGCTTGTTATGCATTTTCTACTGATATATCTCCTCTGTCCATATGTACTGGCTAAGAACTTACTCAAAATCACTTATTGTGGGTTGTTTCTGGTTAACAGTATTCACTAAAATAGAACAGGCAAGATTTACTTTTAGGATACTGATGTATGAAACAGAACTTCATTTTGTAGTAAATTTATTAGGCTTTGACGTTTGCCACGTGCCTCACTTCTTGAGAAACTCACTCTCAGATAGCCATTTTGAGGTAGGACCAGAAATCAGGCATGAAGACAGTAAGAAAGACCCTGTAAGTTTACCAACTGCATTGAGCTTCTATGAGAATTATAGGAAGAGCATGTGAAGGGCACAGGCAAAACGAGACGCTGAAGACTGTTATGACAATAGATGTGCTGTCTTCCCATGGACAAACAAACATGTGCATCAGAAGTTCTATTGCTCTTACATGTTGGCAGTGTAATGCGCAGAGTTCTGGCAAGGAAGTGGGGATGTTTAGGTTATGGAAGCAGGTACTAATACAAACATAGGGAGAGAAACGAACCGTAGTTTCCTCACTCATGAAATGAGAATGCTAGAACAGGGATTCTCCAAGGACTTCTGGTTCTAAAATGCTTTAATTCTAGGAAAGAGCATACAAATCAATACTACTGTAGGTTCAAGAGCGAGATAGGTTAGGGAGTGGTTGCTTCTAGCCTAGAGAACAATGTATGAACCACCCACTTGGGTCTTGTGTACATTTTTGCTCAAGTTTTTATATTCTATATAAAAGCCTAAGCGACTGAATGACCAAACGACTGAATGACCAGTCGACTGGCCGCTATGACACGCACTGACCACCAGGGGCAAACGCTCAACGCAGGAGCTGCCCCCTGGTGGTCAGTGTGCTCCCACAGTGGGAGCACCGCTCAGCTGAATGATGGGCACCAGAAACCTGGGCTCGTGGCTGGAGCAGCTGCAGTGGAAGGAGCCTCTCCCACCTCTGCGGCAGTGCTACCACTACCAAGCTGGAGCTGCTCAGCGCCTGGCCCTGGCTCGGGCTCCTCCCCGGTCCACCTGCTGCTTCGTGCACTACTACATCCCTCAGGCCAAAACCAGCAATCCAATATCCCCCCAGGGGCCCCGGATTGTGAGAAGGCACAGGCACGCTGAGGGACCCCACCAGTACATGATATATATATTTCCTTGACTTCAGAGAGGAAGGGGGAGGGAGAGAGAGAGAGAGAGAGAAACATCAATGATGAGAGAGAATCATTGATTGGCAGCCTTCTGCAGGCCCCTTACTGGGGAATCGAGCCCGCAACCTGGGCTTGTGCCCTTGACTGCAATTGAACCTGGACTCGCAGGCCAATGCTCTATCCAACTGAACCAAAACAGCTAGGGCCGAAAGCAACAGTGCTGTTGCTAATGCTGCTTTTCACACATATTGTTTATCAATCTCTTTGATTTTTTTCATCACCCTCTTGTTCCCTACAGAGAATTCCAAGAACCCACCTTTCCTTGGAATTTCCACCTCTCTGCAATGCTCTCTTCCTGTGGAGAGCAATGCAGGAAGTGTCTGCAATTTCTACAATGTCTCTGCTCCAGCCAACAGTTCACCATGGCTCCTGCCATCAGCCTCTGCCACCTCTTTCCCACCTCTCATGGGTGGTGCCTACTTTTACCAACATTCTAGCACAACCATGTTGTCTGGAATTCCAGGCCAGAGCCCTATCTCCATTCCAGCTGCTTCCAATCCTAAAGTTTTTGAGTGGGCTCTTACAGGAGACACTGAAAAGAAGTCATCATCACTCAGAAACTTCACTGTGACTGTCACTGACCAGGACACAACTGTCACCTCTATGTCTCTGGCGTCTCAGTGTGATAAACCTTCAGATGCCTATAATATGGCTCCTCAGTATCCATCACTTTCCGTCAACCTTGTTCAGGGGGCACCAATTCAGGCACAGAGCCTGTCACATCCCGACCAGGTGGGAAATCATGTGTGTTACTACAATCAAGGCACAATGGACCCTCTGCTCTCTGAAGAGGGTGGTCCCTACCTGCAGTCCTATGGCTCTGTGTCTTACACAGAGAGCAGGGCCTCCACCCCTGACCCAGGGATGGTCATGGTGCTAAAGGAGGCTCAGTCCACAAATATGATACCACCAGCCTCCACCTGTGGAATCTGCTACTCTGTGCCTCCTCATCCCATCACAAAGACAGGTTTTCAAGGTGAGTCCAAACAGTCACAAGGAAGAGGAATAAGGTCAGCATTCAAAACTAGGGTCAATCTGCAGCTGGGAAGGGGTAAGTCCTCAGACAGGTAGAATGAAAGTCCTGTGACTTTCACCACTACCACCCTCAGTCAATGCCCTCCATTGCCAGACTCTTTATGAGGACACCTGACAGAGGTGGGAAGGTGGGAAACTAACAGCCATGGATGCTACATGTAGGACAACTCCCAGAGCATACCAAGGGACACCACACTTTCCACTGCCCTGCATGATGAGTCCTCCTGTACGACAATGCGGCAATAAACTTCCTTAGTTTATTGTTTTAGTCTCTTTCTAAGGCCTTTCAGTACATTATTGTGATAGTGCCCATTTAACTTTCCATCACTTCCTTAGTTGACACCTGGATTTAGGATCATGTGTTCCAACATCTTATCCAAAGCAAACAGGCTATTATCTCCCCTTGCTTATAGACTTCGTCAGGAAGAGTTCCATTCCCTGTCTTAGTCCTTGGTGTGAAGTGTTTTCATTCACTCAGGAAAGTAGAGAGAATTACAAGGGTTCCATAGGAGAATGGGAAAGATTCTTTAAAAATCACTTTTATTTTTTATTTGACTTATAACAACCCTGTGAAATGCAAAGAAAATCCTTTACAAAAAAATGACATCAAATGGTCACCATTAAGAACCAGAACAGTTGCCTTTTATCTCCTAGCACACGGTGCTGTTCATGATCCTGCAAAAGAGCTTGTAGGAATGCCTTTCCCACTGTTGGAAGGCACATGATTGTTGCAATGGTGGTGCTGAGGGAGCATCTTATTACCAGGGACTGA
This sequence comes from Myotis nattereri, assembly GCF_964212035.1. Taxonomy (NCBI): domain Eukaryota; kingdom Metazoa; phylum Chordata; class Mammalia; order Chiroptera; family Vespertilionidae; genus Myotis; species Myotis nattereri. Next base: position 23,185,405 of record NC_138081.1, read on the forward strand.
CCGACTTCCCCTTGATTCCATTGTAGTGATGCAGACTTCCCTGGCATTGCAACTTCCAGGCCAAATATTTTATTTACCACCTACTCAAGAATTCCTCAAGTCCGGCAGTAACAGACATATCCAGGTACTTGAGAGTTATCCACCACCACAGACTGGGGACATTTCAATGGCATCCCTAGTCCAGAGTCCTAGGAATCTCCTGGCACTGCCTCCAGCTCCAAGCCAGGAACAGAACGAGAGTAAGAATGTGGAGAATATTAAAACCAAGCTTTCCAAGCACGTGAATGGGTACCAGATCCCAACAGAAAATGAAGCTTCTCCACTGCTCCCTTTAGAAGTCCCTGACATTCCACAGGTGCTGGCCTGCACTGATCCCCTTGGCCAAGAGGAGCAGCCTGGTTGTGACAACTCTGGTTTGGCAAAGAATAGCCTGAGTCTTAAGGACCAAGGGACCCTTGAAAATGGGACTGAATCTAATGACAGTTTTGCAGACATCGACACACTGGTGGAGGGTATTCACCTTCCACAGGTCTTCACTTCCTTGGATGACCTTGATCAGCCCCAAGGACCCAAGGTGATCAAAACCAAACACACCAGGGGCCTCAAGTTGCACGAAGTGCAGAAAAAGTCAAGTGCCAGAAAGACTCACTCTGATCAAGGCAGGAAGACCAAACACAAAGCCTCTGAGTCTATCAGTGATGCTCCCAAGGCCAAGATCAAGCCCGAGAGCCCAGATTGTGTGTTTGTGGGAGAACTGGTTCCTTGCAATGCTGCAGCTGGTGGCAGGGCTCATTCGAACATGGCCAAGCAGTCTAACAGCAAACCTCAGAAAGCTGCAGCCAGCAGGACCAGCAATACTAAGAGCCATGGGCAGGAAAACACCAAAAGAAACACGGAAGACTACTCCAAGAGAACTGAGGAGAGGAAGCAGTCAGGGAACAAAGTCAAGGCAGAGGAGAAGCCAGCCATTCCCAAGATGAAGAGAAAGAAAAGTCATCCTGAGCTGCCACAAGAGGCCATCAAAAAGCCTCGCAGCAGCCTCGGTATGCACATGCTCGAGTCTGTGCAGGTTTTCCATGCACTGGGCAAGAAGAGGGATGAGAAAGCTGACCTGTCTTCCTCGCGGGCCCTGGGAAACTCAAGCAACCCCAAAGGCCCCCAGCCACGCCCAGCTACCAAACCATGGCTGGTTACGCCCCGCGAGGGCAAAGGTCCTGGGAAAACTCAAGTCAAGTCCCAAAAACCATATGCAAGTGCTGACAAAGGGTCTCCACCTCCATCCCAGGACAAGCTGCCTTCTCCCGGGAAGGTCAAGCTGGTGCCATTGGTTTTTCCAACCATGGACAAGCCTCAAGTTCGACCTGTTCCTCGCAGGCCACAGTCTCTGGCATCACGTCGGCCTGCTGTGACCAACCCTGCCAAGCCTGCTGCAGTCAATGCATCCCTGCCAAATCCTGTATCTTTGACAGGTCCTGTCAAATCAGCTCAGCCAATATCGTCCAACTCAGCTGGACCAGGTCTGAACAACCGCGACTGCCCTAGTGTCCCTCAGCCTCCTTCTTCAAGGCCTGGGCCCTACCAAACATCATCTTGTGCTTCCTTCCAGCGGGAGCCTGTTCACTCCGCTGTGAGCCAGACCAGGACTCCGCTCAAGCCTCACAACCACTATCTACTCCAGGATTTCGCCCTCCAACCAATTCCATGGAGGAAATCTGAGGTTCGGGGGCCAGTCATGTCAACACCCATCACAAATGAGCAGAGGCCAGATCGAGAGGCCATGAAGAGGAAGGCTCGACTAGAGCGTGAGAATGCTGCCAAATTGGGGGGAATGCAGCATTTCATTGAGAGGGAAAAAGAAATGGACATTTCTCTGTACTATGGCTATGTGATGTAGGAGATGCTGGGAGTACTGGTGCTTTTGGGTACCTGCTGTTTTCCAATAGATAGATAGATAGATAGATAGATAGATAGATAGATAGACAGACCATAGAGCGATAGATAGATCATAGATAGGTAGGTAGATAGATAGATAAATAGAAATTTCTCAATGTTGGTGTATTTTATAACCTAATAAAATTGAATAAGTATTATAAATTAGCATTTAATAATAAAGAAGTATTTTGTGTTTTGAGATGCTGTGAACTGTGCTCTTTCTTGGTGGGTATGAGGACCAAAGGCTGCATGATAAGGAAAGAATTGGAAGCTGGATCGGTGAATGAGGGTCAGGGGGTAAGCACTGTGGGAAGAAAGGAACTTGGGCCATGGCCAGAAAGGCCAAAAACGGGGAGAGGTTATGGATCTATAAAGAGAAGCAGGAGGTGGGTATATGGCAGAAGTGAGAAGCAGGATCTGAGATTAGTGTTAAAAGAGGAAAATCTGAATAGAGTTGAGAGGGCAGAAGCTGAGTCTAGGTTGACCAGGAGAAATGTCAAAAGTCTCTTGGGAAGTTGGCCTTATGTCTCATGACCACTAGATAAGTATTTCAGAAAACAGATTCAGGACACATTTCCTATGGGTATGGGTTGCCTTATGCATATATGATGGTGGTTGGGGAAAGTGAGAACAAATTAGGGGAATCTACCAGATGAGTGGCAAGGGCTTAGAGTTATCCCGGGGCAGCTGATAACAGGGGCCTACAGAAGTGAATGTCTGCAGCAGGAGGCCCACCCAGGACAGGACGTGGGAAATAAATTATCATTGACTCCACACCTATGCCCAGGCCCATGAATACACCACTTCAGTTAACCTTCACAACATGCAAGGCCAGAATACCTGTGTCACTTTACCTGAGAGGTTCAGTAATGGGCTGAGGTCACACTGCATGCAGTAGAGTAAAGCCTCCATTTGAGGTCTATCCCTGAAGGCTTCAGTATTTGCAAGTGGCCATAGGTCACCTACCTGGCTTTCAGAACACAGCATCCAGAGCCTCCTGGTGCATGAGATCAAACATCAGAAGAAGCCTAAACATTAACTTGAAGGGTAAGCTAGGGCTTCCTGCATGATCCCAGGCTGCACATGCCGCCTTGTCTAAACACCACCATCAACTGAGCAAAGCCCAAGAGAAAAATCCTGGGAAGCATCCATGTCCACTGGCAAGAGCAATAGGCACACTGAGTCGCAGGTGACGAGCCCCCTAACTGCAGTAGCTAGGGATTCCCATGATTACCATGGGAACACCGAAAAGGAGAGACTGGTTTGGATTGCAGATATTTAGCTCGTAGTGTTATTCTCATATTACATATTAGTATCAGGATTTTGGCAATGTAATGCAGGATTCCAAGAGGGAAAGCCTTGAAAAAATTTATAATTTTAAGCCATATCTCTACACTGCAACACTTCTCACAATTTCTTCTCAGGTAAGAATGCACCATCTTTGAAAAAAATCTTCCTATCTAATAATAGACAAACATGGTAATTATCCATACATCCGTTATGCTTCCCATTGGCTAATCAGGGCGATATGCAAATTATCTGCCAACAAACATAGTGGCTGGCAGCCAGGCAGCTGAAGCGAACATGAGGCTTGCTTGCTCCAGTGATGGAGCTAGCCAAGGTGCCTGGCCTGCCGCAGCCGGGCTCTGAGCTCCAGTCTAAGCAACAATGTTGCAATTATAGAAGCTAAACAAACCCCAGGTATCTGCTTTCAGCCAGCCAGCCTACGAGCTGCAGCCGCAACAAAGCTTCAATTACAGAAGGTAAATAAATCCCAGAATATAAAAAAAAAAAAAAAAAAGGAAAAAGGAGTGACTGGGAGCTTCTGTTGCCGGTTTGGCCCGCCTGAAAACAGGCCTCAGCCCCTCATCCAGGCTGGCCAGGCACCCCAGTGGGGACCCCCACCCTAAAGGGGGTGTGAGCAGCCTGAAAACACCCATCAGCCCCTCACCCAGCCTGGCCAGGCACCCATGCTGGACCCCCACCCTGATCCGGGACACCATTCTGGGCAAACCAGCCGGCCCCCACCCGTGCACCAGGCCTCTATCCTATATAGCAGGGGTCCTCAAACTTTTGAAACGGGGGGCTAGTTCACTGTCCCTCAGACCATTGGAGGGCCGGAGTATAGTTTAAAAAAAAACACTATGAACAAATTCCTATGCACACTGCACATATCTTATTTTGAAGCAAAAAGACAAAACGGGAACAATTACAATATTTTTATTTGCATGTGGCCCGCGGGCCGTAGTGTGAGCACCCCTGCTATATAGTAAGAGGGTAATATGCAAATTGACCCTAACAGCAGATAGACTGGGAATGACTGGTCACTATGACACACACTGACCTCCAGGGGGCAGACGCTCAATGCAGGAGCTGCCCCCTGGTGGTCAGTGCGCTCCCACAGGGGGAGCTCTGCTCAGCCACAAGCCAGGCTGATGGCTGCCAGTACAGCGGTGGTGGTGGGAGCCTCTCCTGCCTCCTCAGCAGCGCTAAGGATGTCCGACTGCAGCTTAGGTCTGCTCCCCGCTGGCAAGTGGACATCCCCTGAGGGCTGCCAGGCTGCCAGAGGGATGTCTGATTGCCATCTTAGGCCCAATCCCCCCAGAGAGCAGGCCTCAGCCAGCAGGGGGTCATCCCCCGAGGGGTCCCAGACTGAGAGAGGGCACTGGTCGGGCTGAGGGGACCGCCCACCCGAGTGCACAAACCTTTGTGCACCGGGCCTCTAGTATCTCCGAAGATGAAATGTTGGCCTATAAATGAAATATGTGTCTTTGGAGATTCCATCTATAGGAGCTATCTTCTTGTGGCCTCTTGGCCTCTTGGATCACACACTTCTTACACAATGGAAGTAAAAAGCCCAAGGCAGATTGATCCAGGCACCCTACACGCTTACCATCAAGAGAAACTACTAGATCCATAGACTTCCTCCCCCAAGCCAGCTTAATCCATAGATAGTGTGGGGTAAAGTAGGTTTACAGTTGAGTATGGGAAACATAGACTTTATGGTTGTATGATTATATATACATAATTGTACTATTTTCCACACACACAACTGTAAACCTACTTTTGCCCCACCCTGTAGAAGACTGGGTTAGCAACACAGCACTGTCTTCTCACAGTAACAAGAGGGTTACTGAGAAAAGCACTAACCAGGGGAAGAACAGCAGAGGACACCCAGGCCACACTGGGCTGACCGTGCACATCTGTTCCTTTTGTTTGTGTGCACAGCATAACTCACCACAGTGTCCTTTCTCACAGACCCCTTTTTAAGTTTCTCCACAAAATCCATCAGATCAAGTTACTTCATGATGCTTCAAGATAAACTCGTCAACGGAGAAATACGCAACATGTCTTACCATGGTGGAATCTTTGAAAATAAGACCAGGGTGCTGCTGGGAATGCAGACTGGTGCAGTCACTGTGAAAAACACTAAAGAGTTTCCTCAAAAAATAAAAAGAACTTTCATTTGCACTAGTGATCCCATTTCTAGGAATATATCCTAAGAAACCAGAAACACCAACCAAAAAGAATATATGCCCACCTATGTTCAAAGCAGCACAAATTTAAGTAGCTAAGACTTGGAAAACAGCCCAAGTCCCCAGAGCAGATGAGTGGATAAAACAGCAGTGGTACATTTACACAATGAAATACTAGGCGGCTGTAAAAAAAGAAAGAACTCTTACCATTTGCAAAGCATGGATAGACCTGGAGAGTATTATGCTAAGCTAAACAAGCCAGAGAAAGACAGGTAATACATAATCTCACTCATATGTGGAATCTAATGAACAAAATAAACTGATGAGCAAAGTAGACCTAGAGATATAGAAGCATGGAACAGATTGACAAAATTTAGAGGGAAGGTGGGGGTGTGGGTGTGGTGTGATGAACTGGGGAACTTGTATGCATGTATGCATAGCCCATGGACACAGAAAATGGAGTGGTGAAGGTAGAAGGCGGGATGGCAGGGGTGGGGTGGGTGGAGGGGTTCAATGGAGGGAACACCAAAATAGAAAATAAAGGGGACATCTCTAATACAACAATAAATATGAATCAATAAATAAAAAGTACGACTAGGAAAAAAACAAATGAACAAAACCAGAGCATTGACACACAGCATAAAGACAATCTGTGTTCTGCAAACACACCAATGATTGATATGATTGAGCTAATATGACATAAAAGAAAATGAAAATATATTGAAGATTATAATTGTAGTGAGCAAAATTCCTTGCATTTGCTGCACTAGATAAGTTGTGTATACATGTAAATTGTCTGTTCTCTTAATACAAAATGAGACCAAAATGTGTCAACGTACTATTCACAGAACCTAAAACATCCACATGAATCTCTCTTGTCCTGTACAATTTCACTTTGCCTGCCCCCTAGTCTCCAAGAATGTCCTTGTCTTTCTCTAACTCGTCTCCTCGTCACTTTTGCCTGGCTTTGCACCCAAGCATGGCAGACAGAGAATCCTAGAGGCCCAAAGTTCTACAGTGGCTGTTTGCAAAGGGGGAGGAGACTGCAGTAACTGCCACACTGGATACACTTTATGAGAGAAGGAGAAGGGAAAATATCGTGAAGGCCTCTCACATGTGATAGAGCAGGATGGCAGGATGCCTACATGGCCCAAGGAACCAGAGGGAGCAAATTACGGGCAGAAGAAGTGCAACCAAAGGCTGGAAGAGGAAAGGTTTGCAGTCAGCTGACTCCTAGCTCTTTGGTCGTTGCTTGTAATGGACAGAGTCCATTGGGGGAAGCACCAGACACTACAAAGAAGACCCTGCTGCTGGAAGTGGACAGGAAGTAACAGCCAGGAGTGTTTGCATGCAAGATCAAAGCTTGTCTACAAACAATGCCGACAGTGAAGAAGGAGAAAAAATGAGAGTGGTAGGAGATGCAAGTCAACCTGGGCTGGCCCAGCCCAACCCAGAGAAGGTAGGATTCAAGGAGAAGAAACTACAAGAGAAGAGCCTTGGACCACATCATTCTGCACAAAATACACTCAAGAAACTTCATTTTACTGTTCAACCAACGGACAGGACAGAAAGAGCTCCTTAATCCCTTCCTTTTCTCCTCAAAAGCCACAGTAAATTCACTTATGAGATAGATTGGTATGATTTCAGAACAACTGTAAGTGTGCAACCTAGATGTCCCTTTCCATTCTCTCTAAGGATATTCGCAATATATAAAATGATAAACATGTTATACAATGGAATATGGAGAATACAAGTAACTAGTAGTGAATTATATTCATGAATGTCTGTAACAAACATTGAGATTATTTCCCTGACATAAGAGCCTGGGGAAAGTGAGACTATCACAGCTGTATTGTCATCTAGCCCATGTGTCCTGAGAGCTCAGCCATTTAGGTGTTGGTTTAGCTGCCCTACAGCTCCCTCTATCCAATCCTGTCTTCTTGGGAACCTGACCTCCCGATTGGCTCTCTCATCCCTTTAAACTGCCTGATTTGTGACATCATTCTCCCACCAAGCCTACCACCGCCTGGTAGAACCTTGGGGTGCCCATGGAGTTGTCTGTAAATAAATTTGGATCATCGCAACTGACCAGGGACCAGTAACTGGTGACCAGTGACCAGTGGCCAGTATGACCAGTGACCTTCGTACTGGACACATGTGCTCTTTGGCTTCAGCCACTGAGGTATCTTCATTCCTTGCATCTACAGTTGATATTTGCTCTTCTTCTCTGACCATGTCAGGTAAGGAAAGAACCTTTTTGAAGTTTTTCATTGGACTGTTATTTGTACCTAAATTTAGCAACAGTGTCAAAAGAGCATAGAGTAATTTGGGGAAATATGATATAGAAGTCTGCAGACCTAATTTCAGTTTAGATTTTGACATCTACAAGCAATGTGACTTTGGACAAGTCACTGAATCTCTCACAAAAAATGATTTTTTTCCTCATTTGCAACATTCGGATGTTAGATTGGTTGTGGACTCTAATCCCTTCCTTTTCTAATATGGAGTTTTAAAGAACACTCCTGTTGACAATGAAATCAAGACTTCTTGACAGTGTTTCAACAGCAAAACCTAAGTCATGTAGAAAACTAGCAATGTGTAAAGATCGCCAACCACCAAGGTTTCAACTTTAGTATTTTAAATTGAGTGCTGTTCCAAAAGTAATACTCATGTGGTTTTGGAGTTTTCTATCTAAAATAGGATAACAGAGGAAATAGGGAGAGAGGATGGAGAGTACTTGGCTATAGGAAGGCAAGTATTTCAATGTAAAAAAATTAGAACTGGTTTCGTCAGCACAGGACAACAGGAACCAAGAGGGAGGGAAAAACACAAGCAGGAAGGAGGGGAAAGTATGAAAATGAACAAGGAGAACATGAAAGAGCTCATGAGAACAAAAAGAGTAGTTTGGAATGGAATATTGGAGGGAACCAAAGATTTTAAATGAAAGCAGAAAGAGCATAGGGTGAAATCAGCTCGGAGTAGGGCAAAGTAATGTGGATCTCAGCAAATGCTTACACTGATAGAATAGGAAAGAAAGTAAGGCTGGAGTAGGGTACCACTAGCCAAAGCAGTGTAGCAAAACAATCCTATTCAGTTGCCTGTTTTCTTATTGCCTCTCTGAACACAGATGGCACGTGACAGTCTGCAATATAAACATTTAAAAATGTATTTCAGAAATGATGTGTCTTATATACAAGAAACTAAGAAAGGTGATTATCTAGGGCCGTGGTCGGCAAACTGCGGCTGGCGAGCCACATGTGGCTCTTTGGCCCCTTGAGTGTGGCTCGTCCTAAGCCTTAGGAGTACCCTAATAACGTTAATAACAAGGTACCTACCTATATAGTTTAAGTTTAAAAAATTTGGCTCTCAAACAAATTTCAATCGTGGTACTGTTGATATTTGGATCTGTTGACTAATGAGTTTGCCAACCACTGATTTAGGGCATTGGAAATAACAGAATTTTCAGTGTTTCAATTCATTCTGATTTTTAAACTATGACAATGTTTTGTCTGGTAAAAAAAAATAATTTCAGACCTAAAAGAGAGATATGTCCTAAATAGAATCAGAAAGAATACACCCTTTGTTTGATTAGTACGTTCGAAGTCAAAGATGCCCTTCATCTTCAAAGTTATTTTCTTCCTAACGCAGAGAACACGCTGATACACAGCCATTGCCTCATTTCAGGACATAGCTACTTAAGGAAAATAAGAGAGCATCAAGCCCCGCTTCTCTAATTTCATATTTCTCAAAAAACAATTTTTTAGATTCTCTTGGGGATTCCTATATTAATGTGTGTGTTTTTTTTTAAATTGAAATCTATTGATGATGGTTAAAAGACTTTGGGTATGACATCCTTTCCTGGATGTTGAAGATGATGACAGTCTAGGTTTTAAGATAAATATAGAAACCTTCATGGTACCTTTCAACTGTTCTCTTCTCTTTGTTATTAGGTTATATTAATTGAAATACAAATATCTAATACACTAAGTATTTATTACTTACTGGGGAATAGAGAAACACAAATGATTACAATAATGGAATTCCTTTACATTTACTTTGCTCTCCGCTTTGAACTAGTATTTACTGAAATATTGGTCTGCATTTATAGGAGGCACATATACATCAACAGTGATTGCAGTGTGATGCTTGTTATGCATTTTCTACTGATATATCTCCTCTGTCCATATGTACTGGCTAAGAACTTACTCAAAATCACTTATTGTGGGTTGTTTCTGGTTAACAGTATTCACTAAAATAGAACAGGCAAGATTTACTTTTAGGATACTGATGTATGAAACAGAACTTCATTTTGTAGTAAATTTATTAGGCTTTGACGTTTGCCACGTGCCTCACTTCTTGAGAAACTCACTCTCAGATAGCCATTTTGAGGTAGGACCAGAAATCAGGCATGAAGACAGTAAGAAAGACCCTTTAAGTTTACCAACTGCATTGAGCTTCTATGAGAATTATAGGAAGAGCATGTGAAGGGCACAGGCAAAACGAGACGCTGAAGACTGTTATGACAATAGATGTGCTGTCTTCCCATGGACAAACAAACATCTGCATCAGAAGTTCTATTGCTCTTACATGTTGGCAGTGTAATGCGCAGAGTTCTGGCAAGGAAGTGGGGATGTTTAGGTTATGGAAGCAGGTACTAATACAAACATAGGGAGAGAAACGAACCGTAGTTTCCTCACTCATGACATGAGAATGCTAGAACAGGGATTCTCCAAGGACTTCTGGTTCTAAAATGCTTTAATTCTAGGAAAGAGCATACAAATCAATACTACTGTAGGTTCAAGAGCGAGATAGGTGAGGGAGTGGTTGCTTCTAGCCTAGAGAACAATGTATGAACCACCCACTTGGGTCTTGTGTACATTTTTGCTCAAGTTTTTATATTCTATATAAAAGCCTAAGCGACTGAATGACCAAACGACTGAATGACCAGTCGACTGGCCGCTATGACACGCACTGACCACCAGGGGCAAACGCTCAACGCAGGAGCTGCCCCCTGGTGGTCAGTGTGCTCCCACAGTGGGAGCACCGCTCAGCTGAATGATGGGCACCAGAAACCTGAGCTCGTGGCTGGAGCAGCTGCAGTGGAAGGAGCCTCTCCCACCTCTGCAGCAGTGCTACCACTACCAAGCTGGGGCTGCTCAGCGCCTGGCCCTGGCTCGGGCTCCTCCCCGGTCCACCTGCTGCTTCGTGCACTACTACATCCCTCAGGCCAAAACCAGCAATCCAATATCCCCCCAGGGGCCCCGGATTGTGAGAAGGCACAGGCACGCTGAGGGACCCCACCAGTACATGATATATATATTTCCTTGACTTCAGAGAGGAAGGGGGAGGGAGAGAGAGAGAGAGAGAGAGAGAGAAACATCAATGATGAGAGAGAATCATTGATTGGCTGCCTTCTGCAGGCCCCTTACTGGGGAATCGAGCCCGCAACCTGGGCTTGTGCCCTTGACTGCAATTGAACCTGGACGCGCAGGCCAATGCTCTATCCAACTGAACCAAAACAGCTAGGGCCGAAAGCAACAGTGCTGTTGCTAATGCTGTTTTTCACACATATTGTTTATCAATCTCTTTGATTTTTTTCATCACCCTCTTGTTCCCTACAGAGAATTCCAAGAACCCACCTTTCCTTGGAATTTCCACCTCTCTGCAATGCTCTCTTCCTGTGGAGAGCAATGCAGGAAGTGTCTGCAATTTCTACAATGTCTCTGCTCCAGCCAACAGTTCACCATGGCTCCTGCCATCAGCCTCTGCCACCTCTTTCCCACCTCTCATGGGTGGTGCCTACTTTTACCAACATTCTAGCACAACCATGTTGTCTGGAATTCCAGGCCAGAGCCCTATCTCCATTCCAGCTGCTTCCAATCCTAAAGTTTTTGAGTGGGCTCTTACAGGAGACACTGAAAAGAAGTCATCATCACTCAGAAACTTCACTGTGACTGTCACTGACCAGGACACAACTGTCACCTCTATGTCTCTGGCGTCTCAGTGTGATAAACCCTCAGATGCCTATAATATGGCTCCTCAGTATCCATCACTTTCTGTCAACCTTGTTCAGGGGGCACCAATTCAGGCACAGAGCCTGTCACATCCCGACCAGGTGGGAAATCATGTGTGTTACTACAATCAAGGCACAATGGACCCTCTGCTCTCTGAAGAGGGTGGTCCCTACCTGCAGTCCTATGGCTCTGTGTCTTACACAGAGAGCAGGGCCTCCACCCCTGACCCAGGGATGGTCATGGTGCTAAAGGAGGCTCAGTCCACAAATATGATACCACCAGCCTCCACCTGTGGAATCTGCTACTCTGTGCCTCCTCATCCCATCACAAAGACAGGTTTTCAAGGTGAGTCCAAACAGTCACAAGGAAGAGGAATAAGGTCAGCATTCAAAACTAGGGTCAATCTGCAGCTGGGAAGGGGTAAGTCCTCAGACAGGTAGAATGAAAGTCCTGTGACTTTCACCACTACCACCCTCAGTCAAGGCCCTCCATTGCCAGACTCTTTATGAGGACACCTGACAGAGGTGGGAAGGTGGGAAACTAACAGCCATGGATGCTACATGTAGGAGAACTCCCAGAGCATACCAAGGGACACCACACTTTCCACTGCCCTGCATGATGAGTCCTCCTGTACGACAATGCGGCAATAAACTTCCTTGGTTTATTGTTTTAGTCTCTTTCTAAGGCCTTTCAGTACATTATTGTGATAGTGCCCATTTAACTTTCCATCACTTCCTTAGTTGACACCTGGATTTAGGATCATGTGTTCCAACATCTTGTCCAAAGCAAACAGGCTATTATCTCCCCTTGCTTATAGACTTCGTCAGGAAGAGTTCCATTCCCTGTCTTAGTCCTTGGTGTGAAGTGTTTTCATTCACTAAGGAAAGTAGAGAGAATTACAAGGGTTCCATAGGAGAATGGGAAAGATTCTTTAAAAATCACTTTTATTTTTTATTTGACTTATAACAACCCTGTGAAATGCAAAGAAAATCCTTTACAAAAAAATGACATCAAATGGTCACCATTAAGAACCAGAACAGTTGCCTTTTATCTCCTAGCACACGGTGCTGTTCATGATCCTGCAAAAGAGCTTGTAGGAATGCCTTTCCCACTGTTGGAAGGCACATGATTGTGGCAATGGTGGTGCTGAGGGAGCATCTTATTACCAGGGACTGACCGACTTCCCCTTGATTCCATTGTAGTGATGCAGACTTCCCTGGCATTGCAACTTCCAGGCCAAATATTTTATTTACCACCTACTCAAGAATTCCTCAAGTCCGGCAGTAACAGACATATCCAGGTACTTGAGAGTTATCCACCACCACAGACTGGGGACATTTCAATGGCATCCCTAGTCCAGAGTCCTAGGAATCTCCTGGCACTGCCTCCAGCTCCAAGCCAGGAACAGAAAGAGAGTAAGAATGTGGAGAATATTAAAACCAAGCTTTCCAAGCACGTGAATGGGTACCAGATCCCAACAGAAAATGAAGCTTCTCCACTGCTCCCTTTAGAAGTCCCTGACATTCCACAGGTGCTGGCCTGCACTGATCCCCTTGGCCAAGAGGAGCAGCCTGGTTGTGACAACTCTGGTTTGGCAAAGAATAGCCTGAGTCTTAAGGACCAAGGGACCCTTGAAAATGGGACTGAATCTAATGACAGTTTTGCAGACATCGACACACTGGTGGAGGGTATTCACCTTCCACAGGTCTTCACTTCCTTGGATGACCTTGATCAGCCCCAAGGACCCAAGGTGATCAAAACCAAACACACCAGGGGCCTCAAGTTGCACGAAGTGCAGAAAAAGTCAAGTGCCAGAAAGACTCACTCTGATCAGGGCAGGAAGACCAAACACAAAGCCTCTGAGTCTATCAGTGATGCTCCCAAGGCCAAGATCAAGCCCAAGAGCCCAGATTGTGTGTTTGTGGGAGAACTGGTTCCTTGCAATGCTGCAGCTGGTGGCAGGGCTCATTCGAACATGGCCAAGCAGTCTAACAGCAAACCTCAGAAAGCTGCAGCCAGCAGGACCAGCAATACTAAGAGCCATGGGCAGGAAAACACCAAAAGAAACACGGAAGACTACTCCAAGAGAACTGAGGAGAGGAAGCAGTCAGGGAACAAAGTCAAGGCAGAGGAGAAGCCAGCCATTCCCAAGATGAAGAGAAAGAAAAGTCATCCTGAGCTGCCACAAGGGGCCATCAAAAAGCCTCGCAGCAGCCTCGGTATGCACATGCTAGAGTCTGTGCAGGTTTTCCATGCACTGGGCAAGAAGAGGGATGAGAAAGCTGACCTGTCTTCCTCGCGGGCCCTGGGAAACTCAAGCAACCCCAAAGGCCCCCAGCCACGCCCAGCTACCAAACCAGGGCTGGTTACGCCCCGCGAGGGCAAAGGTCCTGGGAAAACTCAAGTCAAGTCCCCAAAACCATATGCAAGTGCTGACAAAGGGTCTCCACCTCCATCCCAGGACAAGCTGCTTTCTCCCGGGAAGGTCAAGCTGGTGCCATTGGTTTTTCCAACCATGGACAAGCCTCAAGTTCGACCTGTTCCTCGCAGGCCACAGTCTCTGGCATCACGTCGGCCTGCTGTGACCAACCCTGCCAAGCCTGCTGCAGTCAATGCATCCCTGCCAAATCCTGTATCTTTGACAGGTCCTGTCAAATCAGCTCAGCCAATATCGTCCAACTCAGCCGGACCAGGTCTGAACTACCGCGACTGCCCTAGTGTCCCTCAGCCTCCTTCTTCAAGGCCTGGGCCCTACCAAACATCATCTTGTGCTTCCTTCCAGCGGGAGCCTGTTCACTCCGCTGTGAGCCAGACCAGGACTCCGCTCAAGCCTCACCACCACTATCTACTCCAGGATTTCGCCCTCCAACCAATTCCATGGAGGAAATCTGAGGTTCGGGGGCCAGTCATGTCAACACCCATCACAAATGAGCAGAGGCCAGATCGAGAGGCCATGAAGAGGAAGGCTCAACTAGAGCGTGAGAATGCTGCCAAATTGGGGGGAATGCAGCATTTCATTGAGAAGGAAAAAGAAATGGATGTTTCTCTGTACTATGGCTATGTGATGTAGGAGATGCTGGGAGTACTGGTGCTTTTGGGTACCTGCTGTTTTCCAATAGATAGATAGATTGATAGATGGGTAGACCATAGAGCGATAGATAGATCATAGATAGGTAGGTAGATAGATAGATAGATAGAAATTTCTCGATGTTGGTGTATTTTATAACGTAATAATTTTGAATAAGTATTATAAATTAGCATTCAATAATAAAGAAGTATTTTGTGTTTTGAGATGCTGTGAACTGTGCTCTTTCTTTGGTGGGTATGAGGATCAAAGGCTGCATGATAAGGAAAGAACTGGAAGTTGGATCGGTGAATGAGCGTCGGGGGTAAGCACTGTGGGAAGAAAGGAACTTGGGCCATGGCCAGAAAGGCAAACACGGGGAGAGGTTATGGATCTATAAAGAGAAGCAGGAGGTGGGTGTATGGCAGAAGTGAGAAGCAGGATCTGAGATTAGTGTTAAAAGAGGAAAATTTGAATAGAGATGAGAGGGCAGAAGCTGAGTCTAGGTTGACCAGGAGAAATGTGAAAAGTCTCTTGGGAAGTTGGCCTTATGTCTCATGACCACTAGATAAGTATTTCAGAAAACAGATTCAGGACACATTTCCTATGGGTATGGGTTGCCTTATGCATATATGATGGTGGTTGGGGAAAGTGAGAACAAATTAGGGGAATCTACCAGATGAGTGGCAAGGGCTTAGAGTTATCCCGGGGCAGCTGATAACAGGGGCCTACAGAAGTGAATGTCTGCAGTAGGAGGCCCACCCAGGACAGGACGTGGGAAATAAATTATCATTGACTCCACACCTATGCCCAGGCCCATGAATACACCACTTCAGTTAACCTTCACAACATGCAAGGCCAAAATACCTGTGTCACTTTACCTGAGAGGTTCAGTAATGGGCTGAGGTCACACTGCATGCAGGAGAGTAAAGCCTCCATTTGAGGCCTATCTCTGAAGGCTTCAGTATTTGCAAGTGGCCATAGGTCACCTACCTGGCTTTCAGAACACAGCATCCAGAGCCTCCTGGTGCATGAGATCAAACATCAGAAGAAGCCTAAACATTAACTTGAAGGGTAAGCTAGGGCTTCCTGCATGATCCCAGGCTGCACATGCCGCCTTGTCTAAACACCACCATCAACTGAGCAAAGCCCAAGAGAAAAATCCTGGGAAGCATCCATGTCCACTGGCAAGAGCTATAGGCACACTGAATAGCAGGTGACGAGCCCCCTTACTGCAGTAGCTAGGGATTCCCATGATTACCATGGGAACACCGAAAAGGAGAGATTGGTTTGGAGTGCAGATATTCAGCTCGTAGTGTTAGTCTCATATTACATATTAGTATCAGGATTTTGGCAATGTAATGCAGGATTCCAAGAGGGAAAGCCTTGAAAAAATTTATAATTTTAAGCCATATCTCTACACTGCAACACTTCTCACAATTTCTTCTCAGGTAAGAATGCACCATCTTTGAAAAAAATCTTCCTATCTAATAATAGACAAACATGGTAATTATCCACACATCCGTTATGCTTCCCATTGGCGAATCAGGGCGATATGCAAATTACCTGCCAACAAACATAGCAGCTGGCAGCCAGGCAGCTGAAGCGAACATGAGGCTTGCTTGCTCCAGTGATGGAGCTAGCCAAGGTGCCTGGCCTGCCGCAGCCGGGCTCTGAGCTCCAGTCTAAGCAACAATGTTGCAATTATAGAAGCTAAACAAACCCCAGGTATCTGCTTTCAGCCAGCCAGCCTACGAGCTGCAGCCGCAACAAAGCTTCAATTACAGAAGGTAAATAAATCCCAGAATATAAAAAAAAAAAAAAAAAAGGAAAAAGGAGTGACTGGGAGCTTCTGTTGCCGGTTTGGCCCGCCTGAAAACAGGCCTCAGCCCCTCATCCAGGCTGGCCAGGCACCCCAGTGGGGACCCCCACCCTAAAGGGGGTGTGAGCAGCCTGAAAACACCCATCAGCCCCTCACCCAGCCTGGCCAGGCACCCATGCTGGACCCCCACCCTGATCCGGGACACCATTCTGGGCAAACCAGCCGGCCCCCACCCGTGCACCAGGCCTCTATCCTATATAGCAGGGGTCCTCAAACTTTTGAAACGGGGGGCTAGTTCACTGTCCCTCAGACCATTGGAGGGCCGGAGTATAGTTTAAAAAAAAACACTATGAACAAATTCCTATGCACACTGCACATATCTTATTTTGAAGCAAAAAGACAAAACGGGAACAATTACAATATTTTTATTTGCATGTGGCCCGCGGGCCGTAGTGTGAGCACCCCTGCTATATAGTAAGAGGGTAATATGCAAATTGACCCTAACAGCAGATAGACTGGGAATGACTGGTCACTATGACACACACTGACCTCCAGGGGGCAGACGCTCAATGCAGGAGCTGCCCCCTGGTGGTCAGTGCGCTCCCACAGGGGGAGCTCTGCTCAGCCACAAGCCAGGCTGATGGCTGCCAGTACAGCGGTGGTGGTGGGAGCCTCTCCTGCCTCCTCAGCAGCGCTAAGGATGTCCGACTGCAGCTTAGGTCTGCTCCCCGCTGGCAAGTGGACATCCCCTGAGGGCTGCCAGGCTGCCAGAGGGATGTCTGATTGCCATCTTAGGCCCAATCCCCCCAGAGAGCAGGCCTCAGCCAGCAGGGGGTCATCCCCCGAGGGGTCCCAGACTGAGAGAGGGCACTGGTCGGGCTGAGGGGACCGCCCACCCGAGTGCACAAACCTTTGTGCACCGGGCCTCTAGTATCTCCGAAGATGAAATGTTGGCCTATAAATGAAATATGTGTCTTTGGAGATTCCATCTATAGGAGCTATCTTCTTGTGGCCTCTTGGCCTCTTGGATCACACACTTCTTACACAATGGAAGTAAAAAGCCCAAGGTAGATTGATCCAGGCACCCTAAACGCTTACCATCAAGAGAAACTACTAGATCCATACACTTCCTCCCCCAAGCCAGCTTAATCCATAGATAGCGTGGGGTAAAGTAGGTTTACAGTTGAGTATGGGAAACACAGAGTTTATGGTTGTATGATTATTTATACATAATTGTACTATTTTCCACACACACACAACTGTAAACCTACTTTTGCCCACCCTGTAGAAGCCTGGGTTAGCAACACAGCACTGTCTTCTCACAGTAACAAGAGGGTTAGTGAGAAAAGCACTAACCAGGGGAAGAACAGCAGAGGACACCCAGGCCACACTGGGCTGACCGCACACATCTGTTCCTTTTGTTTGTGTGCACAGAATAACTCACCACAATGTCCTTTCTCACAGACCCCTTTTTAAGTTTCTCCACAAAATCCATCAGATCAAGTTACTTCATGATGCTTCAAGATAAACTCGTCAACGAAGAAATACGCAACATGTCTTACCATGGTGGAATCTTTGAAAATAAGACCAGGGTGCTGCTGGGAATGCAGACTGGTGCAGTCACTGTGAAAAACACTAAAGAGTTTCCTCAAAAAATAAAAAGAACTTTCATTTGCACTAGTGATCCCATTTCTAGGAATATATCCTAAGAAACCAGAAACACCAACCAAAAAGAATATATGCCCACCTATGTTCAAAGCAGCACAAATTTAAGTAGCTAAGCCTTGGAAAACAGCCCCAAGTCCCCATGAGCAGATGAGTGGATAAAGCAGCCGTGGTACATTTACACAATGAAATACTAGGCGGCTGTAAAAAAAGAAAGAACTCTTACCATTTGCAAAGCATGGATAGACCTGGAGAGTATATGCTAAGATAAACAAGCCAGAGAAAGACAGGTATTACATAATCTCACTCATATGTGGAATCTAATGAACAAAATAAACTGATGAGCAAAGTAGACCTAGAGATATAGAAGCATGGAACAGATTGACAAAATTTAGAGGGAAGGTGGGGGTGTGGGTGTGGTGTGATGAACTGGGGAACTTGTATGCATGTATGCATAGCCCATGGACACAGAAAATGGAGTGGTGAAGGTAGAAGGCGGGATGGCAGGGGTGGGGTGGGTGGAGGGGTTCAATGGAGGGAAAACCAAAATAGAAAATAAAGGGGACATCTCTAATACAACAATAAATATGAATCAATAAATAAAAAGTACGACTAGCAACAAAACAAATGAACAAAACCAGAGCATTGACACACAGCATAAAGACAATCTGTGTTCTGCAAACACACCAATGATTGATATGATTGAGCTAATATGACATAAAAGAAAATGAAAATATATTGAAGATTATAATTGTAGTGAGCAAAATTCCTTGCATTTGCTGCACTAGATAAGTTGTGTATACATGTAAATTGTCTGTTCTCTTAATACAAAATGAGACCAAAATGTGTCAACGTACTATTCACAGAACCTAAAACATCCACATGAATCTCTCTTGTCCTGTACAATTTCACTTTGCCTGCCCCCTAGTCTCCAAGAATGTCCTTGTCTTTCTCTAACTCGTCTCCTCGTCACTTTTGCCTGGCTTTGCACCCAAGCATGGCAGACAGAGAATCCTAGAGGCCCAAAGTTCTACAGTGGCTGTTTGCAAAGGGGGAGGAGACTGCAGTAACTGCCACACTGGATACACTTTATGAGAGAAGGAGAAGGGAAAATATCGTGAAGGCCTCTCACATGTGATAGAGCAGGATGGCAGGATGCCTACATGGCCCAAGGAACCAGAGGGAGCAAATTACGGGCAGAAGAAGTGCAACCAAAGGCTGGAAGAGGAAAGGTTTGCAGTCAGCTGACTCCTAGCTCTTTGGTCGTTGCTTGTAATGGACAGAGTCCATTGGGGGAAGCACCAGACACTACAAAGAAGACCCTGCTGCTGGAAGTGGACAGGAAGTAACAGCCAGGAGTGTTTGCATGCAAGATCAAAGCTTGTCTACAAACAATGCTGACAGTGAAGAAGGAGAAAAAATGAGAGTGGTAGGAGATGCAAGTCAACCTGGGCTGGCCCAGCCCAACCCAGAGAAGGTAGGATTCAAGGAGAAGAAACTACAAGAGAAGAGCCTTGAACCACATCATTCTGCACAAAATACACTCAAGAAACTTCATTTTACTGTTCAACCAATGGACAGGACAGAAAGAGCTCCTTAATCCCTTCCTTTTCTCCTCAAAAGCCACAGTAAATTCACTTATGAGATAGATTGGTATGATTTCAGAACAACTGTAAGTGTGCAACCTAGATGTCCCTTTCCATTCTCTCTAAGGATATTCGCAATATATAAAATGATAAACATGTTATACAATGGAATATGGAGAATACAAGTAACTAGTAGTGAATTATATTCATGAATGTCTGTAACAAACATTGAGATTATTTCCCTGACATAAGAGCCTGGGGAAAGTGAGACTATCACAGCTGTATTGTCATCTAGCCCATGTGTCCTGAGAGCTCAGCCATTTAGGTGTTGGTTTAGCTGCCCTACAGCTCCCTCTATCCAATCCTGTCTTCTTGGGAACCTGACCTCCCGATTGGCTCTCTCATCCCTTTAAACTGCCTGATTTGTGACATCATTCTCCCACCAAGCCTACCACCGCCTGGTAGAACCTTGGGGTGCCCATGGAGTTGTCTGTAAATAAATTTGGATCATCGCAACTGACCAGGGACCAGTAACTGGTGACCAGTGACCAGTGGCCAGTATGACCAGTGACCTTCGTACTGGACACATGTGCTCTTTGGCTTCAGCCACGGAGGTATCTTCATTCCTTGCATCTACAGTTGATATTTGCTCTTCTTCTCTGACCATGTCAGGTAAGGAAAGAACCTTTTTGAAGTTTTTCATTGGACTGTTATTTGTACCTACATTTAGCAACAGTGTCAAAAGAGCATAGAGTAATTTGGGGAAATATGATATAGAAGTCTGCAGACCTAATTTCAGTTTAGATTTTGACATCTACAAGCAATGTGACTTTGGACAAGTCACTGAATGTCTCACAAAAAATGATTTTTTTCCTCATTTGCAACATTCGGATGTTAGATTGGTTGTGGACTCTAATCCCTTCCTTTTCTAAAATGGAGTTTTAAAGAACACTCCTGTTGACAATGAAATCAAGACTTCTTGACAGTGTTTCAACAGCAAAACCTAAGTCATGTAGAAAACTAGCAATGTGTAAAGATCGCCAACCACCAAGGTTTCAACTTTAGTATTTTAAATTGAGTGCTGTTCCAAAAGTAATACTCATGTGGTTTTGGAGTTTTCTATCTAAAATAGGATAACAGAGGAAATAGGGAGAGAGGATGGAGAGTACTTGGCTATAGGAAGGCAAGTATTTCAATGTAAAAAAATTAGAACTGGTTTCGTCAGCACAGGACAACAGGAACCAAGAGGGAGGGAAAAACACAAGCAGGAAGGAGGGGAAAGTATGAAAATGAACAAGGAGAACATGAAAGAGCTCATGAGAACAAAAAGAGTAGTTTGGAATGGAATATTGGAGGGAACCAAAGATTTTAAATGAAAGCAGAAAGAGCATAGGGTGAAATCAGCTCGGAGTAGGGCAAAGTAATGTGGATCTCAGCAAATGCTTACACTGATAGAATAGGAAAGAAAGTAAGGCTGGAGTAGGGTACCACTAGCCAAAGCAGTGTAGCAAAACAATCCTATTCAGTTGCCTGTTTTCTTATTGCCTCTCTGAACACAGATGGCACGTGACAGTTTGCAATATTAACATTTAAAAATGTATTTCAGAAATGATGTGTCTTATATACAAGAAACTAAGAAAGGTGATTATCTAGGGCCGTGGTCGGCAAACTGCGGCTGGCGAGCCACATGTGGCTCTTTGGCCCCTTGAGTGTGGCTCGTCCTAAGCCTTAGGAGTACCCCAATAAAGTTAATAACAAGGTACCTACCTATATAGTTTAAGTTTAAAAACTTTGGCTCTCAAAAGAAATTTCAATCGTGGTACTGTTGATATTTGGATCTGTTGACTAATGAGTTTGCCGACCACTGATTTAGGGCATTGGAAATAACAGAATTTTCAGTGTTTCAATTCATTCTGATTTTTAAACTATGACAATGTTTTGTCTGGTAAAAAAAAATAATTTCAGACCTAAAAGAGAGATATGTCCTAAATAGAATCAGAAAGAATACACCCTTTGTTTGATTAGTACGTTCGAAGTCAAAGATGCCCTTCATCTTCAAAGTTATTTTCTTCCTAACGCAGAGAACACGCTGATACACAGCCATTGCCTCATTTCAGGACATAGCTACTTAAGGAAAATAAGAGAGCATCAAGCCCAGCTTCTCTAATTTCATATTTCTCAAAAAACAATTTTTTAGATTCTCTTGGGGATTCCTATATTAATGTGTGTGTTTTTTTTTAAATTGAAATCTATTGATGATGGTTAAAAGACTTTGGGTATGACATCCTTTCCTGGATGTTGAAGATGATGACAGTCTAGGTTTTAAGATAAATATAGAAACCTTCATGGTACCTTTCAACTGTTCTCTTCTCTTTGTTATTAGGTTATATTAATTGAAATACAAATATCTAATACACTAAGTATTTATTACTTACTGGGGAATAGTCAGAGAAACACAAATGATTACAATAATGGAATTCCTTTACATTTACTTTGCTCTCCGCTTTGAACTAGTATTTACTGAAATATTGGTCTGCATTTATAGGAGGCACATATACATCAACAGTGATTGCAGTGTGATGCTTGTTATGCATTTTCTACTGATATATCTCCTCTGTCCATATGTACTGGCTAAGAACTTACTCAAAATCACTTATTGTGGGTTGTTTCTGGTTAACAGTATTCACTAAAATAGAACAGGCAAGATTTACTTTTAGGATACTGATGTATGAAACAGAACTTCATTTTGTAGTAAATTTATTAGGCTTTGACGTTTGCCACGTGCCTCACTTCTTGAGAAACTCACTCTCAGATAGCCATTTTGAGGTAGGACCAGAAATCAGGCATGAAGACAGTAAGAAAGACCCTTTAAGTTTACCAACTGCATTGAGCTTCTATGAGAATTATAGGAAGAGCATGTGAAGGGCACAGGCAAAACGAGACGCTGAAGACTGTTATGACAATAGATGTGCTGTCTTCCCATGGACAAACAAACATCTGCATCAGAAGTTCTATTGCTCTTACATGTTGGCAGTGTAATGCGCAGAGTTCTGGCAAGGAAGTGGGGATGTTTAGGTTATGGAAGCAGGTACTAATACAAACATAGGGAGAGAAACGAACCGTAGTTTCCTCACTCATGACATGAGAATGCTAGAACAGGGATTCTCCAAGGACTTCTGGTTCTAAAATGCTTTAATTCTAGGAAAGAGCATACAAATCAATACTACTGTAGGTTCAAGAGCGAGATAGGTTAGGGAGTGGTTGCTTCTAGCCTAGAGAACAATGTATGAACCACCCACTTGGGTCTTGTGTACATTTTTGCTCAAGTTTTTATATTCTATATAAAAGCCTAAGCGACTGAATGACCAAACGACTGAATGACCAGTCGACTGGCCGCTATGACACGCACTGACCACCAGGGGCAAACGCTCAACGCAGGAGCTGCCCCCTGGTGGTCAGTGTGCTCCCACAGTGGGAGCACCGCTCAGCTGAATGATGGGCACCAGAAACCTGAGCTCGTGGCTGGAGCAGCTGCAGTGGAAGGAGCCTCTCCCACCTCTGCAGCAGTGCTACCACTACCAAGCTGGGGCTGCTCAGCGCCTGGCCCTGGCTCGGGCTCCTCCCCGGTCCACCTGCTGCTTCGTGCACTACTACATCCCTCAGGCCAAAACCAGCAATCCAATATTCCCCCAGGGGCCCCGGATTGTGAGAAGGCACAGGCACGCTGAGGGACCCCACCAGTACATGATATATATATTTCCTTGACTTCAGAGAGGAAGGGGGAGGGAGAGAGAGAGAGAGAGAGAGAGAGAAACATCAATGATGAGAGAGAATCATTGATTGGCTGCCTTCTGCAGGCCCCTTACTGGGGAATCGAGCCCGCAACCTGGGCTTGTGCCCTTGACTGCAATTGAACCTGGACTCGCAGGCCAATGCTCTATCCAACTGAACCAAAACAGCTAGGGCCGAAAGCAACAGTGCTGTTGCTAATGCTGCTTTTCACACATATTGTTTATCAATCTCTTTGATTTTTTCCATCACCCTCTTGTTCCCTACAGAGAATTCCAAGAACCCACCTTTCCTTGGAATTTCCACCTCTCTGCAATGCTCTCTTCCTGTGGAGAGCAATGCAGGAAGTGTCTGCAATTTCTACAATGTCTCTGCTCCAGCCAACAGTTCACCATGGCTCCTGCCATCAGCCTCTGCCACCTCTTTCCCACCTCTCATGGGTGGTGCCTACTTTTACCAACATTCTAGCACAACCATGTTGTCTGGAATTCCAGGCCAGAGCCCTATCTCCATTCCAGCTGCTTCCAATCCTAAAGTTTTTGAGTGGGCTCTTACAGGAGACACTGAAAAGAAGTCATCATCACTCAGAAACTTCACTGTGACTGTCACTGACCAGGACACAACTGTCACCTCTATGTCTCTGGCGTCTCAGTGTGATGAACCCTCAGATGCCTATAATATGGCTCCTCAGTATCCATCACTTTCTGTCAACCTTGTTCAGGGGGCACCAATTCAGGCACAGAGCCTGTCACATCCCGACCAGGTGGGAAATCATGTGTGTTACTACAATCAAGGCACAATGGACCCTCTGCTCTCTGAAGAGGGTGGTCCCTACCTGCAGTCCTATGGCTCTGTGTCTTACACAGAGAGCAGGGCCTCCACCCCTGACCCAGGGATGGTCATGGTGCTAAAGGAGGCTCAGTCCACAAATATGATACCACCAGCCTCCACCTGTGGAATCTGCTACTCTGTGCCTCCTCATCCCATCACAAAGACAGGTTTTCAAGGTGAGTCCAAACAGTCACAAGGAAGAGGAATAAGGTCAGCATTCAAAACTAGGGTCAATCTGCAGCTGGGAAGGGGTGAGTTCTCAGACAGGTAGAATGAAAGTCCTGTGACTTTCACCACTACCACCCTCAGTCAAGGCCCTCCATTGCCAGACTCTTTATGAGGACACCTGACAGAGGTGGGAAGGTGGGAACCTAACAGCCATGGATGCTACATGTAGGACAACTCCCAGAGCATACCAAGGGACACCACACTTTCCACTGCCCTGCATGATGAGTCCTCCTGTACGACAATGCGGCAATAAACTTCCTTGGTTTATTGTTTTAGTCTCTTTCTAAGGCCTTTCAGTACATTATTGTGATAGTGCCCATTTAACTTTCCATCACTTCCTTAGTTGACACCTGGATTTAGGATCATGTGTTCCAACATCTTATCCAA
Source organism: Myotis nattereri (assembly GCF_964212035.1). Taxonomy (NCBI): domain Eukaryota; kingdom Metazoa; phylum Chordata; class Mammalia; order Chiroptera; family Vespertilionidae; genus Myotis; species Myotis nattereri. Next base: position 23,210,199 of record NC_138081.1, read on the forward strand.
AGCAAACAGGCTATTATCTCCCCTTGCTTATAGACTTCGTCAGGAAGAGTTCCATTCCCTGTCTTAGTCCTTGGTGTGAAGTGTTTTCATTCACTCAGGAAAGTAGAGAGAATTACAAGGGTTCCATAGGAGAATGGGAAAGATTCTTTAAAAATCACTTTTATTTTTTATTTGACGTATAACAACCCTGTGAAATGCAAAGAAAATCCTTTAAAAAAACTGACATCAAATGGTCACCATTAAGAACCAGAACAGTTGCCTTTTATCTCCTAGCACACGGTCCTGTTCATGATCCTGCAAAAGAGCTTGTAGGAATGCCTTTCCCACTGTTGGAAGGCACATGATTGTTGCAATGGTGGTGCTGAGGGAGCATCTTACTACCAGGGACTGACCGACTCCCCCTTGATTCCATTGTAGTGATGCAGACTTCCCTGGCATTGCAACTTCCAGGCCAAATATTTTATTTACCACGTACTCAAGAATTCCTCAAGTCCGGCAGTAACAGACATATCCAGGTACTTGAGAGTTATCCACCACCACAGACTGGGGACATTTCAATGGCATCCCTAGTCCAGAGTCCTAGGAATCTCCTGGCACTGCCTCCAGCTCCAAGCCAGGAACAGAACGAGAGTAAGAATGTGGAGAATATTAAAACCAAGCTTTCCAAGCACGTGAATGGGTACCAGATCCCAACAGAAAATGAAGCTTCTCCACTGCTCCCTTTAGAAGTCCCTGACATTCCACAGGTGCTGGCCTGCACTGATCCCCTTGGCCAAGAGGAGCAGCCTGGTTGTGACAACTCTGGTTTGGCAAAGAATAGCCTGAGTCTTAAGGACCAAGGGACCCTTGAAAATGGGACTGAATCTAATGACAGTTTTGCAGACATCGACACACTGGTGGAGGGTATTCACCTTCCACAGGTCTTCACTTCCTTGGATGACCTTGATCAGCCCCAAGGACCCAAGGTGATCAAAACCAAACACACCAGGGGCCTCAAGTTGCACGAAGTGCAGAAAAAGTCAAGTGCCAGAAAGACTCACTCTGATCAAGGCAGGAAGACCAAACACAAAGCCTCTGAGTCTATCAGTGATGCTCCCAAGGCCAAGATCAAGCCCGAGAGCCCAGATTGTGTGTTTGTGGGAGAACTGGTTCCTTGCAATGCTGCAGCTGGTGGCAGGGCTCATTCGAACATGGCCAAGCAGTCTAACAGCAAACCTCAGAAAGCTGCAGCCAGCAGGACCAGCAATACTAAGAGCCATGGGCAGGAAAACACCAAAAGAAACACGGAAGACTACTCCAAGAGAACTGAGGAGAGGAAGCAGTCAGGGAACAAAGTCAAGGCAGAGGAGAAGCCAGCCATTCCCAAGATGAAGAGAAAGAAAAGTCATCCTGAGCTGCCACAAGAGGCCATCAAAAAGCCTCGCAGCAGCCTCGGTATGCACATGCTAGAGTCTGTGCAGGTTTTCCATGCACTGGGCAAGAAGAGGGATGAGAAAGCTGACCTGTCTTCCTCGCGGGCCCTGGGAAACTCAAGCAACCCCAAAGGCCCCCAGCCACGCCCAGCTACCAAACCAGGGCTGGTTACGCCCCGCGAGGGCAAAGGTCCTGGGAAAACTCAAGTCAAGTCCCAAAAACCATATGCAAGTGCTGACAAAGGGTCTCCACCTCCATCCCAGGACAAGCTGCCTTCTCCCGGGAAGGTCAAGCTGGTGCCATTGGTTTTTCCAACCATGGACAAGCCTCAAGTTCGACCTGTTCCTCGCAGGCCACAGTCTCTGGCATCACGTCGGCCTGCTGTGACCAACCCTGCCAAGCCTGCTGCAGTCAATGCATCCCTGCCAAATCCTGTATCTTTGACAGGTCCTGTCAAATCAGCTCAGCCAATATCGTCCAACTCAGCTGGACCAGGTCTGAACAACCGCGACTGCCCTAGTGTCCCTCAGCCTCCTTCTTCAAGGCCTGGGCCCTACCAAACATCATCTTGTGCTTCCTTCCAGCGGGAGCCTGTTCACTCCGCTGTGAGCCAGACCAGGACTCCGCTCAAGCCTCACAACCACTATCTACTCCAGGATTTCGCCCTCCAACCAATTCCATGGAGGAAATCTGAGGTTCGGGGGCCAGTCATGTCAACACCCATCACAAATGAGCAGAGGCCAGATCGAGAGGCCATGAAGAGGAAGGCTCAACTAGAGCGTGAGAATGCTGCCAAATTGGGGGGAATGCAGCATTTCATTGAGAGGGAAAAAGAAATGGACATTTCTCTGTACTATGGCTATGTGATGTAGGAGATGCTGGGAGTACTGGTGCTTTTGGGTACCTGCTGTTTTCCAATAGATAGATAGATAGATAGATAGATAGATAGATAGATAGACAGACCATAGAGCGATAGATAGATCATAGATAGGTAGGTAGATAGATAGAATTTTCTCAATGTTGGTGTATTTTATAACGTAATAAAATTGAATAAGTATTATATATTAGCATTTAATAATAAAGAAGTATTTTGTGTTTTGAGATGCTGTGAACTGTGCTCTTTCTTTGGTGGGTATGAGGACCAAAGGCTGCATGGTAAGGAAAGAATTGGAAGCTGGATCGGTGAATGAGGGTCAGGGAGTAAGCACTGTGGGAAGAAAGGAATTTGGGCCATGGCCAGAAAGGCAAACACGGGGAGAGGTTATGGATCTATAAAGAGAAGCAGGAGGTGGGTATATGGCAGAAGTGAGAAGCAGGATCTGAGATTAGTGTTAAAAGAGGAAAATCTGAATAGAGTTGAGAGGGCAGAAGCTGAGTCTAGGTTGACCAGGAGAAATGTCAAAAGTCTCTTGGGAAGTTGGCCTTATGTCTCATGACCACTAGATAAGTATTTCAGAAAACAGATTCAGGACACATTTCCTATGGGTATGGGTTGCCTTATGCATATATGATGGTGGTTGGGGAAAGTGAGAACAAATTAGGGGAATCTACCAGATGAGTGGCAAGGGCTTAGAGTTATCCCGGGGCAGCTGATAACAGGGGCCTACAGAAGTGAATGTCTGCAGCAGGAGGCCCACCCAGGACAGGACGTGGGAAATAAATTATCATTGACTCCACACCTATGCCCAGGCTCATGAATACACCACTTCAGTTAACCTTCACAACATGCAAGGCCAGAATACCTGTGTCACTTTACCTGAGAGGTTCAGTAATGGGCTGAGGTCACACTGCATGCAGTAGAGTAAAGCCTCCATTTGAGGTCTATCCCTGAAGGCTTCAGTATTTGCAAGTGGCCATAGGTCACCTACCTGGCTTTCAGAACACAGCATCCAGAGCCTCCTGGTGCATGAGATCAAACATCAGAAGAAGCCTAAACATTAACTTGAAGGGTAAGCTAGGGCTTCCTGCATGATCCCAGGCTGCACATGCCGCCTTGTCTAAACACCACCATCAACTGAGCAAAGCCCAAGAGAAAAATCCTGGGAAGCATCCATGTCCACTGGCAAGAGCAATAGGCACACTGAGTCGCAGGTGACGAGCCCCCTAACTGCAGTAGCTAGGGATTCCCATGATTACCATGGGAACACCGAAAAGGAGAGACTGGTTTGGATTGCAGATATTTAGCTCATAGTGTTAGTCTCATATTACATATTAGTATCAGGATTTTGGCAATGTAATGCAGGATTCCAAGAGGGAAAGCCTTGAAAAAATTTATAATTTTAAGCCATATCTCTACACTGCAACACTTCTCACAATTTCTTCTCAGGTAAGAATGCACCATCTTTGAAAAAAATCTTCCTATCTAATAATAGACAAACATGGTAATTATCCATACATCCATTATGCTTCCCATTGGCTAATCAGGGCGATATGCAAATTATCTGCCAACAAACATAGCGGCTGGCAGCCAGGCAGCTGAAGCGAACATGAGGCTTGCTTGCTCCAGTGATGGAGCTAGCCAAGGTTCCGGGCCTGCCGCAGCCGGGCTCTGAGCTCCAGTCTAAGCAACAATGTTGCAATTATAGAAGCTAAACAAACCCCAGGTATCTGCTTTCAGCCAGCCAGCCTACGAGCTGGAGCCGCAACAAAGCTTCAATTACAGAAGGTAAATAAATCCCAGAATAAAAAAAAAAAAAAAAAGGAGTGACTGGGAGCTTCTGTTGCCGGTTTGGCCCGCCTGAAAACAGGCCTCAGCCCCTCATCCAGGCTGGCCAGGCACCCCAGTGGGGACCCCAACCCTAAAGGGGGTGTGAGCAGCCTGAAAACACCCATCAGCCCCTCACCCAACCTGGCCAGGCACCCATGCTGGACCCCCACCCTGATCCGGGACACCATTCTGGGCAAACCAGCCGGCCCCCACCCATGCACCAGGCCTCTATCCTATATAGCAGGGGTCCTCAAACTTTTGAAACGGGGGGCTAGTTCACTGTCCCTCAGACCATTGGAGGGCCGGAGTATAGTTTAAAAAAACACACTATGAACAAATTCCTATGCACACTGCACATATCTTATTTTGAAGCAAAAAGACAAAACGGGAACAATTACAATATTTGTATTTGCATGTGGCCCGCAGGCCGTAGTGTGAGCACCCCTGCTATATAGTAAGAGGGTAATATGCAAATTGACCCTAACAGCAGATAGACTGGGAATGACTGGTCACTATGACACACACTGACCTCCAGGGGGCAGACGCTCAATGCAGGAGCTGCCCCATGGTGGTCAGGGCGCTCCCACAGGGGGAGCTCTGCTCAGCCACAAGCCAGGCTGATGGCTGCCAGTACAGCGGTGGTGGTGGGAGCCTCTCCTGCCTCCTCAGCAGCGCTAAGGATGTCCGACTGCAGCTTAGGTCTGCTCCCCGCTGGCAAGTGGACATCCCCCGAGGGCTGCCAGGCTGCCAGAGGGATGTCTGATTGCCATCTTAGGCCCAATCCCCCCAGAGAGCAGGCCTCAGCCAGCAGGGGGTCATCCCCCGAGGGGTCCCAGACTGAGAGAGGGCACTGGCCGGGCTGAGGGGACCGCCCACCCGAGTGCACAAACCTTTGTGCACCAGGCCTCTAGTATCTCCGAAGATGAAATGTTGGCCTATAAATGAAATATGTGTCTTTGGAGATTCCATCTATAGGAGCTATCTTCTTGTGGCCTCTTGGCCTCTTGGATCACACACTTCTTACACAATGGAAGTAAAAAGCCCAAGGTAGATTGATCCAGGCACCCTAAACGCTTACCATCAAGAGAAACTACTAGATCCATACACTTCCTCCCCCAAGCCAGCTTAATCCATAGATAGCGTGGGGTAAAGTAGGTTTACAGTTGAGTATTGGAAACACAGACTTTATGGTTGTATGATTATTTATACATAATTGTACTATTTTCCACACACACAACTGTAAACCTACTTTTGCCCACCCTGTAGAAGCCTGGGTTAGCAACACAGCACTGTCTTCTCACAGTAACAAGAGGGTTAGTGAGAAAAGCACTAACCAGGGGAAGAACAGCAGAGGACACCCAGGCCACACTGGGCTGACCGCACACATCTGTTCCTTTTGTCTGTGTGCACAGCATAACTCACCACAGTGTCCTTTCTCACAGACCCCTTTTTAAGTTTCTCCACAAAATCCATCAGATCAAGTTACTTCAGGTTGCTTCAAGATAAACTCGTCAACGGAGAAATACGCAACATGTCTTACCATGGTGGAATCTTTGAAAATAAGACCAGGGTGCTGCTGGGAATGCAGACTGGTGCAGTCACTGTGAAAAACACTAAAGAGTTTCCTCAAAAAATAAAAAGAACTTTCATTTGCACTAGTGATCCCATTTCTAGGAATATATCCTAAGAAACCAGAAACACCAACCAAAGAGAATATATGCCCACCTATGTTCAAAGCAGCACAAATTTAAGTAGCTACGACTTGGAAAACAGCCCCAAGTCCCCATGAGCAGATGAGTGGATAAAACAGCAGTGGTACATTTACACAATGAAATACTAGGTGGCTGTAAAAAAAGAAAGAACTCTTACCATTTGCAAAGCATGGATAGACCTGGAGAGTATATGCTAAGATAAACAAGCCAGAGAAAGACAGGTATTACATAATCTCACTCATATGTGGAATCTAATGAACAAAATAAACTGATGAGCAAAGTAGACCTAGAGATATAGAATCATGGAACAGATTGACAAAATTTAGAGGGAAGGTGGGGGTGTGGGTGTGGTGTGATGAACTGGGGAACTTGTATGCATGTATGCATAGCCCATGGACACAGAAAATGGAGTGGTGAAGGTAGAAGGCGGGATGGCAGGGGTGGGGTGGGTGGAGGGGTTCAATGGAGGGAAAACCAAAATAGAAAATAAAGGGGACATCTCTAATACAACAATAAATATGAATCAATAAATAAAAAGTACGACTAGGAAAAAAACAAATGAACAAAACCAGAGCATTGACACACAGCATAAAGACAATCTGTGTTCTGCAAACACACCAATGATTGATATGACTGAGCTAATATGACATAAAAGAAAATGAAAATATATTGAAGATTATAATTGTAGTGAGCAAAATTCCTTGCATTTGCTGCACTAGATAAGTTGTGTATACATGTAAATTGTCTGTTCTCTTAATACAAAATGAGACCAAAATGTGTCAACGTACTATTCACAGAACCTAAAACATCCACATGAATCTCTCTTGTCCTGTACAATTTCACTTTGCCTGCCCCCTAGTCTCCAAGAATGTCCTTGTCTTTCTCTAACTCGTCTCCTCGTCACTTTTGCCTGGCTTTGCACCCAAGCATGGCAGACAGAGAATCCTAGAGGCCCAAAGTTCTACAGTGGCTGTTTGCAAAGGGGGAGGAGACTGCAGTAACTGCCACACTGGATACACTTTATGAGAGAAGGAGAAGGGAAAATATCGTGAAGGCCTCTCACATGTGATAGAGCAGGATGGCAGGATGCCTACATGGCCCAAGGAACCAGAGGGAGCAAATTACGGGCAGAAGAAGTGCAACCAAAGGCTGGAAGAGGAAAGGTTTGCAGTCAGCTGACTCCTAGCTCTTTGGTCGTTGCTTGTAATGGACAGAGTCCATTGGGGGAAGCACCAGACACTACAAAGAAGACCCTGCTGCTGGAAGTGGACAGGAAGTAACAGCCAGGAGTGTTTGCATGCAAGATCAAAGCTTGTCTACAAACAATGCTGACAGTGAAGAAGGAGAAAAAATGAGAGTGGTAGGAGATGCAAGTCAACCTGGGCTGGCCCAGCCCAACCCAGAGAAGGTAGGATTCAAGGAGAAGAAACTACAAGAGAAGAGCCTTGGACCACATCATTCTGCACAAAATACACTCAAGAAACTTCATTTTACTGTTCAACCAACGGACAGGACAGAAAGAGCTCCTTAATCCCTTCCTTTTCTCCTCAAAAGCCACAGTAAATTCACTTATGAGATAGATTGGTATGATTTCAGAACAACTGTAAGTGTGCAACCTAGATGTCCCTTTCCATTCTCTCTAAGGATATTCGCAATATATAAAATGATAAACATGTTATACAATGGAATATGGAGAATACAAGTAACTAGTAGTGAATTATATTCATGAATGTCTGTAACAAACATTGAGATTATTTCCCTGACATAAGAGCCTGGGGAAAGTGAGACTATCACAGCTGTATTGTCATCTAGCCCATGTGTCCTGAGAGCTCAGCCATTTAGGTGTTGGTTTAGCTGCCCTACAGCTCCCTCTATCCAATCCTGTCTTCTTGGGAACCTGACCTCCCGATTGGCTCTCTCATCCCTTTAAACTGCCTGATTTGTGACATCATTCTCCCACCAAGCCTACCACCGCCTGGTAGAACCTTGGGGTGCCCATGGAGTTGTCTGTAAATAAATTTGGATCATCGCAACTGACCAGGGACCAGTAACTGGTGACCAGTGACCAGTGGCCAGTATGACCAGTGACCTTCGTACTGGACACATGTGCTCTTTGGCTTCAGCCACGGAGGTATCTTCATTCCTTGCATCTACAGTTGATATTTGCTCTTCTTCTCTGACCATGTCAGGTAAGGAAAGAACCTTTTTGAAGTTTTTCATTGGACTGTTATTTGTACCTAAATTTAGCAACAGTGTCAAAAGAGCATAGAGTAATTTGGGGAAATATGATATAGAAGTCTGCAGACCTAATTTCAGTTTAGATTTTGACATCTACAAGCAATGTGACTTTGGACAAGTCACTGAATCTCTCACAAAAAATGATTTTTTTCCTCATTTGCAACATTCGGATGTTAGATTGGTTGTGGACTCTAATCCCTTCCTTTTCTAAAATGGAGTTTTAAAGAACACTCCTGTTGACAATGAAATCAAGACTTCTTGACAGTGTTTCAACAGCAAAACCTAAGTCATGTAGAAAACTAGCAATGTGTAAAGATCGCCAACCACCAAGGTTTCAACTTTAGTATTTTAAATTGAGTGCTGTTCCAAAAGTAATACTCATGTGGTTTTGGAGTTTTCTATCTAAAATAGGATAACAGAGGAAATAGGGAGAGAGGATGGAGAGTACTTGGCTATAGGAAGGCAAGTATTTCAATGTAAAAAAATTAGAACTGGTTTCGTCAGCACAGGACAACAGGAACCAAGAGGGAGGGAAAAACACAAGCAGGAAGGAGGGGAAAGTATGAAAATGAACAAGGAGAACATGAAAGAGCTCATGAGAACAAAAAGAGTAGTTTGGAATGGAATATTGGAGGGAACCAAAGATTTTAAATGAAAGCAGAAAGAGCATAGGGTGAAATCAGCTCGGAGTAGGGCAAAGTAATGTGGATCTCAGCAAATGCTTACACTGATAGAATAGGAAAGAAAGTAAGGCTGGAGTAGGGTACCACTAGCCAAAGCAGTGTAGCAAAACAATCCTATTCAGTTGCCTGTTTTCTTATTGCCTCTCTGAACACAGATGGCACGTGACAGTCTGCAATATAAACATTTAAAAATGTATTTCAGAAATGATGTGTCTTATATACAAGAAACTAAGAAAGGTGATTATCTAGGGCCGTGGTCGGCAAACTGCGGCTGGCGAGCCACATGTGGCTCTTTGGCCCCTTGAGTGTGGCTCGTCCTAAGCCTTAGGAGTACCCCAATAAAGTTAATAACAAGGTACCTACCTATATAGTTTAAGTTTAAAAACTTTGGCTCTCAAAAGAAATTTCAATCGTGGTACTGTTGATATTTGGATCTGTTGACTAATGAGTTTGCCGACCACTGATTTAAGGCATTGGAAATAACAGAATTTTCAGTGTTTCAATTCATTCTGATTTTTAAACTATGACAATGTTTTGTCTGGTAAAAAAAAATAATTTCAGACCTAAAAGAGAGATATGTCCTAAATAGAATCAGAAAGAATACACCCTTTGTTTGATTAGTACGTTCGAAGTCAAAGATGCCCTTCATCTTCAAAGTTATTTTCTTCCTAACGCAGAGAACACGCTGATACACAGCCATTGCCTCATTTCAGGACATAGCTACTTAAGGAAAATAAGAGAGCATCAAGCCCCGCTTCTCTAATTTCATATTTCTCAAAAAACAATTTTTTAGATTCTCTTGGGGATTCCTATATTAATGTGTGTTTTTTTTAAAATTGAAATCTATTGATGATGGTTAAAAAACTTTGTGTATGACATCCTTTCCTGGATGTTGAAGATGATGACAGTCTAGGTTTTAAGATAAATATAGAAACCTTCATGGTACCTTTCAACTGTTCTCTTCTCTTTGTTATTAGGTTATATTAATTGAAATACAAATATCTAATACACTAAGTATTTATTACTTACTGGGGAATAGTCAGAGAAACACAAATGATTACAATAATGGAATTCCTTTACATTTACTTTGCTCTCCGCTTTGAACTAGTATTTACTGAAATATTGGTCTGCATTTATAGGAGGCACATATACATCAACAGTGATTGCAGTGTGATGCTTGTTATGCATTTTCTACTGATATATCTCCTCTGTCCATATGTACTGGCTAAGAACTTACTCAAAATCACTTATTGTGGGTTGTTTCTGGTTAACAGTATTCACTAAAATAGGACAGGCAAGATTTACTTTTAGGATACTGATGTATGAAACAGAACTTCATTTTGTAGTAAATTTATTAGGCTTTGACGTTTGCCACGTGCCTCACTTCTTGAGAAACTCACTCTCAGATAGCCATTTTGAGGTAGGACCAGAAATCAGGCATGAAGACAGTAAGAAAGACCCGTTAAGTTTACCAACTGCATTGAGCTTCTATGAGAATTATAGGAAGAGCATGTGAAGGGCACAGGCAAAACGAGACGCTGAAGACTCTTATGACAATAGATGTGCTGTCTTCCCATGGACAAACAAACATCTGCATCAGAAGTTCTATTGCTCTTACATGTTGGCAGTGTAATGCGCAGAGTTCTGGCAAGGAAGTGGGGATGTTTAGGTTATGGAAGCAGGTACTAATACAAACATAGGGAGAGAAACGAACCGTAGTTTCCTCACTCATGACATGAGAATGCTAGAACAGGGATTCTCCAAGGACTTCTGGTTCTAAAATGCTTTAATTCTAGGAAAGAGCATACAAATCAATACTACTGTAGGTTCAAGAGCGAGATAGGTGAGGGAGTGGTTGCTTCTAGCCTAGAGAACAATGTATGAACCACCCACTTGGGTCTTGTGTACATTTTTGCTCAAGTTTTTATATTCTATATAAAAGCCTAAGCGACTGAATGACCAAACGACTGAATGACCAGTCGACTGGCCGCTATGACACGCACTGACCACCAGGGGCAAACGCTCAACGCAGGAGCTGCCCCCTGGTGGTCAGTGTGCTCCCACAGTGGGAGCACCGCTCAGCTGAATGATGGGCACCAGAAACCTGAGCTCGTGGCTGGAGCAGCTGCAGTGGAAGGAGCCTCTCCCACCTCTGCAGCAGTGCTACCACTACCAAGCTGGAGCTGCTCAGCGCCTGGCCCTGGCTCGGGCTCCTCCCCGGTCCACCTGCTGCTTCGTGCACTACTACATCCCTCAGGCCAAAACCAGCAATCCAATATCCCCCCAGGGGCCCCGGATTGTGAGAAGGCACAGGCACGCTGAGGGACCCCACCAGTACATGATATATATATTTCCTTGACTTCAGAGAGGAAGGGGGAGGGAGAGAGAGAGAGAGAGAGAGAGAGAGAGAGAGAGAGAGAAACATCAATGATGAGAGAGAATCATTGATTGGCTGCCTTCTGCAGGCCCCTTACTGGGGAATCGAGCCCGCAACCTGGGCTTGTGCCCTTGACTGCAATTGAACCTGGACTCGCAGGCCAATGCTCTATCCAACTGAACCAAAACAGCTAGGGCCGAAAGCAACAGTGCTGTTGCTAATGCTGCTTTTCACACATATTGTTTATCAATCTCTTTGATTTTTTCCATCACCCTCTTGTTCCCTACAGAGAATTCCAAGAACCCACCTTTCCTTGGAATTTCCACCTCTCTGCAATGCTCTCTTCCTGTGGAGAGCAATGCAGGAAGTGTCTGCAATTTCTACAATGTCTCTGCTCCAGCCAACAGTTCACCATGGCTCCTGCCATCAGCCTCTGCCACCTCTTTCCCACCTCTCATGGGTGGTGCCTACTTTTACCAACATTCTAGCACAACCATGTTGTCTGGAATTCCAGGCCAGAGCCCTATCTCCATTCCAGCTGCTTCCAATCCTAAAGTTTTTGAGTGGGCTCTTACAGGAGACACTGAAAAGAAGTCATCATCACTCAGAAACTTCACTGTGACTGTCACTGACCAGGACACAACTGTCACCTCTATGTCTCTGGCGTCTCAGTGTGATGAACCCTCAGATGCCTATAATATGGCTCCTCAGTATCCATCACTTTCTGTCAACCTTGTTCAGGGGGCACCAATTCAGGCACAGAGCCTGTCACATCCCGACCAGGTGGGAAATCATGTGTGTTACTACAATCAAGGCACAATGGACCCTCTGCTCTCTGAAGAGGGTGGTCCCTACCTGCAGTCCTATGGCTCTGTGTCTTACACAGAGAGCAGGGCCTCCACCCCTGACCCAGGGATGGTCATGGTGCTAAAGGAGGCTCAGTCCACAAATATGATACCACCAGCCTCCACCTGTGGAATCTGCTACTCTGTGCCTCCTCATCCCATCACAAAGACAGGTTTTCAAGGTGAGTCCAAACAGTCACAAGGAAGAGGAATAAGGTCAGCATTCAAAACTAGGGTCAATCTGCAGCTGGGAAGGGGTAAGTCCTCAGACAGGTAGAATGAAAGTCCTGTGACTTTCACCACTACCACCCTCAGTCAAGGCCCTCCATTGCCAGACTCTTTATGAGGACACCTGACAGAGGTGGGAAGGTGGGAAACTAACAGCCATGGATGCTACATGTAGGAGAACTCCCAGAGCATACCAAGGGACACCACACTTTCCACTGCCCTGCATGATGAGTCCTCCTGTACGACCATGCGGCAATAAACTTCCTTGGTTTATTGTTTTAGTCTCTTTCTAAGGCCTTTCAGTACATTATTGTGATAGTGCCCATTTAACTTTCCATTACTTCCTTAGTTGACACCTGGATTTAGGATCATGTGTTCCAACATCTTATCCAAAGCAAACAGGCTATTATCTCCCCTTGCTTATAGACTTCGTCAGGAAGAGTTCCATTCCCTGTCTTAGTCCTTGGTGTGAAGTGTTTTCATTCACTCAGGAAAGTAGAGAGAATTACAAGGGTTCCATAGGAGAATGGGAAAGATTCTTTAAAAATCACTTTTATTTTTTATTTGACTTATAACAACCCTGTGAAATGCAAAGAAAATCCTTTAAAAAAAAATGACATCAAATGGTCACCATTAAGAACCAGAACAGTTGCCTTTTATCTCCTAGCACACGGTGCTGTTCATGATCCTGCAAAAGAGCTTGTAGGAATGCCTTTCCCACTGTTGGAAGGCACATGATTGTGGCAATGGTGGTGCTGAGGGAGCATCTTATTACCAGGGACTGACCGACTTCCCCTTGATTCCATTGTAGTGATGCAGACTTCCCTGGCATTGCAACTTCCAGGCCAAATATTTTATTTACCACCTACTCAAGAATTCCTCAAGTCCAGCAGTAACAGACATATCCAGGTACTTCAGAGTTATCCACCACCACAGACTGGGGACATTTCAATGGCATCCCTAGTCCAGAGTCCTAGGAATCTCCTGGCACTGCCTCCAGCTCCAAGCCAGGAACAGAACGAGAGTAAGAATGTGGAGAATATTAAAACCAAGCTTTCCAAGCACGTGAATGGGTACCAGATCCCAACAGAAAATGAAGCTTCTCCACTGCTCCCTTTAGAAGTCCCTGACATTCCACAGGTGCTGGCCTGCACTGATCCCCTTGGCCAAGAGGAGCAGCCTGGTTGTGACAACTCTGGTTTGGCAAAGAATAGCCTGTGTCTTAAGGACCAAGGGACCCTTGAAAATGGGACTGAATCTAATGACAGTTTTGCAGACATCGACACACTGGTGGAGGGTATTCACCTTCCACAGGTCTTCACTTCCTTGGATGACCTTGATCAGCCCCAAGGACCCAAGGTGATCAAAACCAAACACACCAGGGGCCTCAAGTTGCACGAAGTGCAGAAAAAGTCAAGTGCCAGAAAGACTCACTCTGATCAGGGCAGGAAGACCAAACACAAAGCCTCTGAGTCTATCAGTGATGCTCCCAAGGCCAAGATCAAGCCCGAGAGCCCAGATTGTGTGTTTGTGGGAGAACTGGTTCCTTGCAATGCTGCAGCTGGTGGCAGGGCTCATTCGAACATGGCCAAGCAGTCTAACAGCAAACCTCAGAAAGCTGCAGCCAGCAGGACCAGCAATACTAAGAGCCATGGGCAGGAAAACACCAAAAGAAACACGGAAGACTACTCCAAGAGAACTGAGGAGAGGAAGCAGTCAGGGAACAAAGTCAAGGCAGAGGAGAAGCCAGCCATTCCCAAGATGAAGAGAAAGAAAAGTCATCCTGAGCTGCCACAAGAGGCCATCAAAAAGCCTCGCAGCAGCCTCGGTATGCACATGCTAGAGTCTGTGCAGGTTTTCCATGCACTGGGCAAGAAGAGGGATGAGAAAGCTGACCTGTCTTCCTCGCGGGCCCTGGGAAACTCAAGCAACCCCAAAGGCCCCCAGCCACGCCCAGCTACCAAACCAGGGCTGGTTACGCCCCGCGAGGGCAAAGGTCCTGGGAAAACTCAAGTCAAGTCCCCAAAACCATATGCAAGTGCTGACAAAGGGTCTCCACCTCCATCCCAGGACAAGCTGCCTTCTCCCGGGAAGGTCAAGCTGGTGCCATTGGTTTTTCCAACCATGGACAAGCCTCAAGTTCGACCTGTTCCTCGCAGGCCACAGTCTCTGGCATCACGTCGGCCTGCTGTGACCAACCCTGCCAAGCCTGCTGCAGTCAATGCATCCCTGCCAAATCCTGTATCTTTGACAGGTCCTGTCAAATCAGCTCAGCCAATATCGTCCAACTCAGCTGGACCAGGTCTGAACAACCGCGACTGCCCTAGTGTCCCTCAGCCTCCTTCTTCAAGGCCTGGGCCCTACCAAACATCATCTTGTGCTTCCTTCCAGCGGGAGCCTGTTCACTCCGCTGTGAGCCAGACCAGGACTCCGCTCAAGCCTCACAACCACTATCTACTCCAGGATTTCGCCCTCCAACCAATTCCATGGAGGAAATCTGAGGTTCGGGGGCCAGTCATGTCAACACCCATCACAAATGAGCAGAGGCCAGATCGAGAGGCCATGAAGAGGAAGGCTCGACTAGAGCGTGAGAATGCTGCCAAATTGGGGGGAATGCAGCATTTCATTGAGAGGGAAAAAGAAATGGACATTTCTCTGTACTATGGCTATGTGATGTAGGAGATGCTGGGAGTACTGGTGCTTTTGGGTACCTGCTGTTTTCCAATAGATAGATAGATAGATAGATAGATAGATAGATAGATAGACAGACCATAGAGCGATAGATAGATCATAGATAGGTAGGTAGATAGATAGATAAATAGAAATTTCTCAATGTTGGTGTATTTTATAACCTAATAAAATTGAATAAGTATTATAAATTAGCATTTAATAATAAAGAAGTATTTTGTGTTTTGAGATGCTGTGAACTGTGCTCTTTCTTGGTGGGTATGAGGACCAAAGGCTGCATGATAAGGAAAGAATTGGAAGCTGGATCGGTGAATGAGGGTCAGGGGGTAAGCACTGTGGGAAGAAAGGAACTTGGGCCATGGCCAGAAAGGCCAAAAACGGGGAGAGGTTATGGATCTATAAAGAGAAGCAGGAGGTGGGTATATGGCAGAAGTGAGAAGCAGGATCTGAGATTAGTGTTAAAAGAGGAAAATCTGAATAGAGTTGAGAGGGCAGAAGCTGAGTCTAGGTTGACCAGGAGAAATGTCAAAAGTCTCTTGGGAAGTTGGCCTTATGTCTCATGACCACTAGATAAGTATTTCAGAAAACAGATTCAGGACACATTTCCTATGGGTATGGGTTGCCTTATGCATATATGATGGTGGTTGGGGAAAGTGAGAACAAATTAGGGGAATCTACCAGATGAGTGGCAAGGGCTTAGAGTTATCCCGGGGCAGCTGATAACAGGGGCCTACAGAAGTGAATGTCTGCAGCAGGAGGCCCACCCAGGACAGGACGTGGGAAATAAATTATCATTGACTCCACACCTATGCCCAGGCCCATGAATACACCACTTCAGTTAACCTTCACAACATGCAAGGCCAGAATACCTGTGTCACTTTACCTGAGAGGTTCAGTAATGGGCTGAGGTCACACTGCATGCAGTAGAGTAAAGCCTCCATTTGAGGTCTATCCCTGAAGGCTTCAGTATTTGCAAGTGGCCATAGGTCACCTACCTGGCTTTCAGAACACAGCATCCAGAGCCTCCTGGTGCATGAGATCAAACATCAGAAGAAGCCTAAACATTAACTTGAAGGGTAAGCTAGGGCTTCCTGCATGATCCCAGGCTGCACATGCCGCCTTGTCTAAACACCACCATCAACTGAGCAAAGCCCAAGAGAAAAATCCTGGGAAGCATCCATGTCCACTGGCAAGAGCAATAGGCACACTGAGTCGCAGGTGACGAGCCCCCTAACTGCAGTAGCTAGGGATTCCCATGATTACCATGGGAACACCGAAAAGGAGAGACTGGTTTGGATTGCAGATATTTAGCTCGTAGTGTTATTCTCATATTACATATTAGTATCAGGATTTTGGCAATGTAATGCAGGATTCCAAGAGGGAAAGCCTTGAAAAAATTTATAATTTTAAGCCATATCTCTACACTGCAACACTTCTCACAATTTCTTCTCAGGTAAGAATGCACCATCTTTGAAAAAAATCTTCCTATCTAATAATAGACAAACATGGTAATTATCCATACATCCGTTATGCTTCCCATTGGCTAATCAGGGCGATATGCAAATTATCTGCCAACAAACATAGTGGCTGGCAGCCAGGCAGCTGAAGCGAACATGAGGCTTGCTTGCTCCAGTGATGGAGCTAGCCAAGGTTCCGGGCCTGCCGCAGCCGGGCTCTGAGCTCCAGTCTAAGCAACAATGTTGCAATTATAGAAGCTAAACAAACCCCAGGTATCTGCTTTCAGCCAGCCAGCCTACGAGCTGGAGCCGCAACAAAGCTTCAATTACAGAAGGTAAATAAATCCCAGAATAAAAAAAAAAAAAAAGAAAAAAGGAGTGACTGGGAGCTTCTGTTCCTGGTTTGGCCCGCCTGAAAACAGGCCTCAGCCCCTCATCCAGGCTGGCCAGGCACCCCAGTGGGGACCCCCACCCTAAAGGGGGTGTGAGCAGCCTGAAAACACCCATCAGCCCCTCACCCAGCCTGGCCAGGCACCCATGCTGGACCCCCACCCTGATCCGGGACACCATTCAGGGCAAACCA
The DNA here is from genome assembly GCF_964212035.1 of Myotis nattereri. NCBI lineage: Eukaryota > Metazoa > Chordata > Mammalia > Chiroptera > Vespertilionidae > Myotis > Myotis nattereri. The sequence goes on from NC_138081.1 coordinate 23,227,130, forward strand.
GCCGGCCCCCACCCGTGCACCAGGCCTCTATCCTATATAGCAGGGGTCCTCAAACTTTTGAAACAGGGGGCTAGTTCACTGTCCCTCAGACCATTGGAGGGCCGGAGTATAGTTTAAAAAAAAAACACTATGAACAAATTCCTATGCACACTGCACATATCTTATTTTGAAGCAAAAAGACAAAACGGGAACAATTACAATATTTGTATTTGCATGTGGCCCGCGGGCCGTAGTGTGAGCACCCCTGCTATATAGTAAGAGGGTAATATGCAAATTGACCCTAACAGCAGATAGACTGGGAATGACTGGTCACTATGACACACACTGACCTCCAGGGGGCAGACGCTCAATGCAGGAGCTGCCCCCTGGTGGTCAGTGCGCTCCCACAGGGGGAGCTCTGCTCAGCCACAAGCCAGGCTGATGGCTGCCAGTACAGCGGTGGTGGTGGGAGCCTCTCCTGCCTCCTCAGCAGCGCTAAGGATGTCCGACTGCAGCTTAGGTCTGCTCCCCGCTGGCAAGTGGACATCCCCTGAGGGCTGCCAGGCTGCCAGAGGGATGTCTGATTGCCATCTTAGGCCCAATCCCCCCAGAGAGCAGGCCTCAGCCAGCAGGGGGTCATCCCCCGAGGGGTCCCAGACTGAGAGAGGGCACTGGTCGGGCTGAGGGGACCGCCCACCCGAGTGCACAAACCTTTGTGCACCGGGCCTCTAGTATCTCCGAAGATGAAATGTTGGCCTATAAATGAAATATGTGTCTTTGGAGATTCCATCTATAGGAGCTATCTTCTTGTGGCCTCTTGGCCTCTTGGATCACACACTTCTTACACAATGGAAGTAAAAAGCCCAAGGCAGATTGATCCAGGCACCCTACACGCTTACCATCAAGAGAAACTACTAGATCCATAGACTTCCTCCCCCAAGCCAGCTTAATCCATAGATAGTGTGGGGTAAAGTAGGTTTACAGTTGAGTATGGGAAACATAGACTTTATGGTTGTATGATTATATATACATAATTGTACTATTTTCCACACACACAACTGTAAACCTACTTTTGCCCCACCCTGTAGAAGACTGGGTTAGCAACACAGCACTGTCTTCTCACAGTAACAAGAGGGTTACTGAGAAAAGCACTAACCAGGGGAAGAACAGCAGAGGACACCCAGGCCACACTGGGCTGACCGTGCACATCTGTTCCTTTTGTTTGTGTGCACAGCATAACTCACCACAGTGTCCTTTCTCACAGACCCCTTTTTAAGTTTCTCCACAAAATCCATCAGATCAAGTTACTTCATGATGCTTCAAGATAAACTCGTCAACGGAGAAATACGCAACATGTCTTACCATGGTGGAATCTTTGAAAATAAGACCAGGGTGCTGCTGGGAATGCAGACTGGTGCAGTCACTGTGAAAAACACTAAAGAGTTTCCTCAAAAAATAAAAAGAACTTTCATTTGCACTAGTGATCCCATTTCTAGGAATATATCCTAAGAAACCAGAAACACCAACCAAAAAGAATATATGCCCACCTATGTTCAAAGCAGCACAAATTTAAGTAGCTAAGACTTGGAAAACAGCCCAAGTCCCCAGAGCAGATGAGTGGATAAAACAGCAGTGGTACATTTACACAATGAAATACTAGGCGGCTGTAAAAAAAGAAAGAACTCTTACCATTTGCAAAGCATGGATAGACCTGGAGAGTATTATGCTAAGCTAAACAAGCCAGAGAAAGACAGGTAATACATAATCTCACTCATATGTGGAATCTAATGAACAAAATAAACTGATGAGCAAAGTAGACCTAGAGATATAGAAGCATGGAACAGATTGACAAAATTTAGAGGGAAGGTGGGGGTGTGGGTGTGGTGTGATGAACTGGGGAACTTGTATGCATGTATGCATAGCCCATGGACACAGAAAATGGAGTGGTGAAGGTAGAAGGCGGGATGGCAGGGGTGGGGTGGGTGGAGGGGTTCAATGGAGGGAACACCAAAATAGAAAATAAAGGGGACATCTCTAATACAACAATAAATATGAATCAATAAATAAAAAGTACGACTAGGAAAAAAACAAATGAACAAAACCAGAGCATTGACACACAGCATAAAGACAATCTGTGTTCTGCAAACACACCAATGATTGATATGACTGAGCTAATATGACATAAAAGAAAATGAAAATATATTGAAGATTATAATTGTAGTGAGCAAAATTCCTTGCATTTGCTGCACTAGATAAGTTGTGTATACATGTAAATTGTCTGTTCTCTTAATACAAAATGAGACCAAAATGTGTCAACGTACTATTCACAGAACCTAAAACATCCACATGAATCTCTCTTGTCCTGTACAATTTCACTTTGCCTGCCCCCTAGTCTCCAAGAATGTCCTTGTCTTTCTCTAACTCGTCTCCTCGTCACTTTTGCCTGGCTTTGCACCCAAGCATGGCAGACAGAGAATCCTAGAGGCCCAAAGTTCTACAGTGGCTGTTTGCAAAGGGGGAGGAGACTGCAGTAACTGCCACACTGGATACACTTTATGAGAGAAGGAGAAGGGAAAATATCGTGAAGGCCTCTCACATGTGATAGAGCAGGATGGCAGGATGCCTACATGGCCCAAGGAACCAGAGGGAGCAAATTACGGGCAGAAGAAGTGCAACCAAAGGCTGGAAGAGGAAAGGTTTGCAGTCAGCTGACTCCTAGCTCTTTGGTCGTTGCTTGTAATGGACAGAGTCCATTGGGGGAAGCACCAGACACTACAAAGAAGACCCTGCTGCTGGAAGTGGACAGGAAGTAACAGCCAGGAGTGTTTGCATGCAAGATCAAAGCTTGTCTACAAACAATGCCGACAGTGAAGAAGGAGAAAAAATGAGAGTGGTAGGAGATGCAAGTCAACCTGGGCTGGCCCAGCCCAACCCAGAGAAGGTAGGATTCAAGGAGAAGAAACTACAAGAGAAGAGCCTTGGACCACATCATTCTGCACAAAATACACTCAAGAAACTTCATTTTACTGTTCAACCAACGGACAGGACAGAAAGAGCTCCTTAATCCCTTCCTTTTCTCCTCAAAAGCCACAGTAAATTCACTTATGAGATAGATTGGTATGATTTCAGAACAACTGTAAGTGTGCAACCTAGATGTCCCTTTCCATTCTCTCTAAGGATATTCGCAATATATAAAATGATAAACATGTTATACAATGGAATATGGAGAATACAAGTAACTAGTAGTGAATTATATTCATGAATGTCTGTAACAAACATTGAGATTATTTCCCTGACATAAGAGCCTGGGGAAAGTGAGACTATCACAGCTGTATTGTCATCTAGCCCATGTGTCCTGAGAGCTCAGCCATTTAGGTGTTGGTTTAGCTGCCCTACAGCTCCCTCTATCCAATCCTGTCTTCTTGGGAACCTGACCTCCCGATTGGCTCTCTCATCCCTTTAAACTGCCTGATTTGTGACATCATTCTCCCACCAAGCCTACCACCGCCTGGTAGAACCTTGGGGTGCCCATGGAGTTGTCTGTAAATAAATTTGGATCATCGCAACTGACCAGGGACCAGTAACTGGTGACCAGTGACCAGTGGCCAGTATGACCAGTGACCTTCGTACTGGACACATGTGCTCTTTGGCTTCAGCCACTGAGGTATCTTCATTCCTTGCATCTACAGTTGATATTTGCTCTTCTTCTCTGACCATGTCAGGTAAGGAAAGAACCTTTTTGAAGTTTTTCATTGGACTGTTATTTGTACCTAAATTTAGCAACAGTGTCAAAAGAGCATAGAGTAATTTGGGGAAATATGATATAGAAGTCTGCAGACCTAATTTCAGTTTAGATTTTGACATCTACAAGCAATGTGACTTTGGACAAGTCACTGAATCTCTCACAAAAAATGATTTTTTTCCTCATTTGCAACATTCGGATGTTAGATTGGTTGTGGACTCTAATCCCTTCCTTTTCTAATATGGAGTTTTAAAGAACACTCCTGTTGACAATGAAATCAAGACTTCTTGACAGTGTTTCAACAGCAAAACCTAAGTCATGTAGAAAACTAGCAATGTGTAAAGATCGCCAACCACCAAGGTTTCAACTTTAGTATTTTAAATTGAGTGCTGTTCCAAAAGTAATACTCATGTGGTTTTGGAGTTTTCTATCTAAAATAGGATAACAGAGGAAATAGGGAGAGAGGATGGAGAGTACTTGGCTATAGGAAGGCAAGTATTTCAATGTAAAAAAATTAGAACTGGTTTCGTCAGCACAGGACAACAGGAACCAAGAGGGAGGGAAAAACACAAGCAGGAAGGAGGGGAAAGTATGAAAATGAACAAGGAGAACATGAAAGAGCTCATGAGAACAAAAAGAGTAGTTTGGAATGGAATATTGGAGGGAACCAAAGATTTTAAATGAAAGCAGAAAGAGCATAGGGTGAAATCAGCTCGGAGTAGGGCAAAGTAATGTGGATCTCAGCAAATGCTTACACTGATAGAATAGGAAAGAAAGTAAGGCTGGAGTAGGGTACCACTAGCCAAAGCAGTGTAGCAAAACAATCCTATTCAGTTGCCTGTTTTCTTATTGCCTCTCTGAACACAGATGGCACGTGACAGTCTGCAATATAAACATTTAAAAATGTATTTCAGAAATGATGTGTCTTATATACAAGAAACTAAGAAAGGTGATTATCTAGGGCCGTGGTCGGCAAACTGCGGCTGGCGAGCCACATGTGGCTCTTTGGCCCCTTGAGTGTGGCTCGTCCTAAGCCTTAGGAGTACCCTAATAACGTTAATAACAAGGTACCTACCTATATAGTTTAAGTTTAAAAAATTTGGCTCTCAAACAAATTTCAATCGTGGTACTGTTGATATTTGGATCTGTTGACTAATGAGTTTGCCAACCACTGATTTAGGGCATTGGAAATAACAGAATTTTCAGTGTTTCAATTCATTCTGATTTTTAAACTATGACAATGTTTTGTCTGGTAAAAAAAAATAATTTCAGACCTAAAAGAGAGATATGTCCTAAATAGAATCAGAAAGAATACACCCTTTGTTTGATTAGTACGTTCGAAGTCAAAGATGCCCTTCATCTTCAAAGTTATTTTCTTCCTAACGCAGAGAACACGCTGATACACAGCCATTGCCTCATTTCAGGACATAGCTACTTAAGGAAAATAAGAGAGCATCAAGCCCCGCTTCTCTAATTTCATATTTCTCAAAAAACAATTTTTTAGATTCTCTTGGGGATTCCTATATTAATGTGTGTGTTTTTTTTTAAATTGAAATCTATTGATGATGGTTAAAAGACTTTGGGTATGACATCCTTTCCTGGATGTTGAAGATGATGACAGTCTAGGTTTTAAGATAAATATAGAAACCTTCATGGTACCTTTCAACTGTTCTCTTCTCTTTGTTATTAGGTTATATTAATTGAAATACAAATATCTAATACACTAAGTATTTATTACTTACTGGGGAATAGAGAAACACAAATGATTACAATAATGGAATTCCTTTACATTTACTTTGCTCTCCGCTTTGAACTAGTATTTACTGAAATATTGGTCTGCATTTATAGGAGGCACATATACATCAACAGTGATTGCAGTGTGATGCTTGTTATGCATTTTCTACTGATATATCTCCTCTGTCCATATGTACTGGCTAAGAACTTACTCAAAATCACTTATTGTGGGTTGTTTCTGGTTAACAGTATTCACTAAAATAGAACAGGCAAGATTTACTTTTAGGATACTGATGTATGAAACAGAACTTCATTTTGTAGTAAATTTATTAGGCTTTGACGTTTGCCACGTGCCTCACTTCTTGAGAAACTCACTCTCAGATAGCCATTTTGAGGTAGGACCAGAAATCAGGCATGAAGACAGTAAGAAAGACCCTTTAAGTTTACCAACTGCATTGAGCTTCTATGAGAATTATAGGAAGAGCATGTGAAGGGCACAGGCAAAACGAGACGCTGAAGACTGTTATGACAATAGATGTGCTGTCTTCCCATGGACAAACAAACATCTGCATCAGAAGTTCTATTGCTCTTACATGTTGGCAGTGTAATGCGCAGAGTTCTGGCAAGGAAGTGGGGATGTTTAGGTTATGGAAGCAGGTACTAATACAAACATAGGGAGAGAAACGAACCGTAGTTTCCTCACTCATGACATGAGAATGCTAGAACAGGGATTCTCCAAGGACTTCTGGTTCTAAAATGCTTTAATTCTAGGAAAGAGCATACAAATCAATACTACTGTAGGTTCAAGAGCGAGATAGGTTAGGGAGTGGTTGCTTCTAGCCTAGAGAACAATGTATGAACCACCCACTTGGGTCTTGTGTACATTTTTGCTCAAGTTTTTATATTCTATATAAAAGCCTAAGCGACTGAATGACCAAACGACTGAATGACCAGTCGACTGGCCGCTATGACACGCACTGACCACCAGGGGCAAACGCTCAACGCAGGAGCTGCCCCCTGGTGGTCAGTGTGCTCCCACAGTGGGAGCACCGCTCAGCTGAATGATGGGCACCAGAAACCTGAGCTCGTGGCTGGAGCAGCTGCAGTGGAAGGAGCCTCTCCCACCTCTGCAGCAGTGCTACCACTACCAAGCTGGGGCTGCTCAGCGCCTGGCCCTGGCTCGGGCTCCTCCCCGGTCCACCTGCTGCTTCGTGCACTACTACATCCCTCAGGCCAAAACCAGCAATCCAATATCCCCCCAGGGGCCCCGGATTGTGAGAAGGCACAGGCACGCTGAGGGACCCCACCAGTACATGATATATATATTTCCTTGACTTCAGAGAGGAAGGGGGAGGGAGAGAGAGAGAGAGAGAGAGAGAGAAACATCAATGATGAGAGAGAATCATTGATTGGCTGCCTTCTGCAGGCCCCTTACTGGGGAATCGAGCCCGCAACCTGGGCTTGTGCCCTTGACTGCAATTGAACCTGGACGCGCAGGCCAATGCTCTATCCAACTGAACCAAAACAGCTAGGGCCGAAAGCAACAGTGCTGTTGCTAATGCTGTTTTTCACACATATTGTTTATCAATCTCTTTGATTTTTTTCATCACCCTCTTGTTCCCTACAGAGAATTCCAAGAACCCACCTTTCCTTGGAATTTCCACCTCTCTGCAATGCTCTCTTCCTGTGGAGAGCAATGCAGGAAGTGTCTGCAATTTCTACAATGTCTCTGCTCCAGCCAACAGTTCACCATGGCTCCTGCCATCAGCCTCTGCCACCTCTTTCCCACCTCTCATGGGTGGTGCCTACTTTTACCAACATTCTAGCACAACCATGTTGTCTGGAATTCCAGGCCAGAGCCCTATCTCCATTCCAGCTGCTTCCAATCCTAAAGTTTTTGAGTGGGCTCTTACAGGAGACACTGAAAAGAAGTCATCATCACTCAGAAACTTCACTGTGACTGTCACTGACCAGGACACAACTGTCACCTCTATGTCTCTGGCGTCTCAGTGTGATAAACCCTCAGATGCCTATAATATGGCTCCTCAGTATCCATCACTTTCTGTCAACCTTGTTCAGGGGGCACCAATTCAGGCACAGAGCCTGTCACATCCCGACCAGGTGGGAAATCATGTGTGTTACTACAATCAAGGCACAATGGACCCTCTGCTCTCTGAAGAGGGTGGTCCCTACCTGCAGTCCTATGGCTCTGTGTCTTACACAGAGAGCAGGGCCTCCACCCCTGACCCAGGGATGGTCATGGTGCTAAAGGAGGCTCAGTCCACAAATATGATACCACCAGCCTCCACCTGTGGAATCTGCTACTCTGTGCCTCCTCATCCCATCACAAAGACAGGTTTTCAAGGTGAGTCCAAACAGTCACAAGGAAGAGGAATAAGGTCAGCATTCAAAACTAGGGTCAATCTGCAGCTGGGAAGGGGTAAGTCCTCAGACAGGTAGAATGAAAGTCCTGTGACTTTCACCACTACCACCCTCAGTCAAGGCCCTCCATTGCCAGACTCTTTATGAGGACACCTGACAGAGGTGGGAAGGTGGGAAACTAACAGCCATGGATGCTACATGTAGGAGAACTCCCAGAGCATACCAAGGGACACCACACTTTCCACTGCCCTGCATGATGAGTCCTCCTGTACGACAATGCGGCAATAAACTTCCTTGGTTTATTGTTTTAGTCTCTTTCTAAGGCCTTTCAGTACATTATTGTGATAGTGCCCATTTAACTTTCCATCACTTCCTTAGTTGACACCTGGATTTAGGATCATGTGTTCCAACATCTTGTCCAAAGCAAACAGGCTATTATCTCCCCTTGCTTATAGACTTCGTCAGGAAGAGTTCCATTCCCTGTCTTAGTCCTTGGTGTGAAGTGTTTTCATTCACTAAGGAAAGTAGAGAGAATTACAAGGGTTCCATAGGAGAATGGGAAAGATTCTTTAAAAATCACTTTTATTTTTTATTTGACTTATAACAACCCTGTGAAATGCAAAGAAAATCCTTTACAAAAAAATGACATCAAATGGTCACCATTAAGAACCAGAACAGTTGCCTTTTATCTCCTAGCACACGGTGCTGTTCATGATCCTGCAAAAGAGCTTGTAGGAATGCCTTTCCCACTGTTGGAAGGCACATGATTGTGGCAATGGTGGTGCTGAGGGAGCATCTTATTACCAGGGACTGACCGACTTCCCCTTGATTCCATTGTAGTGATGCAGACTTCCCTGGCATTGCAACTTCCAGGCCAAATATTTTATTTACCACCTACTCAAGAATTCCTCAAGTCCGGCAGTAACAGACATATCCAGGTACTTGAGAGTTATCCACCACCACAGACTGGGGACATTTCAATGGCATCCCTAGTCCAGAGTCCTAGGAATCTCCTGGCACTGCCTCCAGCTCCAAGCCAGGAACAGAAAGAGAGTAAGAATGTGGAGAATATTAAAACCAAGCTTTCCAAGCACGTGAATGGGTACCAGATCCCAACAGAAAATGAAGCTTCTCCACTGCTCCCTTTAGAAGTCCCTGACATTCCACAGGTGCTGGCCTGCACTGATCCCCTTGGCCAAGAGGAGCAGCCTGGTTGTGACAACTCTGGTTTGGCAAAGAATAGCCTGAGTCTTAAGGACCAAGGGACCCTTGAAAATGGGACTGAATCTAATGACAGTTTTGCAGACATCGACACACTGGTGGAGGGTATTCACCTTCCACAGGTCTTCACTTCCTTGGATGACCTTGATCAGCCCCAAGGACCCAAGGTGATCAAAACCAAACACACCAGGGGCCTCAAGTTGCACGAAGTGCAGAAAAAGTCAAGTGCCAGAAAGACTCACTCTGATCAGGGCAGGAAGACCAAACACAAAGCCTCTGAGTCTATCAGTGATGCTCCCAAGGCCAAGATCAAGCCCAAGAGCCCAGATTGTGTGTTTGTGGGAGAACTGGTTCCTTGCAATGCTGCAGCTGGTGGCAGGGCTCATTCGAACATGGCCAAGCAGTCTAACAGCAAACCTCAGAAAGCTGCAGCCAGCAGGACCAGCAATACTAAGAGCCATGGGCAGGAAAACACCAAAAGAAACACGGAAGACTACTCCAAGAGAACTGAGGAGAGGAAGCAGTCAGGGAACAAAGTCAAGGCAGAGGAGAAGCCAGCCATTCCCAAGATGAAGAGAAAGAAAAGTCATCCTGAGCTGCCACAAGGGGCCATCAAAAAGCCTCGCAGCAGCCTCGGTATGCACATGCTCGAGTCTGTGCAGGTTTTCCATGCACTGGGCAAGAAGAGGGATGAGAAAGCTGACCTGTCTTCCTCGCGGGCCCTGGGAAACTCAAGCAACCCCAAAGGCCCCCAGCCACGCCCAGCTACCAAACCAGGGCTGGTTACGCCCCGCGAGGGCAAAGGTCCTGGGAAAACTCAAGTCAAGTCCCCAAAACCATATGCAAGTGCTGACAAAGGGTCTCCACCTCCATCCCAGGACAAGCTGCCTTCTCCCGGGAAGGTCAAGCTGGTGCCATTGGTTTTTCCAAACATGGACAAGCCTCAAGTTCGACCTGTTCCTCGCAGGCCACAGTCTCTGGCATCACGTCGGCCTGCTGTGACCAACCCTGCCAAGCCTGCTGCAGTCAATGCATCCCTGCCAAATCCTGTATCTTTGACAGGTCCTGTCAAATCAGCTCAGCCAATATCGTCCAACTCAGCCGGACCAGGTCTGAACTACCGCGACTGCCCTAGTGTCCCTCAGCCTCCTTCTTCAAGGCCTGGGCCCTACCAAACATCATCTTGTGCTTCCTTCCAGCGGGAGCCTGTTCACTCCGCTGTGAGCCAGACCAGGACTCCGCTCAAGCCTCACCACCACTATCTACTCCAGGATTTCGCCCTCCAACCAATTCCATGGAGGAAATCTGAGGTTCGGGGGCCAGTCATGTCAACACCCATCACAAATGAGCAGAGGCCAGATCGAGAGGCCATGAAGAGGAAGGCTCAACTAGAGCGTGAGAATGCTGCCAAATTGGGGGGAATGCAGCATTTCATTGAGAAGGAAAAAGAAATGGATGTTTCTCTGTACTATGGCTATGTGATGTAGGAGATGCTGGGAGTACTGGTGCTTTTGGGTACCTGCTGTTTTCCAATAGATAGATAGATTGATAGATGGGTAGACCATAGAGCGATAGATAGATCATAGATAGGTAGGTAGATAGATAGATAGATAGAAATTTCTCGATGTTGGTGTATTTTATAACGTAATAAAATTGAATAAGTATTATAAATTAGCATTCAATAATAAAGAAGTATTTTGTGTTTTGAGATGCTGTGAACTGTGCTCTTTCTTTGGTGGGTATGAGGATCAAAGGCTGCATGATAAGGAAAGAACTGGAAGTTGGATCGGTGAATGAGCGTCGGGGGTAAGCACTGTGGGAAGAAAGGAACTTGGGCCATGGCCAGAAAGGCAAACACGGGGAGAGGTTATGGATCTATAAAGAGAAGCAGGAGGTGGGTGTATGGCAGAAGTGAGAAGCAGGATCTGAGATTAGTGTTAAAAGAGGAAAATTTGAATAGAGATGAGAGGGCAGAAGCTGAGTCTAGGTTGACCAGGAGAAATGTGAAAAGTCTCTTGGGAAGTTGGCCTTATGTCTCATGACCACTAGATAAGTATTTCAGAAAACAGATTCAGGACACATTTCCTATGGGTATGGGTTGCCTTATGCATATATGATGGTGGTTGGGGAAAGTGAGAACAAATTAGGGGAATCTACCAGATGAGTGGCAAGGGCTTAGAGTTATCCCGGGGCAGCTGATAACAGGGGCCTACAGAAGTGAATGTCTGCAGTAGGAGGCCCACCCAGGACAGGACGTGGGAAATAAATTATCATTGACTCCACACCTATGCCCAGGCCCATGAATACACCACTTCAGTTAACCTTCACAACATGCAAGGCCAAAATACCTGTGTCACTTTACCTGAGAGGTTCAGTAATGGGCTGAGGTCACACTGCATGCAGGAGAGTAAAGCCTCCATTTGAGGCCTATCTCTGAAGGCTTCAGTATTTGCAAGTGGCCATAGGTCACCTACCTGGCTTTCAGAACACAGCATCCAGAGCCTCCTGGTGCATGAGATCAAACATCAGAAGAAGCCTAAACATTAACTTGAAGGGTAAGCTAGGGCTTCCTGCATGATCCCAGGCTGCACATGCCGCCTTGTCTAAACACCACCATCAACTGAGCAAAGCCCAAGAGAAAAATCCTGGGAAGCATCCATGTCCACTGGCAAGAGCTATAGGCACACTGAATAGCAGGTGACGAGCCCCCTTACTGCAGTAGCTAGGGATTCCCATGATTACCATGGGAACACCGAAAAGGAGAGATTGGTTTGGAGTGCAGATATTCAGCTCGTAGTGTTAGTCTCATATTACATATTAGTATCAGGATTTTGGCAATGTAATGCAGGATTCCAAGAGGGAAAGCCTTGAAAAAATTTATAATTTTAAGCCATATCTCTACACTGCAACACTTCTCACAATTTCTTCTCAGGTAAGAATGCACCATCTTTGAAAAAAATCTTCCTATCTAATAATAGACAAACATGGTAATTATCCACACATCCGTTATGCTTCCCATTGGCGAATCAGGGCGATATGCAAATTACCTGCCAACAAACATAGCAGCTGGCAGCCAGGCAGCTGAAGCGAACATGAGGCTTGCTTGCTCCAGTGATGGAGCTAGCCAAGGTGCCTGGCCTGCCGCAGCCGGGCTCTGAGCTCCAGTCTAAGCAACAATGTTGCAATTATAGAAGCTAAACAAACCCCAGGTATCTGCTTTCAGCCAGCCAGCCTACGAGCTGCAGCCGCAACAAAGCTTCAATTACAGAAGGTAAATAAATCCCAGAATATAAAAAAAAAAAAAAAAAAGGAAAAAGGAGTGACTGGGAGCTTCTGTTGCCGGTTTGGCCCGCCTGAAAACAGGCCTCAGCCCCTCATCCAGGCTGGCCAGGCACCCCAGTGGGGACCCCCACCCTGAAGGGGGTGCAGGCAGCCTGAAAACAGCCATTAGCCCGTCATCCAGGCTGGCCAGGCACCCATGCTGGACCCCCACCCTGATCCGGGACACCATTCTGGGCAAACCAGCCGGCCCCCACCCGTGCACCAGGCCTCTATCCTATATAGCAGGGGTCCTCAAACTTTTGAAACGGGGGGCTAGTTCACTGTCCCTCAGACCATTGGAGGGCCGGAGTATAGTTTAAAAAAAAACACTATGAACAAATTCCTATGCACACTGCACATATCTTATTTTGAAGCAAAAAGACAAAACGGGAACAATTACAATATTTGTATTTGCATGTGGCCCGCGGGCTGTAGTGTGAGCACCCCTGCTATATAGTAAGAGGGTAATATGCAAATTGACCCTAACAGCAGATAGACTGGGAATGAATGGTCACTATGACACACACTGACCTCCAGGGGGCAGACGCTCAATGCAAGAGCTGCCCCCTGGTGGTCAGTGCGCTCCCACAGGGGGAGCTCTGCTCAGCCACAAGCCAGGCTGATGGCTGCCAGTACAGCGGTGGTGGTGGGAGCCTCTCCTGCCTCCTCAGCAGCGCTAAGGATGTCCGACTGCAGCTTAGGTCTGCTCCCCGCTGGCAAGTGGACATCCCCTGAGGGCTGCCAGGCTGCCAGAGGGATGTCTGATTGCCATCTTAGGCCCAATCCCCCCAGAGAGCAGGCCTCAGCCAGCAGGGGGTCATCCCCCGAGGGGTCCCAGACTGAGAGAGGGCACTGGTCGGGCTGAGGGGACCGCCCACCCGAGTGCACAAACCTTTGTGCACCGGGCCTCTAGTATCTCCGAAGATGAAATGTTGGCCTATAAATGAAATATGTGTCTTTGGAGATTCCATCTATAGGAGCTATCTTCTTGTGGCCTCTTGGCCTCTTGGATCACACACTTCTTACACAATGGAAGTAAAAAGCCCAAGGTAGATTGATCCAGGCACCCTAAACGCTTACCATCAAGAGAAACTACTAGATCCATACACTTCCTCCCCCAAGCCAGCTTAATCCATAGATAGCGTGGGGTAAAGTAGGTTTACAGTTGAGTATGGGAAACACAGAGTTTATGGTTGTATGATTATTTATACATAATTGTACTATTTTCCACACACACACAACTGTAAACCTACTTTTGCCCACCCTGTAGAAGCCTGGGTTAGCAACACAGCACTGTCTTCTCACAGTAACAAGAGGGTTAGTGAGAAAAGCACTAACCAGGGGAAGAACAGCAGAGGACACCCAGGCCACACTGGGCTGACCGCACACATCTGTTCCTTTTGTTTGTGTGCACAGAATAACTCACCACAATGTCCTTTCTCACAGACCCCTTTTTAAGTTTCTCCACAAAATCCATCAGATCAAGTTACTTCATGATGCTTCAAGATAAACTCGTCAACGAAGAAATACGCAACATGTCTTACCATGGTGGAATCTTTGAAAATAAGACCAGGGTGCTGCTGGGAATGCAGACTGGTGCAGTCACTGTGAAAAACACTAAAGAGTTTCCTCAAAAAATAAAAAGAACTTTCATTTGCACTAGTGATCCCATTTCTAGGAATATATCCTAAGAAACCAGAAACACCAACCAAAAAGAATATATGCCCACCTATGTTCAAAGCAGCACAAATTTAAGTAGCTAAGCCTTGGAAAACAGCCCCAAGTCCCCATGAGCAGATGAGTGGATAAAGCAGCCGTGGTACATTTACACAATGAAATACTAGGCGGCTGTAAAAAAAGAAAGAACTCTTACCATTTGCAAAGCATGGATAGACCTGGAGAGTATATGCTAAGATAAACAAGCCAGAGAAAGACAGGTATTACATAATCTCACTCATATGTGGAATCTAATGAACAAAATAAACTGATGAGCAAAGTAGACCTAGAGATATAGAAGCATGGAACAGATTGACAAAATTTAGAGGGAAGGTGGGGGTGTGGGTGTGGTGTGATGAACTGGGGAACTTGTATGCATGTATGCATAGCCCATGGACACAGAAAATGGAGTGGTGAAGGTAGAAGGCGGGATGGCAGGGGTGGGGTGGGTGGAGGGGTTCAATGGAGGGAAAACCAAAATAGAAAATAAAGGGGACATCTCTAATACAACAATAAATATGAATCAATAAATAAAAAGTACGACTAGCAACAAAACAAATGAACAAAACCAGAGCATTGACACACAGCATAAAGACAATCTGTGTTCTGCAAACACACCAATGATTGATATGATTGAGCTAATATGACATAAAAGAAAATGAAAATATATTGAAGATTATAATTGTAGTGAGCAAAATTCCTTGCATTTGCTGCACTAGATAAGTTGTGTATACATGTAAATTGTCTGTTCTCTTAATACAAAATGAGACCAAAATGTGTCAACGTACTATTCACAGAACCTAAAACATCCACATGAATCTCTCTTGTCCTGTACAATTTCACTTTGCCTGCCCCCTAGTCTCCAAGAATGTCCTTGTCTTTCTCTAACTCGTCTCCTCGTCACTTTTGCCTGGCTTTGCACCCAAGCATGGCAGACAGAGAATCCTAGAGGCCCAAAGTTCTACAGTGGCTGTTTGCAAAGGGGGAGGAGACTGCAGTAACTGCCACACTGGATACACTTTATGAGAGAAGGAGAAGGGAAAATATCGTGAAGGCCTCTCACATGTGATAGAGCAGGATGGCAGGATGCCTACATGGCCCAAGGAACCAGAGGGAGCAAATTACGGGCAGAAGAAGTGCAACCAAAGGCTGGAAGAGGAAAGGTTTGCAGTCAGCTGACTCCTAGCTCTTTGGTCGTTGCTTGTAATGGACAGAGTCCATTGGGGGAAGCACCAGACACTACAAAGAAGACCCTGCTGCTGGAAGTGGACAGGAAGTAACAGCCAGGAGTGTTTGCATGCAAGATCAAAGCTTGTCTACAAACAATGCTGACAGTGAAGAAGGAGAAAAAATGAGAGTGGTAGGAGATGCAAGTCAACCTGGGCTGGCCCAGCCCAACCCAGAGAAGGTAGGATTCAAGGAGAAGAAACTACAAGAGAAGAGCCTTGGACCACATCATTCTGCACAAAATACACTCAAGAAACTTCATTTTACTGTTCAACCAATGGACAGGACAGAAAGAGCTCCTTAATCCCTTCCTTTTCTCCTCAAAAGCCACAGTAAATTCACTTATGAGATAGATTGGTATGATTTCAGAACAACTGTAAGTGTGCAACCTAGATGTCCCTTTCCATTCTCTCTAAGGATATTCGCAATATATAAAATGATAAACATGTTATACAATGGAATATGGAGAATACAAGTAACTAGTAGTGAATTATATTCATGAATGTCTGTAACAAACATTGAGATTATTTCCCTGACATAAGAGCCTGGGGAAAGTGAGACTATCACAGCTGTATTGTCATCTAGCCCATGTGTCCTGAGAGCTCAGCCATTTAGGTGTTGGTTTAGCTGCCCTACAGCTCCCTCTATCCAATCCTGTCTTCTTGGGAACCTGACCTCCCGATTGGCTCTCTCATCCCTTTAAACTGCCTGATTTGTGACATCATTCTCCCACCAAGCCTACCACCGCCTGGTAGAACCTTGGGGTGCCCATGGAGTTGTCTGTAAATAAATTTGGATCATCGCAACTGACCAGGGACCAGTAACTGGTGACCAGTGACCAGTGGCCAGTATGACCAGTGACCTTCGTACTGGACACATGTGCTCTTTGGCTTCAGCCACGGAGGTATCTTCATTCCTTGCATCTACAGTTGATATTTGCTCTTCTTCTCTGACCATGTCAGGTAAGGAAAGAACCTTTTTGAAGTTTTTCATTGGACTGTTATTTGTACCTAAATTTAGCAACAGTGTCAAAAGAGCATAGAGTAATTTGGGGAAATATGATATAGAAGTCTGCAGACCTAATTTCAGTTTAGATTTTGACATCTACAAGCAATGTGACTTTGGACAAGTCACTGAATCTCTCACAAAAAATGATTTTTTTCCTCATTTGCAACATTCGGATGTTAGATTGGTTGTGGACTCTAATCCCTTCCTTTTCTAAAATGGAGTTTTAAAGAACACTCCTGTTGACAATGAAATCAAGACTTCTTGACAGTGTTTCAACAGCAAAACCTAAGTCATGTAGAAAACTAGCAATGTGTAAAGATCGCCAACCACCAAGGTTTCAACTTTAGTATTTTAAATTGAGTGCTGTTCCAAAAGTAATACTCATGTGGTTTTGGAGTTTTCTATCTAAAATAGGATAACAGAGGAAATAGGGAGAGAGGATGGAGAGTACTTGGCTATAGGAAGGCAAGTATTTCAATGTAAAAAAATTAGAACTGGTTTCGTCAGCACAGGACAACAGGAACCAAGAGGGAGGGAAAAACACAAGCAGGAAGGAGGGGAAAGTATGAAAATGAACAAGGAGAACATGAAAGAGCTCATGAGAACAAAAAGAGTAGTTTGGAATGGAATATTGGAGGGAACCAAAGATTTTAAATGAAAGCAGAAAGAGCATAGGGTGAAATCAGCTCGGAGTAGGGCAAAGTAATGTGGATCTCAGCAAATGCTTACACTGATAGAATAGGAAAGAAAGTAAGGCTGGAGTAGGGTACCACTAGCCAAAGCAGTGTAGCAAAACAATCCTATTCAGTTGCCTGTTTTCTTATTGCCTCTCTGAACACAGATGGCACGTGACAGTCTGCAATATAAACATTTAAAAATGTATTTCAGAAATGATGTGTCTTATATACAAGAAACTAAGAAAGGTGATTATCTAGGGCCGTGGTCGGCAAACTGCGGCTGGCGAGCCACATGTGGCTCTTTGGCCCCTTGAGTGTGGCTCGTCCTAAGCCTTAGGAGTACCCCAATAAAGTTAATAACAAGGTACCTACCTATATAGTTTAAGTTTAAAAACTTTGGCTCTCAAAAGAAATTTCAATCGTGGTACTGTTGATATTTGGATCTGTTGACTAATGAGTTTGCCGACCACTGATTTAAGGCATTGGAAATAACAGAATTTTCAGTGTTTCAATTCATTCTGATTTTTAAACTATGACAATGTTTTGTCTGGTAAAAAAAAATAATTTCAGACCTAAAAGAGAGATATGTCCTAAATAGAATCAGAAAGAATACACCCTTTGTTTGATTAGTACGTTCGAAGTCAAAGATGCCCTTCATCTTCAAAGTTATTTTCTTCCTAACGCAGAGAACACGCTGATACACAGCCATTGCCTCATTTCAGGACATAGCTACTTAAGGAAAATAAGAGAGCATCAAGCCCCGCTTCTCTAATTTCATATTTCTCAAAAAACAATTTTTTAGATTCTCTTGGGGATTCCTATATTAATGTGTGTTTTTTTTTAAATTGAAATCTATTGATGATGGTTAAAAAACTTTGTGTATGACATCCTTTCCTGGATGTTGAAGATGATGACAGTCTAGGTTTTAAGATAAATATAGAAACCTTCATGGTACCTTTCAACTGTTCTCTTCTCTTTGTTATTAGGTTATATTAATTGAAATACAAATATCTAATACACTAAGTATTTATTACTTACTGGGGAATAGTCAGAGAAACACAAATGATTACAATAATGGAATTCCTTTACATTTACTTTGCTCTCCGCTTTGAACTAGTATTTACTGAAATATTGGTCTGCATTTATAGGAGGCACATATACATCAACAGTGATTGCAGTGTGATGCTTGTTATGCATTTTCTACTGATATATCTCCTCTGTCCATATGTACTGGCTAAGAACTTACTCAAAATCACTTATTGTGGGTTGTTTCTGGTTAACAGTATTCACTAAAATAGGACAGGCAAGATTTACTTTTAGGATACTGATGTATGAAACAGAACTTCATTTTGTAGTAAATTTATTAGGCTTTGACGTTTGCCACGTGCCTCACTTCTTGAGAAACTCACTCTCAGATAGCCATTTTGAGGTAGGACCAGAAATCAGGCATGAAGACAGTAAGAAAGACCCGTTAAGTTTACCAACTGCATTGAGCTTCTATGAGAATTATAGGAAGAGCATGTGAAGGGCACAGGCAAAACGAGACGCTGAAGACTCTTATGACAATAGATGTGCTGTCTTCCCATGGACAAACAAACATCTGCATCAGAAGTTCTATTGCTCTTACATGTTGGCAGTGTAATGCGCAGAGTTCTGGCAAGGAAGTGGGGATGTTTAGGTTATGGAAGCAGGTACTAATACAAACATAGGGAGAGAAACGAACCGTAGTTTCCTCACTCATGACATGAGAATGCTAGAACAGGGATTCTCCAAGGACTTCTGGTTCTAAAATGCTTTAATTCTAGGAAAGAGCATACAAATCAATACTACTGTAGGTTCAAGAGCGAGATAGGTTAGGGAGTGGTTGCTTCTAGCCTAGAGAACAATGTATGAACCACCCACTTGGGTCTTGTGTACATTTTTGCTCAAGTTTTTATATTCTATATAAAAGCCTAAGCGACTGAATGACCAAACGACTGAATGACCAGTCGACTGGCCGCTATGACACGCACTGACCACCAGGGGCAAACGCTCAACGCAGGAGCTGCCCCCTGGTGGTCAGTGTGCTCCCACAGTGGGAGCACCGCTCAGCTGAATGATGGGCACCAGAAACCTGAGCTCGTGGCTGGAGCAGCTGCAGTGGAAGGAGCCTCTCCCACCTCTGCAGCAGTGCTACCACTACCAAGCTGGAGCTGCTCAGCGCCTGGCCCTGGCTCGGGCTCCTCCCCGGTCCACCTGCTGCTTCGTGCACTACTACATCCCTCAGGCCAAAACCAGCAATCCAATATCCCCCCAGGGGCCCCGGATTGTGAGAAGGCACAGGCACGCTGAGGGACCCCACCAGTACATGATATATATATTTCCTTGACTTCAGAGAGGAAGGGGGAGGGAGAGAGAGAGAGAGAGAGAGAGAGAGAGAGAGAGAGAGAGAGAGAACATCAATGATGAGAGAGAATCATTGATTGGCTGCCTTCTGCAGGCCCCTTACTGGGGAATCGAGCCCGCAACCTGGGCTTGTGCCCTTGACTGCAATTGAACCTGGACTCGCAGGCCAATGCTCTATCCAACTGAACCAAAACAGCTAGGGCCGAAAGCAACAGTGCTGTTGCTAATGCTGCTTTTCACACATATTGTTTATCAATCTCTTTGATTTTTTCCATCACCCTCTTGTTCCCTACAGAGAATTCCAAGAACCCACCTTTCCTTGGAATTTCCACCTCTCTGCAATGCTCTCTTCCTGTGGAGAGCAATGCAGGAAGTGTCTGCAATTTCTACAATGTCTCTGCTCCAGCCAACAGTTCACCATGGCTCCTGCCATCAGCCTCTGCCACCTCTTTCCCACCTCTCATGGGTGGTGCCTACTTTTACCAACATTCTAGCACAACCATGTTGTCTGGAATTCCAGGCCAGAGCCCTATCTCCATTCCAGCTGCTTCCAATCCTAAAGTTTTTGAGTGGGCTCTTACAGGAGACACTGAAAAGAAGTCATCATCACTCAGAAACTTCACTGTGACTGTCACTGACCAGGACACAACTGTCACCTCTATGTCTCTGGCGTCTCAGTGTGATGAACCCTCAGATGCCTATAATATGGCTCCTCAGTATCCATCACTTTCTGTCAACCTTGTTCAGGGGGCACCAATTCAGGCACAGAGCCTGTCACATCCCGACCAGGTGGGAAATCATGTGTGTTACTACAATCAAGGCACAATGGACCCTCTGCTCTCTGAAGAGGGTGGTCCCTACCTGCAGTCCTATGGCTCTGTGTCTTACACAGAGAGCAGGGCCTCCACCCCTGACCCAGGGATGGTCATGGTGCTAAAGGAGGCTCAGTCCACAAATATGATACCACCAGCCTCCACCTGTGGAATCTGCTACTCTGTGCCTCCTCATCCCATCACAAAGACAGGTTTTCAAGGTGAGTCCAAACAGTCACAAGGAAGAGGAATAAGGTCAGCATTCAAAACTAGGGTCAATCTGCAGCTGGGAAGGGGTAAGTCCTCAGACAGGTAGAATGAAAGTCCTGTGACTTTCACCACTACCACCCTCAGTCAAGGCCCTCCATTGCCAGACTCTTTATGAGGACACCTGACAGAGGTGGGAAGGTGGGAAACTAACAGCCATGGATGCTACATGTAGGAGAACTCCCAGAGCATACCAAGGGACACCACACTTTCCACTGCCCTGCATGATGAGTCCTCCTGTACGACCATGCGGCAATAAACTTCCTTGGTTTATTGTTTTAGTCTCTTTCTAAGGCCTTTCAGTACATTATTGTGATAGTGCCCATTTAACTTTCCATTACTTCCTTAGTTGACACCTGGATTTAGGATCATGTGTTCCAACATCTTATCCAAAGCAAACAGGCTATTATCTCCCCTTGCTTATAGGCTTCGTCAGGAAGAGTTCCATTCCCTGTCTTAGTCCTTGGTGTGAAGTGTTTTCATTCACTCAGGAAAGTAGAGAGAATTACAAGGGTTCCATAGGAGAATGGGAAAGATTCTTTAAAAATCACTTTTATTTTTTATTTGACTTATAACAACCCTGTGAAATGCAAAGAAAATCCTTTAAAAAAAAATGACATCAAATGGTCACCATTAAGAACCAGAACAGTTGCCTTTTATCTCCTAGCACACGGTGCTGTTCATGATCCTGCAAAAGAGCTTGTAGGAATGCCTTTCCCACTGTTGGAAGGCACATGATTGTGGCAATGGTGGTGCTGAGGGAGCATCTTATTACCAGGGACTGACCGACTTCCCCTTGATTCCATTGTAGTGATGCAGACTTCCCTGGCATTGCAACTTCCAGGCCAAATATTTTATTTACCACCTACTCAAGAATTCCTCAAGTCCAGCAGTAACAGACATATCCAGGTACTTCAGAGTTATCCACCACCACAGACTGGGGACATTTCAATGGCATCCCTAGTCCAGAGTCCTAGGAATCTCCTGGCACTGCCTCCAGCTCCAAGCCAGGAACAGAACGAGAGTAAGAATGTGGAGAATATTAAAACCAAGCTTTCCAAGCACGTGAATGGGTACCAGATCCCAACAGAAAATGAAGCTTCTCCACTGCTCCCTTTAGAAGTCCCTGACATTCCACAGGTGCTGGCCTGCACTGATCCCCTTGGCCAAGAGGAGCAGCCTGGTTGTGACAACTCTGGTTTGGCAAAGAATAGCCTGTGTCTTAAGGACCAAGGGACCCTTGAAAATGGGACTGAATCTAATGACAGTTTTGCAGACATCGACACACTGGTGGAGGGTATTCACCTTCCACAGGTCTTCACTTCCTTGGATGACCTTGATCAGCCCCAAGGACCCAAGGTGATCAAAACCAAACACACCAGGGGCCTCAAGTTGCACGAAGTGCAGAAAAAGTCAAGTGCCAGAAAGACTCACTCTGATCAGGGCAGGAAGACCAAACACAAAGCCTCTGAGTCTATCAGTGATGCTCCCAAGGCCAAGATCAAGCCCGAGAGCCCAGATTGTGTGTTTGTGGGAGAACTGGTTCCTTGCAATGCTGCAGCTGGTGGCAGGGCTCATTCGAACATGGCCAAGCAGTCTAACAGCAAACCTCAGAAAGCTGCAGCCAGCAGGACCAGCAATACTAAGAGCCATGGGCAGGAAAACACCAAAAGAAACACGGAAGACTACTCCAAGAGAACTGAGGAGAGGAAGCAGTCAGGGAACAAAGTCAAGGCAGAGGAGAAGCCAGCCATTCCCAAGATGAAGAGAAAGAAAAGTCATCCTGAGCTGCCACAAGAGGCCATCAAAAAGCCTCGCAGCAGCCTCGGTATGCACATGCTAGAGTCTGTGCAGGTTTTCCATGCACTGGGCAAGAAGAGGGATGAGAAAGCTGACCTGTCTTCCTCGCGGGCCCTGGGAAACTCAAGCAACCCCAAAGGCCCCCAGCCACGCCCAGCTACCAAACCAGGGCTGGTTACGCCCCGCGAGGGCAAAGGTCCTGGGAAAACTCAAGTCAAGTCCCCAAAACCATATGCAAGTGCTGACAAAGGGTCTCCACCTCCATCCCAGGACAAGCTGCCTTCTCCCGGGAAGGTCAAGCTGGTGCCATTGGTTTTTCCAAACATGGACAAGCCTCAAGTTCGACCTGTTCCTCGCAGGCCACAGTCTCTGGCATCACGTCGGCCTGCTGTGACCAACCCTGCCAAGCCTGCTGCAGTCAATGCATCCCTGCCAAATCCTGTATCTCTGACAGGTCCTGTCAAATCAGCTCAGCCAATATCGTCCAACTCAGCCGGACCAGGTCTGAACTACCGCGACTGCCCTAGTGTCCCTCAGCCTCCTTCTTCAAGGCCTGGGCCCTACCAAACATCATCTTGTGCTTCCTTCCAGCGGGAGCCTGTTCACTCCGCTGTGAGCCAGACCAGGACTCCGCTCAAGCCTCACCACCACTATCTACTCCAGGATTTCGCCCTCCAACCAATTCCATGGAGGAAATCTGAGGTTCGGGGGCCAGTCATGTCAACACCCATCACAAATGAGCAGAGGCCAGATCGAGAGGCCATGAAGAGGAAGGCTCAACTAGAGCGTGAGAATGCTGCCAAATTGGGGGGAATGCAGCATTTCATTGAGAAGGAAAAAGAAATGGATGTTTCTCTGTACTATGGCTATGTGATGTAGGAGATGCTGGGAGTACTGGTGCTTTTGGGTACCTGCTGTTTTCCAATAGATAGATAGATAGATAGATGGGTAGACCATAGAGAGATAGATAGATCATAGATAGGTAGGTAGATAGATAGATAGATAGAAATTTCTCAATGTTGGTGTATTTTATAACGTAATAAAATTGAATAAGTATTATAAATTAGCATTCAATAATAAAGAAGTATTTTGTGTTTTGAGATGCTGTGAACTGTGCTCTTTCTTTGGTGGGTATGAGGATCAAAGGCTGCATGATAAGGAAAGAACTGGAAGTTGGATCGGTGAATGAGCGTCGGGGGTAAGCACTGTGGGAAGAAAGGAACTTGGGCCATGGCCAGAAAGGCAAACACGGGGAGAGGTTATGGATCTATAAAGAGAAGCAGGAGGTGGGTGTATGGCAGAAGTGAGAAGCAGGATCTGAGATTAGTGTTAAAAGAGGAAAATTTGAATAGAGATGAGAGGGCAGAAGCTGAGTCTAGGTTGACCAGGAGAAATGTGAAAAGTCTCTTGGGAAGTTGGCCTTATGTCTCATGACCACTAGATAAGTATTTCAGAAAACAGATTCAGGACACATTTCCTATGGGTATGGGTTGCCTTATGCATATATGATGGTGGTTGGGGAAAGTGAGAACAAATTAGGGGAATCTACCAGATGAGTGGCAAGGGCTTAGAGTTATCCCGGGGCAGCTGATAACAGGGGCCTACAGAAGTGAATGTCTGCAGTAGGAGGCCCACCCAGGACAGGACGTGGGAAATAAATTATCATTGACTCCACACCTATGCCCAGGCCCATGAATACACCACTTCAGTTAACCTTCACAACATGCAAGGCCAAAATACCTGTGTCACTTTACCTGAGAGGTTCAGTAATGGGCTGAGGTCACACTGCATGCAGGAGAGTAAAGCCTCCATTTGAGGCCTATCTCTGAAGGCTTCAGTATTTGCAAGTGGCCATAGGTCACCTACCTGGCTTTCAGAACACAGCATCCAGAGCCTCCTGGTGCATGAGATCAAACATCAGAAGAAGCCTAAACATTAACTTGAAGGGTAAGCTAGGGCTTCCTGCATGATCCCAGGCTGCACATGCCGCCTTGTCTAAACACCACCATCAACTGAGCAAAGCCCAAGAGAAAAATCCTGGGAAGCATCCATGTCCACTGGCAAGAGCAATAGGCACACTGAGTCGCAGGTGACGAGCCCCCTAACTGCAGTAGCTAGGGATTCCCATGATTACCATGGGAACACCGAAAAGGAGAGACTGGTTTGGAGTGCAGATATTCAGCTCGTAGTGTTAGTCTCATATTACATATTAGTATCAGGATTTTGGCAATGTAATGCAGGATTCCAAGAGGGAAAGCCTTGAAAAAATTTATAATTTTAAGCCATATCTCTACACTGCAACACTTCTCACAATTTCATCTCAGGTAAGAATGCACCATCTTTGAAAAAAATCTTCCTATCTAATAATAGACAAACATGGTAATTATCCACACATCCGTTATGCTTCCCATTGGCGAATCAGGGCGATATGCAAATTACCTGCCAACAAACATAGCAGCTGGCAGCCAGGCAGCTGAAGCGAACATGAGGCTTGCTTGCTCCAGTGATGGAGCTAGCCAAGGTGCCCGGCCTGCCGCAGCCGGGCTCTGAGCTCCAGTCTAAGCAACAATGTTGCAATTATAGAAGCTAAACAAACCCCAGGTATCTGCTTTCAGCCAGCCAGCCTACGAGCTGCAGCCGCAACAAAGCTTCAATTACAGAAGGTAAATAAATCCCAGAATAAAAAAAAAAAAAAAAAAGGAAAAAGGAGTGACTGGGAGCTTCTGTTGCCGGTTTGGCCCGCCTGAAAACAGGCCTCAGCCCCTCATCCAGGCTGGCCAGGCACCCCAGTGGGGACCCCCACCCTGAAGGGGGTGCAGGCAGCCTGAAAACAGCCATTAGCCCGTCATCCAGGCTGGCCAGGCACCCATGCTGGACCCCCACCCTGATCCGGGACACCATTCTGGGCAAACCAGCCGGCCCCCACCCGTGCACCAGGCCTCTATCCTATATAGCAGGGGTCCTCAAACTTTTGAAACGGGGGGCTAGTTCACTGTCCCTCAGACCATTGGAGGGCCGGAGTATAGTTTAAAAAAAAACACTATGAACAAATTCCTATGCACACTGCACATATCTTATTTTGAAGCAAAAAGACAAAACGGGAACAATTACAATATTTGTATTTGCATGTGGCCCGCGGGCTGTAGTGTGAGCACCCCTGCTATATAGTAAGAGGGTAATATGCAAATTGACCCTAACAGCAGATAGACTGGGAATGAATGGTCACTATGACACACACTGACCTCCAGGGGGCAGACGCTCAATGCAAGAGCTGCCCCCTGGTGGTCAGTGCGCTCCCACAGGGGGAGCTCTGCTCAGCCACAAGCCAGGCTGATGGCTGCCAGTACAGCGGTGGTGGTGGGAGCCTCTCCTGCCTCCTCAGCAGCGCTAAGGATGTCCGACTGCAGCTTAGGTCTGCTCCCCGCTGGCAAGTGGACATCCCCCGAGGGCTGCCAGGCTGCCAGAGGGATGTCTGATTGCCATCTTAGGCCCAATCCCCCCAGAGAGCAGGCCTCAGCCAGCAGGTGGTCATCCCCCGAGGGGTCCCAGACTGAGAGAGGGCACTGGTCGGGCTGAGGGGACCGCCCACCCGAGTGCACAAACCTTTGTGCACCGGGCCTCTAGTATCTCCGAAGATGAAATGTTGGCCTATAAATGAAATATGTGTCTTTGGAGATTCCATCTATAGGAGCTATCTTCTTGTGGCCTCTTGGCCTCTTGGATCACACACTTCTTACACAATGGAAGTAAAAAGCCCAAGGTAGATTGATCCAGGCACCCTAAACGCTTACCATCAAGAGAAACTACTAGATCCATACACTTCCTCCCCCAAGCCAGCTTAATCCATAGATAGCGTGGGGTAAAGTAGGTTTACAGTTGAGTATGGGAAACACAGACTTTATGGTTGTATGATTATTTATACATAATTGTACTATTTTCCACACACACACAACTGTAAACCTACTTTTGCCCACCCTGTAGAAGCCTGGGTTAGCAACACAGCACTGTCTTCTCACAGTAACAAGAGGGTTAGTGAGAAAAGCACTAACCAGGGGAAGAACAGCAGAGGACACCCAGGCCACACTGGGCTGACCGCACACATCTGTTCCTTTTGTTTGTGTGCACAGCATAACTCACCACAATGTCCTTTCTCACAGACCCCTTTTTAAGTTTCTCCACAAAGTCCATCAGATCAAGTTACTTCATGATGCTTCAAGATAAACTCGTCAACGGAGAAATACGCAACATGTCTTACCATGGTGGAATCTTTGAAAATAAGACCAGGGTGCTGCTGGGAATGCAGACTGGTGCAGTCACTGTGAAAAACACTAAAGAGTTTCCTCAAAAAATAAAAAGAACTTTCATTTGCACTAGTGATCCCATTTCTAGGAATATATCCTAAGAAACCAGAAACACCAACCAAAGAGAATATATGCCCACCTATGTTCAAAGCAGCACAAATTTAAGTAGCTAAGCCTTGGAAAACAGCCCCAAGTCCCCATGAGCAGATGAGTGGATAAAGCAGCAGTGGTACATTTACACAATGAAATACTAGGCGGCTGTAAAAAAAGAAAGAACTCTTACCATTTGCAAAGCATGGATAGACCTGGAGAGTATATGCTAAGATAAACAAGCCAGAGAAAGACAGGTATTACATAATCTCACTCATATGTGGAATCTAATGAACAAAATAAACTGATGAGCAAAGTAGACCTAGAGATATAGAAGCATGGAACAGATTGACAAAATTTAGAGGGAAGGTGGGGGTGTGGGTGTGGTGTGATGAACTGGGGAACTTGTATGCATGTATGCATAGCCCATGGACACAGAAAATGGAGTGGTGAAGGTAGAAGGCGGGATGGCAGGGGTGGGGTGGGTGGAGGGGTTCAATGGAGGGAAAACCAAAATAGAAAATAAAGGGGACATCTCTAATACAACAATAAATATGAATCAATAAATAAAAAGTACGACTAGCAACAAAACAAATGAACAAAACCAGAGCATTGACACACAGCATAAAGACAATCTGTGTTCTGCAAACACACCAATGATTGATATGATTGAGCTAATATGACATAAAAGAAAATGAAAATATATTGAAGATTATAATTGTAGTGAGCAAAATTCCTTGCATTTGCTGCACTAGATAAGTTGTGTATACATGTAAATTGTCTGTTCTCTTAATACAAAATGAGACCAAAATGTGTCAACGTACTATTCACAGAACCTAAAACATCCACATGAATCTCTCTTGTCCTGTACAATTTCACTTTGCCTGCCCCCTAGTCTCCAAGAATGTCCTTGTCTTTCTCTAACTCGTCTCCTCGTCACTT